>NC_140303.1:34934855-36134855 GCF_964211825.1 Aythya ferina | reverse complement strand
CTCCAGTTTCAACAAAATTACAAGGCTTTCACTCCTTATTATCATCCACTTCTAGCTAGGAAAGGTGCAATGGGGTACATGCATCAAAAGGTGGCTAAGGTTCAACCACAAAAGTTTTTTGTCTGCTAATCCACAGAGGCAATGGGAGTCTGAAGGAAACATCTGCCTTCTAATCACTGTAAACTGATCAGCAGCTACTGCTGGCTAATACTGTGATTGTTAGACCAAGAGATTACTCCCAATTGCTTGTAGTATATGCCGTGAAGCAAAGCATGCCCACTGCTTAGCTTCACCACTGGCCCCTCTTTGCATAGCGGGGATATTTTGCTTAATATCATGCATGTTTTAAGGGAAAGCTTATTGTAAATTTATTGCAAGAAGTGCAGACAAAGGAAGACACTGGAATTGTAGGTGTCCATTGCTGATGCTACTTACACCAGGAGGACCTACTAGACTTTAGAGGCAATATTTAACTTTTGCTTTTATTTTTCCTTAGAATTTTAGTAATCTCTGGAATTATATATTTTGCAGAAAAATTATTGCCTTTGGCTGACAAAGTGGGAGGTCTGGTTACTGTAAGGACATTAGGGCTGAACTGCTAGCTATGGAGTTCTGTGGAGGCTGATAAAAAGAGTTGCAAGAAGCACTTAATGGGGTAAAGTCAGCCTCGAAGGGATAAGCTATTAAAAGGGTCACAGGAAATTTTAAGTTATTGTAAGGTCAAAATGCATTAAAGCCATCAAAGGGAAATAGCTGTTAAATAAAACAGAGAATTTAGCAACTCGTGAGTCCCTTTCAGTACATAGAAGAATTGTGTACATTTTGTATGATGTTCCGTGCAACACCCGCGTTTTATCTTGAAACCTGCAGCTCCTAGTTACCTTATCAAAATCAACCCTCACCTGAAATATAGCGTGTAATCATGCTTTTTCTTTAACCTGCATTATCAACTTCAACATAGGCTTACTTTATCTAACTTCCCAGTTTCAGAAAGCATAATGTCATGGAAATCCTTTCTAGTTTTAAACTGTGGCCTTCACACCCTTTACAGCATTGAGTAACACTGCTGCGTATGAAATTCGGTGCTTCAGTTCTTACTGAAGAGCACAGAAATGCTGACGTTAACACCGTGGGGAATGGGATTAGGGCTTTAGCAATGCCTGCTGACTGCCAGTAAGCTTGCACCCAGGATATTTAGGTAGAGGAAGGCCCCCTCCAACCCCAGTGATATGCCCTATCAAACTGTAACAAAGGGAAGACACAAACGTGTTTACATGAGTTCCATTAAGGCTCATTCCCAAGGCAGGTGGAAAACCTATCAAACCACTGTTGTCTTTGGGTCAAGATGCTAGGCATTTTTCAAGGGGAGGGGAGAATAAAGAAAGGTAAGTCTTTACAAAGTCATGCCAGTGCCTGGGAGGTTTACGATAATTTGATTTGCTCTCCTAGTGTCTGATAATTTATTTAGTTTTCCTATGAGAGGCTGTAACATTTTTGTTTGCTATTTTGAAATTGGAGCTCCTCCACGGAGGCCAAGGAATGGGACTAGAAAGGATCAGAACTAGTTATAATCAACAAATGTTGAAGTGTGCCTGATGGGTATTGAGATGGGAGTGTATTTCAGAAAGTTAAAGAAAGGTAGAACAAGGTAGAGATGTCAGACAGAAAAAGGGGAAGAGACAACATGGCATATGTTTACATAAAGGTGCCTTCTGAATTCCTTGAAAAGACAAGAAAGTGTCTGCCCAGCAGGGCAAAGAGCCAAAACTGCCCCCTCCAAAGCAGAGCAAGCTTGGCCCCGATCCTCAATTTCCCACTTAAGTACTTCCCTCAGTTAACTTGGAATTGAACTCCCTTGGATTTATTGCCTAAGTGAGAGATGCCGTAAGCGATAAGCAATGTAAAAGAAGTTAGTGCTATACTTTCATGGTTACTTGCTCATTTGTAAGGCAGTTGAACAAAGACAAAAACAGATCCCAAGTTGAAAATCAGTTTGAACTCTCATGTTTTACTCAGGCCAAGACTGGACCTCCCACGTTACGTAAAGCTTTACTGAATTACAATGCAAATTGAGCTGGAACAAGCTCAGTTATGCATAAACTGAAAACCAAAACTGAATCAAAAAGCACAACAGTTTCATTCCCTGTAATTGAAGGAAGCATCCGTTGTCACAGAATTTTTTAAAGTCTGATATCAGAACAAAACCACTAGCATTATCTTAAAGTGCAATTTTTTTGTATAAGGTGAAAAGCACATTAAAAAGTTAAGGGACAAAAAAAAAAAATAGAAATCCCTGTTTAAACAAGTATTAAGTTGCTTCTAGTTATTTTTTCTTGGCTTCATTTTGTATTGGTGAAGAGAGGAAGACAGTCTCTTCTGATCTCCAGATGAAATTCTTGGGTTTCAACATGATGGTCTTGGGAAAGCAGATTAGCCATGAGTGCATTATGGTCTTTGAATGTCACAAAGCTTAGGGTCATCTGAAATCTAGATCCAAATTTTATGATTTGGGGTGATATACAATATACACATATACCCAATATACAGCTGGGGGACAGAAACCTTATTGATGATGTGAGATGAAAAGGGGGAGAAAAAGAAAGTGGGGGGGGAAGGGGGGGAAGATGAATTCAGAGTTATGGTTGCCATAACTCTTTGAACTCATCTAGGTTTTGATGAGCGTTGCAAGACTTTTTGATGGGTCAGCAAGAGCTCTAGATCCCTGTTAGCCTTAGTAAGCAGAAGCAAAGATTATAGCATGGATCAGAAGAGGTGAAGAAAAAAGGGCAAAGAGGGTGACAGTTTAAGGGCTTGAATCCTAGCAGCCTTCAGTAACTATGGGTAAATCTGACCTGCCTGAGGGCAGGTCACTGTGCTGAGATCTGTGAGCGTTGGCACAGAGCAAACCGCAAATGTAGCAGCCAAACAAGAGCAGCCATGTGGCTCTAAAAGCTGCCAGTGCAGCAGTATCTGCGCCAAAGGAATAGAGCAAGTGACCAGGACACAAAGACCTACAAAAGCAATAATTCTGTGCATCATATTATTAATGTTCATAATTATTCAGGGAAATAATTAAGGTATCTAAATCTGCTTATCTAAAGATACCTGATCATATACCTAAGTGAGGAACAGAAGGTTATTCTCCCTTCAGATAACAGTTGATGTTTTTTTGCATGCCATTTTTCGAACATAACTCCTATTTTGTGGCTGTGGGGTGGGTTCTGATACTTTCAGAGCCCTGTAAGTAGAAATGTCTTGAAAGCCAGAATTACTACAGCATCACTATTCAAGTTGTCATCTTACTGCTGATGTGCCAAAAGTCATCACAACCTTAAGGCTAAAAAAAGCCTAAAGGTACTGTAGTGCTACATTTTAGCTGCCAGCCCCCTCAGTACCTGCAGAACATGTAGCCTGCTCCCAATAGAAGAGCAAGTTCTCTTGTTGCTCCGCACACAGGGAGATGATGATTGCTGCTAACAGCAATGGGACACTGGAAAATCCCATTGTGCCCACAAAGCTTGAAAATGGCAGAAGCTATTCCACTCCAAGCCTCAGCCAGACTCCCGACTCTCATTCTCTAATCCAACCATTGCTAGTTAACACAGCTTCCTTTTCTTCCACTCAATTATCAAATACAAACACCTTCCATGTAAGAGGCAAATCATTCCATCACAACAGCATTTGTCATGTCTCTAAATTGCAGCACCTCTTATAGGTCCTCCCCTGAGTTACTGTGACAGGCAAGGAGAAAGAGCTGGCGAGGACTTTGGGTACATGCATGTGGCATCTACCACATTTTCCTATCTCAAAGCATCGCAGTCACAGCATTCGTTGTGTTCAGACTGCAGATGTTTGATTTGCCAAAACAGTGAGATCTTACTGTTGGGTGTTGAAAAATACAGGGCCTGATGTCAGATGCAAAAATTAGCAACAGGATTTTCAATTAAATCTAACAGAAACTTGTCTGGTTTCTTCTGGTTGAAGGAACAACTCAGCTTTTGCATCTTACTCATATGAATCAGTATTATAAAAAGGTAAGTACCTTAACAACTACTAGTGCAAAAATGTCTACTTAGTCTTTAAGTTTAATTGAGCACAAAGATGTTACACAAATTTTCTGAAGCCAATCTATCCCATTAAGCCCATTGTTATCCAAATATACATCTGAGAATCTGTTTTCCAACCAGGAAGGGTTGGAAACCCTTTAATGCTTTAACTAGCATTTGGTCTGTCCATAGCTGCCACAAAAAAAAAAAAAAAAAAAAAAAAAAAAAAAATCAAAGAAAAAAAAAATCTTACTTGTTTATCTGAGAATCCTTGTAAGTAACTCGTCTCTCATGTGTCTGATGAGGCAGCTTTTACTGGAGATTAACCAAGACCTTCTACACAAAGCTCAACATATTCCAGAAGGATGTATGGGAGATACCAAGCCTCTGAGTCTTAGATTCTCAAATCCAAATTACT
Organism: Aythya ferina; assembly: GCF_964211825.1. Classification (NCBI taxonomy): domain Eukaryota; kingdom Metazoa; phylum Chordata; class Aves; order Anseriformes; family Anatidae; genus Aythya; species Aythya ferina. The sequence goes on along the minus strand of NC_140303.1, from coordinate 36,130,391 downwards.
TTCCTGCTTTTTTTTTTTTTTTTTATTATTATGACCAATCAAACCTTATGAAAAGATGTTTATAAGTCTCTAGTAAAATCTTCCTTGTTTTCCCAGCTGCCATGTTCTTCATTTGATATGTATCTGCAGGTGTCTGTGATCCCATGTGCATGAACGGAGGGAAGTGTGTAAGCCCAAATGTCTGTGACTGCCCATCTGGTTGGAGAGGGAAACACTGTAATAAACGTAAGCATTTCTACTGCCCATCAAACAGATCATTGCTTATTACTTAGGCCAGTCAACATCAATTGTAATCTTCTTTTAATATTAAAAAACAATATAGTGCATAGAATTCATTTTGCTCCTTCAGCAGTTTGAAGAAAAACAATTTTAAGCACAAGCAATACAAAATGCTATAAACATTTGATGCATGCAGAGAAAAAAGCTGTGTAGGGGAACCCTGGTTCTGCTTCATTCAGCTGTCTGTTACACATCTTGCTATGGAAATTCATTTTTATAGTATTAAACTTGAAGCATTTATTTTATGTTTTAACAGCTTCACATATTTTGTTATATTTTACAGAGAAATGCCATATATTTCAAAATACAGAACTATTTAAAGCTTGCTATAAAGCCTTCCAAACTGATATACTCTCAAGGTCACCAGATACATTTTGGTGCACAATTTCAAGAAAGATGTGTTCTCACTCTGTAACTCTACCATATCTGACTACTCTTACATAAAACTATCATTAAAAAAAGAAAACCTCTCACCCTAAAATATTTTCAAGGAGTATTTTTCCTTATGTGGTTATTCATTACCATGATGTTGACAGATAAACTGAATAAATTTATAATCCAGATGATATACTGTATGCAAACCAGATTAAAATATTGGAGTTTTACCCTTTGGGTCCTGGTAGTAAATATGATTTCGGAACCAGTGTTTTGAAATTATAATATTAATAATTTCTTCAGAAATTCTGCAGGAAGTCTGTGTCTCTCACTTTTTTGGAAACTCTGAATAAATAATATATACACTGAACGTATGAAAACCTACTATGCAATTCAATTTACTTATAATGTGGAACACATTATATGCATATAACACATAGGAATATACCATATGAACATATCATACGGGGAGTATTCTTAACTGATAGTGAGCTGAATGTTAGAAATAGCCAAGCTACCAGTAGGCAGTCATCAAAGATATCTTAAGAAAGAAGTAAATATCAAAGAATCCTACACACAAATTATCTGATGAATAGAGCACATGCATTCCTTTGGAAATTAGCCATTTGAAAAGAAACTGAGCAGGTCACTCTTTCAGGCATATTTTGAACGTCTGGATATGTTGTTTACATCTTCTCACTTGTTTCATGTCAATCTGTTCAGCTGTTTGCCTGCAGAAATGCCTGAACGGTGGTGAATGTATAGGTCCAAACATCTGTGAGTGCTCTGAAGGATGGGTAGGAATGCTGTGCCAGACCCGTAAGTGCTGCTCTAATTATGACAGTCTTGTAGCCACACGTGTTGCACCAGAGATCCTTACACATTAACTCTTCTACTGTGTTTACACTACATGTAAAAGTCAACCATAAGATGATTGGCACCTAAAATCTGCCTCTTATTTGTCAGAACTGTCGTATGCTGTCAGTAAAACTATTATTTTCAAAGACATTTCTGGACTCAACATCCGTGTGAGGAAGAGAACTGACAACCTTTACTTACGCAAATGCTGAGCTCGATTTGCCAGACAATATTAATAGGTTTTAAACTCAGTGATTTGAAAGACTAAATAAAAAAGAGGGGTCAGGGACAAAAGAAAATGGAGTGTCCTCTTCAGCATATCCAGATGGCATTAGCACAGGAAGACACCAGGTACCTGTTAACCTAGGAGCCCAATCCCGCAAGCCCTACGCATTCGATGTGACCATTGAGGTGGCTTTGTACATGCAGGGACTGAAAAAGCTGGAATAGGAAGAGCCCCATTATTGGCCATTATACAGGGTCACTTCAGTGTGTGCATGTTATTAGCTTTACAGTAAAAGGGCATGAAGAAAATATCAAGGCATTATCCCCTTTAAAGGGTAATCTTCCTTTCCTCTCACACTCAGAAAGCATAATTACTTATGGAAATCTTTTGTCAGTTAAATCCCAATGGTTGTGTAATTGTTTCTTTGCACCAGCTGTCTTCTAGTTCAAACATTGTAATGTTTAAAGTTATTTATTAGTTGATAACATATCCCTGGTTCAGTTTATTAAATAAATAAGCAAATCGTGCTTGCTCCTGCGCAAGGCAAGTAAGACTTACTATCATTACCAATTTCTGCTGTACTATGCAGACACACAAGCCTGGGCATTATTTTAATCTATTTAATCAGCTCCTTTGAAACTTTCCTTCAGATCTGTTCAGTTGATAACCACTCTGTTTTTACTATTTCTTCCCACGCCGCTGGAGTGGGCAATTAAATCAGCTCTCTGTCCAAAAGGAGCTGTCCGAAACTCCTAGGTCTCACAGCAAACCCAAATAATCACCAAGTGGTTGGAATTTCACTATTTTTTAAACAGAAAGAGAGAAGACTATTGTCAGAGAGCAGATGGCTAGGTCTTATAATGTTGCTCCAGGGTATTCACAATGAGGCAGGGAGATACCAGGAGAAACAGAAAGTCTTCATCCTCACAGATGTTACATATAAAGTTTTGCATGAAAGTATAACCCCTAAAAGCATGTCTGGTTTTGTACTTTGACAAAAAAATGTATGTATCTGAACTCAATGAGTCCTCGCAGTGCCACCCTTGTTCAGAAGCAATTTGGGCTGGTTTGTGACTTTGGGACTTGTTCAGGTGTAGGAGGAAGGTAGATAACCCCAGCTTCATTCTTTGTTTTCAGCCCATGCTCTCGTGCAACTGCCCTTATCGAGATGGCAGAGATGGGAATGTAGATGCAGGTTGCATCCCCACACTGAACACCATTTTTCCTCACTAACTTCCTATCACATATCCGGTAGGGTGACCAAACCAACGGATCTATAGGAACTCCTGTTACTCTTTTCTAGACATTTCTCAGAAAGAAAAAAAAAAAAAAAAAAAAAAAGTGTTTCAGTCCTCTGTACCAAGACAGCTAGCCAAAGCAGGCCATTAAGCCAGCAAAAGAGACAATGGACAAATACTGAGAATTTATCTTGTGTTTGTTTTTTTTTTTTCAGTTCTTTTGCAATGAAGATTGCCACTGTCCAAGTCAGAAAAAAAAAATATCTCTTAAGTATTTTGAAAATGCTTCAGAGATCAAGATTGAACTCTGTGGTCAGGTGTAGCAACACAAGTTGTGGAGCTTGTATCTGATTTGGAATGAGTCTGCTGCATGTTGGAGGAGCAATCATGCAAGCAAAAACTTTGCCTCTTTTGCAATGATGTGCAATGAAATTGCATTTCCATTTAATCTGGTGAACTACAAATTTCTCAATGTTATGATCAGTCAAACTCGCAGTGACATTGCAGAGATGCCTGTGCAGGTTGTTTTTCTTACAGTTTTACCAGTCTCTGGCAACCGCTGCACTGCAGAATTTGGCAAGAGTAAGAGTAGGTTAAGAGACTTTCAGGAGACATTGTTTCAGCAGTAATGGATAAAATGCAATAGTTCTCTTTTATCAGACTGTAAATAAAGAGGTCAGTCGAGAGAATAGTTTTCTTCCCCACTCATCTGTAACTGCACAGAATAGCTTCTGAAAGAGAATCAATAAAATAGGTCATTTGTCCCAACAAATACGGTGTACGGTGGAATACACACATTATCTTTGATAAATACCTATGACTTTATGGCCATAGACGGTCATAGAACAAGGAATAATGGTCAAGTCTCAGACAGTATTGCAAATGTAAGAAAATTACCTTTCAGGAAGACAGGTTAAAAAAAAATGTCATTTGAAATATTCAACGTGCCTTACCCAGAGAAAGTAGCAGCTCCATAGATTAGGCTCCCTCCATTACAAGATTTTTTCTCTTCGACTCCCTCGTTAACTTTCATAACAGCAGCACAAATGTTCTAAAAATTCCCTCTTGGAAAACACAGGAACAGTATCGCAGGATCACCATGTTTTCACGAAAAATTATCTCCTTCCCATCTGAGCTCAGACACCCATTCTAAAGCTCCATGCCCGTGGGTTCCCCCTGCATCCTTCACTGTTAGCTCACATCTCCCTTTTTCTTGAGCTCAAAAAGAAATATTAGACCAAAGCAGTGAAGACCTAATGGTACAATCTGACTACCCTGGTAGATTTAGCCAAAACACAACCCAGCAAAGTCATAAGGCTTCTGGCCAGAGATATGAAGCAGTTGTTTAAGGATCAGAGTGCAGGATCAAGGTATAACTCTAATAATTAATTATAAAGTATAAGAAGGTTATCGTTGTGAAGGATCTTCGTCATTAAAATTCATACTGCTATCTTCTGTTCTAATATTATTGAACCCATACTGCCTTCTCATTTGCCCTTCAGAATATCTTCTCTTTATTTGCATGTTATAAGTGTCAAGCTTATAGCCTTATAATTTCCTCAACATTCTTGCTCCTTCTCTCTCTCTCTGTCTTGAACAACATGTCAGACAGGCTTGCTTCTAGCTTTCCTGTGTAACCCTTTCAATCCTTAAAAAAAGAAAAATCGTAAAAATGATTGCCATTTGCATGCAAATTATAGTTCTGTTCTTTTAACGTCCAGGGATAAATCTCTTTCTGTAATGGGCATTTATTGATTATAATTTTGTCATAAGCTTAGCTTATTAAATGACTTTCTGTGCTGAATCTGTACAGGATAATGCACACATAGCCTGTGTCATTTTCAGTGTTTAGAGGCTTAGCATCCCTTGTAAATACATTTATGAAATATTCATTTGAACTTCAGCTATGTTATTATCCTCTGTGATTTCAATTCCAATTTTCTTCCAAAATGTTTTTAACTTTTCTCCTAACTGAGCTCTTGTTTTTTCTGAGCACTGCAGCAGGAAGCAGTGGGTGGAGAGGGAAAGACAAGCAGGTAGCAAAGGATAAAGAAGTAGAGAATCTTTTCCTTTTTTTTTTTCTTTGTTTGCATTATCTGAGAATCAAAGTAACTACAGATGAACAAAAAAAAAAAAAAAAAAAAAAAAAAAAATGTCTGGTAGCTTATCTAACATCTGTTTTTCTGCCAGTGCAGACCAGAAAACCCCTAGCAGAGTTAGAGATCTCCAGAAAAGTCTACCTCTCTTTTCCTTACCTGGCTTCATTTTATCCACTACAAAGAAGAAAGGAGAATTAATTTCCATTTTACCTGTGCCCAAGTTCATATCAAATTATATGTACTAATATCAGACACAGTTCTCTCTCTTCTAGAACAAAAGCTTACTATACAGTGGAACAAAACTGGTGTGGGCACAAGGAGCCCCTTCTTCTGTCAATGCACAGACTAGCAGAAGGTGGAAAGTGTTTTGTTGTTTTATTTTCTCTTTTTTCTTTCTTTCCTTTTTTTTTTTTTTTTTTTTTTCCAATGAGTGAAATTTTTTCCAGTTATATATGAGTTCTTTCAGCCTATGGAAAAGCTGAGGAAGCAGTTGGAAGATGAACAGTATGCTGTTATACATCCAGTGTGATTTCATTTCTCCTCTGCCCCGTCCACAGCTGGGATCACACTTGGGCTTCCCCCTCTCAAAAGTAATTCAGAGTTTGCAGCTGCCCATTGTGGGTCTTGGGGGTTGTTTTACAACAGATAAACCAGCTGCAAATAACAAAACCAAGTTTGCTTCTTGTTTCAACAAAAACGACACTTTTTAGCTTTTCAAAATAGATAGCTTTTCAAAACTAGTTGATCTTTAAGCTCCCTTCCAACTCAAACCACTTTATGGTTCTATAATTCTAAAATAGCAGAAGTATTTCAACTAGCTCTTACAGTAGGAAGTCAAGCTGCTAGCTGCAGGCCACTGGAGTCCTACAACAGAAAACCACCTGGCACAGCTGGCTTTTGAAAAGGATCACCTGCAGGTCCACAGCATGTTCCTCTTCTAGACATGGTATGGGTCAGCAGTTTTGACCAAAGCACGAACCCTCACTTAAACCACAAAGAATTTCCATGAGCTTAAATTTGTGTCAAAATCAGATTCTAAGACCAACAAATCCTGGAATTCATTCCTTTATCCCCAGAATTTGTTGAAGTTGATTTTCTGTAAAAAGCCCCTTGTAGGGATACATTAAACTTTTTCAGATCTGACCAAATACTTGGCTCAGTAGTGAAGGAGCATACATATAGGTATTGGAGCATAGACATACTTTATGTCTTATGCTTTATTGACATATAATGGCATATACATTATATTCAGATCTTAATGGTGCATGGCTACCTGCTTTCCTATATGGCTCTCTCTGACAAGAAAATATAATAATCCACTTGTTGATATTTATTTGGCAATATTTATAGAAGTCTTAACTCATGAGATCTAATTAAAATACTAAGGGGTGTATGTTCTGCTTGAATTGGTGCCCTATGAATTGGCTGTTGTCTTTCCTCTATGCCAAAACAATGTCATAAGAATATAAACTGTATGAACTGAGCATGAAAAAATGGTTGAAATTTGAGTAATTCAGTTGATAATATTTTATCTCCTAAAATAAAATAAAATAAAATAAAATAAAATAAAAGCCCTGATTCTTTCATTAACAGAATATCTTTAAATGGATAAATTATTTACATCAAATAAATGTACTCTATAAGTACTCTAGATAAGATTAAAAACTTTTATTCTGATTCCTTTATTGATTCTTTGAGACCGTGAAATTACATGCCCTTGTTTCCAGAGATGTGAAGTATGCAACTCACAAAATTCTCCCTTTTATTTATTGTAATAATATCACTTTGGGGAGTAAATATTTAACCTATCTTTGCATCTCAAGACAAGAAAGGATCTCTTAACAGCTGTTATTTTATTTCAATTGGAACAAAAGCAAATCGATTTTGACACGAATCTGCCCCAACCACTGATGCCCAGAACGTATCCTGGCTTTCCAGATCAGGGCTTGCTCTGATCCATTTCCTGCTGAGCTAAGGTGATTATTTTGGCACTCTTCTCTTTCCCCATCATTGTGTAGAAGAGATAAAGAAAGAAAACTGTAAATGTAACAGACACATAAGCATGAAAAATCCTGTGGCACACATTTTTAATGCCTACGTATTTTTTGTCCTTTTCTCCATCATATGAAACTACAGAACCATGATATATTTTGTCATATCATTGTCATATCAGTTTTTAAAGCATCTGAGTATTTCCTTTCTGATTACAACATTTAAAGTGTATTTCTAAACAATTTTATCTTTCACTTGTAGCAATTTGTGAGCAAAAATGTCTATTTGGAAGCAGATGCATAAGACCAAATGTCTGTGCTTGCAGAAGTGGCTACACTGGCTCAGCATGTGAAAAGAAGGTAAGGTATCAGCCAAAACCATTGGATTCTTATAGTAAGGAGGAAAAAAATAGCTGAATGTAACTGAAATAGTTTATAGGAAAAGTTCTTGATAACCTTGTGAAAGATGTAAAAAAGGTTATAAAGGAGTTTAAAGGAAGTTTAATGACCGCTAAGCTGCCAAACTAACCCTGTACACAAGTTCTGCATGTAATAGTTTAATACCTCAAATATAAACATACAAAAGCCGTGTCTATTTTGATAGTGAGGGTCATCCTTAATACAGTTCTCCTGTCCAAAGCCACTAAGCATCTGCACAGTAAACAGTTCTCCAGGCCAAGACGGGATCTGCCTCTCTCCTCCAAGTAACTTCCTTAGAGGCTCTTTTCCACATGAGCCCTTTTTGGTGCCTGCTGCTCCACCACCAAACGGGTGCTTCCAGACATGCTCAGACAGAGCCACAGGGACCAAATCCCTGTACCCTTTCAATGGGAATAACAGACACTTGAGTGAGCGCCACTTTTTTTCCTAATCTGCACACCCTTTTTCCCAGTGAACTTTCTCCCTTCCACAGTCACAAACATCCAAAATATTTCATATGATTGCCACTGTCAGGGGCCACACAGTCACTTCCTGCAAATGCAGCCCTATCCCACTCCAGTGGCCCGACTTTCCCAGTCTCCAGCTTTCAGAAGGGCAGCTTGCCCTCTCATTTACCTGTACACAAAGGCTAGAGGAAAAAAAAAAATCAACATATTTTCATTTCAATTACATTATGCATTAGATATAGCATGAAAATCTCTTCAGATAGTCATTTTATTCTGCTAATGATAATTAGATTTTAATATCATAATTAAAGTTCTGTATGGATTTTCTTAACAAGTACATCTCTACACTAAATTACAGCCCCTATATCAATAGTGAAATGCAGCTGATGTAGATAAGATGAGTAAGTGTTTCAATTTTCTATATATATGTATAAAATCTATCAAAGGGGTTGGCTGTAGAATAGGAAAGCATGGTGGGCTTTTTATCAAATAATTAACAAAAGTAGAATGGATGCAGGAATAAGCAATAAGGATGCAAGAATAACTCCTAGATAAACTGGAGTTGTTGTCTGCAGGTGTTTATATCCAAGGAACTTTTTCTCAGGAGGTCAAGAGTTGCCCTTTTTGATAAACCAGACGAGGATTAGCAGGATTGTTGTAGAGCATTATTCTAGGTGTGAATGTGTGAAGTATGATATTTGTCAGTTCACAAATGAAGTGGAACTCTGTTGTACTTCACAGAAAATATTAAATCAAATACCAGGCTTCCTTTTACACATGAATAACCTATTACACAGTAAATCAGTCCTGAAAGAAAAAGAAGGTGGCAAAAGACTGCATATTATGTAGGCCCAAAATGCCAAGCCATCAATGAAACATGTAAACACATGGGTCTCACTAGCAATGATTCATCTCACATGTTTTAGGACTGTTTGAAGCAGTCCTTCAGTTTCATGGCTTATTCTGCAGAAATACTGATTGGTTGCACTGATGTGAACATGCATTGCTTTGATGTGAGGAAGAAACCATTCTGAATAAAAAAGAATTAACAGGTTTCCTTCAATCTGCAAGCCTTGCTTAGAGCTAGAATCAAAGTTAGTAATAAAACTGATGGATTTAATGGCATCTAGTTTAAATTACATGACTATATACAACCAAATAAGCTACACCTCCAAAAAAATCAAAATTATAAGAGATATTAAAATACAAAAGCTTATTTACTAGCATGGATTATAGTAAATTGTGAACATAAGGGTTTTTAATGCATATTACTGTAGAGATGTTAGGATAATAGGCCTTCCAAGAGTTAATTTATTGGACTTGATCAGGTATAAGCGAACAATTTGATCAGGCTTTAATCAATTTCTTCTCCAAACCTGTCAACTGTGGAAATTTCATAGTTTATCTAAGTAATTTGTTGAAGTATTTAACTACATTATTATACCACAATTTTGTTTTTCCTAATACTGGTCATCAACCCACTCTGTTACAAGCAAAACTGATACTCCTTGGAGTAACCTTGGTGGATATAGGGAAAAGTCATCACAGTTCTTTTATGAACAACATTTGCAGGTTCAAAGAAACTGTAATTTTCCTACTACTAAATTTTCTCTCATTTTCCTAAACACAACCAACCAAGCATGGAACTCATTTCTCTATTGCTCCTGTCCAAGCTCTCGCATGTTTCTCTCCATCCTTGCTGAAGCACTGCAGCTGGGTCCCAGCACTGCTGAGCACTCAGTAACTGCCTCCCTGTGGGGCTCCAAGCCTCTCATTAATACTTTTATAGCAGGAGATTTACCTTTTTCTGCTACAGCACTGCAACCAGCTCAGCTGTTCCACACTGTTGATACCTTATCACTCATTTCCCATTTGGCATCTGTGTGGTTGATTTTTCTTTTGTAAGCACAGTCTTTATTGTCTTTACTTAATTTTTTCTTATGGATTTCCAACTGTTTCACCCATTTATCAAAAAAAAAAAAAAAAAAAAAAAGTCAAAAAGTAATTCTAAACCTGCTTGCACTGTCTCCAAATGTGATATCGTTCAAAAATGTGATGTGACATCTCTGCCTAAGACATTAATGAAAGTAGTGAATAGTAGAAAAATCAGGGCCTATGAGTACCCACACTGACAACAAACTGTTGATAAAATTATTTGTTGATAATGCTTCTCAGACAGGCCTACCCCCTTACTTTGTTCATCTAACCCAGACTTATTGGCATGATTATCTGCACCAAGTCTGAAGCCCCCAACAAAATAAAAATGTATCTGCTTATGGTGGCTAGAGTGGCTGCTAACCATATTTTGCTTAAGAGGCTCATAAACTGATTATTTATTAATTTTTCTTAGTGTCTTTCCAGATGCCAACTTAGTCTGAATCTTTAGCTGTTATTCCCTTGCTTCTCCTGTTTTTCTCATCTAAAGATATATATTATGTTTATTGGGACTATTTCTGTCTACATCTTTAAGTACACTGGGGTAAACCTTATGAGGCCCCGCTGACCTGGATAAGCTGTTTCATGTAAAGCTCCTCTTACATGCTAAGAGTTTCCATATGGTGAGTTAATGCACAGTAGCTGGAATACCATCAGTTTAAATCCCAGTTTATTGCCCAGTCATTTAACCTTGTAAACAGGCCCTAAATCCTACTTTCCTGAATCTAAATACTCACTTCCTTCCCTACTTTCCCTTGAATTCCTGCTCCCTTGCTAATTCCTATCACGTTAAGCTTTTTGTCACATTTAACCTTTCTGAGAAGACTGCAGAAAAGGCACTGAACACGTTAGCCTTGCCTGTGTCATCTGTAATCCTCTCTTCTTAGATTTACCACCATATTTTTCTATGGGAGTTAAAACTCTTGCTTTGCTCTGCTTCTGTAATGAATCTTCAAATAGCGGGAAAAATACAGTAGTAGCGGCCTGCAAAATTTGTCAAGAAATGTGGATTAAATTGGAGCTGGACAGCCTCTTCCCTTCCCCCAGCAGCAGCTGACAAGGGATGCTCTAGGTGACCTCACCTGCGGCTAACTCAGTCTTGCCAGCCTCCCTTTCCTGGGGAAAGAGATGCAATGTAATTGCCCTTTTTCCAGTTCAGAAGAGCGATTTCCTCCTTTGAACTTCATTTCTGGTCTTAACTTAGTCTCACAAAATTAGAGTGAAAGATTCATTTTGGCAATATATTTTTCAGAGTATAGGCTGAACACACTAAGAAGATAGATACAGGGAGCTGGAAATAAAAAGCTTCACTGCAGAACTCCTTTTTTCTACAAACTAAACAGTGTCTGGAGTCTGGTTTTGCCAGTACATTTGGAAAAGCTGGGCTGCCCATATTTGTTTAATAAAGTTATTCCCCTTTCTCTGCTGTAATCTTTGGTATCGTTCCCTTTTGTGCAGTTACAATTCCTGGAGGAACAATATACATTTTCCCAAATTATTCATCATCTACCTCCTAGTTCTCACATCTATATTGCCAAGTGATTTGCAATTCATTTTCTGACATTTTTGGTTTACTTTGTTTTGGAGTTCTGCTAAACAAAGCCTGCCAAAAGCATTCCTCAGAAGGCTAATGAACTTGCTAGAATAGCAATCACTCTCTTAGAAACCTTTTGCGTATTTTTAATTTGTATTGACTCCTTGAGAGATTCAGATAATTTAGCAAGTTTCATGGCAGACATGAAGACAAATGCTCCTGCTGACTTTTACTTTCAAAAGAGTCATTACAGCCCATTTGTTCATGGCTGGAAGGGGTGACCCAGTAAAAACCCAAACTAAACAGGCCTCTCCTCCAGTGGAACCACAGCTACCAAAAACGTTGACCTGGGTCCCAACAGCAACTAATATAATCACTGCATCATTTGTACAATAGGGAGCTTTCCAGAAAGATGAAAGGTATATTGCATCTGTTGTCTTATCTGATACCATCATGTTTTCCTTGTTGTTTATCTTTTCTTTCTAAATGGATTAAAGTAACAGCATTAATTAAGCCAACAAAATTAATTTAAGCTAAACAATGTTATCTGGTTAGATATAAACGGTACATAATATTACACTATGAGCTAACATGGTGCTGTATTTTCCCCAAAACAGTTTCAAAATTAATGCAGTGGGCTTGCCTGTCTGTTGAATGTTTATTCTTAGGCATAAAGGTAGTGAGAACTCTAGCTCCCATCAGAAAATGATAATTAAAAAAGACAAACCTTACAGCAGACATTTTTAACACTGGAATTTACCAGTGAATTGAACTGCAACAGGTTATGAATTCCCTGTGAATGAATCCTGTGACTGACTTCCAAATATATAACATACTATTGATTTCAGAAAAGCCTGAAAACACAATATTTTTTAAAATAAACATTTTCTCATATTATGCAACACTTTGCTGCAGTTACTGACTTTAACATCACTATTACTTTGCTCATATATCTATATGATATATCTTCTCTGTATATCTGTATACCTCTATATCTTTCCTATAAGTAAACAGGACTTAAGAGAATAACTGATCTGGAAATTACAGTGTTCTTCTCTAGCTCTTTTAAGAGTTTCTTGACCACAAGAAACCAAAAAGTCCTCTCTGATATGTTTTGACTTCATCTGACATACTCCTTCACAATGGGGTTTCTGGGTGATTGCAGACATGTCTGTGTAGCAAGAATACTTAGAAATTTCTGTCCTGTTTTGTACTATATATATGTTCCAATGTTTTTCACATTTTTATCAAAAGGAAGCAGTACGGGAAATTTGCAGCATTTCATGTTTCATTACACTTCCTATCTTATATATATACATACATATGTATATGTATATACATTTACACACACGAATATATATATCTAAAGTAAAAATATGTATTTTAGTATAATTATGTATACAGACATATGGAAATGTGCAGTATGAGACAGGCATGAACCCAAACATTTTTATTTGACCTCAAAAATATGTATTACTCTTCCAGATATTACACGCAGTTTTTTCCATGTAAAATAAATCTTTACTCTAACTAAACCTGTCTAAACCCCAGCAGGCACTTGTAGAAGTACCCTCTCTTTTCATATAAAATAAATGTGCCATGTACTATACACAAATAAACAACTGCTTCCCAGATAAATCACTATCAAAAACTAAGGTAAAGTATTTTAGAGTCAGAGAGGGAAGTAACATTTGGATACATGATGCTAATATCAAGGATAACTTGTCATATCAAATACAGATATATCAAGATTAAGGAGCACCTTTCTTCTTGCCCTGAATAATAAATTAATATCAACATTTTTATGTGCTTTCTAATACAGCTTTCTATAAAACTGCACTTCAAAATGGGTTCTTAAATCTATATGCTAGCATAAAATAAAGCTTTTCATATCATCTATTATCTTGTTTTGGGATAAAGAAAATTCACTCATGTATTTAAACCAAGATGATATTCATGGGCAACTTCTGCTGTATGAAAATGGGATAAGTGCACTGAAACGTTTTCAGGCAAGAAGCCAACAATCTCCATGCGTTATGCAGAAGTGGCAGAGTGATTTTTTTAAGGCACACCTGCTTTAGATGAAAGAAATTGAATTCCAACTCCATAACTGTCAAGCGCCACCGCAAATAATAGAGCCTAAGCCGAATCATTTCAGCAATATAGCTATTTTCCTGTTGAAGCGATGGAGCAGAAATCAGCCTTAGCTAGATGATATCACTTCATGTGCATGCTTTGGAAACAGTTCCATTCATCATTTCACTGCTTAATCCCTTTCAAAAACATGCTCTTCATTCCCTGGTTAATAAAAACTTTGGTTACCTGAGTCAAAATTGAAAAAAAAAAAAAAAAAAAAAAAAATTGTGGATTGTAATTTGGCCATAATTACTTAAAAATTCCAAGAAAAATACAGTAACTACAATAAATCATTTGAACCTTGCACATAATATTTCTTACATGACACCACACGCATAAGGCTGTTTCTTCTATATTCCCTTAAGCAGCTGAATACTCATTTCTTTTTTTGCAGCTACCAATAGGATGAAGATAACATAACAGCAGGACAATGAAGACAATCATTTGGGTATTGATAATCTGGCACTGACTGCATTTTATGTTTGGGAAGATATAGTGTGAAGAAATTGCTAGTTTTCTCCCTTCTGCCCTCATATAATCACACAGAAGAATAAAAAACACTTAGCCACACGTCAATAGACTAACTTTATTTTCAAAACCATCTATGGCTAGGCTCAAATTCATGAACTGCAGCTGTAATGTCACCATCATAATGACTGCACCTGACCACAATGTCATTTTTAAATGATACAGAACATTTACAAAGACTTTTAGTGCCCTGTCGTTCTGCTTTCATGAAAATCAGAAGACATTTATAAATTTCCTCATTTCTTTCCATTTTTTAAACAGGTTTGTTTATTCACAGCCCAGAGAAAAATAAATAATAAAGATACTGCTTCTACTGAGAAATTTCAGAGACTACCAAGGGAAAGACCTCAATAACATTTAACTAACACTAACTCCAGTTATTTTAATTCATCATTCTGCTGAGTAACTGCTAAAGCTAAATGCTTTAGTTTTCTAGGTTGCTAGTGTGCCAGCATTTAATTAAGGAGGTATCAATACAGTGCCTGTTGAAATGCTGGCATTACTTGCATCTGCACCTGAGTCCTCCTTTGCCCTCAGTCACAGCTACACATTGCTCCTAAGCAAGTCAACTGTTGACATGCTAAAGGTACATGAGCACTCACGTAGTCGTCTTACCTTAATCCCTCGAAACATTTTACAAAACTAGGCTTTGAATCATACAACAGATGCGTACTGAAATGCTGGGAAATCTAGATGTTCTCAAAAAGACATATTCTAATCTGAAAATTCAGATGATTATTTTTAAATTTTTTTGTCTCACCTTACAGTGGCTAAAAGATGAGCAGCTTTTTAGATCTGGGTGCTTCATCACACGATGTGGCACTGCCATGGGATGTGATGGAGAGGTGGCAGAAAACCCAGAGAAGAGATGGAAGGAGTGCAAGGGGGGGAATAAGGAAACCGATTGTAAGTTAACTTGGAAAAAAAGGGTTTTAAACTGCCACCACAGTCAACTTTCAAGTTCAGTAAGGTAAAACCCAAACGATCTTCTGGGCATTCATGCTATCTTTACATTTCTCTTACTGGAAGATTCAGAGCAACTGTAGATCAAAACCTACGTGCCTTTATGCAGGGATACAGGAGTTCTGACATTCCCTCACTCTTCCCGAAGTAACTTAAAGTGAACAATCACACAAGTAAGGATTTTTTGATTGAACCTTCAGGGCTGCAACAGTAACTAGATGTAAGATTTGATCTGACCCTTGCTGTCAATTTATAAGAATAAAAAATACTGACTCTAAGACCTTAGAATACTGCAAATTAAGTGATGAAAAAGCTAGGAAAATTGCCAGTACTAACTCACAGAAACATCCCTCCTCTCTTTTGCCCAGCTCATAATAGTGACGTATATAGCAAAATGCTTTTCAATGTATCCATTCTAATTTCCAATAAATGTTTTTTCTATTATTTGTTTCTGAAGTCTTGCTTTTCATTTTATGTTAGGAGTAAATCCAATATAAGTAGTTTCCCAAATGCATATATATATATATACATACATATATATGTGTGTATATATATAAAATTACACTTGCCCCAGTCTTTGCAAGTTTCTTACTAAATCACCATTTAGTTGAAGGACCAGTCTTCAAATAGATGTGCTACATTAAGAAAAAAAAAAAAAAAAGTCTTAATGTCTTAATTCCATACAGATCTAGACCACAATTACTAATGCTAATATGAATTTAAGTTTTTAGCATTCACATTAACAGTTCCAGGAAGACATTAATACTAGAACAGAACGTTGGCACCAGATAAGTATCTACAGGATTAAATTTAGCATGGCAATTACGGTTTTCTTGAAGTACAGATCCAATCAATAAAAAAGATTTCTATTACCTTGCCTCCATAATGTCTACAAGAGACAGTGCTAATGAACAAAATCTCTTGCCAAGATTGGATTTGAAAGCCTAGAACAGCTTTCAGTGCCGTACAGCTTCATACTGTATTTCTAGGAGTGACTATTTAGGACAATGTACATCTCATCTATTTTTAGAAAATTAGCAAGTTCTTTTGCATCCTTGAGGATAGCTTATGTGTGCTTTTAAAACAGAAGCAATTGCTGATAGGCAGCAACACTCAGGTCACTATCTGACATCAGACTGCAGGTAACGTACATACCATAGTTTCACAGATCACATCAGTATAACTCTCCTTTCCAAGGATGAATTTCAACACTGCTCCTTTTCTCTTAGACACTTCAGCACTTAACTGTTTTTCTTCCCCTGACTGCTCATTATGCCACCAGATATGGCAATGGCTGCATTCTTTCTTAACTTGAGCTTTAAGCATGATATGGAATAATGTAAGAGATGTAAATATAAAGATTATAAATGAAAAAATAAATAAATAAAATTTTGTAGAATTCTACAGGTGTTTTACAATGTATTGGAAAATAAACAATCAGGATATTTCTTGCAAATATATGGTCTTATTTTTTTTCTAAACTTTCCCTTATAAGCCATTCTTCCAACTGTTATGTGTCCACAAGGACTGCAAGAAGTTTAAGGCAGGAGTCAGTCTTATTAATTGTACTCATCCAACAAAAGTTACCAGGCCTTGTTACTTAAAGTTCTAAGTTATTTACTTCTAGCGCCTAATTATCATCATGACTTCTAATGCACTCTGTTTGCTAAAGACTTATTTCAAAATCCTGTTAAACCCTCAAATAAATTGAAATAAATTGAGCACAATAAATCATGATCTCTTGTTATGGGAATAACAAACAGAAGCATTAGGCAGAAGGGGGAGTGTTTTGTTTGCTGTGTTTCATTTTTGCTAAATGTAAACATTTTTAAGAGCACAATCGTTGGTAGATTTAACTCATTCATGCCTTATAATATTCACGTAGATGTTTAAACATTAAGGACATGGCTATATTGTTTTTGAAATTTCATTGACTTTGATTTCAAAATAGAACATGTCACTAATGCTTTTTCTGCCCAGAAAGCAGGAGACTGCAACAAGTAGGAATTTTTGTACCTAGTCATCATTATTAACCTTTGCCAAAAAGATGGGGGAGAGGGGCTATCTGCATCACTGCATATATGCATGCATGCACATATATACGTATCTCTGTAATTTATCAGCTGAAAACCTCCTAGAAATTGCTATGAAGCAAAGAAAACACTTTTAAAGAGAAAATATCCATGCTAGCTGGCATTTCAACAGAGAAATATTATATTCTTCTCCTCATTTAAAAGGGCTTTTTTGCTCACATTAGGAAGTGGAGTTGAAAGAAGTGAATCTACTCCCTGCAGGATGGTAGTGGATACTGCTTCTTAATTCCTTTTAGAGTGAGTTTTGCTCCAGAAATGTGCCACTTTCAGGGGCCTGCAGATGTAATTCCTTGGTCTATCCATAAACAAGTACAGCAGTGGCTAAACAACAGAAGCCACTAATCCTGTCCTAGAGAGCCCACCCAGAAGGGAGGGAAGCGTGGCCCGGTCTCTATGTTATTTAATGCTTCATCCCCCTGCCAGAAAACCCCATTCCACATGGATCACTAAGAAAACAGCAGATGATGGATTGAGAGGAGTACATTTTTGGGCTCGATTCAAGCTGGTGACATACTGGGAGGGCCTGCCAACCTATATATCATGTCCCAGATAAAAAAAGACTTTACAATACTCCACATACATAAATAAACAAACAGAATTATTCAGAAAATTATTTTCACTTTAAATAATTTAACTACAAAAGCTGTAGAGCATGACATGCTCTGTGGGCATAATACAACATCTTTATGCTCAATTAAATTTTTAACATTAATATCATTCGGAGAAGGAGTAGGCAAACATGATTATACATGGTACGCGTAACAATATGTACCTCTAAGATTACAGTTTATACTTCTGCAAAGTAATTCATACTCAGAAGCTCTGAGGATGAGCTGTCACATCCAAAATTAATGTTTGTTATTAAGAACAAGCTTTCATTGTCACAGCACGTGAAAACTAGAGCTCTGGATCTGATCCTCAGGCACTGGTAAGGTAGGCTAAGAACATGAAGGTGGTTTCAGCCTTACAGGCCATGAGCTAACATCACTCTTGCTCCCATATTTCTAACAGCTGACATCTGGGAGACTTGACGTTAGGCCAGTTTCCCTTAGGAAGAGTAAAGCATGGCATGGATTCAGTGTGTGATTTATTTAAGCAGGCTGTAAGCCTTGGGTTGGGAGCAGATGCAGGTATGCAAACACACAGGAGCTCCTCCTGCAGAGAGACCGGCAGGCTCTCCCTGACCTAAGTCTTGTGCCTAGGTTCGTTCTGCCTCTGCCCTCCTAAATCTCCTTTTCTTTTGTTGTTCAGTCAGTTGTCTGACTCCCAGTCAACTCAGTTCTGAATTAGACTCTAGGCTCTTCAGGCTTGGAAGGACCATGTCTTCCCTTCGCCCTGGTGCTGAAGCTTCTCCATAGCCACCTCCCAGGCCCCTCCAGCAACTCAAAGAAAAGACAGAAGGTGCTTCCGAGGAAAAACCCTCACCAGACAAATACTCAGTCTGAACCAGCAACAACTTTTATCCTAATGATCATAATTTTGTCAAAAATGTTTGCACTAACTACTCTCTCAATTTTACACTTCTGTCATGATAGCGTTCCCAATGGGATCAGCCAATTTTCCAACTGATTTCTTTGGTGCCTGGAAGACTTTTTGTGTGTAGGGTTTCAGTTTCAGTTTCAACATGTAACTTGCTGGCATTGTTACTGTCACTGGGAGGTAGGAATTACTGTTGTGAAAAGCTTAATGAGAGAATACAGATGTTTTTAATCAGTTTGCTTTAGAGAGAGAAGAAGGAAACACTTCAGGTCTGCACTGCGGTCTCCTTTTTTTCCTTTCTTTTTTCCCCCAAAGCAGACTTGGGCATGCATTACCCATGATTGATTTATAAGACTACTGGTGTTGTCTGGGGGTCTGTGTCAGGTATAAAAGGTTTGTCCTAATGGGGTTGCAAAACTACATTACCTGATTCAAAAGCTGCATGCCGTCCTGATACTCTTGATGTACCAAGCCACCAGAGGTTATCACAAACATCAACATACATGTATCCAAGAGAGTACAGGCAAGCCATTGTGATCACCAAGCCTGGTTATTTTCTGGCACAAAATGAAGTAGTCTGTCTGTTTAATACCACTAGCCACTATCAACCTTACACTTTCATTCACCCTTTAATACAGGGACCATTTCAAAATCTTTCTCCTGCTATTAATACACTTTTAAAAGCTTATGCCCTTATACACCAAGCAATCATTTTCCCCTCAACAGCTATGACCTGCCATCTCTTTACCAGACCAAATTGCTGAAAAAGGCTGGAGGTTCATGAAGGGAAGTGGCAAGAAGAAACTGCTGAGATTTCCTGCAAGAGCTAAAAATGACCAAAATACTATTTACACGCAAAAGGAAATTCAAAACTGGCTTTATTCTCTATTTCTTCATACATAACAAGAAAATTAGAAGAAAATAAAAAAATGAAAAGAGGGGAAAAAAGAAGAAAAAAAAAAAAAACTTCTTTACAAAAACTATTTTTGCAACTTCTATTTGGAAACATCTGAGAATGAAGAGACAACTTCAGATGTCAGTACAGACAGGGTGATGAATGGATTGTGAGCTGCCCTGAACAGAAGGACTTGGAGGAAATGGCGGAAAAAAAGCCTGACAGGAGCAAGCAGCGTGCACTTGCAGCCCAGAAAGCCAACTGCTCCTGGGCTGCACCTAAAGCAGTGCAGCCAGCAGGGCCAGAGAGGGGATTGTGCCCCTTTGCTCTGCTCTCATGAGGCCCCACCTGGAGCCCTGCGTTCAGCTCTGGGGCCCCCAGCACAAAAAAGACAGGGACCTGTACAAGCAAGTCCAGAGCAAGGCCATGAGGGGGTGGAGCCAATCAAGAGGCTGGAGCACCTCTGCTACTAAGAGAGACTGACAGAACTAGGGTTATTCTGGAGAAGAGAAGGCCCCAGGCAGAGCTTATGGTGGCCTTCTAAAACTGAAAAACAAAGAAAAAAATGTTTAAGTCATAATGTCTGGAAAAAAAATAAATAAATAAAAGCCAGGAAAGAACCTGAGCAAGGTTACAGATGCAGCAGAAAAGAGCTGGGGATGGGGGACAGTTAGGATCTAATATAGTAGCTATTACACTAGAGACTGCTTGGATTAAAACAGAAGGATAAAGAAGGTTTACATAAGGTAATTGGAAATAATTATAGACCTGTAAGGTGGAATGTGTGAAAGGGAATCCCTTTAAAAGGCTAAAACATTGATCACAGAGGGGCTGGATAAATGCTGGTCTTAAACTGAGGGAATCTATCACCAGGAATGATTATAAAATCTGTATAATCATGGTTCTTGTGTTCTTAAATAATTGAGAGAATCAAACTCAAATCCAATGAGTTAACTTGATATAATTGATCTGTAGATGCTAAACACATGGTTTTGCAGAAAGTGCATGAATCTGCTGTTCTTATATTTGCTTTAGGAAATTTTATGGGTTAAGAAGAAAACTGCACTTGTATTAACTAAGGCTTCAATAGAAAAATCAACTAGCACTGAAAAGAGCCTTGAGGGAATGTTAAATTTGTTCTTCCACCTCAAATATTCCTGAAAATATTCACAAAGCAGAATGTACTGGAATGAGGAAAATGAATTTTCTGATGAGCTCCGACAGACATCCCTACTACAGAAAGATCTGGCATTTGGGCAGGGACTTGAACCCAAGTTTCCGAAGGCCTAGTCCTGAGCTGCATATTATATAAAAACACAATTTCTTTCAATCTATATACAAGAACTGGACACATGAAACTATGAAATGAAGAAATCACATACAGCAAGACAAGAGACCTTCCACAAGTCCAATAAGACACTTCTGCCAAAGCCAACCATCTCTTCCCTGCCAAAGACCATGATCCAATTGCAATCCTTCAAGGGAACAAGGCAGACAAACTGGCATTACAAATCCAGCCTAATGTTTGTGTGGCACTTTGTGTCCATGACAAATCTTAATCTGCAATTTAACACTGTACTGACGACTGCAGTACTGTAATCTCTTACTGCCTGAGCATGCAGGAGAGGGCTTTGCCTAAGTGCTGTAGGTTGAGCTCTGTCCTTGGACACAAGGGCACAGCAAGATGCATCTGTGCATTTGGGGGCTAAATTTAAATGGAGGAGAAAAGGCCACATGAAATACAGAGTTCCACTTTGGATCATTTCATGCTTGGATTTGGAGTCAGTAGCTTTAAATTTTCCTAGTTAAGAGCGTGCACCTGCAATACAGCCAATTTTATGCAAGTTAGGTGTGCTCACAGATTGTTCATGCGCTGCTATAGTAGCTGTTATCTGAGGAAAGCTTGTACAAAATTATTAACAGAAAGTTGGGGGAAAAAAAAAATCTTAAAAACAACAGCAAAGCAAATTAATCAGGAGTTCAGAAAGTTTTCTGGCTAATTTTGAGCTCAGGCTTTCTCAAGATCAAAGAGTCTCACAGCCCTCACCCACACAAAAGAAGGTGCCTGAAGGAAAAGAGAATCCCCTCTGACTCTGCAGCTGTAGTGAGCAGTACAAAGCTTTGCCTGCCCTACTGAAGCCAGGCCAAAAGTCCTTCCAGCTCATGGCTTCCCACAGCTCCCTGTAGCCACTCCACTTGCTTTTCAACACCGCCTTATCTATGCTGGAGCTTCAGTTGCAGATGTTCTTGCCCTTGTATCACATAGTCAAGGTGCATCACGTCAAGCAAACATTCAGCATGCGTCAGCTTACCTACCTAAAAACCATATGCATTTCCTCCTTGAGCCCCACAGAGAGAAAGCATGTAGGGAACGGGAACTGTTCAGTATACCACAACATGAACTTGTGCAATCTAACAAACAAGTGAACCTTCATGAAAGAGAGAATGTCTTTAATTTCAAAAGGTTATCTTTATATACAAAGCAACAGAGATGAAGTTTGAAGAATAGATGAGCTTGTAAGTGAGTTCCTGTCTGAGGATTTATCAGTCTCTAATATCCAAAAAAAAAAAATTATTTGCAAATTAGAAAGATGGTTGGTAGGTATTGGGATTTGAGGCTGGCATTGAGCAGATTTTATTGAAAAGCATCGTGTCATTATTGAATATGCCATACAAACTAAGCAGAGATTACTTTACCTTAACATAATTACAAGAGTTATCTAAGACAAAAGCTAAAGCATTATTAAATAATACACTTCCATTAAAAAGTATTAAATGATTGTTTACTTCTCTTTGACAGAACTAACTATAGCAGAACACAAATCCAACTGAACATTTATTGGGCACAGTGCACTTACTTTTTAATTACAAGTGTATAGGTAAAATAATGTATAACTATAATAGACACATTATAGACACTGGCATTTATGTTTTCCCAAAATTATTTTAATATTACTCTATATGCTTATTTTACAAATTTACCACAAAGAAAAATTTAACCTTCCAAGCGTGTAACAACTTCTAGTGAAGAAAACATGTCATAGAATCATAGAATGGTTTGGACTGGAAGGGACCTTAAAGCCCATCCAGGTCCAACCCCCTACCATGGGCAGGAACACCTCCCACCACACCAGGATGGCCAAGGCCCCATCCAGCCTGGCCCCCCCAGGGATGGGGCATCCACAGCTTCTCTGGGTAGCAAGTTCCAGTGCCTCACCACCCTTTGAGCACATTTTCTTCCTAATATCTTATAGGTATATACATAGAGAGATATAGAAGTACACGGGTAGACATGGAGATGTATATAAGCAAAATCCGCTAATCCATCAGCTCTTCCTTTTTTCCTTTCTTTCTTCAAGCATATCCAATTGCAAAACAAAGCCATAGAGCCAGACAATACTGATTGTTCTTTATCCTTGATTACAAAATGGAAGTATGACGGATACCAGGATAGCAATGAGAATAGACACATTAGCCCATAATAATGCTGGGTTCTCATCTAACTTACGGCACTGGTTCAGCTTCACTCATTCAGCAACACAAAACATTATTTATTGGCTGTTAAAGAAAAATATGGCAGCTTTCCACGGTGAATTCATCCTTGTTTTAAAACATACGCTGGGAGTGCTGAGAAGGGAACTGTAAGTACAGATTTTAAAAATATTATCTCTGAAAAACTGAAAGTGAAGCTGCTGGAATAGCTTGATAGCGTATTGTTGACAATGCCTGAAAATGTCGCAGTGGCACATTTTGCATATTTCCACTACAGTGTCTAAAACACAAGTGAAATCACAGCAGAGCACAGTGCTCACAATGTTAATGGTAGGTGTTGGACAAAAGACTTGGGCTGCCCTCCTTCCACTTGTCCCCTGCCTCCAGCAAACATGCAGTGTGGGTTTGGGGCACGTGTGACAGCACGCCGCTTGAAATTGGAACATTTTTAATCCTCCATACACTGTAATAGAGGTCAAATACCATTTACAGTGTTTAATATTTTATTTCTAGGAAGACTGATGACATTATAGCTCATTGGATATTTATGACGAGACTGAATAGTCTCATTTTCATGGATACCGAGTGCCACAGACAGGAATGTTCACACAAAACCTGGCTGTTGATGAGCTGCATGGGCAATTTTTTGCTATCCTACCCAACACTGGCCCTCTCAAAACTGTCAAGCCTCATTTTGAGCAGGGAAGTCTGTTTTGTTGGTGTTTCTATACAGCACAGTGCATACAGAGGGAAAAAAAAATGAGCAGGGAGTATTTAACAATGCAGGTTCATTGCGTCAATAAAGCTCAACGTCATTTGGTTGTAGGACATTATTTTCCATGGGTACTCTGGTTTGTGCTAACATGCTATTGGAGGTCTAATCACAAACTCCTGATGGGGAATGGGGTGTGGGGAGCAGATGGAGGAGAGCCTCGCAGCATGGGGATCAGGGCTTGAAGGAGCAAAAATGACTTTGGGTTGATTTCCAGGTTGCCAAAATGTGGCCCCCAAGCCATGCAGTGGCATGTTCCTACAGCCCTGAGGTCTGATAGGTAAAACCAATGGTACTACCTCTGCCGGTTAGATAAGATTTTGCAAATAACCTCTGCTGGAAGTACCAAGGGATGAGAAGGAGAGAAGGATGTAGATAAAAACAGTAAGGAAGAGGTGGGGATTACTACAAACATCATAGCCTGCAGCTTTCTTTTAAAAATATATAAATAAAATGTAGTTATGATAATCAGAACAGAGTAATACACTGTTACCTACTAATCTTTTGAATTTTAAGTGTAGCTGTCGGCTCCGCGCAAGCAGGGCTTGTTACCTTTTAATGTCCCTTGGAGACCTGCTGCCGTCTTGACTACTTTCTATCATGTTATATCACAAATAGAGTTTTCCAATTAGCTGGGATACTTGATAGATTTTTTTTAGACAATTTTACAATTTAAAAAAAAAAAAAAAAAAAAAAGAAGACAATTTTACAAGCAAAATAATGAATTCCTGATGGCAAAGAAACACTTTAAAAGCTTTGAAAGCAAGGTGGCATTTTACCATTTTTATCATTTTCATTAACTTCATTATCTGAAATAAAACAGTCATAGATAGATAGAAAACTTATTGAATTTAATATATAGAGCTATGCTACTTAAAAACTGATTATTTTCCAGTACAAACAACCATATTATTTTAAAAGTAGAATATTATATTGAAGGTAAACTCTATTATCACTGTTTACAGGGTAGAATAAAACTCAGTATTCATCTTGTATGACATGCATGTCACACTACAGAGTAATTGTTCTCTTTTATTATGTTCACATTGAAATACTTCCTCTTATTTCTAAATTGTTTTAAGTTGTACAATTTATTTTACAGATTTATCTTAATAAATGCAAAACTCATCTCTAACAAACATTTTCTTTCATCTTTAAAAGCAAGTAGTTAATGTTAAGAAGAGTTGAGTAAATATTTGATATTGTGGGTGGTGGCCAACCAAAAAATGTTTTTGTTTATTTTTGGATGTCATAATCTCAGAATTTTATTTTGAAATGAAAGACATTTATGGCATTTTAAGTTCTCCTTAAGGTGGCATTTACAAAGAGAGGGAGACAATACATCTTTTCCAACTGGTTACAGAGGTTAGCACACTTGTCTTCTACCTGAGCTGAAGGAAGAACTTACTAACAAACCTTGACTCTATTTTAGCTTAGTGTGGTTTTATGTTTAATACTGCCTATTAGCAGAAAAAGAAGATATCACTGAGGTGTAAAATTCACTGCCCCTACAGAAATTCTTCACCTGTAAGTTGAAGGTATTAATGCTAAAATAAAACAGCATAAGGCAGGGATGGTCTGAAATACTGCAAAGCCTGCGTAATAAACCTTACTGTTATCACAAAGTATTATAGAGTTTTCACCTCTAAGACAGCAAAAGGCAGAAGAAAAAAAGCTATAGGTTTATTTCTCTAAAATATCCCATCTTTGCGAACATTGGTTTAGCTCCACCGGTTTGTAGCAAATTGAAGTCTGCAATTTCACAAAGCTCCAATAAAACACATAATGTTCAGTTTCTCCCTTTCTGAAGCTCTCTGTCCATTATCGTCTAGGACTTAAACATATATCACCAAACTCCACAGCTACGTCTTCATCATACAGAACAGATACACACTAAACACAGGTTCAGGCCTATGCTGAAGAATTCAGGCAAAAATGCGTTAAAAGCCTTATGAAATCTGCTACTACCTCCATAACTAACACACTTCTCAGCTGTAAGGCATATTTATCCCTGCCTCCTTCTGATTTTAATATGTTGTGACCTTAAATATAGAAATAGACAAATGCAAATAAACTTAACTTTACTAAGGTTCATTTAGTAGATTATGAAATCAGTCTTTTATACAGATAAGCTGACTATAAAAATATACTATAACTACTGTTTTGCCTTTTTTTTTTTTTAAATGTAGGTTATGGCACATTATACAACTGTTCTGGGGAAAGCAGTAACAATTATGAACAAGCCCCTCAAGATTATAAATGGATTTTCCACAAGCTATCATATCATTCTGGCTATTATATTAATTTTGTCCTTAGAGCCTTCACTAACTTTACCAATAACATCATTTCAGTATTCATATTCAACAAGCTAAGTAATATTACGTGTAGCTAAGAATTTATTTACTGTTGAGAGATCAAGCTCAGCTGAAGGAAGCTACCTCCTGGGAAATACCCTTTTAAGCGTAATGAATTCTTCTTGGCCTTATCTATAAAGAGATTTTTCTGCAATAGTAATCTCCTGACACCTTGCTTTCACCAAGGAACAGAAAGTGGTCAGTCAATTAGCATAGGTTGTTCTCTTTTTTTTGTTGTTTTGAAGATGAGCACCCATTCTGATTTCTATTTCCCAATGTAAACAGCTACGTCTCATTTCATAAACCGTAGAATCACTGAGGTTGGGAAAGTCCCTCAAAATCTTCTAGTCCAACCATTTGTACCATAGAAGGGAACAGAACACATTATAGGAACAACTCAATATTGCGTGGTATCTTGGAAAACGCTGGCAGCCCCCCATTCTTACAGATCTCATTCAGACAGGCTGCGTTAGGTCTGTGCAGACTGAGTTTAGGAATGAAGGAAAGAAAACATGAATATTTTAATCTTAAGTCTGCCACAAATTTGCAAAGGCATTTGCAAATTCAGCACAGGCATTAAAACGTTCTACAGTTCAATAACATCCATTATTAAGATGTATAAAGAGCTTTCCTTGCTTTGAAAATCTTTCCTTTAAAAGGATAACCTTGTGAAAAGGATTAATGGAGAAGGAATCCCTTTTGGTCCACCACTCCTCTAGGCAGGTCTCACAGTTACCCACTGCAAGAGTACCTCCAGAAGCATCAGGCACACAAAAGGATTAGCAGCAAACTGTCAGTATGAGCACATCTGCCTCCCTCTACTTCCCTACTTTTTTATGCATTCATCACCACAACAGTATTTAAATCATCCATGTTTCAGTGAGGCATTGTGCCTCATGAATTGAATTACTATGAATCCCTTTGCTTTTAGACCCCAAACACAGCAGCATCCTGGATTTGATCTGATCCTGAGTTTTGCTGTGAGAGAAAATCATCCTTGGCACATCATAATTCAGCTTGGCAGCAGTCCTCTTCCCTTACAATTTTTGACAATCTTCCAGCAAAACAACTAACATCTGTAGCCTGGAATAAACTTTTTGAGATTGTCCAAATTACTGTCTACCAATATGTGAGCTGCCACGAGGTAACTGGTGAAAGCTCTAGCCTGAATGTGATGTGCGCAGGAAGCACCCAGTCCTTCCTTACTGCTGCAGCCCATCTCCCCATCATTTTAAATGAGAGGGATGAAGGAGGTAGACACACAACATCAGAGGGGAAGGGAATGGAAGGGGAAGGGACCAATCAAGGAGATGCGTGAGGACCAGTTCATTTTTGAGATGTCGGGATGGGAAGGAAGGAGGGAAGGAAGGAGGGAAGGAAAAAACACAGAAAAGCAATAATTGCAAAGGTCACCCAACAGGCACAAAATAATTTCTGCGTAATTGCAGCTTCTCTCCTCTGATGGGCTGGTGTGAGCTTCTTCAAAAGCTCACCTCAAATTGGTACACATCAAATTAGCACACCATTACTCATGCTATTTTTTAGGGAAATTAGCTTAGTAACTAAAATTTAGGTCTGACTGAGGCTAAATTTGCACTCAGTTTTGACTCATTTCAAGCAATTTGTGCCCATCATGGATGAGCGATCCCAGTGCCTCAGTTCCTGGAAGAAAGGCTACAATTTGGGTCTTGCTGCAGTTTTCACTGGGCTGATGTGAATTCTGGCGAGAAATTTTTGCAGTACATGCCAAACCTCGGAGGAGACTAAGCTTCAAGGGAGGAAGAAGAAAGCTTAATTAAAAGCAAACTAAAATCACCACACTGAATCCTCAGAGACATTTTCACCTAGTTCTCTGTTTTTAAATACTAATGCAGCAGGACTCACTGCAAACAAACTATCAAACTTTTGCAAAACTTATTTTGTATGACTGCATGAAAGTTTCACAGCCAATTATAGACAAAACACATCACAGAAGAAAGAGAATATCAGGCAGGAATCATGCTGCTTACACAGATCAAGTTCAAAAAAACAACAAATTCAATATGGCCAAATTGCCAGGGATGATTTTGTGACTGAAGAATTTAATTGGACTTTATACAGGTCCAGAGAAACAGGGAGGACAGTAAAAGTAGGCAATTTTCTTCCTACACTTTTTACAGATTCTGTAAAAACATTGGATTAAATAGGTTGTCACCTTCTAAAAATGACCGGTCCCTATTGTGCAAGCATTCTCCAGATGCTATTTCAGACTTTTATATATAATGGTATAAGAAATCCCACCAGAAAGTAACAACCAAAAGACTAAAACAAACATCGAAGAGGTCTTTTTCTTCTCTGTCTAGATATGTAGTCATTGTCAAGCCACATATTCCACTTTGCAGTGGAGTCTTATAAACTCATACTTCTGGGAAGGGGAGTTTTGAGGGAGCAGAGTTGTCAATGTCTAGCCCCAGGGAGCTGCAAGTTCTTTGGGTCCTGCTTGCAATTTGTATTGATTTCTCCACCTACTGATCAGTCAGAGAACCAGTTAAGTCATTATAAACGTTTTCATACTACTGGGACAGATGCTCTTCCATTACAGTATGCATTGTAAACTGTTTAATACATTGAATTTCCCAGCTAAATTACATTGGCAATTTTATCTTCTTACTTCCCTGACCTTGATGGGTTTAAAAATCAGATACTTAACCTTGCATTAATGGTAGGGGTTTTATTGCACACGATTACACATTTAAAGCCATTATTATAACCTCTGCTCCTAGGTATAAAAGGCTGAGAGACATTCAAATACATGCCAGGAAAATGACTAGCAAGGATGAAGAGGAAACCTTATTGGCATCATCTTTTTTCTTAACTCTGTTATTAAACTTAGCTCTTCCGGTTACTATACTGAAAGCTCTCAACCCTACCAAAATTATATGGGTGTTTCTAACAGAAATAAGAGTGACAGGTGTAATGTTAATTGTGGGATCATAATGAATGAGTCAGGCCTTCACAAAGAAAAATCTAATTATTTGCTAGTACCATATATTTGCTAATTCCATGTAAAGTTCAAGTAAAGTCAAAAAAATGTCATCCTAGCATGAGTTTGTAAGACAAGTCGAAGAAGAACCCATCTGTAAAACATCACTTTGCAGGCACTGCCTTCAACTGCCAGCATGCTCAAAAAAAAATCCCAAACTTTGTACAATTTAACATCCAATTTGCTGAAGATGTTGGGTACAGCTTGTGAACTACTTTGTTAATGGTGCATTGAACGCATTCCCATGCTTATGCCTGTTTTGAGTGAGATTTCACTTTGAGTGAAACCCCTGGAGATGCTCACAGTGAAAGACCATTGCCACATTGCTGCATAGGGATAGTTTGCAGGCTAGGCCCAAGGGCCAGACATATATCCAAGGAACTGAATCTATTTTTGGATAGACAGCCCCTTAAATTTTTGTTTATCTCAAGTAAGTACTTTGGTCTCAGAATTTCAATTTCCAAGTAGATCGATTCTAGCTGGAAAGACCGTGTGTCCACTAATGTTATTCTTCTGTTGCATTAATTACCACTCGTGATGCAGCATTACCCATTATGTCTGAAATTTTGTATTCAGCTGGAGCAACGCAGTAGTTACCAGACCTTATCAATACCCAATAAAAGGCGGCAGCTCTTGCTCATGCTATCACTGGGAATGCCAGATGGCCTTTTCTGGCTCATGACCCAAATAGATCTCTGGTTATGTTAGTTTATTTTAAACGTCTTTTCTTTTTCTTTTTCATTGTCAAAGTACTATGTTTTCTAGTGATGTTTCTTGAAAAAATAAAATAAAACAAAATAAAATAAAACAAAATAAAATAAAACAAAACCATGAATGTATTCTCTTTACTAGCCATTTTTATCTTAAAATTTAATCTTAAGTATTTGCGAAGGCTAGATTAGCAAGATGAAAGTTAGCTTTCTGTACTGAAAATAAAAGAAAAATAACAAAAACTTGGAAAAATAAAAACTTTAAATTTCCTTGTATCCATAGGTCCTTATATTTCACCTTAGATTTACTAGTATCCTGTGGAGACCTTTTAAATGCTGTAAAATGTCTGCCCTAGGTAAAATTGCCAGCACTTTAAAACAAAGGTTTTGTAAGTGGTGTTTTGTAATGCATGTGGGATTTGAGAAGTACATTTTTTCTTGTCTTGAAGATAAGTCTTATTAAGATGGCATACAACCTTGGAGGCAATGATGGTTTTTCTCCATACTTCAAGTTTGTAATAATGCTATTTCTTGTAAGAAAGGCAAAAAGGGTGGTGGTTTGTTTTTTAATGTTAGTTGAGGTTGATGCTATCTGACCTGATATTGTTACTGTAAGATACAGATTTAAAATAACTCTTACTCTTTCAAGCACAGAAATCACCACAGCCAATATAAATCACCAATATTCAATCTATAGCTAGACTTAAATCTTCAATTTTTCATACAGTGTTTCCTTCACATCATCACAAGTACAGCTATTTGGAGTGTGTAGTGCAATTAATTTGAAAACAAAATATAGACAAAAGACAGTAGCCTATTACATCATATAAGCCAAATCAGGATTTTAAACATACTTTCAAGGGTATTTTCTAAATGTTTTCAGTAATGAATTTCAGGATCTTGCAGCTCTGAAGCTTGCTGGGTGTCCACAGAGATGTCCACCCATGGAGCCACAGCTGGGCTGTGACCCCCCCCACACACCCACAAACTGTCCTGCAGAACAGTTTTACAGATATTAGGCTTTGAAAGCTCAGGCACTGTAGTTCTGTTAGCTGGTGCTTCCTTTAGTTGACTTGCCAAACAGAATTACAGCATTTTAAATATGCAGATTGTTCTGAAATGTTCTATTGTATGATGCTTGGTATTAAAGTAAATCTTGCTGAATGCAATCAAAGGCAGGTGAATCACTTGAAAAAGCATAACAAGCATGCACACTTCAATTATTCAAGTGTTTCACCTGTAAAGTATTGTCTCAAGCAAACTAGATTTAACAGAACATTGCCTTTATAGTAGCATCAATTTGTCAACTAAATTAGAACAATAAATATCAAAAAAACTCTTGCAATAGACTTGCATTTTAAATCAGGTTTAAACAATATAGAAAACAATTACCAGCGTAAAAACTCTCATAAATGGCTTGTGATCACAAGGCTGGATGGGATAATAAAGCTCTCCCATGCTCAGGCAGGGCCCTGGATCCCCTCTAGGGTCATCCTGGTTACCACACATCTTCTATAGAGTCCCCAAACCTCTGTTTGGCTAAATTGGAGTGTGGTCACAATAGTCTAGTCTTTGACCACAAGCTTCAGGTCAGTTTCACTCAGAAATCCTCCTTATGTATGCTGAATTCATCTGATTGTTTCCTCCTCGCCCACCCACCTTACCTCTCTGAACAAACACCTTCCAGTACAGGCCCAGATGTCACCAGCTACTTGGATTGTTGCATAAAAATTATAGAAAAACACCTAGTGCAACGACCTGCTAGAAACACAGCCAGCTTCCCAGGGTGTCTAAGACCAAGTCCAGTTGAATTTTGGAAACCACAGGCTTTCTGGGTTCCTCACCATGCCAATATTTTCTTTATATCCAATTCGAAATTCCATTGTTTCATGATTTTCACTTCTTCTTCTTCCTTTTTGCTTCTCTGGGAAAAGTTGGGGAAAATTGCTACTAGGTTCATTCTGCCCCATCCCACATTTCTCTTGCCAGGCTGGGCAAAGTCATCCTCCCCAGCCTCTCCTCAGAGCTGAGGTGTTCTTGACACCAATCATCCTAGCAACCCTCCACAGAAAACTCTGCTTTTTGTGTCTATCTCCCCAAACCACACATAGTATTGTAGATGGACCCTCTCCAGGTGCTTCAGCTTGGCTGTGAGGACTTGGTGGGGCCTGTCCTGAGAGCTGTGCTAATACTGAGCTAAATGGCACTCACAGCTGCCACCTGGTTCACAGAGGGAGTCCTTTTGTCAGGGAAGGAATCCATCAAGTAGGATTTGTCCTTTGCAAACCAGTGTTGGCTGCTCCAGCAACCTTCTCTCATCCTTCATGTGTCTGGAAGTAGCATCACGTCCATGAAAACTTGCTCCATCATTTCCTCATGCACTGCGGTGAGGCTGACAGGCCCCTGGACCTCCCTCTTGCCTTTTTGAAAAATTTCATATGCACAAAGTGTCATTAAAATCTGACATTTTGCCTACAGTTTGTACTTTTTACTTCCTATTTTATCTTATTATCCTGAAATTTTCTTTTCATTTGTCTTTCCAGTATTGCCTATTGCATTACAGCTTAAGAGAAAGTTTAATAAGCAAAAAGACAACAACTTTGCTGTATATTATTTCATTAGTTCCAGAACCAACCTCACTAATTCCTCTGCCCTTTTTATTTACATTCTGTATTTGCAGGCAACTACTGTGTCCTTTGCTTTAATAGTTGCTAAGCCGTTCTATGCATATTTAACTCTTAATCATTTCTCATTAGTTTACCCTTCCAATTCCTGGCTCCATTTCTGAATATTAATTAGTTTGTTAAGAGCTTTGTGAATATATGGGCCTCAGTCCTGCCTTTACAGATACCTTCAGGTAAATTCCAATTCAAGGGACCAGACAGCCCCTAGTCGCACTGCAACATCTCCGGATGGGAAGGAGAATACGATTTTCCTTTCTCATCTCTGCTCAGAGCATTTCAATCACTCCTCTGAGCCCCAGCTGCTATTGACTCCCCAAAGATTTTCAGTTGTGGCTACTGGCTTTTATTACTGAAGAAATAAAGTAACTCATTCTCTCAATAAACAGGAGATGCAAAGGAGCAATTTGCAGAAAGAATGAAGAAATATTCTATTTCGGTATTAGAACAGACAGGTTGTTATACAACTGCTTGGTTAATAGCATAAATATTGATCAAGAGCACGGAGTAATATTACAATGAATGTTCTTTCTTATACAGAGGTACAGCTAGGCAAAGAAATTTTACACCCACCTTTTAAAGAAAAAAATATAAATTCGGTGATACCTAGCATGGAAATTGGAAACAGAAGAAAAAAGGCAAGAAAAAGCAGAAACAAGTGAGTTTCTTACCTTTTAAATAAAACCTCTTGATTCTGTTCTCATTTGAAATGATTTCTTTAATATTTATTTTCCTGCGCTTTTCACTAATAGACTGGAAACACAATCTTTTTTTTTTACCCAACCAAATATTTTTCCAGTTTTTGATCTGGCAAAATATCTGGTTTCATTCTCAAATTTAAAAAGTCAAACTATCATTTTTATTCAATTTCATTTTCTCACCAAGTACATCAGTAAACAATACTTGCTAGATGAAAGAAAGGTTATTACGATGCTCAGTTATCTATTACCATATAAATATTGTAAGCTTTAAAAACTATGCAGTATCTTAATCATTAGAGAAAAATGTTTGCCAGACAAATAAAAACCTAAGGAGGAATGTTTTCAGCTTGAAAAAGTTTACATCCATTATTACCATAGGTCACCTTCAACTTCTGTGTTACAGAAAGCACTTATTTTTATGCAGAGTCCTGTCTGACAGAGGGGTTTGTATTTTCCTTTAGGATAAAAAACAAATGGTACTGAAACTCCTGCAAGTCCCTAAGCTCATTCATTATGTCAAGAGAACTATAATATTAGTGCAGGAAGCAAAGTGTTAGAAGAAGAAAATGGAGGTGGTTACGGTAGAAAAATATCAGGAGTGTGTTCCTTGTCCTCCCCATGCTCCACATGGTCCTTGAGCACAATTCCAGGTCTGCTGCTCTCTCATGGATTAATTCTTCATTAATAAAATAATAATCATAACAAAGTAAATATCAGAAACACTGATCTCCAGTTGAAAATAAATTAAACAGCATGCTCACATCTTTCACACTGCTGTTACACATTTAAAACAGTGGTGTTAGCCTGAGGTCTGTTTAAAATAATTTGCATAGTTCTGTACAAATGGCTTTAAAAAAAAAGAGACAGGGAGAAACCAGCGATGACTCACAGCAGTCATTTTTCATATCCAACTGTAGGACAGGACATCTTCATTGTTGTGCTTTAAAAAAGCATTTTCTGTTTTCATTAAGAAAGATGTGGGCTCAAATCTTTGAGGATGCGTCAGACTTGATAAGATATGAGCACTTCAGAGGAGATTTATATCTGACCAGTGGTCCTTTGGATCTTTCATCTCTTCAGAGAAGAAGATGAGGGCTTCCCAAAAAGCTGAATAAATTTTAAAATTGTCAAATACGTGTTCTCTTTAGTTACTGTTTTAATAAGCTTTAGAGTGTAAATATTTTTTTATCTTGTGATGGGTACAAATACACACAGGTGTTAACCTTTCTGATTAAGAAAAACACAAGCAAAAATAACTGATGCAACTCTGAAGAAACTCCACTGAAATCAGCTAAACTTTTCCAAAGGTACTGCTGTATTGACATTGTACAGGAGAGAGGAATTTAGCTCACCCTGTTCAGTTGCTGAGGAACTCACAATCAGCTGATAACATGAAGGGGAATCATGGTTTGCAACACTTTGTGCATGCTCCAAGACCTGCAGGAAGCTGCTGCCAGTTGGTAACAAAAATTCCCCTGGTTCTGCTGGATTTTTTGCATTCTCAAAGAATGGATTATCTAATTAAATTAAATGGCTCGGTAACATTTTTGCCGAGGTAATTGTTAGTGTTGGATGAGGTGCTTCAGAAGAAAGTAAGAGTCAAACTCTACTGAAAATTCAAATCAGACAATTCTGACATCCTGAGGAAATAACTGTTTTGCATATTTATATAAGTTCCTGCATTAATCTAAGACAGAAAGGAAAGGACCAATAAATAGAAAATAAGTCTATCCAATGATTTCAAAGAGCTTTCGGTCTCATTACCACCTTTAATGCAAACAACTTATCACCCCTAATTTACACATGGCTGCACTGATCCGGGATGTGGAGGAGCTCCCACATCAGGAGGGACTGAACGGACAAGAGCTCATGGACTGGGAAAGACAGCAACTATAAAAATACGAAGAGGACAGAAAAGAATAATTATATATTACTTTTCACAATACAGTGACTGGGAGAGACTTAAAAAAAATAAACAGGGAAGTAGTTTTAAAAGTAAGAGGAAACAGTATAGTTTTAGGTACGTAAGTCACTCGCAGCCCTTTAAAAGATAAGCAGGAAAATAAGTCTCTGTCTATACCTGCACCTAGGAAAATAGCAGAGGAACTGTGATGAAGATCAGAAGCAGGGAGAAGTGTTGGGAAGAAGAGGCCATAGTCGTCTTGATGCACATACATACTTTTATTATAGATGAATAAGATGTTTTCCTTTAAATGGAGGTAACCTACAGACGGTACACTGAAACATATGGTATTTTTTATATAATGCATTTTAATTGTGGAACTCATTGCCAAAGAATTTATTGGAAACCAAAAGGATAAATGGATCTTGAGAGGCTGCCAGGCACAGTCCAAATGTAACCAGTCCTCCGTAACATCCTATATTACTTTCCTTAGCTGAATAAACATGCCAAGAGTATGTTTACTTCACACTCCTCCCGTTTCCTTTATTTAGCATCTGTTACTGGAAATTGCTGGAGACAAAGTACTAGACCTGAAGTGGTCCACTACAGTCCAGCAGTTGTTATATTGTTATCAGGAGAGGACAAGTGATACCCTGTCCCCAAAGTCGACAGGTATTCTGCCTTTCCCATAACTGCATCCAGCACATCATCCCAAATGTTTGCCCCATATATTGCAGTAACAGCCAGGCAAGAGCCACAAATGTCTCTGTCTTTTGCAAAAGACAGCTTTACTTTGACCTTCCGAAATCTGTATTTCAACATTTCTCACCTCCTAAGAAAGCAATAAAAAAAAATGTATCCTGGCATATTTCTGCCCAGTTCCAAGATTCAAATCTTTCAGATAATTTGCATAGCAAACCAAATTTTGTTATTATACAAAATGGACCATGCTATTCTTTGTGAAAACATTGTTTTCCATACTAAATAATACTCAAAACACACAGCCAACTACCTATTTAGGTGGTCTAAACCGTGGCACTGTAAGAAAAACAGCCACAAACCAATGAAGTCCACCTCAGGCTGTGCAGGAGCTGCAGAGCAGCCACAGCTGCCCTGGGTAACAAGGCATCATCACTCATACAGGAGTGACAAACTTGCCAAAACAATTATCAGGGTGTAATCTCCATTCACTCCTCCTGCCAAAATTACTGATTACTCCTTGCAACCGCATTTTTTCAAAAATAAGCTTTTAATATAATTAGTTATTGTAACATCCCCACTTGCTGAGGGATGTAATGGAGGTAATATACAGGTAATAAAATGCTTGCTCTGCAAACAAGAAGACCCTGCATCCGGCAATGAATGAACTTTCCACACTGGATTTAATTATTTCTACTTTAAAATATTATCCCTCCTTGCAGAATAAAACTTCTATTTGTGTAAATCACCGTGTGAGGGAACATGCATCATAACCATTCAACTTCCAGTAGAATAATTGAATGTGGGGGTTTTCATCATGCTCATGCGAGAGATCCAGAAGATATTTCTTAGCAGCAGTGGAGTAACTCCAGGGAGTGTAGTTATCATGATTATCATCAGGCAATTACTGTCTAGCTACTGAAGTATAAGAGACCTTGAGTTGCATTACTTGCATCATAACACCAACATTAAGAGTTCAATTATCACATAATACCTGCTTGTTTCTCCTGTTTTACTATTTAACATTCTAGTATGCATAAAGGGAGAAAAACAACAATAAACATGCATAAAGGGCAAAGAGCAATCATAAGAAAGTGCATAAAAGAATGCATAATTATAAGGATTTCTTAATTTAAAAAAAGAAAAAAATACTAATAAATCTTTATAGAAGAATATCCAAAGCTCGTTTTGGAGAGGTTCTGCACCATTGTCCCTGGCTTCACACTTAATAAACACTTAAAACACAAAAAGCTACTTGTAATCACACAACTAATCCCACCGTGATGCTGTAAGGCCTTGATCCAGCCAAGTGTTGTTCATTCAGACTCCTCCAGCAAAGCACTTAACTCATGCTTAGTTTTAAGCACTTGAGAATCCCTCTTTGACCTCCGTGAGATTTAAGCATGATTAAAATGAAGCGCATCTTTAACCTGCTGTGGGATTTGGGGTTCGAGGAATAAGGAGTTTCATTTTATACTTTCTCTGTGAAGAAGGGAAAAAAAATATCCTGTAAAATATCCTGGTAATAAAATAAAGGTATTCTAAAATATTCTGAGGATCTTAAAGTCCTCTAAGAAGCATGCCACTCTATGCATATATTACCATGTGCTGCCAATTACATGTAATTTGCTACTACACAAAATGCATTGCCCACACCTGTTGCCACATGCCTATGAACGTTTGCTTATCAGTCTTTTTACATGTACTTATGTGCTACCCTATTGTGAATAACATGAATATTGGCCTGATTTCAAGCTCCAGGACTTACAGGGTTGACTTGTCTGTATCATTTTTTGAATGCTGAGCCCATAGGTTTTTCCCAGGCATATCTCCAGTTGTTTTTATGACATCCCATTCAGTTTCAATGGAAGGCTTACTTAGAAAAAAAGGATTTTTGTGGTTGGCATTGAACTAGATGGAGACAGCTCAGAGGAAACACAGTCTTTTACAAACATGACAGTATGAGCAATTTATTACATTTAAGGAAGCTTAATCTTTAAGAAATACTGGGAGGGTTCGGTTTTCTTGGTCATTTTCTATCACCGATGCAAAGAAATAATCAAAAATAGCAATGAAGGTATATGTTCCTGGGCAAAGGAAATCTTTTATTAAATTATCTTGCTATTCTATAGGTCAAACGGTGCTTCAGGTGTAGATATAACTGTATATTAATAACAATTGCTATTTATAACCCTCATAATTGAGATTTTAGTCGAGAATGTAATTGAAAACATTAAAAGTTCAAAGTCTAAAAGATTGTAATCTCCAGGAAATTATTTTTGCATCTCACCACTATAAGGGCAAGAAGAACTGGTGTTGATAAAGGGAAGAAAACCATCAGTGAGTAAATCTGGAAGCAAGAGAGTTAGGAACATATGCAGCCAGACACTGAAAGCCCTGCTCTTCCTCTTCCCCTGGTCACTGGGGCAGCCACATGGAATTTCACATTGCTCTTTCCTATTGCTAATCAAACTGGCACATCAGATTCAAAGGATTCACGGAGGCTTTTTCAAGGCCAGATAATTTGCTGTGGACAGCACTTCATTCCCAGCAGAAGTATAATGCTGTTCCCTGGGCTGATAGCTAGCAGCAGGTTAGGGATGTGTTTACATGGCTTTTAAAACTAAAAGGCAGCCTTGCCACATTCAGTGACCTCCAAAGTGAGCAGAATTGCAAATGGCAAGGACTGAATTTAATTCAGTACCCAGGATGCCACTAATGTTTTACATGCATGATCAATGAGCAGAACTGTGATGTGAAAAACGCTGAATATTCATGGCAATGAAATTCTCTAACCCTAATTTCAAAGATAAAATACCATTTTCACTTTGACAAGACAGCTTTTGGGTGTTTTCCAAGAACTGTGATGTACAAGAAGCTCATTAGAAACTTTAAACCAAAAGAAAAACCATTGTCCTTCATCAGGCCTGGAATTATTTAAGGGACAGTTGGCCCTGTTCATATGACTTACTGACAATGGCACTCACAACACAAGGAGCTACCTGTGCCAAATCATCCTGAACTTTGCTATGTTCACATCTTCTCCCACCCCTACAGTTTTTTGCTGCCATTTGAGGTTCCCAGCCAGGTTTGGACTCACTGGCGGTGTCTGATGAAGCCCTGTGGAAAGAGAGCTTGCAGCTCGAATGCTGTGGAGACACGGGAGCATCAGGCACGGACATGTCTTTAGCAGCTCTGCAGGAACACTGTCTTGAGGTTTAAATATAGATTGCACACCCTCTCCAGAAGGGATCATTACAATCAGGCAATTAGATGGACCCTGTGTGATACCATCTGTCTGAGTTATGGCAGGGAAGATGAATTTTAATCCTTCCCCGACCTATCCTTCACCAGCAGCTTATCTCATGCTCACTTCGGGTTGCTGGCCCTTAAGACAAGAGGAGAAGGTGATAAAAAGGGGTGTCATAACCTGTGAAATTTGTATCATTCTCTGTCTTTCAACCAGCGAGAGGTATTGGTAGCCTGTACTCAGGTGCAATGTAAGTATTGACCAATTAAATCCACTTGCAGTATATCATCCACTGCAATAAATTCAAGCCATATTTCACCTCAGAACAAACTTCCAACCTTCTGCAGAGAAGGCCAGAAACCTACTGGACTCAAGAGCAGCAATGTCCAGACAGAAGAACCTTTCCTGATGAACCTTTCCTGTCCTGAATTCTCGCAAGACAGTCATTGATTCATTTGCACAGAGCAGGTCAGATCAGGATGTTGCATGCTGTAGTTACAACCCTGCTGGTCACCCTGGCTTTCCACAGATCACACCAGTGCCAGCTCCTCCCGAGCTTTTGCTCCCACAGGCAAAGGACATTTGGAAGAAGAGAGAGGCAACGTCTATCAGACTATGGGGCAGGCACCTCCAGGATGCTACCAGGTTGTGCAAGCCTTTTTTTTTTTTTTTTCCACCATCAAAAATAACTTCTAGTGTACATCAAAAAGAACTACAATACAACAGCAAATAAAAATTAAAATGAATCTTAACTGTTCTGAACAAAAATGTTGAACTACTAGTATCTTTAGGTATATACACATTAGTATCTTTACATATATACACATAAAAATACAATATTTTTTACATATATCCATATGACCTTGGAGATAATCCACAGGTGTGAAACAGATTGGACACTAGACAGCTTGACCTTTCCACTTCTCTTCATAAAATTAATTGGGGTAGAAAGGTTTTAGAGGTTATCTCTGTTTGCTCTTGTGGCCAGGCAGTGACACTGGGCATCCACACAGAATGGCACATTTTCTGAGAAACATCACATTTCACTGGTGACATAAATTCACAACCAAACTGCACACAACCTCTTGACAGATTAATTCATAGATTAAAAGGGAAAATGAAAATAGACAACATGTAAAACATAGTCCATGCATTTATTTAAACTGCCAAAATGCCAATTATTTACATTATTTTACACTGATTTCTGCTAAATTGCTTTTGTGTCTGTTAGGAGCTCATTTCTTAATGCTATATAGATATTCCAAATTTTTTAGAAGTTTACAGAATATTACAAAAATAATATTGAATCATTTCCTTCACTCATTTTTACCTTGAGTCAAAATAATTTAAGAAATCTCACTTAGTTTAATTTTCCATCTACTTTTATAAGGCTTTTTACTGCACTAAATTTAAAGTACTGTTGTTTTTCTAGGGGATACTAATTGCAGTCTTTTTTTTTTTTTCTTTCCAAACAATTTCACTTTTCCTTCCAATGTTCATCTTTAAATTCCATCTTTATTACTACAATTGCACTGAATTCTAACAAGTGCATTGACAGCTGTAGGCATGTAGCTTTCTAATACTACCTTGCAGGCAAAATGACCTTTTTCTCTTCAGATAAAAACTCTTTCCTATTGACATTATCCTTTTCTACATCACAATATCCTATAACATAGAAGAAGATGCGACACATGCTGTTTTTCTCAGAGATCTGTTTCCACGACTACATATTAATAAAAGCTTTCTTGGATGGCATTCCCTTCCTGAGTAATTTCACACCCTGCCAATGCAGAGAGGGTTAAACTCTTAACAGAAAAGATGAAAGAAGGTATCTGGGAGCACTGATGAAGAGGAAAGGAGATCTGAGAAATTACAAAGCAAGAACAGAGGTTCTGGTGAGTCACATTTTGGAGAAGTGAATGATGTTTCATTTTTGCTGCATCGCCCACTTGAGCAGAATCGTAGGTTGTTTTGGTTTGTTTTGATTGTTTTTTCCATTTTCACTCCATGCTTTCTCTGGCTCCACATATTCCCTTTGGTTTCAATGAGGTTAATTGAACTCCAGGCAGAGAATAAATTAAATAAATGTATGTTTATTGGAATTCATGGCATTTTAGCACATGGCAGTAAAATAATTATCTCCTGAACTCAAGATATCATTACGATAAAACTGGAAGTGGAATTTACTTGTTTGTTCCAAAAACTGTCTTCTACAAACAGAAACAAAAGTTTAGACCACAAAAATCGGTGGTAACTTAATCTAAACCACAGCTAGAGAATTAGGTGAGTGTCCTTGGTAAGAATAAGTCAAATCAGGCCTAGAGCCATTCAGACTTCAGTGAACAGGGACAAAAGTCAGGCTGACATCTACTAGAATAACAGAAGTGACTGCAAACTTACATCATGCTGTGATAAAAAGTTTCATGAGTTTTCACCTGTTAAGTAAAACTAGACATTTCAGAGAAGCAGCATCCCCAAAAGCACTCCCCAAAACTGCTACAACATCGTAGGAGGGAATCAGGCCTTTCTGGGACAAGCTGCAAGGACTATGCTTGCAAATACACAACGATGCCCTGAAAAGCTCAAATCCTGAATGAGATCCAATTTATTGCTCAATACTCATCTGCTTTTAATCACAAGTTACAGAGCATGTGACAAGATCCCTATCTTGCTCATTTTAATGACTATGGCACATGGCTGGCAACGGAGTTTGTAAACCCTGAACTCATGCAGGCTGCCAATCCATGATGATTTAAGCACTTAGGCTTATTTGCTGTTGTTGTTCATAATACTAAAATTCAGTTGCTCAGATGTTTGCAGGGAAAAGCCTCTAAGAAGAAGTATTGTCAAAGTGAATTTATTTGCAAATTCAAAATGACATTCATGGCAAAAAGGATCAGTTGCATTCACCCAGCTATTTCTGTAATGATTTTTACTGCTTCCTGAATTCCTAATTAGGAAGACATATCTGATAGTTAAATACTGCAGAACATTATACATGAATTATTGCCTCCTAGTATTTTATCAAAAATGTAATTGGAAGTACATTATGTGGGGGAAAAGCAAGTTTTTCAGCTATTTATGCCTGCAGATATGTTTACTTTATGTCTCTGATGAATTTGTAAATGCAGGTGTTGTTTGATAATCATGACCATTTTACATGATTCATACTGACTCGCCGACTGGGAGACATGCAAATTTTCACTTTGTTCTTACTTTATTTCTGCATCTCTCTAACAAGTGTGCTCCGTGTTCGTTCTCTCTCTTTGTCACATTGGGAGGCCAGGAGGCAGCGACACACAGGAACTGTCCTTTCCCTCTCCACATGCCAAGATCCTCAAGCCAGTGAGTAATGGGAACAGGGTTGTGGCTAAATTGCTTTAAGGATGACCATTCAGTAAAGAGTATTACCTAGAAGCAGGTAACCCAAGCAAGATAAAGTTCATTGCATCAATAAATGTTTTTTGTTTGTCTAATTAATATGTGCTGCACACATCCTTGGGCTGATTCAAAATTCCAGCTGTTTGGCTCTAAGCTGGAGTTCAGACTATGCAGGGCCAGGGCTCTCTGCTGTCAGCCCCAGCCTCTCCGTGCAGAGGAAATCGTGCATGTCCACTGTATTCTTGAGTTGCACTCATAATTTTCATGCAAACTCATCATCAAGACGTTTCTCACAGAGATGAGAATTGAACACACACTTGTTTTTTTCATGGTGGTCTTCATGCAAGGTTATATTTTATATATTATATATATAAGGAATGAGCTTCTTTGATCTTACTGGTGTATGATGATGGCTGCACTTGGGCATCTGCCCTGACTTCTGTACAGCTTTTCAAGTCATGTGGTGTTTCAAAGTCATCTACTGTTGCCAGGGTCTTTTGGGCATTTTAGTATTGGGTAAGGAAATAAAAAAGGTGATGAGATTGAAACCTTGCTCCTTTGATATACATAAAGCTGTGGGCCCACAATAACTTGACCTGGCTTTCCTCCAGCTGGGGAATGAGGAAAACAGAATAAAAAGTAGGTAAGGTATCCTTTTTTTGGCTACAGTTATAAAAGTAGCTGCATAAATTTCATGTTCCTGACACCTGACAGCAATGAAAATGGAGAAAAGTTGAAAAGATCATGCTATTATTATCACATGTACCATTAGGATTAAGACTAGTAATAGACATGCCAAAAAGCCAAAGGTGTAGGAATTTCTGGAGGGACAGATTACAGGGAATATACGTGTATGCCACCTCGCACAATAGCATCTTAATCCTCACTGGAGCTTACAGGTACAGTTGTGCATTCATGCTTCATGACAATTTGACATGATTCTTAAAAAAAATGATATAAAGAAAAGTATTGGGCAGGTTTTAACATTTCTGATACGTGAAAAGGAGCTTTGAAAGGAGGAGCGAGGATTTCTTACCATGTCCTGTTGAACCAGTCAAGTGAAAACTGGAGAGCTGTGATGGTTTTACCCAGCTGGGCAGCTGAGCTCCACCACAGCCGCTCTCAGTCCCCCTCCTCAAAGGGAAATGGGGAGAAGATACAATAAAAAGGGCTCATGGGTTGAGATAAGGACAGGGAGATCACTCAACAATTACTGCCATGGACAAAACATGCTCAGTATAGGGGACAGATAAAATTTATTACCTATTTCTAACAAGGTAGAGCAGTGAGAAACTCAAAAAGTTTTCTTTATGAAGATGGCTTACCTTCCTCAGGGAACACAGACACTGAAATTAAGAAAAAAAAAATATCACTTGATATAATTTGAAGAAATATTGGGATTTCTGGAAGGTTTTTAGTTTTACTAGAATCCTCTTTTTAAAAGATGATGCATAAATTCTAGGAGAGCTGCAAAAGTAAATACAAGAACAGAGCTTGGCACTTAAAGTAATCTTCACTGGGGTATTTGGTATATAAATAAATTATTATTAGTTAAATAAATTATTATATGGTAGACTAGAAAGATCTGACATTCTGCACCACAACCAGAAGCAAAATATTCATTTGAAAATATGTTTGCATTCATAAAGAAAAGAAAAAGAAGTTTTAAAAAAGGAAAGAGAAAGAGAAAAGGACCAAGGAGGAAAGATAAAGAACCCTGGCTGCTGGTCCCCTCTGACTTCAGAGCACCAGTTTTAGAGACACCAGTTGAACAAATCCCTTCATGTGTGAAATAATGAAAAAGGCTTCTAGCTTAATTCTTAAGGTTTTTGAAAATAAGAAAAGGTCAAAATATATGTGTGGGTGAAGGAGAGAGAAAGACCATACCACCCATAGCACCGTGGAGTGCAAATTAGTACCTCCTACATAGCAGAAGTGGCAAGTACAGAAACAGCCACAGTGGTATTTCTTTCAGTCATGCACTTGCTATATCAAAAACCTCTCACTTGAAG
The DNA here is from genome assembly GCF_964211825.1 of Aythya ferina. Lineage (NCBI taxonomy): Eukaryota > Metazoa > Chordata > Aves > Anseriformes > Anatidae > Aythya > Aythya ferina. The sequence continues at coordinate 36,085,898 of NC_140303.1, read as the reverse complement.
CAAAGTCCCAACAGGGTTTGCCCCAGAAGGCTAATACTGTACTCCTGGTATTTAAAGCTGAGGGAAAGATGCAGGACTGGGCACTACATTGCTCATGCCAAGCATGTGCCACTGGCTGGGTGAGGAGCTGGAAAACAAGCACAGCACAGCACCTGCTGGGGTCTGCAGACCTGATGCCATTTCCTACGTCAAAAGCACGTGGAATTTTTCACATAGAGCCAAACTTGTTCCCACTGCAGCTCTACCACTGGCGGCAGACCTTCACCAGAGATGAACGTGGACCACTGCCCTGTCAGAAACATACTGCGGCTGGAAGGACAGAGGAGAGAGCAACCTTCTTGCTACCTCAGGTAGGCCAAAGTTTGTTGCACAGCTCAGTTAATGTACATGCTCCACTTTAGAACATTCACTTAGTAGGACATGTCAATAAAAACAAAAATCAAGTAAAAACAGAAAGCTTTGTTGCATTTCCCAACACTTCAAAATACTTCAAGAGGACAATATTCGTAATGGGTATGATCACTGAAGTATTCCTGTGAAGAAGCAGCCTCCATTCCTAGTGGATTTCCCTAGCAATATCTTTTCCACCTGGTGGGTTTCTGTTTTAATACAGAAACTATTCACACTAAGGGATTTAAAACTAATGAGTTCGCAAGCTGTTCTTAAAACTTCTACACTCCAATGAGACTAAAAATAATGTTCAGCCATACATGCTCTATCCACATTGTATCATTCTCTAATTACATTTCACCACAAGGGCATAAAAAAGCACGACATCCTACAATTAACATTGCAAACATGGGCAAAACTCTGTCGCCGCAGTATTTGGGATCAGTTAGTGTTAGATTTTCTTCTGTTTTGACATATATCGTACTTGTATGGGCTTCCATGCCAGCACATGCACGTTTCCTCTGCACTCTCTCACAGAACCTTTCTACCAATTGCTTGATCTTCTCCTTCTCCCATGTGGCAAATTAATGTGAAACTGACCCCAGTAAAACTGAAACAAAACCCCATCTTTGATTTTTTTCCAATTAAAAATATATATATACTAAAAAACAAAAACAAATACTTATTTAAGTGTACGGCATGGAGGTTACACATACCATGTTCCTTTAGCATCCCTGAAAAAGGCTTCAGCTGGCAAATAGCTGATAAAGAAAATCACAAATAAAACAGCTGAGGAGAGAGGTACCAGCAGGAAAACGTGGTGATGTATCAATAAACATACAATCACATCAACAATTTAAAGTATTTGAGGAAAGCATCCGAATAGTCAGCATCTGACTCAATTAGTTATGAAGAATTATACCCACAGATACAATTGTGTTTGCATATGTGCACAAGCACATACTAAATAGACTCTCCTTTAAAGCCATGTGGAACTTCTCTGCGTGTCTGAAAAAAACTCTTCTGACCAGGAAAAATGTGTGTGTTGAGCAGGTAGGATAAAATATTATTTTGCAAAACAGTTTGGTATAGATGAATAGGGGTAAATATATTCCCCAGTGAATATATATATATATACACACACACACACACACACACACATTTCCAGGATAAGAAGCCTATTACACCACAGATGGTACTTGCATAGTCACTGTCACATACACTCCCAGCGGACATGAAAATACCAATCATACTCTCATTGTACGTGCCTGTACGAGTGATTATTGTAGTTTGCCTCCCCAAAACCTCCAACTGTCCAAACCATGGCTGGAATCCATTATGATGCTTCTTCTCCTTGTGATTATCATTTTTAATTCTCTGGTCAGAATACACGTTATTATACAGGCACAATTATTGATGTTAAATAATTTATTTCAAGAGAATCCAATCCATCACTTCTCCTCTGTATATACTATTTGAAAACACTTATGGATAAAGAAAATATTTCTGCATGCCTTAACAGAAAAGTAACACATTAATGCAGAAAGAATATGAGTTTCCTTTCAGACACAGTGTAGTGGGTTTACGTGGCAAGGTTTTGGTAGCAGGGAGCCATAGGGGTGGTTTCTGTGAGAAAGATCTAGAAGCTGCCCCATGTTTGGGAAGGGCCCCATTGTTTTCCAGATCCGAGCCAATAAGCGATGTTGTTTTGCGCCTCTGTGAGAGCATATTTAAGACAGGGAAAAAACGCTGCGCCACACAGCAGCCGGGAGAGTCAAGGGAGTGGGAGAACAGCCTTGCACCAAGGTCAGTGTGGAAGGAGGGGGAGAGGTGCTCCAGGCGCTGGAGCAGAAGTCCCCTGCGGCCTGTGGTGAGGACCATGGTGAAGCAGGATGTCCCCCTGCAGCCCATGGAGTACCACGGTGGAGCAGGGTTCCACGCTGCAGCCCGTGGAGGAGACCACGGTGGAGCAGGTGGCCCTGCACCGACGGAGGCTGCCGCCTGTGGAAGACCCCTGCCGGAGCAGATTCCGGGCCGGACCTGTAGCCCGTGGAGAGGAGCCCACGCAGGAGCAGGTGACCTGGCAGGAGCTGCTGCCCGTAGGGGAGCCAGGTTGGAGCAGTTTTCTCCTGAGGGATGGACCCCGTGGTACGGACCCATATCTGGAGCAGTTCTGGAAGAGCTGCTGCCTGTGGGAAGCCCACGCCGGATCAGTTCATCAAGGACTGCATCCCGTGGGTGGGACCCCACAGCACAGGGGACGAGAGTGACCGAGAAGGAGCGGCAGAGAAGAAGTGCTGTAGACTGACCATAACCCCCATTCCCCGTTCCCCTGCGCCGCTCGGGGGGAGGAGGTGGAAAAGGGTGGATGGGGGGGGAAGGTGCTTTTGGTTTTTTTTCCTTTGTTTTCTCACTTCTCTCGCTTGTTAGTTGTAGGCAATAAATCTTACTATCTCCTTATGCCGAGTCTGTTTTGCCCGTTACAATAACTATTGCGTGATTTTCTCGTCCTTATCTCAATCCTTGAGCCCTTTTCACATATTTTCTCCCCATTCCTCTTTGAGGAGGGGGAGTGAGAGAGCGGCTGTGGTGGAGCTCGGCTGCCCACTCGAGCGGAACCACGACACACAGGACAATACAGAAAGACTTCCCAGAGAAGGTTTCTGGCCTCTGAAGTTCTTAAAAACTCATGAAAAAAAAAAATAATAATATTGCTCTGATTTAAAGAACTGGCTCACATTCACCTAGCTCTGCCCTTTCAAATCCCCTTCCTTACAGTCACTTGGAGAGGTGAGATTTGTGATCAGAGGCACTTCTTTGCTATCAGTATAAATTTTCACATTTCCAGTGTCTCTTTAAAACAGCACGTGGCCTTGAGAATCAGAGTTTAAGCGCAAGAGAAAGTGTGCTAAAAGGCTTCATAGCACAGTACAAAAGAGTTCACATTGACATCACATAAAACTACATTGACCCTGTTTGTAAGAGACTCAAGAATGATTTTCAACACAGGCTGATATATTTACCAACGATTTTACAAGTTCCTTCACAATATTCCGTTCCCAATTTGTATTCCTTATGTTAGCTGAGATTTCCAGAAATGAACAACATTAATTGTTATGATTAAAGTATAAAGACTTCCCAAATAAAAAACAATATTTATACATTTTTCCCTGACTTCTGGATAAGTATTTTTAGATTTCTGTGTTTCAATATGATTTGCTTGAAGATTGTTAGCATTTTTTTTCCCTGGCTAAGCACACAACAATAATAGCATCTCTACCAGAAAGCCCCTATAATTGATTTGACAATTAAAAACACAAATATCAAGCTGCTGAGGGAAGATTACCCAGGTCCAGTAATTTGCAGTTTTGTTAGCAGGACAGGATGCTTAAGGGCATTACACAAACAGCATAAAATGTGCAGTATAATGGTGGTGACATTTTCAGCTATCATTATTGCAAAAGACAACAAAATACATATTGCCAGCTACCATACCTGCCTGCATTCGCAGGACATTTTTTCAAAGAAGCCATTTTTAGAACTGTCCCAGATATTTGGGGCACAACTTCTTTTACTTGAGAAAATTCAAAACAATACACGGATGCCAGCTGTCTGACAGACAGCTCTTTGTACTGCTTTGATCACAACGGTGCTCTAGAAGAAGTGAATGGTGATTCCGGGGGCTGAAGACCCATAATCTGCCCTAATCCCCCACAGGTTCTCTGCCAGGAAATACCAGCATGCAGAAATACAAGGGTGCAAGTGGTGCCTGCTGCTCCCTTGCCAGCACCCATACTGATACACCATCAGCTTTCTAGGAGAAAGTAATTCAAATTAACATAAGGCAAGAGGTGAGATGCAATCACAATAATTCAGAATCCTGCCTACAGTTAACTACAAAGAGAGCCTCTGCAATTGTGTCACATTTTCAATGGGAAGAAATAACTTGCAAATAGCATTAGTAGCAGAAGAAAAAATATAATACCACAGGATATGAACAATGCAAAAAGGAAGCAGCATCCGGTTCAGCCTCCAAAGAAAGCAAAGCAGATTTAGCTTTCCAGTTGAGCTCAAGGCAGGCCCCAAGCTTGCACTGCTTCTGATCTCTGTGTGTCAGGCACAGTACAGCTGGTCGAGGGTCCTGGCTGCCAGTCTCATGAAAAACCATTGAGGAAAAGATGTCAGAAGCACAAGGAGAAAAGGAGAAATGAAAGAATGGAAAATGAAGTGGGAAAATAGAACAGACAAAGATATAAAAGGGCAAAGAGTGATGAGTCAGCTGAGATAGAAGAGTGAAAATTATCTTGAAAATAATTAGAGGGCCTTAGACACTAGCAAATGAGCACATTGTAAAGGCCACACTCTCACTTCTGTTTTGGGGCATTTTTGCTTTGAAGAGAGAAAGAGATTAAGAAGAAGAAGAGGGAAATAATGAATCCTCATCTCGTTCGTTAATAAACTAAAAAAGTTGCTAACAGAACTAACCAGTTACAGTTAATGAGGTCCTTTATAAGATTTCTGTAAAATGAATAGGGCATCCAGGCATTCTGCTTCAGTTATCCAACTCTTAATTAGCCTTGCCTGCTTAGCTCTGCAGAAGACAACTTGCGTAATGCCCTCCACGTTGGAGGTTTCCCTGGTATTACTAAAATTTTCATAGGATGAGAATCACAACATGCCTGCCATATGGATCACAAAGTGAAAGGTGAGGGGAAAAGTGACATGGCAATGGGTTACAGGTAAGAGATGACAAGAATTCTCCAAGAGATCTATTACTCCTCTGTGGGCTGGCCTACAATGAAGATCGCTGTGTTGCTACCTCCAAGGGTGGGCAAGTCACGGTAAGTCCAGCATCTCCTGGCAGCTCACCTCCTTCCTCCACTGATGCAGGCTGCTCAGGAGCCACCCTGCCCTGCAGGAACCACACAGCATCCTTCCCAAGCATCTCAGGTACTGCTCCCAGAAAAAACACTCATTGGTCTTGAAGGCATATGCACCACCTTGTACCCTGTACACATCCACTTGTAAAACAGGCAATTATTTCTATTTTTAGAAGAAATCCAAAGCTTTGATAATTATATAAACTATATTACAAATTTAATAGGAAGGTTGTAGAGGCAGGGTTTGAACAGGGACACCTCCAGCCCTTGATAGGGTTTAAATCACAGAACACTCTTGCTCAGAGATAATAAACTGTCCAAAGCAGGAACTCTGTCTTTTTGTGTTAGGAACAATACATCTCAGGGTTTATCTACTACTAAAAAAGCATTTATTAATGATCTATATTAAATCATGCTGTCATTAGATTTTGTCCATTTTGTAAGTAAAACTGCATTTTTGTATAAAAAGGATTTTAACCTACTAAGACCAAGATTTCAGTTGGATATCCTTATCATCAATAACAATTAGAAATGAAAACGCTTGGCTGTGATGAGGTACTGGCTTAAACAGCAATCATTAGGGTGGCCAGCAAAATTCCAGACTCCGGTGTTGGGAACCTGAGGAGAGAGTAACTTTTTATCTTTTGCATCTAAACATTTGTGCTCATGATTTCCGAAGAAAACAGATATATTTTTTTTAGTAATTTATATTATTTTCCTCTTTACTTGCAATAGGTACAATCTTCTTTCAGCCTTTTAAAATTCAGAGAGATCACAAATACTTTCCTGAGCCCTATTTCCCTTCTGTTCATGATCAAAAGAGAGAGTTGGAGAGCTGGAATTTCCTGAGTTCTTCCACAGGTGAAGATGTTCCCTACTTGCAACAACAGAGGACAAGAAGGTGCCCAGCCACTAATACCTTTCCACCACTTCCCACACTGATGCCAAAGTTGCAGCGTATCTGGAAAGTGTCAGTTTGTCCCCATATCACATCACGACATGTTTCACTAACTTCTGCTTGCAACATACATGCTACAGAAATGTACTAACAACAGATGCTGCAAATGATGGCTCGTTAATGTACTCATTCTTTACATCACAGCACCCTATTTGCCTTTATTTTTTGCTGCAGTATGACAAAGAAAACATGTTGAGGAACTATATCTCCAGTGATCCCTTTTTAGGGTCATTGTCTCATCTCTCCTTCCATATGGCTGTATCAAACTACAGCTGATGGATTATAACAATTTTTCCTCATAAGTGTATTGCTCTTTAGCTTATTTTCCTGTCTTTTTCATTATTTACTACCCCATCAAAATGCATATGCAAATGTAACTAGGCAAACTAATATAGTATCTGCTAGAACACTACTAATATCATAAAATACAACCCAAAACTCAAGTAGCAGGTCTTGATAAGCAGTGTTCACCTGCAGTGATTCCAGCTGTCTCTCCTCTGCAGCTGAAGGGGTGGAAAGGATTTTTGAGAAAATCAGCAGGATAGATAGGTGTTTCCACCCAGATCCCAGAGTTTTAGAAATCATGTTTGGTGAAGCACAGTTTGAAATTGGTCAAATCCCTACTGAAAGTGTCTTCTGCTGTCCTGTTCTCTTGTTTAACTGTGATATGATAACTGAAGTTATTTTCCTTCACCTTGTTCCTTGCATGTAACTGTTGTGCTTACTTTCTGTGCTTTCTTTCTCATCTAAAGGATGAGCAGAATCCCCATCCTCTCTTCTAAACCCAGGAGTCCACTGAGATTGTCCATTATTTTTATCCAGTCTTGGTCTGCTCTGGCATCCATCTGATTTCTTTAGAGGATGGCTCTGTTTTGTTCAGTGCATTAGAGCCTCTCTTTTTTTTTTGGTTCATTCTTTCAGACTGATTTCTGCACGTGCTCTGCCTAACAGAATGTTGTCTTGTAGCAATTTGGTATTTTCAGCTACGAAGACAGCCTAGAGGTTCTTCTGCTTCTGACACTGGTACTTTTTCCATAATCACATTTATTTTGTTCCATTGTGATTTGTTTATCTCCTTGATTTCATTACCCCCCATCCACTTCCATAGGACCTGCCTTTAGATGGATTACCTCTGTGGATCCGAGAAATCCTTGATCCCTTTGATGCTTTGAAAGACAGTCACCTATTCCTCTGCTGCACAAGTCACCCCCTCCATTAGAAGTACCAGTTTGCATTTTAGGCTACCAAAATCTTCTCTCCCTTCCAGGCAGACAGTAGACGTGCATATCACAACATGCCATACCGTGTAGTGGCCACAATAACTAATCTTTTTTTCCTTTCCAAACATTGACACAGAAATTTGTTTACTGGAACTTAAATTCCCAACAGAAAATTTCTGTTAACTATTCTAAATTTATTACTCAAATGTGTGCTGTTGCAGCATTTAAACTTGATCAGTCTATTCCTTCAGTAAATCAGACTCACTAATGTAAAACTTAAATATTAGATTAAGGTCACGTATCTCAAATAAAACTTCCCAGATCAAAGCTGAATTCCAAGATTTGGTCACAGAAGACCTGCTATCTTACTAATACAAAGCAAAACCCACCTTCAAAACAAAACATCAACATTTTCGTCTGTAGAAGTCCTATCACTATCATCAAACATTGTGACTTTGGACTTGATGCATATTCCTTTGAATAATTCATATTCAATTTTATCATGAAAATTGCTTTTTTTCTGTAAAGGTCAGAACATGTCTTAAGACCCCTTTACAATGAAAAAGATCAGTATTTCAACAACTCTATGTAAAAGTTGTATGTAAGAATTGATAAACTAATACTGCTGTTAAACTCCAAATAGAATTCAGACTGGCAGAATGTAACCCCACCAGATGGAACTTGAATTGAATTCATCTGAGTTGACAACTCTCTTGCAAAAATAATTTTTAAAAAGTACCCTGTCCTCTTAGTTCAACACTGTTAACTTGCACAATGGTAATGTACCTTGCAAATCTCTACCAATTAAAATCTACTTTAAATCATAGCAGTTCAGAGCCACTCAATTATCATTTTACCTTCTCATTACTAAAATGTGCTATCTGTATCTTAATTTATTATTCACATACGTACTCTGAAATCTTGTTCATTCCCTTTGGAAATCATTGCCTTCACTGAGATAGACTCATCCATGGTAGATAACAGCTCTGTTAGCACTTAGTAATCCAGATCAGATTATTAGATTAGGACTGAACGTGCATTAGTATAATTAGACAGAAATCTATTCCAAATAGAGTGCAAACAAACCCTACTTTAGAAAATAAATGAATGCAACTCATCTTTGAGTACATCATTCTGTAGAAAACAGAGATGTTCTGCTGAGGAAGCCTGGAGGAGAATGTGATTTGCGGAATGGGCAGAGGTCCAGAAAGCATTACATTTCGCTTCTCCTCCTTTTTTCATAATGAGATCATCCCTAAAAGCCAGCATTCATGCATATACTAATTATAAATAAAAACAAACATCTGAGTTTTTGTTTCTGTGCTGCAAAAATGCTACTCTGCTTTGGACACAACACATATACACTGGTCCAATTTCTGTTTTCTTGTAGTCTCTCATAAACTGATGCAACACAAAAGCGTGAATCTTTCTTTCCTTAAGCTTTTCCCCCATAACTGTTTCCAGGCTTTTTTGCTTCAGGATCTTTCTGTTCCATTCTGTAGTGTCTTCTGCCCCAAAGGGACACTTCAGCTCTCTATCCTTACTAATAGGTCTCAGATGATTCAGCAGAATAATTCTTTGTCTCCAGGAAGAACTCAATGATTTCAAAGTGTAATAACTAAAAATATGCCTTTATCCACGGACAGTATTCTCACTCTTCTCACTCCCTTACACCCAAATGTAAAATTCAGCTCAATCCATTTTAACTCCTGGATCCATGTTTTGGTTTTACAAACTACCAAAGAAGACTTCAGAGTTGTATTGGCTTTGGGTGAGATGCAACATAGGGAGTGCTTCCAGCTCTGCAACCCACCACTTCAATTCAACGTTGGGATTAGAGCTCTCCTCTTCTTGTGTCTTGGTTTCTGTGGGCAGGACAGCCAGGTGCACACACTGGAGGAGATCCATGGCACTCCAGCCTTCAAGGTGCATAAGCAAGAGAGCCAGCCTGTGAAAATTGCTGCAGCATACATCTGTGGTCTACCCTGTGGTCAAAGCATGCCCTCAGACCACATAAATTAGATAAAACATCAATTATTCCTTGAATTAATATCTTGAATTGATGACAGATGAAGACTTTACATTGTGTGTCACTTCTCCCAGTTAAAAGTTAGGGAACTAGGAAACTGGTCTTGACATACCCTCTGAGCAGCTTCCCTTAAGTTTGTCCAGAGATCAGAATTGCCTTCATGAGCCAGAAAAAAATAAAACTGCAGAACTGGACAGCAGAATTCAGACTGTAATGTTTTCCCATCCTCTTGCACTTTGTGTTTTGCCATGCTGAGCTGGGATATAGATCTGAAGGCAAGTGAAAAATCTTGGATATTTTAGACTTTGGTCAGGCAAATATGTTTGAACAGCTAATGAGTGTTTATATGAACAGGAGCCAATGGCATGCCCATCTTGCATTCAAGGCACACAAGCCTTTCATCTAGTTGTCTTGTAAACCGTTGTTGGCTTCTCCAGTAGCAAGAAGCTCAGTCCAGACTGGAAAATCCACTAAAGCAGCAAGATAAACAAACCTGCATGGAGCTCTGTTTTCTCTTGAACACCACAAGATGGCCTTGCTAGGAGCTCAGGGCTGCCTTTCCTTGTGAGCTCCCATAGTTCAGACTCATTCATGTCAGACTCATTCATGTGTTCTGAAAGTAGTTCTGAAAGCAGAAGGCTCACAGACCCAATGTGACTTCAGTGCAAACCTGTTCTTAGAGGTTCTTGGAACCCCTGATAGCCAACCAGACTTCTTCTCTAATTTTAAACCATTTTATAAAACTCTTTTCAGCTGCATTTGGATGGATCAAAGTCTTCTATTGATCTTCTTGCAGTTGTGCTGGGATCTTAGGAGGAAATTGAAACCAGACTTGAAAAAAATATTTTAACTGCCAGTTAAACATTGTGAAAAGATAGATTAATCTCAACGGACCTCAAAGTTGACAAAGTCATTGTTTAATGTGTTTAGATATAAAGCTAAAAGAAATTTGATAACAGCAATAATGCAGTTCCAAGAATATCGTTACCATGAAATAATTACATCCCAACGGGATTAGAGGTAATCAGCCACACTGTGTCTCAGTACACCTCAGGGGGTGATTATCTTACCGTAACACCACCCATTGTGTTTCATTGCTTAAATGTATTCTGATAAAATAACATAGTTTTAAAGTTTCTGCAGCTGTTTGTCAGCAGCAGAGCAAGAAAATTATAGTCATAGTATATTTTCTTTTCCCAGTAACTTCATATTAAAAAAAAAAAAATCCCACTGGAAATTTTAAAACATATTCAATACAAAAATACATTCAGCATTTAGATTGCAACATAAATAATCAAAATTAGAACACTGAAATTTATCTTGGCAGGCTGTACTTTCTTCATGCTTCTATGACTTCAATTTGTGTCACCATTTTAATATTATTTAAATATGGAGCTTTACTTAATGCATTCATGAATTGCTAGAATGAATGAAAATAAAGAAGTGTTTCATAGAAGATTATGAGCCATACAGAATATTATTTATTTACTTAAGTGACCAAAAAATAAAGTAATAAATCTTAGTCTCTCAAGTAAATGAAACTATTATGCCTGATTGAATGTATTTATTTATACTAATAAAAATAATATCTCCTCAGGTATTACTTTCCTATTATTTGTTATGTGCTATCAGTGTGCCACGTAAACATAAAATCAAATAAAATATATGACATAAACAAGAGCTCCACTGTGTAATTCTACTACACAGCAGAGAGGCACCACGTAGATTCTGCTATATTTTCTTAAATCTGTGCATGCAACTGGCAGCATATGTCAGCTTTGACAGTGGAACATTACACGTGCCATGCTGGGCTGCTGGGCTGTCAAAGCCAGTATCCCACACATAGTAATCATAGGTAGGTGATACTGTCTGTCACTTAGTTATCACTACAGATAGTTTTTATTACTTGTTCTGCAGATATTCATGTGATTCCTGTGATCACACCAAACTATCCCACTTCCTATATTACTCAAATGTATTTCACAGTGGTTATATAGGCTCCAGTTTATGAAATGAAGCAATTCCTTTTTATTTCAAAGGTAATCAACAAATATTGCTTAATTATTTACTATAGTAAATGCTTTAAAGTCTCAGTGTCCGAGAGTGTCCGGAAGGATTGGCAGAGACTCAATCACCTTGTGAAGGATAGAAAGGATTCCATTTCCTAGCTGAGCTGCAACAGCCTGCAATGCAATTTAGGGGATTCAGATATTGTGGAGCAGTCTCTTAGGGAGGGAAACCTCTTCCCTATTGAGTGAACCCCTAGTTAAGATGTGCCTTCACAGAAAGCTCGGCCCATAGATGCAGCAATGAGATAACAACTGGTTCCCTGTAGCACAAAACTTGCATTGGTGAATTCTGTTTGCTTGTAATAAACAAAGAGAACATAACACTGGCACCTGGGGTGCTAGGCTAAACTTAGGACAACTTATTCTGAACATGTGAGAAGCCTTGGAATTGTAGAGGCGTGAAGAGCACAAACAAATTATGAATGAACAGAGATTTACTAAAAGCAGCTACAACTCAGAGGAAGATTGTGTTTTGGGCTTCCCAACCTTTCAGAAGACTGGCTTTCTGGCTTATTCCTGAGAACTCTGAAGACTATTATAAGCAGTTGATTCAGCTATTCTAGAAACAAATTATGCAGACTATAAAGGAACTTTGACCTAATATATTACCATCTTTTGAATGACTATTTTGCTTTGAATTAAAAGTCAAAGGGAAATTAAAATGGTTATCTTTATGACTGCTTTCAGGAATGTTAAACCCATAACTGAAAAAAAAAAATAAATAAATAAAAGTTGCATTTTTATAGCACATTACTCAAGAACTTCAAAAAACAGCTAACGTCTGGGATTCCCATTTTACAGATAAGAAAGCCATGACAGGAACAGACGCAAAAAAAGAACAAGTCCACACAGAATAATTACTACCTTTTGCAAACAGAAACTTCTTCCATTAATGCTTCATCAGACTATGTTCCATTAGTAATTACTGCATTGACATTTTTATATTCATTTCCACTAGAAGAACTTGTTCTTCATGTCCACTAGCATTTCACTGTTCAGAAAGACAAAATAAGACAAAATAACCAAAACACCTTTCTCCCACCTGACACTATCTTCTTTCACAGGACCCCTCTGAATTCATCTATTTTCTGTTCATGCTGAGAACATCTAAATGAAGGTGCTAAACCTGCATGTTTAAAGATAATCAAAACTGAAATCAAAGAACAAAATGCTGTACTGCAAAGGCATCTTTCAATTTGTCCTGTGCCAATTGCAGGCAAAGAAATAAAACATTCTGCACTATCAGTAGGGCTTTGTTTCAAGTCCACATCACATGGACATAAATCTACTGTCATAACTGTTCCAAAAAATTTTATACAGTCAGCCAAAACCAATGATTATCTTAGGGGTTTCCAAAGGATTTTTTTTCCATTCTGAAAACTCTTTACTTTGAGGGACAATCATTACTATTTAAATTTCACGGTGTAACTGGCATATATGCATAAAATGAAGAAAACATTTTGTTCTACTTTTTTTTTTTTTTCCTATTACCTGCAATGGCAACAACATCTGAAATCAACAGCTATTTTGGGCATTGTATGCTTTTCATCAAATTGCAGTCAGTAGAAATACTTTCCCTAGCGATCTTCAAAACTCTGATATATGTGTCATAAAAATCTATTCAGAATTCAATATCTACATTAGTACTGGTGCCATTTGGGAATACATCATTCCGACAAGGACTCAAAACACTTATGTAAAAGATGACTAGATGAGAATGATTTCCTTTCTAGTTAGGCACAACAGGACATCCTAGTCTGCTTCGTATCTCCTGGCAAGAGGCAGAATGCAAGAGAAAAAAAAAGGCCCAAAATCAACCAAAAAAAAAAAAAAGGAAAGAAAGTCTGTGTAATTAGCTACTGGGAAATTCCTAACAAGTTACTTCTGGGCTCCACAACTGCTCTAAGAGCCAGAATAGCAGCTCAGAAATTCGGGATGAGCTAAAGAAAATATTGGAGGGTCCGTATCTTATGCTCTGCTGTTGTAGGCAATTATATGTACCCTCCATAACAAACTGATCATGCTCCTACTGCTGGTGGAAGGCTTGTTGCAGAAACTCAGTGAACTCACCTTCAGAAACCTTTCTTGTTCACATTTCTTGACAAATTTGCTGTTCACATTTTAATGGCACCTTTTTACCCTTTATTCTGTAAGGTAAACTGTTCCTTAACTTATATGGCTCACAGACTTTGGGGACTAAGCCCTCCAGGTGTAATCATAGCCCCTCTTTGCCCTTTCTCCTCTAGGCACTAGACCAATCTCTACCCTCTCCTGATGGACTCTCCATTTCCCCTCTGCTGCTATTCCAGTCTAAATCTATTTAAAGCAGGAGCAATTGGAGTGACACAGATTTTATAGTGTTTTAGACATTCTCACCAGCCCATTCCATCATTGTATTAATACATTTCTTCCTCAGTGAGAAATGTCTTACAATACACCTCCTCCGACTGCAGATGCCTTTTTTGTGGATAGAGCATACCAATGATGCATACTCAACTTGGGCAGGACTCATCCATCTACAGGTTAGATATTCAATCTCAGGAGTTGTCCAGGCTTCCAGGTAGAAAGAAAGGCAGCTCCAGGCAGCAATCTATCTCATCTTAAAATAGATGTTTGAGCTAGATGCAATGAATTACATCCTGGAGGTACTCCCATGTCTTCACTGACTCTAGAAGCTCATCTACCACCCATGACCTTAGTCTTTCTTTGTAATAGATGTTTTCTAACAGAAGAGTTCCAACATTATTAGTTTCTAAGACCACAATACCATGCCACTAAATTTACCTCAACTCTACTATTCTTCTTATACTATATTCAGTGTAACAGTTTGATCTTTTCATGTTTTAACAGTATTTCTCACCTTTGGGTCTCCCTATCAACTACAGCAAGTTTAAAATGGCCCTTGACAGACAGAAGGAACTGGGACAAGGAAGGATTCTTACAAGCTTGCTGGCACAGTGTTTCACATTGCAGAACCAGGCTCAAACCTCTCCTCTTTCCATGTCAAGGGGTGTAAGTTCCTCTGCTACTCTTCTCTTCCAACTCATCTGTCTGCACATCCCACCTTCCAATCTCCCTCATGCTTCTGCATTCTCCTACATATTCTTTTCCTCAAACCCTTACTATATATCTGTTCCTCTGTCTCAGTAGAAATGTGTGAGTTTCATTTTTACTTCATAGTTGCTTGTTTGTTTTTGTCCTAAGCTCTTTGAACCTGTCTGTAATGAACCAGGGTTTTGTTTTTTCAAGTCTCAAACTAGTTCTGTTTCAATCCAGCTTGCAGCTAGCATTAACTCAGTGTCAGTGTAGCTGCTAAAATTTCAATCTGTTTCCATTCTTCTATTGCTCAAATTGTGAATGAGTTACCCCCTGAAGCAATCAGCCTTTCACTTGAATTTTTGTCTTCCTTTGATTTCCCTGTGACCCTGTCATCTTCTGATTTTCCTTCCTTCTCCTTCACTTTTTAAATGAGCCTATTTATCCTTCTTCCAGCTTCCTATGTGTTTCCACGAAGTTGCATCTATCATCACCATTCGTGCTCCTAGTTCACTATCTATTTGGACAATCCCATCCAAAAATATAAACTAGGTAACAACCTTCAGGCTAATGTTTCATATATAATGTTCAACCTCTCTGTTTAGACAAATTAATCTAAGCATTCCCATTCCCTCTCTGGCATCCTCTATGTGCCAAGCAGTCAGCCAAAGACCAAGACACTTTCAAATCAGTCTCACTGGGTCCTGACCATCAATACAGGTACATCCTCACATGCTCATCACATGTGCATCAACTTTCACTCAAAGCTTACTCTGGCTTCTCACATCCTGGCTGATTCCAGGAGGTCTCTTCTCTTATGTGAAAGCTTTCTTGTGCATCCACATGATCAGGCTTTCATCTTTGGTACCAACTGCTGAATAAAATAAGATGATGGTCTGGACCAGTATAACTCTTCACGTTACCATTGTCAGAAGACAAGAAGCATCAGCGTCAGACTGTGCTCTTTGTGGAAGAGAGACACGCAGTTCTTTAAGGTATACATTTTGTTTGTATATAATACAGCTTGTCAGATCAACCAATGCCCCAGATGCCCTGACGTTTTCTCTGCTGAGATATTTGAAAGCTGCATCTTGCTACCAGAACTTTATTTGCTAGTGTTTTATCTCTTGCTAGATATTTCTTCATACGATGTGAAAAAATGAAATTCTAAGAGTGAAAACACATATATTCCCCAAGCTCTGAAGCTTCCCAAAAGATTCCACAACTGTAAACAGCAATAGTAGTGCCTTTTTCAACTCCTCATTTCATCCAGCATGAGTCTCTTTCCACCGCTCACTCCCTATATTTTTCCTCTCAAAATAACAAAACTTTGAAGGAAAGAAGCACTTAGAACTGCTGTTAACATTTCTTCGGTATTCTAATGAACTTAATAAGCTCCCATGATGCTTCTTACAATGTACAGAAATCTTCAGAAATATGAAAGTGACTCTGTTTATTCCATCAGGAAGAAGCATGCCAGACGACGGGCAAGATCCATTAACATTAGACATGTTCTACTAATGCTCGAAAGGAACTCTCAAGAGGAAACAATTATTCACTTTGATGCTTTTTAATATTTTTAAATGTGACTCAATTGCAAGATTCTACCTGTACATTCATTTTTTTGTTTCACCTGAAACGTTACTTGATTTATGTTGAAACCATATTTTCTCACCCAATTCTAATTTCATTTATACCACACTTCCAGTTTCCCTATAATTTATGGGAAGTTGTAGTTTGATATTGCTCCTCTGACACCCAAACCAGTTCCACAAGCTAACAAAGTTTCATGACTCTGCCAAGAGATTTGAGATAAAGAGTTCTTATGAGTGTTTTTCCTATGAAGGATGTGCCCCAGGAAAAAAATAAAGAAATAAATTATAATGATTAAAATCAAGTTGCATAAATTATTAAAGTAGATGCATTAATATCCTCATATCTTAGTGCATTCAGTCAGTTGATGGACTGATTTAAATTTTCAAAAAGATCTCCTCAATTATTACTCATGTCACATATACAAATGCATAATGTATGTGTAATTCCATCTCTTAAATACCCATTGCATGTATACATGTGTGATCTTCATTACACATAACTATTGAGAGCACTCACAAAATTACATATGTAGGTATTTGAGGTAAGGTTTTAGCTGCAGATGGGGCTTGGTGAGGCTCAATACGTGCCCACTCCCAGTCCTGCCAGCAGCTCATGGGTTCACTTAATCAGTAAATCACCTCACTCTAATATTCCCTGTTCTCCAGGAAGATTTGTTACTACCCCTCTCTGTAAGGTGTTCTGAAATCTAACGATTATGTAAGTGAATTATTCACATATCAATCTTATTATTAACTGAACATCTGACTGGTAAGGCTAACTGAATTTGCATAAATACCTGTTTATTGAATTTAACTGGAGCACAATCAAACACTTCTCAGTTACACTTTTAAATATCTTTCAGAAAGGTAAATTATTTTAAGTTTCATTTTTTCAGGTGAATAAGTAGATCCTGCTGCTAGTATGAATTACTGTAAATTGCCTGATTCCCCCAAAATACACAGAAATGATAAAAGAAATTAAAAAGATTAAATGAACACATTAGCAGTAACAAGAGACTTCAATTTACAAACTAATTGGGATAGAGGAAAAAAAAAAAAAAAAAAAAAAAAGATTAAAAGGAAGAGTTTGTAGACTGATTTCTTACTAACAGGGAATCCTAAATGAAGTTATAGCATGGAAAGGCTAAAAAAGAGCACCCAGAATTTGATCACAAGCGCTTAAATACCACAGGGTAATCCACAGACCCTGCCTGTATTAGTTCTGAGTAAAGGGCCTGATCACATGGCGTAATTTCCAGATTGCTTTAATATTGCTCATGCTTAGGAGTCGTAACATGGGAATTGGTGTGCTTTACTGGTTCAAGATTCACTAAGTCCTCTAGAAAACAGTGCAGACTTCCCTGCTCTCCTGTAACGGGAACAGCTGGGCAGGCCATCAGCAGGTCTGTCATTGCTCTTGTCCAAACCAGCAGTGAAATGCAAGGAACCACCATCACTCCACACTCACCATACACTCCTCTGCAATTTTTATGTTATAGCAACGCCAGCACCTCCTTTTCAGGCACCTCTATGCAAATACACACAAAATAAATAATTCACAGACTTAATAGATCTTTGGGCACAATTAAGAAGCTGAGCTAGCTTCAGTGTCCCACGTCTCACATACTACACCTACAGGAATATATCATCTGCTGTATAATCACGCCAGCTGGATCTTACCCTGGATTTCCACAAGCAAGGACTGATGACTTCCACTACGACCTTGTGTATCTGAAATTAATAACAATAAACTGGCAAAATGAATGTAATTACTTTGTTAATAGTCTATCTGGTGATGAATTTACTGATAGTTCAATTATAGAGCTGATTCCTTATATTAGAACTAAAATAGCGTTGTTATTCATTTACAAAGCATTCATTACAACCCTCAGCCCAGTGTTCTGTAACAGAGGATTACAAACTGAAGCTCTAAAATTATGTCAGGCAGATTTTTCATAAATGTGAAAAACCTTAGGATTAAAAAAAAATAAAAAAATAAAAAGAGAGAGAGAAAGGGGGAAGTAGAAATAGAAAAGAAGTCAGACTGGAGGATGAGGGGCACCAACTCAGTAAAATTCTTATTTGCATTGCACATCAAAAAGGAAATGCTACACCAGATCCACTTCACCCACTTCACAAATATCACATGATCATGGAAAAAAAGGTTGTGAAATGGCAGTTTATTTTTAAAACACATATCCAGATATTGTTTTTTTCCTTAACCAACTCCATCCCTTCAAATATTTCTTCTATAATTAGCTAAAACTTCGGTCCTTTCTAACTATAGAATTTGATAATCTTTTTTCTGTGGTTGAATTTCATAACTGTCTAAAACTCTTAAAGGAAGAGGGTGCAGGTCATCATTAAATCACAGCTGGTTTTATATTTCCATCTGCTTCTACCACACTCAGTTTATGAAAAAACATTTTCATGGTGTCTTCTATTTTTTTTTGTTTAATTTTACTATGTATTTTCTCTAAACAAACTGAGGAATAATAGAAAAATAAAAAGAAAAAAGAGGGACTCCACAAAATTTTGACTTAGGAAGAATGCCTGAAGCACAAAAGAACCACACTTGAAAACTCACATGAAGAATGAGTGTGCATTTAGATGGCTGAAACTGCAGCTAGGGAGATAAGGCTTCAGCTCTAGTTTCCTTTCTGACCTTGGGCAAGTCATTCACTTGTCTGAATGCTTCAACTCCTCTCATTCACAAAATGAGGATGATAATATTCCATTAAATAGAGACTCTTCTGTATCTGACTTTTTAATCTCAATGAATTTGCAACCTAAAATAACTAACTCTTGGATTATGCAGCATCTAGCACCGTGCAGGCTCACTCTCAGCCTTGGTCTGATAGTTATTTCTTCACACAGTAGCAGTTCCTACAGCTGAAGGAACAAAAGTTTTGTCATGCCTCAAAATACTGCAATGGGAGAAGGGCTCAGTAACACAAAATCATCTTCCAGATACCTATGAAAACACATGCCTTGCACGTGCGGGCACACATACAATATACATACAGATGTAACACGGTCTGCCCAGAAATTTGAACAAAATGGCTAAGGAATTATAACCGTCATTAAATAGCTATCCATGTACCTTGAGAGAGGTGAAAAAAGTCAAGCATAAGTCAATGAGCAGCAACAGCTAATGTAGAATCTCAAAAGAAAAAAAAAAGAGGAAATTCTACATATGCATTTAAAACTATTTGCCACCAGGGAATATATGCTAAAAGCACAAATCCTAGCATGATTTCGCTATGATTACAGAGACAGATTTTTAAATGTGAAAGAGAATTGGCAAGATATGCCTCACCTATGCTTTTCAATTTTAAAGGAATTTTAGCAGAAAAATTCTTATTTTTTCATATTAACAAACCTGAACTGCCACTTTTTTTATACAAAGGATTTATAGAAATAGAGACGGCATAACACAGGAAAAACAAGTTATTCAATGGATTGAGTATCCTTGTGATTTAGTAGCGAAATAAAGCCGATATTCTTTAAGAAGAAATAAAGAAGCAAACTCTTTGAGGCGTTAAAGAAAGTTCTAAAGGGAATTCAGAAGGAAAATTCTACAAAGGATATGTGACCTCTCATGACATTTATAACAAATGACCAAGCAACTTGGACTAAGAAAGACCAAGGCAGTAAGGGATTTAAGACAGACCATCATTTTTTTCCAGCAAGGCTACACAAATGTATGATAAAAGCACCAAATGGCCTGCAATCTGAACAAGCAGTAAACATTATGAATTTTTAAAAGTGTATTTGAAGGATGAAAATCTTGCATGAGAAAGGAGCAAGGCGTGTGGCTAATCAGGACCAGCAGGCAAGGCAGGCTGCCCAGGCTGCTTCCTTAGCATAGCTGCAGACACCCACCTGTAGCACGCAGAGCAGGCAGGCTGGCATCATCACGCCAAAGCGTTCCTGGTGCTGGCAGCATGGAGTGCATTTATATCAGGCTTCAGTAGCTACACACTGCAGCCTTCCACTACAAATCAGCCAAAAAACACCCTTCAGTTATGCTGTACACATAGCAGTGCTCCCCCTAATCTCAGCAATGCATGCAGAAGCTTTCCATGAGTTACTGAAGTTTAATTTTCTGTTTGTAGCCAAACAGCAATCATCTATTTTCATTTTTTTCCCCCTGCGCATTTTTCTATGAACTAATTATTTCAGACCTAGTGAAGGTGGATTAAAACTGCCACTATGTGTAAGATTGCAGAAATATTTTCAACGCAATGGGAAAATTCCCATTCACACATAGTTTTCTAAAAACCCTCTAAAAAAAACTAAACTTGCCATTCTTTTCTCTAAAAGGAAAATGTTTACTATTCACAAATTTGAGGATTTAAAAAAAAAATAGTAAAAAAATCTATTGCAGGGATTTTTTTTACAAGGGAAAAAAAATCAACTATATAGCATGCCACACTACTCAGTTGGTGTGAACATCCTAAACATCCTTCTAATATTTATGCAAGTTCATTACTTTAATGTCACAAGTATCTGAGTTTTGGAGACTGAGTACTTGGGCTTCTGTATTTGAAACTATCATCAAAGAATTCAATTAGGAAAAAAAATGCGACTGAAATTGTCACTTCTGGCAGTCACTCAGGATTTAGTTCCCTGCATTCACCAGACCACAAATGACTATCTAAAATTGCTTAAGTTTGCTCATAACAGGAGAAAAAAAAAATAATAATCTTTATTTTCCAGTTCCATTAAGCAATCTCAATTTTGCAGGATGTAACAGTGAAGTTTGCACATTAAGTTCCTAGAAGCTCAATTTTCTTTTAGAAGGTGTTGGGGGGAAGAGGAAGAAAGTGGCTTTCCGCTGGAAAAGAAATAACCAAATGACAGTGCCATGTACAAATGTACACTACAAAATGTAATTTTTCCGTGGCTTGCCTACAGGAAGAAAGGAGGTCAAAGATGCTATTAAAGAAAAAGAGGATCTATCTTAGGCCATTTAAATAATAATGCATGATTACTTCGTGCAGCACACTTTCTACTGCCTCATTCAAAAGGGTTTGAAGTAATGAGATTTTCACAGTTATCTTTTGAAGCATATTCAGCAACCTAATGGCTGAATCCAAACCTGAGCGAAGGTCCTGCAAAGAGTTCTCTATCCCCCAAAATGAATGAGCTGTGAAATCAAAGATGGTGCAGAATTAGCCCTATCTACCACATTTCCAACCAAAAGGGAAGAAACATGAGAAGAGTGACATGCGGGGAGAGTATACAATAAGTAAAATTAACATTAATTTATATCATTCTCTGGAGATGTAGGTGGGCAATGAAAGCAAATCACCTTAAGTGTGACATACAAAGAAAGCAGATTTTGGATGGCTGGGAAACAGTCTTTCAGGATCAGAGCAAAAAGACAAGGAAAAGGTCAAAAGTGAATATATTGATGCTTGAGAAACATTTGGAGAAGCACAGGCTTAACCAGTGCCTTGGCTAGCCCAAGGCTATAAAAACCCAGCAGCAGAGCTCTGAGCACAGCGTGGGAAGTCCAGCCCTCCAGAGAAAGGGAGTTTAGCCCAAAGACGCCTCGTTGTCTGCAAGCACAGAGGTACCCAGGGACAGCTCTGTGGATCCAGAGGGACCAGACTGCGCACCCACGAAACCGTAAAATAAAATAAAACCAGAAAATAAAAAAGCCACCGCAATCACCAGGTGATCGAGCACCCCAGTAAAAACTCCCAGCACAATTCAGCACTGCACCAAGAAGCTTTAATCGGAGCCAAATTCCAGGGGAAATAGATCTCTCAGAGGCTATCTTTCAGATAGCTGAAAGTCTTCTATTTGCAGAAAGAAAAGGTAGAAGGAAATCTAGTATACCTGCAGGTTTTGTATGATGATGGAGTATTCAACTATGGCCTCATCTTACCCAGAGTAAGGTTTTAACATTGGCTTCATAATTATTGATGCTTGTAGTTAAACATAGCTGGCATTTTCTATTTAAGGTCCCATTTTTCCTTGCAGATAAATCTGTCTCAGTGTAACCACTTACATTTTCCAAATAGGATATTGAATTTTGTATATTTGTTGATTTTTTATTATTATTTTTTAAAAGTCTTGAGTGGTTATAGCGGTTGAGCTATTTTTTTGGCATGGAGTCTGATGAAAATGTTTTGTGTGTGCTAACATGTGCCAAACAGTCTTATCTAGCACTTTCATGTAACACACTACAGTGGACACACGACTCTGCAAAACTGGACAGTAGCTATTTCCAGCTGGATTTCCAACATTAGCACTCACTTTTATTCTAAGCCCCAGTTCTTACTCACATGGGGACCAACACTACCTCACCTTGCAGGGATATCATGCTAATTAATTAATGAATAATTGCAAATCAGCACTGAAAGCAACATGGGAAAAACTCAGATGCTTTTTTTTTTCCTTGTTGATGCAATGTTTCAGTGGCACTCCATAAATAACACAGCAGCAGACTAAGAGAAACACTGGCCTGTTACTTACCCAGTAAGAATGCTGCTCAATGAACAAAGCAAAGGTTATCTGGAATGAGGAAAAGGATGATTTAAAGTTTCATAGGTGACTTTGATCTTGGGTCTTGTAAGTGCTTCACTTTTTATTTTGAGCACTTTTTTTTTTTTTTTTTTTTAATACAGGTATATGCTCGGGCAAGGTCAGTTGTATATAAATTAGACTAATTTAACATTACTGGGTGGAACTCAGACTAGGACGTAGAAAATCCCCTACAACATAGATGAAATTTAAAGGCTTCCTGGCTGTAATTAAAGGTATGCTAAATTGATACAGAGGCAAATCTGTCTGGAGGGAACATAATGACTGCCCTTGTAGCGAGTCGATCCAAGCAGAGAAGTGCTCACACCCATAATGTTAAAGTCACCTGCTCACATAGGCAAAAACCACATCAAAGACAACCACAAGCAGTGTGCACATTTACCGTCTCCATTCACCTGGTTATGACCAAACAGCGGTCTGAGAATCATTACCAATCAGAAATAGTCAGAACTGCTACCAGGCCCTCTAAAAAGAGAGTAAAAAAAAACACGGAATGTGTCCTTCAGGATGAAAAGTCTGTAGGACTTGATGAAAGCAGAGATTTTCTTGTGGAAGACCAGAAGCACTACTAAAAGCTCATGATGCAGAGAG
Source organism: Aythya ferina (assembly GCF_964211825.1). NCBI lineage: Eukaryota > Metazoa > Chordata > Aves > Anseriformes > Anatidae > Aythya > Aythya ferina. Next base: position 36,062,572 of record NC_140303.1, on the reverse strand, counting down.
CAAATTCTTCGATACTAAGTATGATTTATTTTCTCAAAAGGTACACAGCACTCAGACAAATGGGCTTAAAGTAGCACAGACCAAAGCATACCCTGCTACTGCTCACAGGTGTAGTTTAACCCTGGTGCTGGATGCTCTGGGCACCAGGTCAGGGCTCCTGGCCAGCCCCGCAGCCTGATGCTCCCTGCAGCTCCCTTGCTGCTGCTAAATATCCCCACCTGGGCAAGGATTTGTGGGGTGCTGTCTGTTAGCTCCTTATGTTATGCTTCTTGCTGGTATTTCCCTGCTGTCTATTCCCCTCTCTCCCTGCTACATAATCGACTCCTCACGACGGAACTTGATCTAAGGAGCCAGGAGATGCTATAATCAGGCAGAATAATTTGGGCACCAAGGAAAGGATTTGTCAGGCACAGAGAGGAACTTGGTGCTAGCTGAGGGTCACAAGCAAACCCTGCTAGCTGCACAGCCCCAGGCTGTTTCCATTTTTCCTGCTCCCAGGCTTGTGCTGAGGGTCACAGTGTCCAAGGCTGGAAGCTCTGCATGCTTTTACCCATCCACAGCTCTCCTCGTCTCCCTTCAGGACACAGGATTCCTCTCCGAAGCCATATCAAAACATTTCTTTTAGCAGAAGACATCAATCTCATCTCTCCCCTGCGGTGTTCACCTCACTATAACTTTCCCTGCTACATGAGGAGCCCCATCAAAGTGCCAATCTCTCCCCAACAGAAATGTGTAATTGCATTGTAAACGTTCAACATGAGTGAAAAAGGAAAGAAACAAAAACCCAAGGTGCACCACGGTGCCCAGAAACTAATGGTCATAAAATGACATGTCCAAAGACCACCAAAGAAACGACTTCAACAGTTTTGAGCAGCACCTCGTCTCCATTTTGCTTCTCAGATTCAGCATTTGGCAATATTTTCTCCTGCGTTGGCCGAGTCTTCCCTTACAAATTTTCACTCTCTCACAACCCAGGGGAGCGGAGTTAACATAGAGTAAATGAAATACCGTGGCTTCGCTCCGTCTTTCGCAAACACTGGGGGTGTGAAAGCACAGAGAACAAGCCGTAAACTGCAGAGAGCATAATAGCAGGGGGAAAGTGGGGAGGAGGCAGTGGCTGGGTGAGCCCATCACCGCTGATGGGACAGAACAGAGCCTGTACATGAAATTAATTTGCAGTGTCGAGATTATGTTACAGTAGTGATGATCAGAGAAAATATTGATAGCAATAAAATGAAATCCTGAAGAAACTGGCACTAAATCAGAAGACAGCGCGTTGACACTATTTATGTTAATTTCTTCAGACTTCATCCCTGTTGACAGTATTGTAGACACCTCGCGTAAGCAAGCAAATAGCTCGCAAAGAGTCGGGGAGGGGAAGTAAATGATTGCAGCTGCCATTAGACTCCTATATATTGTAGTAAGCAAATGTACCAGCTTGTTATGACCTTGATCTAATAACCCCAGTAGTTGGCTCAAAGGTTTGTCAAGTACTACATTTTCAAAAGCATTTCACAGAGAATGCTTAGAAAGTTGTGTTTCTCTTACCAGCTTTCAATTATTACAGGAAAAAGACTAAAACAGACCAGACTGGGAAAATAAAGCTGGGGAAAGCTCGGAAAAGTGAATGAAAAGCAATAAGCAAATCTCTTTCAACAATCAGAAAGGTTTTCCAAAGTATTTAACAGGTCACAGAGAGCTGGGGACACTTACTTGGGTCACCTCAGCATTAGGTTAGTAAGTGTCCTTTCCAATTTCATCAGCACAGAACCTGGCTCCACAAATGTACTCTTGTGCATGTAAATAACTTTAAATAAATTACAGCAAAGTCCCATCAGCTTGTAATTCAGTCACTCTGATGGAACTTCTCACAGGGGCTCCTTCTACCGGGACCGAGGCTAAACTGAATCATAAACTCATTTATTCAGAACAACAAAGGCTGCATTTGGCCTCCTCCAAAGCCAAAATACCCACCAGATTCAATAGGCTTTGAACCTTCCACTATGTTTCCACCAGCCTTTTGCCTTGGCTTAATGTAGCCATCAGTCCCCTCTCTTTCAGGTGCAGTGGCCATTTGGTCAAATTAACTCTTGTCAGATTCAGGTGCTGGGGTTTGGGAGCTGGCTGTGTGGCTGCTGCTCTTGCATTCTCATTCTATACAGCTGCTGCTCCTTTTTAATTTGAAAATGACTTTGTTATACTTAAATTGCTTTCAAAGGAAGTCTGTCCAGGCCAGCAGATGCACTAATGAGGATTCTTTATCTTTAAAATGTGTGAAGGGTAATTTCCCTGTTTCATTTAATTTTAGAAATATTTTAGTCCGTTATTTTTCAGTTCGTATTTAACACCAGAATGAAGGGACAGAAACATAAGATTATTTGTTGTAATCTTTAATGGATTAGTAGTATCGATCAGGGAGCTTTGGGTGCTGAAGCAAATTTGTCCCCTAATCTTATAGACGTGTTTATCTATTTACCAAGAAATCACAGTATCAAGCTAGCAGCAGTGTGAGGCCAAGGGCTAGCGCTTCTGCTTCCATAGCTGGAAATAAGCCCTAAGGAAAGGAAATAAATTATATATCACCATGCATGAGGGTGGGGATTGCTATTTCCTTATATAACTCAGAAGTTCACTTAACTTCATCTACCCAGAGCAGTTTTATCAGGGATAGAGAAATGCAAGACAACATTCTGTATTAAATTAGGTAGTAACCTGTGCAGCGCATGTTAATGGGAAGAAACGCTGCATCACAGGGATTACTTTCTGTTTTAATTAGATGCAATCAGTTTGACAAAAGAACACTGAGTGGTCTTGATTTTCATTTCGGAGAGATGTGATCATACTTACAATGTATTTGTCAGGCAATTTAAAAAAATTCCATATTAGATTATTAAATTAACTCTTTGCATATATCATATTGGTAAATTAAATCTAAAGTGACCTTGGAAGAAACAAAGTTTCAAATTTTAGAAAGGATAAGTTTTTGAAGGGAAAATTAAAGTATACTGAGTTTCACAATGTGTTCACTATGGGCTCTACACAACATTTCAGCTCTTCCCACTTACTTTGCTCTATCTGTATCTGAAATCCAGAACATTTGGGCCCAGGATGTTATTCTCTAGCCATTTTCTTTCAAAGTACTTCCAATTTGCGTGATTTTAACATCTCCCATCAACACCTGTCTTGTCTCATTGCTCCCAAACCCTTTACAGAAAGAGGTTTCTGGCTTCATTCTGGATTCTTACTTCACTTGCAGTAAGAAAAAAAAAAAAAATCCAGGCACTGGCTGCCATCCCTCTAGCAGGGAGTGACCCCACCAGGCTGTGGCAAAGGGGATCAGAAAGGCGAGGAGGACTGCAAGACCTGTTTGGGCATGGTGAGGGGTAGAACAGGACTTGTCCCAGCACTGGTGGAGCTGAGGAGGCAGCGGGAGCTTGCCCAGAAGGTTGAGGAGGGGAAGAGGGCCGGTGTGGCTCTCAGCTGCACAAAGGCAAGTGCAAAGAGGACTTTGGTGCCCGGCAAAGAAGATCTATGATTGGAATGGAGAAGAGAAAACAGAAATTCTATTTATGCCATGGGTCTTGAGAAGCTTCAGCACTTCTAGTCATGTGGCAGAGACAGAGTAGGATAAGAATTGTAATACCAAGAAAACGAGCACTGTAAAGTAAGCTGAATAGCCAAATGAGCCAGAAAGAATGCAAACCACCAGAGCAAAACACAGACTTCTTATAATCTGACAGGACAGACAGCTATCTTGCATGAAGTGTATTTTAGAAAGTGGCAAGCTGGATTCAGATATGATAATGTTTCCATTATCAAGACTTACATATAATATTTGCTTCTGGAAATTAAAGTTCATCGCATTGTGGATAAGGTATTTGCACAGAATAACTTCTGATCTCTGCTTTTTCTTGCTGCCTGGTTCCTCATTCCTACCACCAAACGCCCGTCTCAATCTGTATGTGTCAGTCCTCTTCCTTTATCTGAATCTGATGCCACTACTTATTCATAGATTATTTCAGTTAAACTGATCTTTGCTCAAGAGATGGCACTTTTGGGTGGACTCGGGAGGCTGCAATGTTTTTTAGTGCTGCTATGGCTAAAACATGTTAGCTGGGACTGATCCTGTTCCCACTTGCTTCAGCTTTTTTTTTCTGTGGGTTAGCCAAGCACATCTGTTTTGTCCTGTGTGAACAACTGCAGGTATTTTAGAAGCTAAGGATGAGAACTACAAAGGCCTGGCAGCACTGACTGGAGAGGTTTCCTGAAGCACTGCTCTGAACCACTCTCACGAGTAACTCTGTAAGCAGCACATTAACCCCAAGCTTCAGAAACCATGTTCAGCTACATCAAAAGCATCCCACTGCAACAGACCTCCAGTTCCTCCAGGACATCCTCAACCCAGATGTACACTCTTCTCATTTGGGGTTAGGAAAAAATACACTTAGAGGACTGTAAACATCGTTCTACCTCTGTTTCATAGAGTGAAGCAACGAGGTTTCTGCAGCTCAGGATCAGTGCAGTCTTCCATGTGGCAACATCTTTATTTTCTCTGGTTTAGAAGAATTGTTTCTCCTGGTAGCTGCAATGAAACGGTTTAGAAAAGTTCCTTGTGGCAGGAAATTCACCATTTTTTCCTCCACCTGCTCCAGGTTGGGCATATGCTCAAACACAGACAGATTCAGAAGACAAAGCAATGAGGTCTATAAAGGGCATTATCACTGGAAAGAGACACGGTGATTTATAATCTATACACTCTGAGCCAATGCTTTATTACAAGGAAAGGCCTAAAGCTATGAACATTGTGCCAAAAGACTGACATCCACTAGAAGCTAAGCATTCATGTTTGATAAAATAGTAATCATTGCTTGTATTTTTCAACAGAACAATTGGAAAGATAACAGAAAACTCTCATCATATGATTAGTTTTTCCCCTGCTTTTGGTGGTGGAGGTAACAGGAGAGGGAGTAAGGACAAGGGGAGGTCAAAAGTTAGCGGTGTGTCTTTCACCCTCAGCCAGAACAAAGCCTACCCACTTTATTCTGACCTGAAGCAACAACAAAATCCACACATTCAGCTAGATGTAAATGCTGTCAAGTGCAAACATCGTTTGATCGGTGCTCACATACACACTAATCTCCATGCTTTATCATTTTTTCCCAGTGCTGAGGGCATTCAGGCCTGCTCACCTACAGAACCATCCCATTTCTGCACAAGCAGAAGAGTCTGCTTGTAAGATATGTAAACATTAAAAAAAAATGCTGCGGAAACTTTGGAAATGGAGCTGTTGTCAGCAGAGATTAAATTGTGTACCAACAGCACGACATTTATGCACTGCTACTTAAACTGTGACAAATGGTTGCAAACATGATAGTTTCAGGATCTTTAATCTAAATGAATGGTGCTTTTAGCCTATCTCTGACTTGAATTCAGTTTGGAAATAAAGAAGCATTTCCTACACAGTTGTGTACAGAATCAAGCCAGCAAGGACTGAAAGTCACAGCTATCTGCAGCCCTGCCCCGCACTGCGTGGCTGCCGTCATGTGGCTATTCCCCTCTGAGTCCCGAGCAATGCCTGCAAAGGAAATTAAGTTTTTACCTACTTGTCAGCCTCACACAAAGTGTTTGCAAGGAGTTTTTTTCTCCTCTCTCATTTTTCTTCGCATAACAACATGCATAATGTAAGCTCATTTAAGGCAGCAGAGATTACATTAAAATGCGATTTTTTAACATTACAAATATCTCAGATGGCGAGTTATTCAAAACTCATTTCAGTCATTATCGGTTTAAATGCAATATTAACTACCGGAGGAAACTGATGGCATAGGTAGTTTATCCTCCTCCAAATTCACTCTTGCATCATCCTCAGAGTCTCTCAACTGAAGGAATTAAAAGCGCAATTCTTACAAACAAGTATTTGCAAAGTGATTTCTTAGTGTTTATGGTCTTGTAATACAATATTTATAAAACAATCTAACTGCAGACTTTCCAAGGTGTTCTTCAGCTGATAGCACAAGAGAAAAATTGACTCTGTTATGCCCCCCAGTCCTCCCCGGTCTCAATCAGTGGCTTGTTGCCTGGGGATTTCCGAACTGGAAATAAAAATGAAAATAATAAAAGATAAAAAAGATAAAATAATATAGGGAGAGACATAAATAATAATATAAATAAAATAAGAGGTAAACATATTTAAAATAAAGTAGGAAAGAAAGAGAGGGGGAAGGGGAAAGGGAGAGGGGGAAAGGAAAGGGAGAAGGAAGGGGAAGGGGAAGGGGAAGGGGAAGGGGAAGGGGAAGGGGAAGGGGAAGGGGAAGGGGAAGGGGAAGGGGAAGGGGAAGGGGAAGGGGAAGGGGAAGGGGAAGGGGAAGGGGAAGGGGAAGGGGAAGGGGAAGGGGAAGGGGAAGGGGGAAAAGGGAAAGGGAGAGGGAAAGGGAGAGGGAAAGGGAGAGGGAAAGGGAAAGGGAGAGGGAAAGGGAAAGGGAAAGGGAAAGGGAAAGGGAAAGGGAAAGGGAAAGGGAAAGGGAAAGGGAAAGGGAAAGGGAAAGGGAAAGGGAAAGGGAAAGGGAAAGGGGGAAAGGGGGAAAGGGGGAAAGGGGGAAAGGGGGAAAGGGGGAAAGGGGGAAAGGGGGGAAAGCGAAAGAGGGAAAAGGAAATGGAAGAGGAAGGAAAGGGACAAGGGAAAGGGAAGAGAAAGGAAAAATGAAAAAGTAAAAAGGAAAAGGGACAGGAAAAATGGAGGGGCGGGGGGGAAATGAAGGGGAAAAGGGGAAGGGAAAAGGGTGAGAGGCACAGGTAAGCGCCGGCTCCCCCCGCGGGCGCGGCCGGCCCCGAGCCGTGAGCGCAGCACCGCGGGCTGACGCCGCCACCTGGCGGCCCCGGGCCGGCAGCGCCGGGCGGGCGGCGGAGGGGGGGGACCGGGCCCTGCCCGCTCGGGGGCTCCGCTCTGCTGTCGCTTCTTCAGCGGGTCCTGTGCGCCGGGACCGGGATATTTGAGGATGCCTGAGGGCTGGGGGTCACGTCCAGAAGGCGGTGGGCTGCTCTGTGTCGGGGAAAGGCATCGTGACGGCTCAGAAGCAGACCCAGACAGGGAGAAGGGGAAGCAAACGCCTCTCTAAAGTAGTGTCAGGACCAAGCAGTTCAGGTGGGATACGATTCATTAGGCTTTTGTGTGAATTTTCAGGGCAACAACTGCATACGAGCATCCTGTTTGAGTGCACGTGTCTGTTACTCCACACCAACTTTTTCATCTTTCAGGTGGTTTAACCAGGTCTGGCAGAGGGGCAGCAAGCTGAAAAACCCCATGCAATGATCCTCTTGGCACCCCCAGCAAGAAGAAAGCTGCAGCACGAATCAGAGCTCAGGCACAACGCAGGCACAAGTGTGGGATGCCATCCAGTGAAGGGTTCTGAAAGGAGGAAAGGCTGTGGATTTTCCACCTTGCTCCCAGATGCTAATTGCATTCATTACTCTTAGCATACATAGGAGACCACGGCATCCTGCATGAGGATGTATTTTGTTACACAGGATAGAGATGAAGAACTTAGGCAATACTGGCAAAAGCTTGGCAGGGGCTTTAGTGTCACAAAACTCAAAAGTTATGGTGAGCTGAGATCTGTGTTGCTCTTTATCAAATTCACTAAAGCTGGAAGGGTTCAGAAGCAGAGCAGTTTTGCCCATGCTTGCTACAGATTCAGTTCTCTAACACAATCGCTGGATTTCAGTAACTCTTTTCTTCTGTTCATATCCATTAAAGTCCTCTCTTTGGTGCCCGCTGTTTCTCAAAATACACATGGATGAGCATCAGAGGATTTTTCTGCAATACGTTTGGTAAGCTCTACAATGCTGAGATTAGAAAAGGACACTACACCAATGAAAAACAAAATCCTTATAAAGCCTTTGATGAAAACATGAGGTTAGTGCATTTCCTTCAATATACTTTGATTTTTCAAATGCACTATTCCAATCACTTCTCAAAAATGATTTCAACATATTTGAAGTAATAACTTTCCACATATTATCAACTGATACATATGTAACGGCACATCATCTTATTAAAAACATTTCCAGGGTTTGCAGAAAGTAAAACTTGGATTCAAATAAGCATGGCTTCAGCTCTGCAGATCAAAAGCTAGCCCGGCCAGTGATTCATAGTACTGGGCCATCTGGTGACTTGCAGGAGTCTCGGACTAGTTTATGAACAGCAACCTAACCCATCTACACATGCTTGGGAAGTGGGTGGACTCAACTATTTCCCCCAAACTTGTTATTTTAATGAATCTCTTACACCAAAATATTATATGAAGCTTCACTACGTTTTAGCATATGCAACCTTTTATTTGTAAGTGTATGTTTGCTCTCTGTCAGCACCCAACTCCCCTCTGTTGAGCAGGTCATGCCTTATAGCTTCAAGCAGCTAACGTATGCAGGAGAAACCTACTTTGTCATTTGTGGCCATTGGAAGCTGTGAATTTTGTCAACACTACATCCGAGTGTCACAGCGATACCCAGAGGTGCAGCCCGGTCACCATCACACTAAGTACAGGCACTGCCTCCCAGAAGCTAATTCACAATGAATAATTTAGCTGACAAACTTAGTCTGCTTGAGAAATACCCGTGAGCAGATTTCAATTTCTTCAACCATAATCATTAGTCAAAATATGCTAGAGTAAAGATAGGGTGAAAGAGGTTGAGATTGAGAAAGAAGAGTCAAAAAAGAACAGGGCTCCTACCTGCATTTCTGGATCACATAGCATGATTTTGTGTTCCTAATTGCTATTTCTCACATCCAGTGGATGAAATTAATTTGGACAGAAGAGAGAGAAAAGGTTTTTTCCAGACTCTGACACTAGCTTAGATCAGAACTAAAAACTCGTATATATCTGACTACTTTCCATTCCAAGCACAAATTTGTCTTCCTTAATTACGTTTTTATATCATACAGAGGGACCAGAGTGCCTGTAAGAAGAGGCGGAAAGTTCCTCTCAGCACCCGTTCCAGATGCAGAATGCTCCAGAGAAAACCACACCATCTACACGTGCTCCTACCCCATGCTCACACGAGATCCTGGGTGCCCACCTGCCCCTGCAGCATCCCAGCATGTGATGCAGATGTGAAGGTGTCCTGGGGACGCCACAAGCTGGGAACAGCTCACAGCAGACATCCAGCTGTGCTGTAGCAAGGCACACCCATGTCCTGGCCTGGAGATGCTCACGCCTTCACCCAAATGGAGCCTTCCACCCTCAGAGCTCTCCATCCACAGTGCCCCAGCTTTAATGTCACTGAAACAAGGGAAAATTATCCGTGACAGGAGATACTAGTCACCAGTGGAGTGGGTCGGCTGACAGGAAGAAACAGAGGAGGACCAACAGATTCTGCAATACCTACTGTTAACTGCTGAGTATTGTGTTAGTATAATGTTTGTCCAAACATGTGGGACATGTCAGACTGTATCAAGTACAAACACACCTAAAGGAGACTCTTGCTGCTTCTGTGAAACACAAGCAGAGCTAATAAGACCAAATTCTGCACTCATTCCATGTCCATCAGAGTGACTCTACGCTGACTGCCAGCAGGCTGCTGCAGAATCACACCAATACACTTGCACGACAATATTGCCCTGAGCATAAGAATACTTGATAGCACATCTATCCTTTATCTGGTGACTTCACTGCTGCAGGTTTATGGCCTTGAGGATGTATATGCCACTTTTTTTTCAAGTCTAATGTCTGATCTGCAATCTGAATTTCTCTAGGAAAGCAAGAGGAACTACATTGTATTTTTCCATTAACTAGTAAATGGAATTTTGTTTTGGTCTTGTTTGGTTTTGTTCAAGTAAAATTAAAACTTTTTTTTTTTTTTTTTGTATAAAAATGAGCAACTGGTACTTACAAGGTTGTATGAGTGAACTGGTTGCCTGACTCGCGGTGATCATATGCAATTTTTAAGACTGTATACTGAAACATCCAGTGTCTGCCTTCCTCCTAGTTCTCCACAGAATAGTAATTTTGGATTTCATAAAAAGTCAGCCTACTTCCCTCCCTCCTATACAGCAAGTTTGGCAGCTAAATTACTGCCACAGACGTGAGCATGAGCATATGCGTGCTCTGTGCCATATTAGCAAATTTTTTTGACAGGCTTCTTTATTTTTCTTAACGTGGGAGAGGGATGCTTGTTATATTTCCTATACACCTGCAGTTAACAGTGAATATCAGACACAGTAATCAGTCAGAAATAAAAACATATTTTACGGATTCAAATTCTACATGTTCCTTTCAGAAATATGATGTTTTGGGTAAATAATTGCTTGGGATTTTCTAGAAGGAAGCTTATCAACCCAAGCACCTCCCAGGCAAGCAGCAGTTCAGTCAGCTAAGGACACAACTCTGCATGGAGCTGCTTCAAAGACGGAAAAGATAACTAGAGAGATCTGCCTTGGAGGCAGGTCATCAGCAAGGGGATGTCTCCTAGACAGGTACCGGTTCTTGTCTGCCTGGAAAGTGAGTTACAAGCCTTTGTACAGCACCTTTCAGGCAGGCAGCTTACTGAGGTCTGCCTAGAAGGCAGGTCAGCATGCAGATGTGCCTAACAGGCACCGAACTGTGCAAGCCTGCCTCCCCGTGCCTTCAAAGATCTCGAGACAAGTTAAGAATTTCATTTTAATGATTTCAGCAGAAAGCTATTATTTCCTGCAAGAAATCATTTCCAGTACGGTTGCTGGATGTGGCAGGCTGCTGTTTCTTTAACGACACATTCTTAATACCAGATACAAGAGCAGAATTCCTCTTTACAAGGGTCTGGTAGTATTCTTAATATAAAAGGAAATGTTGTTTTATAAAATTTGGCAGCAGGTTACTACAGAGAGCAAAAGAACAGTCAGGTACAACTGGAAAAAGGAAAGCTGACAGGAGGCATATGAAGAAACTCGATGTACTCTATCCATATAAACATGGGTGTTGGCACACTGTTTTCTCTCACACCAATGTAACTAGGAGCAATGTCTGCAAGGGAGGCTTAGATAGAATTGGCAAAAGCAATGAAATGAACTTTAAATATCATTCATATTAAAAGGATTTAAAATTTTTAAAATCTCCAGTCAGCAAGGACTTCAGCAAAACCATAACTTTAATCACTCGACTAGACTGCTTTTTAATAAAGATGAAGAGCTTACTTTGTATATAAGAGAGGCATGGTTTCAATGTATTTTTGATTCCAACAGCTCTCCCTCAGGTATGCTCAGTTCAGGATTTCAGGATTTTCCTTACAGCACTACCTGCACGTTCACTTCTTACATGAAAGCTGAGGTTGGGCACGAGCTGGTAGCTCTGGACTGGCGTCTGGAATGCCATGATAGTTCATGCTGGCCCAAAATGAACTAGAAATCTTGGACAGAGACTGGTGAGCAACAGTCTGAAGCAAGAACAAAAAAGCTGTCACGCTAATCAGCAGTTGTCTTTTTTTTTTTTTTTTTGGAAAGGTTGTGTCTCTCTAGGAAACATTCATCAGCATCCACCCTGAGATATGAGGCAGCTTGGAAGCCGTAGGCATTTTAAAAGAAAGAAAAGCAGGAAAGAGGAGCTCCAAAGGCCTCCAAAATGTGCTCTAAGATAGACATATAGATATTGGGCACATTTGGGGAGGGAAACAGTGATAGCAAGTTGTAGAAAAGCCAGAAAAGAAGGAAATACAAACCACTGCTCCAGTTGCTGAATTTATTGCCCTGTTCAGACCAACTCATGTAGCAACCGGTGTGCTGTAAAATATTGTGACAATGAGTTCCCAAAATATACCATCCCGAAACATTTCATAGCAGTGCTGGTTTCTTCAAGCATGACACCAAGTACACAACAAAGACACCGATCTTGCAGGGTATATTGAGAAAACACAAGACAAACAGCGCGTTTTTAAGCTAACACAAACCAGTTTGGCTTAACTCAGAGCACCAGCAAGCCACTCTTCCTACCTGCACAATCTTTAAAGACTCAGATGTGAGAGCCTGCACTCGTGTTATGCAGGACCACCTGGTCTGCCAACTGTCAGCAGGAACCTTAATGAGAACGACTTCTTTCGGAGTGATATCCCCACAGGCACCCGATGGAAGGTCAAATAATCTTTGCAGAGGGCTCTCTGTGACTGATCTTTGGTGTGCAGTCTGTAACACGTGTAAAAGACTTACCACATAACAGAATAAAGGAGAAATGTCTATTGGTATAAACCCACAAAACCTGTCACTCATCCTTACACTTGTAAGTGTCCCTGGGATCGTTCCACTCTGCGCAGACCCCTGTCTGGATAGCTTAGTCAGATTTATTTTACATGATGTTATCTGCCCTGATAAAGTGAAAAGTTCATACCAAAAGCATAATGCTGGCATCATTCCATGCTTGTTTGGCATTGTAGCATACTCTTGAAAGCTTTCAGACAGTAAGCTCTTAGTTTGTCATCATTCACACGTTATTCGATAAACTGTATTATTTTAGCTCCAGAGAGCCACCAAACAGATGCATTCATCAACAGCTGTGACTTCAGGATCCTGAAACTCTTTTCGATTGAAGGACATGGTTTTTACAGCTGTATTTTAAGTAGATCACTGTTTGTTTGATTTTCATTTGTTTTTTTTTCCAATTTGTGATTTTTTTCTGCCTTCCTGTTTAGGTTTAATTAGCAATTGATGAAAGAACTTTTTAGAAAACTCTCTATATTCTTATCTCAAGAAAGATAAAAGTAGTGTACATCTGAAAGTCCCACTTCCTCAAACGTGCGTAGAAGTTTAGGGATGAGATGAATTTATTCTAAATTGCCTTTCCCACACTTCTGCTGCCAGGACCAAAGGAGATCCTAAAACACCTCAGAGATACTTAGGGGCTGACTTAATTTGTTCAAAGTGAAATAGCCCCATAATGGTCCTCTCCAGCCAAAGACAGGTGAACACTCTGTCTTGCCAGATGCTACAAAACACCCCCTGCATCCTCATCATCACTGACACAGCCTGCAAACACCTATTTAAATCTCTTTTAAAACTTTCAGGCTTTTTACAGATGTTGAGCTGGAGTTAAGTAGGTCTCAGAAGTTCAGTTTGAATCTGACACAGCACTTACACATCAGGGTGCTCTTCTCTTAACCAAAGGGTGCCCAGTAATCAGAAGCCACTCCACAGATTTCCAGCACATCCATGGCTACCACTTTCACCAGAGCAGAGGAGAGAGGCCAGAGGCAGCACTGGCATTGTGGGATGCTGATGCTGCTGCTTGGTCGGCGGTGCCATGCCCGGCATTTCTCTCTCATTTCTCTGCTTGGCACAGAAATGCTGGACTCTTTTCTTCACAAAACACATTCAAAATAGAAATAGCTTCACACAAAAAAACACACACATACTCTGCTTCAACTTCTGTTACAAGAATGGAGAATGTCAAGGCATTTACCTTCATGCCCTCTCTAATATCACTGTAATATTTCCAACAGCAGGCTCCCAGGGACACCAATTCAGAACCAAAGTGATTACTAACCAGTGAGGACCAACTCACTGGTTGTAGCCTGCTTTGTAACACTGAGCAATTATGGAATAACTTTGAAATTGTGCCTACAGTTCAGCAGTTGATTATCATTCTGTTTATGCTATCAGTTACACCTGTGCAGAGACAGATTAACTCAACTGGCGACAATGAAGTCAGCTCTGACTCGAACCTGAGTGACTAAAATTGAATTTGTCCTCTAATCTAATTTGAACTATGGAATCATGATCACAGGCTTCTTCGTTAACAGAAGCATAAGTGTTCAGTTGAAGCACTAAGGAGAAAAAAGTGAAGTATCTAAAGAATGTCAGATTTTGAGTATCTTCTTAGGAGGACACTCAAGAAGCTAAGAGGAGGGAAAGAAACCGTACAAACAACTTCAGTTGCGGTTATATTACAGAAGCTCCAGTAATTATACACTGAATTATATTCTTTCACGTCTTTTTTTGGCTATCTCTGTATTTGTCAGCTCTAAGTACTTGAAAGAAACTGTTGAAAATACACTCATTAAAGTATCTACAAAATCTTGTGCAATATAGTGTTCTTCATAAAAGGAGATTGTAAAACCAAAAGTATGAAGAAAAAGCTTTCTTTCTAAGATCTAGCAATCACGGGGAGAGGACAGAACAACAACAACACAAAACACCCTACAACTTCATGCCTATTCAATAATATGCATTCTACTTCTACAGCTCCCAGTGACTTAGAAAACTCCAGGAAGCTAAAAAATCTGGATTCTCCATCTTATAAAACATTGGAAAATGTTTTGTAACACTTAGTTTTCACGCTTAGCAAACCATTAGTCTCAAGGCAAAACAGGGAGCATTGGATAGGAAGACAATACACAAACTGACCATCTCTCTTGACAGCACCTGGAAGCGAAAACAAACAGAGCAAGTTGGCGGTATTCTGTCATAAGAAAAGTTTGTTGAGGCACATTGCTGAATGGTGCTTTGAGTGACTTTTCTTTACGAAAGCAAAGACAGCACATTTCAACAGCATATGCTCGAGGCTACAGAGGCATGGCTCAGCATGGCAAAGTACCAGAGAGTGGAAGAGCCCCTCTTAGCCAGCCAAGCTGCTACACAGAAAGACATGAGCAACCACAGCTTTCACGAAGAATACAGATTCTGACCAACATTTGTTTTTTCATCTGTATTGGCAAAGGATCTTGACACCCAGATATAGACATCATCTTCCTGACCACCAGTCAGGATGGGTGAGAGTGGATTTAATTTGCACTGAAAGAAGGGAATAGGTGGGGACAGCTCCAGCTGTATTCAGCTTTAATGAACAAAAAGTGTCTGCACAAACACTGCTTGCAAAACATTTTGTTTCCGAGGGCAAGTATACTGTCCTTACATTGTTTCAGTTTGACAGAGGAAAGAATATGCCTTGTCATCATTCCACTGCATGCAGCCGCAATCAAAAATTACTTCTGAGGCAGTTAATAACAACTTTGAGAGTATCAGCAGAATCGTGTAAAACACCACTTACATTTGGCAAGTTTAAATGGTTTTGAAATAACAGGTGAATAATACATTCGGATTTGCCTCCGTGGGCAGCCAGAGCAGAGAAAATTACTGCAAGACAAATTTTTTGACAAAAACTCAAGATAAACAACTCAGCTCCTCTTTGTCAAGAGTAACAGAGTGGGCGTATAAATAAAATGCAGTAGGCAGAATGTCTCTGGAGTTTAACAAGGCCCCTAGCACAGTACCACACAGAAAACTCATTAACACACCAGAGAATCACAGCACCGATCAATTCAGATGAAGAACAGAGATTGTAAGTGAAGAGATTGCAAGTGAAGAGATAAGTGTCATGCTAAACCTGACTGGATGGAATATCAAGAAGGGACTGGTTAGATCCCACATTAATCAACTACCAGCAATCCAGGGCAAAGCTGGGGCTGCTCCTCCCCTGCCTGGGAAATTACATTGCGGCAGCAAGCTGCTGCCTCTGATAGTACAAAATGTAGAGAGGATAGTTGTTAAAATCCAGCTTTGCAAAGTTCACCAGTCCACCTGACATGACTGAAACTCTAGAAGACTCCAATCCACCTCATGTTTAACCTTGCATCGTTTAACATGCTCTGCAGGAGGCCTCCTTCCCCCCAAAATGTCATGTACCATTCCGTATTTATACTCCTCTGCTATCTTTTCTCCTTAAAATCATTCTCTTACAGAACCTTTGCAGGGTGAAATGCCATTTAAAAGACTCTTCAATCAACATGAATTTTCTGGAAGTCACATTTATTAAGAACTGCACTGGAAATGACAACTCAATCAACCAGGCTTGTTGTGAAGGACCGAAGTAGTTGTCACAGCCAGCCAAAGTCACACAGAGGCAGACATGTAATGAATAGTGTTTTGTCAAACGGGTTATTCTCAACTGTGTGGACACTGCCAGCAATCAGTGTCCTTTATTTGTTTCTCTTTGCTAGATTTCTCTGGACTCTTCCTTGAATCTGTCAAAAGTAACTGAAATACCTCACGTACCTGTTTTATCAAGTATCATGTAAGAAATATCCTGGACATTCTCATGCAGACAGGAATGTCACGGATTACTCCACATGAGCTCACATGCCAGTGTTTTTTCAGGTGGGAGAGCAGTTTAATTAAGCAGCTGCCACTAAAGGCTTATGCAGGCACTCACAGCATTACCAAGTTGCTGGGCTGGTCAATGTTCCTCCCTTGGGAGCCTCTCCCAGCCCAACTCGCGCAACCGAGGCCCACAGGGCACATGCCACTTACCCAAGAAAGCCAGCAGCTGATGGAGCTCCAGGAGAGCACACATGATGGTAGCACCAGTCCTGCTGGCCCACAGCAAAGCTGAGCCAGGACCTACAGCAACGCAGCCTGTCCAAAGCCCACGGCAGCAAAACTTCCCTGCCAGCCCCTCTGCCGGCAGCCGCTCAAAGCATTCCCATGCACGGATGGCTGACCTGAGAGCTTGCTCTGGCCATACTTGCCACAGCTGCCATATAGACTGGTAGGTCTTTGTACTGGGTTTATTTGGCAAGGTTTTGGTAGGAGAGAGCTGCAGGGGTGGCCTCTGTGAGCAGAGCCCAGCAGCTACCCCACGTTAAATAAGGACCTGTTTCAGCCTGCTCCAAAGGGACCCACTGCTGGCCAAAGCCGAGCCAATAAGTGATGCTGTTTGCAAGTTTTGCAAGATGTAGAACTTAGTAACATAGTTTAGTGGTGGACTTATCAGTACTAGGTTGAAGGTCAGACTAGATGATCTTAGAAGTCTTTGTCAACCTGAATGATTCTAAGTGCAAATACTACTCCAAAAACACAGGAGAGCCATGGGCCACCATGTGCTAGGTGAAAGATTATAAACACTGTAACACAAAATATTATTTTTTCTATACAATTATAGTGTATGTCTGCTCTTGAGTAAACAGAGAACTGTAACTGAACTCAGTTGGATTTGAAGGTGCAGAATGGTGCCAAAAATATTCAAGTACTATTTTTTAAAGGCATTTTTATCTCTAAATGAGATAAACATGACAAATAAGATAATTTATCTCTTTTTTTTTTCTTTTTTTTTTTTTTTCCAGAACTGTAACAGCTGTGGGCTATAGTTTCTGTTGAATGGAAATACATTTTGAAGGCTTCTTGACTGTGACCACAAACATTCTTAGTCACTAATTTAGATTTGTTTCTTTAGTTATCCTCTAATTAACTTGCTTTCTTCATAGATAAAGTTTAATTCTCTCACAGGTAAGCCAAATTCTTTTTTTCCAAATTCTTTTTTTTTATGTACTTTCTATTAACACTGTTGTTCAAAAAAGTAAAGGCAAATCAATGAAACACCAGACACTAGACAACAGCTATATCAACCAGCTATTTCATATTTCCAGTCTTTTGAATACTGTTAAATACTTCCTTACAATGACCCTCAGATATCTTTCTCTGTGTAGCATTCATGCAGATTGCAGACAAAATTCTATCACTGCACATAAAATACCGCCCACTTTGCTTCCTATAGCCCCATTCTTACTTGTTAGTAGCAACTCAGCAAATTGTAAAATAACAGCAGCCCTGCATTTCTGCTCCTTCCTTGAGGAACATGCTCCCCCTAGCACTTGCATAAATGTTATCCTAATCAATAACCTAGCAATTAAAGTCACCAGCATTTTGGTCCTTTTACAAGTCTCTTTATAAGGAGGGGAATGCAAATTAACAAATAAATTATAAAAAAAAAAATCTTGCTTTACTTTTCCAAACTGCCTTGGAAACGGAACAGGAGTCACTCAGCCACCCGTTAGTCCTTAACCCCTGAGTTAGCTCCTGCTTTGATATCAGTGAAAATCATTTTGTGTCTGTCTGCAGATGTAGCAGCATTTTCTTTCTGAGCACTGCTTATTACATTCCCATTCTGCCAGTTTATCAATAAGCCATAAATTCTGGTTGTGTTAATACCAGCAGTAGCTTTGTCTCAGGGTTCTGAAACTGCTGGGGATTTTTTGTTGAGGGATTTCTGCTTTGTTTTGTTTTACTTTCAGTAATAAAAAATCAAAAAGAAGAAGAAACAAAAATGGTAAGGACAGGAAAACACTGGTAAGCAAATGTCTGAGTCTGACAAACAATCAATTATCTACACAGCTCAGCGACTAGAACATATCAAGGGTGAAATCCTGCCTCCATTAAAATCAATGGGAGTTTTGTCATTGACTTGAACAGAGCTGGAATTTCACTCTAAAAATATTGTATGTGACTAAACTGGAGAAACTCACATGGAAGGCAATGCAGGCTTACACAGGAACATGTTTTCTGAGGAAAGTAAAAATGGTGCTTATAAGTACTGAAATTCAACTTCAGAATATTCTAGATCATTTACTTTGCAAAAGGCTATGATAGAAATTTTAGTCCTATGGTAGTGTGATATAATATTCACGTACTCAAGGGAAAACTGCCGCTTTTTGATTTTGAGCACAGCTTTGTCCAGCACCTGATGGTGAAGGGCTTCATCCTGCTCTGCACCCCAAAGGAATTCCTTCAGATCGATGGCATTGCTCGTGTGTTTTTGCCTGCAACCTCTGCCCACAAGGAAGGTACAACAAATGTGACCTGGCCCTGTGGCATCCCAGTACATACACGTGGTCTCCCGATGCTGGGACGTGGCTGTATTTTGAGAGGGCATAACTCCCCGCCAAGTATGTCACAGCAGCTGTCCAGCCTAAGTGTAAGACACATGACTGAAGAGGTACAACTCTGCTAATCCACCCCCGATTTGGGAGGAAGGATTCGTATTTAGACACCACCACCACAAATAAGCTTTGTGGACTGTGTTAAACCGTGTGGTGAGGATGCTTAATCAGGCAGAGATTATACATTCAAAAAAACCTGCACCATGACCTTTCCTGAGTTTCTGAGCACAGACAGCCTGTCCAAGTTGTGTGGAAAAAGAGAGGTGTAATAAACCAGTGCTGACGATGACCTTTTAATAAGTAAATGGTTGAGGTAGGCGTGCATTTTGAACAGAGCAAGAAATTGGATTTGTATGTATGCCTGGGTGCTTGCTGGGGAAGGTGATGAGAACCACCCTGCTGCTTATATTATTATTATTATTATTATTATTATTACTACTACTACTATTATTACTACTATCTGACTGCAAGTGCTGGAGCAAGCCCTGAGGGCAGACCCAGAGCCAAGTCCTCACAGTCCTGTCAGGGTCAGAGCCGGCTGCATCCCAGTGGCCAGGTCCCAGTGGTGGGGTCCCGGTGCCGGTCCGAGTTAGGCCAGGGTCTCCCTTTCCCCAGGGCAGGACAGAGGCACGGGTTCCCTCCTTGGGAGCCAAGCCGAGGCCTCCGGCAGCAACAGGTGCAGCGGCCCCCGGCTGAGGGCTGCAGCGAGCAGGGAGCGCGCATAAAAGTCATGGTGCAGCAGGGCAGGGGGAGGCTCCATGAAGGCCGGCAGGGGGGCAGCGGCGGTGGGCTCCGGGCAGCCCCCTGCAGCGGGCAGCAGGCAGAGGAGGCGTCGGAGGGTGGCTGCGGGTGGCGGAGGGCGGCAGCGGGCAGCAGCCAACGCCCGGGAGCGGGACCGCACGCAGAGCGTCAACACGGCCTTCAGCGCCCTGCGCACGCTCATCCCCACCCAGCCGGCTGACCGCAAGCTGTCCAAGGTGGAGACGCTGCGCCTGGCCTCCAGCTACATCTCGCACCTGGCCAACGTGCTGCTGCTGCAGCAGGCACGGGATGAGGGGACCCCCGCCACGACACCCTGCCTGCAGCACCCCGCCGCCGCCTCGCCGCGGCCCATCTGCACCTTCTGCCTCAGCGAGCAGCGCAAGCGGGTGAAAAGCGGTGGGAGAGGGGAGGGAATGGGTGGTGAGGAGCCAGAAGGGAGCCGTTCTCCGCTGGTCCAGCACAGGGGTCACCTCATGGCTTCACCCAGCCCTGAGCCCTGCTCCTCTCCCTCCAGCAGCGCCGGGGAGCAGAGAAGCCGCTGGTGCCTGGGGAGCTCCGCCGCTGCGAGGTGACGGCACCCTGAGAGCATCGCATCCGAAGGCTGGGTGCTGTGGTCGTGCCAGGTCTGCTCGGGGCGTCTCGTGGATGAAACCAAACCCTGCGCAGACAGCTGCACCTGGTGCAGCAGCTGTTTTAGCTCCAGGACTGCTAAACCTGAGCGGCCGAGGCCTGACCCTGTGGCCTCCCGACCCTGCACCACATGATGGAACTTGAGCTTCACAAGGCATCATCGGCTCTTCCCCAGGGGAGATGAAGATGTGGAAAAGCTGCTGGGCCCAGGTCTGGGCCATGGCCACGTGGTGATGCCACCCGTTGCCTGCCATGTTCAGGATGTGCATGCAGTGCTGTGAGGGCATTTTGGTGAGCACGGTGCTGTGAGGGTGCTTTGGTGTGCATGGTTCTGCAAGGGTGTTTCGATGCATGCAGGAAGCCAGTAGGCACTGGCACTGCAGCACCTTGCCAAGGGATGTAGGCAGCAGAGGAAAGTGGGGATGTGCTGTGCAAGAGCTGCTTTTTTCTTCTTACAAGGACAAGTTGTGCCAGTCCTCTAAATAGCATGGGGTATTCCTAGGTCTGTCGGCAAACAGGGAGTAGAGGGGATTTCCCCAGGGATCTCTAAATTTAGCCATCATCCAGGCCCTTCCCACGTTGTGCCTGTACATCACAGATGTCACCTCCCTGGAGTTTGTTAACTTACATAGTTGTTTGGGGTTGTTTTTTTTGGAAGTAAGTCTAAAGAGCAAACATGCATGTGATGGTTCCTGTTTTGGACGTTAATGAGGCAGCAGGCTAGACTCTTAAACCCCAGTAATGGTGGATTTAAATATATATATATAGCTACTTGAATTTTACTGTGCCTTTTGTGGTTATATACATGATACATATATTTAATTAGTCCTTAATAATCCTTAGCTTTTTGCTTTATGAGGCACTCTGTGTTCTTTAAAAGCTTGCTAAGTACACTGCTGTGAGTAGTGCTGCAGAGTGCTTGCCTGGCTCTCCACCCCTGCTGCCATCTGTGCAGTTCCCCTGTCCAGCCTTGCCTCGGCCAAACACGAGGGCTGAAGAAGTACTGCTGTGCTTGTCACCCTACCTGGTGTACAGAGTTTTCCTCCTCCTCCCCTACATCAGCACTAAGTTATTATTATGCATTTATTAGGAAGAACTTTACTTAGCAAGAGTGACAGCTTGGTTTATTGCACATGGAACTTTACATTTTTGGTTTTCCATCTCGTCTTACCTTTATCCCATTGAGAAAAAATGCATTGCACCTGCAATAACCTTCTCCTTTAACATCCTACTCAAGAAAAATACTGAAGCAAAGTTCCAGTGCTCCCCCATCCTACTCACTTATTGAAGGCTACATGCTGTATTTTCCTGGATTGAGAAAAGGGGCTTTGTTTGTTTTCAGGTTTCTGTCATTAGTTTTCTTTCAATAGGGAATTTTAAATTGCTGCCAGATTATGATCTTTGTTTTGTTTTGGCATTGATTCTTTAAACTAGAACTCTTCACCATTTATACAGAGTGCTTTCTCATTTTTGTATTGTGTCAGTGTGTGGGGGGTATAGATTTCTGCAAACGTGCCTTCCAAAGATGGCTTTTTTTTATAGCTTTAAAAAAGTTTGTCTTTTAAAAACTTATTCAGTTTATAATTGAAGCTGATCTTACAGTGATTTCTACACCCATTAAACCAAAGCATCTGAGCTGGTTTACAGACAATTAGTACTAATATATTCATTTAGCTGTATCATTCAATATGATACACTGAAATGAAAGAAGTAATGCAGTTTCAATCAATTTGGGGTAATTTTTTTTTTATTGAATATGCTCTGAATTTTGAAATGTTGTGACATCACTGCAGTTTTAAGAGTAGTTCTTGGCAAATGCAATGTATTTGGATTTAGTAGGCTATCTCTATAATTAGCTATTAAAAGAAATGAGCATAAAAAAGTGGGGTCTACTTTTTTTACCACAGTATTTGCTGGAAGCTCATTACTTGAAACTCTCATGAATAATTTGCACAATTCTACAGGAACTTGGCTTTCTCACTGTAAATGGGATTTCATCTCCCTAGTTTTGTATAAGATTTATACAAAATGTTTTTCAATAACAAAAGCAGGAGCAGGCTGGTATGACTAGGCCATATCTCCTGCTTAATGCAGATCAGCGTAGCATTAAATTCTTCTATCTTTACTCAGGATAAACTGTTGAATTCAACTGAGCTTGAAGATTTCAGTATTATGCTCAGGGTTTCAATTACTAAATAATATTGGAATTTCAGTAACACTGATTGAGTGTGGCAGAAATTGGGCCCCAGAGCACTATGGCCCAAATATTCATGGTATAGACAGATAATATCTATCCAAAACAATTATGATTGTAATTTCTCTGAGGAGCAGACCCCAAGCCTGCATATATACAGATGTAACATTATGTATTTGAACATAAATGGGGACAGATCCTTACTTTTGCTGAAATTTATTTATAATTTAAAACTTCTCTGCCCCCAGGAGCAAGAGGAGATACAGGAGTGAGCTGTTATATGTAATGGTTTTTCTATAAAGCTAGGGAAACAGAATTTAATTTCTAGATACTTAAATGAATTGAGTGCTCGGATTTCACCTCTAAAGAGTGCAAACACTAGCTCACTCATCATTAAATTTCATATTGAGTTTTTACTATATGAGTTTGTGTGTCTTTTCAATTCTATTCTTTTAATCATTTGCTAGAGAGACATTGTGCACAGCATGCACAAATATGTATTTATAAGCCAAAATTTTGAAACTTGGGTGTCTAAAAAGGAGTATTTTACCAAATGGTCAGGCACTGGAATGATAAGAACTATTCCAGAGGTGCTGAGCACCCTCTTGTTTTACCGAAGAGACTGTTTTTTCCACGTATTTGTAAGTGCATTCTGATCTGTATGTATGAACAGAAGCATGCCTAATGTCAATCCCATCTCTGTTTTCCTGTATACACTTGGCTGTTCAATTTATGTGATGCATGAGTAAAGCAGAAGCGGTGAGATATACATCATTTGATTTTAGAACCTATTAAAAGACTGTTAAAATATTCCAAGTATAGTGCTTTGTATAAATCCTTGAACTTAGCCAGCTGCATCACAATGTAACAGCAGCATCAAGCAAAACAAATAAATCATTTTGTTTGATTTTACTGGCTAAGTTTAAAGAAGTATTTGAACCTAATACTTGGTTACTTATGGATTAATCGTGATGTAAGTCAAAGTTATGTTTGCTACTGTTTTCAGTCTTGTTCAAAACCGAAGTTTCCTTTTTAATATCTTCTTGGAAAATCAGCTTCTTTACAAAACAAAATCTATATTGATTTGCAAAATGTGCTTCCTATGTTTGCTAAAATAAACAATATTTTTGTTACTGATTTAAACAATAAACTATGAACGCTGCAGTAATACTTGAGCAGTAGCTCTCTTTTATAATCATCCAGTAAAAGGTACAAGTATTTATTTTCTTTACCTTTTTCAAATTTATCTGTAGGATATTTCAGAAACTTATGTATCTATGTGTGTGCGTGTATGTGTACATACAAACAGGCTACTAAAACTTCTAGCAAGGCTGCTTTTAAACCATTAACCATGTACCAGCTATTAGTTGGAGACAGCATTCTGATGCTGTTATCTGCTTGTTTAGCACAAAGGAGGCCAAACAGAGCATCTATGCTGATACTTAAGGCTGAGCTATCCCCCTAACACACAAGCCACTTACCTTCTGTATCTACTCTCCCTACCAAAGCTCAACACATTGTGCCTCAGATTCCTAACTTGGCATTAAAGATGCATCCTCAGCGCTTTCATTGAATTGTAGGGATTGATCTGCAACACTGCATCTTTCCTTCCAGGCTTGCTGGCAGTAGAGAAGGAAGGCAAGTAGAAAGTTTGGAAAAACGAAAAAGCTCAGGGACTGCACAACATTGTAAGTGCCAGACACTGGGGGATTTTGAGGGAGGGAGAGGAAGGAGGGAAAAGTACTGGAGGAAGGACAGAAGGAGCTGAGAGGGGAAGAGGTTGATTCGCCCATGGAATTCAGTAAAGTATCCAGCTTTAGGCTAAGCAACAGTCAGCATTTAAGCTAAAGAGCCCATAGTGTGAGCACCTGGGATGTACTGAAGGCTGTGTTGCCACAAGCAGTTCTCTTTGAATGTTACATGTTGATAACCAAAAGGATTCGTGGTTATTGAGGACATCATTGCGAGTGGTAAGGCTTCTCAGTCAATGGACAGTATTAAAACTCTGCCAAATTTACCCTTTGAAACTAGTCAAAATTATTCTCACAAACACAGCTGTGAACTTCTGTGGCCATTTCTGATATCCAAATAGTAAATCTTTAATTGTCATACTTAATCTTATGTCATCACATATTCCCTCTTTCTGTATACACCACATGAGCCTGTATGAGCCATTTCACAGAAGAAAACTGCAAAGAAGTGTCCACTGCAAATACAGGACACAAAAACTTCGATGCTACAGGCTTCCAGGTCTCCCAGATTCATAGGAAGACAGGCGATGCTTTCAAGATAGGCCCTTAGCTTCCTGCCTCCAAAAAAAAAAAAAAAAAAAAAAGCTGGTTTCTGTGGGTTTAGTCTGCTGTGCTATGAGACACTGTGTAATATGTTGAGAGAACGTTGCAAAAAGAGACAAAACCTAAGCCAGCTATCTAAATACCACTTTTTGAAAGAGAGGAGTAAGGTCTTCATTGGGAGTTTGAGCTAGTGGTTAATAGAAGGTTAAGAGAAAGAATTTATACAAAATTAGCTAAAACAGACAGCATGCTGCCAAGGCAAAAGATGTGGAGGATATATTATTTCATTAACCTTCAAAAGATTCCTGGTATGTATTTCTGAAGAATCAGCATGGGGATTGTGGGGGAGGAAGAGAAAGTTATTAGTCGGGAAAAGAATACCATTGAGTTTTGTGAAAGCTAACAAAAAAAAAAACCATGACTTAATGCTGACAAGAACCAAACTGGCTGCTCTGAACCTATTTCTTCAAAAAGATTTTTTCAAAATTTGGGTATACGTAAGTAGCCAGACAGCCAGGTATCTTATTTCAAAAGAAATCCTTTAACAGTTATAATACAGAGTTTCAGCACCTTGAAGATTCTTACCATTTTTGAAGTTGCACAATAATGAATACAGGCTTCCTCAGGAGAGGAAGGAGGAGGAGAAAAAGAGGGCATAGATGAAGAGTTGCCTGCTGAGTAGGATATTCTCCGTGGTGCCCAGAGAAATCCCAGCTCCAGTCCAGGTCAACAGCTACCCTAACAAATGCTCTAATCATCGAAGGGTTGCACCACCCCCTCATTCTCCTGCCAGGAGTGCATACGAGGCAAATTTGGTGTCTATTTTGAGGCTCCCAGGCAGCCCCCGGTGAGAGGCAGGTATCTAGATATTGGGCTCTGCAAGGGCTGTTGTACAACTGGGTATGAGCAGAGGGTTTTTGTAGTGGTGGTGGTTGTTCTAATGGAAATTTAGATGTTTGTGGTCATTTAAGCAAGTAGAAGAGGTGTTTGTGCTCCTCTTAGGTACCTCAATTATGCCTATTTGAAAATTCAGATGGATGTGTGTGTTTTTTTTCCCCAGCAAAAAGGCCAATTTAAGGCAGTTGTTCTTCCAGCTTCACTTTCCTGACCCCTCAAGTTGCATCAACTGGAACTTTTTGCAGACCCTGTCTAAAAACCAAATGAGATAAATCATAATTTAATGTCTTAAAGAAATAACTAATCTAGCTCTCAGAAGAATTTGACATCCCAATGAATGTGAGACATAATGCAAGAGGAAGTGTCCCCTGCTTTGGTGCCAGACGAAACTTTCCTGTAACAAAACACAGATACCAATTACCATAAAAGGGTCTTATCTTCTCATTTGTGTAGTGTGTTCACATTACACTAGTATTGTCAGGTTTTAATTAAACATTTGGAAATTGCTATGGATTCTTCCAAGAGAGAAGCCAGTATAAATAAGACAATTACACTAAAATGGGTGATGAAATAAGTAAGTGACAGAAGTAATTCTATTTGTTACAGAAACTCTCTCTAACATCTGATTGTCTTTCCTTCATATTATTAAAATAAACCCTACTTTCCAAACATATGTATGCAGATCATTTTTAAACGCAGAGATTACAGAAAAAGGTAATTCTTTTAAGAAGAGAATTGTGCTTGGTGGAAAGGGTAGGCATCTGTCAGGCCCAGATAAGATCAGACAGCTGTGCTCTATCCTGAAAGGGTATTGTGAAGCTAAGTTTTCCTAGGGAAATAATGTCTTTGGTATGAAAAGCAGCAAAATGTAATGAAGTCTCCAAGCAAATAAATTGAGAAAACAGGAAGTCTCAGAGCTCATTTTTATCTAAAATACCAACCCTATATTGGGAGAAAAAAAAAAAAATAGGATGAGAGGAGGATAACATCTGAACCACAGTGAATAATATGGAGCAGAAAGATCATCTCACTTCATATTCTCAATCAGATTAATCCTTTAGAGTAAAAACAAAGTCAAGAGGCAACTTCAGCAACAATAACAACAGGCTGCTAGGATAAGAAGAGCGCTGGGACACACAATTCCTAGGATGGGCAACGGGGTGGCTACAACGGAGACAAGGAAGCAAGCCAGGCAGAAATCCAGTCGGTGTTGTGAAACAGATAAAGGGGAAGGTGGAGCCAGGCTGTTCCGAGAGGTGGGCAGTGAAAGGGCCAGTAACAATAATCACAAAATGAAGTGAGGGAAGCTTGGGTTTGACTGATGGAAGAACGTTCCTCACCGTGAGCATGGTTAAGCACTGGAATGGGAAGCCGAGGAAGCCTCCCCCTGGGGGATTTTCAGAACTTGACCTGAGTCAGCCTCACTCTGAAAATGGAATAAGTACTGAATACCTCAAGAAGTCCTCTTAAGATCGTTTTTGTATGATCCTATGGAATGATAAGCTTATGGTTTACTGGGAAGGAGAGCTGTAGACCAGAATCATAAGAGAAACTTCATAAATGCAGTAACTTCATGGGAAAAAAATCTCCTGTGCATCTGGGCAGTGCCAGGATTGGCAGTGAAAATGAGGGGCATCCAGGAACGCATGTCAACAGGAAAGCAAATAAGATTCCTGGAGAAAGAAAGAACTGAACGTGCCTCCAAAAGGGACTTCCAATAAGAGGTAGGTCTCTGTTTCTATTAGTAGGGCCTCTCAGAATGATTCCAGGCTTGAATTAGCAAAAAAAAAAAAAAAATAATAATGATTTGTTTGGATGATGGGTTAAGATTTAACTTCAAGGTGATAACTTGGGAAAGCAGGAATAGAATTCAAGATGAACTGAAAAGGAAAAATAAAGGAGAAATGTTTTTAAAAAGATGCAATTCAATAAGGAAATATACACCGTGCTTCACATGACTAGGGATAATCAACTGCACAAATAAATGATGAAGGATGACAAGCAGAAAATTATTTTTGAGGTGTTGCATATCGCAAACAACATGACAAACCTTTCCAAGGAAAGTGGATGTATATTTCATGAAGCCCCCTTTGGGTGCTATTTTCTATGATTATTAGAATTTTGACAAGCTCTACCTGAAACGTCTGGCTGGGTGGAAAATCTGTTTAAAAAAAAAATGTAACTTAAAAGAATGCTACACGTAGAGAAATATATAGTCTTAGCTACTGTGACTGTGCAAATGAAACAATGAAGGGGGACTTGTGATGGTCAGTGCCAAACTAGATCACAGTGACACAGAATCACAGGGTATCTGTAAGTTATTAACTAACAAAGGACTACTGAAGGCACCTGGAGTAGTATTAAAAGAAGTTATGAGGCCCTGAAATTTTCAAGTCTGATACTTAGAGAACGTGTCATGCTGCTAGTGACCGAATGTGCTAAATGCATGGATACAGTAATTACCATATCTGAAATGCATGACAGAAGTTTCAGCATCATGATAAGAGATATAACAACTCAATTCAAGACGTAGACATGAGAAACAGGATACAGGCTGCAGGCAAGTCAGGTCCTACTGTGTGCTGTTCTCTTACCACTGCAACTGATTATTTTTATTTGCCATACTGCTCGAGGAAAATCTGAGTAGAAAAGACAGCCTTTAATAAAAGGTGTGGAGAAAGATAACAGTGAGCAAGAGTTTCTGGCTGGTGGGAGAAGCAGTGTCTGGAGCGCTCACTATCTGTACCAGCAACGCATCAGCCCTGGACTGGCCAAGCATAGGTTAGGATCACTGAAGGACCAGTAGAGGCCAGTAAGAGAGAAAAACAACCAACAAAAGCAAGCACAACATTCCTGTGCTGTGCAAAATATAGCTGAGTGCAGCTGAGTCAGGCTGAAAATCAAAGACTACTTTTCTGCTACATAAAACATGTTACTGCTTATTTTAGCATCTGTAACAAGATAAAGCAGAAATAAAATGCATGTTATGGCGTGCCTTTACATCCCAGCAAATGCTGTAACATTGCAATGTGCTTCATTACATGAGACAATCCATTGATTGGCACATTTCAGCTGTCACTTGTGTATTACAAATGGGTAGATCCTCTTCTGTGAGAAGACTCTGTTTCTCACTGCCTTCTCAGTGTGTTTGCATCTACTGGTGGCCTGGTTTTCCCCAACACAGAAAACATATACCAGAAATGACTTAACAAATCCGTACTGTTAGGAAAGCTGCACTATTTGTGAAATGCTTTAATCAAGCTGGTTAAATTGCTTAATTAAAACTATTTTAAAAGCACATTCTCATTTATGTTATGGACTTTAAAGGTCTTATGGTCTTAAAGAGTATAAAGGGGTCCAAAAGTAGCCATAATGTAAGTAAGAATTACCAACATTATTTTCAGTGGTGTTATTTACAGTTACTGATCTCGTCACATTGGCTTAATTATCATTAGGTTCTAAAAGGCTAATAGTTTCACTGCATTACCCTCCAGATCTGGTCTTCTTCAAAAACAGTTTAAAAGAAGAAAAAGAAAAAGAGAACAGTGATTTCAAAAACGTTGCCCACCACCTCCCTCTGCTGAGAGTTCCTGTATGTACCAGCAGAAATAGATAAATCTTGGAGGTACCACTGCTTCTGGACTGGTAAGTTATCTTATATCAGATCAATGGTGGTTTTAAAGGACACATGAGACTGCTAGTTGTGGTGGTAAAGATTCAATTACTTTTCCTATCTACCAATTTACTAAACTCTGCCATAGGAAAAGGACATACATATTGTTGAGACAATAGCTTCAAAAAAACAGAACCCATCCATCAGTACCCAAATCCATTTGAATTTCAACAAGACTTATATCTTTGATGATTTATTTTTAAAGTTGTTGGTGTTTTGGGGTTTTGTGTGTCTTTTTTTTTTTAGTGGAGGGCTGTTAGCGTTAGGTTGGAGGTTGGACTCGATGACCTTGAGGTCTCTTCCAACCTAGGAAATTCTGTGATTCTGTGATTTTAATTGCCAGTATGCAGAATATTTCTGCCAGTATATTTCTGAATAAAAATTACAATACATAGAGACATACAGCATCTACATGCATCTGAACACACACTCCTGTGTGTATTTGTAGAACCAGGGTTACCTGAACTGCACTAAAATTGATGAATGTTGAAATGAACAGGAGCACAAGAGACCATCTTTTTGTATTTCAAACTGAGAAAGTAATCAAAGTTAACGTAGAGTAACTTATAAGGGTGAGCACCAGCAAAGAAGTGAAGAACGGTGACCTCTGCATGGTTGCTACCAGCTTAGTTCCAGAAAGATACTGATGGAGGCATACTCCACCCCTGCTGACCAGGGTCACAGACAGGAGTGGTGAAACAAGATCCTTGCTCCATTTTAGAGTCCAAAAACATATCATAGAAACACACATTTGAATAATTTAGCTTAAAAAAAAAAAAAAAAGCAGCATGTTCTGTTCTCTCCACTGAGAAGATCCCTGAATACACAACTGCTGTTCCACAACCAAATGTCAGCAGCTGAGTGACATGCAGGCCTGGAAGAAAAAACGAGAGCTCAAACCCCCCTTCTGCATGGCTGCTTGATGGCATATGGTACATGGTGTGGGCTTTGTTGTGAATCCCAGACAAGTCATCCTGCCATGCGGACTTGGAGCATTGCATCAGAAAACATCCAAGTCCTAATTTCCGGGTTGGTGCTCCAGTATGCTCTCTGTTCAGGCGGCAAGGAGGCCCACAGCTCCCTCTGCCTCAACATTTAAAGATTGCTTTCTGTCTCTAATAACTGTGCATCACCTTGGAAAATTAAAATAGTAGCTCTTGTTCTGATTGTATGTGAAAGTATGGCTAAAACAAATCTCATGGCACTGATAAAGTGTTGTATTCACTAAAACTTTAGAATCCTATTATGGATCTTTCCATATTGGTGTTTGTGTATGCTGCACAGTGGGTAAGAAAAAAAAATCAGATTTCAGGTGCTTATGAGCATGACAAATAGGCACTGAAGTGGCCTTGAGCACTCTGATGCAGTAACTGAGAAGAAATTGAAACATTCAATATTCTGAGGTGCCTGAGCCCTCTGCAGATGGCTCTTGGATACTTGCTATTAATCTAGCCCCAAAAGAAAGTGCCTCCAGT
This sequence comes from Aythya ferina, assembly GCF_964211825.1. NCBI lineage: Eukaryota > Metazoa > Chordata > Aves > Anseriformes > Anatidae > Aythya > Aythya ferina. The sequence continues at coordinate 36,031,978 of NC_140303.1, read as the reverse complement.
TCTGTTGATTTTTGTGGGTTTTCTTGTGGGCTTCTTCATATTTTTAGTTTTTATTTTTTAAACACTGGCAACAGAAATAGTTTTAATTATATAATGTGAGTAATAATAATGTGGGCATTAACTTTCAGCTATTATTCCAGTGTTCGTCTCTAAGTGAAATTAATGCAAGATTTAGCAGAAGTCCTTTGTATAGTAACAAACCTCCAATTCCGTGAGGTTACTGTACATTTCAGTGTTAATTAGGAGCTTTGCTGAATTTAATTCAAGGTTGCTGACAGAAAGACTTGTGATCAGGAGTATTTTAAACTTGTGACTGACAGTGACAGCAGTGCTACAGTTTTTTCTCTCATTCAGAGTATGTGTTTTGCTTGTCTTCATACCCTAACATTTCATTAAATAATCTGGTGGTTAATAATTCATTTAAAATGTACATCTATTTGTAAATGTTCATCCTTGTTTAAAGCTGAATTTTATAAAAGAATGCATAATTAAAGTGCAGAAATAACTTTTTTTTTTTGTCTCTGTTTTCATCTAGCAAGTGAATCTGTGGAAAGAAATGCATTCATAGATGAACAGATGACCTGAAAGTATCTATATATTATATAAACCATTTAGACATCCATTCTGAGTGATTGAAGACAATATCAGCAGGTATCTGATCATTAGGTGTCATTAGCACATGCATAAAGATAAATATTTATCTGTTCCACTACAATGAAAGTTCAGAGGTTTAACATCTCTACTTTAAGAGCTTCTCTGGTTTAGATTTTCATATAGATGGAGGCATTACAAGTCTGAAATAATGTGTAATGTTAAAAAGGCCCAAAAGATTAGAGCAGTAATATTTACTCTGAAGTTTGCCTGGCACTTGAGGCATTGCAAAAATTCATAATTTCTCAACACAAACCTCCCTAGTCTTCCAGCAAGCATACTTCTATATCTTTAAATAAAATAAACTTAAATTATGTGGGTTGTAGGTCAAAAATTTAGAGCACTGAGCAGATTAGAACAACAAATTGGCTATTGCTCAGTCACACACACAGGTGTGACCCAGCAGAGGTCAACAGCCAGACAATTTGTTGAAGCATGGAAAGTTTAAAATAGACTGTGCAAGTGTAGTTTATATAAATAGGTGATGTACAGTTGCCTTCTAAGGCCAATACAAGTGTATTTATTACCTAAAATTAAACTGACCTATGCATGAAGAAACCATGAAATATGAAGAAGCCAGCAGTTTTATGAAAGAAATTAAGTGCTACTTTACAAGATCATTAGAATTTCCATTGATTTTGTGAATAATTGGGTTCCTTGATTATTTTATCTGTCTTCCCAGACATTAAGTCATCCCTTATAAATGAAATTTAATTAATGATTAAAGAGAATGTGAGCACATCCCCAAGCACAGTAATAGGGCTTGTGGTAGCACAACAATTCAGCAGCTCCCTGCAGCAGCACACAGAACCCATCCAAAATTAGATCGAGCCCCAGTGCACTGCAAAACTACACTTTGCTGGCTCTCCCTGTATTATCAGGGAAAGCCACAACATCCAGGGGGCGAAATCAGGTAAGTGTAGCTTGTGTTCCTAATTCTCCCTTAAAGCCAATGTTCACATACCCACAGTGCCTTATGGACAGGTCCACGGACTGGGCACGGGCACTCATCCCTGCTGACAGCTGGCCTGCTGGCCCTGTCCTTCAGGGGTGCCCAGGGAGAAAAGAGGACTGCATTCTGCCTCACCCAGGAAGAAATGAGTTGAAATGATAGGAGAAAAGTAGCACAAACTGTAGGGCTGGTAGGAGCCAGGATATTACAGTACCACAGGTCACAATGCTGCATAGTTGTTCCAGCCACTCTGAGGTTAGGCAGATGTCACAGCACCTGGATCTGGTCCAAAGTAGTAAAATCAGCTCTATTTCAAGATAGTTATGTCTCCTTTCAGTGGAAGAAAGTTTCCCTGAACATTTTACATTGATGTAACTACAACCAAACACCCTACCCAACCATGACATTTCTGTAAAGGCTGCAGAGACACAAACAAGATCTGGACTCAGCAGCTGTCCGTCATCTTTGCCAGTCAGAGATGCCAAAGACTGATTTAAATTTAAAATCCTATGATTTGGATATTTAAAAATGTACATTAAAAAAAATATACAGACTCAAATCATTACTGATTAATTTTATAAATACATTTTGGCACATTTTCCATGCAGCTTAACCTTTTGAAAATAGTAGCTATTACTGGGCCAAAAGCATCTTTTAGGTTTAGAAGGTCTTTAAATTCAAAACATACCTGGTGCTTATGTTTCAAATAAAGATTAAAAGCTAGTAAAAAAGTTTCACACTGAGCTAAATCCACACCAGAATGGTGTTATAAATATGCAGAGGCTACAGGGAGTAAAAACGGGGAGGGGGGAGAAAAGAGTTCAGCAAAGAAAGCTCCTTTCTTTTCTCTTCAGGATCAAATGCCATCTCCAGATCCAAAAGAAAAAGGTGAAAACTATCAAAAACCACATAGAATGGGAATCTGCAGCAAAATTTAGAACAGAAATATTCTTCAGTGATGTGTAAGAGAACAAGGAAATAAGCAGCAGGGATGCTATAAACTGTGGTGAGGAATAAATTAAAGCTGATCTAGCTGTGACTAAAATTTGCAGAGATAATATTTAGTGTCCAGTTTTAGGCGTTCAACCTACATAGCTCAAGAGGGAATCTTAGTTTCTGCCTCTAAATTATACACCATGATTCAAGTTTAAACCTTCTAGATGGTGACATGCAAGTCCCTGTGAATACTCAGTGAGAGGAGTACTCAAAACTTACAGTGAGGATGAGATGGCTAAAGGCAATGAGGTTGAGGAATGGATGTTACTAAAACCAAGTAAAGCTTGATGTTCTCAAAGTGAATACATCCAGCAATCACCTTTCTTGAATAAGGAAGGCCTGATAGTTTGGGTTTTTTTGGACAAATTGTTTCATCAAATTAAGGCTTGAAAGAAGAAAATATACTGTTTGTTGGACGGTTGGACAGAATAACTGGGGAACTATAGATTCATTCATCTGACCTCAATAATACGCAAGTCTTTAGAACACACCGAAGGATTTTAATACAAATAAATGGAAACAAAAGTAATGGTCCCATACAGCAACCAGAATAGATTTTGCCATGCTTGTACACTTCTACAAGAAAGGGAGATGCTAGAGGAGATGAAGAGAACCCAAACAAGACGCTACACCTGTTTGTAGGCTAATGAGCATCTGCAAGGCAAACGTGGTGGCACCATGTTCTCTATAATACTCCATTTGTAGCTGTGAATGCTTGCATTAATGCCAGTTAATCTGCAGAGCTATGAAGTGAGAGAACGGAGTGTTGGCCATGGGACTGGAGTTAGCTGCTGCACTTCAAGCACCATAATTGAATCCTACACAGCCTCCTGGACTCCACCAGAACCAAGCAGATGGAGCCTCGCTAAGCTGCTTGTTCAAACACAAATACGTAATAAAGAAATACACATTAAGGGGTTGACACAACACCAAAGCAGAGAAACGGGAATGGTTTTACTAAAAGTGTTTCTCACTTAAACCCTTTTGGGGGCACTTCCAATAAAGTGAAGAATTCACGGTTTGAACCAGGAGTAGCAGCATAAAATTGAGTCTAAGTAAATCCAGCTTACACTTAAGACAGAAATAATAAAATAAAAAGAAAACCAAGTAAAAGACAGTCTGACTGCTTTTATGTAATGCATCAACTTCAAGCAGCTCTGCAGTTTTCTGAGTTTTTGGATCCTTGCAATTAAGGCAGAACTTATCCATTATATCCTGCAGTACAAGGATGCCTTTTAGCTTGCTTTTGTGTTTTTTTTTTTTGTTGTCTTTTTTTTTTTTATTTTTTTTGAAAGACTTGACACTTCTCTCTTTCGTTCCTACTCCAGCTGAAATTTGGATACCCCTTCCCCCTTTCCAGCAAAGCTTTAGAGAACAAATAAAATGAGGATGAAAAACTCTTTAGCTTTTTAGTTTAAAGATATTTATGCTCTCATTTGGCTCCCATTTTCTTTCTTTCTTTCTTTAAAATCCTTGAAATCTTACAGTCAGTAGAAAATGTGCCACTTAAGTATCTCTTTCTCCTGAAACCATAGCAGAAACCATCCATCCTTCTGGGATAAACAAGCTGAGATAAAACTCTTTTGTTCTCTGTGCCACAACTGAAGAGAAATTGCTTGCACCACTGGATTATAATTTCATTTTAAAGCAGTTTTCTTAAGAAGTGAAAAGTGAGAGTCAGACTATAGAAAGAGATGGGGCAGGGAAAAAAGAAAACAAGAAACACAAGAAGAGTAAACTTCAGAAGACTTCTCTACTATGTCATGGATATCATATTCTAATTTTGACAAACTTCCTACTCACAGAGTCATTTTGTCCACAAATGTTTTTTTACCAGCTCCTTTAATTTTAAGAATATTTTCAAAGAGTACGACCTTACGCATTGCATCTCCCTTCACACGGCCCTACTGTTTTGTCAGGATGCATTCTTGACTCACTGTACTAAATACCCTGGGGACAGTATTAGCTGCAACACAGATAGGTAAGGAAGAGGATGTGAAATGGAGTCTTAATTCTGAATTCCCTGACCAACCTTGTTGTTCAAATGGAAATAAAGAGTATGGAAGAAACCCAAACAGGAGAATGAGAACACAGTTTTCTATTCTTATTTAAAGGATAACGATGTCCTAAGGGAACCAATAAAAGAAAATGAAATTGTACAAAGGACAACTCTAGTACATCTAGTAAATCTTGTAGGAAAAAACAACAACAATCAATAATAAAAAACTATTCACAAGAATGCTAAATAAAGCCAGCTAGGAGCAAAGCCTTTTGAAATGCATATATTGTTTTCTGGGTTTGAAGACTTCAAAAATCATTATTCATAATCCAGGTTGAAATTCAATAAAGATATTTGCCCAGTGTTTACCTCTTTTTATGCAACCTGTGTTTATATAAATTACTACAGAAAGAGAAAAATGGCAAACTTCTACAGCATAGTACATACCACGTGGTTTCTGCTTAAAACAATTTTTGCATTCACACCAAAAGATGTACACTTTTCAACAAGGTAATCCATGTGTTACTCTGCTCTGTTTGCCTAGATGGTTACTCCTGCTAAAGTCAGTTGATTTTTATGCAAGCAGTACAGCAAACCAAAAGTATAAGTTCACATAAAAAAGTAGTATGCAAACACACCAACAATTAAGAGGTGTGAGAATAGTCCAAAATCAGCCAAAAATCAGACTATTCTACATAGCAAGCTTAATACAGTGTATTTTTCATATTCCACTTATTTCAAAGGAATGGTCAGATTTTCATCAAATTATTACTGCAATTACCTGTTTATACTGAAATTAAGCACAACAAAAATAAAGCCTAAATGAGATTCGTGGAAGTTTATGAACAGTGAGGATGGGGGAAATCACTGAATGAACTGAGATGTTGTTTGCCTGGATAGCAGGAAGGAATTTTCAGACGTCTATGTATTACACATATGTAAACCACACATACTGCTATTCCAATACTTACTCACATAAAACTTATACTTATTAATGATGACAGCGTATCTGTCCCTGTTTTACAAGGTATGTTCCTAAGTATTTGTCCAGTGCTTTGAATTCCATAATGTTTTTGAATGGAATTGTTCTGGATGATGCCTGGAGACTTGAGCAATCATTTTGTCAGGTAATGAAAGATTCACCTTTAAGTTCCAAGTTCTACGTTCTGAATATTCAGACATTTCAAGAAATTATATTTCAATATATTGACATTTCAAATGACTGAATCGATCTGCCAAACAATACGTCTTAAAGAGAAAAAAAATACCAACAACCAACCAACAGACCACAGCAAAGTCCGTTTTTAGAATATTTAAGATCTGTCAATGTTTTCCAGTGTATCAATATTAATGAAGCTTGGCAAACAGGGTCTGTGGTTGAAGTTCATATTAATACAGCATTAGGTCCCAAAGAAGACCTCCTGATTCACTAAAAGCTTTGTTAAAGATTTAACCAGAAAAATGCTAGTGATATTGTAAGATTTCTCTGCACTGGGCCTACATTTACCCTGGAAGAATTTCCTGCACATTGTTACATTTAATGAAAATGAATAAAAGCAGAATATACAACAAACAGTCCCTTTTCAGTACAATTCACATGGAATTCACATTTCAGAAACTGCTGAATGATGGCAATAACAACTGTGAGATGATTTACTGCAACCAAACTTTGCACCACTAAAATAACTCTTAGCGTTGCATATTTTAGAGTAAAACACAATAAAAGTTCAAAGAAGAGTCCAGGTACTTATTACATCATATTTTATAACTCAAAGAGTAGCTGCATCAAAGTTTTAGCACATTTAATCCTTACATTTCCACCTCCTATTTTTCCCCTGAGGTGTGCTTTATCATATAGGTGCACAACTAAGTAGGGATGGTATAACTGACCTCTCCCTTCTCTTAAAAGTCCACGATGAATTCCCACTTACTATAAATGATCAAAGTTTTATGGACTAATGACAGTTTAAAATACTTTTTTCCCCACTTTTACTGCAGTACTGTCATTAAGACTAACAATCTAAAGTAGCTGAGAGAATGAGTAAGCAAGATGATTTACACAGATGATAGTGCAATGGAAAGAAGCGGGGAAAGATTCTTTGAAATTTTTTGTAGCTGAACCATTAAAAAGATTTACACCAAGGTCTTTAAGTGAAAAGAGAGCACTGCCAAAGAGGTCTGGCAAGCTCTTCTATCAATAAAATACTCTGCCACATAAATTTAGCCAAACCTTCAGCTTAAAACCTGATTAAAAGCTAGAAGGAACTTGTTTTGTTACCAGAGAGATCCCACCACCCCAGCATCCAAAGAGACTGCTTATAAAAATCAGTCAGGATAGAGACATTTTTAGAAAAAAGTTTCCACCATCACTGAATCTCCTCTATTTTTCCATGAGGCCATATACAAGAACTCATGAAACATTTAGCATGAGAGAGCGCACAGGTTCTAATACGGGGCAAAGTTGTGTTGAAATTATTTAGGGCTGGGGACAACATTGAAACCATCCGTGTTTCTATAGCTGGATGATCAAGGCTTCTAGAAGACTCAAAATGTTCATGTATCCTTATAAGTTTTGTATTTAAATTCTTTCATAATATTCTTCAGTTAGAGATTATTTTGGTACAAGCTTTTATCTTTTTCACATCCCACCTCCTACCATTTTTACTCATTACAGGTATCCTTACGAGGCTATCAGACCTGGATGTTGGCGTAGGGCACATTCAGAGCGAAGACCTGACTTCATGACTGTACAAGAACATAAATCTGGACTCTGAAAGCAGCGATGTTTGATAAGGTTTCAACAAGATTTCAAAAGCAAGCAACAGAAAGAAACCAGGAGGTTTTCTACAGGTCACTATGCCAGAACATTATTATTTGTTTGGTGCTAAAATGGGATTAGGGCTGTAAAACACAAGTGTTTTGACAGCCCTTGCTTCAAGATCAGCTGTTCGTGACATTTCCACCAGCTTGGATTGCTGCCCCTCCAGAGCCAGAAGACAGGTGCTTTCCAGTTTTGGACTTCACCCAAAATAAAGACAGGGGGGATAGATACTCATACGCCCTCATACGATATTCACCCCTCCCCGAAGGACCAAATAAAGAGAGAAGCTTTATACACTGCACACCAACAGTAAACAAGTTCTAGCAGGATGAAAAGCAAGGAGCTGAAGTGGCAGCCAGGCAAGGAAAAGTGCCTGTTGGTTACTTGGTCTTTTTATGCTGCAGAAGTCCAAGCATCTGTGCTGCCTGAAGACAGCAGGTCACAACTATTGGGACAGACCTGAGCCAAGTTTTTTTAACCTTCAAACAGAAATCTGTAGGAAGAAATCCATAGGGATAGTAGCCAGGTGAGTTAGCTGACCATTGCATGTGTCCTGTGCCTTTTTACTTCTCCAAGACACAACCTCCAAAAACTGACCCATCATAGTAGGCTCGAGTTTCTACAGAAGTGTGTGCTAAGTAGCTGAATAGCATTTCGGAATTGTTGTGGTCCTTCAGCCAACAAGGTACGGAAGAGGAAAAAAAAAAACACAAAGGGAGCTGGGAGAGGACAAACAACCCTGTAACCAACAGTACTTTTCCCAGATCAGTGCTGCTACTTGAAATTTCAACCATTTGAGTAACAGCATGGTAACAAACTGAGGACACCATTAGCATGTGTCCTGGGAAAGAGGTAGAGGCTACTCCTTGTCCTGCTCAGCCTTTCCTCAGCCATCATTTGCATCTTATAAACTTTGAGGCAATTGAGCTTTCACCTGGTTTTGGACTGGCTGGGCAGCACCCAGCACAACATTCACAGAATCACAGAATCACAGAATTTCCTAGGTTGGAAGAGACCTCAAGGTCATCGAGTCCAACCTCCAACCTAACGCTAACAGCCCTCCACTAAACCATATCCCTAAGCTCTACATCTAAACGTCTTTTGAAGACTTCCAGGGATGGTGACTCCACCACTTCCCTGGGCAGCCTGTTCCAGTGCCTCACAACCCTTTCAGTGAAGAAGTTCTTCCTAACATCTAACCTAAAACTCCCCTGGCTCAACTTAAGCCCATTCCCCCTCATCCTGTCACCAGGCACGTGGGAGAACAGGCCAACCCCCACCTCTCTACAGCCTCCTTTAAGGTATCTGTAAAGAGCGATAAGGTCACCCCTGAGCCTCCTCTTCTCCAGGCTGAACAAGCCCAGCTCCCTCAGCCGCTCCTCGTAGGACTTGTTCTCCAGGCCCCTCACCAGCTTCGTCGCCCTTCTCTGCACCCGCTCAAGCACCTCGATGTCCTTCTTGTAGCGAGGGGCCCAAAACTGAACACAGTACTCGAGGTGCGGCCTCACCAGAGCTGAGTACAGGGGGACGATCACCTCCCTAGCCCTGCTGGTCACGCTGTTCCTAGCATAGGAACATTCAGTTACCAGCATAGTAAAAATAAGACAAAAAAATCATAGTGAGCCAACACTACATCACAGAAAAGTCAGCCGGCAAGTCCTCATTGCCAATCTTTTATCTCCATCACAGACTAACAATCTCCTCTCCAAATGCAAATGTTAACTATTTGTTTTCTAATAGATAAATATTGTGTCTAGTATTATTTTGTATGAAATGGAGTGGGAATAAACACTGGAAGTTATGCATGAAAGTGCTCATGGACATTTTCTTCATTTATGGTCAGAACTCCAAGTTTTAGCAAATACACACACATATATATATTTTAAATAATAAGAGAACCCATCCCAGCATTACATGCATTCTCTGAAAAACATGCAACACACACACAGATGTGCGAAGAGAAGACCCTAAAGACTAATGTCCTGTCAACAAGGAACAGATCAAAAACGTGGACTTCACAATGACAAAGTTTTAACTGAACGCAGATTTTAAACTGCTTTGGATGAATGTGAACAAAGCATTTTCTTCCTCTAAGAGCCACTTGTCAGCCAGAAACAACAAAGTGGATGGAACGGGGAAAGTTGAGAAATGGAAGAAGGTGACTTCGGGAGCAAGGGGATGAGGTGTTTGGGGGAAAAGAAGGGACAAGCAGAGGCACAGTTTGCACCCTCAGCCAGACACACTGCCAGCAGGGGGAATGAGGGCTCACATGAGACATGTGATTTACTCCTTTTGACTCCTTGAGGGTCAGTACTTGTCTCCAAAAGCTAAGAAGCTCTTGGACATTTCTGCAGCTTTGGGAGGGATATCTCTTTGAAAATACATCAGATTACTAGTGGCAGGTGGTAAGCTGGGTCATAAAGAGAATGACTTTATTTTCTGGTCAATTTACAGACATATCAAGTAGTTGGGATTTTTATATAGCTTCCTATCTTGTGTGAATGAAGGAATAATTAATGAATTTCTTCATTCATATACAAAATATTTAGTGATCTTTAGCTGGGAACTTTCAGTGAAATTCAGTGAAAACATTTATTTTTCTTTTCTTTCCCCTTCTTCCCCTGTTGTATAGCAATCTGGGAAACCAAAGCAGATCATGCATTGAAAAACCAGGACCAGAATGATTCATTAGGAGCACTGAAGAATGATTTTTGGTTATACATTTTCCCCCCAGCTGATGCACTGGCTGTGTGTACACAGGCCCCCATTCCTTACAGACCTACTCCTAAGAGACTGCATGAGAGAGTTAAAAGCACCAAGACCTATTACTCATTCAGGTGTGTGAAGTCAGACAGCTTCAGAGGGGATTACAAGTGTCATTTTTGCCACTGAATCTCCTACACACTGAGTAGAGCTCAGAACAGGTGTTCACACAATCGTTACCTTTCTGGTTTGTAGGTGTAGGACCATTTCCATCTCAAGTACCTTCCTGGAGGGAAACGCTGCATATTTCTCCTCTTTTCAAAACATTGGCAAAGGGATGAAACATTCATAAATAAATGGTTTATTTCCTCCTACATTTCCTCCCTAATGCGAAATACAATTTTTACATACTACATATTGATGACTTGCGTAATGCTGTGATTTATAACACTTGCTTCACTCTGTTTCATTGTAATTTTTTATTCTGATCAAATATGCTTTTTCCTCGATTTTTTTTTTTTAAGCTGTGTGGTTTTATACCGCGTACCAATTTAAATAAAAAGTTATTTAATAAATGCGATAGTACTTGCCGGTGAGTGCCTGTTGTGCATTTTGCCAGTAGATGGCAGCATGCTGCTGCTTAGTCGTGAAGGCTCTGCGTAAAATCCCTAAAGCAGAAACTTTCTAACAGAAACTATTGTGTAAGGTTTTTGTTTGTTTTATTTTTTCAAATCCACATTCCTATACGTTCTCTCACAGCAAAATATTTCCATTGTGTCGCCTGCAACCCCTCTGGGGCTGAGGCAAAGAGTAAAGTTTTCCTTGATTTTTTTTCTTTAAACATTAGTTTATAATGTTTCACAGAAATTAAGATTTCTGGAAAGCAGAGATAAGCTGGACAAAGTCTGTTGTTACAGACACTCAGAAAGGTTTGTAAATGGGGAATTTCAGCCCTGTATCCGCAGTTCTGGACGTCATTTCTAGCAACAAAAACAGCTCTTGTATCCTTGCCTCTTCAAAATTCTTGACGACACAATATATTTTCCTGTTATCAAACAATATGCAGACATATATAACAATTTTCCTCCTTTCCTACTGGTATAACAGGCAGCAGCAGGATATCTGTGAGCATATACCTAAAAATTTTAAATAACAGGCCCCAAAATTTTGCTATTGTTATATATTTTCCATATGATAATTTTAATAAAAACAAAACCAAAGTACAGACTTCAATCACTAAATTCCTAACTCTCTGCATTCTCAGAACCAAGATGTGCTGTCAGAATGAGCATTGCTAGCTGCACTTTCAGTCTACAGTTTACTCCTATAAGTAAGGAATTTGTGTTAAATGCTGTGGCCAGTAGAACAACAGTGCATTTTTCACTCCATCATACACAAGGTTTATTGCAATTTGTAGGGCATGGATCTTTCAGGTTAGGAAGTTTAGGGCTTATCTTTAACAGTTTTCACAGTGCACTGGCAGCCTTCTAACATGTCCTCTTGTACCCTCGTAAAGGAGAATAGATATATGTGGCTGGCCATTTGATAAAAGCACAAAAAACAAAATTGCGTAACCAGCTCAGGCATCCCCTATGTCATGTCAATGCTGTAGCCAGAATGACTTGGCCACTTCAAGATACACATTAAGGAGCAAAGGATTTTTTTCAGAGGCTTCATGCTTTCTCACTTGAAGTGACCATTTTAGCCTTCTCCTATCCCCCAGAAGCAGCTGGAATTCCACATTTACCACACAGCAAGTAGCAGCTGCTTCAGCACTGTACTGAGAGGGAGAACTTCTGTCAAATACAGTGCCTTTAATATTACAACAGACCACATACAGACAAGATCATAATAAAGCAAAGCCTCAGGAGGGCCCTCCAACATGTAAAAGCATATCGACTTTACAAATAAATAAATAAAAGACTGCAAATCCCTCTGGTTTGGGCTTGTAAGGGTAGTTTGCATGGCTCCCACACCAGAGCAAACTCCCTTGCCAGTGCCATGAGGTCTTGCCAGGTCTGGGTGCCCGACCTGGGGCTTCTCCCTGCCTCCTGCTCCCCAGTGCCTGCCAGGACAGGCACCCACTCCCCAAGGCTCCTCCTTGCAGCTCCTTGAGTTATTGAGTCTCTGAGAGTCCGTCTGCCAAGGAGCAGAAGTTGAAACCAGCTGCTCGCTTGCAGAGAGCATTACCAGGCAATTATCGCCACAGACTATCTCAAAGAATCCCAATTTCAACATGCCTTTGAAATTCAGCATGCTTTGAGTTGAAACAGATGAACTGTAAAGAAAGATGCTCAAATACGTTGTACTGCTAAGCAGTATTAATGGAGTAAAATGATTTAAAGACCCCCAAGGTAATGACAATTTAAATAGCAACAATTACAGCAATTAACAGCAGCCAAAGGTCTGCATCAACCCTAATACTATGAACACAGGCAAACTTCCACTTCTCTGGCTTCTAGCTCTCCCTAATACATCCTAATTTTAAATACTGCTTCTCAGATCCTGAACACAGCTTATATTCAACAATGCCACCAATGACAATTCTTCCTCACTTTGATACTCTTCTTATCCTCTTTTCTTTGTTTCCTTTTTACTTTGCCATTAATTTCTATTTCCTCCCTGATTTCACTTTTCCAGTATTTCCTCCCCTATTTCTTCACGTCCTAGGAAGCTTGATGCATCTTAATACTTCTCTGAATTAGTATTTAACAAAGAGGAGGTTAAAACAGGGGCAACAGTATCTAATGTAATTATATTTAAAATACTGATAATACTGCATGAGCAGGCATGCCAGAACCCACCAGCTGTTCCTAAAGGTACAAGCCAGCTTTCTGTCTCCTCACATTATAGCCCAGTTTAACCACTGTTGAAATGTATTTTAGGACAAAAAATATGGAATCTGCTTCATTAGAACTGGAGCTCTAATTTATCTGCTTACAGAAACGTGTGTTGTTCTGTCATTTGAAATATAAAGATTACATGGGGTGTTACAGATAAATACAGCAGAAGTTTGATAACGTTTGTTAAAGAAGAGCAGATTGGTTTGCATAACAAGATTCTTCAGAGCTGATTTTATACGTGTATATAGAGAGAATAACATTTTATATACGGATGATACCACAAAAAAAAAAAAAGTACACTTGCTTAACTTTGAGTCATGCATGGGAAATAGTTTAGGATGTAGAAATATAGAAGAAATTAAGCCACAGCTTAGCAGAGGCAAGAGACAACTGTGCTGTGTCCACCTAATAGAACAGCCATTGAGTTGCAGCTAACAGTCTGATCTTGACAGTTTCAGATTGCTTAGGTTAACTGGCACCTGAGTGCAGTTAGAAGATAAACAGATCAAAATTTATGAGGAGCCAACTTCTTGCTTCCTGCCCCATTATTAGGGATCAAGAATGGGGCCTACAAATGAAAATGAGAATGTACTAAGTGTATGGTTTCAAAGAATCTGGTTTAGATACTTGATTTTGGCTGTCTACATCAAAACATGCACCCTCTAAGCCCTTGCTTTTGGCTTTTCCAGGCTGTTACACATACCACTTTTCTTCATTGACTCTGTATCTGAAAAGGATTTATGCCTCATCTTGGCTACCCATCCGGACAAAACAATCTCTGGCGGCCTGCTGCACCTGCATTGCTTCAGACCTTCAGCAAAAACAGTCTTACATTGTAGAAGAGTTCTCTGAAATTCTTAAATAAGTTGGCATTTTATTAGTGTTGGTGTCCCATCCTCCCCCTCCCCCCAATCCCCTCCCCAAGAGAGATTAGTGGTTGCTTACTTACAATCAGCCTTTAGCTCCACTGTTGGTTTTTGGCTAGGTTAACATTTATCATGTACCACTTCTCCAGCAAGCTTCCACATGTGTCCAACACCACCAGTGGAAGATTCTGGCAATGAAGTTCTTCAATCCAACCAGATTCAACAGCGAGCAATGTTCTGGTGAAGTCTGTTACAAATAGAGGCCACTAGCAACCATTAGCTTCAGAAAGTGCTTCAAAACTTGGCCTATGTGACAGGCTGCTGGAGATTAAAACGTATTTCACACATTATGCAATGAACAGTGAACATCACCATGGCTAAAGGTTAGATCTGTTCCACATTAAGAATACTTCAATCATCTTTTCAATCCTTCGTATTTTTTCCTGATAAACAAGACATCTCAGCCTATTTACTAATACTTCCTGCATTAGACAACCCCTATCCTTATGCAAGTGCCCATACCTACAAAACCATTTCATTTAACCATTTATAGAACAGAGTAAGGAGAGCTGAGAAATTTTTTCCTCAACTTTCTTTCCTTGTATGTATCAAATGTTTTGGACATGAAGCTGAGTCAAAAGAGGTCAGGAGTCCAAAGAGGCAGTGCAGCTGTGGAAGCCAGCTGGGACCTGTGAGTGAAGCTCTGAAGACTGATAAGGCTACACCTGGACTTCAGTCCTTCCAAGAGTTTAAGCACAAAAGGTCTGAAGATGATTTTAAGAACCTGGCTTACTCCTAAAGGAGGAACTATTAGAAAGGAGAAAGTTTGTGGGCACATAATCAGCTGAGGATAAAAGCCACCCTCAGGCAAACTGAAGGCACAGTTCCCTGTGATTCCCTCTGCAGGCAAATTCTTGGTTCTCCCTGTGTCACTTGAGGTAACATCTAGCATGGATAAAGAGATCTGGAAGCTGGAGACACACGTGTAGAAGTATAAACCAATTAGCTGTTGTCTGATATACACCTATATATACAGCCCCGACCTTGTACTCTCCTTAGGATTGTGCAACACTTTATGTTTATTCTCCCTTGGAGTCCTTGAGCTGCCTTCTATGCACTTCTCACCTGCCTTATCTCTGTAGTTTCACCTCTCCTGTTTTGCATGGCTATGCTCCCTGTGCTTTATTACAGCTCTTTCTATCAGTTTGGCAGATTTCTCAGAAGTCTGAGCCACGGTTACACAGGCGTGCTGTGCGCAAGCTGGGTCTGGGATCGCAAAGAGATGAACCCCAAGGAGTAGGGTTACAGGTATGTCAGGCTGTTCTGGGGAAGAAAAACCTATTGACATCACGTTATGAAGACCTGTCTCTGTTATTGTCAAGTCACATTGCTGGGAGGGAGCAGAGAGCAACAACACACACTTAATAAAGTAAAAGGACCTCTTTGCATCTCCTTCAACTCTGACACAACAGTGAGAGCAGCAGGCAGCAGACTCTCGCTGTTTAGGAGCACGGATAACACAAAAGCAGGTAGAAGTACATAACAAACCTCTTCATTTGTGCTAAGTTAAGCAACAATAAGCCTACTTGTGCCCACAGATGGTTCAGTGCCTGTAATGTTCGGTTTGGGTTTTAATGCAGAAATACCTGAAGCTGTTGCTGGCAATACTGAATGACCTCCTGCCTGCAGCCAGCGATTTCCTTTTGATACAAAATGCACACTACAGAGCGACTGATCATGTTTTGAGTCTCATTAGACAGTCAGGAATGGAAGGAGGAGAGGCACTAAGTAGCTGCCTAAGCCATGAGGAATTACTGCAGGACAACACCCAGCCAGCCCTGGCTGATAAGAACCTGCACACTCTGGGAAGGCATCAGCACAGGAAAGGTGGTGTGTGCAGCCCCTCTATGCAACGTCTGCCAGATGTGGCACTGCAGGAAAAACACAGGAAAGAACCAAAAGGCACCATGGATATAAGTCATACAAGTGGCACTGTCTTGTTTCTGAAAGGAAGAAATAATTTCTGTATCTCACTGCGTAATCACATCCAACTGCATAAAACCACTGCTTTGTTAAACTGAAGAGATAAATCCATGATTTCCACCTTCTCTTTGCTGACTGGCCCTTAAAAATATTCCAGTGGAAAAGTGGATTTATATACCATAATTGTCAACCTACTTATAAGTAGCATGTTATTTTGTAGTTATTCTTCTTAATCCTTTAATAAAAATATGTTGACCTGAAGACAAAGGGTCAACAGCCACACAGCTCGAGGCCATTCAGCATAGGCAGAGCTCCGCACTTGGACTGTTCCCTGTTGGTGCATTCACACATGGCCACTAAAATCACCTTCCAGTAAAAGTAGATGAGGTTTTTCAAAGCCCTTTCAACCACTGTGAAAAGAAGGACAAGTGACAAAGCAAACAGAGGCCACCTCGCTATAATGGTTTTTATTTTTTTGAATGTCCCTGCCTCTTTCCGCTCCTTTCAGTAAGGTCTGTGTTGCCACACACATTGCATTGAGCACTGGTATCAACAGATTTCATCTGGTACATTGCTTGTCCTAGAAAATTAATAGTGGTAACTATTTTCTAGAGAACTGCTATAAATGTTGTAGGACTGCGGAAACTGCAGTTGCTAAACAAACATTTCTGGTGAGCCTTGAGGGGTAACTTTGAAGGAGTCCATATGTCAGATTACACTTGCCTTCCAAGAAGAAACATTTAAATACTTTTTGTCCCTCTGGTAAATTTATAGTCTATATTTTTTTTTATTCTAATAACAGAAAAACACATCACTAGCCACAAAATTTGATCCTGAATGTATTGTTATTGTAGCACAAAATGTAAAGTGTAGAGTTTACCTATCAAACTCCTCTGGAGCGTAAGACCTGCAAAGTGCATCCCAAATTAATGTCCACTGCTGCTTTGAAATGACTGGAAGCATATTGCTAATGGCAGGGCAAGGAGCATTATCTATTTACAGCAATGGTTTTGACTTCTAAAATGAATTTTGACCTATAGGCCTTTAAATATCACACATTTCAGTCTCGCCGTGGAAGGTTTCTGCTTGCTACACTCCCCGTTCACACTCGGGCTGCAACGTGCCGGATGTGATCTGATTAATAAGGACAGAACCGCATGGCTGCACCGAGTCCCAGGCTGTCTCTCATGATTTATTTAGTCCTACAAAGGATATTTCCCTCGATTCATTACTTTATTGATGATATTTGCTGATTGAAAAGTTAGTACTTGCTTCCACTAATCATCAGATCAAAGAAGCCTGGTAAGATTTTTAATGTTACGTAATGCTTTTGAGGAATTTTTTTCTGATTCAAGAAAATTAACTTTCCTAATCCACCTGGGTAAACACTTGCTTTTCTGCCTCCCTCTCAATTGCTCACTCAAAAAAAAATAATAATGAAAGTTAACGTCAAGTTTTTCTTTCTCTACTTCTGAGACTTTTAAAGATGGCAGAGGCGTCCATGGGCCTTTTTAGCTTCGTCTTACAAATAAAGCTGACAGAACTCAGCGAGCAAGAAAAATGAGCGACATTTCTCAAAGACCCAGCACATGGAAATGAAAGCAACAAGATACACATATGCCTCTTCCCACTGTAAGAGGCAGGAAACCTCTCTAGACTCACCAGCTGCAACGCTTCTTTCCTCAGCTCCTGGTCACCCCAGCTTTATGGGTTGCTGTCCCCACCACCAGAGACCACATCTCCCATTAAGGCCAACAGCATCAAACAGGCTGAAATCTTAAAGTGCTGTAACCTCAAGGCCACTACAGACTAAGTGCTACTTCACTTTCCAAGCAGAAAAGTGCTACTCACTACCTGGCCTGCTCCAGACCTTTCAAAGGTAGCACACCATCACCACTGTACTTCAATTTTCACACACTAGCTTTATGGAGAAGTAAGATCTGAGGTCAACACAGAGCAAACCACAGCCTAGCCCTACATAGGAAGTGGCAGCAGGCCATCCATCAGTTACTGCTGCTCTCCTCAGCTAAGCCAGCTGCCCTCAATATGCCAGTTTTAGGCAGCTGGCAAAGCTTGCCCTTGCTGAGGCATGTTTTCTGTAACAAGGGGCAAAGCTAAATAGCATTGACTGGAATATGTGACAAACTTAATTACAAATCCATGCCTGTACTCCTGGGCATCTTTTTCAACAAACAATTTTTCCAAACCAGGCTTTTTTTTTTTCCTTTCCCATATTTCCTTAAATTTCAAGCACTCAATTTCCAGCAGTCACAGGTTTTTTCAAATAAAATCCCAGCAAATGCAAAATAAGAAGCAACAACAAACCTTACCTTGTTTCAGGGAAGACTCCTTAGTCCCTCTGATTTATTCCAAAGCTGTTCCTGCACAGCATGAACCAGGCACATCAGCAGCAGGCTTTACCAGACCTCCCAAATAACTTTCCTAGAAGCCAAGGTCTGCCTCTCTTCATCCACAGAGGGAAACTGTATTTCCAGAGGGCCAAAGCACTGCTCCACCCAAATTTCTTCAGTAATTTTGGTCTGGATTCTAAACAAAACCAAGATGCTTGTACTATTTCCCCAGCCCTGACCCTCACAAAGCATTTCCCTCCTCCCCCAGCAGCTCCATGCCCACCTGGGCTGCAATTTATAAGTAGATGCAGCAGGCTGATACCTGTTCCTGGGGCACCTGTTCCTTGTGCTAAAGGGCTGACAATGACAAAACTGAGAAAGAACAGAAAAAGGAGTTGATATGTAAAGCAACATAGGGAAAGAGACCATGAGGGAGGGAGAGGGAGACTGTTTCCACTGCCCAAAGTAAGATGCCAAAGACCACAATCAGCTTTACGATTAAAAAATATTTAGTTGTTAGAAGTTAAGGGTGTTAAATAGTTGAGTTTTTTTTATTATTATTATTATCATTCAAAGTGCAACATTTTATATTGAACATCAAAGAAAACTTCTGAGTTATGAAGCAGAAAAAAAAAAACATATTTATAAGTCTCAGCTCACAGCTGACTAAGTAACTAACTCCAGGCTGCAGTGCCCTGTGACACCTATCCCAAATTTAGCAGCAGCGGGGCTTGCATTACAGGCTCTAACTCTTTGATCTCATCGTTGTGGCACTGAGTATAGGAAATCAGTAACATGTATTGTGCTTACTCGTCGCTTCAGCTGCCTAATGGCAAGCTTAGAGCCAGGGTCTGGGAAACACAACCCCTCCCATAGTGTACTGCCGGGAACGATGTAAGGAAAGCCCAAAAGATTCCAGGTATACCTCAGAAATGAAAATGTCTTGTGAATAATCGCTTTGGCATTGTGGAAGATATGATGAAGAAAAAAAAGAATTTGCACCAATGTACAGAAGCAACCAATTATGAACTTAGCTTAGTAGCTTCATTACCTATCAGCCTGCTGTAACTATTCTGATAACGTAACACATCTTCTGGATGTTTTAAGTGGCATTTATCTCATCAGGTACCAATGCAACGTGCACTGGATGTATACTTCGTATATAGCTTGGGTAGAGTTTACCCATGAGTCTCATGCAGGGGATGAACACGACAATAAAACATGACAATAGCTGGTAAATAATCTGTAAGGAGATGTAAACCACAACATCTTAATAACTGATTAAAATAATTGCTTATATTGGAAATGATATAGACCCATGTTGGTCAAATTGGCCAGAAAAATGATGATCTAAAAGTCCATGTGTGGCCTCTTTATAACCAAAAAGAAACATTTTTCTCTATCTTTCAAAAAGTTCACTTGGGCATGTTATCATACCTGTATGTTCCTGACCAGCTAAAACTCTAAAAAAAACACTGAAAACATTATATTTCAGTTGTCTTCCAGAGCTACCCAGATTCACCTTGATACTTAGTAATCACACGTGCTCAGTGCAGGTTTTTTTAATCACTCCCCATATGAAAGTTGACAGTAAAAAAAATTGCTTCTTTTTATGTAAGAGATTATGACTTAGAAGTGTAATAAAGGTGAAAGTGAAGTGGATTTGGAAGCGTTCACTGAACCAAAGATCACATTATATTTTCAATACTAGATGAATGCAATAGCAAATTCTAATCTCAAGTCACAGCCTTCATTTTAGTACAGCTCTGTGATGTTTTTTTCATAATGTTAAGCAGGATTTTTTTTTTTTTAGCAGAATTACAGAGCATATATTTTTGTCATAATGCAGATTTGCTTGTTTTGTCTCTTGGTTTGAATACAAGCAACACGGTACATTTGTAATGATACTGTTTATTCATATTCTATGGAAAAAAAAAACAATAGTTAAAAAATTAAAACTCTAACATGGTAAAAAAAAAAATATTCAAAAATAAAGCTTTTCATAACTTATAACTAAAGGAAATTGAGCAGCTGCAACATAAATGAATCTCACGTGAGTGTCCCATCTAAATTATAAAATATTCCTTTGCAAGAAATTAACTGATGAAAGAATACATCCATTTCTAATGAGGAAAATGTTTTAATTCTGAAGGTGGAAAAAAATCTGAGAGTATTAATGCAGGGATGCTCTGCCCTCAAACGCTACCATTGCTGTATGTGTATATGTACTATACAACAACTCCAGATAGTATAACTTCTAAGACAAATTATATTGAATAGCTCTTCTGATCCAGTTACAGGCAACTTGCTTTCCTTTAAAATGGATTTTTTACCATTACTTTTTCCCATTATGACATCTTATAAAATATTTCCCATGATCCTGCTTTATACACGTCTAGCCATAGTTTATAAACTCTGGAAATTTAACTGTTTTACTGACTCATCTTCTAGGTCCATTTGTATTAATTCCTTTAATATCTGCTCAGGTATTTTGCTGGGCATTTGACTTTAAGTAACAATTACTAATTTCCTGGATGTCCCTTTTTATTCATTCTTTCATGTTCGTAAAAAGGTTTAAAATGTATTGATTACCGTTGCCACCTGCCTCTCAGTTTTAATTAGTGATCTGCTCTCACCAATGCTCTTCCAGGAGTGCCAGCATGTCTACTGAAAGGTTTCATTTGTCCATTTGATCTGGATGCGCCCCTTTATTTATGCCCTCATTGGTAACATGTGTGATAAAGTGTGTGTGATACTTCGCTTGCTTAATTCTTTTTATTCTTTGAATATATGTAAGCTATAGGAATTCAGAAAGTCAGTGAGCACTGGTGAGTCACCTCGCTTTCTTCCAAATGGTTTTCAAGGTCAAAAATCATGTTTAAGCACACAGCGGAAAAACAGCTTAATACAGTGGTCACTCATAGCCTTCTGAAACCAAGCTTTAAATCTAAATGTGTAAAAACCCCCTTTGAGGAGCTGGGCTAGAATTTGTCTGTGCTACAGCACAGATCCATCACCTGAGTTAAAGCAGCACTAGTAAAGAGCGGTAGCAGGCTGTTATTCTCTATTTAGACTACTCACAACGGAGAAAGGCAGTACGCTGAATGCACTGAGAAAAAGAGTTAACTGATGTGATACAAAATTCCAGTGGAGAGGCAATCTCTGTCTCAAGCAAAGCTTACAGCTCAGCTTAATGACAACTGAGCACCTCAGATAAATGAGGAAACAATGAATGCAGAAAAACAGAAGGCATGAGGATGGAAAGCAAGGGGACAAGAAGTGCTGCTGGTAATGCAATCATAAAGAAAAAACTGACAAAATTAAGATTTAGAAATTATACAAAAGACACTATATAGGGTGAGAGAATGAACTAAAACATTCTGGCGACAATGCATGAATACTGCACCCAGAAGCAGAGATGCAGAGCTGGTCAGCTTGCTGACAGGCTTATTTTCTTAGTGTATAGTTAAGACATTTAGAGAAAATCAACATGTAAAGGTTTAAAAAAAGAATCTTCACATTGTCCAAATTAAATGAATAGAAACAAGAAAATAGCCTGGCAATTAAATTTCTTAATGTCTCAACGTCAAATGTGCTGGGTCCAACTGGACAAAAAAAAAAAAAATAAGCACAGAGCATATAAAAGTGGTAAAAAGGATTGATAATCAAAGCTAATGTGTTCATTAGGGGTCAGAAAGTGTAATAGAGTGAGAAACGTATATTCAAATGAAAAAGTAGACAAGATTCTTCAGCCTCATAAAAGCGTATATGGAAAGAAAAAAAACAAGGCACTATCTCTTTAGGGTGAAGAACTGAAGATAGTCTAGATGTGCCCTGAAATGTCTAGATGTGCCTTCTGCTTCAGTTTTAAATACAAATGAAGATTCTGGCTATTAGACAAATATAATTAATATAAAGGACAGGAAAAAGTGGAAATGGAAGTTCTAACAGCCACTGCAAGACTAAAGTCCCACAGTGAATATGGTCTGACAAGCAGAGATGCAGAAGTGGTGTCAGACAATCTTCAGCCCGAAATTCTGAACCAACAGACTTGGGAAACTGCAAGTCAGTAGGAAAGATCTGTAATGGGTCTGTACAATCAGGAAGGGTGAATATGTAGAAGAGCAAATGTAATTCTGCATGAGAATACAGAAAAAAAAGAGAAATACAATAACAGCAAACATGAGCTTTAGAAATGCACACAGCCTGAAGGAGGGGAAAAAAAAAAAAAAAAAAAAAAAAAAAAAAAAAAAAAGCATAGGTAAATAGAAAATGGGATCAATTTGTTGCATTGTGATGTTTTTATTTTATTTTATTTGTTTTTTATTTTATTTTATTTTTTCCCAAAAAGTAGATCATAGTGGATGATGAATGTTTCATTACCTGTCTTTGATTAGGTTGCTAATTTTCTAGACAAATGAAATAGAGTCATCTATCAGGACCTCAATCAAAATGTCTTTGGATGTCGGATGGGAAAAAATAGATATGCTGGAGAAGGTGATTAGGGAAAAAGTTGTGGAGAGGGTAAGGTATGGCTTAACAGGGTTTGTTCAATGTCTAGGATGAAATAACTAAAATTCTGGTGGAGGGTTGAAGATATTACTTACAACAAAACAGAGGAGACAGACTTCAGTCACTTATGTGACATATTATTGAAAATGAAAATATGCTAACACCATGTATCACGGAATGTATTTCCAACAGCGACACATTAAGCGTTAAGCGTTCCACATGACTACTACCATCTAAATTTGGATGATCACCCATCTTCAAGAAAAACTTGTTCCAATGGAAACAGAAGGAAAGGTTTACTAGAATTATACTGGAAATTGAGTGCTATTGTCTGAGAGACACTGCCTGGCTCACATAATTAGTAGCATTTTAGAGGAAATTTGTCCACTCTTTACCAGTTTTGGCGGGCAGACATTACTAGAGGGATGAAGAAGAACATGTTAAAACATGTTAAAAACAAGCCCCATGGCTGCAAAAAGATAAGCGTGTATAAAACTAGGTATCAAGCACAGTGAATCTGGAAACTAGAAGCTAAAAGAAGGTTTTTGAATACCAGAGGCATGAATTTTTGGAACTGCTTCCTAATGCAGTACAGGATTCTCCCCACTTCTGGCTGACTACTTTAAAGATGGAGCTTGAAGCATTTCCCAAAAGGACCTACACCCACTGCCTGCAGCCAAGAGAGATGGATCGAATGGCATGGGCTGCTCTCTCCAGTCCAGAATTCCTAATATCAGAAATGGAGTGAGGAGGGCCAAGAAGATCAAAGGCTGGAGCTGGTGCTTTAAATTAACCTGGAGGACTTTGAAATTGAATTGGGGTTGAACAACAGGTGATGCTAACTACAGGTATTACTTGTTTGTGCTTGTAAATGACTTGATAAATGAATAAAAATCACTCTTGACTTTGTGCACAACCACTAGAAAACATGTGATAATCAGGCATTTTTCACCATCTCATAACAGCCGGGATGGTTCAGTAGGACCTTAAGATGTTACTTTAGTTTTTCCACAACTGGATCACCAATCCACTTCTAAAGAGAGAGCGGGATTACTTCCTGCAACTCTTATTTCCTGAGTTGAACCCACTATTTGTTACTGTGCCTTAAAATTAGGCCAGAAAGTTTTCACTTCCCCATTCAAATGACATTTGAAGATCATGCTAACAACCAAAGCCAGGGGGTGCAAAGCTCAGCCTTACGTTCTGTTCTTAACCACCGCTACCATGACTTTTCTGGGAAGTAATACAAATAACAATGCCACTTATCACTTACTGTGCATGGTACTTTTCATCTTCAAAGTGCTTTACAAACATTTATGGGTAGTTAATCTGGAAATAGTATGATTTAGGGGCAGCTTCTGATAGCTTGTGTGACAAAGTTAATGTCATTTAAATTGAGTCTGCTCGCATTTAATAGGATAGAACTACAGCGCTTTAGTTTAACCACTATTGTTCCATTAAAAGCCAATTACAGAAATTCAGCTCTCCTTGAATTTATAGAGCGCGGCTTTTCATTTTAAGAGAGATCCATCTAAATACCTCATCCGGCTTCGGCCCTCATAACTGCGGCTAATTGCATGACGCTTCTCGCCCCGCTGCATAATGGCATTACGGCTCGCGGGGAAGCGAAACCCTCCTCGGGGGGCTCGCAGGCGCTGCTGTCGGGCAGCAGAGGGCGCTGGCGACATGTCCAAATGTCGCCGGAGCCACTTCGGGTCGCGACGGCCCGGCTGGAGCCGCGACGGATCGGCACCGCTGCTGCCTGCCCCGCTCCGCGTCCTTTTGCCCTTTCCCAGGCGATAATTCCTGCATCGACACGTGCAGGGGGAGAGGATCGGCACCACAGAAAACACCATTTTAGCATAAAACCTCTTAAATACGGAGGTGTTTATTTGTTGGACAGCCAGGGTGGGAAAACAGTTTTTGGGGTTATGTTCTGACAGAGAAGCCCTAACATAGCTTGCAATGATTATTCTGTAGTAAAAGACCACTAAAATAAACATTTTATACGAACTTTTAAGTAGTGCTACAAACTACATGGATTATCATACATTGCCTCAGTGGGTACTTCCCTGAATCTTAAGTCTGATGCATGTGAACCCATTTTGGACTTGTTCGGCTTAGATGTAGTCTCCTTCTCTACACCTGAACATATTTTCTGGACCCAAATGAAGGAATGCGGTCGGTGGCTCATTCACAGCTGCGTAACATGCTTTGACACGGTCTAGGAAAGGACCAAATGGGACACAGCACACACATAACTACAGCCGTCATCTGGTAAACTCTGCGCAGTAAAAGGGCTTCCAAAGCGCCTTCCAGTGGCAAGTATTTTAGAAGTTGAACCCCATGCAAACTGCAAAACTCGGGGCGATGCTCAGGGGAATAACAGCACTCCCACCACAGCCTTGCATGCTGAACATGGCCAGGTCTTCTGCCAGCCCCAGGCATCCCGGCCTCCACAGCAGCCCAGCAAGCCCCAAACTTCATTCTCCTTTTGAGGTTGCGTCTTGAAAGCCCAGGAACAACAGTTTTACCACCGCTGCTAAGGCCACATAACTTAAAAGTGGGTGCAGAGAGCACTCACTGAGAGCTGTGCCAGGGGAGGTTCAGGTTGGAAAAGAGAAGACATTTCTTCTCAGAAAGAGCAGTCCAGCACTGGGACAGGTTGCTCAGGGAGATGGTGGAGTCTTCCCCCGGGGGTGTTCAAGGAAAGGTTGGACATGATGCTTAGGGAAATGGCTTAGTGGTGACATTGGTGGTAGTGGGATGGTTGGACCAGATGATCTTGGAGGGCTTTTCCAACCTTAATGATTCTGTGACTCTAAGATTCACTGTCTTTGATCATTAAAAAGACAGCACCTCAGGCGGGAGGTGAGCACTGCAGCCCTCCCTGCCTCCCCTCACGTCCCAGCACCAGGTGCCCTCATGCCCAAATGCCATTGCCCAGACTCATGTGAGGAACCTGCCGAGCCCCTCAGCACCCACAGGGACCGGCCGGGCACAGCACCCCGGGACCCTGCGGCCACCCCGCGCCTCAACCCGGCCCGTGGGCAGGCTTAATTCCCCCGGAGGGCTCTGCTCACCCCCTGAGGGTGGGCTGGGGACGAGGAGGGGACCCGTCCGGCTCCCTGCGAGCGGCAGCAGCCCTCCGCCCGCCTCCCCTTCGGCACCACGCCGGCCGCACGGAGCCCGCCCCGGCAGCGGCGGGCGGGCGGGCGGAGGAGGAGGGGGCGGCCGCTGCGGCGCGGCTTTAAACTTGCCGGCAAAAGCCGGGGCGTCGGGAGCGGGAGCCCCACCACGGCTCTCCCCCAGCGGGGGACGCCACCACAACCACAACCACCACCGCCGCCACCACCATCATCATCACCATCACCAGCGGGCTACGAGGGGACCCCTCCGGGCCGGCAGCGCTCCCGCCCCCTGCCCGCCCCCCGCCCGCCATGGCCGCCCGCGGAGCCGAGCGGCGGGGCAGAGCCGGGGGCAGCGCCGGGGGCTCGCCGCCGGCCCGCAGCGCCCTGTGAGGGGGGCACGGCGCCTCCCCGAGCCCCGGCCGCCCCCCTCCGCCGCGGGGATGCGCCACGGCCCCGCCGAGGGAGCCGCCGCCTAGACCGGCAGCCGCCATGGTGCCCCTGCGGCCCCTCGTCGTGCTCCAGGGCGTCCTGCTGCAGCTCGTAAGTGCCCCCCCTCCAGGCTCCGGACCCCCTTCCGTCCTCCCCCCAACCCTGCTTTGTTTGTTTATTAATTATCTGCCTTTATTAATTGCATCCCTCCGGGCCGGGGGAGCGCGGGGGCGAGGCCCGGCAGCGCTCTCCTGAAGTTTGCCGCCGGCCCCCGGAGCGACTGCTGGCTGCTGAGGGGCTTCCTTCTGCCTTTTTATCCCTTTTTTCCCCCTTTTTTAATATAAATCCTGTGCTAGGGGAGCGGGGTGGCCTCCGGCGGGACGTTTCCCTTAGGGGCCAGCGGCCGCAGCCGCACCAAACGCGGTTTTCAAGACTTTATTTATTTTTTTCCCCCTTTCCATCACTATTATTATGATGATTATTTCGGGAATTTCTGCCGGCGTGCTCCCCTGTCACCTCCGCTTCGTGCTGCCAAACTTCTGCCTCCCTTCCCCAGCTGCCTCGCACCTCCAAAGTTTGTCACCGTAGCCAACAGGGAGCGTGTAATAAACCCTGAAGGGATTAACCACCCTCCCCGAGAGCCGGCTCCTAATGTTGCAGCGTGAATTGATTGATTACTTTTCGGGGGAAGCTTATGTCAAATCCTAATCCGTTCTCTGGCTTGTGCTTGTCGTGTAACGTTTCTCGCTCCCGCACTTTGTCGTATAGCAGCGAGGCGCCGAGCTGCAGCCCTGCGATAAGGCACCGCCACCCTTTTCGGACGACCAAAGGCTGTTGGCATCCTTCACTCACACGGCAGCAAACAGCTGAGCAAGGCAGGGGTGAGAGGTGCGGATGGGGAGCAGTAAATGGACGGCCAAGCTGCTGAGCAGAAGGGGACTAAACAGCAAGGCTCCTTCCTCGCACCTCCGAGCCCTCCGAGCCCACATGCCCCGTTTTATTTATTAGGCAGAAAGCAAAGGGATTCATTGTATCACGAGGGAGCGGTTGTGTGGATAGTGTTTCAGATAGCATCGTGAGGTTGCTTGCTGTCGTGCTGAACGCGCTTTGCAGGGAGGCTGGCTGCTTGGAAGAAGCAAAGTTGCTGCCTAGCACGCAGCCGGTGCAGGTTTCCAGGTGGATGTGGCACCAAACTCACGCAGGAGTGCTCAGTTTTCTGTTTTCCTCACGTACAAACCAGCAAAGTTTTGTTGTCGATTAGTTTTATTGCTTACACAAGTTAGTGTAAGTAATAATTTAAAGCAAAGGGAGAATGTTTGAGATTTTAGAGATGCTTTAGATCTGTCTTTTAACGCTCAGCTATTACTAAAAATACACATGAAAACGCTTTGGCATGCGTTTCCAGAACATCTGGTTAATTTCTGGTAAACATCTGGTTAAAGCTACACTTTATTATACGTTGCAGGCAAATATGTTTGGTGCTGCTGGTGATGCACAGAATACAAGTCTCTGTGCTATCCTCTGCTCTCTGTGCAATACTTGGAGTGCCTGGTGGCTTCCTGGAATCTAATTAGCAGTTTCAGCAGGCAGGCATCGGTGATGCTAATTCTCAACTGTTTCTTAACCAACAATGAGTACGGTTAATATTAATAAAATGCAGAATGCTCAGCATTACAGCCAAATGAAGAAAAAATTGTGGCTTGCAGTGTTGTAGTACAGCAGCACTCTAGTAACCCAGAAGTGCTGCCATCAAACCCTTACTGATGGCACAATCTTAATTTTTAAATGCAAACAGACTTGTTAGGATGCAAAACATCTTTGCATCTACAGTCTACATTTTAATGAAGCCAGAAATACTTTTTCATTAGACCTCAAACTCTTGCTTGGCTTTCAAACACAGAAGGGTGTCATCTGTGTGCCCACTTTATAAAGATGTGCAGATACGGGGTAAAACTTCACAAATTTGAGGAGATGCTGGCAGAAAATCTCACTGCGTTTTTGAACAGCGTTAGTTCGGTGATGGTGTTATATGCAATACCATTCAATCAGAAGTTCATGTTTGGTATTTTCTCAGTGGAGTGTGGATACATTTTTGTAACACTTTCCTGGATTATTATTTTTAACTAGTGGATGGCGTGCCAATAATGCATGCAGTGTGAGCACGGCTGTATCTCTTAAACTACTTTGCATTATTTGGGTATGGAAAGCAGCACGGCTGGAACATGCAGCTGTGTCAGGCTGAGGTGCTAACTGGCGTCTGGATAAATGCGTTCAGTTCAAAAGTGAATTTTGGCTCGTGCTGCCAGTATAGATCAAAAAATAATTTGCAGTGCTCGGTCAGTGATGTTCAGGCTGTTATTGATAAGAAGCCCAATAATTGATACGCTGTATTGTCGCTAGAAGATGCTTTTCCTTTACCGTTAGTCATCAGTAAGCTTTTTAATTTTCACATAGTTGCTGAATACCTTCATAATTATCTCTGTATGAATAACGGAGTTCTACATATTGGAAATTGAAAAGACCAAGGTATTGGGAATTTTAATTTTAAGGAGATCTTATTAAAGTACATGCTGTATATATTTGGTGTTTTCATGTTCCTAATTTGCACTGTTAAAATGCCACATTTAATACCCTTCTTTAACGTAGTTTATGGGGTCTTTAAAATGTACAAGACTCACCCTTTGCTTTACAAGGGAGGGAGCAGGGGGCTGTACGTAGGGTTTGAATCAGCTCAGGTCTGTTTTTGCTGTAGGTAGGTGGTGTAAGCAGTACTTTGCCTTGGCGAGGGGCAGGGACAGAGCAGCACTCGCAGGTGGGACCCATGGTTCCGTAGGGTATTCAGCTCAGCTGATCTCAGCCGGCTGGAATTAAAAAGGGATTGCAGCAGCGTTTTCCAGCGCCCATAGCTAAAGTTGTGTCAGCAGTCCTCCCAAGGAACTTGCTTCTAGTGTTAGCAGTGGGCAGAGCTGTCACCATTTATAAACCGAGGGAGTTAGTTATTTTACAAACACTTAAAACTGCATTTTTGTTTTTGTTTTGTTTTGTTTTTCCCAATTGTGTTTGGATAGATGAGAAAAAAATAGAGTGACAAAGTATATTGTTTCAAGATTTTTCTCCACCTAGGCTGAATATAGCATCTATTGCTGTGAATTTCAGTGACGCTTTGTTTTGGCCTTTTTAAGGGATGACATTTTTACCTACAATGAATATAATTTTGCCTGACAGTTAAGCCATTTTTTATACAGCGTGAGTTTAAAACAGAGTTAAAAGGTCTTAACCACTTAAGTAGGAAAGAACATTTCATAACATGCTGTAGTACAAGACAATGCTTCGTCAGCAGAAATAGCTTGAAAAGTGAGATAAAGCTGCATTTCCATTTAAAATATTTATATTACGTGGGGCATAGAACCAGAAGTGTGTTTCTCTTGGCTTCTTTAATTTTGTCACCGTCACCTTGCAGACTTGCAGTGTGTAACATGCCAGTGAAGTGAGAATCAGAAATAGCCACCACGTAAAACTCCAAACTCCATTTGTGAAAGGTAAATGCTACCCTCTGGTCATTGGGAAGCACAGGGATGAAATTCCATCCCTCTTAATTTCACTCAGATATTTGCCACGAAATACATTCAGCCCAGCTTTCCTTTTGGTTTGTTTTGGTGTTCTCGGTGCTGTAGGCATCGTACACCTGCATCTTATTCTGGTGTAATAAGGTACTAGAAGTAATCTAAGGAGTGAAGGCAGTTTGAAGTTAAGACAGCCCAGGAAACGCTGGTTTCAGCACTTTGGGACTTTCATCATCCCAAATGAGGAGTATGCATCAAGGTGGATGGGCCAGGTTTAGTTTAGGAAGGGTGTTGAGATGCCACGCGAAACTCAGCTTGCGGCAGCATCACATCTTTTAGCCCAGTTCTGTGGAGCTGGTGCCTGACGTTTTTCATGGTTTATTTGCAGGTTGACTGGGGCACAGAAAGGTTGTGGATCCTATTTAATAACTGTTGAGCAAGTCAGTTTGAGTGATGTCTGTGAGACCACAAGAAACCCCAGGCTTCCCAAGCACAGGACACTCAAAATCCAAGCCTCAATCTTTCCACTTGGGACATGGAGAGCATTTGTCTGCCACTCTAAAGAGCTTTGGGATCTGCCTACCAGTGCTGTAAGCACTTTTGTTACCTGTATCGTAGTGTAACTGCCAGGGAAGCAAAACAGAGAAGTGAGTGGAGCCCGAATGCTAAGTTGGTGAATTGGGATGCAGTGGGTCAGTCACCTCCTTCTGCTTGCTTCCTGAGCCTTGGTTTCTGCAAGGAGGGAGCTCAGAGTTGTGGGCAAAAGGAGAACACATCTAAAAACACATCTAAAGAAAAATGCATCTAAAAGCAGGTGTATTTCAGAGGACAGTGCATTTTCTCTGTCAGTCTGTCTCTAGTCTTGATTTTTGCCTGCCTATCTGTAGCTCACCACTTAGCTATTCCCAGTTATAAAGCAGAGCTATTGGCTGTGACATTTTTACCACATCACAGGGGAGGTTCCCATTTACGTGACTCTGATGCATTCACCCTGACCTCGATTTCCAAATGTTCTGGTTTGGACCTTTCACCAGAATAGCCTGATTATCTTTGTGTATGTTTCCCCTCGCCCCATCCCTTGTTCCCGTCCCATTTTCATTCTCTTCCTTTCCTCCCCTGTTTGTGGCTGTAGTTTGTGGTTTCCTTGCGTAGGTAAAGAATCAGTCAGAGTAAAAGTTAAAAATGGGAGGACCTGTACAGAAGCAGAGCATCAGTAGTGTTAAGTCCCTGTCAGTCACGTTTCACCCTCTTAGAACCTCTCCTGCAATTTAGCACTTCCCACACTTGCAGGCTTTCCCTGATGCTCTGTAAATTCAGCCCATCCATCAGCTGTTCAGCTGTGGCTCGCACACTGCTGGGTGAGCAAGAGGTGGAAGGGGCGGCTGGATGAATTTGGGGACGGATGTCTCACCAAGGCTGAGGCTCACAGGTCAGGGCGTGGAAAACACTGTAGCTCCTTCACTGTAGAGGATCTCTTGTGGCTGCTGTTGTGGCCAGCCATCAGTTCAGCTGCAGCTAAAGCTTATTTCAGGGCTAGAAGGACAAAGAAACATCTTAAGATGGGAAGAGGAAATGAAGAGCTATGAAGATGGGTCCACAGAAGACCAAGTAGTTGTGTCCTAGAGGCAGAGTTTGGTGCTGGTACAGTGCTCTGGGCTCCCTGGGTTGCAGCACTTGCTCTAAATACCCAATCTGAGCAAGTTGACTATAATTTAAGGTGGAATTATTTGTAAAGAGCTTTAAGAGCTGGAGTTCTCAAGCTCAGGTTTTCTATTTGTTCCAACTGGCTGGTAGCAATATAAGTTACTAATAGCGGGCAAGTGAAAATGTAAGAATAGGGAGAAATAAAAAATAAAATAAAATAAAATAAAATAAAAATCCAATGTCTCTAAAAGCAGTTTTTGTGTGCGCTGGGACCAATTATGGTTATTGTGCCATTACAATGAAGAGTTAAGGTTATTTAGAGCACTTGAGTTCTGCTTCCCCAAATCCAGCATGTTTGGCTTATGTTTGTGATGAACAACCATTTGAGAATTTCCTGACTTTATAGAACTTGGTTTTGGTGATGACCGGGTATTTCTAGAACCATGAATCACCAGTATAAACTCAACCTGAATTTCATCATGCTGTAGCCAGTATCTAGGAAAACAAAGCACTGTGCATAGATGTGCTACTGTATTTGTTCTGTCATTGTGTGGATTTAAGGGCTTTGGTGAAGGAGCTGGCTGTGCTTGAGGCTGACCTGAGGAAGAGGAACACTGGGACTTGTTTGTGGGGGTAGGAGGTGAATATCAGAGGGAGGAAGATGATGGAAATGAAAAAGCCTGATGGGCAGGTGGAGTGAACTTGAGCAGTCACTGCAGGAGGAGAGGGACCGAGAGACCGAGAGGAGCAAGGTCTCTTTCCCCGACCTGTTCTGAGTCTGTGCTTGCACAAGTGCAAGAACCTGGTGGTTTCCATCAGCAGTTTTCGGCACTGTTGCTGTTTTTTCTGCCTTGAAAAGGGAGTGGGAACCCCAAAGTTGAGCATCCCAGGATGGTAAGACATGGACCGTGAAGTTTTTTCCTTTAAAGCTGGCTGCTCAGCTTTTTTTTTTTTTTTTTTTCTTGTTTATTTCTCCCTGCAAGCATCTGCTGGCTGTTTCTGTTGTTCATTACGTGGGTCTGGAAAGTTGGAGTTGCTGTTCCCCTGGAGGTTCTCATGGGCAGTGATTTCCCTCCAACCTCCAGCTGCAGCTGCTACTGATGAGTGTCTTCCTCCAGCACTGCCAGCTTAACCACCCGTGGGATTCCCAGCCCAAATTTTCTCCTTACCCCAAGCAGTTGGGTTCTTGTAGTTCCCACAGGCTGGTTACTGCAGTCCTCAGAGATTGTAGTGCAGGAGCAGGTATGTGATGGTAGCTTTATAGTACTTACTAGCATGACTTCGTGGCATTTATAGTCAAGAGATGTGCACTCATTTTTTTTGTGAAACCAAGGAACAAAGGCTGACTGAACGTAAACCAGAGCCTCACAGTGTGTTTCTCACTTTTTTGTCTCCAGTGCACCAGGAAAATGTTCCACACTGCTGTCCCTCCTCCCACTGGCCTGCCTCAATACAACGGCAGGAGCAAGGATGAACTTTGTCAGAGAGGAAGCTGACTTCTCCAGTCTGTTTGCATCAATAGTGTATGACTATGTGTTGATTCATACGACTTACTGCTTAGGGTTTTTAACCCATTAGGTGTCACTGCACGTATTTTCCAAGTGGAACTGTAGTGCTGTGCCACGTGCTTTCTGTTTCATATACTGTAGGGCAGATAGTGCATTGTGAGACTATGGGCTACATGAGCACATGCTCAACCTACTATATCCCTTGTTTCCTGGGGTTCAACTTAAGTCTGGAACTGGGATATGACAGCAGAAACTAGCACCACAAAATGTTGCTGAGAAACAAGAATGGCAAGGTTGGTGCATAAATCTGTCTGTACAGCCTCCAGATGTAAGTGCAGGAGAAACTAGTGTATGGCTCCTGGTTTTCTAGGCTGTGCAGATGTGTTCTGTGTTTTCTCATGTATCAGAAGTTGGTGGTGTCTGTAAGAAACAAAACTCTGTTTCCAGAATTTTATTGTTTCATTTGGGAATAATTACAAAACCTGCTGCTTCTGTTTTACTCTACTATGGATTATTAAACTATGTTCTCAATTTGGAGCCTTAATTTAAAAGCAAAGAAAAACAGTAAGATACTCATTTAAAAAAAAAAAAAAAAAAAAAAAAAAAAAAAAAGAGGAAAGAAAAAGGTGTGGTGTGTTCTTATTTGTTTGGTTGTTTTTTGAGGAAAATACAGTAGCAGATGACGAGTGGTGCTAAATCTAACTCTTAGGCTGGAGACAGGGGCATTTTTAGAGCAGCACAGTGGGAAGCAAGGGACGAGCGAAACCCAGTCCTTCAGTTTCTTGAGCAAACAGCATGTGAGGGAGAAGCCGAAAGCTTAGGCTGTTTTCCACTCATTAAGATAACAAAATGCTAATCAGCTTTGTGGAAAGATTCATAGCAGATAATGTTACCTTTGTTGCTGTGACACCGCTGAAAGGTTATCTGGTGTGTTAGCACGGTCCCCTTTAATTTAGATGATTGAAACAGTTATATACAGCAATCACTAGCTAAATTTCACCTTTCTTTCTTTTAAAATGAATGAGGTTTTGGCCATTGGTTAATCTCAATGTTATGATCGCTCAAGGCAAGGAAAAGACTGGCATTAAGATCCTTGTTGGGTTGGGATGGGTGCTGTGGTACTGCTGGAGATGGATGCCAGACTCAAGTTCATCCCCCTGCTGATCCCTTGTGTAGCTTGGAATTGGTTGTAGTTGTATAGCTATGGAATTAGTCTTCCCGTCATGGAAACATCCAAATTTGAGTTAGTTTTGAATCCCCCTTAAGTCTACTCTGTTAAAATCATAGCATCAGTTAGGCTGGAAAAGACCTTCATGATGGTGAAGTCCAGCCATCAGCCCAGCCACCAAGTCCCTCCAGGCTTTCTCTGCCTCCTGGAGGTGTCCACATGATCCAAAGTGCAGCAGCCAGGACCAGGTAGAAGGACTGCCTTCCTTTCTGCTGCCCAACTGCACTTTTTTGTTTGTTTGTCTTTTTTTTTAAAGCAAAACATACTCAATCTGTACAGGAAACTAAGGAGTTGCAGCCACCTTTCCAGGATCTCCTAGTGGTCATCAGTTCACACCGTGCTGAGAGCTGTCTGTCCGAAATCCCTGGTAGCAGGACAATCCAAAGGCTTTATCAAATTGAATCTTAGATTGTGTAATGCACTTCTAGAATGTTTCCACTTAAAACTAACTGGTTTTCAACTCAGTTGTTAACTCTGGGACCAGGGAATTAAACTCCACGTTTTATTTAACAAAACACTTTTGAGAATATTGGATGGGATCTGTTACTTTGCTTTCTCTAGAGTCAAGGTTTCAGTGTTTTTTTTTAATACTTAATGTTGAACAACTGGGGAAGGAAGGAATATAAAATACCTAACTTTGCGTTACGGTGACCAAGAATACCATTCTGCAGAAATTTGCTTTCTGGTGAGGTTTGCAATGTTCTTTCAATGAACAACAAACTTTATTTTTGGTGGAATAACAAGCTTAATATGGCAAAAAATAAAAATATAGTAGTTTTTGTATCTTTCTTTGGGTTTGATGGATTGCATTGTCTTGTTCAGATCAACAACTAGACTTCATTTTTAATTCATGTCAATAAAGCAGATAAATGTAACGGAAATTCGATGTTGTCCTATTTAGATATTAGAATTGTAGTGCTGATAATGCAAACCAGTAGTCACTGTACCTGATTTGTCCTGTACCAGTGATATTCTCTGAAGGCACAGAAGGATGTTAGCATTGAGATAAACTGGTCTGTGAGCAGGCATTAATAAGCCTGCTGTACTCTGAATACGGGCCTTGTACCCTGACTTCTGTCTTCCCAGTACCATTATTTAATAGAAATGTAATTATCTTTGAGATCTCCAGGTCTTTTAGATCTAGTTGAAGTGCACAGAATGGTTGAACAGTTGTTAGAGAGGGACTGACATATAGCTGCAGCAACGGCATCATAGGAAGCTTGTTTTTTTTTTCATAGGAAATGGGCTAAAACAGTATTCTAAACAGAAACGAGTCTGAACATTGAAAGAAACCCGAGTCCTGATCAGAAGTTCTTTAGGACATCCTGGGACAGACACATTTCAGGGATTTGCTTGTTATTGTACAGGCATGTAGAGGCCACAAGACATTTTAATCTTTCCTTGGCTTTGATGAAAACGTGGGCTACTGCATAATTCATCTGGTTCGGGTTCCTCTTTAAAATACTCAACTGGAAAAGAAGTAATCAATTTTAGTCAGGCAAGAAAACCTATGCTAATACAGAGGTTCTGCTCACTTCCTCAGTTTAAGAATAACATCTTAACTAAAAGCAGTCAGGCGTTTTTCTACAGTTCTGGAAAATTTCAAGTTCTGAAAAGATAGCACAGAAGTTACCCCTATGGCAGCTTTGAATTAAACACCTGCAGTTTGCATATTGTGCCTGAGAGGGGATTCAGGCGAGCTCGCTGCACAGAAGGACGTGCCGTACCTGGTAAGATCCCAGGCAGGAAGGAGCAGTGACTTAAATGCATCCCTTTTAGAAGCTGCAGAGCCTTCCCCTAGGTTGCAAGGAGTGCTTTTTCACTTGAATCCAGCAGCCTTGCTACATTAAGCTGTTTAGCTTAACATACAACAGCTTTTAAAGACTGATGAGTAAATTCTCTATGTGCAAATAAATTAGCGGTTATCCTAGTTTACAGCACTGGAAGGGAAAGGGAGCCTGTGTCTCTCAAGACAGTATCATATTTACCAAGGTAGACAGTATATTTCATGAGGGTGCTCAGTCCCTTCCCTCAAAGCTATTTAGATTCACTTTTTGGAGGAAGAGAGAACAAACACAAATTTGGAAGTGGGATATGCGAGCTGAAATTCAGTGAGGTCAGGAAGGTGGCTTTCCTCTCACACCTACCAGGTGATGCGCAGAACACAAAGTGGTGGAGGACTCATTGCAACCATTTTTCCTCCTCCTTCAACCTTAGTATAAGGTGTGTGAAAACCATGGCCTGAATTGGATCCTTCAGCAGAAATTGATGCAGGAATGCCTGGACTCGTGTCCCAACAGAGCCCATACGTGGATTAGCGCTGATGTCCTTGGTGAGACGTGCTCCAAAACAACTAAAGGCAGTTTTCATCCTTAAAGCATAAGGACTACTTGGGTCGTATGTCTTACAGGGCAATTTTAAAAGTTATAGATTTAGGACCTAGGCATCCCTTATGAACCCATGAAAAACCGTGTTTGCTGCCTCTTGAGCTCTCCCTATTCTTGTGTTTCACTTCTGAAGACAGACACCAGGCAAAGATATCCAATACCCTCCTGTAATGTAGGATTGCTGCTGCCCTAAGCTTCCTAGTACTCTTCCTCAGCTTGTTTTAGGTCTCACAGTAGTCCCTAGGAAGCTTCAGAGCTGACAGCATTGTGTTATTTAGTAAGCTTTTCCTGATATTACGCACAAAGTTTTCTTAATTCCTTCCTGTTATGTTTAGCTATCTTCTTTTTATCACTATTGATGTGCTTTGCTGTAGGCTTTGTTATTTGCCTGTTCCTGGGGACCTTTTCCTTGAAGAACCACAGCAGTAGCGTTGTGAGTTACATCAAGCTTTGCCTCTCTGTTGATCTCTGTTACTGACCATGCGTGTTTGGAGTGCCTTTTGTCATTTTTTGTTGTTGTTGTTGTTTCTTACTCCCATTAACTTTCACAGAGCCTCTTAATGTAAAGATATCTGCAGGGCTGACCCAGTCAGTAGTAAGACAGCCTGTTAATGTTACAAGATACCATCCAAGTGTTAGAGAATCCAGCAATTTTGCAGATGAAGAAAATGGGTTAGATTCAGGAGGAAGACAGTATATTCTGAGTGATACTCTTAACCAACTCTTCTTTTGAATACAATCACAAATGCACATCTGAAGCCAGTGAAATAAAATACCTTGTACTTTTATCCTACTGTCAAAAAATCCTGTTCTACTGATAGTGTATTTATTCTACTTCAAACTGCAAAGTGTTCACAACCATATGTTTTTATCCGTCTCTGGACACTTTATCTAGGCAGCTTTACTCTGGACACCAGCAGTCTGCCCGTGAGAATGGCACGCTGTGTACACCAGGCATATATCCTGAAGGTGTGAGCTACGTGACTGTATTGGCACTATGCACAAACTAATGAGCACTACACCAAAAGGTAGGATGAGTACAGTTATGCAGTTTTGATCAGTTTAGCACTCAGGGAGAATGTTCTCCTATCTAGCCAGAAACATCCTTACCAATCTCCCTAACATATTGCTTCCATCACGAGCTCTTGAAAAGTGCCTTCTGCTTCACGTACAGGGCTCAACACCCATCAATGCTCAGATAAAATACAGTGGTGGCTGAAAAGAAAAGTAACAGCAGGAGTTACATGTAAACAGATTGTATACCTGAATATTTTGCTCAGTCTCTTAATTTCTGGCTAAAGAAACATACCACAAACTCCTGAGGGACACGTTTCTTTGCAAGCAATGGCAACCTTCGTAGCTGTCAATATGTGAGAAAAGCTTCTGCTGAAAGAGGCTGTAGAAAATCATCAGATGTGTTGTTGATATAAACCCAACATTACTTCACATTTCCTATTCCTGAAAGAAATGTGTTTGGAGAAGTCTGTAAAATAGTCCTCTTACCTGGCACCACAACCTGTTTCTCATACAAGTGATCATCTTTAATAGATAAACTTTCCATTAAGAGCTAGACAAGGTGCTATTTTTTCTTCCAGTAGTCAGAAATAAGAACAATAAATGTGTGGGAGAAATTCATCAATTTTGTTAGAACATCAAGGTGCATGTCTATCTGAAATATAGACTGCATGGAAACACAAATCAGTACAGAGAAGGCTCCAAGTATAGAATTATTGACCCTGGAGGATAAGATACAGAATAACCTTTCCAGGCTGTACTTTGTCAAGTTTAAGTAGTGTTTGCAAGGGTGCGTATTTTAGCAGTCTCTTCCCCCTCAGCAAAGGTTTAGTAGTAGATGCATTATAGCTTTTCCTAAATGTTGTTCTTCTTATAAATTACAGTACTGTAATAATGTATTAATCGTTTGTGCATTTCCTAAATTTACTGTTCTGAAAAACAGTATAAATAAGTCAAACTGATTGATGTGAGTTACTAAGCGTGTAGATATGTCTATTTTTCCAATCTGTTTGTTCACTTTCTGGTTGCAGTCCCAATTCTAGGACCAATTGGTTGAGTCCTCTCTGCAGAGTGTCCCAGTGCTGGAAGTGATGGGGTCTGCAGTGCAGCCTCGATATATCATAGGATGATAGATTATGCCAGTAGATCACAATTAATCATTTTCCAGCCTTGTGAAATATAAATGCATTTCTCAAAAGTTAGCTTTTGAGATAAATCCTTATGCCACACAGTGCTAATCATGTCTGTGCTGGGATATTTTGAAATACATCAGCAAGAAAAAAAAAACACACCTACAACTTCTGTTCTCTTCGAAATGCTTTTGAACACTGGTCCTAACCATAATTCAAAAAGTGCACTTTCTTCCAGACAACTTAAGTATGAAGCAATCTGTGTCTAGTTATATTACCAAGCCAGGAAGAACATCTCATCCTATCACAGAGTGTATATATATGTAAAGCAATGTCCTTGGAAGTTAGCAGACAAAAGCTATCCTTTGGGTCTACCACAGAGTACATACATTTTTTGTTTCAAGGGATGTGAAAATTAATTTCTATGCTGCCATTCTAAGCTTATAATCAACTGTTAGTCACCATGTTTAAAAAATAAAGCTGTTAGTAAAATATTTTTTTAAATAGATCATTTCCAGCATCTTGGCACAAGCATTTCTCCGATGAAGGAAAGACTACGACTGGGAGGACGGGGTGGCAGTACCTGTCCTCCTGGCCTTGCTTGTTTAACCTGTGGAAGGCTGGACTTCTGTCACGTTTTATTGCACCTCCGGCATAAGTCTGGACCTTGAGAGATGAAAGCACGCTGCAAATACGAAGAGGAAGAAGTTAACTTAAATACTTGCACCTGTCAGTGTTTGTGGGTATTAAGTCAGATCTTCAGATTCTTCAGTCTTGATAGTAACAACTTCAATTATTATATTCTGAAACTAACTTTATAAAGAAATATGAAGTAAACAACATTGTATAAAACATTTTATGCAGTAGTTCTGATTTTTTTTCGTTTGTTTACACTGTGCTTTATAGCAAACCACCTCAAAACCTTTCAGTAACGCTCACGATTATGAAAACTTAACCCTAGAAAATCCCTTAGTGAATTCTGCCTGCACTCTTGCAGAAGAGTGGGACTCTGTTACTGACTCTCAGGAGGGGTCCCGCCACTTTTACACCCAAATGGTGGTCTACTCATCCAGGCTGTAACATCCCATGTTAAATATGGCTAACCAAAGTAGATGACATTCTTCTGTTATCCCCCAACCCCCAGATCTAGTCTTTTGATAAATGTTTGACAATTGGTTTAGTCAAGCATGGCAAATTTAGTAAATCCATGGTAAATCTGACTGTCTATTCCCAGTCATCATCTTCCCCTTCATGTGCCCAGACATGACTTCAGAAAGGATTTGTTCCATAATTTCCCCAAGGGGCTGAAGGAAATATGAACAGCTGGTAATCCCCCAGATTGTTCTTAGCTTTTTTTTTTTTGAGAATAGTCACTACGTTTGCTTTTCTCCAGTCATCAGGGACTTCTCCCAGTCTACAAAACCTTTCAAACCTGATAGAGAATGGCCTTACAGAAACATCAGCCAGCTTGCTCAGCGTGCTTGGTTGATACCCATCGCTCTCATAGTCTGTGTACGGGTTGGGATTGCTCAGGGGATCCCCAACTCAGTTCTTTTCTACTGATAGTAAAGATTGCATAGGGAATAGAATCAACATCTCAGGGGACTTGAATTAGTTGCACTTAGGTGTACAAATTAATCTATTGCAATGAATCCACACTACATAATCATTAGTATGTTACTGAAACAGGCACCAATGTTCTTGTTTAGTGATGAATGCTAAATGATCATCAAGCCAAATTTTAAAGAATCTCCTGCAAAGGAATAGTTGCCATTCACTTTTTTTTTTTTTTTTTTCCTTCTAGATGAGCTAGGTGGACATGATGATCTGCTACAAGTCTCTCTAGGGAGATCTAAAACTTGCAAGTGTGGGTCTTGAGTTTGGTCTTCCAATGCCGCAGCAGCAAATAGCTATGTGGATTCAGAAGCAAATAAGCTTCTGGGCATTGGAAACGTTTCTGTAGGATGAGGGTGCTCCAGGGGAAGCAGCAACATGCTCTCTCTTGGTCACCCTAGAGCAGTAGTCCTGTACGAACTGCTTCAACCTTCCTTCTATGTAGCTTGAACATGGTACATTTTTCCCTAAAGTCCTCATCAGCAATGCAAAAGATTGAGCAAAAAGTTCCAGAACAACATTAGTGTGGGTTAACCAACTTCTGGAGTAGAATCTCAAGACCAGCTTGCCTGAAGTACTGATTATTAGATTCTTAGCTGTATTACATTCAGCTGTACCCACAGGTACAGAAATAATGTCTGCTTAAGGCAGACACAGGAAGATGATTTGCAATTCGCCATAAATCGTGTCTTTATGAATTCAACCGGTGTATTATGGATAGCAAGCTCAGAGGTGAAACTGCCAGCCTGTGCTTTGAGTCAGACTAACAACTTTTGCTCCTGCAAAAATGATTTGCATTTTTAATTGTCTGTTAGCTTGTGTCCTACAAATTAAGGGCTTGTAGATAAATTACTAAATTGGGTACTTCTAGGTAGACAAATGAACCTCAAAGCAAATGTAACACCTGAAAATTGATCAATTCAGTGACGGAAAGAAATTATGGTCAACTGTTGTCAAGCACTTGCAGTTTTTTACCATACGGGAACTTGGTTCTCCCTTAGTTTGTTAGCTGATATAGTGACAAGCTGCTGAGAGATGACAGATTTAGCCAAGGATTTAGAGTCTGAACACCTGTGCAGTGTCATGCATTTAAAAATAGAATGTGACAGCAAAACACATCAAGCCTC
Source organism: Aythya ferina (assembly GCF_964211825.1). Classification (NCBI taxonomy): domain Eukaryota; kingdom Metazoa; phylum Chordata; class Aves; order Anseriformes; family Anatidae; genus Aythya; species Aythya ferina. The sequence goes on along the minus strand of NC_140303.1, from coordinate 35,990,526 downwards.
TAATGTCCAAATGGAAACCACAGGGGTTTTTCCTTCAGCTTTTTTCCAGAGAAGTAGCTCTCAATCATCGCTGTCCGAGTAAACACACAAAGCTGAGGCTGTTTTGTTGAGGTCCAAAATAAACAGGAACAAACTCAGGTGGTAGGCATGGGAGCAGCAAAAATGTTCAGTAATCACCATTTCTTCCCTCTCAATGATGTTCTGGTGGCATCCATCTCCGAGGGGTGCAGGTTATTACTGCTCAGAGGCAGTTTCTCCAGGAAAAGCTTGCTGAGGGCCTAGCAGGGTCAGCTAACCTTCCTTGGCCTACCTTGGCTTCTGTGTGACTCACTCAGTCCTCCAATGAAGCCGACAAAAAAAAAAAAAAAAAAACAAGACGGTTTTTGTTTTGCATAATCTCCTTCAAGGGAGAAAAAAGCCTAAACCAAGGGCATGAAAGATAAAAACAACCTTTGATTAGATTGGGTTAGATCTGCGTATTATGCCCTTCTTTGAGGGAGCCTACATCACTGACAGTATTTGAGGGCAACGCCTCTGCTTCCCCTCTCCTCTAATAGTATCCTTGAAGCCTTAATCAAAACTAAAGCACATAATCTTTTTTTTTTTTTTTTTTTTTTTTTTTTTTTTTTTTTTTTTTTTTTTTTTTTCAGGGGGAGACTGGCTTTCCTGCCCTCTCTGAGGCATTAAGTTCGTGGCAGGCCCCGCTGCCAAGGAGCACTCTGCTCCAGGGAGCACTGCGGGCTGGCAGCCGTGGGCAAGGCCATGAACCCCCCTTCACATTACAGAGAGCCAACCTTCCAGCTTGGGTTCTCACTTCAGCAAAATGCATGGTATTTTGAAGGTCAAGTGTTTTTTCATCACGTTGGGTGCAATAATTTTGAGAGGGTATTTTTGCCTCTCTGTTTTGTTGCAGTCCTATTAACTGCGTTAAACAGAACAGTCTCAGCAAAGCCATTTATTCGGTGTTTTGGACAACAGTTTTGTGTGATTGTGTGATGGGGAATTCAGTAAGGTCCACATTTTGCTCATCTGTGCTCTCATTTATATATGAGATACTTTAAACTGAGATAACGCCTATCACACATGAATGGGTTGCTTCTTGAAATCAATGATATAAATTAGACTCCCTGTTTAGGAGCATCTGGCACCCTTAGAACCTAGTGCATGTAATGATATCTCTGTTTATTAAAAAGAATTATGTAACAATATGGTTGATTTATTTCAATGTGATTGGCTTAGCAACTTAATTGGACTATACCAGAGGAAAAAAAAAATAATTTAATTAGCTCATTCATTTGTGGCTGACTGGAAGCACTGTATATCATGCTCAGCTTCTTTAAAGGTGTGCAGCCGTTTGATCCTGCAAGGAACTGAACCTTTTCAATGTTCACAGAAACCTTCGTGTTTTATGGGGCTGCTCAGCACCATGCTGATGTTCAGACTCCGGGCCCCAGTCAAAGCCCACAGAAACCAGCAAGAAGTTTCCTTTGAATCCAAAGAGCTCTCGAAGACTCCTTGCAGACAAAGGAACCTTCCTTGAGAAACAGCAGGACGAAAAGTGCCTTGAAGAATAAAGCCGGTTTTCCCCCACTGTGGTCTCTCTTTTCCCTTGAGCTGAAACTCCCACCTTCCAACTCCCAAATGCTATTAGCATACCAGAAAATTAGCATGCTGCATCCAAGTTTTTATATTCAGCCTGGTGCAAAGTTTTATTTCCTCTATTTCCAGGGTGGCTACTTACACATGAAAAACGTGCTCTTGCAACACTGTTTGATTGCTTTATGAGGTTACCACATCTCAGCTGAGAGAGAACACTAATTGTTTTGTTTTTTTTTTTTTTTTTTTTTTATTGGTGTACCTCTTAGTAACACAAAAATAAATGGGTTATTTATTTAAATGTGTTCAAATTACTTAATAGGCAAATAGTATTTTCCGAATAGCATTTGACAGTGATTCAAGTAACTTTCAAGATCCCTCCACTTTATTTTAGTTCCAAATGCAGCTTGCTGCAATCAGCCAAGAGACTGTTGTCTTGGGGCCAAATTCCACTTGAGTGGAGTTAATCACATCAGCATAAGTTGTTTCTATAGTCTAGTTTTACACCAATTTAAATAAAATTAGAGGTTTGGATGTTGATTTCTCTTGTGCTGTTAACTTAAGATACTCTGAATCCCAAATGATTTCTTTTTCCATGCCTGTAATTGAATGCCAAACTCCCCACCATTCTCCCACCCTCTAAAACACACCAAAACAAGGCAGAAACCTAAATTAAAATCAGAGTAAGGATTTGACTTAAAGCATAAAGGAAGAAATAAGGCTGAAATTCCATACTTATCGCACCCTGTTGTACCTAGATACTGCTGCACATCTGGTATGTGAGATAATGCACTGTTTAGAGACTGCGTTATGAACACAGAAAATTGGAAATGAGTTTCAAGTCTTAACGCTACATTTCTTTACTACTGGGAGCAAGTAAGGCCCTGTTTTTCACTCTTTTTTTGTAGGTTGTGTGATTTGATTCCCTCTCTCGGTTATATAAATAATATAAACATGAATGAAATCAGAAAAGGAATGGTTCTGTAAGAAGTGTTTTATGCAGCACAGCTCTGAAGGCTTTTTAATAATTCCCAAAGTGTATACCAAGGTTTAATTACAATATTAGCCATATAGCAAAAAATAAGATCTGCTCGGCTGAAGTAGTGAGTGTAGCAATAAAAGCACATATATCTTGTTCAGTCATTTATCATATAATATAAATAATTAAAAACAAGGGCAGTGGTTAGCCATTCTTGACCTTCTGCAACAGAATATGTTCTCTCGGCACTACCTGATGTTATAATTCACTTCTGAAACGATCACACATATCAGCTATTTGCATGAGACTAGCCTGTAGCTATCAGACACAAGAAGGCAAATCTGCAGCCAACGTGCTTTTGAGACACTTCTTACTGAAACTCATCTATGGCTGTACAGGTTGTATCTTCTTAGGGGTCATATTCTTCTTATGTTTTCTTTATACAGACATGCAAAATGCAAGAGTTTTATTACAAAATGACCCGTGTGTAGCACATGTGGGCTTAATCTACAGAAAAAGAAATATATCTCTACATGCAAAGCTGTGAATTTTGTCTGATTTTTTAGTACCTACATCCTTCCAAATTAATCACTTTTCTCAGTTTCTTGTGTACGTGGCTGAACACCCTTTCAGCAGCAGTCTGGAATGAGGGGCTCCAGGGGCACTCCAGGACACAGAAGAGGACCCTCAGCAGTGCAAGGACCACTGGTGGTGGCCGCTGCCAGCCTACAGCACCAGGCAGGATGGCACCGGGCAGGAGCACAAGGAGCAGGGAAGCTGTTGGTGCATGGCAGACACTCATTCCTCAATCCCGACTTCAGCAGGAGGAGCTCTTGTACCTTGAGAGCAGGGACAGCAGTGGGAGAAGCTGGAGGCTGGGCCTCCATCTTCTGCAGCAGCCCCATCCAGAGAGGGGAGCAAGCGGGCAGTGCAGAGACCTCTCCTCCTCCCTCCCAGCTGGGCTGGGTTTGCCGTGCGTAGTCAACATGAAGACAAGGGGAGAAAAAGCAGCGAAGTGAAGCATGCTGCTGGCACCCTGGAGAAAATATCCCCTTCCAGGTATTGAGCAGCAATGAAGTGCACATCAAAATTGTTTAGACATTTCGATCCATATTCAGCTATCAGAATTTTGGCTGAAATTCAGCTGAGCTGTAAACAAACTCAGACACAAGCCACAAACATCTTATCTACACTCATGAGGTGTCGCCCTTTGCTGACTGGAAGGAGATCTGCCAAGATTTTTTCTGGAGCATGATTTGGAAATACGAAGTCTCTGTTTAGTGAAATAACATATTCAAGCTCTTGTTATCATGGGTGATAGCAACACATGTATCTCACTGCCAGTCCAGCAGTCCTGCTCTCCTTGGTGCGTGACTGGTGGACAGTGAGGAGCTGCTATACCTCAAACAGCAGCTGAAAGGTTATCTGCTTCCACCCCAGACGGGAGGAACAGGTGAAACAGATTTATTTAGAAATTTTTAATCCAAAACCATGCATATACTCTGGCTAATTTGATGGTTAAGCCTGATTCAGATTAAGTTTGTAGCAATGGGTGAGCCTGGCACACAGGGAACTGGCACTGGTGAATGTGAAACCACAGTCTCAGGGCACCAAAAACCCAGACTGTGTTTCTTTAACTGCTGGAGAAAGGGCAGAGAAAAGAAGGAAGCAAAGGCCTCCCTGGTTATCTCACTAATGCAACAGCAGAGAAATGGCTGGGCTAATTTTGTTGCACTTAATGCTTGCCTCCTGCTGCTGACATCTCCCCAGGCTTTGGACGTGTCCTGTGCCAGTGCCACCCGGTGCCAGCGCTGTGTTCCCCGCATCCTTCCCCTGCAGCAGTGCAGGCAGGTGGCACAGACAAGCCAGCCATTCCTGGAAGGCTTCATCATCACGACCAGCCGGCACTTCTCAGGTATCGGGACTCGTAACGTTGTTTGATCTAGCACAGTCTATTGACCCGAGCACGGAGACTTGGAGATTTATAAAATCACATTTTTATTACTGATTCAGTCATGCACATACATATTTATAGACTTTTAAAAATCTTTGTAATTGATCGAGTAGGGCAGCACATTCAATTTTAATACAAGGGATTACTTGCAGTCCCTGTAGAACCACCATTGGTATGCAGAGGAGGCAGTTTAAAACATTTACAACGGAGTTGCTTTTTTGGCTGTCTTATGCTTATTACCAGCTTTGGCCTAGGCAGCAGTTACAGCTAGATTTGTCTCCTTTGATCTCTACAATCTGCATGAAAACACGCATTAAAAACAAGAAGGAATGTGTGCCTTTTCAAGCCTGACTTTACTTACACGTCATCAGCTCTTGTACCTTCTGCTTATCAGATCACATCTCATATCTTTTGCTTAAAAAGCTGTTCCTCCCAACCCCAGTTTGTTCAGTTTTTGAGTGTTAACAAGCAGCATGATTAATCTCAGTCCCAAACCCACTCGTATATTTTGCTTAGGTTTTGTGTACAGACTCAGAATTTGGCTACTTAATGAGAAAGACTTGATTTCATGTTAAACCCTTTTAGACAGTAAGTGAATTAAGCAGTGACCTGTAAGGCTTGTTTGCTGTTATGGATTCTGGAAAGCAGATTGGAAACACATTCATTATCTGCGCAAGAGCTCAAGACTGTGATCAACTGAAAAACAAAAATCAAAAAGAAATTTAAACAAACACTGATTTACAGAAGAGGCACTTTTTTGTTATTGTGCATGGTCAAGGCTGGGGCCAGTGAAGAGAATCACAGGGGTTGTTGACAAAGAACTGTGAATAACACAGACATTATCTAAACTTTTGGGAAAAAAATGTCTGCTGTGAGTTAAGTCAATAAAGCCAACAGGGCAGAGATTTCTCATTGAATGGTTATCCAAACTGACACCATATTTAAGCCTTCTGAGGTTTTTGTAGTCAAAGGTTTGGGAAACAGAGTGGACAGAAACATTGGCTGTTAGGACACATGTATCCACCGAAATCTGGATTCCTATTTGCATTATTCATGGTAACCCAGGGAAGACTTTTTAAGGTCATGCATTTTCATAGCCTTTCCTCTAAAACACCTTTAATATGCATATGAAGAGAATGCTTCCTGCTGTCTCTTTTCTAGGGTTGCACATTTTCTAGGCTATATATTTTAGATGTGTGTGCCTTGAAAGCGCTGTGCTAGAGTCCCATCTCCCCCAGCCCTGGTCTGCCAGCGGGTGATTTATCTGCCTTTAGTGCTTGTTTCACCAACTGCAAGCACCCTGCCAGTATCATTCTTTTATACAACCTGGAAACGTTATTCTGTATATGCTAATTGAAATGCATCAAATGCATCCTGTGATGAGATCAAATTAATACTTGGGGTGATGTGCACAGTAATTTACAGTAAAAGAAAGATTGAAAGATGTAAAGATGCAATGAATGTATTCCCTTTTTGTTTGATACAGATACAGCATATGTAGAGCAAATAGGTTTGAAATTATATTTTTATATGCAAATGACAGCAATTTGTATTAACTCCTATTGTGCTAGAACGTAACATTGATGTCTGATGTAAGCCTTTCTTTCTTCAGATCCTTTTTGTGTTCTTAGAGTGCATGTTTAAAGATCCTAGACACTAAACACCTCTGTGAATTACCAAACGGGAACAAGCCAGGCATGTATTGTGACAGTCTTCCAGGCGAACTGGATATCAAAGTCATCCCTTCTCTATTTTTGAAACCCGAGTCATGATTTTGGTACACCCAGGTACAGGCCAGATGACTAAACAACTTCTAGTTAAACCCTGCTAAATATCACATGGCGACTGGATTTCAAATTTGGACCTCATCATTTCTTAAGCATCTCAAAACTGCCATTTCATTTCAGAATTAACATCTTGTGTATCTAGCAGGGCTCTTGAATGGGAGTAATTGTGTATTCTTTGTTTGTTTTTAAAATTAATCCAGAAAGTTGAATTCTTAGATTGATAAGCAGCTAAAAAATGGCTAAGGAAAATATTTCTATTTTAGGAAGCTTTTAATTTAGAAAGGATTTGACCAACTAATCTCTAACTGCTCCCCAAATCTTCAAAGAACAACCAAATTCAAGCTGGAAGGAATTCTGTTTTTCCTTTTCTTGGGGACACAAAAGATGACTGACTAAATTAAAAGGGATTAAATTTGAGTTTAAACAGGACCTTACAGTGTAAGTCAGTACTACACCACAAAGCAGTGCACAGCAGCTGCACGCATGGCTGACTGCTGCTGGTCAAAGGGTAATATTGTTTCGCCTTCAAACTTAATAATAAGGCAGCATCAGTTCATGATTTTCTCCTCTTTAAGAGAGTAATTCATTTTGGAAAGCAGCATGCAGGCTTGTGTGTAGGCAGCAATGAAGTATCTGGAAGTGCCCCCGTGTGCTCCCTCATGCTAGGTGGCTTCAAAAGGAAAAAGACTTTAATTTAATTTCGAAAACTGACGTGGGCTCCCCAGTATCACGCCCACGCTGGGGTGGGCAGCGAGAAGGGGCCAGGCTGTGCTCGCAGCAGGGGGCTGTCACCCCAGGCCCCATGGCACCCCAAGGCCACGGGCAGGGGGTTTCTCTCTGGTTTTCCCCCCTCATGCTTGCTGCCAGCCTTCAGGGGCCCTGTGCTGCTCAGCCCTGCAAGCAGCAGCTCTTCCAGAGCCATAAGCCACCTTCCTCCTCTGCCTCAGCCGAGCCTGGAAGTCAGATTTCCAGGGTCACCATGCAGAAATCAAGCAATGAAATGGGTTTTTTTGGAGGCCAGCGTTGATCTTGTGATTATAATTGTTTCCCATATCCTCGCCCAGCTCTTGGACGCATCCTCTTCAGATGGCAGAGTGGAACACTGACAAGTGATTGCCAAGCCCTGCTGCCAGGCCCCTCACCATGCAGCATGCCTGGCCTGGCAAGCCCAAGGCCAGTGTTAGGACAATATCTGTGCTTTTCATTCCTCGAACAGGACATTTCCTAACACGACAGAGTTACACACCCTCTAGCAAGAAGCACACAACAGTGAAAGCTGAAATCAAGTCCAGATACACTGACTTTGTCTCTCTCTCCCCTCCGTGTCCCACGGAAGGCAGCAGTCCGCAAGCACACACACACGGCCTTCCTGGGATGGACCAATTTAACTATCTCCGTCTCTTCAGGTTGTTAGGAAATGCAGCCTGCAGTGAAGCAACAGAAAAATCTGATGCTGTATTTAACTAAGTGTGTTCATTGCCTATTAAAATGTAACTCCTCGCTTTAAAATAGGATTAATTAAAATGTACAAGAATGCAATTCAGTTACATTTTATGCTTCAGCCCAGCACACGCTTTTTTTCATAACTCGTTCCCAGAAGTAATATTCAGGGCAGCACGGCATTCTCAGTCCTGCCATTAAAAGCGCAAATGAATATAAAACCTGTTCTTTTCAAAAACTTGGCTCCAGTATTGCCATTGTTAGATTTTGCGTAACATATTACTTTGGCCATTACTGCTTTGCAAGATAATCGTATCAGTGATCTAACTTTTGACAGTATCCAAAGTGGCTGAAAATAGTTTGCTGCAGCACCTTTGTCTTTTAAAGGCCATTTGGGGCTTGTTATTTTAATCCTTGTGCAGCCTGATTTATCACTTCAAACATCTGTCAGCTGTGCTTTGTCTTGAAATTGATAGTGATAGTGTTACTGATTTTTCAACAGCAGCTGTTAGAGGTTCATTAGTTAGACTCTCAAAGGGAGTAGATAACTCTAATATTTTTCTTTGTTAATCATCTCTTACGTGCTGTAATAATTCAGAGTTTGAAATCTGCTAGAAACGTACAGCTTCTTTCTGTTTCTAACTTGTCAGAAGCATACTTTTATTCATTTAATCTGCCTAGATTATTAAAACTCTACCTCATAATGCTGTTAAAGTATTGAATAATGGCACGTGAGTGGTAAGATAGAAAATCACCTTTTTCTGTGTCGTGCTTAGCATGGAGGGAGGTCAGCTGGGTCTCGGAGTTCTCATCCAAATATGAATCAACTCCAAAGACGAGATTAAGGGCTGTTCTGTAATTGATTTTTAATTTAAAATTTATAAGTCATACAAAACCTAGATGACAACTTGAGTAAAATCAAGTTGATTTCTAACAGGTACAGCAGTTTTACATTAATGCGGTTTCCCCGACACATAAAATCGTCTTAATGGTTTACTGTGGCTCTTAAAACCTCTCTCCCCCTCAATCCTTTCATGCCCACCTCCGTCCGAGTGCCCTGGTGACTCCTGCTCGGAGCTTTGCGGGACTGGGGCAGCCATGAACTCTCCTGCTGTTCAGAGCCTATCAGTGCTACCACTGGTTCAAACAGCAGTGCTCACCAACAGATAATTACACTTTGAAATTAGTATTTTAATGAACTGATCTCCACAAATGTAAAGCGAAGTCTCCCAGGCATTAAAGAAATAAGCAGGAGGGAGAATTATTAACTGTAAAGTTCAACAGACAGCAGGTCAGCAGGTGCTGTGTTGGCAAAGGACTCGAAGTGGTTCCATTTCAATTTGCTGTCGGAGGAAGCTTTTTTAGGTATTAGTCCTGCAAGCCGCTGAGCAGCATCTGCAAGTGGCATGGTGGAGGTTGAAAGCACCTGGGACATCTCACAGGCTTACCAGACAAAAGAAATGTCTTCTAAAAATACCTAAATATTGGTTGGGAGGCCAGATTCATCCTAAAGGACAAGTCTCAGTCCCGTGAGCTGATACATGTCCATAGCACCAGCTAAGCTCCATACAAAATAGGTTTCATGAGCACAGCTTGAACTTCCAGCAGCTGAACACGGTGATTCAAAGAGCACCTGAAGCTCTTTGCAGGTGCCCAGGGAGCAAGGCCAGAGACCTCAGGGGGCTCGGTGCAGCCTCCCCAGTGGTTGAGGTGTTCCCTTCTGAAAGCTGGACTGGTGCCCTGGCCTTGCTGGCAGCAGGCAGGGTGGTCAGGGAGAGGCTGTGAGGAGGACAGGAGCAAATGGGGCCAGAAGGCACCCACCAGAAGCAGCATCCTGAGTGCCCAGGCAAATGGCCAGAGCCCCCAGCCCACTGCAGCACGGAACCTGCATGCTCAGGTCAGCTTTCAGCTTCCCCTTTCCCTTACCAGGATCAGAAACTGGCCTTGAGAAAAGCGCACTCCCACTTTTAAAGTCAGATTTTCAGCTTTTAGCCATCTGACTTTGGAAGTCCTTCAGAAGTCCCATCTAGGCAGATTATGCCATTAGTATTTCATAGACTTGATGACCTTTTTATTTCACTTGCTGAAGGGCAGCTCATCTCTACCAGAGACGCTGCCCCGCTGAGCCCCCCCACCGCAGCATTCCCTTTTCTGGCCTCTCATCAACTACACACGCTTCTCGAATATTTTAGGTACTTACATAAGTACAGATCCCAACTAAGATTTCTTTATCTATCGTGACTGATCTAGATGTTCTGTTATGACACTGCTTTTCAGATCAGTCACGGAATGGTTTACATCTCTATTACTTCTCCACCCTTGAAAAAGAGCCGAATGCCTCACAAGTGGCAAAGAGAAAAACTACTTAGTAATACCAATATTTATATCTAATCTATGTCAGACAAAATTAGGAACCTTTTTTTTTTTTTTTCTATAAACAAATAAGATACCTATTTTTTATCTCAAAGATCTCTATTTTAGCTTTAAGGGAATCTTTAATGGATTTAAGTAGAATAAGGTGAAGTCTTCAACAGCTGAGTTGTGTGCATTTTTTTTTTTTTTTGGCAAGTAGCATTTCTCAGAGTGAATTTTCTGTTGTTTCAGCAAAAAGGTAGATCAATGCAATACACGGATATCATTTAAAAGCCATCTATGCAATTTATCCAATTGAAGCTGGAGGGAACAGTTAAGCTGAAACTACTAGTGGGGGTTATGGGTAAAATGGCAAATGCTTTCCACAGATACCTTTCTGGAAAAAGAATTAATTACAGGCTTCCTTTTTTTTTTTTTTTTTTTTTTTTTTTTTTTTTTAATTTTCCTTTATTCTTTTGCTTCTTTCTCCCCCACAAATTTCTTTCCTTATTGAAGTGCTGTTTTAGTAAAGTACTATTTTGCTTTCTCACAAAAAGTGGATAATTTTATTTTTTTTTCTCTAAAATATTATATCAAGGATACATTTTGTTGAAAAATATGCCATGAAATCATGGTCTGAATTGGAACTTCTCTCAGCATGCCCATTTGTTTTAGACTGATATGTTTGTCTGTAGGTTATTTGAATGATAGCTATATTCTCGTTAAAGCAAAGATTTCTACCTGTTACCTTCCCTAGCCTTCAGGGGTACATAGATGTAGATAGAGGTTTTCTCTCTCAGATCTTTTGCAGAAAAATGGCAAAGCGCCTTTCAGTGGCACTCAGCGAACCCACTTTATTCAATTCCCGTATTTCTGCCGTGAGAATAAAAGAGGAACTTGCCGTATTGTAGTGGGGGAAATGGTGCTGAGTCTGCACATTTGCTTTTATGTTTCCAATTTATGTTTTCTGCCTTACCTTCCGTGACAGTCTGAAACTCCTGAAAGGCAGAAGGCTAAGCAGTTAAAGAAAGCTTCGGGCTGGCTGTTACTGTCGTATCTCCTTCAGGTATTTAAGTTTATATTTGTGTTTATCAGGATTCATTGAATTTCAGGCAATGATATGCAGTGTCAGAAAATACAAATATTCACAATTAATATACAGTCCCATTGACTCACTCCCCATTTTCTTCCTTTGACATCCCCATTTCACTGCTCTGACACTTTCCCAGAGCTGCTGGGGGGGTTCGGTGCAGGAGGGCATCACACTGCCCATGGCTGGCAGCAGCAAGCAGAGCGGCCCCAAGCACAGTGTCCCTCTGTGAGAGGCATCTTCTTGCAGGATTCCTTTACAGGCAGGAAGTTTAATGGGCTGTAAGGTTCAGTTGTGCCTGATCTTTGCCTCCACTTGCGATGCCTTCTGTCATTCCTTTAATTTTTGGAAGTTGTGAAAAATGTACTTCCTTCCTCAGTCTGCTCCTGTCCACCAGCTCAAGGGCTGCCATGCCATGGGGCTGGTCCAGGGACACCCCTGGCTCTGGCTAGGGCATGCCGCGGCCACCCCAAGCACCCTCAGGTCACCCAGCACCTCCTCCGTCACCACAGCAGAAGAATTCAGCTCAGGAAGTAAAGCCAGCAGTCAAATACAGAGCCTTTTTGTTAGCTTCACTTCATCTCCAAGTCATTTTGTACTTTCCTCACAGCTGAAGCGAAAGGCAGAAGTTAGCTGCGCTCCTTTGCAGCTCTCGATATTTTCCCAGTATGTGAGCCGCATTCCCTGCTGCCAGGCCCTCAGGTATTTACAGACACTTTTGAACTTAATAATTTCTAATAAAGTAGCTTATCTCAACTCCTCTATCTGATTTAAAACAGCTCCTGGGAAAAGACACAAGCCCCAGATCATGGCAGGATGCTCAGTGCTTCCTGCAATGAGCTCAGCCCCCAACTGCTGTAGCTGCAGCCGCGTGTCCATGGCTTGGCGTATCAGGACCAGGGCCCTCAGCTGACTGCAAAGTCCAGTGGAGGAGGAATCGGTGCAAAACCTTGGACCTGCCTGGCACTGAAACCTCTTCAACTCTGAGCAAGCAGCGACTCGTTCCTTGGTGCAGGCTGACCTGCACGATCTCTTATTTTGTTTCCTCAAGGGAAATCCAAACATCTCCCAGCAGCATTTCTGGGAGAAGGGAAGCAAAATCAAAGTTTTTGAAGCAAAAACCTGAACATAAGTTTGGGCTGCTGAAGATCCGAGTATCCAAAAGAATTTTTCCTTTAACAACCCCAGTTGTTAATTCAAAGCTTTCATTCCTAGCAGAAGCTGCAGTGGTAAATGAGAGTTAAACCACCTTACAATTGCAGCTCATGTGCTTATAACATCCTGCAAAATGAGGCTGTGACTGGATGGGACAAACATGGCTCTTAAACATAGTCCTGCTAAAAGACGTTGCTTAATTCCTAAATTCCTTGAAGCATTCCTGACAGCAGTCGCATCTGCTGCCATAAAACCCATCGCGGCCTCTGCCTTTGAGAAAAACGTATTTAATAATCGGTAAAGTTCAAACTCAGCTTGTTGTGATGAATTATTAGGAGCCGTCATCATTTTCTTGCAAAAAAAAAGGTTATAATGGAACACAATTTTATGTTTTTCCATTTAATTGATGACGGTCTGAGTTTTTATTAATCTTCCTGGGCTCTGGTGTAAGATGCTGAAAAAGCTAATATGAGATCATTGTATCTGGTTAATGTGTGTGCTTTGCAAAATTGATAAGGCCTGTCAAGACATAAATTATTTAAAATTTGATAAATGTGTTGAAATCATTGAATTTTCAAACAGATAAAGCAGAGCTATTTCTCTTCCTTCTACCCCCCCATTCACAGCAAGGTTTTCGTGAGGCCGCTCAATGATTCTGCTTTATTCTTGCAGCGCGTGGCTTGCAAGATGCTGAGATTAGCATGAGGCAGCCAGGGCAGCATCCTCTGCAGCTACAGCAGTGAGATGAATACAAACCCTCGTGATGCAGCGGCAGGGCTGGGACCAGAAGAGAGCTCGGAGCCCACTGGAAGCTCCCCCAAGATGAGTTTTTCTCTTGTCTGCGGGATAAAAACGCTCACCGCAGCACGGGCGAGTGGCAGACTGGTGCTTCAGAGCAGTTTATCCCACCAGACCTATTTATTTCAGCTAATTGCCGGCGGTTTTTAAATGATTCCTGGCAGGGCAGAAGCTACAGAAATGATTGCTGGTGATTGATGACTAACCTGGATCAAGTCCCCAAAGCATCAGAACTGTTAACTCTTGCATGGCTGCTCCTCCTTTATTTAGTGCCTTGCCCATGGAGGAAGGTGTGGGAGCAGGTTCCAGGTGAGCGAGCACAAATTTAACGGGGCAAATACAAAAAATACAGCATTTACTGATACCGGCATTGCTTCAGCACAGACTAATTTCTTAAAAATAGTTCACAGGGACCTCATTCAACCCTGTGCCTCTCTGCCATGATCTGAATCATTCATGGAAGTGAAAGGCCTTGAAGAGAAATCACAATCATTCAAAGAAGCATGCAGGAAGAGGCAGTGGTTTGAGTGAAAACCACACAAATAAACACGATGCTATGCTTTGGTCTGAACTGCTTCTGTGGTTAGCGTACCCCACCAAAAGAGCAAGGCGTGTTGTGGGTTCTGCACAGCGTGACAGGTCCAAGATAATGCCCAGTACAGGAAGATGTCTGTGGTCTGATGGAAATTTGGGGGTAACCGGGTTACAGTTTACAGCCTCTGTAATACAGAAAATAGATGAGGTGATTTCCTCTGCTTGGGAATTGATGGGTTGGAGGGAATGGGAAAATGCAGGTGCAGCAGAGGAGAACTACAGCCACAGCCATCTATTTAAATGTATATACAAACTTCCCTAAGCTAGTATTTTTTTCAAATACCTTCCTAGCAATATTTTCCACTATAGAGAAGCACCGTAGTGAGATGGGAAGATGCTGAGGAGGTCATTTTTTCCAGCACGCTCTGCATTCTTTTAATACAGATTTTTTTATTTCCTGGAAATTGCTAACCAAAGTGAATAACCAGCTGAACAAAACACATCGGCCCATCCCTGCTAATAGCAAAAGGCTATCATCACGTGAGGGGTCTGTGCAATGCGTAGCAGCAAATGATGGGTTAGGGTTTGGTTCTCTCGTGTTGCAGAAAGCTTTATTTAAAATAGCAAAGTCTGTGCACACACACAAAGGGTTTTGTACAAATATTATTCATGTTTCTGAACAAGGTGCCCTCACTCGTGCTCCTGCGCTGGGCACTGAGCAGAACTAGGCTGTTCTTTGTTAGGCACTGTTTATTGAACGTTTGCAGAACACCACAAATGTACCATCCAGGGCTTGCAAAGTCCCCTTTCCTGTGACTGACTGAGCCGATGACTTTTTCAGCCCCTGAGCCTTGTTCCTACAGCAAGATGAGGGAAGAGGGCAGAAGCAGGAGGAGGCAGAGTCAAGAGTTAAAGCTGCCCAAGTCCTGTAGTCTTCAACCTGTTTGAGAGAGGAGGAAAAAAATACTCATTTTAAGGAAGCAGCAGCGATTATTGGGTGCTGTATGTGCCCTAAACAGGAATATTGCATCCTCATGATTCAACACATTAATGGTTTTGTATTCCTGTGTTATGAAAGCCAGTTCATTGCCACATGAACCAGCCCATGTCACTGCAGCTCCAGCGGCAGGTCTCACTGTGAGCATACCAGCTGCTCCTTCACTGCAACACATACACAATTAAACGTCGTGGCAGTGGCTTGGCATGGCACAACTCCGCAATTCCACCACCATGGCTGTGAAATAACTGTGCCCTAATACCTTCCCGATGTGACAATCCTGACTTGTTTTATCATGCGGTAATGTTTCCCATTCCTTAGCTCCCCCGAACCTTATACTACATATTTCTTCTTTTTATGGCGGAGCCTGCGGAAAGAAGCACTTCCGAAAGCAATGCTCTGCTATCTCATTTGGAGTGAGCGCCCCCAGAAGAGCCATACGCCGAGCATTACCGCTAACACATGGCTCAATGCCCTCTAGATCTCTTCCTAAAAGGAAGGGGAGGAAAGCCAAAGAGCCGCTGCACACATACCAATAAGCACTGCAGAAGGAAAGCAGCCCAGAAGGACGGCTGTGTGCATCCCTGTGCCCTTGCCAAAGGACAGGCAGAGCTGCATGCAGACACAAAACTGGGTCCTCCTGCGCACCGAGCGGCTTTGGGGCCAGCAGTGCTCCTTCACCTCACCCCCTGCAGTCCTCAGCCGGGTACCAGTTGTGGGTACCTGTGCCTCCAAGTGGTTGTTAGCACTTCAAATAGGAGCAAAAGCTTCTGGACTTTCAGCCCTATCCCCACTGGAGCCTGGGGCTGCCACAGGATGGCATCCCACCTTCATCACCTCTGCATCCTCGGTGCCAGCCCCGGCCTGCAGCGGGGAGCTCCCAGCTGCTCCCAGTGCCACCTGGCTCACCTTCAGCCCTTGGGCTGGCTTAGCAGTGGCTGAGGACCCATGCATAAACATGCAGTGCTGCACCGGGAGCTTTCCATCACCGTGACAGCTTCCCCCAGCATCGCTATGACAGCAGTATTCGTGGTGGTGCAGATAAGCATCCGTCTCTGCTTCCATTAGGATCTCCTATTTTCCCAAGTTCGTAGCTCAGCCATAAAAAACGTAGCATGGAGGCAGAGACTTGACATACAAGGTCTCAGGCTGAGAGTGATCGCTGGTGTCTTTTTCCCCCTTTCCAACCTAAAGAAGAAAATAATTTACCTACGGAGGGGTGCTCGTTCCTCCCCAGCAAACCATCCAGTGCCTAGCCCTGCAAGATCCATGACAAACTCGGGGCAGCATTTTGCCAGGAGGAGGAGGAAGGAGCTTTTCTTTGGGGGTGGAACACTCTACAACTCAGTTATTTCCCTATTTAGCTGCTTTTCATG
The DNA here is from genome assembly GCF_964211825.1 of Aythya ferina. Classification (NCBI taxonomy): domain Eukaryota; kingdom Metazoa; phylum Chordata; class Aves; order Anseriformes; family Anatidae; genus Aythya; species Aythya ferina. The sequence goes on along the minus strand of NC_140303.1, from coordinate 35,974,468 downwards.
CCGTTCATGCAATGGGTAGCGTGTTGGTGAATGATAATGCAGCTGAAAAGCTTCTCTTTGTACGTGAGGATGCTGATGTAGGATAGCCCTGAGGAGGACTACCTTGCAAATATGTTTTACAAAATTTATGTTTAAGACTTCAAGGGCTTTAAAACAAGTCAAATGTCCACTTCTAGCCTGTCAAAACACACGTCCTACCTCTGATTTCCTGACTACACGCTCAACTTCTGTCTTTTCAACAGGACTCCCCTCTCAGGGTGTGCAGGAAGAATGTACCTGGGCAGTATCTGTGTGCATTGAATCGGGAACCTGATATTTACTGAGACACGTGGGTCAGAAAGCTAACACTGTCACTGCTACGAATTGTTATTTGCTCTCTGACTGCAAACTATTTTGCATTAGACATAGCTTGGCCTAGTCATGTTACTGAAAAATGATGAGACGTGCTCTACAAGTGAAGTTGCTCAGCTCCTCATGCAGGTTAGGCCTTGCAAAATACACGCAGCTTAGCACCTGCAACCAACGCACCAAAAGCTATGATTATGTTCACAGTCTGACTCAAACTGAGAGCACGAGTGGGCACACCAAGTTAGGTATGCCAATGGAAGAGACAAGACCAAAAATACAAATGTATAATAAACATTTTATTGTACAGATAGGAGAATTTTAAGCATTTGGCAGGTTAACTACGCAGAACAAGAAAACAGAATGGAAAAAAAAATCTGCTTTTGTCTGTCACCCCATCTTTTAGCAGAGGTTCTGCTTTGCTGTTCGGGTTTTCTTGTGTCCTTAGGCATGGTTTTATCTAACACATCTGAGAGCAGTGTGTGCTTGCCTTGCTTGACACATGACAGTCCTCGACCTGTCCAGAGATTTATGCATTTGTTCCCCTGGATGGCTCCCATTGAGCTTTTTGCATCTGCCGTAAGCTATTGTGAATAAAATCCTTGAGCTTTCATGGGGCAATAGAAATTACTCATTACAGAAGTCCGTGTGACTGAACTGGCACAGATGTGGTTCAGTCCCCGCTGATATAAAAAGAAATATTAATAGCTCCTTTCGGATCTTGACATTTTTATTTTCATACTTCATGCCATTCTTTTTCTGTTTTGAAACAGGTATTTTGTGACGCTAATCAAGTCGTACAAGCCACGGACGTGCTGGACTGGGAAGACAAGGATGCTGCAGAGACATTGGTCGACAACGTGGTCCACTCCAGGATCATCAATCCCTTACGCCTGTTTGTTAAGCCATCTCCAGTACTGAAACATGGCCAGGTGTCCTACTCAGACAGCACAGAAAACTTTTGGGATTGGTTGTCCAACATCACGGAGGTTCAGGAATCTCTTGCACGAACTAAACGCAGACCTATAGTAAAAACTGGGAAATTCAAGAAGATGTTTGGATGGGGCGACTTCCACTCTAACATCAAAACTGTTAAACTGAACCTCCTGATCACAGGGAAAATCGTTGATCATGGCAACGGCACCTTCAGCGTTTATTTCCGACATAACTCCACAGGTCTCGGGAACGTTTCTGTAAGCCTGGTGCCACCTTCCAAGGTGGTTGAGTTTGAGTCGTCTCCACAGTCAACGCTGGAGACCAAGGAATCCAAGTCCTTCAATTGCCGGATCGAGTACGAAAAAACAGATCGCGCTAAAAAAACTGCCTTGTGCAATTTCGACCCCTCCAAGATCTGCTATCAAGAGCAGACTCAAAGCCATGTCTCCTGGTTGTGTTCTAAACCCTTTAAAGTTATCTGCATTTACATTGCTTTTTACAGCGTAGATTACAAACTGGTGCAGAAGGTCTGTCCTGATTACAACTACCATAGCGAGACTCCGTACCTGTCCTCTGGCTGAGACAGCTGCCAGTAACTGTAAAGATCCAGCATCAGTCATAAAAATCAGCATTCCCATTAACCTTCTGGAGAAATATGTTTTCCTAGCAGGTTAAAAAGTCTTTTAAAACTGTAGCTGTGTTTGTGCTGTATCGTAAATAATCAAACTGTTTATGTAACAATCATTTTCATTTGAGACCATTGCACTTTAGCACTCTCATCGTTCACAAGGGAACCACCAGGCAGACACATTATGAAAAAAAAAAAAGAAATCAAAGCAAATTTTGTCTGTAATGAGCATCGATCATGAAAATAATTCTTTTTTAAAGAAGACTCAACAGCAGAGAGATTATCTTTTACTTGAATTGGACAACACTTAGCAGGAAACGATCCTGTTTCTCATTGGGAACTTTAGGAGGTGACAATATAAAGAACAAGTGATTCTCAGCTGCTTATATGGAAACCCAAATAAACAGCTCTCCCTCTAATTTCACAAAGAATGTTATACACACAGGGCTCAAAGGATCAAGTCTAAATATTGAAAGTGTTATTTCTAGGAAAAAGAAAAGGAAGCTGCATTTCTATGAGTTGTAGTAGTTGTATGTATTCGTTGAAGTGAAGAGTGAGTAGTTCTTCCTTCAGACTTTTACCCATGGATATGCAATGATGTAATTAAACACTGATGAGTTTTAGTTTATTAGACCCACCAGGTGTGCAGGTTTGGTGTACATTTCTTCCTTCTGTGGTCATCACTGGTTTTGATCATTCTTAAGTGTTTGCACACTTGTACTAGTTTCATGGTGAGAGTATACATACCCTGGAAAAAGATAATCTCTGTTTAAGTCTGAAAATGGTAACAGGGGCTGGTTTCCCCTCAAAGGAAGCAATTGTCTTGCTACCACTATACTGTGGCGAAGAAAATACATCACAGTGTAAGGATGATGCCTGAGTAACACGAGCTTTCTGCTTAACAGCACCCAGTTGTCTTCCTTATCATTGCATTGCATATTGAAGGTCAGTACATAGGCAATGAAAAACAGAGGAGAACAAAAATCTATGCATCTTCACCTCATAAAGCAGATTTCAAACAATTGCTGTCGATATGAAAACACTCAGCCAGACTCACACCTTGTACAGAAAGCATCTTGTAGTTGTAAAACCCAAGGGTCTGGCTAGGAATTTGCTTCAGAAGCAAAGCTGTTGCTCCCTCTGAAGTCAGTAGCAGCTAGCTCCAACGGTGCGGCGCCAAGCACAAATTCCCCAGGCTTTCTTGCAGTATTGATTTTACCACTGCTGCTGGTTTGCTATCGCAGACCCCTGTGACAGCCTGATATTAGAGGTCCCGTGCAAAAAGCTGGCTGAGGAAGTGTTTTTCATTACCTATAATCAAACTAACATGCAGGGCCCAAGAAGCTACACGCAGCTTAAATGAAGTACTGTTAAAATACTTTGCTCAAGTTTTATGCACCCAGACAAATGACTGGCAGCTCAGAAGGACTCACTCATGAGATTAATTCTGATTTCCATGGTAAAGTCACACACATGAATTTATTCTGTCAAAAAAATAAAGGTAATGGTTAATTTGCTTTTCTCTTTAGGTGACAAACTTAAATGTGTGGTTTTGTTTCATCACAAATCTGAATGTTTTCCTCCATTTTATAGAGTCTCTCCTGTTCTAAATGATGTTTTTAGTTTGTCAATTATTGTTGATTCCTACAAGATGTTCTACTTTGTATTCTGTATAGCGTGTCCTCGTTCTAGCTGTATATAAGCTTGGATTTATTGCTATGGGTTCGGTGTTTGGTGCTTTTGTAACTTAGCTGTAAGCCATGATTTTATTGCCATGTATTTTTACTCAGCACTGTAGGCAATTAAAAGAAAACCCTACATGCTATTTATTGTAGAGTACGTGGAAACCATATATGTATATACACTTGAATATGTGTACATATACAGAATATATGTGTACATGTATTTGTATGTAAATAAAGAGAGTTTGCTAAATCTGTCACTCACTTGTGGTAAATTGGATTTTTTTTTCCCCCAATATCACTTTGTGTCCTTATGCACAAAAACTCAGATATTGCTACACATCACTGAGTATTTTTCCCAGCTGGAATGTGTTCTTTGATGAGATATTTAAGTCTGGCCTGCACCTGACTGTGCTAGAAGCCTGGGCTGAATAGGTTTGATAGTGTTTATGGCAGCTGAGAAGTGGATGGTTTGATGAATGTGGTCATGAACTGCTTAATTATTAGGTAAGGCCCCTGAACCAGGGCATTAAAAGTAGAGGGGTTGGTTGGGCTCATGTCTGCTGGGTTCCTGCCCAGCAGAGGCTCTGTGGAGATGCAGGGCCTGCTGCTTGGTCTGTCCGTGCTCGGGGAGCTTCTGGGGTAGGAGCTGGGTTCTCCACCTGCAGCTGCAGAGCCAAGGCCTGGGCTGGGCATCCCACACCACAGGGTGAGGGTCCAGGGCCTGTGGCAGGCAAGCGGGGCTGCGAAAAGGCCTCAAGCCTCCATTTGTTATGAGCCAAGCTCCAGGTAGCAAAATTGGCTCACACACCAAGAAGACAGGTGCCCAGGCAGCAGCAGATGACTTGAATCAAGTCTCGGGCCCACCCATAAATCCCCCCCAGGAGCTTTCCTTTCCCCTAAGGGCTGAGGAGTGACCACTGCCAGCCCTGCTCCTCTCCTGCCGCACCAGTGAACATAACATAGGCTAGGGAGAGCCGAACATTTTCCACAGAGAAAAAGGCCCCGGTCCAGAGGGCCCCACACACCTAAGAGAAGCCCTCGAAGGCTCAGGGTTTGCCTTACAGCAGGCCAAAAATTGGTGGTGCTGCAATGGCAGCCCTATACCACCACCCTCATCTTCCTCCTCCTCCAGCCCCAGTGCATTGGGGCAGCCTGGCTCTGTGCTTGACCCTGTGAGGGATGGAGCCCCGGTACCAAAACCCTTTATGTCACAAAACTCACCCCTATCCACCACGTTGTTTCTGATCAGTACCTTAAAAATCAGCCCCAAATGATTACAGTGCATTTTTTAATATCATTTTTGAGAAAATCACTGCAAGAAAGGACTTGCAGTCAAAAATCAGATTAAAAAGAAAGTGTTTCAGCCTAGCGAGTTAAGCAAAATATGCTCCAATGAACCTAACAGTGACAGACTTCATTAACTCGAGTTTCACTACCTGTGTAAACAGAACAAAATTTAATTTTACACAGAACAGGCACTACTTTAAAAAGAATTTTCTGTATAAACAGATGACTTTTTATACAAGTTCCAAATTTCAATAGTTGTCACTCATGACCCTTATCCAGAGAATTTTGAAATAAGAATTTAGTAGATTAAATGTCATGCACCTTAAAATAATTGCTTGGAAGCAAAGAAAATACACAATTTTTTAGAAAATGTCCCAAGTGAGCAGGAATGACTTATGACTGAAGAACCAATGTTTCTCATCTAATTCAAAAAAGTTTAATATATTGAGTTATAAATCAATTCAAATCTCAACAGTGGAGTTTTGCATGTATTTATATCAATGCAAATAAGAATTTAAACTCCTCACTAAATATGCTGGCTGCTGTTCTCTCCATCACTCTGATATGAAGGTGTTCGGTGCAAATCAGCATCCTGAGCTGCTACCTCCCTCCCCCAAAATCATGGGTAATTCAAGGACATTAGAATTTGCTATTTGTTTTATGCTCCGTTGACCAGCATAATCTGGATAATGTTTTATTTATAGTATAATAATGATTCGTCATTACCACTGTTCCTATTCAAATATGCACAGTAGAAAAGACAATAACAAGTCGCAAACTAAGCAGCTCAAGGAAACACACATCAATCAAATACATTTTTAGCTGTAGGCTGTCTCATTTGAAAAGCTAGACTATGCCATTCCCCTCTCTGCCTCTTGTGAACATCTCTTAGATGCATCCACCAGAAGCAGTTTACTTCTTGTTTTTTAAAATGAATAAAATAAAATGATGTTTCTAACACATGGGCAACTAGCATTGAAGTGTATACAGAGAATTTTACCTGTACTGTATCGGTCACTGACTAACTAGGAATTAGCATAACCTCCTCACAGGTTTCCAGAATCAGGGTCACAAGTTGATATCATGTCCCAGAAGCTAGAGAAAAGAAGTTAAGCCACATGCCAGCAGCACAGCCTGCTCAAATCTACGTTTAGTAGTGATGCAACTTGGATGAAATCCATTGTGTGTTGCCAGCCTCGTGGTGCAGCAACATCACCCTGCAGACTGCTGCTGCCCACCAAATCGCTCAGCTCACCAGCCTGGAGCACCCGTAGGTTTTCAGCCAGAAGGCAGCTTCCAGCTGCAGGATCTCCAGGCCGGGTTTGGGATCACATACAGACCTGGGCCATGGGAGCTGCACACAGGACCCTGCAGAACACAGCCTGGCCGTGGCAGTGGGCACAGTCCCAGGAGAGAAGCAAAAGCTGCTTCTGCAACGTTTCCTCTGATGTCCTACTACTCACCTTGCACCTCTTCCTTTGACTATCATTAGTAAAAAAAAAAACAGTTTTATTGTCACCCTGATCCTAGCATCTCACATTCCAATTATTCTGTACACCTGCCCTTGGCTGCTTTACATTTTAGCCACTTCAGATGCAAATTCAGGTTCCCTAGTCTCTTGCCTTGTTCCCAGACAGTATGTGGCTCAGCTATCATTATGCAGTCAATTAAGCTTTGGCTACCTTATCTTAACAGCTCCAAATACGCTGGTGATCTTCCTGAAAGGTGATACATTATAATTGGTTCCAAATTGGCAAGAAAGTGAAGAGCGGAATATGAGACAGTGAGGCTATATGAATTAGCCCTAAAGTTTAAAATGGAAAAAACAAAATAAAATAAAATAAAGCAACTGACGTTATCAGTGTGTTTGCCTGGATCTCATAGCACTGGTCAAATTTGTATTATCTGCTACAGCCAACATTGCCCAAGAAACAAGACTTGCCCCTGGGGGCAGCATCAGCTCCATAGGGCCAAGCTCTGGGTATGTTCCTGGGGACATGGCAACACCAGCATTACTAACTGCAGCCACTTGCATAACAATTCACATCTATTTTTGTGTGGACTGCTCTAAAGAAGTCCAAGTTTCAAAATTTGTCAAGCCAATTTTAACTGAAGTACTTCAAAACTTGAGCATTTGCATTTCAGCTTGGTAAGAGAACTGAATATTAAGGAACCCTGAGTCTATTTTATGTCAATACTACTTAGGCTCTTCTTCCACATTTTGAGGTGTTTTTGAAGCACACGCCACAATGGCAGGTGATGCTGAGCTGACTTACACCACAAACCTGGCAGCCCAGTGCAGAATACTTAACACAGATTTCCGGGGAGGTAAACCAGAGGATTAAAAATACTTCAAGATGCCATATTTAAGATGATAAAGCAAGCCTATTTAACATTATCTAGTACTTGAGAAGTGGATTGGAATTAAGTAGCCTTATGTCAATTGTATTTAACTGCAGCATTTCTGGCTTCAATCACTGAAGATCTGGATTAGACAAAGAAATCTTGGGAAACCAAGGAACCCGAGCTTCCTGGAGGCAATGCTCTGTCCCAAGTGAGCACCCTCTCTTCCAACTTTCTTCTGCCAGTTGTAAAGTATTTATATTTATGAGACCCACAGCATTTTGTGACAGCCAAGCACAACCTCACTGCTCAAAGTAAAATGGTACCATGGATGAATAGCATGCAAGGTAGTCCAGACCCATTAAATCATCCACACTCAGTGCATTGAGATAGAAGGACTGGTTGTAATTTTATTTGGCAAAGGAAGTGGAGAGAGAAACGTATTTGATACATTACACCAGTTACCTTTAAAACAAGCAGAACCCCGTATTTAAAACATAAGTATTGAATAGCATTGCCAGAAGCAGATTAATTGCAGCTTCCAGGAAAAACTGAGCTTATTTCACATTGACTTTTATTCCCACTTGAATTAAGTTCCTTATGTTACACTGCTTCATTTGAATTTTTTGAATTGGTTTTGCATAGTATCATTTACTGATGTACTATCTTTAATTACATAATACACATACAGTCTCCAACTGCATTATTAATGGAAGTGTTTTTAATTAAATGGCTCTCAGCATAATATCCAGTCATTAATTTCACATGTTGAGGATGTGGAGAGATTCTATTCTGATGGTCTGGGGAAACTTTGTACTTTAGATGAGGAATACTTCCAAAGTGATAGTTTTAGAATGAAGTTGAAAATCATTATGAGCATTGAATTACCCTCTCAGCAGCTGGTACCGCAGTTATGCTCTGCTGGGCATTATCTATTCTTCAGCTGAAGTGCTCCTTTTGCTCTGCCATGCTTCACCGCTGGTAATTTTCAGATGCCTCTCACAGGGTTCATGTGTATTCCACAGTGAATAATATCAGGCTCACCTTTTAGGAACAATTTATGCTCAGATAACAACACTAAGGCTCCACCTTCCACAAGGAAAAACCCTGCGTCCCCCTTTCTAATTATATCTCACCTACCAGCACCTACTCAAGTTTTCAGTGCTCTCAGAAATGACAGTATCAATGCTCGTGGGGTCTGGGCTTTTTTCACCCATCCTGCAGATGGAGGCACGGACACACTAGTGCAGAACGCAGGCTTTGCTGTGAGCATTCACCCTGCAAAGACAGCTAATTAGGGTCAAGAGACAGAAGAAGAGCATTATTCCCCACCTTGTACCCTCCCCCCATAGCAGCACAACCTCAATGTTGCTTTATTCCCAGACAGCCAGCAGACCTCTTATCCAGCCCAGCTTGGGGAGGTCCATCCAAGCAGTGGGTCAACATGAAATTTTCTTTTCCACAAAGTCTGAAGATAGGATCAATTGTCACCCATTTATTTCCACCTTCTGTTTATTAAAGATAAATCCTTACTTTTTTTCCTCTCCTTAAAGTTCTAGGACAGCACTTTACAGGACTTTTAACCTTAGAAGTCTTTTTGTGTGTGTTTCTATGAGAGCTCAAGGATCTTAAGTGCAACTAGGTTGCACACTACTTGCATTTGAAATGTCGATTTTGGGGTAAATTTGCCCATTTTTCTCAACAAGAATTTCACATATGGAAATATCATGGCAAGATTCTTGCCATCTTATTAGCCTCTAGGGAATTAAGTCCCGCATCTTTTTTGAGTAATTAAGCCCTTCCCTAAAAGCTGTTTTTTAGTTCTTTTTCAGCTTAAAAGCTTTTTCCTCACTGCAGAGGTTCTCCTGGTTTACACCTTGCTTACTTTACACCTCTCTGCCTCAGCTCAGCTTCCTGCTGCAACACTCCTGCTTTTGAATTTCTTTCTGCTAAGCCCCTCTAGAGCTGCCATCCTTTTTGACACCGAGATGCTGCTGTTGACCCTTCCTCTTCTGCTCCTGTGGCCTAACTGCAGCAATTACCTGCCACCATCTCAGTTCAGCTGAGCAAAGAAAGCCTTGTGAAGGAGGAGAGGAGACACAGGAGGAGCATAAATTAGAACAAATGCTCAGAAATCTCTCAGCAAGATGAAACTGAACTCTACTTCCAGGAGAACCAAAGGACTTCAGGTAGCAAGTTCATACCATCACTAGAAATCCTACGAAGGCTCAAAGCAGAGTCCCAAGTTTTAGTGCCCTGATCGGGAGAAAAGGCAAGGAGGCAGAGCATATCCAACCAGGCTAGCAGCAACAGAGCCCATATTTCCAGAGCATCCCTGTTAAAGATGGTTGTTTCTCTGAGTTTTTGTAAAGGAAGAAGGAAGAAAAGGGGATGAACACAAACACTTAATGAATTCCACTGTATCAAAAAGATAGTTGGTTGTGGACCTCCAGCGCATTAAAAATGGATTTTACAGAAGAGAAATAACTCAAGTATTTTTATATGACAAGACTAATTAAAATATATGCCCACATTCCAAGCTTTTCATGTCTACATAAAACATTGCACCATAATGAAGATAATTGAAAGTATGACTTCCATCAATATTTAATTAGCATTTGGTGCTAACTCATTATTTTGGTACAATTAATTTGACATCTTGCAATATGGCCTGTACAGATTTCCTTCTCGAGTGCTGTTTTATTGGCGGAACACGAGTAACACTAGACATGTGCACCTTCCCCGAGGCTTCTCGAGGACCATGAAATATGGATACTATGATTGACATTTTAATCTAGCGCAGGATATGAAAACATAATATTGATGCTCAAAATATGCATGTGTATTTGGTTAATGCATTTTTGTAATAAGGGAAATATTCCACTCAACTAACATTTCAGAAAACAAATTGTACCGTCATCACGTCTGCCTTTTCTCCCTGAATCCTGACTTATGTACACAGCGATAATTCAGTACATCAGACCCACAGTGCCTTATTTTAACTGTTTAAAACCTTTGTAACTATCAATTTTGAGATGATTCCCTATAAATCCGTAGAGTTCTCTACAATAAAAAGTGGATCTTTAGATGATCACAGGTTACAAGATGACTCCTGATGACAGGGATATATAGCTCACAGGAGTATATTCTGCACTACCTACAAAAACAGGCAGACAAAGGCCAAAAGGGATAGGGTTGAAATTACATCAGTAATTTTGGCTGTCAGTCTAACTTTTGATGGAAGGCAGCAGATAATAGGGGTTGGGTGGTAAAGAGAGATCCTGGGGCAGTTTTGTCAACACTGATGGGATTTCACTGCAATGTTTTGATTCATACAATGAGACCTCAATGGATAAAGTTTCAGATCTGCAATACTTTTCTTTAGCCCTGACTTCCCATGGCTTCCCTGACTTCACATTGCAAATATTACTGGAGCTTGTAGGTTAGCTTGCTCTTACAGAACACAGGATTGCCTTGAGTTTTGTGGTCAAATTAAAAACAATATAATGAATGCATTTTGTATGCCAGGACTCAAATATGTACTTTATGATAGAAAAACACTTCAAGCACTGCAATCTGCAAAATCTGAAGTTACCTTTCCATTGCAGCAACATTTAAAAACCTACAAGAAGCATAGAGACTCTTTAGAACTGCAGATACCAAAGTTAATGTGTTGTCTAAAAAACCTCTGCTCTGTACACTTCAATATACATGCTTAGTGATACATAATATAACATTTTCTGAAGACAAGGACTACAATTGCTAAAAAGTACAACTGGCCTTTCAAAACTGTTGAAACACCCTCAAAGTAGCCATTCTTTGGAAGCCTGACCAGTTTGACGCACCTTAAATTGGTCACACCCCCAAAACTTGACTTAGTTCAAACTAATATTTGCTTACATGCAAGAGGATGGAATGAAGTGTTTGGCAAAGCCTTAATGAGTGTGACAAATGAAGAATTGGTAACAACAGCTGTAAGAGGGAAGTACCAAGATCTGCTTTAAGCGCTGTTTTTCTTCATTTTGCACATACCTACTTGTTTTATTAAATATAAAACCCTCCAGCTCATTGATTTTTAGAATTTCCCTCACTTGTAGGGACATTTTCAAGTATGTACTACATATTTTTAAGGAAAACCACTTCTTTTTTTTAATGATTTTTCAAGCAAAGGCAAAGCTAATGAACAGATCCTATAACTTTGTCACTTTTGAAGGCTATTAAGACAGTAATATTCATGCCTGGCATGTTAATGTAGCAGCGCATCTAAAGAACAAGAGGTAATCTCTCTTTAACCAATTGAAAAAGCATTTCCCAGCCAGCCTGACAAGTATCATTTACAACCTGCAGGCTCTGGCACACGTTTTTGTTCAAATCCCATTACAGGGCCCCAGAAGGACACGCATCGCGCTAACGCAGTTCCTGGGCAAGGACCAAAGAAAGATCACCATTCCCCTCTGAGTTATTCTTCCTGCAGATCTTCCAAGCGCAGTTATGATAACTCTGCCATCCACCTACTCAGAAACAGGCTATTGAGCACAGTGCTCACAACAGAGCCAGGATCTATTTTTCAGTGTCATTTCTCCTCACCTATTCCCCAAGCAGCTGTCAACCCAGGAGAGTGGGAGCAAAAAAAAATTTTGCTAGGTGCAAATGGGAAGGATGAGTACTTGGCCTGCAGTGTGAAGGTGTCAAGTCCTTCCAGCTCAAACTCACTGGAAATAAAAGCCCTCATCACCTGTGCACATTTTGCTTATCAATTACTTGATGGTAGGTGGTATTTACTTAAGGCACAGAAGAAAAATCCACAACTAAGAAATCTGCAGTGGTGCCTTTCTCATTCTGGTTCGCAAAAGACATTCCTATGACTGCTCATGCACAAGAATTAAGCAAACAACTTCTTAGCAAATCCTAGCCAGGCATTTTAGTTCTGTGCATGTCCGTGCACACATGCATGCAGAGCTAAGTGTACTACAGGGAAATTAATCCTAAATACAGGGAGGTCGTGATGAAACCAGGAGCAAGTTCAGCTGCAAACTCTAATAATGTATCATGCTCAAAGAGGTTTATATTACACATTTAGAGAATTGGCTAGGAAAAAAAACACAGGTATTTCAACTGGTGGAGAAAGGTGTTGATGCGACAGCTGTAGATGTAAGACACTCACCATGAAGGCAGACAGTGATCAGGACTTCACTGCAGGTTTTACTGCCTCACCAATAACCCTTCTGCCCTGCGGGAGAGCCCTGGTGTGGACAACATGTGAACGTCCTCCTTCACCCTGAACCTCACCCTTTTGGCATAAATTGATGACCGAATGGCTTTGACAAGCACTTGCAGAGACACTAACTGTAAGCAGGTGAGCACTGAAGCCTCAGCCCTACCGAGCCAGCCATGGCCTTTCCTTTTTCCTTTCCTCCAAGGCAGCACATGGCAGGCAGCTCTGGGGAAATTGGCATCTCCATTACAGGCACTTAAATCCTTTTTATCAGCAGGAAAAGAAGCCAATTCTGATACTTGTAGACTTGCAAGAGCCAAATAAAAGTTACTAAATGATGCCAGCGCTATTGATGGTTCTGATAGGAATCTCCACACACAGCTGTACAAGCTGCTTATGTTTTACCACTCATCGACCTCAGCACCACCCAGTGCTGCTGAGCCAGCCCCATGTTGTGTGTTTGCTTTTAAAGGATGAAATGATGAAAAACATTCGCGTCAGGAAAAATTTCTTCCTGTCTTTGTGCTTCGTTTTAAAATACAAACACAGATTATTGTTAAAGACCGTCTCAGTGCAACAGCAGCCTCCCTACCTCTACGTGCCTTTATTCGGAAGAACCAGGAACAAATATTGAGTTTGCTCTCTGTAAACAAGCAAAGAGGGAAGGTTATGGATTTGCTGATAGCACTGACTTGAAGACTATAAACACAACGACTGTTCATAGAATGGCTAAGAGTGCAGAGATTATTTTTTTGATCTACACAGAAGCCCAACGACAAAATGCACTTGGGTTTTATACCAAATGGAGTATTCTCAACAGCTGATTTGAGGGTTATATTTAAAAAAAAAAAACAGACTTAACATTCCTCAACATTAAATAGTAACCTCCACTTAACATAAACCAGTCAAAATCCTCTTATTTTTTAGCTTTTTTTTTTTTTCCCCTCTAACTGTCCAGAATAACACATAGCAGCCAGCCCAGGACAGTCAGTGTCTTAGAGGAATCGGATTAAGCTACATATCGGAGACCTTACCTGGAACTATACTTTCAGTTCTCACATTGACTATGCTATTTAAGACTAAAGGATATTTTTATCCCAAGACATTTTAAATAGCTTCTAATGCAAAGGGAAATCATAAGAAAAAGCTTCCTGAACATTCATACTAGCATTTTTTTTTTTTCAGGATAATTCTTTTTGAAAGCCAGTATTCTGCTTGAGTACTTTGATTAAAATTCGTACGGGATATTCACAGAGATGAATGTGACCAGGGTACGCTGCCCCAGTAAGCATCGCATATTTAACTAAACAAGTGACAAGACTAGTATGAAATATTTGTCAATAAAGCAGCTCAGAATGCAAGCACTCCGTTTCTTTGATGAAGTACATCTGAATAAATAGCCTTTTTGTGGCTATCCAGAGACACTAATTTCAGGCACACAGACTCTGCAGCTCTTGCAGGCCTCCAGAGCTGTTACAAACTCATTCCTCTGTTCCTGCCAGTTCCTGTGGTAACTTTAATCAGCAGCACTGAAATCACCAGTTTAAGAGTTGTGAGCCAGGTACAGGCAGAACCAGGCCTTGTATACACCCAAAAGCTGTCAGAGGGCCTACCAGCCACAAGTCATCCTAATAAACACCTGCAATACCTGCTGCTCTCCAGGCTGCAGGCCTGAAAGCTGTGGAGAAGGGGCAAGCCTCTTATGAGAAGGAAATGCAGTTTTTACAGTTTTAGCCTCAACTTGTGATGATGGGGCAGCACCAAGCCAAGGAGCAGACTGCCCAAAGTTTATGGTGAACTATCTCCTTGCTGTCTCACTTGGTTTTGCAAGTTCCCAGCTTGCATGGCGTTCATGGTAGTCTTGAGTTATTTTTCTGCATTAGCAATTTGAAAGCATCTCCATTGCAGAAAGCCAGTTTCAGATGATTATTCTGCCAAATACTGCATTCTATTTCTTCAAGCTGATTCTTTATATCCTGCCAATCTATTATAATTTTTTATCCTGCTGCCCTTTTTAATGAGAAAATACTTGTTTGATCGCGGTTCTTTCCTCTGAATGAGCTTTTGCATCAGAAGAGGCAAGATTAATTAAGCAGAAACCAAAGTTGTTTTTTGAGAGTCAAAGGCTAAGTACCTGCAGAGCAGCATGGAAATCTTGAGCTCCCATGCAGGCAAAATAAAGTAAAAGGAATAGCTAAAATATGCTACTGATTTTAAATGCAGAATACATATGATGGACTTAAGAGAAATCTCTCAATGTCAGCGCATTGAGTAGGACAAAACTGAATGACAAAGAGGTACAGATATCCTAAATATTCTGAAAAAAATCTGAAGAGATGCCCAACATCAGGGCTTATCTTTTGTCATCTTGCAGATGTAAGTTTCCCAAAGCAGATTTAGACTTATGAGTTGAGCCTCCTGATGAGAGCTATGCATCACTACATTCCCTACCTACCCCTTAAAGAGTAGCTGAGAAGAAACTGTTTTGTAGAGAAGATTTGAAACCTGGGTTATGCCCAAATTATTTATTATGGCAAAAGCATATTAAACTATTTGATGCATCTACCATGTTCTCCCTGCTCAGTTGAAAATATACACCTGAAAAACCTCAACATCTCAAAGAGATAACGCACTAACATGGCTCACCCTCACACACAAATCTACATTTTTTTAGAAACACTGGAGCCTGAATATGCAAATTATAAGAATGTATTAATTATCATTAGTCATTCCTTCACAAAGACTAGAACTAATTGGAGAAATAATTTGAGAAAATTGAAGTACATGACAGAAAGCATTAAGATTCATTAAGTTTCAATTCTCTGGTCTGTCAGCTTGTCAGAAGTAGATGTCTGCTATTTAGGCATTACTGGCAAAACACAGTTTTCCTAACCTTGTATACAATTTAACCCTTCTTGTAGTTTGCTCTGAGATCAACCAGATTTGACATGATACATTTACTATGAAAGGCACTGTCAAAATGTGATAAAACTTATCTCTATGTCTTTCAACTGAGGAAAATGAACTTGCTGAAATTCTTGCAAAGCATTTTCAGGTTCCTTAGATGAGGTATTTTATTTATATTATTTCAAAGGTGACAGCCCCCATTCTGGAAAAAAAAAAAAAAAAAAAAAAAGGAAAAAAGACAGCAAAAACCAACAAGACTTTTGAAGAGACAGGTACTTTCATAAAAGGATATCCATATGCTTCCATATCGAGCCTTCATAAACTCACGTTAGCCAGAAAATATAAAAATATGCAAGATGTTCTGGCATTATTTGTCATAACACTAACAGCCAAAAGCATTTTGATATTTATGAAGGCAAAGAAGTAGCTTAGAAGCTTGTCTGCATCTAGAAAGACATCACTGCACCAACAATCAATATCAAACAGCTCTCGTTAACTTCAGCTGCACTTTTTAGTATTCAAACTGTGCCTTAGCCCAATAGTTACAGAGAAAAAGGGCAATGAAATTTTACATCTATCCATTTGTTGCCTTTAGATAATCCTCCTCAACTTGTGCTGGTATGCAATCTATTAATCCAGCATAATAAAACAGTCCTGTTATAGGGGGGAAATGAAGTCTTAGTGCTGTGAGAATTCCCACATATATGTCTAAAAGGAAAAAGCCATCTGCAAGATCTGACAGGGACAAGATGCAAAACTTATTAGTCTTTGTTTCTTTTACAACATATGGTGTGGGCTCTATGGAGAACATCACAGCTCTTAATTTGAGGGTGGCACAACCACCCCACCAAGTCTTTGCTGAGCACAGTGGGCAGACATTTCAGTTGCATGCTTCAGTAGCAGGTAGGTGGTTTGCTTTAAAATTTCAAGACTTGATAAACTTAACAGAGCTGGTTTTGAAATTATGTGTACATAATGCATGCAATTAATTTTAAAGCTTACAGAAAGTTATCAACTTAAAAACAAAAAAGTTTTAATAGTTTACTCGGCAATTAAGGTTAAAATAGGACATTTGCCTGCAATTAAAACTTCTATGATTTAAGAAGTCATGCTATTAGAATTTTTTGCATATACTTCAAAGTTTACCTTTATTAAAGGAAAAGGCTTAGTCAACTATGCAGTGAAATCTGGGAAGTCAAAACCCATAACTGCTTAAAATTCAGCACAAATTGCCTCTGCTCTGATCAGCGGCACAAAGTCTGACATAGCGCAATTTATTTTCTACATGACTATCACTGCCAATACATGAAACATGCATAAGTTTGGCAAAGCACAGATTTACACTCATTATATACATGCCCTTGATTGAAATACAGTACCTGCATGAAAATGTTGCTACACTCCAAACTCTAAGAATGCAGGACAGAAGTGTTAACGTCAAGTCATGCTTTCAAAGCAAGGCAAATCCTCTCTCTACTTTACAAGATGATTACCACATGTTGCTACTGCTATAAGGCTCCTTCAAAATACTTTAACTGAGAACTCAGAGCACTTGTTTTCTCTATAAGCCATGACCAAGCAAACTCTGCAAAATTATTTCTCCCTCCTTATCTGCGTCTGGAATCACAAGTTCATTTCTGACGTTTATACTTGACCTACAGGAAACCCAATTTTACACTTAAAACAATCTCACACTATTTAAAACACACATTATCTGAAAAAACACTGGAATGCCATCTCTATTCCCAAGCATTCACAATTTCTCACAGCTGCTTTTTTGTTTAGTTTGGGTGGGGGTTGTCTTTTTTGTTTTTGTTTTGCCTAGATTCTGTGGTTCTAGCAGGACACCATCACAGATCTGAAATACTTCACTCAACTTCTGCATTTGCATTTCTTCCATTTTTTTTTCTGAGAGAACAAACATGGGATCTTCACAATAGATGATGCAAGAAAAAAAGTATTACTCTAGTGGAAAATTAGCAAAATATTTGCAGAAAAACTGTTCAGAAATGCTGTAGTTTCAACAGCATTTACTACTATTTCTTCTATTACAATACAATTAGGAAACTAAGTGCAAAAATATTTTTACATATAAATCAAGTAGTCTTACCATTAAAATAGTTTACTTAATAAATGTGTAAAGTAAAGTTTGAACTAGAATGTGCAAAGCTCTTGCTTAAATAGTAACAGGATTCATCTAAAACATGGAAAAAACACTGATATTAAGGGTTATATTCTTCCATATAGAAGGTAATAAAGCATTCATTAGTTTAGCTAAGTCAAACAGGCAAGATCCTAGAATAAATTTTACTGAATTTCTTACAGAAAAATTAAGAATATTGAATAATCGTGACAATTTACAAATAAGTTTGGAGAAGTGGCAGACACTAACTGTCATTTCTCACCTGCGACTGCTTAAGCTGCACTTTGAAATACTTTAATGTCAGTAACAGGGACTGCTGAAGCTGGCACCCCTCAGGACAAACTATGCCTTCAGCGTATGGCAGAGCTGGCAATTTTGTGCTATTAAAATAAAAAGCAACTCACTATACATCTTATCAATTCCCATCAACCTTCATTTCTGTTTTAAAGAAAGATGACAGATGAGACTTCAAATGATAATTCTAAGAAAGCTGCTAAAGAAAAACTTACTAATATTTAAATTAAATCAAGATTGGCAGTGTGAAGTACTCTTGTACACAGTTTCCACACAAAGGACTATTAGAATTCAGCCTAGAAGGCAAATAGGTGCTTTTTTAAAAAAATGATTGGTGAATAATAAACTAAACCTTAGTGAATACTGAACTAAAGACTAAGGATAAAAATACAGCCTTCTTTAAAAAGCCTCTTAAGCTTTCTTAAATGCTTTAACGCCCTTTACCTAAATGTAGGAGCTCATTTATAAACTGGAACTTGCACAGTTAAATTTGATTACGATTCACTGTGCTAACCAGTCAAGTTTACTACGGATATTACTGAAACTGCCTGTAACTGTGTAAGTTATGCCACTCTTTTGCTATAAACCCCAAGAGGAACTTTAAGCTGAATCATTGTGGAACAACCACTAAAGGATGTTAATTTCAGGCAGATGTGGAGAATTTTACATGTACCTACAGACAAACATGATGTTCTATGCTGAGACCCCCAAAAGCATCCTCATAGCTATACTTTAAGCTATAATTTTAGGAATTCCTGTAGTAGCATAGTTTTACAGCAATATATCATCGGCTGTGCTAACTCATAGAGCAGTCTATGTAACAAGTCAGGTAACTGTGTTCAAATGGCCTGTAACTGTATAAAAAGTAACTTACCTTCACATTACCTGCTCCCTCAGCTCAGTGTCCAAATTCAAATCTGTAGAGCAGCATACTAACCATTCCACATATTTTTGCAAAAACCTATAAAACGATGAAAACCCATGACCTATCCCTAAGGATTACTTTTATGCACTACTCTTCCCATAGAAATGGTAGTAGTCTTCTGTTACACATGGTCATTATGAACCTATACTCACTGGCAGGAAAAAGGGACTGTTTGCCATGGTAGGTGATTTAAAAAAAAAAAAAAAAAAAAAAAAGCCAACCTCTTAGAAACCATGAAACTCATCTTCATCTCCACAGCCTTCATTACCCGAGGAGCAATTCTCCTTCCCACTGAGCACCTATTCTTACACAGTCCATGCAAAGGCAGTTGTTTCTCAGGAAAGCAACCCATAAGCTATTCAGAGCTCTGTTATTTTAATTATTTTAAAGTATCAAACTTGAAAAATAGTGGAGATCAGAGCAAGACTACAATACGAACCTACCCCAAAAAGATTTCCAGAAGGACAGCAGTATATTTTACACCAACCTGTTTTACAGTGCTGGTAAAATATTTTTCTCAAAGCACAGAAACAACAGGAGACACTATGATCATATACAGGAGAAAAAAATACAAGCCACACAGACACGTTCTGTATAAGTAACAACTTTATTGTAACTTGATGTGCTGAAACGCAAAAATATTTTCAGCAACAAGGTACAAAAAGTATTTCACCATTAACATCAGCTGATAAAAAAAGGCTGGATGGTTTGATACAACTGTTTACATATCTGAATTCTTAGTCATTTCCACCCCAAAACAGGTCTAAGTCATTTCACTGGCTTAATTTCTAAAATAGGACTCATGTATCTCAAGCCTTCAAAAACCAGGTTACAAATACAGCGAAGTTCCTTGCAAAACACTTGAAATAGTGAATTCCCTTTACAAACAGTCCATTTACTGTAAGCAGAAGCCAAGTTATGAGACTAAGTCAGTGTCTTGCTAGCTAATGAGCTAAGCTCTGTACTAAATATGCTATCAACACCAGATAAAGAACATTCCATTTGTCAAATACAAAAAAATCAATTAAGATAAGGAATTTTAACCAACTGCAAAAGTCAACATAATTCAACAACTTCAGGCAGCAATACCTCACATTTGCAATTCACTGTCTTATGAAACACAGTTTCAAGTACTGCACATTATTTTAATCTCCCAAGGGAGAAACCTTACCATGAGGATTTAAAAGGAACATCATCTCCATGTAGGTCTTCTACTGACCTGTGCAAAGGTGAATTTTACGCTAAACACTCAATGTTTAGAAAAACATCAAAACTAGAGTAACTTGTAAAACTAACTCTGTATCCGTGATTATCATATTTTGACATACACTCAGCTTGTAACAGCAAATATGTTCACATTTTCACAAAATAAACCATTACTCAACTTGTATCTGTAATTCCATATTTTTGCAGTTTCCACAGTGAAACTAGTGTAGTTTCTCAGGGAAACTTAATTGTGGAAGCAAGAGTCAACATGCAACAGAGTTCAAAGGTATAATCTGTAACTTTTACTCAACCACCTGTCAAATATTCTCCTTCACCTTTAAAAATACCACTTTAAAAGATCTTGTATCCTGTTAAATCTTCCCTTCATTGCAACAGTTTCCTAAAAAAGGCACAATGTGTTTATACTTCTGCATGCAGTAAATGGACTAGAAAATAAGGATTGTTTATTGAAGCCTCTTCCACCCAAAGCATCTCCTTAGGAGAGGTCCAAATGGAAAAAAAATATATAATACATAATAGCATTTTAACAGCAAATTGAGTCCTTATTTTTAGAAAGTCATTCTTGACAAAAAACACCGCACAGTCATACACACACACGCACGCACGCACACACAGGACACATGCAGGGTTCTCCCCAGAAAAGTATGGAAGCGGTGGTTCACATATATCCAAGGGAGTAGTGTTGGCAAGCCAAAACATGGCACCTTCATACAATATATTCCTAATCTGTATACAAAACTAAGAAAAAACCCTAAAGACTTCAGCCTGAAAAAAACCTGTCCGTTGTAATAGATAGTTTTACATCTGCTGCACTTAGAACTGACAACTGAGGTTTTGAAGGGCAAGCTCTTGAGATGCGGGGAATGAAAACAAGCTACTGAATCTGACGAACGCTGCAGTTATCAGCTGTCCTGCTCCAGTGAGAACACTGCATGTAGTTAGAGAATAGAAGGGGTGAATAGTTAGTGCACTCACTTAAGAATACAGCAACTGTTTTACCTTTTCCTTAAGAGCTGATAAAACTTAATATACATAATAAATAAAACCAAATCTCAAACAGATCAACCATGATTTTTGTGTTTTTTTTTCTCCCTGTTAGTGTAACGTATGGTATACACTGCCTAACTTGAAAAGTGGACACTTCACAACGTAGATAATATCACAGCACAGTGTCTGACTTTTTGGTACAAAGTGTGCTATTAAGCTTCTGAAAAAAGTCTTCATAAAATCCTTAAGCGTTCCATTAAATTACTGTATGCTGTTACTTTAGAACAAGCTGAACTGGACAATCATTACAGTATTAAATATTCAAGTCACTTGGTACGTTAGAGCTGCAAGTTTTACCAGTGATGGGTATGAGGATATTTAGTTCTAACACATTACACAGTGCAGCAAAAACATCACTTTTTGGAGGGAACAATTACCTTTACGTCTTATTGTGAAGAATGCTTATGAGACCTTAGATAAATATTTAAAAATTGATAAAAGGATAAATCTCTGTAAATATATAATTTGATGCCTTACGTACTATTAAAGGTTTTGATTTTACACTTTATCCATCATAAAGATTTAGTTAGAAGGTAAGAAAACGCATGTTTAGAGGTTATTTTATTTAGAAATTGGCCCGGGCATTTTTTCCAATTTGTCTTTGCTAATGGTTCACTAGACACCAAAGTATAAAACTATATACTCTTTCCTCTAAAAATTTCATTTAGAGCAATTCAGATGAATCTTAATGAAATGAGGATGCAGATAGATTTTAAGATAGTAAACAATGTGAAATTCCTCCTCTCTCCTCCCTGCATAACTTTTTTTTTTTTTTTAAACTAGGCAAAGTAAAACCTTTATCCAAACATGATTATAAATTAGGTGAGATCTCCTCCCATTCTCCACCACTAAACCAAAGTCTTCCCAAAGAAAAAAATACAATGCATTATCACTATTACAGTAAACTTAATGTAATAACTCAGGAAACATTTAGAGTGTGCACTACTGCAGACTTTTCCTCCCAATTGTAAACAAAGCTATCAAACACTGAGGATGTTGGTATTAAAGCTAAGGTTCATATAATAAAGAACTGGCCCATGACAAGCAGTTTACAAATGTTTCTTCTTTTTCACATTATGCAGAATTTCAGTATCATCCACAATGCTAGCACAGTAACTGAAATGCAAGACTGAGCAAGTCTCTGCTTGCAAACACCATCTGACATTTCAGGGAAATATTCCTCGTGATGTGTATGCAGCCTCCCCAGGTGTTAGCAGAAACTGTGCACACACATCGAGATGGGAAAAATCCCTCCTCCAGAATTTTATCTTTCACATGCCTTTTTCAAATAAGAGAAAATATTCTGTTACTTAAATACAAAAGCTTGCAATAGTCACCTTCAACCGAGTCTTAAAAAGACATGCCTTTCTCTTCTAACAAAACTAAATCCCATGTGGCTGTGGGCATCTGAAAATGTATCTAAAAAGTTAAGCCACAATTACCTGTACCTCATTAATTCATCAAAAGCAAAATATATATGTACCACACAACATACAAAAGTTACACGTTAAAAGTGCATATAATCCATTTGGCCCATTTCTTCAATTTACATTTGGTCATTCTATGCATCCTTTACTTTGCTATGTAACCGTACATGTGGGATATATTTTTCCATATACAATACTATTCCGTTTTCACATTGAACTCCTTGCCTCTCATTCAGTTCTGCATTAAATGTAAACTAGTGATGGACCGTAAAGAAACACAAGTAAGAGGTTTATTCTGTGTTTCTTTTCACCGTCTGGACAGCTTTGACACACACACAATAAGCATTACAAACTGTAATGAAAATACATTTTTGGGCCAAACCATTGCATATTTGCCCCACAATGAAAAATAAATTATGTTCAAAGCAGTATATTGCCATAAATAGCCTGTAGGCATTCGCTGAAGGTAAACAGGCTCTCCCTATACTTAGCACTTGCCTAGGGTACATTACGTGCCTCTGGTTCAAGTGCTTTCAATGAGAGGCTAGTTAAAACCTTCCAGTTAGCACAGGACCAAACTATAATAATCTTTTCTTCTGAAAATAATGGAAGATCCCTTTCAAAAATTAATCTTCAGTTATCAACTTTACTGCATTATGGAGCTAGTGCAATCCTGCAGAGCCTAGTCAAAAAGACAAGGCACATTAAAAAATAATAATAATAAAAAAATCAAGATACATTAAACTATATGGACTAGAGTCATTGAAGATAATTTAAGGCCTTTCAGTGAATTAGAGTAATCAGTCTAATTTAAAGCTGAGGATTAAACCATAAATTATCCATCTGAAAAGCAAACAATAGGCTTTTTCAGCTTCTGTTCTGTGTACAAGGATAACAAAAACTCTTGTTATGGTTTGTGAAAACACCTCTGGACATGGAGGAGTAGAGTCAATTCAATTTCTTTAAGTTCATGGAAGATTTCATGACTGTTTTAGCCGTTTGCGTGGAATGCCAAACTGTGGACACTGTGCAGATGCTAGTGCGCGAAAGGCCTCTGCTACTAAGTGAGGGTGGGAGTGGATCATGGACTTCCAGCCTGCTGTTTCCATTATGTCTGTTGCTTGGCTGAAAACAGAAGTATTAAGAATAGTCACACAATTTTACAAAGCAAATGCACAAACACACAGTGGAGAAGAGCAGGGAAGGCAGGATTACTACAGAAGAGCAACTGAACATGACAGACAAAGTTTACAAATGCCAATAACAATGCCTTTGGGAAGGAGCACCAAATTTGGGTATACTAATATCACCATGTGTAGGACACGGGCTATGTATCCTGCTCCAGTCAATATCAGCTAGACCTCAGACAGAGAATTGTGTCCTATACAGAGCAGAGTGTAAGACAATCACCTTGAAATTGCCCATGAAAAAACAATAAAAATGATAAGAGGATAGGTAGGAAAAATGAGGTTTAGCATATAGAAGAGAAAACCAGGGGAAGACATGATAATCTCATTACATAGAAGAAATGATCAATTTGTTGGAGAGGGAAGGATGACAAGATGCATCAGTTTAAACTGCAGCAAGAATGATATAGTTCATGTACTAGAGAAGTCATGGAGACAGATTAGCTGGCTGACTGCAGAACCCTTCACTGGGAGATCGCAGTCTGAGTACCAGCAGATGATACTTGGATATTCACTCTTGCTTCAGTACAAGATTACAGGCTACATTCAGAATGGCTTTCAATAGCCATTGCCAATTTTTAACTGACACAACAGCAACAACAGGTATCAGCCAGTATCACATTGATATCCAGGAAATAAGAAAACAACATATATAACTTTTAAAAAGCAAATGCAGTATTTTGAAATAATATAAAATATAAAATTTTATTCTGTACATGGAGAATACTACACTGATTGAGGCGTGACACATTGACCACAGACACATTTGTGATTTGGAATGAACAGCTTGTGCATTGATCCCAAGTTTCTGTTGCCCTGCGTTTCCATAAGCACCTTCATATTATGCCTGACAGGGTTCCTGAAATAAAGTTAGCATTTGACCTCTGCACAGTACAATCTCTCAAAAAAGCTTTTGCAGATTATAATGCAAGACTTTAATTTTCTGCTGCAAGTCAGTAAAAGTAAGTGCCTTGAGCAACAACACCAAAAGTTTAGATTCCCTAGCACTCAGGGTCAGTTAAGCCAGGCCCTCTAAAATTACTTCACCTAAAGCATCCATAATAAGTCAGGGAAATAAAGATGACCAGCATCTTTACTAGCAATTACCAAAGACAGAAGTAAACTAGGAAGCTCCAAGTCACACTAAGAGGAACACAAAAACTAATCTACATTGCCTATATAGTTGATTTACATTTATTAGTGTTTAATAGTGTTGGTTTTGTTGTTGTTGTTGTTGTTGTTTTTACTAGTATTTAATGGTTTTCCTTCTACCATTCACTTCTCTTTCATATCACACTCATTCATGACATCTGTGAAGAGCTCAAGTTCTTCAGGAAAAACACTAGATTTAAAGTAACTGGTATAGCACAAGCCTTTAACTGTTCTGGAGATTCTGATGGCAATAACTAAATCCCCTGTTGCTGTTTTACTATGTTTCAGCCCACCACTGGCCATTTTGAAGCTATCTTCTATTCCATGATTCACTTGAGCTGGTCTAAGCACGTACTGCAATCGGTGCTACAGTCTGAGCCACATAGTCTCAACCTATTTCTTGGGCAGGCATGAGCACTTACAGACTCAGCCATATGAGAGGGACCTGGCTGACCAGTTGTCTTGACATCAAGAGCACTAGTGCTGGCATGTGGGAAGGTGCACAAACATGTTGCTGAAGGCAAGAAGAGTACTACTCTTCTGGCTTTGACAATGCTGCAGGCTCAGATTGATCTAACTCTTGGAATCACACCCAGGTTGCCACTTGAAGGCTGCTGCCACTTTCCTCACAAAGCTGATACATCCCTAGGAGAGGAATCAAAACTAACTGCTGTTGTGACCTCACACTGGAGGGCAGTTAACTCCTCTTATCATCTGAAGTGGAAGTCACATTCCTAACTGTGATAAAATCTACTGAATCCTACTTTACCTATGGTGCATGACTAGCCTCAATAGCATGGAAATGAAGTAAGAGTCCTTAGATCTGCAGTCTATTTGGCAGTGTTTGTACAGAAGATCGGGAAGGGAAACTTACTTGCTATTCCAGTTTTTCCCATCTTTACACCCAAGTTGTCTAAGAACACTGCACCTGGAAGAGAGAACGGTGCTAATATTGAGAGGGTACACAAAACATAAGTACTAATATATTTGGAGTTTCGTAAATATTACTTGCCTGTTAATAAAGTCTATTGCTTGTGCTTTTAACTGTTCAGCGCTGTGCAAATCTGCGAGGATAAGAATGTCAGCAACATTTTCTACCGAGAGGTTACTACAGAGTGCTTCCTCACACATGACCTTCAGCCGTTCCAGTGCATACTGATAAAAGAAAAAACTACACTAATCATTCTTCAAACTTATTCTTTCTACCATTATTTCTACAGACAGTTTTATACAGGTCCAGCCACCACGAATATGCTTACTGCCTCTCAAGTTTAAGATCACACTGCTTCCAAACAGGTAATTTAGAATTCAATATGCTGTAATTAATAGTCCTCAAATTATAAGACATTAGACACAAATTGATGAATGTTTTACTGGAAGAACTTTTTATTAAAACAACAAAAGTCATTTAGAAGTTTGTTTTCCTTCAATTTAGTGTGGGAGGAAGAGCAAGGAAGATACGAAGGCACTTTATCAAAATCATCATCAGATAGGTTTACATCCCAAAGCAGACGGCAAGAAATTATACAAAGGAAAGTTTCATGAAACTGATCAAAGCAAAAATACATTGGGCTGCTTGAAACTGGCTTGTTCTGAGGTTTCCCACTCCCCTCTTTTTTTTTTTTTTTCCAGAAAATTGATGCAAAATAATTACATTCCCTTATTACATTCTGCATGAACGAACTGTGCTTTGATTTTGAAGGATGTCATACATCGAACGGTTTTCAGTCAGCTGTATACACTTCCACTGAAATCTTCTCCATCCCTTTTAATTTAGCACTCGGTTTTCAAGTATGAAAGTAATTTTAGATGCTTAAGTGGCACATATATATGTATGTGTGTGTATATATAAGTCAAGTTGCCACTCATACCTTTGTATTAGCAACCGTACCATGCAACAAAGAAATACCATTGAAGAAATGTCAAATTCTTGGGCTAGCTTCTATGTTTCTAGACCTATGCATTTTTACATCCATTTTATCATTATACTACTCTTTAGAATACTTCTATTTAGAGTGCATAACTAACAATTATAACAAGTCTATACCTAATAGGTAATATAACAGGGAATATACAGAATACTAATTTTTAGAGTCCTCATTCAGAAACAATAGAAAAGTTTATAGCAAATTTTGGACTGTTATAGAAAGCTAAAGGGACCTTCTAGCTCACTATCTTTATGCCCTGCTATCACAGACAATTATATAACTGCATCTTAAAACATTCTCTACATTTATCAATGTCTTCAATACAAGCTGGCATTGATAAAAAACACCATTTCACCTTCCCACTTGGGTGTTTTGTCAAGGTCTAGTACACAATGAGCTTAAAAACAGAGATGAGATGCTGGCAATGAGATTTGAAGTGAATGCAACTGGTAAGTCACCAAATCCAGGGCAGTGCTCATTCAACAGTTCTTGAAGAAAATTGAAAACAAATTGCCTAAAACAACATTGTAATTGTTCCTTGAAATTTACTACTGGGCTGACTTAAATTGTTGTGATAAGGTTGACTATGAGAACAGGCAGCTTCACCACTAATGATGTAATTACACAACTAATTTAGAAATCACCTAGGTAGTTTAATAAATTGCCACAATCTCAGCTGAGAGTTTCAGATTACACACACTGAAAGGAGCATTTTCTGAGTTCTGAGCTACTTAAAACTCCTCAGGGAAAAACAACTGTATGTTGTCTGAGGATAGCCACCTAAAATCTCAACCCAAGCTGTATAGCAGTGAAAAGAATAAACAAGGTATCGGGTCAAGTTTAAAATAGTTAGAAAATTAGATAACATGAAAGTGAATAACCTCACTTTAATTGTTGTGCTGTTTTAAGTCCTCTAATCTCAAAAAACACAGGAGAAAAAACATTTTGCTGAGTGACAATTTAAAGAGTAGACGAAATCCCAACACAGAAGAGATGAAAGATTAGAACTATAAAGTTTGTAGGAAAGACAAAAAGATGAAAGCTCTGAAGTAACAGTAACTTTACGAAACAATTCAAACACTCGAATTTGTTCAAACACTCGTATAAATCCTCTTAAAGAATATAAAGATCGAGGATAAAATTTATTCAAGACTGATTTTTCCAAATCACATTAATAGTCCCTGAATTTTTATTTATTTATTTTAACAGAGAGTAAATGCAATTAACATCTGAAACTCTTCTGAACAGTAAAGATTTACCAAACAGTTTCTAAGCCTCATACTGATTAAAAAAAGTCTACCCTTCCATCTTTCTGCATTTCTGATGAGATCCTTCTTATGGAATTTAAAAAAGTGAGATGAATATCAAATTAAAAAAAATATTTAAGAGGAACATTCCACAGACAAACATTAGTTTTAAGACCTTAGGGTTACTTACTTTGTCTGCAGCTGCCAACAAATTGTCAGCCATTTTTTCAAGGTTTGGTGCTTTTCCTGTGTAAATGAATCTCATCATTTCCTTAAAAACTTCAGGGTCTACATCATTTATTTCTACACGGTTCTGGTAAATGGTAAAGAAGAATTATCATCAAAAACCACTGGAATTCAACAACATCTTTAAAACAAACATGTCAAATACCTGTTGCAGGCTATATTTTCATTTCACATCCATCATACAAGAACCTTACAATTTTAAACTAATTATTCTACAATATTAAGCAGAAAGTAAATAAACAGTAGCTCTTAGTCAAGCAGAAATCAATTGGGAAAGCTTACAAAAAGAAATAATTGCATTTTCCTTCTAGAAATGTCTGTGTGGACTCTATTGCACAGGCTGTACCTGTGGCAGTTTCAGGAACATTTACAACTATTGCTGAGTTTCCAACCTGACAGCGATATGCTTGGAACATTAGAAATCAGAGTAGCACACAGAACAAAGAGCCACTTTCAGCTCAAGTCTGGATTTCTTTAAGTCTGGAAAAAAAAATCTAGAAATCCTAAGCAAATGCTTCCAATATTCTAATTCTGCCTGAGAAAGTTTCCATGCTGGTGAACTGCAGGGAGGAAAAAAGTCACATTCGTGAAAACTTAGTTGTATTGCAGCACCACAGTCACCTGATAGATTCATATGCAAGTGCTACAGTTGCAGCCTGCAATATGAAATCATTTGTTATAAGCCTTTAGTGAGTTGATCAGTTCTCCTTGCCTCTTCATGTATTCTACCTATAACCAATCCCTTTTAGATATTCGTTTTTCATGAAAGAGATGAACAACTCCTTGCTGTAGGAGATATCAAGAGCATAAAAGCAGAAGCAGCTCTCTGTGCTGATTAAATAACTATCCATCCAAAACACTCATGGAGGTCAAGTGCTTGCAGAAACTGTGAATGAAAAGCACTTCACTGCTTCAGGGCTTAATGTGATTTATAATTCACTTGTTGTTCCTTCACGTCCCTAGTGACCACACAAAACTTCCAAGTTTTGCCATAATGTATTAATCAAGTCAATTGGCTTATGTGAGGTAGAAGCTAAAGAAAAAAATAGGCAGACACTGCTAGATCAATTGCATTAGTAGCTAACGTTAAAAAGCAAAACAAAACAGCCTAGAGCAGATGTAAATAAGAACAAATCCATCAGAATCTTTCTGCACAGAGAAATTCCCCCAGAACTCATTGGAAAAGCATTCAGTAGTACCCCCCTCCACTCACGCACTATCACGCAGTACTCACCTTCCTCAGTTAAGTTTTCTGCACATTTTCCCTTTTTTACAACGTACAAATATTTATGTGCAAAGTCTTCACTAAGGCTTACCTTTTTGCTTTCCTCCATTTCATGTTCAAACATTGCATTAAAAACTGGAGATCGTGCTACAGCAAGAGACGTAAATATTAAATATAATCAGTTTTTAAGCTTTTAGCAATTTTAATAGCAAAATAATAGCAATACAAAAGTAGAAAGTACCTGCAAGGACAGATTTATGAGCTTTGAATTCTTGTCCTCCTACATAAAAACTGCAATCTGTAAATCTTGTTGTTTCCCAGAGATTCCCTAAATCTTCTGCTAGTCGACATTCAGGTACCTTCAAAGTGTTTGTATTAGACTGTCCTGATATATTTACTGAGTCTTGGACCACGCTTACCTAACAGAAAATCACAGCAAGACAACTCTTTCATAACTGAATGCCAATAATAATTAATTTACAGCACCTATTGCTACAAGTTCAGCAATTCCAAAGCAAAGCACAAAACAGCGGTGTTTTTGGCATTAGGCCAGAACCATTCTACAGTTTAAGTAACATAAAACAAATACAGTTTTATTTAGACTAACATTGTGCATTTATCCAACCAAAACAAAATACCACATAATAAAATTAGCAACAGTGAGTCAAGAAGAGACATGACACCATAAGTAAATGTTAATACTATTTCAGAGATAAATTAACTGTTCACTCCTCACACATTTAAGTAAATATATACAAAATAAAATTTTAAACAGGTCATTAAGATCACAAGAGCACAAAAGTTTTGTAAAAACAATCCACAGAAATTCTAAACACTATGATATTCCTAATTAGTGAGTTCATACCTAACTTGCAAACTGATAACACAATCTGAGTGCAAGTAACATAGCTCCTTCATTATCCTGTTTTGCTTTGTCACAGGCGATTGTTTTTCCGAACAAGATTAAAAGCCATTATTTTAGAAGTCAACAGAATATAAGATCTAGGAAATAACTAAAATAATAAATGAATACTCACAGGTTGTAATGCTTGTACAGAACTGGTTAAATTTAAAAATGTGCATCTGAAGTGAATACATTGTCAGTATCCTCCAGGTTTAAATCTTTCACATAGTAAATTAACAGGACAGTAGCATTCTTACTTGTGTTTTTTTTTTGGAAAAAAATTACATAAGTCCTTTTAATCACTCTGTTGGGAAAATAGAAGAGCTCAGCAGGTCTTATTTCTGTTGTCTGAGAGCACACGCCTGAGAATAAAACCTTCCTAAAGGACAGAGCCATACTACAGGATCTCAATCACTGCATCTCCCAAAATACAGAAAATTAGGATAATATATTAAGAAAATGGTGACACTGTTAAGATCAGTGCTATGTTTGATATCCAGAGGCACAGCATCTGGAATAAATCTGACATAAAGCAAAAATAGCATAGCTAAGCTTCACAGAAAGTCATAGGAGTGCAAAAGAAATACCAGATCAGAAGAGGATGATGATCCAATTAAAACAGCAGTTTGAGGATTTGAATCATTTACTAATTCCCTCTCATCCTATATCCCCTTGTGAGAAGAAATTCCCTTATATTCTTCCACTTTTTAAAAAGAAAAGTATCCCAAAGTACTCAAAACCTTCACTTTCACACTAAGACTATACATTTCCAGCATTCAAAGCTCTGTAGGTCTATGGTGTACTCTACTTCTGTTTTCACAGCACAATTTCAGGAAGTACATGTATGCACAAAAGGGAGTTTCAGCCTAGCAACACTAGTCCTTTGTTTTAAAAGGAAAGTTTTGCTTCTCCAGAGACCTCACTTTAAGTTCCTGCTCCAAGTTGTCCACGCAGGAACTTTTCCCTGTTAGCTACAGACACTGCCTAGAAAGGCTGGCTACATCTTTATATTTACTCAAGCTGGTCTCTGGTGATCTAGTATTTCATATATCACACATCCAGACAGTATGCTTAGAATCAAAGCGTTGTGTTGTTTTTAAATGAGCTGAAATCCAATCTAAAGTGATTCAATCTCATTAAAGCCACAGAACTTTTGAAAACTCATCTTAAGCTACCAATCGTAAAACATATCCTTTTTTCAAACACATGACCCTTACTCCAGATATTTCAGAGTTGTGTTTGCAAGACCACTCACAAGAACAAAGGTATTTATCCCCTAAACTCCAAAACGACGAGGAAATGCTAAAACAAATAGTGAACAATCCATCTTCTGGGTCCTGGAATCTGAGCAGGACATCCAAGTTCTTTCTCCACAAGATCAGATTCACTTTACTTCTTAGGAAGCTATGCAAGATGCAGCTTTTGCACTGCATCTATGGATTAGGATTAATGTTTCTTTTTTACATTGCATACCCTCCTGTATGAGGGTGTACAAGAATGTACAAATTATGACTTGAACAAGTTTAGTGTGTGAGATGACAGACATGGAAAATGCACATCATTTTTGCGGTTTTGAATCTGTGGTGGTCCAACAGTAAATAAGGTGTGATACTTTAGAAAACAAGTTAAGAAAGCAGTCTAAGACCTCATTATCTAAGCACTCTGTAGGAAAAACATCTCTGCAGATAATTTATTGTTTTATAATTTGTTATAAAACAAGCTCTCTCTAAAATTATGTAGTGACCTAATTCCAAAAACAAACAGTAAGAGCTGTTTATTTACAAACCATTTATAACAAGGAAAACTTAAAATGACAAAATACTCAAGAATATCTTTGCAGAACCATAAAACACTTGTTACATCTGCTTTTATCACCCAAATAATTGTATTCATAACAAATTTATCATGCAGCTAATTTAACTTGTCTAAGTGAAAATAAGATGCACTATATTTGCAATATCTAGTCTCAGGGGCCACATTTCAATTATTCTTCCTACATAGCATAATGACATATAATTAAATTGTAATCTTGCCAAGACAATTTTACACATTTCCTGTAAATACACAGATCAAAGCAAACTTATTAGCAGTTAAAACATCCATCATCCTCCTAAGCCACTAATCACTTCATGGCAGCAGAGATAGCCAGCCAATGTATATTTAACACACAGTACTTACATTGCGACTTTCTCTAGCTTCCATTTTTAACATATAATAAGCATTTTACTCAGTTTTAATATGACAACATAGGTTACCAACAAAAAACAATATTATAAAAGTGACCTATAATATACCATGAACTTACACCATAGCTCTCAATATTAATTATCAGTACACTAAGGAACATCTTTATGCAGGATACTTGTATTTGTTCAAAAACAACATATAACAGTTACTATAAAAATACTTTATGTGAAAAAAATTGCTAACTGGCTAAAGCCATGAATAATATTATAGTAATATAGATTCCAACTATTAGCTATGTTTTGTTTTTTTTTTTAATAATGCAAACAGCAGATATTTCCTTTTTGCCTAACTATTGAAGAACAATCCTATAATTTCAAACACAACCTATTTGAAAGTGACCTCAGTTAAACGACACTTTACACAGCACTTATCAGCCACCTTTTCATAAACAATTTTACAGCCGACTTTAACATAATCCTGGCAAATTCTTGGGAGTTGCAGAGTAAATCTGAACTGATTGCCTGAATCTAGATTTCAACACGTATCAAAAAATCAAACAGTACAATGCAGACAATGCAACTAATGCATATCTTACCATACTTATTTATGGAACAAAACATTTATATTAGTGTTAAAATGAACATAAAAACATACAAAAAAGCAGTTTTTTGTTTTTTTCCTTTTTAAAACTTATCACTTAAAAGCTTATACCTACCTCACAAAATAATGTAAGCTTGTCATCTGGTAAAAGACCATTAGCTTCATCTAGTAAAAAATCTCTTCGGATAAATTTCTTAAAACCCCAGTCCTTGCCTTGCACAAACCGATACGCTCTTTGGCTTTCTGATAAAATAAAGTTATGTACAAATAAAGCAAGTTAACAATATTAAAAAAAAAAAGTAACACCTAAAAAGTCTATACGAAGGGTAAGTCTTAAGGCAAAAAAATAATTAATTTAACACATTTGGATCATGTCTGTCACATTTTTAGGAAACAACTGATTAAAGTTGTGTTGTTTTTTTTTTTTTTTTTGTGGGGTGCTATGATATCAAAAATTTGATAACTCTTAGAAGAGCATCTCTTAGAAGAGCATGATCTGCAATTCCAACCATAGCATCTCCTCCTTACGCGTCATCCAACAAGAGAGTTTTTAGTTGAAGTTTATAAAAGCCAACACATCAAAACAAACAGTTCATGGAGAAGTACAATTACAATGAGCTTGTCATCACAAATGCATTCTGACAACACTTCTGCATTTGTTGTAAGTCTGTTTTGACTTCTTCCTGAAAGGGAAAATCCTGTTTCACAGGTTCGTATTATTTTGGAATACAGCAAAAGCATAAAATAAGCAAAACAGAAATAAAAGCTTCCAACTAACTATTTCTCTGGTCGTGAAAATATACATTTTAGCCATATGCTGTGAGATATTTTTTTTTTTTTTAATCTATCAGGTTGCTGTGATCACCTTTTTTTTTTTAATCCTGTTCTAATGTCCACAGTCTATAAAAGGGTCCCTAGGGTTATATTAATGCGAATACATGCACTGAGTAAAGTTATTCTGTACTGCTTGTCTAAGTTGGTCACTTGTTCCACTAAATGAATTACAGGAAAGAACGCAGAATACTTTTATTTGCAAGTAAAGCATGGCAAGTTATATTTAGAAAGACTGTTGAAACGGAAAAGAAAAAGAGTATTTCTGAAATAATACCAAAGAATTAAAAAAAAAAAAACACAATCACCCCCACTTCTCCATAAAGAGGATTTTTTCTTTAAATCCAAAAAATGCTGGACAAGAATCATTTAATCATTTCAGCTGCTTTATGAATAGATATTTAAATGTATAAGTTCTTCACAGAAGACTGAAGTCTGAAGTTTGTTATGGACGTAAAGTATCTTTCAAGACAGAATCAAGTTTAAAAGCACTCCTACAAATTCCAAAATAAAGACATCAAGAAAGTCTAGCTTCTCTACAGTCAACTTAGTAGCATCACTGAAATCTATAGTATGTTAGATGGTCAAGTTTGTGTTAAAGAACAAACATATCAAGCTGATTGTTCTCACTTTCAACAGCTGGATAAATAAGATTCACAACAGCTCTTTCACCAAAAGTAGATGAAAATGTCTTACTGGCGGCTTACATTAAAAAAAAAAAAAGAAGAACAACTCAAGAACTGACAAGCTTCATCACTTGAAGTGGCAGTCTGTGCATGAATTATCAATTAACAAAGGACATCAAAAGTCGGGCATCATTACATGGTATAAATAAAAACAGAGCCTCTCCAGGAGCAGATGGTAAATGGCTGGAAAGTCCAAGAAATAAGATTTCTGTTGGTAATTTCCCAAAATGAAAAGATGTTTAATTCCTGTAGTGCAAACACAGGACAGCTACTACTGAAGAAATTTAAGACATCTATTCTTTAGGTTCTTTTCTAACACCTTGTGATTTTTAGCATTTCAAGGACCGCCTGACAAATAATCTTCAGATCCCTCCCGCCCTACATTGTATGGCCCTCATTTAGGGCAGCATTTTGGAAGAGGATGGATATGGAGTTAAGTATGTACATTTATTTCTTTTCCAAAGAATCCAACTATTTAATGTTTTTGGATTTACACTCAGCTTTGTGGATTTACTTTAGATATTACAAGTGGGTCCAGTCATATAAGGAAAAAGTGGCATGGAATTGCTACCTTGAACGAAAATGTTAAGACCCAGTTTGCAGAGAGAGAAAAGGTAAACTAGTGGATAAAGAAACTACAGAGCTATTCAAAGAACAAAGCAAACCCTCCAGAAGACTTTGAACGTAAGTACTGGAGAACTACAGATTTTCAAAAAAAAAAATAAAAAATAAATAAATAAATCAGAACTTGCAACATAACAGGGCTTAAGAGACCTTGCAGCATCTGAAGTAGGAAAGGGGAAAAAAAAGCAGACTGATTTTTCACACACAGGATTAGCAACAGCACAAACCTGCTTGCATTAAGCCAGCATTTGACTGTTGTGCTAAATCAGATTCATAGGTCAGACTGGAGATGGTAGAGTTTAGTATTACACAGAGCATTACCTTGTATTTTGGCAAGAAGACTAAAAGACACTTCTACTTTCAGCTCCTAGTTAATGCCCCCACAGCATACATTCTGCTAGTTTCAGGTAATGACATGATTGTGCTTTGGGAAACAGGCATTTAAACTATTTTCCCAGAGATACACAAACAACTGAAAGGTGACTAGGGATTTATACTTTCATTTCATGAGGGCTCAATAAAAAAAGTACATTTAAATAACTTAATTCTATGGAAAAAAAGAAAAAAACAGTGAATGCTGAACCTTTTTCGTATTCGTCTGAACCCTACAGAAGTCACACTGCCATACAGGTATGTACTTTTTCTAAACATGTATTTACATATTTCATTTGAATCTTAGACTAAATCTTTCTAGTATGTTTCACTTCTTCAGATACCTTTCAGTATTTAGTGTAAAAAAAAAAAAAAAAAAAGAGTCCAGCTCTTGAAATCACATGTTTTCATGAGAATTCCAGCTGTCCCAAAGTTTCCCAAAAAGTGTTTCCAGTCAAAGTTGTGCTTTTAAGTTTGAAAAAAGAGCCAAACATTTTTCATATCAAGAGGCAATTAAATCCAATAAATTATTTCAAAGTCTTCTAGTTCCATGGGTACATGACTCATGTCTTTAAACTGATTACAGTGTAAATCAGATGAAGTAGATGAAAACATCATAAAAGTGTGTGTAAAAACAAAAACCACTGCTTGTTTAGCCTAATTAACTATGGAAATCAAACACTTTCACTGAAGTTAGAAACAAGCAAACAACTCTACTGACAGGAAGCAAGAATGATCTGCTAGAAAAGTTAGGTGACAAGAATCTGAAGCGATGGCACTTGGCAGTGCATTGTAATTTATACTGCTCAGGAGAAATTAACATAGCTCAGTGATCAGAAATGTGTGAAAAGATTTTTAATTAACTTTCTAAAAGGATATTTAAAAAGATATTTTCAAGTTTCTCTCCGTGTTAAACTCTGTTTTAACTGAAAAAAGTACAAAGCTAACTTTCTTTGGAATGCTCTTATAGATCTGCAGGCACTACATTAAGATTCCCTTACCCATTGCTTTAGTTTCTTCTCTTTTAGCATTCAGCAGGGAAAACTTGAATTTTGCTCTGACTTCACTTTTTGGACAACTGACTAAAAGCAAATATAATGACAGGTAGTCTTTGCTTTCATCATCTAATCCCTTTGGATTCACTCTCAGGCACCTGAAAGAAATGCAGAAAATTTACATTTTTAAAGTCATACACAGAATAAATTCAAATCTGTATTCATTTTTTAAGATACTACACGTGCTACTAAAACAAGTGTTTCCCTCATGATTGAGACTACGAAACCAGCAGCAATCTGTACCTACAACGAAACTTCAAGAAATGTCTTAATTTTATTATTTATTCACAACTAGATTTTGCAGCTTTTGCTAGTGGGAGAAAAAATAGGAAAAAATAAGCAGTTGCAAGAATAACGACCTTACCACTTCATTTTGTCATTTGGCCCTGATGAAAAGGTAGAACTCTTTAAAACTTCACCCATTTCTTCTCGGCAGAAACTGAAGTTATTAATGGTCCACATGTAGGAAAATTTTACTACTTTAACCTGAACAAAACATGTAGAAAAATTTCAATAAAATTTAGTTTGTACATCAAACATTAATTATGAGAATTAGATTATCAGCACAACTCAATATTTTTACAAGTTGTTTTTAAATGGTTATTATGACTAGAAAATAAAGGAAAATAAAGCCATTGGAATTCATGCAATTTCACCTGTGTGTAACACCAGCTTTCAGCCACAGGTCCACTGGACATCTCCCCAGGAGGAGGTGGGGTGGGAACCCTTGACATTGCCACTTATTGCAGGTTATAGTATCAAAATAGCAATCCAGACTTCAGTAATTCTCCTAAAAAAAAAAAAAAAAGTAATTGAAGAAATTCATATGTTTTTCTTTTGTCACCCTCTGTAAGCATGGAAGGATCTATGTTTCGATATCCATATTGCTGTGTTTACGAAATGATGTAACTGAAAACAAAACCTGAATGTTAAAATTGTTTTGCTATTTAGACAAACTAGGTGTCAAATATTCATTGATGACCACTTGTACGCCAAATCTGCAAGCTGAATCCTCATGCTGTACTTTATAAAAACAAGTGTCTATGCAGTATACAGTGCCACTAACAACTTTGCTTCAACATCTCCTTTTAAAATTATTACACCTTGGTCACTCCAGTCATGTTATAACTTTCCTCGGGATCTTTTCCTTTGATTTGGAGGCTACCTAGGGCCTTGTGAGCACTCAATAATCACAATAATAATCACAACCACTTGCTGGCTGCCTGCTGAAGCACTGAACTGAAACAGTTGAAGCTAACTTGCCAAATCTGAAGAATTTTCCAATAACAAACAGAGCAATCTTGTTACAGGTTACCACCAAGCACTGCAATTTCTCCTTCCCATCAGAAATTGAGTCACATGCCCAGATTCATGACATCTAACTAGACATGTAATTAGTCAGTCTACTTGCCCTAGCCTTTTACATAATTAATAAAAGAATAGAGACATGTTGGAGTGGCTCTGGGTTACTGGTGACCCTCCTTTAGAGGCTTTGCTGTCATCTTTCGACAGAGACCTGCCAGACGCGTTGTTTCTCACTTAAGCAGCTCCAAGAAGTTGCTAAAGAGAAGTGAAGCAAACCCTGGTCAAGTTGGATGAAAGTCACAATTAAACATTTTCTCTCAGTACAGTAAGTTTTTTTAAATCGTTTCCTGCTACCATTAAAGAAGATCAGAAGACTACAACCTTCCTGGAACGCTAGCTTCATCTTTTTACTTGCAAAAACGTGTTATTTGCATTACTGGAAGGAGATGGTTGCACATCACTAATCATGCTGGAACTTTTCAGAGATGGGCAATACACTTAGAAGCAAGGTTTTATATAAATGTAGGTAAGAACACCCTGAAAGATTATGCACAATTCAGTCACAATGAATGGAGAATGATTCCCTTTCTATGGGGGAGAAAACTTCTCTGTGAATCACAATGATCCTCCCTGGATGCTTTCCTTCATGCCCTTCTGGGACCTCTTCTCACCCACTTGCAATATTAATTAGACCTTGTACATTAAAGCCTGTTGACATGGAAAACACTCTGGACGATGAATGTGTAAAGCCTTGGGGGAGAAAAAACATTCCCAGTTGTTGTCAAATAAAGATGCTGCTACACAATCAGCTAAAGTTCTCTGCAAAGGTATCAACTACAAGGCAAAAAAAAAAAATCATTGGATATGTCTCATGCAAGATGTGGATCACTGAGACAATTCAAGTTTAATCAAAAATACAATTCAGCTGCTTCCCGTAAGAAATAAAGCTTTTCCTTCCACATAAAACTTATGTTTACTTCTGGAAGCCTTCAGCATTTAATTAGTATTTTCTGTAGATGGTAACTGGTGACAGTCAAGTGTTAAATTCAGAAAGTGGAACTCGCTTGCCCCATTTTATTTTTTTCTGTCATGTTCCTGAGCTCTTTCAGTACCTTAGACCAGCCAGCTCCTAGAAGTCCAGTAATTACAGAAGAGACAAGGTTGCCCCGAAGGAGTCACCAAACTGAAAGAGGCTTAAAGTAAGCTCTGTATAGCATCCCCCTTACGAAGCACCCCGTGACCTGAGGCCAGCTACTGGCAGCTGCCTGCTCCCTCCTGTCTCACAGCTAAACGAGCCCGACAAACGAGACTGGGTCTAAGTGAAGGTGGTTACTACCTGCCCCTCCATTATTTCCCCGTCAGTCTGTCTCTGTACCTGGTTCTACCCAAGGCATCTGTGCTTCAGAGACTGCTTCAACCTGCTGTGTGGCTTTTATTATTTACTGGTTTCTGGCAGGAGCCGTGACCAAGCACGCTTTTCACATCCTTCAGAGTGGCTTCACCTTTTGGTAAAGTTTCCAATTACCGCATTAGGAGCGGAAAACTGACTTTCCAGAGCTCCTGACATGTCTTTGAGGAACAGATTTGTATCTTACTGTATTTTTGGGCATGGATTCAATAAGTTGAGGGTTGCCAGCACCAAGCGGGCCTTGAGGGGACAGACTGCAAGCAGGCAGAAGGATGCACCTACACAGTTACCCCTTGTTCTGAGCTTTGCGTGGGGAAAAGGCTAAATACTACTTTGAAGAAAGTGTTTATGAATCATTGATTAGCCACTGTCATCAGCTCGCACAAAAAAAAGGTCTTCACGTACCAAACCCTCCTCAGAGCCTATTAGATGAAGCGGCCGGGAGCAGATGGAGCTGCAGCTGATGACCCCTGTTAGAGAAGGACAGGGTGGAATTAAACCAACAAAGTGCAGGAAGGAGGGCTTGTTATCAGCAGGATGAAGCTACTTACTCACAGGGGCAATTTTCATGCTAGAACCTGCATTTACTCCTCTGCCCGCTATTGCACACAAAGCATTGGAGGTGACGGGACATTATCATGTCACAGCACCAATGATTTTTCAGGCAACGCCACGCCTGCCTGGACAGGGCTCAACAAAGCAGCCTGTGCAAACATTTCCCTGGGAAGACATCCGACTGCTGGAGGGAACTTGCACGTCTCCACTCACTTGGGAACACTAAAAAGTTTTAGTGAATGAGAAGTAATTTCCAGCTTTACAAAACGGAAATTACAGATATCTTTAAAGTGTGTCAAGTAACCTGATTTTTTCCTGAGCGAAGTGCTGTACCCATTTTTAACGCCATGCAATCATCGATGACTTACTCTGAGAATCCACTTTCATTGTCATACTTCAAAAGAGGGGAAAAGCCCCAAACTATGTTACTTAACCTGTACTTTCAGATCCCCAACGTGACGGGCTTACCACTT
This sequence comes from Aythya ferina, assembly GCF_964211825.1. Lineage (NCBI taxonomy): Eukaryota > Metazoa > Chordata > Aves > Anseriformes > Anatidae > Aythya > Aythya ferina. The sequence goes on along the minus strand of NC_140303.1, from coordinate 35,934,074 downwards.
CTCCTGGTCTTGTAAGGTATAGATGGCACCTGCTAACTATTGTGGCCAACAGACCGGTCTCTAAAATCAGCATCTTTGCAGAGCTCAGCACTACTGGCAGAGCAGTAGTGGGAAAGGAAAAAAAAATGAAATGCAGCTTCTCAAAGCCCATTTTCTTTAGCAGTTGAAGTAGTTTCCTGTTCAAAGAATTACTTGTATTAAGCTTCAAGCTATCTGAAGTTAATTCCCTCTAATTACTCACAAACGGAGTGTAAAGAAAATAGACTATCATCCATAACATTTATATACACTAAATTTTATCAAAAGCTGTATAAGCTCTAACTTTTTTCCTTTTACTTTTTAAAAGAGATCTTCAAAAGTACTTTATACACCAGTTTTATATTGAGTTCCAAACATTATCTCGTTTCCCTTCCCAGAAATTATTCCCATAAATTGAATATTTATCAAGATTATTCTAGAAAAAGTTACTTTTCAACCTCATAGCTATAGAAAAACACATTGAGTCTTACATGCTGTGTTGGAATCAATGCACTTGTATGCACAAAGAAAATACCACAGAGAGAAATCCTCTAATCCCTCAATAATAAACCTGCAAAACACTTCAAAACTTATTTCAAGAATTTCCTTAAGCGATAGCATCATCTTTTGTGAGCTCTCACAGGGAAGAGTGGAAGCTCAGTACAACTCCTATAACCTAGTATTTCTTTCATCAGAGCAGCAGTAGCGTAAGAGGTGCATGCGTGCATACTAAGAAGTGACCACCGCAATGACTCCTCTATTTCAGTATGGTGTAACAGTCAGCAAATTACTGGCAGAATTGGACAAACTGCCTTCTGTACGGCATCCAAGAGACCCTGAAAATTCAACCCAGCCTGCCAGAACCTAGCCATGGATCAATTCACCAAGTCAGTGACCCCATCCCGCTCCCTCAAGAGTGAAGATGAAGCACGTTGGGAACTAGAAGGCCAGTCCATGCTGACCCTTCTTGCACAGGCCCAAGCATCCCCTCCCAGGATGTGTTTTGGCACACCACAGGACTTCAGCACTCACCACATGATATAACTGAACAAGAGGCACGGCGTGGGCTGACTCAAGTCCTGTCCAGCAGCCAAGGAGCAAGGCAACACCTAACAGGGAAGTCCAGTGTGCTCCCAAACCATTACTGGGCCGAGCTTCCAAAACACCCCAGAAAGAGTCCAGGGAACCTGCCCTGCCTCAAACATCACACGTCTCTAACCAAATTACTTCAGGCATTCATCAGCTAACAAGAACTAGAGCAACTTACCCAGAGTGACTGACACTAACATTGTTTAGTAGTGTCTAAAGAAAGCCTAATAAATGGCCATGCCAACAGATCCCACATCTGCACACATCTGGTCACATCTGCATCCCTCCTGACATGATCCTCCCGTTCACACTCAGTTTTACATAACATCAACTTATAAAGGCCAAAACAGGCGGCCACCCGCCAGGTATTTCAGGGTTAAACCCCATGAAAGCCACGCTCCCTTCTGCTCAGTAGCAGTTCTTGCACAACACCTCCTGCCAGCCGGGTCCGGCTTATCCACCAGCATGGAGCTCCTGCAGCTGATTAAACAGGCTTCAATGCTGCTCAAATCCACACAAGGCACATTATCTTTCTCTCCAAACCCTAGAGACTTAAAAAATATCATCCAGCTGAAGAGAGAAGTTTACCATTTTTTTTTTTCCTGTTTAAGAGTTGGTCTTTTAAGCCGATTACGCTTACGAAAATTCATAAGACATTACTAGTAGAAAGAAAACTTTGTAAAAGATAGAATTGTTTCTTAATTGGCAGGATTTGCATCTCTCCACAATTGATCTTTATGAAAGAATTGCTGCACATTTCCTATTAGCTAACTGTATTAAACCAAATTTTCTGCTGGATGATACACAGCACAATAACAGACATGTGAAAGGTCTATTAAGCTTAGGCAGCTTTCCAATTTATTCAGCAGCAGCATCTTCTCTGAGAACGGACTCGGGGTATACCCAAAGAATTATTTAAACACTGTGCTCAATATTTATTGAATTTAATCCCTATCTAACACTGCAACATTTGAGTGCACAGAATTACTAATACTTAATTGCAGATGTTTTTTGTTTGTTTTATATATATACACACATACACAGTTTTTCCACACCTCTGCCACCCCAAAGTTAGAAAAACTGTAGATTGAGCACATGGCTACATCTAGCTTCATTTGCAGCACTTCTAATGTGTAAGTTTCCTTTTCAGGGCAAGTAGAAGGGAACAGCAGTTGAGTTACACACAGAAAATACCCTATAAAGACTCATTGGAGAAGTAAAAGGCCCATAATAGGTAAAAGGAAGGGTTTTTTGAACATCATACCAAAAATGCTTACTTAAGCATACGTTTCACTGGAAACGCACAAACCTACACCAGTTTTGAGGCTTAGATCACAAGATCTAGGCGCTCTTAGCTGCTTCAGCACAAGGTCTCACCCATGCCACCCATCAGCAAGCACAAACACCCCTCAGCACCCACACTGCAAGCCAAATCCTAACTCCAGAGACCAAAAAATACTACCCTGGACTGTGACAGCTGAGAAACTACATTTACATCCCCGTCACCCCTGCTCCAGGGACAGTGAACTCCAGGGAAGAGCTGGGGCAGACAGCTGGGGCAGGCACAGCTTAAAATAGCTGCAGCTAGGACACGGAGTTTAAAAGCACATCCTGAGGTGCTCCCGCAGAAGACCCCAGCAAGGCAAAACCAGGCACATGCAAAATGCACAGTTCCTCAAGGGGATGGGGTAGCAGCTGTAACCAATAACACTGAAGCCAGCAGCTCAAAATTAGCAAGATTATACTATTTGTTGTAAGAACTACAATTGAGTACACCATTTTTTGTGCTTTTCTCTGAATTTTCTTTCCCATCTTAAGCCTCAAAAAAAATAAGCTGAATTTTACAAGAGAAAACCCAGTTTCTAGCAGAGTCTGAACCACAACTGTCTAGTCTACATCAGCCAAGCTTGTTAATAAAAATCCCTCAGCATTAGCCCTGCATTATTGTGCTATAATATGGGAAACTCCACATTAGATAACCTAGACTATTCCCTACAGGAGTCATCTATCCATTTCCCCAGAGAAGAAATGCAAAATTATTTCTTAAAGCATTTCAATTTCATTTTAGTCTAGCTTTATGGGACGCAAAAGATGGGCATTTCCACCACTATTCCTCGTGGGAAGCTATTCTATTTTAATAGTCAACTGCTGTCTTCTTTTTTTCCCATGCTATACAGCCAAAGTGATCTTTCTCTCTCCTTAGTTTCACTCCATTACTCTCACTCAAACAAATCACTGGCATGTGGAAGTATAACAAATGAAGAATTATTTTTTCCAAATACTTCAGTTACACACAATCAGAAGTTTACCAAATTGAAGATGGGAACCTTGATATTCTTTTTGCATAAAAAACTTCTTTGAAAGATTTAGTTAGTTGGGTGGGGGTCTTTTAAAAAAAAAAAAATCATGGGATTAGTGTAAAGCATTGGACTACATGCCCTAGAGACAGGTGCTTATTTGCTACAGAGAAGTTGTACAGAGAAATAGCAGCATAATGCTCTGCTCACTAACCTTTGCAGATTGTTATTACCTGGAAAATTCATACTGAAGCGATAACAATTGCTTTCGGCAGCCAAAAGCTTATACTCACAAACGTTATCAGATGTTTTTTTTTTGATCATTCACTTCCCTGTTACCTATCATGGCAAACAGTGAACAAATTTGCATACACAGCTGCATCTTCGTGGAAATTTTGTAAGAGGTACAGCTCATCTCACACCTAGTCAGTGACTCGTAGCAAAACAGTCACAAAAAACACTACATCCTGTGCAAAAAGCAACTTACATTTATATGCTAGGAAACTAAGCAAAAACACCAAAGCAAATTAGAGAACCAGACTGCACTTGATGCTAGTTCACCTAAACAGTCTCGGAACAATTAATTTCAGTGAACTGGGTATTAAAGGTCATCCACAGCAGCATCCTAGGAAAGGCAGGCAGGTCAAGAGGTAGAGCTGCACATTCACTCCCTTTGGTGAATATGAAGTAAGAATCTCTGGAAGTGTTACAATATGAACACCTCATGAAAATCATGAAAGCAGAAACAGTCCTAGAAAGACATCAACAAGTTCACACGTGCACAGGGTTAAAAAAAATAAAAAAAAAAAATCTAACGTTCTTATCCTACAGAAACTGATTTCCAAAGCTCAAATACAGGTACACAATTTTTCCTACTCCGTTGTTTCAAAACCAACCAGATATTAGTTTACTTCTACTTTTAGATTTCAGAACAACTCAAAAATAATCTGCTTAAGGTGCATTTTTCCACAACAAAAGCCATTCAAACCTTTGCAGTTTCCTACTATTTCTCCTACTTCCAGCAGTCTTTTTTGCTCAAGACAATAAATTTTCAAAGCATGTCTTACCTCTTTATAGACAGGTTAAACTAACTCAGCAGTAATAAACTTTTAAAACTATAGATTAAAGCAGAGTAAGGGCTGAGCATAAGTAACATTAAAAAATGGTACAAAAGTAATATTAAAATTGTTTTCCTCGCAAAGGCTAAACTCTTTTTAAAGAAATAATTGCTAAAAGACTCCTATGGCTTTCACTTTCCATTGGACCATGGTGATGAGCACCTCACAAGAGACTGCTTAGCAATGAGCACTCTGGCTTTAGGCACTAAACCCCACTGCTTCTCCAGCTGGGGAGGACAAACCTTGCTGCTCTTGCTTTCAGCTCCAGGCTGCTCACCTGGGGCTGCGAGGGCAAGGGAGAAGGGATGGTCCACATCAGGATGCCCTGCTGGGGAACTCCCCCAAAAGGCTAACATCTATTCACGCAACACAAACCTGTGCAAGTTTTTGAGGATTGGAACTGAAGCCTTGGAGTACATTCTAAGCACCAAGAAAAAATGGGGTCTTGCAAAAAGCACTAGCTACCAAGGTGTGAATACCTGAAATCTTACATCTTGTTATGCAGGATGCTTGCTCACTTTTTCACCTACTTACACCACCAGTTTGTTCCTCTGTGTGTAGGCTGCTTTACTGAAGTTTAAACACAGCAGCAAGGCAAATAGCACGAGGGGACAGGCATAGGCCCCTTGGGGCAGCCTGGCTAATCCGAGCATGGTTAAACAGATCACAGCTTGACAAAAGCAACTGGGGCTGATAAAAGGCTGCTGATTTAATCAGATAGAGCTTGCTCGTTTGTAGGACACTTCTTCAGCTGCCTTTGGGAGGCTGTTGCTGGAAACACACCCCACAAAACACCGCACACAGCAGCCACCACCACGGCCAGCTGCCCTCCATCACAAGCCATGCCTCCAGAGCACCTGCTGCTGCCCTCACTGCTTGCATGGGTAAGTCAAATCCCTCCCGGTGCTTCCCTGCTGTCCTGGAACCGCTGGGCCTGCGAAGGTCTCCATGAGCTACAGCCGGAGGTTTGCTTCATCTTCCCTGACATCAGGGAGGCAGGCAAAAAGCCGGAGCTGGCCTGCTGCTTCTCACCTCCGCCACATCAGGGGCAGACCCAATGTGATTCACCCCGACACTGAGGAGCAGCACGACGCCTGCCATGCCGCTCCGCCAAGTTGCCTTCACAGAAAAGAAACAGGAGGGGAAAAAAAAAAAAAAATACAATCTACTATCAGGAAAGGAAGAAGCCAGCTGACACCAAGCAGCAAGCCCATCTTTGCAATAAACACAAAGTTTCTGTGAAGGGTATGAGGCTAGAATTTAACTGATACACAGAAAACACAGCTGATGATGGTATTGCCATGTATTTTTCCTCTCCCCACTCAGCGAGAGGTCTCAACTATCAGAGGATACAGCATATTTCCAAAACCAAGTAATATTTAAATTCTTAGAAATGGTATCTGGCCTGTAAGAAATATTCGAAACTACTGACTACTGAATAAAATGTGATCTGGCTTGATAAGATTATTACTGCAACTAACCACAGCAGCTAACTGTAGACAGCATGCCACATTCAAAACTTAAGAAGACTATCATCTGTGGAGGCTTTTCTCCTATTTCTACATATATTATGATTTTTTTGTTTATTTTTTGGAGAGGTATCACACCTTACAAAACACTGAGGATGCGGCACCTTTTGCCATAAGCAATACAGGTGCCCCCAGATGCAGAAGCCTCTCATGGGACATAACAGGGCAAATCCATTCTTCCAAACATTGGCTGTATCTCTTTTCTCAGACCAACCACATGTCAAGTGTTTGTTTTCCAAAAATGTTTTAAAGTACAATTACGCAAATGACATCCTCACTTCAACACAAATATTTTTCCATTTTTGATTTTAAAATTCGTTTCCTACATGCACAGAAGTAACAAGCAAAATCTAGCTCAGCAGATTCTGCACAGAGATGAAAAGCATCAAAACAAGATCGCATCCCTCCTGCTCCTCTGAAACCACACACACCAGCCCTAACTGCAAGCTCACGTCAACTTCAGTGGCTGGCTCAGCAACGTGCCGTACATCAACCTACAATTACCCAAAGAAGCTAACTAGAGATTTCAGACCATTTGGTTTCTAGTACAACATTTCCAGAACTGAAGTAGTATGACTCAAGTCTGTAAGTGAGTTCATGCAGAGTGTAAGAACTGAAGGCATGGAAAAAAACACCTAAAAATAGGTACAAATCTGGTTGTACACAAATAACTGCTGCAATTATCTTCACACACAGCAGAGACATGACACGAGTTGAAAGGACGGTATTCTGTCATCTTTCACAACAACAGTTATTCAATTTAATACGTAAATATCAGTGTGACCAGTGAATACAACGCTCATTAAAAGCGGTTAAAGAAGCTTAATGTTATCATAAAATATTGCTCCATCCCAGAAGCTGAAACAAACTATATTAAGCACTCATTTGCTAAATTCATTACAAAACTGTTCTACTGATTTTATCTTCAAGAGTTTTGATTACAAACAAATGATTCTGAAAATAAACCTGGTTAGCAAAGAGTCCATCTGTTTTAAAATTAAAAAATCACCAAAGACTACTTGTTGTGTTGCTGAGGTAATGTCTACAGATGAGGTAATTCAGAGCCCTATTGTGTTAAGTTCTGTAGACAGTCAACAAGTCCCTGCACCAAAGCATTTTAAGAAATTATTAGCTAACTAACACAAATCATTACACCCTTACACTAAGCGCTCAAAGCAACAAGTGACTTGTACTTCGAATTCATTTCAAGTTCAGGTAGTGGGTGGGTGTTTGTTTTATTCTGTTTGTTTTGACTTAAACATTGAAGATGGTTATGCTTCACGGGCTACAGGCAATGCTAATGGAGAAAACACACTCATCAATTAGAAACTGAATAAAGAAAGCCAGGAAAATTAAAACTTTGGGGAAAGGAGTTTTCCAAAGAAAAAGTCAACATGGAACAGAGAACTAGAAAGTATGACACCAGAGGAGAAAGTTACACCAGCTGCTCCTCCGGCCAGAAGGAGCTCTGCATCTACACGCAATTTCAGTTGTTCAGGAAGGAACAGCTGATGCAAATAACCTCAAACCTTTTTACAGACACCCAAGTCTAATTAATTTCCCAAGCATTTAATACACAACAAAACACGGCATTGCAAATAAATCAAGTGCGAGTCATCGCTCCCCCTCCTTCCCTTCACCTCCATTTGTAGCCCTGCTTCGGGATTGATTTTGCAAGTGACTCGACCAAGCGTGAGCAGGCACCTGGGAGGGGATGAGCATTAAAGCAGCAATCAGGAAGAAGGACAAGGGAAAGCCTGGCTCCCAAGTTTCACCCATCAATCCTCCCCACAGCATGGCACAGGCAGGTACAGCAGCAAATCCTTTCCAGACCAAGAACTTGGGCAGCTGCTGCAGACACGCACCCCAACACCAGCTTGGCCCTAGCCAAGAGCTACTCGGTGGCATTCTCCCTGGCACACCATTACTTGGTCTTTCTCTAAAGCTCCAAGCTAAATTACATGTCAAGTGTTAATTCACCTTTGAACTACAGAAATTAAGTCACAATATAGTGCAAAGAGCAAACATTGCACGCATGAAGGTGGATGGGACTGACACTGTTCAGTATTCGATTAGGGACTAATTAAAAGCTAAGCAGCTGTCCATCCTAAAGCAATCATACAGCATGAGCACAGAGCAAACTAGAGCTTCAAATACTGCTAAGCTGCTAAGTGAGCTCAAGGTTTGTTTTTTTTTAAGAGATATAATTTCCTTTACGAAATATTCACGCACACACAAGACGTAAATTACCATTTTGTAAGTGCTCATAAAACCTGCCTGCTTCACTCCATAAATTTAGCAATGAAATCAAGAGCACATTAAGACATTTCTAATGCTAAAAAGAAGTGGTTAAAAGCAAAGTACACACAAGGAGCTTCTATAATAGAGGTACGAACTGAACACAGAAATACTTTTCTCTGTTCACCTAGCATTCAACTTGACATGAAGTTCACTTAAAATTGTTTTGCCCATCTTTAATCTCTGAGCAAACAGCATGGAAAAGAAGCTAGATTCTTTTCCACTAAAGAAACTGTCCAATTCTCACACCATGAAGTGGGACAATATATTACAATTGGTTTATAATTTCCCCCAAAAAAAGACTAGTAACCAATGAAAATTGGCAAGTGTAACATTTGCCACAAAAATTAAAGGGCTTTAAGGTGATACAAGGTAACACCGTGGGTGAGCGATCTAATTCAGAGAATTTGAAGGTGTTATCTCTCCAGATCATTCCGTGTCAATGAGTTTCTGAATCAGCAGCAGGAGCATCTCACTTTCCACTACATTTCCTAAATGCTAAATGCAAACACTGATCACGAGAAGGTTGGCAGACACAAGGAACTGTTTTGCGAGCACACAGGCAAAGACCATAAAAAAAAAAAAAAAAACCTTTATAGCCCACAAAGAATGGTTTTAAACCAGGTTACCAAAAGCCACACAAGAAAACTATTAACTTGGGTAAAGCGGGGTTGTGAAAGTTGAGGGGGTTTCTGTTTAAGTTCACTCCAATACTGATCACCCTCCTGCCAAAATTCAACCACACAAGTTGAACAGCACAACACACGTTATCTAATGCAGTATACACACTACTTAAGAAAGCCACGGAGCTATGGCAAGTGGCCATCCTCTCTCAGTAACAACTACTGCTACAAAATTGCCATTACGACCATACCTCCGCCCCTCACACAGTTGCACCAGGTCTCTCATTTAATTAAGCACAAACTAAAGGAGAGGCCTCCTCCTTTTGTTTGAGGCAAGGATGCCAGTAAGCATACTTTTGGTATGGGTAGGACAAGGAAAAATAGAAATGAGCTGCTGTAAAGAAATACACCGGGAAGTTTCTCAAGGAATGAAAGCAGGAAAGCAATCTGCTGTGAATATGCAGGAATTTTGAAGTATGAAGAGCAGAGGTATGAATGCCTCAAGAAGGCCATCTCCAAAGCGGTGGAGCTGAGCTTCATCACGGCCTCACACGCACCACATTAGGCAACCACTGATGCAAGAGCATCTCCTCTTTCATCCCAGAAAGGCCCCTGTGATGAAACAGAGCGTTGAGTTATTGGGTTTTTCTTCCTCTCCGGTCCAATGAGCTCCACAGAGTTAGGAGAAGGCTGCATGTCCCTCCACGTTTGCTATGCTAATAGGCTTCTGAAACCAGGTAATTCGCACAGGTTAACGCATCCCCACTGCATAGCTTCGCTACCCTATCATTACTTGACTGTGTAGCTTCTGAGCTGATTTGATGGTAGACAGTTAAGGAAGCACCATCTGTGCGACTCCGAAGAAGCCAAAGTGCTTTAGCATAAGCAGTGAGGGAGGACCTAAAAAAAAAGGCAGGAAGAGAAGCGACACGACACCAACACTTTTCAAAGCACTCGTGCTTTGATCAGGGCAGAGTATTGTGAAGATCACAGGATTTTACGATTACAAGTATCAAGTTCTTGCTCTCAATTAGAGTAACAATCTCACGAAGATTTCCTTACTCTTAACCACATTTTGTCAAGTACACAAAATGCAAAAGGGGCACATTGTAGACTTTTTTTCAAAGTGACAGAAATGCCTGTAATAAACAAATGAGCCTGCCACAAAATATTGCCAGAGAAAAACAACACAAACATCTACTTCTCACCAGCAGACAGAAAGAGAATGAGATGGGGTGGTTTTGTAAAACAAGACACATGGAAATCTCCTTCTGAGCATGCCCAACGACCTGTAAACAATCTTGAAATTTCTAATTACCGTCACCTCCTCTACAGGCGCACAAGACAAAGAAAACTGTTATGGTAGATGGTGAAGAGTGTGCACATGACAGAAAACCACAAATGCAGACACAAAACGAAGAAAGAATAAATGAAAAAGGAAGTCGATGAGATCTATGTGCAAGTCTTAACTAGATTATCTATTACTGCCCACAGCCAATTCCTTTCTACTTTAACTTGTGCTGTTAATAACAACTGTTTTTTCTCTCCTCTATGCTTATTAAGTGTTTTCAAATACATAAAGATTAACAGAGAAACACAATGCATTGGAAAAAGGAGAAAAGTAGCTTTTATAATATTTAATTTCAACTGACTGCCCAAGATGATTTGTCCAGGTGATTAGGACAGAGAAAACCTGTGTTTTTTAAAACTCCATTTTATATTTATTCTACAGCATCTACAAGTTTTTGATAGCAACAAGTAGCTTGCAGTTCAAAACATAACTCTTATTTTCACTGACAGTCTAAAAGCAAGCCAAATTTAAAAGTCTGGCAGAAAGCTGTTTCAAGGCAATACAACACCGAGGATATTTCTGGATATTTAAAATCTCAGGTTTCCAGAAGAGAGTTAAAAGTAGCTTCTGGTGATGTACCAAACCCTGCCGTGTTTGTAGCTTTACGCACAAAAGATATATTGCTTAAAAGTGATTTTTGCTGATAGAATACCTGCTTACAAGGGTTGCAGGGGGCACACTATGGAGTAGGCACACACGAGCATCGGTGTTTGTCCAAAATCTTTATGCAAGAAGCACAGAAGAAATACTTAGGGCCTGCTAAGGTAACCGTATCCGATTAAAAACAAATTTTTGCTTCCAGAAATAACAAAGAGTCCCGTAAAAAACGGAGAAGGACCAAAACTTTTTATTTTTCTCCCGGAGCAGCGAAACAAACACACACACACGGCTCAGCTGCGGCCCCCCCGCGGCACCAGCGCCTGCGATACCCATCAGAGCAGCGCTGGGGAGGCCGAGGGAGGGCCGGGCCCGGCTGCCGAGCTCGGAGCTTCCTCCCTTTGTGTCCGGGGCCCGGCCGCTGCCTCCCGCAGCGCCTTCCCGGCGCGGCGCTACCTACTGGGTTGACCTGGCGGCCCTGGAGAGGGGGGGGAGGGGGGAGGAGGGGGTAACCCCGCACCGGGGCGGCCCCGCTGGGATTTCGGGACGGCTTCGCCTCCTCCGCCTCCCCCGGTGACGTCTCCCGTGACGCAATACCTGCCGATGACATCACCGGCTGAAAAACAGCGTCAGCCCAGCCACAAAATGGAGCCCGGCCGCGGCCTCGCGGGGCCACCCACAGCCCCCGGGGCGTCCCCAGACCCCACACACACACGGGGGGGGCTCGCACCGGGCCGGGCCCTCCGGAAAAGCCCCGAGGACACCGGAGGGGGGCACGACAAAGCCCTCCCGCCTCCCCCTAACCCCTCCCCGGTCCCTCGGATTCCCCCCCTCCCCCGTTCCGTGCTCTACATACCGGGGCGCGGCGGCTCTCATAGCGCCGGGCCGGGGGCGGGCGGCCGGCGGGCAGCGGCGGGAGGCGGAAGCGGCGAGGCCGGGCGGTGGCGGAGCCGCATCGCGATCGCGGCCCCTCGCGGCTCCCGTACGGCCCCGCCGGAGGAGCCGCCGCCGAGAGCCGCCGCCGACACTTCCGGGCACGGAGGGGGCGGGGAGCGCCGCGCCGGGCCGAGCCCATCCGGGCACTCCGCGGGGCCACGCCCACACCGGGCGGGGCGGGGCGAGGGCGGCCGTTGGCGCTGAGGTGGCGGCGGTTGAGGAGCCCCCGGGGTGTTGGAACCCAAAGGTTCCTCATTGTGCCCCCCCCCCCCCTTTATTATCGACTGCTTCAGGGTCCTCTCAGACCTTCTCACAGCTTTTTATTTTTATTTTTATTTCTATTTTTATTATATATATTTTTTTATTATTACTATTTGTCTGTTTTCAGACGGTTTAACCTGAAAATTGTCCCTCGCCCACTCCGTCCCCTGCCAGGCGTTTGTTAGGACTGCGAGGAATAAAAAGTTGTGTGGAAAATTCCTCTAACCTCACACATTCACCTGTGGGTGTGCAGGCAGAGTATGTTAAGTAGTATAAGGGGAAGGTCCCGCTGTCCCGAAATAAGGGGGATAGCTGAGAGAAACAATGTGAAATAAGTAAAAACCCTCTAGTCAGGAGAGAAGGGAAAAACAAGGAAACCGACAGCCAAATAAAACTGTGCGTTTATGGTATAGTAGCAAGCACTGCGTGGTTTGTGAACCTGTGGTAATGAGGTGAATGTGGTAACGTGAACCTCCGCCAATGAGGAAAGCAGGGAGGAATCAGGCGTCGGGTAATAGGGGATGTAAGGTTATGATACGCTTTCACTGGGCACTCCCGCTTGCAGAACAGCCATCGTTTCAGTCACAAAACTGCTTCGCTGAGATCCTCTCCTGAGCCTGTGTTACTGGCTGCAGGGTGTTTCTCGAGGGACCTGAGGAGAGCCAGCCCGCTTCCATTCCCTCCCACATAACACACAGCACCCAGCAGGTGTGAGAGTAGCTGGACTCATCGGTTTCCTATAGTCCAAGTGGAATAAATGGCTCAGAATTGACATACTGCTTGTAAAAATAAAGGAAATTGCAATTCTAAATTCCACATACAATACTGCAGTCTTCTTTGTGGAGGATTGTAAATAAAACTTGTGTAAAATGTTTTTTTTTTCTTTCTTTTTTTTTTTTTTTTCTGAGAGCTATAACCGTATGGACAATATTAGCTATGGGCACAATTAAGGCTCACTGACACTTCAATTCCTTCCCTCGAGAACAAGCACTAATAATCCATACACACAGCACGGTGCTGGGTAAGGATACCCAGGCAAGGTCTCAAAATCAATACAGCTGCATTAGGGAGGCACGTTGCCCTGGATCATTCATCCTGCACAGAAAAACTGCACTGATGGGGCCATGCTGCTTTGGGTAGTACTTGTTCACTGAGAATTATTTCAGGTACTTGTCCAATGTGGCTCTGTGCTTTTGGATGGCTCAGCATTTTTTGTTTGGTTGGTTTATTTCGCTTCATACCAGCCCTTGAAGGAAATAGCTTAAGAGCCACAGCAAGTGTTTATTCCATTTAGCTGAAGAGAACACTTGGAGGAGGACTAGGCCATTGCCTTTTGTAAAGCCCACTACTTAGAAGAAAATACATCGTACCTTTGTTGTTTCTGTGAGACACAAGTAGGACAGACTGTCAGGAATTTTGGTATTGTAAGCTGAACAGTTCGGGTGCTTGGAGTAGCTGTTAACAAAGGGGAAGGAAGTTAAAAAGATCCGCTCTTTCACAAGACAGAACTAACTCTCCCTTACTAGAAATCAAGGGTGCGTTCCTGCTTCTAACTGAAAAGGCCATATGGGAATCTTATGATTTAAACGGAGTAATTTAGCACATAGGGAAAGCAGTAGGCTAAGATCATTTCATACAGTAACTACCACCTCCTTTAAATCCCACTTTAGAGGAAGTCTGCAATGATGGGTCATTAACAGCAGCTGTGAAAAACACATGCATATTTGTCAACAGACAAAAGGTGAGAGAGAGTACAGCTCAGAAGTTTTTAGGCTGCCACCAATGCATGCATTTCTTGGTTTAAGATCTTTTGCTTTCCCTCGGAGACGTAATATTCTGATGTGTGGGCAAATGCCACAGACGGGCGTGCAAATGGTTGCCAAGTAAAGCAACAAGCACTTTCCAGATCTGGGTCTCCAGCTGGTTTTCGCAGAAACTGAATATATTTTCCTGTACTTTTTTCAACAACTGCTCAGTCTTATTCTCTGCTATTCCCATTTTCATATCCTGAGTTTGTTTCTCCTCTCGGTGCCAAATTACAGCGTGCCACACAGCACCAGCCTCTTGCATCACATGAAGGTGAAATACCATCAAGTCAGGATGCATCAATATTGTTTGCATTATAGCAGCACTTAGCAGGTCAACTGAGATAAGTGACCTTTTATACCAGACGTTTTACAAAGCATGCAAAAAAAACAGAGAGTTTATAATCTAATTAGAAAAGACAGAAGATGGTAGAGAAAAAACAGAGTGAAATGATCAACTGTGCTTACAGAGCAAAGATTGTAGCAGAGAGCAGGGAACCAAGCTTTCCTGAATCCAGAGTGAATGCCCACAGTCATACTTTCTCTACTCGGGCAGAGGGCCCACAGGAATATGCACATACAGTATACGCTTCTTTATGGCACGTGTTTTTGTTTTTTTTTTACTACTATCATATTCTCGAAAGCTTTTTAAGGAAAGGTAACATGTTACATTGCTGCCTATAACGAGGTTAAAGCCAAAAAAATGCCTCTGTAGATGTTCTTCTCATCTTCCACTGGGATTGAGCAATGGTTCCACTGCACTGCAGTGCTGCCTTCCTTCTCTGGACGTCCTCATATTCCTCTAGGGATGCCTTCTTGAGGGTAGACTTTTTTATCAGCATAACTAACAATCATTAGGGGTTTCTTTATAGAATAAATTCATTTAAGAATGCTCATTGAAAGCATAAGAAAGCATATTAACACACAGTTACAAAAGGATTAGTATTTGGAAACTTTAAGTGCTCTAATCTGGGTAGACAATACAAGCTTTTATCTTTCCAGGGTGATCAAGTTTCAGGCTGTCAGGATTTTCACCTTAGATAAATCCTTCAGCATAAAACTCGTCTGCCCTATATTAAACATCAGATTTCCTGTGCTACTATTTGAAACAGAGAAAGTAATCCAGGTTACTGACCGGATTTCCTCACCCTTGTTGTGTGATAAGAGGTGGACGTTATGAATTCAGCTTCTGCACATGATGATGTTAACTCTCAGAATGTTTAAAGTAGATTGGTTTCAGTATTAGGCAACTGAGCAGTCCCACAGATTTAAGGGAAAGAGTAGCATATGTAAACATGCACTTACATGATTTGCAAGTGGAAGTTACAAGTGAAAGTAATTCTCTACCCAATAGGTAACCACATTTCAGTTGTGAAATTATATATCCTAATTTCTGATTCATTATAAACCTCTTTGAGATCTTTTTGGTGTAAGGAAGCATTTTACACACACACAAATGCATTGCTGCGATACATTTCTGAGATTGAAAACTAGATTATCATAATCTTTTCGAATGAAAGCCCAGACTTGAATAGTAATTTCAACTCATTTCTTAAGCAAGTTAATCACTTTTATAACTGATGCTAGAAAAATCAATGGCAAACAAGCCAAGACTGTTAGTGTCGCATGCTTTCTGTTTTCCTTTCCTCCCACATCCAAATGAGAGTACCTTCTGAAAGAATCATGATAAATCTGTAATAACTGTTGTTTTGTGTTTGTTTGTTTGTTTGTTTGTTTTTCCTACCCTATTTAGCTGTAAAAGAGCAACATTTCAAACATGCTGCCATGTTGTATGGTTGGTTTTACATGAAGTAAATTCAAGGCCTGATTTAGCTGATATGAGTCCTGTATTATGGACAGTATTAAATTTTATGGACAGTGTATAAATTTTCATCAAATAAGTTTTTTAGTCTTTTTATAACGTAGTGGCTTACAAAATTGAATTGCTTTTTGGAATATGAAATTCTAGGGTATTAATGCATTGACCAACTTAGATTGACTTGCCACCTTAATTTATTTTATATATATGTATATATATATATACATATATATATATATATTGCTTTTAGGTTTTCTTCCTTAAAAGAAAAATAACAAAACATGGTAAGCTGCAATAAACTAATAATTTCTTACAAGTTAGTGATACAGTTCTAAAATTAATCAGTAATGTTTCAAGAGAGTGGTTCTTCACTTGAAAAGTCTATGTATTGAAACCAGAACTCTTCACTGGAAAATATATGCTAGGTTTGGCAGAAAGGCTTTAGCAAGCATTGTTTATTCTGAAGGAGATCGTGAATAAACAGCTACTATTCCAGTGGCTATCATGAAGAGCCTACTAGGGCTGGGTGGGTCAGATTCAATCTCTGTTTTTCACCATTTAGGTGAGAATTTTGATCTCCTGTCTTTTACATTACAGATAAGACCTTAGCCACCAAGCTACTGGCTGATATGCAATAGGAATATTCTCTGTTCTTCTATGCTGATACTTTGTATAAATAAGCTTTGATATTAGCAGAGACTTGAACTTGGGATTTCCATTTTTTTTTCTGAGCTCAGCAGCTGTTCTGTCTGAGCTTCCCCTTCTTTCATTAAAAACAAAGAAACACATCAAAAAAATTCATCCAAAAGGTGAATTAGGAAAACATTTGAGTTTTCTAGCTTCCACAAGATGGGCAAATGTTTCCCACAAAGTTTTAGTCAGCTTTACAACACATTTTTGTCCAAGGAAAGCTTATATGTTAATAGCAGCTGTACTTATTCTCCCTCAGCTGAAGCCTGATGTGTTAAAATGGGAAGTTATTATATAGAATCTGCTTTATATTGACATGCTCTTCATCCTCAGTTTCTCTTTTTGTGTTCACTGTATTCACTAGGACATCTTAAACTAGATAGTAAGGACTTCAAAGCAGGTATCATATCTTTCTATGGATATTTACTTAATGCATTGTGGAAGAGAACTCATTGAAAAGTGGTTGCAGCAGTACATGACATTATTTTTTCTGCAGAATAGCCTACTGCAAATCACTGACCACCTTTGGTTAGTTCCTCCTCAGAATTCTCTAACACATTATCACCAGTTTCTTGTCCAAAAAAAATCTCATATTCTTTTCAGTCATCCGACCCTACAAATCTTCTACCTTTTCCTTATCTTTCCTTCATGTACATACACGCCATTGAATTCATTCATATTTGCTAGAACTCCGCAGCTGTGTTTGTATAACTGTGTGCTGTGTCCCAGGTTCTTTCTACTTTAATCTCTCATCACTGCAGTCTCTCAGGGCTATTGCAGTGTCACTGAGGTGATCACAAATAAGATGGCAAACCTGTGGTATTATTTTATATGCTCGATAAGACACATCCCTTGCAGCCACTTCTGCTTCCAAGTTCACGTTCCCTGCTGCGAAGCATGAAATATTTGCAGCTCTTTTTGCAATAAACAAGCCTTTTCCCACACACACATGTACAATGAGACCTTTTTTCATAATGAGAACTGATAGGCAGTCTAAATACAGGAATAATTACCGTTAGCTGCATATGCAATTAAGAACTCCTAAAGCCCTTTTGCTTTGTTTAGTTTTCTTTAGAAATACAGTTTCCCAGGCTGTATCTTGGAAACTAAATACATCCCTGGATGTCATAGATTTTTTACAATATTCCTGAGTGGGAAAGATGATGGTGATTTTTTTGTGAATTTTATAGAAGACTTGTTAAAGGATGAGAAAGCCTTTTTATTTTTTTATTTTTTTTTCAGATCAGCATTCCTCTCCTCTCCCAAAGAAAAGTACAATTGAAACCTGTATTTTGAAATGTAATACTGAATCCTTCCTCCTCTACTCTCTTCTGCTCTCCAATAAACAAACAAAAGAGGCATAAGTTTCTACACACTTTCTGTTTCATTGAGTATGGAAGCTTCTTTTTATACCAGAAAACAATCATAAAGAGCACATTTTGCTTTGTGGCTTATATTCATGTATTTGATAATGAATCCAAATGTGTAGTCTTTGTCTTCATTTCAATACCAAGTAACTATTAAAATGCCTTTAAAAGTCACTTTCAAAGAGAGAAGCAGAAGCATAAAGTTCTGAATTTTATATGGGCCCAAACTTTATCATTTATAAATTCATATAAAACCAACATCTGAAAAGAATTCAGTTGGCTCTGAGAGAGTACAAATAGATTCACAGAAGAGTCAATACATTCTTCACTGAAAGATCACATTGCTAAGTCACATTTAGAGGGGAAAAACCACACCTGAATTCAGAATGTAAGGAAGACAAGTTGTTTTGAACTCTATTACCTTTTTTGTTTTTGAGATTTCTATGGTGTTGCCTCTTGAAATGGCCTCTTGCTTCCAAACTGATAAACAAAATCCTTAATTGTACTGCTCACAAGAGTACTTTTAAACATCAGTATTCCCCAAAGCTTCATGCTTCATGCCATGGCTTGGCTCATTTGTCTCTTGTCATAAAAGCCTGATCCTTCTTTTAATTTAGCATTTTATAGGGTTGATCTATTCTGTCATATTTTGCAAAACAAACATTTTTAGTGTGGAGTTTCGAGCAGTAAAAATCTAACTTTTAATAATGACTAAAATAAACCTGGATTGCCATTTTGGTAAATATCTATTTCTATGCCTGCCAAACATACAGGACAGGTAGCTGCATCTCCCAGAAATCCTGAAGATTTGTATAATAAGTGAATCGCTTCATTATGGATAAAAGTAGGGCTATATAGCCTATCCTGAATACCAGAGAGAAAAAAAAAAAAAAATCACATACCTTTCAGGATTATCTGAAAGACACCAATACAAATGCTAAATGTAAAGTTGAAAAAACAAAACATTGTGATTTCTAATAGTTTTACTCGATATGTGAATTTTAGAAGTAGCAACCTTTTTCATATTAAGACAATACATAGTTTTGTTATCCATTTTTATTTATTTTTGTGGCTGTTTAAATTTAACACCTTTTTACGTGTCGGTGGTCACTTTAAGTTCTGTAGTTCTCATTAGCACAGATTTTGCACTGTTGGTGATTTTATCTAGTTCAGTCCTCCTTGCTGACAAGCATTTTGTGTCTCAAGACATGTCATGATTCATAAGCTGAATAGCCTCCTTTTGCTCTGGGATTTGATAGACCAGCTCAGGAGCATCCTATTCCTACAGCAAAAGCTCAGATGAATAATGTAGTATGAGTAGAGTGTATCAGTCAGAGAGGGAGATACTCTGTTAGTGCAGATAGCTTAAAACTGCTAGTCAGGAAAAGGTAGATTAAGGCAGATAATGGTCTTCTGAGTCAGATTTTGTCTGGCATAAGAAATATATAGTGATAAAACAGTGTTGGAATCATTTTGCAGTACTGTAATTGGACACAACCTTCATTTAAGATTTTAGCTTTCAACTGCCTTACCAAATTTACATAGCACAAATGCTAATTGGTGAAGAAAATTATACAGTAAGCTCTCATTCACATTATGTTCAGAGAAGTTCAAAATTCCACTTTTTTATCAAAAGGTGAGGTGCATTTTTTTTAAAAACAGTCTGTTGACACCATTGATTTGGAAAATGTGAGATTTGCAGTAATTACTCATCATGACAGTATATTTGCATGCAGATGTCATTCTATGTCTATTTGTATTAAATAAAAACAATTTTAAAGAGTTTTCCCCTATGTATATTAAAAGTCCAATTTTCTTGCAACTCAGGGTTAAGTTGCTTATTTTCTTTTGACTCCTTCTTGTTTTATATCTTCACCATTTTATCCAAAATACTTGAAGCTTAAAGTCTGAGCTTTTCCTGTGTCTGGTGCTGGGGTCCCCAGAGCTGAACGCAGGGCTCCAAGTGGGGCCTCATGAGAGCAGTGCGGAGGGGGAGAATCCTCTCCCTGGCCCTACTGATCACGCTGCTTTAGGTGCAGCCCAGGGTATGGTCGGATTTCTGAGCTGAAAACGCACATTGCTGGCTCATGTCGCGTTTCTCATCGACCACCACCCCCAACCCCTTCTCCTCAGGGCTGCTCTCAGTCCATTCTCTGCCCAGCCTGTGTTTGTGCTTAGGATTGCCCCAGCCCAGATGCAGGACCTCGCACTTGGCCTTGTTGAACCTCAAGAGGTTCATACAGGCCCAGCTCGCAGCCTGCCCAGGTCCCTCTGGATGCCATCCCTTCCCTCCAGTGTGTTGACTGCACCACAAAGCTCGGTGTCATCAGCAAACCTGCTGAGAGTGCACTCAATTTCACTGTCCATGTCACCAACAAAGATGTTAAACAGTATGTTATGTATCTTTTGAGTTTCAGTATTTCAAGGTGTTTTTACAAGCATACAAAGTAGCTAAAAAAAAATAAATAAATAAAAAAGCAGGAGAGATGTTCTTCCTGGATGACTACCTTGAATTGCCTTTGAGTGCCAACCCAGACTTGAAGATGAAGTGTATTACCTCAAAGTCACTGACAATCATAAACGAAATTCGAAAAAATATCTTCTAAGAACACAGTCAAAGATTGGATTTGTCATCTAAAACATCTGTTTGGTCCTGTGAGTTTTAAGGTAACAGAAGATGACAGCATCATCTCCTCAAACTGAAGAGTTACAAAGGAAGCCATGATCTCATAAATATAGAATAGCTTGAGGCTATCCAGGGTTCTCTGAGTCATATTTCCCTAATGATAATTTTAAGGTCACTGCTGAATATGATCAGTTTATTTTGAGAGGCAGGAAATAAATCAGAAGCAATACCTGGCAAGAAAGAAACAGAGATCAATTGGCACAATACATAACTCGAGCTCAGTTAATCAAAATGCCTTTTGAAATACTTTTGATTTGTAGCTTTGGTATTCTGTTGTTATTGAAATTTGTTTTAATTTTTCATCCAGTACTCTATGAAGGAGTCTATCAATTCCATGTCTGGATAGAGAATGATTAGTTTTAGTACTTTGATCAGTCTGTGTTGACAAAGTAAGCTTTATCAACCATTACTGAGATTAATTTTTGCTACATATTATCATCAGTCTAGCTTCTCTGAAATCTCTTTTGAACACCTGCATGTAAGTAGTTAGTTTGCATCAACAGGAAAAAAAAAAAAAAAAAAAAAAAAAAAAAGAAAAAGAAAAAGAAAAAGAAAAAGAAAAAAAAAGTCAAAATGCTTGATATCTGCAATTTTAAAGCGAACATGCTAGTCAGCTATGATGAAAACAGTTTACGATCTAACATGAAACATCACTTCTGAATAGTTCTAACTACTGGTTTTCAAGACATGAGGTAATTTCTAAACTCATGGTATGGCATCGTTAGCTTTTACCCTTGTGAGTTCAGAACTGCCTTCCTTCCTCTGCCCTGAAGTTAACAAAGAGTTAACTGTGCTTTTACTCCATTGGTGCTGTCTGCTTCTGGTAAATTGACTTTTGAAATATCTAACTTGAAAGCTCATTCTAGGCAAACTTTAGATAATTATCCTTTCCAAGACTAGTCTTCATTAGCTAATCCTAGCTATTAACAATGTGATCTCTTTTCCAGTAAAGGGAAAGAATTCCCTTGTAAGTGCCAGCTGTTTATCTCAGTTAATAGTGCCTTTCACTTGCTTCCCATAATTCCTCTAGTACTCATCTACTTAGAGGTGAATAGGCCTTATCTCATAACTATGTGCACCTTGACTCAAATGCTTTTACTGGAGCTTGGGAATTTGGCTTTTCTCCACTTAAATGAACAATCACTAGAGGAACTTAAAAAGCAACTAATTCATGAGAGCTCCTCATCAGTGTCAAATATATTTACTTGTGACAGCTGAGAGGTGTTTCTGTTGGCTTATTTAAAAGATAAGGCTATCAATGTTTTTCTTTGAAATAAATATTGACAAGTGTTTTGCATTCAATTAGTCTCTTTATCAGAGTATTTCAATTATTTAATGGTCATTACTACTTGTTCTTCTATCTGCACTGAGTAATGGAGTACAGATATACTACAAGACCGTCAGAAAAAGTACACAAGAGCAGAGGTTTGAGCAAACACATTTGTACAGATAAGGGATGCCCCAGAGGACTTGGCCCCAGAGCTTCAGAGTACAGAGCTGCCAGAATGGTTTCTGGGAGCAGTTAGGGACCATGCTGAAAGCAAAAATTCTGTGCTCCTGTTAGTACAACATTTCAGTTCATACCAAAATTGCAATTATATGATATGGCATGCTGGTTAATAAGGCCTCAATTAGCTCATTTTAGACCCAGGACAATCTTAGAAGTGTACTGTGTGCCATTTTGTGTGCTATTGCAGATCTTTGTGACTTACCTGAAATAAAGGAAATTAAGAATGACATTAATGCTCGCAGTGAAGATGAGGCTTGGGCTGAGCAGTAATAATAACTGAAGAGCTTCAACACTTGTGGCTTTTGAAATTTGAAACGAGTCTTTCAAGGAAGTACTAAGTAGGGTAGAACTTGGATGAGAAGCACAAGCTGCAAGAGAGAAGCATGTAGATGATGCCACAAATGTATATATGTAAGACTCAGCCATTTGCCAGAGTTGTAGGATTCTTGTAAGTAACAGATAAAGAACCGTTTGATTATAAAGCTTGAGCTGTTACTATTCGGTGCTCCTAGTTGAAATTTGATGTCGGTGAGTAGAATCATAATACCTTCAACATGGGAGGAAAAGTGATTAACAAGACAATAATGCAGCACCTACAGGTAGGGCATCTGCTCACCTGGATATCCAGACCAAAAAGAACTTGCACAATATAAAAAACAAGAATTAAATCTTACAATAAACTGGCCTGATGATGAAAACTATGATGAGAAAATGAAGATGAAGTTGTAATTTTCTTTTATTTTTCTGTACTTTCTCATTGGGAAGCAAGGAAACAAAATGATTGACACTATTACTAGGAATAAATCCTGAAATACTGGAATGAGTAATAAGTGTCTGATGAGAACTATGACCTGAGACTTCTGCCTGAGGCTGTGGAGTGGAAAGGATCAAAACATTAATAGCCATTAGTGCAGAACAAATACAAATGTTCAAGGTAAAGGAACAGGGAAGCAGAACAGGCTGACACCATAAGAGAAAGCAGACATTGTGGTTCAATGTGTCTGCAAGAGAAACCAGGAAGAACAATATTTAGCCTGAAAATATTATTGAGAGTTGCTTGGACAAAGAAAGTATCTCACTGCTTGTTCCCTAAAGGAAATGGAAGTCGAAGCACATGTGAACATGTATAGAGGCTATAAATGAAAGAAGAACTGATGTTGTATGACAAGAACCTCTCCAGTGTTTTGTCTCCACTTTTATTTTCTGGAAGAAGCTGTCTGCTTTTTTTTTTTTTTTTTTTTTTTTTTTTTTGCCACTCTGCTCTTAAACCAGTGACCAGCTTGGTTCTGGCTGGCTGGCAGAGCTGCGATTTTATTCTAGCAACACTGATAAGCAACTGTTTTAGAAAGGAGATATGTGACTATGAGAAGAGAAATTTATCATTTTGAGATCAGTGGATAATTACTGACTATTAAAAAAATTCTTCCCAAGAAGATGTATTGTTGTCTTTTTTTTTTTTTTTTAACAACTCCCTAAACAGCTGAGTAAACAATCTCAGGTTGACCCTCAATAGAAGTGTTTCACTTTTTTTTCTAAATAAAATAATATGATTTCATTTTCTTCTATTTTTTATTTATTTATTTTAAAATTAGTTCTAAAATGTTTCTTAATGAAAAGCCAAACCAAAACAATTGTATAACATAGGAGCAGGATGCTTACACTATCCCAAAATGTGTTGACTTCTGACATTACCTGACATTTTTTAGACATGCCTAGACAAAATTTGACTTGAAATCACAAATAATTTTTAAATCTGTTCAACATTTTGGTAGATACATGAGTGTTTGGCCAAGAGAATCAGGAAATATGCCACAATAATGAAAAAAAAAAAAAACATGCCTTGATAGTGAGTAGTGGGCAGAAATGACTGCTCTGGAGTAAGGAAAAGATTTCCACATGAGAGAGACAGCACAAAGCTTGTGTTGTCAAGGCTGTCTAAGAGAACCAGGGAGTTTGCAAGTCCTCTGCTTGTCAATGTTTATGAAAACAAAGCTCTCTGTGAATTAATGTGCTACTTTCACACCTCACAGTCTTACAAACCCCAGTCTCTGTGCTAACAAAATCTCACAAGTGGCACAATTATAAAAGTACACTGACAAACATTAAAACTGACAGGATATAAAGTGTTCTCAGTTCTGTAACTTGGATATAAACTAGAAGCAAAGAGGATGGCACATGTTTCTGCACTTGAAAAACTTCCCCCAGAATCTTCTTTCACGGACAGCTTGAGAAGACAAATTGTACTGGAGTTTTTCAATCTGTCACAGTAGAGGACAGCTTCTGAGCTGTAGATGCTTTCAAATGAATCATATATCATTTTACGTGAGAATTTATAAACCTTTCTCTTTCAGTTAGCTTTTTTTTCTCTCTTTGAATATCAGAAACACACCATCCAGCTCTAATCCAGTACATGCTTCCAAAACAGCCATACAAATCCAAACCAAGTGTTGGAGCATTCCATTCATTGAATTTTATATATGCTCTTATCCTAGCTCTCCCTTCAAAATTAAAATGTCATGATAGAGCAAAGGGAAGAAGCATCTATTCTTTAATGGGAACACCAGGATGGGAACATGATGGCCTTTGTGGAGCTGGAGTCCAGGCTCGGTGGATCTCACTAGCTTCTGTTGTGGCTCAGCCCCGGCAGGCAACTGAGTACCACCCAGCCACTCGCTCACTCTCCCCAGATGGAAAGGGGAAGAGAATCAGAAAGGCAAAAGTGCAAGAACTCGTGGGGTGAGATAAGGACAGCTTACCAGGTAAAGCAAAAGCTGTGCACACAAGCAAAGCAAACCAAGGAATCCGTTCACTGCTTCCCGTCAGCAGGCAGGTGTTCAGCTGCATCCAGGAAGGCAGGGCTCATCATGCGGAACAGTTTCTTGGGAAGACAAATGCCATCACTCTGAATGTCAACCCTTCTTTACCCCAGTGTTATTGCTGAGCATGACTCCCCATGTTGTTGGACGTCCCTTTGGGCAGCCTGGGCCAGCTGTCCTGGCTGTGTCCCCCCTGCAGGGCAGCACAGCAGCACGAGGGCAGCACGAGGAGCTGAGCAGTCCTTGGCTCTGGGTGAGCCCAGCTCTGCAGCAACTGAAACATTGCTGCGTTATCACTGCTATTTTCATCAAAAATCCAGAACACAGCATTGCACGAGCCCCTACAAAGAAAATTAACTCTATTATCCCAGCCAAAGTCATTACAGTATAAAAGTAAAGTACAGTTGAGAGGTTATTGTCTCTCTCTTCAGAAGAAAAAATATGTATAAGACCCTACACAATAGGGTTTTAAGATTTATGAAAACGCTGCTGACCACTGACTTGAAATATGTGAATTTAACCTTAAAGTTTTTCCTGCTTAGGAGAAATCTGCCTCAGTGCACAAGGATGATAGAATCTAGTCACGCTCTGGCATGATGCACAGAAACTTCTGAAAGAGCATAATGTTTTCTGATCTAATGATGCAGTACAAACATAACTTCTTTGGTGGATGCTTATTCAGTACTCATCTGTGATTATCTGTAGGGTAGGGCTGTATTTTCATATGAAATCCGTTCTAACATAATCTCACAGGTGACAGCCTTTGAAGTTTGGCAAAGTCCTTAAAAGCAATTATTTTACCACTCATTTTATTCTCATTGTAATTTCTCATCAGGAACAGTGCTAACTGCAGTTTTTATTTTCTCTTTCTTTGAGGACAGTTTATATTATTTTCAGTTAAGCATTTTGATTAACTGAATCACTAAGGCTTTTCATGATGTAAGTGAATAATGACACTCGTGTTTTATAAATGTGGAAGCTGAAGAATGGTGAAGGAAAGTGACTGTGAGAGTAAGTGGCACGGTCAGTGGCAGGGTTCGGAATAGAAACCTAAGGTCATTAATGCCAGTTCCACTGTAGCTGATGGACAGCACTGTTCCATGGGGGAAACACGTCCCCACACAGACCTACATAACAACAACCTCAGCAGACCAAAATCAGGCATTAAAAGATGAAATGACAAACGAAGGATGCTTATGTAACTTCCAGTTTCAGTCTATAAGTGATCTGTATCTTTCCAACCACTCTGTTTTTACCCCAACCCTAGCCAGTGTAGAGCACCTTCTTTTTCCGCAGGCACAAAGTTGTGTATCACTGCCTGATTACAGTTCAGCTGCAAGAGCCTATCTTATCCCAAAGAGCTACAGCCCATTCAGACTAGCTGTAAAACATCCAAATAGATTTGTTTAAAAGCTCTTGCTGATGCAGGGTCAAAACCTTTCCCTACCTTTCCTTGTTTTTCAGTAACTTACTGAGTTTTATTTTCAAATCACTATCCTTGTGGTTTTGAACAGATAGTACAACAGGCAATACATTGAGTCACTTACAGTATTTTCTTGTAACTTTATGGCAAAATAGTAGAAGATAATACTTCAGAAGTGTTTTGGAGAAAATTTAAAAGTGTACATCTTGGTGCTGTTTCTTTTGTATTTTCCAGTTACAAGAATCTACAAGAAATTGACATATATATAATTCAGCAAATTATCAAAAATATTACATTTTTAGTGAAGTGAGAGGGGAGAGACTTGATGGGACCTGAGGGAAAGGAAATGTGTGGTAGAGTTGTTATGAAGGTATGTAACACAGCGCTTTTCCTTTGGGTTCATAATTTGAAAGTGTGGTCAATTAGGATATTGATCTCCTAACACCAGATCAGAAAAAGACTTTTGTTCTAGCTGCAAGCTATCAGTCTTGCATAAACTGAATATGCTAGTTAAGATGCTGTTGGTCTGCATGTAGCTAGTAGAAAGCCACCATAAACATTACCACGGCTCTGGATAATTCAACAGAAGTGCAGTTTGCATCCTTGACTGATCTAAACCAGATACACATGGCAAAATGTTTTGCTAGTGTGCGCTAGGGTGTTAGTGCTTGTGGAGTCATGGCTCAAGTGTCATCCAGACATTGTTCTGCTTCCACACCTTTTCTGGCTCATTCCTTTGACCCATCTCTGAACAGTTTTTTGAGTATGTCCCTAGGTTCTCTCTTAGCCTGTCTAGGTGGCTGACACTTGGACTGTTCCCGGTTGTTGGTCTGTTCTTGCTCCTCTGTTCTCAATCTCACTCTCAATGGATGTGCTGTACTTGTTCTTTCTGTCATAAAGCTACTTCCTGAGCTTTTACCCCATCTGCTCCTGGGCAGGTCTAGGTGTTTCTTTTAGAAATATGCTCCTGCAGTCTTCACATCCTTATCATGCAGAGCTTGCCGACCCCTTATCAGCATGTTAGGTTGATGAACCCCACGCAGCAGTCTCTGTTAGTGTTTGGGGGAGGGAGGTGAACTGGGTTGTACAGAAAAGCTGCTTGAAATGAGCTAAGACATTAAATAACAAGTTTCAGCCCAGAGTTAGATTTTTATGCATGAATTATAAACCTCCTGTAATAGAAACTGTAAGGGAAATTCAAATAGACTATTAATTGTAGCAGTGCCGATATATTAAGATGAATAAGATTTTCTGAAGGTACAAACTAAGCAATTTCAGTTCCTTTTACTTGCTTCATTAGAACTGAATTCTATGTAGGTGCGTTTTCAATAAATTTGCATGCTGATTTAAGAGCTCCTGTATTGGAGCCACTCACCTCTGCCAAGGCTCAGAAAGCCCGATGTTCCTAATGCCACCGGAGTTATACTGCTGTTACGTGCTCCAGTGTGCCTTTGGCTTCATATAATCTTCATCTGACCTGTGGTAAATGCGTACTGACTCTTCTCACTCTCAAGAAAATTAAGTGAGATTAAGGCTTCTAAAGGCTTCTGCAGCCTCTCGGCTGTTTTAGAAAATGGTACAGTTCAGCTGGTCATGATATTTTGTTCCCTTGGCAAAACTGTTTTGAGGAAATGCTGAAACTTTTCCTTTGAGCAAGGCAGCTTCAGTTGTGCTTGGTCAACCTGAAATCCCAGCTGAAATTTCAAACCCAGACAGAGAAAATCAATCCAGTATTGTCCCTGGCATGGTGGCTCTGTCACACAGTGAGGGCAGAAAGCTGGTTCAAGTTCATTCTCTCCATGGTTCAAAGATTTGAGTCTCAGTTGAGACTCTTGTCATAGCATTCACTTCACCTGGTGGTCCACTTTCTTTTATAATTATAAATTACACAAACTAGAAAGGCCATTCTTGGCATTGGAAGTAGAGAATAATTCTGTTTTCATGAAAAATCATCTAGAATATGTTCATTTGAGCTGTGGGTATAAGGTAAATAAGGAAAATAAGGTTCTTTTATTCTATCATGGTTTCTCCTGTGCTCTTGCCATGCCAACCCTCTGCATATGTCACTGTAAACAGATTTTTTTTAGAGACATCATTGTAGAGTGTTAGCACTGATTGTATATCTTACTTAGGTGTGTTTGGGGAACAGGCACATTTGCCAGAAACAACAGAGTGAAAAATATTCATCAGCTTAAATGGTTCTGTATTTTTCCTGGATATTCTTTTTCTCATGGGAAGTATTTTTGTAGACTTCCTTGAAAGGAATGAAGTGCTTGGTCAACCTGGAGGGACAGAAACAACTTCCTCTGACTAAGCATCCCTAAAAGATTAAACACCATTTTCAGAATGCACAAAAATGCCCACTACTTCATTTGACTCATTCCATAAAGTATTGTTTCTGCCAACCAGTTCTTCCCTTAGCTTCTCTGAAAAGCGTATTTACATTGTGAGGTCAGATACAGAAAAAGTAAGGAACCCCATCGATGGAATAAAAATAATCAGCTTTGTAACAGATGAAAATAGGCTATCACAAAAGGAAGAAAAGAAATTCTCTTTCATGTTCTTCAACGTTTTGTTGTATACTGTGATTAAGGTGAACCCTGAGCAGTGCTTATTGCTGCCTGTCAAGGAGCATATGCAATGCATCAGTTTCTCACTATTAGCAGTTTGAGTTCTCAGTCTTTATTTTTTTTTTTATTTTTTATTTTTTTTTCCTGTAGAGACCCAAAGACTGAAAATAAAAACTGTGCTTTATAGATACTGGGTAAGGGTCTGGTCTGAAAGAGGCAATGGTGTCCATCAATACAAGAGCACTGTCAGGAGTCATTTGTACTGGCACCAGCTATGCTGCCTCTGCGTTGTTTCTTGTTCATTTTCTCTGCACAGAAATCGGGGAGCTTTCTCGTAACTGCTATTCATTACAGTTCTCTTCTGGAAAAATACCGGTAATTTAAAGGTTAATAGAATGCTGATGTCACTGTAATTAGAGCAGAGGAAAAACATTTCTGTAATTACTGTTAATGCTTTCTTGCTGCTCAACCAATAAGGTATGGCTCCCAGTCTGATACAGGAGGCAGGTGTAGAGATGAGTGAGCGAGAACTTGTGACAGGGCCATCACACAAGTGCAGAATGATGCCTGAGTCACTTCGGAGCATGTGGAAAATTGGTTCTTAAGCAACACACACTGGGAAAAATAGAAGCCCAAAATGTCAAGGATGAGCACAGCATAAAAATGTATTTTATGGAACTGGCTAGCCTGGAAAAAAATTCAAGACACTGTTAATCAGAATTCTTTTTTTTTTTTTTTTTTTTTTTTTTTCACTATACTGCATTACAGAAAAACCCTTTACTTTAAGAGGTTTTCATTTTCTAAAATAGCGATACTGCAGAGCTCTACAGAGGAGCCTATGCTAGTGACCTCAGTGACTGGGCTGGAAGTTGTTCACGCATAGATCATTATTCCTTCTTTGAAAGAAGGAAAGACCTACTTCAAAACACTCTGTTATTTAGAAGTCTTGCCATTTTGACTTCAGATTTTTAGGTTTCCCAGGTCCAACTTTACATTTCACCAGCTATAGTGTGTCCTATATGACTGACTTGATCATGGTGGAGATTTCTATATTCTGAAGAATACCTATTTTCAAATCACTTTTAATACAGACCTTACTGATCATATTGTTTTAGTCTAGTTTACTTGTTTCCTTTCTGGACTGTAGATGCTTCGAATTAGTCAGTTATAGTGGTCTCTAAGATGGGCCTAAAAACCTTATTCACCTCCTGCATTTTGGAAAGTTTTAATGTCTGCCTTCATCTTATTATGTTTATTTCTTCTGCTGCTTTATTCTGCTTTTTGTGGATCATTTTTCTAATTTAAGATTCTGACCAGCAATAATTACTGGCTAAGGTATGTGTTCCTAAAATGACTTCTGTGGATTTGTCTACATTATATTTGTACAAAGCCATAATGCGGAATCACATTTATGAGTGTAAAGCAAAGTTTTCATAGGGTAGCGTAATCCTGCAGGGTATAGAAATACTTTTTTTGCTATTTGTTTTTAATGTAGATGAGACTTTGTAGTTATAAAGATTTCTTCAGTGTTTAATGAGAATAAAAAGATAATAGTTTGCATTGTAGAAGTTGTTTCAAGAAATTTTAAGAAATTGTTTTGCATGTCTGCCAAGTGGCTGGGTAATATGCAAGCACTGGAAGTCACCCACTTCTGGGTGACATATGCACATATGCCCTTGCTTTTCTTCAGCATTGAATATATTTTCTTTTCACACACAAGCAAACTTTTTTTTTTTTTTTGTGTGTGTGTGTATATAATGGTTGGAAATTGAATTTTATTTTATTTTATTTTATTTTATTTTATTTTATTTTATTTTATTTTATTTTATTTTATTTTATCTTATTTTATTTTTTTACAAGATAAAGAATACATTTGCACACAACAGACACCTTAAGGGGAAAAAAAAAAAAAAAAAAAGAACTACAAAGAACTACAAAAAAGTCTTCATATGAGTTTTGCTAACTTTAATGGAGTAGCATTTGCACAATTGCTAGTGAAAGTCTCTACTCTGATAGACCCAGAAATCATCAAGCTACCACTGAGCAAGCTGATACAGTGCTAGGGCAGAGTGCGGCACTGTGAAGATGCACTGCCTTCTTTCTTTAAAGCAATGCAGCACTGTTAGCAAGGCACGGTGCTTGGGCTAATTAGCTCTGTCCTGCAGAGCTGACTCATTCAGAAGTAGCTCAGGTATCTCTGTGGCAGGTAGTATTGTACAGTGCAGATGTGCCCTAAGAAACTAATCAATAAAGTGCAGAAAAGAAGAATAAAACTTAAAAGTAGCCATCACTATTTTTACTGTACAATATACCCCAAATTCCCTTTGGTAGAACCGTTATTAGTCACTTCCTAGCTTGCACGTGTCACAGTAGATGTGGGTTTTTAGAAAGGATTTTGCGGAAAAGCAGCTGTATGTTTCAGCCCAGAGCTGGGATCCCCTGATGGAGCCTGGAATGAGAGAAGCAGCAAGTGCAGGTGAAGGTCAGAAGCACCGGAGAGGAGCTGGATGATGCGATGATAGACAGGAGCAGATAACAGGAAAAGTTCCATTGCAAAGGGAACGAGCCTGCTAGGTTAGGAGGAAGATAAATAGGCCTTTGAAACTTCAAATCTTCTCCTTTCCAATTTAACATATGAAAGTGAATTATGTCTGAATGCTTATGGGGATCTAAAACTGAAAAATAGCCAAGGTTCTTTCCTTTTTTTCAATATACCAGTAGCTCAGTTTTCACTTTGAAACACAGGTGTCAAGCAAAATTCTCATAATGCGATCTTTACATTTTAGCAAGACGAGTTCTCCAGAGATTATAATTACAACAGCAAGTATTGCTTTCTTGTAGCATCACTGCAGTGGTCAGGACTCTTGTGCAGACTCTTGGAACGTTGTATTAAAGTGCTCCTAAGGGATTTTAATCACATGGGACTGTAAATTGATATACTTCGGCAGTACCAAGTAAATGTAATACTGAAACTGCATCTCTGAGTATATAATTCTGTGCTACTTATAAGGAGACTAAGCTGTTTGATTTTTCCTGGTGTCATGTCTGTGGTCTGCATTAAATTGTTATGGTGATTAAAAACCTGAAGGACCTGAGACCTTTGTGGCCTCAGGCTTAGTGCATTTTTTTTTTTTAAATACAGGCCAAACTGAACAGGAAGAATTTTGATATCTGAGTACTTAACAAGTTTATTATCTCTTGTTCTTCTGAATCTTTGTTTTGACTTGACACAGAGTATGGACCAAAGAGGTTAGACATTTCAAACAGAAACAGAAATTGAAGGAATCATACATTTTTATTATTATTATTATTATTATTATTTCCTTTTTCTTTTAAGATAGAAGAGTTTTTGACAATTTGGGTACTAAATGCATGGGAGAATTAATTATATCCTTTTTATCTGAACCAAACTTGTATCTTCAGAAACCAAGAGCCCTTCCCTTCAGTTAACTACAACTGCTGTAATTTAATACAAACAATAAATCAACCAGTTTAGTTCAATGAAAATATCATTGTTCAAAAGGTGGTCTCATCCTTGCACTTTTAGGTTCAATTTCCAACTTTTTCTAGCTATCACTTCTGTTTAGACCACATTGGGCTAACTTTAAAATAATTATAGGCATGTAATGTGGCAAACCTGCTTGACCAGAAATTATGACTCCTCTTCACTCCCTTTTTTTCTCACAGGACTAGGTCCTAGCACTCTATGTCTAGGCAGATTTTGCCTCTGGCCAACAGGTCGACTAATAGTTCTGACCTTATGTTTTTTTCTCTGTCTCAAGGGCAAGGCATCGCATGACAGACAGGTGGGTAAGATGTGGAACAAAGCTGTACCAGAAACTGGAATTGTCATGTTAGATTATCAATATTATTTACATTGCTATAAAATTTAAGAAAGTGGTGACTGCAAAGAGATCCTCCTGGCTGACAGCCATTCACACTCTGGTCCAGGAGTCCTTACTCATACTTTTGAAGGATAGTTTGCTGGAGATACCTAGTGTCTAAGAGCTCTTATGCCTTGTTAAATCTTAAATCTAGCGTACATTTTTCTTCTCCTTATTGCTGTTGTCCTTAGCTTCTTGTTCCCCTTACTCCCCTAATCCCAAATTTGTGAAAACTGGGACAACATGCAGCTGATGGTTCTTTGTTGAGTCCTTGCAAACAAAGTATTCATGTCTTGTTCTGATTGTGAGATGTTTCATTTCAATCTGGGACAGTAGAGAAAATAGTGGGAAATGTACAGATCCCATATTGATTGACATGAACTTCTTAAAGGAAAATATGTACTGGGTTTAATGCACATGTTGATGGAAAACAGCATTTCGTTTTGCCAAGTTCACAACTAGTGGCAATGAACTCTGAGAGCTGTTTAAAACAATGGGATAGTTTTGTAGAAGAAATTGCATGAGCTAAATCACCAGGTAGCTGTAAAACCACTAAGTGTTCGTTATTGCTCCTCCTCTGAACCTCTGAATAACGTTTTAGTTCTTCTTTTTAAATGCCCATACTTCAAGATTATTTCAGCATCTTCATTCTCAGTTTTTTATCTAGCAGCAAGAGGGATAATTTGCCCACAAAATCTTTGCAGTTTCATGGTGAGTAAGAATAGTAGTAAGAATAGTTTGCTACTGCAATTAAAGGTGGAAATAATTTATTTTAAATTTGCAAATACTGAGCTTAAACTTGCAAACAGCTGTAAAATCACTTCAGAAATCTACATGAGTTTTCAAAGGTCCATGAACTAGCATAAAAAAAAAAAAAAGGAAAATGAGAGGTAATGTACTTAATTTCTGTAATACCTAATTTTTTAAGACTGCTATGAACAGTTCTGGGTTTATGATAAGGAGAATTGTCAAAATAGGCAAAAAGATTGTGCCATTTTTTGTTATCTGAAATCAAGCTTCATAAATATTTTTACATGCACATTTGTTAAGTGTAATAGTTACTCCAGCTGAAATGATTTTCTCCTTTATCTACCTTACATATCTAAGCAGCTTAGAAAAAATGATTTTTTGTTTGTTTGTTTCTGTCTTAGCACAATAGCTGCACAATATTTTTCATGTCAAAAACTCCCAAGGCTATTAGTAATTTATTAAAAAACAAACAAACAACAACAAAACAGGAACTCTGTCCAAAGAGAGGAAAATTCAGCAAAAAGCATGGGATAAAAACCTGTTAATAATGTTTTTGCTATGAAGTGATGCCTTCTGTGCCTTTCAACTGGCACTATTTTCCTTGCCAAATGACTGCTCTGTTTGCATGCGCTTGCCTTTGCCTCTTCTTTCTAGCTAGAAAATACTATGACTGTATTAATAGTGCAGCCAAATGGTTTAATCTCAGGAAGGGAAAAGAAGTTTTCATGTAATTGGATAAGAGTATCTTCCCCTGGTTGAAAGTTTAGCTTGGGCCATTTATAGCTTTCTATTTTCAGCTGATATCTGAATCCTTGTTCTCTACATGGAGAATTCTGCTTTCTGTTAATATTCCCCTGTAATTGAGATAGGGGAGTTGATTGTTGAATGTGTAATTGTGGATCAGTATTAGGCCCCTACACTTCTCAGGGTTACGTTCACTTCTATCAAACGCTTTACTGAAAAAAAAAGAGTTGTGGTCAGTAGGTCTATAGAGTGTGTTCAGTAGGTCAATAGATCCCATAATATGACTTAGCTGACCATCAGAGATCCATAGACTACACCTCATGAACAACTACCTGAAACCATAAAACTGTATCAAATGCAAACATATTTAGTAGGAATTTCTATTCCAACTGTATTAAATTGTTCAATAGTGTAGTATCATGCTTTTTCTGTATCCCAAATTAAAAGAATTTACTTATCTGTAAAATAACAGTTGAAACAGTGAGTAATCCACTGTATCTGAAATTAGTATTTTACTCCATACCATGACTGTTAAACTGAGAAAAACTATTTCTATATATTGAGAAAAGCTATTTCTTATTTTTCTGAGCACCATTGGATGTTAGTTTCCATACTTTTCACTGCAGGGAAATGATTATTTCCTACAACATACAAGCTTGTATCTGATTATAACAAAATATCTTTGACTTTATGTTCCTAACTGAGGTTCAGTATGTGTCATGAAATCTCAGCCTCTTTCTCTCCTCACTTTAATGCAGCTAAAAAGAGGCAATTAAGATGAGGAAATAAATGTGAGTTTCACAAGGAACTGCAGCAGCCTGAAATGCCCTCTGTTCTCAACCTCATAACAAAAGTGTATTTTAATTCAGTTAGCTCCAAAGGTTGTACTGGCTGCACAGAATGAATCATGCTGGAGACCCGTTGTTAGTAAAGATAGCTGTTGTGTAAATACTCTTTGGTGTCAAATCAGGGAGAAAAGTATAAACCAAGGATCAAATCATGTTAAATAGCTCTCTGCTGCTATTTAAGCCATCAGGACTGTAGCTAGTTATATATTTTGATGGACAGAATGCATAATTTGTATTTTGTGTGTGGCACAGCCTTAAGTAAGAGAACTTATTGCAGGATCTAAGTATTATACACAAGAAACTGTCTCGTTCTTTATTTCAGTAGCAATTTTGTTATAACTTTTCCTATGCAAGAACGTGCAGGTTCCCCCAAATGAGTTTAAACTCGAAAGGGTTTCTCAGGTACAGATTTGCTCTAACCATCACTTTCATTCTGTTCTTGTGTATGTGGTGGGCTGCATTTCTTTTTAATGACACTTGGCTACATCTGTCAGTAGGCATTTAACCTTTTTTGAAAATAGATGTGTGAGAAGACCTTTTCTGAGCTAGCAGAGCTTGCTTTCAAAACTCAGTGAGTACCCAGTCGCACAAGCCCTCTGCAAGATTAATTCAAGTCAATAGAGGATTTAAAAGTGAAAGGGGAGAAAAATCAGGTCAGCAAGAAATCTGAATAGAATGATTAAATCAGTGGGAAATGCTGTGGTAAAAGACAGAGGATTCCAATTCCAGTTATTATAGATTGGGAGGCTGAGATGCTTAATAGCAAGGAAGGAGAGTATTGCTGGAGAATTGGATTGAATTGGCAGAGTACATCCAATCAGTCTTCTAATAGATGGGTTGAATATGTAATGTAATGTGATAAAAGTGTTTGGTCTCTTTGCTTTTTAATAGGACTTCTGTGAATTTAGTCCAGATAAAAAGATCATCTATGTTTCCTCTTGCCCAAACTGAACAAACTTCGTTCATCATGTCCTGTTCAGGAAGGTGAATACTAAGTCCTAATCTGATGGCCAGAGCCAGAGTCCATATCACCAGTTATACCTTGGTACCAATGTTTTGTTGATGATTGATGATGGTTTGTTGTCTTTTAAGTCCTAGCTCTTCCAATAATAACATTTCCAACTGCACTGAAAATGGATACAGACAGAAAGGAGTTCAATTTAGGTATTCTGGGAAGAGTTAAAGTTGAAATGAAAATCATGGCTTGTTGTAAAACTTGTATATAAGAGAAATACCCAGTCTTGCTAAGAGTGCTGGCACCTGGGTTTTGTCTCACGAGAAGTAAGTATTCCCTGGAGTTTTGTCACCTCTGGATCAGATAAACGTGCTAGGGCTGGGACTGACTTATTGCAGACATGCACAAAGCTACAAACCCAGTGGATCCCCCAACTTCACTGGGGAATCTGGTCACTCCCTCAGTATAAATATTCAGCAGCAGAGGATGAGACAGACTTTCTCACAATGGCATTATAGATTCACCAGGCATGATGATTTTACCTCTGTTCCTAGGTGGTACAGCACTGTAACCCTGTAGAAACCAGAGATTAAAAAGTCTGTGTCGGCCTGTATTCCCCACGCTGCATGGAGGAAAAGCTATCTGAAGTAACTGAGGGCACAGAAGGAACAGAGGATGCTGGAATTAAAGTTTCATGACAAAGGTACACATACATGCCCTGAAGATCTGACTCGTATTGCTGTCATCTGGCACTTCAGAGTGCTGTGCAGCAGAGTGTGAATCTGTGACATGCTGTTTATTCTTTCTTATGCTAACTCCATGCGTGGGCATGATTTGCGTGTGTGTTTATGTATATGTGTTTATACGGTCTTGGCTATCATCGCTGCAAGGGGAGTGAGTGGAGAGCAGCCAGAGATCCAGAAATATTTGCCCAGCTTATTGTACACTAGCTTCCTAAAGTAGACAGACCGTACTCTACTCAATTAAAACCACTGTAAGTATGAATGTCTGTTTCTGGAGAGTTTCATGAAGTTAAATAAATCAGAATAAACCACATTAATTTTTCCATTTGTCTCCCTGTAGGTGAGCCCTAGATATTTTCACTTTTTATTTTTTCTAACAGCTTTGACAAATACTTCATGAGTCCAGTTTCCTGATGTTAGAACAGGACTGAGATCTGCAATCCACATCAAAGTAAACTTGTGGGATTTTTCTTGGCTGTGCTTCTCATAGTTATGGATGCTAAGCTGTAATAATGTGCTTAGCAGTGTAAGAGGTGGTAAGAGTGACACTTCCTGGCCCAAGGAGTGTGCAGTCTAACAATAGACAGCACAAACTGTGCTGGGAGACCTGAGGAAGGTGCTTCTTAGAGAAATGCTTCTTTTTTTAAATAATGGTCGGGTGCCTGACAAAATTTACATTAACAGTGTATTCAGGGCTTCAAGATAGATGAGAGTTTAGAGAAGGGATTTGGCTCTTGTGCAGATTTTATTCTACCACATGCAGAGGGATCAGATCACTCTGCCATTGATACTATAGAGACTCCTTCCTTCCTTCTTTTTTTTTTTCCTTTTTTTTTTTCTTCCTATTTTTCATGTGTTATTTGAGCTTGCTTATTGATCTGTGCCCTTTACATTTCACGCAGTGACTAACAGGCTGTTCACAAATGCAGAGGAGTTTACCTACTGCCAAACATGTCATTAGTACAGTACTTTAGGCCCTCCATTGCATACCGAGGAAGTTTAGATGGCCTTACATCGATGTCAGATATTGCTGTACCAAAAATCTTCTCCAAGAAAATAAGCTGCTTTAATTTATGGTTTTCAGTAAGTCCTTGAAAGTAAAATTGATATATTTGGGCTCTTACTTCCTCTTTCTTATTTATGTGGATATGTATAGGATTAACGCATCTTTCTCTATTAGCAATCATCTCTCTTCTCGTTAAATAACTTCGTTTTTGAAGGGACAGTTCTCTTACTAGGAAAAGGTGTCTGAAGTCAAATGTGAAAAACTTTCAAGTGCAGTAACAGTGCATATTGGTAAGCTGCTTGGGGCTGGTTTGGGGACAGATTCCACATACGGAAATAATTCGGCATGTGCTTAGCTTTTATTTGGAATGGATTATTTGGAATGCAATGAAAAATGAACAAATTTGACTCAAGACTCAAGATAATTTCCAGTGAAGTTGATGAAATTTCCACATTAGGACTAGAATAGGAGTAAAGAGGTGAAGAAGGTCTTTGGGGTAAAGCTGATGATTACAACATACCTCCCCTTGGCTTCCCATTGCATATAGGAGAGAAATCAGCTCTCAGCATGCATTAGCTGGCTTTTTTGTTCTGATTACTCTAAAGTAAATGGATCTCCAATTTAAAGTAATGTTGTATACATTTGCTAAGCTTGATAGGACACATCCAGTCCAGGCTCCATCAAAAGAATATGTTGCTGTTGTTAAGTGGCAAGTTAGTAGGTCTGTAGCTTTACTCAGATGACAGTAGTCATGATTTGTCATAATTAGAGAATATTAATTGTCAACTTCTCCTCAGTCTATTTATTCTGAAATAGGCAAGGACTACTGATAATGACCAATATCTTAGGGACTAGTTTGTGTTACCATTCCCCTCTATGTTACTGCCATTGCATTAGGCCTAGCCTGAACTGGGTGGCTTCAGCTGGTAACGCTCTTGCATAAGAGCTTCTAAAAGATCTTCTGTAACTCATCTGCTTTTGGTTCAGAGAGTCCTCACTAAGACAGGTTTTACCTGCAGATGTCATGCAGGGTTGTAAACGAGTGTTTTATTTCCTCCTGTACAGTGGTTGAGTGGGAGTTTGCTTACAGCGCGCCGTGGGACGCCTCTCTGGGGTTGTGAAATGCCTGGGATCAATTCAGCTGATCCTCTGCACCCCATCAAGCTCTGCCACAAACCTGGTGTTCATGTTAAACTTGTGTATCAGATACTCTTTAAAAGATGAAATTGCTGCCTGTGCAGTTACCTTTCTTTTAGTAATCCAAAGTGCTCTTTTTTTGTGTGATTTCTGACTTGTTTTTCAGCAGAAAGGGCAATTCCTGGAAGACTGTGTTTTAGCTACTTAGATGCAGACAATTGCAATTAATTAAAGCTGAATGTGTTCTGATGACAGGAACCGTACTGAAATGGGGCAGAGCGTGGGCCAAGGCCCTTTGTGACCAGAGCAACTGCAGCAAGTCTCAGCTTGATGCGTTTCGTCGCTGTGCGCCTGTGAGCATCTCAGCAGAGGCATGCAGGCTTTGACTTGCCGATTGCCAAAGCTATCCCATCGCTGTCGGGCAGCACAGATCACTCGGCAGATCTGAGCCGGCTGCGTTTGTTCCATGGGCTGCACGCTGCTGTACGCATCCAAGCCAGGCGCCTGCAGCCCGTGCTCGTGAGTGGGTGGCAAAGCTTTGACAACAGAGCCCGCAGAGGAAATACGAATACAATGTGGGAAGAGAGCCGATGGCTCAGCTGCACTGAAATGAATCACCAATTCAAGTTCGATCTTTCATTTTCAGGCTGGCAGGGGTGAGGAGTGCTGATAAGGCAACGTATTCAGCTGGTGCAAAACGTGTCTCTTTTCACCATATCTCAGCTGTTCTTCGTTGTGAGGTGCATCCTACTTCCCGTGACTGGGTTGATGATTCAGTCTGAGAGCTTTGTGGGATGTGATGAAAGGGGAAGTCCAAGGCTGTGAGAAAAAAAAATAAATAAAAATAAAAAGAGGAATCCTTTTTTTTGTTTTTTTTTTGAGAGGGGCAAGGGAGACAGGTTTTGAGGTATGGGAATTGAAAATACAAGGCAAAGTGTATTTCGCTGTAACAAGTGTTGCTCTTCATTGCTCTTGATTTGTGATCTTTCCTATAAGAAGAAATTCAGAGATGGGCTTACAAATAGATAGTATTTTTACTAAATAGATGCTGTTGTTGACAAAGCTTTTTATTTCAACTTATAAAAATAAACTCATGTTCAATCTGTAACATACCAAAATTAACATGAGAATGGGTCACTGCAGCTGCTAAAACTTGGCCATGTAAGTCCACAGAGTCAGATCCAGTGTTTTTTGTTAGTGTTGTTGTTTTTCATTGGCTTGGTGTATATTATTATTTTTTTTTTCCCAAAATTGATGGGATAATAAAGATATCGTGCATTTCTATGAAGCAATGGATAAAGTTTAGATCTCACAGTGGCAGTGAGGCATTCTAAATTACCTAGAGAAACATAATGGGGTTTGTGTATTGATTCTTTAAATTGCTGTGTTACAGTTTGGCCATGATTTTGGGATACTGGCCAAAGGCAATGACACCCTGAGCCATCATGGTCACACCAAAGCAGAAGCCAGCAGGAGGTTAGCGAGGGTAGTGTGTTGCGAGCTCAGGTAAATAATTCACACCTGAGTTTTGTTTCTGCAAGAACATTTTACTTTCCTTAATTCAACGATCATAAGACAGTCTAGCAGATTAAAAACAAATAAATAAATAAACAAAAAAAAAAAACATTCAAAGTGCATAAAAGAGCAAGTTAGAGGCTGCAGTGCAGGTCACGGAAACATATGTACATAAAAGGTATGGCTGATGGTAGCAGTAATGAGTTTTTTTCTCATTCTGCTGATCCTTACATGCTCGCCTGGACATTTTGTATGAGAAAGAAGAGGGCTGTTGGTGTGGAAGCACTAGAAGCGTGTCTCAAAGCTTTCCAGATGACACAGAGCTGTAGTTCCTAATGGGTTGTTATCTTCTCTCTCATCTTTGATTTGCAGTCTCTGCTTGTCCTTGCCAAAAACATCAACCTCACGATCTCACAGTTGGCAAAAGCACAAAGTTTTTTTGCTTGTCACTCCATTCCAGAATTGTTCTAGTGATGCAAAGTGACCAGTGTAAGTTGTTGTCTGGCTCTGCTTTTTAACCTGATGGCATTAAGAGGAGATTGAAATAATACAGTAAAGCTTTAAACATACCACCACTCACAGTTTAAGAAACCACATTTAACTCATTCATAAGCTGTCACTGTGGAGCATGGTTTTCAGCAAGAAGCAGGTAGATCTGTTCACCTGGCTGCATATTCTATTGAGCTGCTGGTGTCTGAAATTTTTGGTGGCTGACTGTGCAAGATTGTCCCAGAGAAGATAGATCAGCTTCTTTCCCCAGATGAACAGCCAAGATTGCAATGTCTGAAACCTGTCTGTCCCAAATTTCTATGGTGATTTCCAGAGTCCAAAATTGAACACAGAGACTCTTTGCTGCATAACCTCCAGCAAAAAAAAAAAAAAAAAAAAAACAAAAAAAAAAAAAACAAAACAAAACACAATTGATACTGCAAAGTGTGCTTACATACATATGGATGTGCATGTGTGCACCTGAAAGACTTTTTGAGAGAGAAAGTTCTAAGATTTGCCCTTTTAAAAGGAGTTCCCATTATTCAGGAAAAAAATGAGGGGTGCTGATTTTACAACATTAAGCTATCCTGCTCTAAGGAGGGAAAGAAACATGGCACGAATCTATTGGAAACTGGGAAGTTTACAAAGGAATGATCCCACAGCTTCTAGCAACAGCAGCTGTGCTGCGACACAGAGTGATGTACCAGTTGTCTGATCGATAGGTTTTACTTCTAGGACTATTATTTCTTGGCAGCCAACCTAATGTAATTATGTATGTTTTCCTGCAACAAGCAAACACTTTATGTGGTTGAGGAAACAGCTGCAGTACACTGAAGAGCTCATTTGCATAAATATGAAAATATAGTCACAGAATTACAAAATTACATATTGTGTAGAGTTGCATGTTAACATCAAGGATTATAAATACCTATAGGGATTATAAATGCCTAAAATGCCCTTTTTTATTTAAAATGAATGAATATTTAGCCCTTTTGAACATTGAAAGACAGTTTTTCATCCAACTATTTAGGAATGTGACTCTTTAGTCTAAAAATAACTTTTAATACAACTGTGAGCTGGAGAGGCATGGAGAAACCTTCAGGAAGGAATGCCAAAGCAAATAACATTTGCCTCATTTCTTTGAAACTTAAACTGGGCTCCTTGTTTTAAATTCCCAAACAAGTTTCTGAAGTAACCTAGTAAATGTATGAACTGCCTTATTGTTTATCACAGACATTAAACCCCAGGTTGCAAGTAACCTGCAGGCTGTTAATACATGACCAGGGATATTTGCTGAGTAGTTCTATCAGCTTCTTCAAGGGAAAAAATAGTGACAGCACAAGCATCTGTGCAGTTGTTTGTCAAAAAACAGATTCTCTGCAGTCAAATTTAAAAGGTTTGCTTCAGTCCCTCCTCTGCTTCACACTGTGACCCCCAGGACAGATGGCAATGCAAAGCAAAAATGGAAAGCTAAAAATTTGGAGAATATGGAGACTGCATCAGCCTACAGTACCCAAAATTATGTGTGGAATTACAGCATTGCACCGGGGTGGTTGTTTTGCTGTCCCATACAGGGGCAGCTTGGCAGGGACACCTCCAGAAGAAGTCACAGCTGAAGATGTCACAGCTGAAGATGAAGATGAAGATGTAGGCTGACATGGTAGCAGGAGCTTGGCACCAATTTTGGGTTACCATAAGATAAGGAGACTGTAAACTGCACACACATCTGCAGTGTGGGGTCCTCTCTGCTTACAAATCCAGACACCCATGTGTTCACAGTAACTTCAGAACAGTACAATGCTGACATGGTGAAATTGGTCCAAGTGAAGCTTTAGGTGTCTTCCCCATAGAAATGCATTGTTCTGATTTCTTGGGTGGTTTTATGGAGATATGATTGATGTGGTTGGTTTCAGCTGACAGATTCAGTAGTGTAATTTGTTGTGCTCCTCATGAAGTAAGTCCAGAAGAGTGCTCTGAGTGTCCTGGCAGCATGATGAAATGAGTTCAAGCTCATCTACTCATGGCATTTCAAAATATGTTGTCACTTTTTCCTCCAGTTGCTTATTTTGCCCATCTGGTGGAGGCTACAGCTCCTGCTGGCAGCAGAAAAACTGGCCTCAGTACCAAGGCTGATCTTTCTTTCTTTCTTTCTTTCTTTCTTTCTTTCTTTCTTTCTTTCTTTCTTTCTTTCTTTCTTTCTTTCTTTCTTTCTTTCTTTCTTTCTTTCTTTCTTTCTTTCTTTCTTTCTTTCTTTCTTTCTTTCTTTCTTTCTTTCTGAGGCACAAGCATGGACATGACCTGTTGGGAGATGCTGCAGCTCTGAGAACCTGCTGATCTCAGAGGGGAAGTCCTACTCCTGCCCCTGCCTCTTGGTTTCATCATTGGTTTCTTCCTTCCACCAGCCTTTGGGAACACATCTGACATTTACCAGGAAGGAAATTACCAGTGTTTCTGCCAAACCACCAATGAGTTCAGTGGCTGGAGAGCAAGTGAGAGGCAGAGGAAGAAGGAGGAGGAGGGTATCAGCCCTCCCGTGGGCGAGTTGTCAGACAGGCCTATTCAGGTGTCTGGGTCTGCAACACAACGCCAGCAACATCTTCTGCAGAAAGGGTGGGACCAAAAGCTGGAGGAACAAAGTGTCCAAGGCTCTCAGTGCCATCTCCAGCCCTTTTGTCAGCAGGTTGTTGTAGCTATTGAATGATTAGTTTGCATTGGCACTTTGGCCCTTGAGGGGGTAAACTCTTGCCAGTCAACTAATACATACTTCCCTCCTTGGGAGGAAGGTGCTGGACCTTGTGAAAATGTGGTGCTGAAACCTAACTGAGAGGAGAGAACCGAACAAGCCCATACTTCATGTGAGGATGTGCTCCCAGTTGCCCTGAAAGGGTGAAGTACATGTGTGTAGCTGCTTTTACAGGGGAAACTCCCACCTTCTGTTTCAGAACAGCTGAAGTGCCTCTTCTGGCTGTGGGCCTGAACCTGAACAGACAATG
The DNA here is from genome assembly GCF_964211825.1 of Aythya ferina. Taxonomy (NCBI): domain Eukaryota; kingdom Metazoa; phylum Chordata; class Aves; order Anseriformes; family Anatidae; genus Aythya; species Aythya ferina. The sequence goes on along the minus strand of NC_140303.1, from coordinate 35,890,207 downwards.
ATGGTAGGCTGACAAAATAATAATAATAAAAATTAAATATATATATATATATATATTGGGTCGGCTTGTTTGTTTGTTTTTGTTTGAGAATAGTAACTGTTTGATCACACAACCCACTTTTCCTGTGACACTGCAAATAAAGGGATTACAATTGTGGAGGATAGATTTGTACTTAATCCCACTGAAGTAAATGAGTTTTTAATACTGAGATTTAAAAGGAGTAGAGGCAGGCTTCTAGAGAAATCTGAAGTAAGATGGAAGTGCTAACAATTTTACAAAACTTAGTCAGATAAGGCTAATCTTTTGCTGAGGAAGACTGAGGCTGAAGAGTATAGGAAATGCTGATAGTCTTTGGGGCAATAAAAAAATATTTGCATGTAATGTTTGCTGACCATGAATCTTGAGCATTGAAAATATTCCGTACCATCAGGCTAGGTTTTCCACGTTTAGATTGGAAATTAGAATTAGAGGTGAGATGTGCAATTGTCAAAGCCCTATACTTGTTAACACCATAATCTATTTGTTTTTGCAAAGCATTTTGAATGCATACTTATGGAAAATGCACTCTTTGGAGGCAAAGCTGGTTTAGGGCATACTTAGGCTCCTTGTCCTCTCTAATTTCCTTCTGAGACTGAACCTACACAGTTGTAACAACAAAAGGTGAAAGAAGGAATTGGGGTGGGGGAGATTAGAGATGTCCTTTAATTGGCTACAGAGAAACAGTAAGGATGCCAATCCACATCAACTTGAATTTGTTGGTCTCAGGACATGCTCTCTCACTTGTTTATTCTTGCCACTTTGTACCAGCAGTGATGCACGGGAAGCTGATTCTTCTAAAATTTCTTATGGCAAAAAAGAGGTTAAGGTGTGATGGATATGCTGCTTTATTAGCATGTAAGTATGCAATGAGCAAACTTGTTTGCTCAAAACACTGTTGATACTGCTGAAACTGCAGTCTGATGAAAAAATCGGTGGACCATTTCCTTGGATCCAAATTGCCCCATTCTCACACCTCATATATTCTCAATCATTGCTCCAGTGTGAACTTGCTCTGCTCTTACAAATTCCTTAAAGAAAATGTTGACCAGTCAACTCTCTACTGGCAGGCTTCTGGCTAGATCAGATGTCATCTCTCTTCCCTGACACAGTATGAAGCTGGTGTGAAAGCTAACAAACTCTGACACGTATCAGTTGGGCAGAAGTAGACCAATGTGCCTACGCATGGTCCAGAGTGACCTCGTCCTGGTGGATAATGAGGGAGGACACCGAGCTGGTGCTAATTCATCATTAATAAAGGCACGAACTGCTGTTTGCATGGCACAAAGCCTCTTCCTCCATAGCTGTGTCAGCAGAGCCTCCTGGTGGAGATGCAGCACATACCAGCAGAAGGAGCAGCTGCTGTGCTTACCTGCATGGGCACTGCTTGCCTTGCTTTGCCCTGGGGCTTCTCCTGGCAGGCTGCAAGTGCCAGGGGCATTGCTCGGCTGCAGACAGGTGCAAATGCAGCATGAGGCCATGGCTGGGCAATCACTGCATAAACACGTTGCAATCCGCAGTTACAAACTGCTTAAAAATGCGGTCTGCATGGCTCAAAAAGATTAAAAATGCTTGCTGTCAACTTCCCTGTAATCACAGCTGCTGGTAGTGATGTTCAGGAGGGGAGGGTGTGTTGGAGGTGTTGTGCTTGTAGCAGGAAGCGTGTGCAAAGCTTCCTGACCCTTATCTGTTTGCCTTGATATTTAGGCGCCTTCAGGAATTGATATAATTTCAGAGTAAAAAGGTCTCCCTGAAAGAAGCTGTATTTTTCTTGGTTGTTGGGCTGGAAGCAATGCTTCTGTGAATGACTTGTTTGCATAGCTCAGTGTGATTTTTCAGGACTAAGAAGGGTGAGTGAATGCTGAAAACCCCTGGTTTAGAATGGCAAGTTACTGAGGTGAGCTGGAAACCTGCGAAAGGGTCCAGATTTGGTTTGGGGCTGAAGGGGGTTTTGTGGCAGATAGACTGAAACCATTAGGTTTTGATAATAAGCTAAAAAGAACTATTCTAGGAGAGTATGAGGCTAAGAATGGTGTGGAACTACAGAGAATAAGTGAAAAAAGTGATAAATATTAGTTAAAATCATATGTATGGAGGTATATGAAGTGGCATTACTTAATATAATGCCGATAAGTAACATAGACAAATCAAATGTACCTATAACAAGGAGACACAAGTGAAGTAGTAGCAATTCTCTCGCTGCTCAAAAAGGGGAGCAGAAATCTGTGTATGTATTCAAAGAGCATTAATCTATTCAATATGCCTCCTGGGTACTCTTACAGCTCTTACAAGCTGCAGGAAAGTGTATCTGGCTTCAGAAGAGGATGCTTGTGCTTTTCAGTTGATCTTGCTGAGACGAATAAACAAATAGGGCTGGGAGAATGGAAATGGTAGGTTGGTAGGGTCTTTTTGGAATTTAAACAAGTGAATTACTCAGTATGGAAAGATGGTGTCTGAAAATTGATGGAACCCTGCAGACTCACTATAAAGACTGGATATATATGAAAGAATGATAACATGTGAGAACTGAAGCTGAAAGGCATACAGGTTTAAAGTGAGGCTGAAAATGCAACAGGATTGTGTCTTGTACTCCAAGTTGTTTGAAACTCTCAAGCATAAGCTTCTTAACATTTGCTGGAAGAAGACATGCTAAAGATTAGCAGCCTGAAGGTATTAGGGTATGCAAGGCATTAGAAATGGTAATTATCATGACCTCATACATAAATAATCATTTAATAATACAGCTGATTGCTAGAGCCCAGTCACTGTGCTGTCAGTGTAGAAAATACAAGATGAAAATTTCTTGAAGCAGGAAATATCTTCAATCTAAGAACTTATAAAGAAAGGAAGCTTTGAAAAACAAAATGGCAAACATTATCAGGTTCCATAAAGAGGCAATGAAGTTCACTAGAAGGTGCTGAAAAAGAACCTGTAGGCAGGCTTTCAGACTTTGCAAAAGGGGAATGTTAATGGTAAGCTTATAAACAAAGCAGGATGGGGTTTTGATAATACTGGAAAATATCATTTCCTACCAGTACATTGCCAGTATCTATTCAGGTCAGCTGACTTCTAATTAGGTTCCCAAATGTGAATGCAAAGCTCTAATTGTAGTTGTATTCATGTTTGAAAAATTGGACTTAATCCATACAATTATTTAAAATGTCTGTTTGGTTACCTTGTTTATTACTCTGTTTTCTGAAATCTCATCAATTTTCTGGTTAGTTTCTATTCTGGCAGTATTTCCAGAACCAATGTCTCTATGGTATAAGAGGTGTAATAATGGTAATTCACTGTGCAGTTTGACGATAATTATTCATAGCTTTAGCATTTGCAACTTGATAGCCTATTGTAACAATATTGTTTAAAAGGTTCTTAAATAAACAATTCTGTAACTAAGCAATCATAATGAATTTACATAATGTGTGTTAAGTATATTTAATTTTTAATTTAAATGTAACTCCATTTAGAGTACCTCTGAAATCATTAATGGAAAGACAATGAAAAGTCATGAATGCTATTAATTGTGAGTAGAAGGCTATTTTTAGTTTCTGTTCCCCACAACCACAGAAGACGTGCATAAAAAATAAAATTGTTTGTTTTGGAGAATAGGTCCTAGATCCTAGGCAGGGATTTCTACAGCAGAGATATATTAAAGGGGCAGTGAATATCCAGGTAAGACAAGAATTTCATGGAAAATTCTAACATTTGATTAAAAAATTGAGATTTTGTTTTTTAATTTCTAAATTACATAGGATGTAATTTCAAATACGTAGAATGAAGTTGGTGGAAGAGTTAAACAATTTAGTATTGAAAAAACGTGGATGTTTACATGCCTAAACTATTTGTTTTTAATATTGTCTAATCTAACCAGTATTTTCTGAGAGCAATACTAAGCTAGAAATGAATTATCAAAGGTGTGGGTTTGTTTGGGGGGAGGGGAGGTGGTGTGTGTGGAGATTTTGTAATTGTTTTTTTTTTTTTTTAGTCTTGTAACAATAATTTCAGAATTTGTTTCCACAAGTTTTTTGCTGTCTTCTGACTTTTGCTAATTACTGAGAGGCCAGCAGGGGCTTTGGTAGCTACACTGTTAGATTCATTTTGTTTCAGACCTCAAACCAGTAATGTCTGCTTAACATTGTACATGAATTCCCTGCAGTTTCCTTGCAGGGTAGTAGGAATGTTGAAGTCTTTGCATTGTACAGTTCTACAGGAGATGTTTTTTTTTCTGAGGACACTATTTTGTGTGTTGAAGAATTACTTCTTAGTTATATGAAAGAAACTTCTACACTTTCCATTGTTCGCTGAAATTTCCAATTAGTGTCCACATCAGCTGGAGCTGGTGAGAGTTGTCTGTGAATTACAACATCCTGTTGAACTGCAACAATCCTGAAGGTGCCATGACAGAAGATCCAAACCACTTCTCCCAAGCATAAATCTGCAATTGCATTTACTATAACACTTGAAATTGAGGTTTTCTTAGATTTTTTTTTTCTAATATGTTTTTTTGTGTGTGTTCTCTCTTTATATTTGAGGATCAATAATGCATATGGTGCCCAGAGGGTACATTTGTTTATGTTACGGAACATCTCACGAGCCGTCATTTCCAAGCTGCTGGTCTGCAAAGCCAAGCTGAGTAGATTCTCTAGTTTTCTTTTTAAATGTCACTGACTTCATTTCAGGTTTTTGTTGTTGCTGTTTTGTTTTGCCTTTCTTTTTTTTTTTTTTTTTTTTTTTTTTTAAAGTATCTTGACAGCTACCTTTCTCTCTGTGTCTCTTTATTCATTTAGTATTTCTTTATAGCTTATAATCTTCCACATAAAGATTGAAGGGCTATCCTCCTCTCGCTCCTCCAAGGTAGAGAAATCCTGTAGAAGTTTGGGATATTATAAGGTAGGCTATTGAAATAAATGACTGAACGTGTTAGATTATTTTGCATGTGATCAGTAACTTATGAGTGACTTCAGAAATGATCACGTGATCATTACTTTTACTCCCCCTGTCCTCATGGACACTGCATCAGAGTTTGCATAAGGGAGCAGGATGAGGTCTCTGCACTCCTTCAGGTTGTCTCTGCACTCCTTATAATCATCTAGTAGAGGATGGGCAGTTGGATAGTTCTCAGTACCCATGACTGCATGGGAGCTTTCCACTCCAGAATAACTGATGTGCTTAAATGGAAGGCAAAGGGGTCAAAAAGGAAGTAACTCTGCAGCCCACATTTGACAAGTCATGCCAAAGATTTTCTAAAGCAGATGTTGCATTCAGATGTTTCACCTTCCTCTGCAGAAATATGTCATGGTCATGCAAGTGACCTATAGCTTTTTCGTATGACCTTTAGGTTTCCACTTGCTTTCCAGAGACTGTTCCTCTGGGCTTGACATGACTTTTGTGAACCTATTATCCTATTCTACCCTAATTCAGCAATCATATACTTCTTTTCCTCTCATTATGTTCATAGTTACACCTAAATGTTCACCCTGTGCTTAACTGGGGCAGCAATACATGAGAGACAACCTACAAGTACCATATAGCAGCAGAGGAAGTTCTAGCTCCCTTTAGAAAAACACAGAAGGCCTCCACCTTCTTATTCAACAGTGCATCACTGACACTGGATCTCAGACTCAATATAAGAATCCTTTAAGCAGTGTTTGAGGATGGTTATTACTAATTCAGTAACTAATATCATGTAATCAGTCTCTAAGGTCAAGACTGAGGCTACTGATATCAGTAACAGATCATTCATTCATTTGTTTTAGAGTTATTGAATCAATGTGGTTGGTATTTAGCTTGCGAAGGTGAAAAAGCTAACTCAGCCTTCATATACAGTGTTTATTGGCATTCTAAGCAGGATTCCTTGTTTTATATTGCATTAATGATTGATTCCAGGGAAAGATTCTTGACTCTTTTGATGCTGTTGACTCTTTTCCTATTCTTCTCAATTAAAGGTGGCCATATGAGTTGACACAAATGGAAGAATTGAAGAGAGGTAAGTGATAATGGTGGGAAATTCCTGTGGTTTATCTGTTTCTGCCAAGCTTCTTTTCCTTCAGATCTATTTCAGAAGGTCCCTTCTGACAGTGTTTGCATGGGCCTGTTCTAAACATGGAGGGCTGAAACCTTCCACAATGAGTGAAGTGCAAATGAGAGGCTTGTGGCATTGAGAACTTCTTGCAATGCTAATTGCTAACTTCCTGCAAAGTTAAACTGATTAAGTTGTAAAAGATCTACTACACCAAACCTAACTTTTATTCTGTCCATCTTGGATAATGCATTCTTTTTTAAGAAATATCTTAACACTGAATCCTGCTTAATTTAAAATAGAAGCCATATAATCCTTTCTAAACTACTACTCAAGTCAGCTGGATTTTGTTGGGGCGTAGGAGGAAGGGAGAGCTGCCTCTTGTGAGGACTTATTCTTAAAACAAACTGCTGTTTGAGTGAAAGAATTGGAGTTGAATAGATCATACTCTAAAAGCAGATCTAGTTTTAAATTTTTCATTGACAGGCTTTCTTAGCCTGAGAGTACGCCTGTACATGTATTCTTTCCTTCCACCCTGAGATTGTGATAACAGTTTTACACCTGGTGGAGAACCTGTTTAACTACCAGAGGCTGGAAAACCACTCCTGTTTATAAACAGAGTGACTGCTGAAATAGTTGATATACATGTACTCTTCCTCTAGCATTTTGACTTCAATGCGTATGGTATTCAAGTTTAATTTTTAAGCCAAGTTTCTGTTTAAAAGGCTGAATTTTATGTTATTATATATTGTCATATCCTTGCATAAGAATATTTTATATACTTATATATTTTTATATTCTTGCATTCAGAGGTATTCAGGATATTCCAATATCTAGAATTCATATTTGTTATATTTATAACATTTATCTATTTATGAATTTGAAAGCCCAAATAGTTCAGAAATTATTTGAGATATTGTAGTGGCATTTTGCTTTTTCTTAGCTTTAGGTAGCAGCAATTGTTGAGAAAATATCAACAATCAGAAGAGCAAAAAAAATTCTGTCACTTCTGGATACCCCATCCCTGGAAGTGTTCAAGGCCAGGTTGGATGGGGCTTTGAGCAACCTGGTCTGGTGGGAGGTGTCCCTGCCTGTGGGACAGATAAAGTAGACAGCACATAGATAAAGTAGACAGGTGCCCTGGGCAGAAAATCTCTTGCTTTAAGCTGAGGAAATGGTTTTTGCTGTAGGCTTGATTTGGATTGAATCAACAATGGTGCTGGTCCTCTGGGCTTATTCCCTCCTAACTAGCTCTGGATACCAAAAATGAATAACTTCTTTGGTCTCCAAATCAGGCAGACAATGTGCTACCACGACTAAATCTCTCTGCAGTAGTCTCCTCCTGAAGGGAGGCTGGGAAAGGAAGGAACCCTGGAGCAGGAGCAGTCATTCATTTCCATCTACTCTTCTAGGAATTGCAGAGAGTAAATACCTCCCAAAGACTATCTTGTTGATTGATTTTGAACCTACCCATAGTACACTGACTTAGAGAAGTTACAAACTGGGGAACTCAGTCTTTTTCCAAAACAAACTTCATACTGTACCTCCTTTCTTGTCACTTAATAGTCAGAGCATCTGTTCTATTAAGAAATGCATGAAAGAAATGTCCCTTTTAACTATTGTTCAGTCTTAAGGAATCTCTTCCTTCATCCCATGTGAAAAACTTAGTAAAGTTAAGCAACATGAGATTTGAGAATGCAAAAATCTTGGTATATATGGCTGAGAAGTCTATCTGCAATGATTTAGGATAAGGATTTCTAGTCTGGATGTTTTGTTGCATATTGTAACTTGTACAGCTAGGCTTGCACAGAAAACTTGTTCCAATAGATCATTTCTCTCTATTACTGTCTCTAGACTTGTTCTGTTGTAGAAGTCTTCAGAACCCTTTTTTCCTTTTTTTTTTTTTTTTTTTTTTTTTCAGGTGAGAAATGTAATAAGCTCACATCAAAGCTGTTCTTTCATCTGTCTGTTTTGACTCTTAAAGATGAGTCAGAGGACACCCACACATACACTTAAATCAGATCCACTGTTGTGAGTAGATTTGGACCATCCATTAGAGAAAAAGACTCCACAGAGAAGGCTGACAAACTAGCCAGGCATCTGATTAGGCACAGAATAATTTCAATGGCTAATCAAACGAATGAATCCTTACTTGATTACATCTCAGTTTTGTATCAGCTAATCACGAAACCAGAAAATACACTAATGGATGCTGGTTTCTTATAGCACCTGTTCACAGGTACAATTGCTGTAATTTGGGAAGGAGAAGGGAGGGGGCAGCACTAATTTCCTAATCAAGAGCTGAGACAAGTAGCAAGCTCTAATATTCTTAATGCAATAGATGGTTTTTCTCCAGAAGAGAACCATAACTTTTCCAGGACTTAGAGCTAAGCCAGCAGTAGGATGCTGTGATCAGTCCCCCAAATGCCACAGTACACTTTTTTTTTACATATATATGTTGCTCCTCAGGAAACCTTCTGCATCACATGGTGAAAAGAGACATGCTTGGAACGTTCTCAAAAAGTAAGACACTTCTCAGGTCTCCTTCCATACTCACTATCCCACAGATATCAGCAGGGGCAAGAAAGGTCCTTGAAGGAAAACAGAATGATTTTGAAGTGTGTTTGTTTCCATATGTCTTGTTCTTTTGGTACTCCTGGTTTCTCAGGGGCTTTAGTCTCAGATAAAAAGATCACAGTTTATCACACTGGGGGCAGAGGGGGAAAATTTCTCAATGCCCTCCACCAAGATCTCTAACTTAAAAAAAGCAAAAATCCTTAGGAATTATTTTAGTTTTTGGAAAGTCCCGTTGTGCTAGGTGATAGTACAGGAAGCAGCAATCCCTGCCCCTGAGAGCTTACTTTGCAAGACTGTGTATGTTTTATTTTCATGTATAATGGTAGCAGAGGGAGAATGTTGGGGAAAAAAAAAAAAAAAAAAAAAAAAAAAAAAAAAAAAGAGAGAGAGAGACAAAAACATTGGGTTCTGCTTTTAATATAGCCTGGAACTGACAGCTCTTCATTGTATGGATATGAGTTTTGGTACTAAATTATGAACAAGATCTGACATCTGCCTCCAGTGAATCCCACAAAACAAAATAATTCTGGAAGTTTTTATTTGCTATGTTGCCTCTTGTGAACTACCTCATGAGAAACAGACTGAAAAAAAGGTGGGCCTTGATTGTGGAGATGTAGCTTCAATGCTTACAGGAAGATAGCCAGCCTCCTCCTGCTGTACAGCCCCACAATTTCACTAGTGTCAGGATCACTGTGCTGAGTTTGGGCTAGTGTATTAGACTGAAATGATTGCTAACAGAGCACAGTGCTTAGAGGAATGGCATTAAAACATCTGCCAATCAATACTGTCCGTTTCTTTGAAGAACTCTTAGTTTAATGCTGCTTACCTACGTACACAGTATCTCCAAAGTCTAAGTAGAGAAAATAGAGAGACCAAGGGCAGCTGGATTAGCAGTATTAAGCCATGGTCAATCTATTGCATGCATTTTAAAGGCTTCTGTGAAAGTAGAGCCCTAGATTCTCTGCAGCGTAATTCAGGGTAGATACATTCAAATTGGCAGAACTGTGATGATTTATACAGGCTGAGGACTGTCCCCAAGCCTTCCAGCATCTGCTATTTTAAGTGGTAGCTGTTGATCTGTCTTTTAAAATACTAAGCCATCAGACAGAATGCATTTAAATTATCAGTGATGATCAATATATGAGATATATCATAAATCTTTCCTAAACACCATTCAGCTGAATTTCCTGTATTGGCTTAAAATACATTCATCTTGAATCTTCTTTAACTTTTCATACAAGCTCATAAATTGTGGGAAAATAAATAGTATTTGAAAAGACAAACTTAGATAAACACTTCATTAAAAAGGTAGGATGATACCATTTTTCATTTTGTTGTTTGTTTGTCTAAAAATAAATAAATAAATAAAACAAATACACTATCTGAAGTGTCTAAAGTTATCGGAGGGTAAAACTGACTTGCTAGAATCACATCTGGTATTGTTTTTAGGATTTTTTCCTACCTTGCGGCTTAAAAGAAGGCAATGAAGGGCCCATTCTGCAGGGAACTGAACCCTTTATCAGAGGAGCTAAGTAAAATTGTGACCTCTTTTAGAAGTGTTATAGAATGCCTGGTACCTCAAAGCAGATGCTTGCCATTTCTCAGGTTCTTTACACTGTATGAACAGAAGTATAACGGTGTTCACAGTCATAAGCATTTTTTTAAAATTATTATTATTCTATTTGTTTGTGATATGAATTTGAATAAGATGTTAAGGATATATGATTATATATATGATATATAAGATTTTTACTGTAAAACAGTAATGCTGTTCTTGAAGAATTTCAGAGGTCTAGGAAGGAAAATGTTTCTTTCTGTGCTGTCATAACTTGAAGTGTTGTCTTCGTACTCCTGGCCTACTTAGACCTTGTTCACTTTGGTCTTTTGCCCGTGTACCTGAGGCCACTACCTTCTGTGCTGCACAGACCACTGGTTCTCACAATCATGCTTCTAATGCTGGACAACATGCTTCTTCACTGCCCTTCTTCCTGTACTTTCATATCTGGATGCCTCTTATCACAATGCTCTGACCATTGTGCTAGTGATAATCATTTCATGTCTTCCAAAACTACCTATCCCTCATCGGTACCAAGAATATTTTCTTAGGGATGGTTTTTGAGGTCATTGCTTTTGCTCGATTCAAATTCCGCTCCTCCATTTCTTTCACAAGGAATTGAAGTAATAATTTCTGAGCTTGCTTTCCTAGAGATTCTTTAGAAAGCAGAGGAAGGAAAGGAATAAGCCAACTGATAAATATTGGGAGGCTTTGTCTATGTTTTATCCCCTTCATCTTCTTGCACACTAACAGAGAAATAAGAAGTGACAAGGGAAGGGAATGACTGTTAGCTACAGTTTTGAGATGTGATGTCTATGAACACCCTCAGTTGCATACTTGCTCCTTGTAGAGGAAATAATCCACCGATGTGCTGACCAAATAATTTGCTTTACACAGTACCTAGCAAACAGCACTCAGGGACCAGAACCCTCTGTGCTTGCTGCTTTGTTAACAAAAGGAAAAATGTTTAGAAGACGGTCATTGCTACCAGAGCCTACATCCAAAGTGTAAGGCAGGAGACAACAGATGGAGATGGACAGATGGCGAAGTGCAAAGAAACTACTAAACAGTTGATAAGCGTGAAGGCAAACGGTATCAGCTCACCAGCTGCCTAACATTTGTCCTTTATAGGTGTCAAGCCAAGGAATGGTGTAAGAATAGTTTTGAAGGATAATGGGATAGCTCTGTGGATGCTTAGGGAAAAGCTGTCCCAAGCAGTGATGGCAGCAGGGAATGGCTTATCTCAAAACTCTGCTAACATCCAGTAGAGGCAGGAGTTGTCATTTCCAGTGAGAGACAGGCTGTGAAAGCATGAAAATGAGAACAGGTAAGTTATATTTAATGTTGCCAAGAAGTGGGATCTGTGAAGGGATGATAAGGGTCAGTGCAAGAAGCATGAAGACTTACTGTGTAGATATAAATGAGGTAAGACTCACACTTTCAAGACAAAATATATTGAAATACCTGCTGAAAGCTAAAAATCTGAATGAGTTTTAGCATGTTATTAAAAATACAGTTTCATTTTTTGTATAGAAAGAATAAGCAAGGTTTTAACAAATCCAAGGCTCTCCTTTCTTGCTTTGAGTGACAGAGAAAAAACACCACAAAGGTCAAGAAAAGGAGTAGCAGGGTTACATCTATTGGATGAAGGAGGCTAACAGCAGGATTTTAGTCATGTTTAGTGTAACATAATAGCTAAACATTTGTGAGGAAATGGCAGAGAGAAAATACAAGATTTGTTGTGTAATGGACAAAGATTTCTATGCTACTTGGATGGCAGTCCTTGTAAAGAGATCGCAATGAATTTGTGATTATTCGTGATGAATTTTGATCACAAATACAATTACACAGAGAAAAGGAAAACGTGACCAAGGCCAGTTGTTAGGGAAACCTTTTGAAGAAGCTGAAGGCCTGAGAAGAGGGACCCTTTAAAGGACACACTAGGTGAACAGAAGAGAGTGACGAGTGTTGGTGGAGGACAAGATTTCATGAAATGTGGTAACTTACCTTGCAGAAGTCAATATACTCCCTTAATGGTTAAATGGCTCCACTGGGAGAACCTGAGAACTTGGTCTGGCACAGATGTTGTGTGTTATTTTTTGTTGTCTTTTATTCTCTGTGAGTTTTCTTTTTCTCTCTTTCTAATTTTATTTATTTATGAGAGACTACATATCAGCTAGTCCCTTTAACTGCAGCTGCTCACCCTTCTGAGGTGTTTTGAGAGTGGAATAGATTAAGGATTTAAACACAGGTGATAGCAGCATTGATTGGAATAAGCAGAAATGTAGTATTTATAACACAAGCATATTGGCCTTTGGGTAGATAAGTGGTTCATAAAATTCAGTGCAGCATAATGTGAAATAATGTAGCCAATTACTAAAAGAATAAGCATGAAGATTACAGTCTAAATAGGAACACAACATGGAATTCATATTAAGAAAAGAACCTAGAAGGGACTGCAGATAATAGAGTAGACCATTAGCACTGTTCCTGGTAACAATAACAAAAATGAAAAAGAGCAAACAAGTTTCTGAAATATAGCTCTGGCAGCGTGGCATATAAAGCTGCAGAAATTATTCTGGTATGCTACTAGTCTCTTTAGAAAACAGCACTCAGGTTCAGCCACTTCATTATGGGAAGACACTGAGAAGGTGCAGCAGGGGGCTGCCCAAGATGTTTTAGTAACCTAGGCATGATTTATGAAGAAAGTTTCCTCTATAGCTAAGGAAAGGGAAATTAAAAGAGGATTCTTATGCAAACATGCAAGATCCTGAACAAATGGGAAAGGATCAATGCTAAAATACAATTGTTATGTCATGTGAAAAGTTAAAATGAGAGATTTGGGATTAATGTTAAAGAAGAAAATTCATGCAAGAGAGGACAAATTTATACTGATGTTGGAAATGGAAATAACTTTGTATGAGCTCACCTGGGAACTAGAAATTGTCAAAGAACTAACTATAAATGTGCAGAAGAGATTAATAAAATTCTTTGTTTTATTTTTTAAAGGAATAAATCATGAACCAAGTTTTAGTTATTAAATCTGCTACGTATTGATAAAGAAGTCCCCATGCGACAGACAAATACAAACAGATCTCTATTAGCTGAACACTTAAGACTGTAATTGCCTGGAGACACAGTTTTACTCTCAGCTACCTGAAAGAGAATTTGGTCTGTCTTTCAAAGGAGACAATTATATATATATAAATATATATATATATACACACACATATATATATAAAATCTATAACAAATTTTCAGGTTCTAAATACCTGACAGCTATGAGGGTTCCCAGTATAAGCAGCTGGACTTCCTTGTGTGGAGTGATCTTTTAAAAATAAACCAGCCTGGAGCTTTTATTCTAAGAGGTAATAGGGAAACCTGTCCACAATACTGAATCTGAAAACCAAAATCAATTTAAATATACATGGCACTTCTATCACCCAGATGACATTTCTTCAGTTTAGTCCCTCAGCTGATACTACACTTGTAACAAATACCTTCAGCTTACTGGAGGATTGTTTTTTGGACTATTGGATTTTCTTTGTTTCCAGACCTGTACTTTGCTCAGCTTACCTTTTCTAGTGATTTACAGTAAGTCTGTGTACCTTCCCACAACATCATAGGGAGGGAATTTGGGCACCTCTTCCATAGAATGATGAGAAGAACGATGTAGCTCCATCAGTATCTCTGCTCTACCTCTTATTCTGGTCCAACTCCAAGCTTTTTTATTTTTTATTTTCTCCTAATTAAGTGAATTTAGTGGTGGAAAGAAGAAGATGGTATGAAAAAGTATAGAAGAATGGTAGAGGTGGTGATGTGTACCACCTCAGCATTTCTGAAGGAACCAGTACATTCAGACTTCCCTTTCTTCCTTCAGCAAACAAGTTGGTTGGTTCTTTTTCCTTCTGGCCAAAGGTATTGCTAGGTAACTAGAGCACCATACTATTGAACTAAAGATGCTCCCATTACTGATGACAAAAAAGCCTGTAGTATGTAAATGAGAGTAAATGATAGGAGAAATTATAGGAGAATGCATTAAGTAAAATGTGCAATGGATATTGTGTGTTTTTTAAAGGACAGACAAGGTTTGGTTGGACATTAAAATAATCTAGATCTTTAATGAGTTGCTATCAAATGTCTATGCACGGATGGCTTGCTTTCATTAAAGTAAATTTAGGGTAACTGTACAAAAAAATCAAAGGAATTCCTCTGTGGTGAATTCTTGTGGGAGGAGCCCACACTAAATCTGTTAACTCTTAGTGACGTGATACTATTCACTTCAATGGGACAGGTATGCCTCAGGTGTAAAGGTCTGCAGGAGTTATCTCAAGACATTTCCTTAAATGCTCTCAAGCTTTTCCTCTCAAGTTGCTGAACACTTTGTTTGAATTACTGACGACAATATTTAGCCTATTAGTTTAGATGCAACTAAAGAAACAGATTTTTGCACTTGTATTAGAATCATGGTGAAATGCGCTATTATTATTCAGACCATGGTCATTAAAACATTGGACAGTACCACATACAGTCAGCATTTTTACAGATATACAACAATGATAAATTTGCACAGAAAATGTCTTTACAGCAGTCTCATACATTTGGACATGTGTTGCCATTTATTTTGCTGGCATTACGAAAGACAATTTGTCCCGAAAAAGGGGTGGGTTGTTAAAGTTTAAAAGTGATATTGAGATGTCCTACTGAGGGCAGATGAAGAGGAAAAAAAAACACTATTGTTTTTGGTCTGTTTGTCTGGATTTGAATAGTAACATCTGCAGAACAAGAATAGATGACCTACCAAGAGGGAATTCTCTAATCATATCCACAAAATGTGAATTTGAAAATACAGACATCCAAATATTTTTGTAGCATATATTCTAATGTATGGAAACACCAACATAAATATATACATATATATATATATACATATACTTAAAGCTATAAACCCCCTGTACTGCTCTTGGTGGCTGTGGAGACTAAAGTCTTTTGCAAATGCTTATTTTCAGGTGAAATACGGTACTCTAGCATTTAGCTTCCACTCAGCCCTGAAGGGCTGCCTTCTTATCTTCTCTTCTTTGCTGACACTGCCAAGAATTGGACCATTTACACTGATGCTTTTGTTTGCTTGAAGTGGTTCTATTCCCAGCCAACAAGCGAACAAGTTAGACTCCTGCTATTTAGTCAAGCTTCCTTACCTCTTTGGCAGGCGTTTTGTCTGGAGGTAGCTCCAAAGTGCACACCACACATCCTCTGTGTCCCCAAAGATCTACCACTAAATCAGGCATTCCCTGAATGGGAAACAATGGGGACATTGTTCCTGAGGCTTACACGGACTAGACCATTGCTCTTTGCTTCCTCCTTGGGGTTGGGATCTGAATATAGTCTTCATGTCATAGGGCAAGTTAAGGGAACTTTTCAGGGTGATTATCTACCAAATGCATGTAGTGACAACTACTTACATGCTTTTTCTTAAGCACATTTTTTTGTTCAGAGATTTATATTAAAAATATTTGATGTTTTGGAGGATTCTGTTACAAAATAACTGTGATATATGTTGTACTCTTAACATTAAAACATTTTTATATTTTCATGTCTTCTAGCAGCTTTATGCAGAATGGGGGTTGCCTAAAGAAATGTGAAATATACTCTAAAACTATTTTTCCCACACAGTAAAGTAATAAGTTGTTACATTACTCACAGGTCCAATTTTAAATTTAAATATAACTTCATTTAATTTTACTTTGCAATCAGGTAAATTAATGAGAGAGAATCAAAACAATATGCTGTAATTACATTTGGAAATTATTCCCTCTGTCCTTCAAGAGTGTTCTTTCTGTTTAAGATATTGAAATTTGGTGTCTAAATATAAATTGCAGTAACATCTGCTACTAATTGCTGGTTTAAATAATATAGACAGATCTTCAGGTATTTCATGCTTTTGAAAGGAGGCTTTGAGTAGGAGGTTCTGAGTCAAAGGTTACAAAAATTTCATGCTGCTAAAAATAGCAAGTATACCACTTGCGTTCTTGATCTAAATGATCATTTACATAAAAGATTCTGCAAAGTATAGTTGTTTTAACTTATTTTAATTGGAAAGAAGAACCAGTTTGTATGCCTTCTGGATTTGCTGTTCATCGGTGCACATGAACACAGTGTAGGCAAATGTTAGAACAGTTTACACCAAGACCCAAAATATGTTACTTCATCCTCATGTTACTTCATCCTCAGGATCTCAGATTTTCAGCACAGATCCTTGTGCTTCCAAAATTACGTATTTGAAGTCTTCTGATTGGTTACACCATGTTAACTGTTATCCCAAGAAAAGAAGTCAGTGACAATAAATCAGCTACAGTGACTTTGGTGTCTAACTTTGGCAGCATCTTTGCTTGTCTCAGTCTGATGCCTACTGATATCTTGCACTGGACAACACACACAACAGCCATTCCTTTCTCAGTTGGAACTGACCTGTTTTTGTCTCCTGTCTCTTCTGGAGCAGAACCTGGTGGGTCTAACTCTCTTTTTTTCACACTGGGTTTATGCTTCTAATCCTACTGACTGCAAAGGCAACTCAGTTCTCTATTTTAATTCAAAAAAGGGTTTTTAGCATATGCCAAACTCCAAACATGCTAGTAACTTCCCCATATTCTTAATCCTATGTGGATAGTTACTTGCCCTCCTTTCAGTATGGGAAAACTTGGCTGAATAAATGGGTTTATGTTTTGCTGTGAAGGGATTAAGTTTTGTGATTATTATGACCTTCTCAAGGAATGAGTTATCTTGCTTCTAATCTGTTCAGCCACCTGTATAAAAGAGCTATGAATTCAACCTCATAGAGCCCACACAACCTACAAATGATTCATTGTTCCAGTCAGTAACATTTATTAGTATTCCTGAAAGAATCTCGTCCCATCCCACTGACCCCAGGCCACCTTCATGCAAGCCTGCACTTCATTTATTGTCAGAAACTCTGAGAAACAAATCTAAGCAAAACAAATTATGACCTGATCACTCTCTGGTCTGTTCAGTACTTTTTCCACTCAGGCACAAGAATGAATTTGAAAACTATGAGGAATCATGAAATGCATCAGTAGTGCCTCATGCACCAAAGAGTCATAAGCTGATCCCAGACAAAAATACTTCAGCCCTGCTAAGAAAATATTTCCACTGATCCAGATTCTGCACACATTTTTGATTATTGGCCTCATACACTGTGAGATTTTCCATTGTCTCATGTGGAAAACCATTCCAAGCATGTCTGGCAGTAGCTCGGATCAAGTATAATTTTTCCTTCCATAGCCAAAATGCACCATCTGACATCTACACATTGGACATTCAAGAGAGAAGCTTGTACTATCCAGCATGAAAATCCTTACATGAGGTATCAATTGTGAAGAAAAAATAAAATAGCTCAGCCTCCCACAGAGTGAAGGGGAATACCTTCAGCCTTCCGGCAGCAAACTTCTCTGTTAGAAACTAGCGTACCAACGCTAATTAATTCCTGTGCTGTACTGATAGCTACATGATCACTCTGAATCATGCTAGTGTAGCAGTTACTAAATCATCTTTACCTACAGTCAAACATCTGCAGTCAAAAGAAACAGGTCTGCTGTCAACACCTTTTGGAGAAGGCCTGCATTGGTTAGCAGCAGTCCGACCAGTTACTGTGGGCCCTCTTTCATGCTTTTTCTTTTAGTTCGGAAGTAAATGCACACTGTTTTACCACAGTTAAGCAAGAGCCGAGTACATCTCAAGTTGAAGTTTTGGAGAAATGACTTAATGCACAGGCCCTGGGTGCAGGCAAGGTCAGGCTGAGCAGTGTGGCAGTGGAGCCGTGTACCAAAATGAACTCCTGCAGCCAGACTCTGATTTAGTTCTGCCAGGCTGAAGGCTTGTAGGCAGGAAATTCATTCCAGCTAATGTGCAGACTGAGAAATAAGGCAGTTCTTAGACAATACGTCTGTGTAAGGTTCACCTGGAAAGCTATTCAGGAAGCATCTTTTCCTGTTGCTTGCAGATGGTTATGGGTTTGCAATGACGTTTGCAGATGCACCAGCATGGGTCCTGATTATTAAGAAATCTGCCAGAGTCTGTAAGGAATGTACTTGTGAAGGAATGAGAAGAATTTGCATGTCTTATGTAGCCACTGCTACCACCAATTGGTTTCCATCATGAATTTCCAAAGGCTGTTACTTACCAGAATAAATACCTTAGGAGGACTGCAGTTCTAGCGTGGATCTTTTTCATCTTCAGCCTTCAAAGTAAAACCTGGCTCATGAGAGGAGTTAGGGGGAAAAACATTCCTTTGCTTCCACTGATTATTTAATGTTTAATAAAGCACTAAAAACTGTATAATAGTTTTACATCTTCCTTTAAAATGTAAAGGAATTCTGGTTGAAAGCAGGGCTGAGAGATGCAAGGATAAATACAGTTTCAGTATAAACTGGTCATCTAAATTCAGAGAGATGTGATGAGTCCTTTTTAGGAGATTTGAAAAAATAATGCTTTCTGCCTCGATAAATTTCATGAGGAAATGAGGAAGCTGGTTAATGACATATTTATCTTCCCCTGTTATTTCTAACAAGGTAAAAGATTGCTTTGAAAAAAAATACAGATAGCAATTAATAATTCAAAAATCACATCACTCCAGTTTTTACCTTCTCAGCCACCTGTTCCTATGCTTGTTTTTTAAAAAATCATTTAAGTTTGAAATTGAATTGTTTAGACATTAGTGATCCCACAGTTGTTATTAGTTATCTATCATTCACTCTATTTTATTTTTAATGCATGCTGTGTTACACTGTGCTGATACTATATTGTTTCAATTGTGGTTGTTTTCTTGTTTGTTTGTTTGCTTGTTTTCTACCTCTGTACAGGGAATATAGATTATTAAATTGCTTCATTGGATCCTAGAAAGGTCTGTCTTTTATGATTGCTGAAAATCGGTATACAGAGTAGAAAATGGCACTGCATATTTCAAAACAGTAATTTTAGTCACTGAGGCTATGGTAATGAAAGTTGGAGGTTTGAATGCTCTGATAAAGATAGTATCACTTCTCCAGGATACACAAATCATCACGTATTCCCATGTAGTGGCAGAAATACAGCAGACATTCTTCTCTTTCACTCTCTCCCTATCCTTCCTCTCCCTCTTTCTCTTTTGCTTAGAAAAGTAGGGATATTCCCAAACTAAAAAGCAATGTTGCTTTAGATGTCTAAAATCTTGACACCATCAAAACAAAGGCTTTAAACTCTATTAAAGCCACTGAAATATAAACACATGCATAACTTAGGGACATAAATATTTCCTCAGAGTTTGTGAATAAATTATGACAGAAGACAACAGAAGATGCTTAAATTTACACTTGATGATGTACATTTTCTTCTTGCTGTCTTACTGTTACTATTATTACTAATTATATGTTACTATTATTACTAATAATAGCACTTTCTGTGCTATTATTAGTTCTTCATGTGACCTACTCTAAATTTCTTGATATCTAAGCCTCTGTGAAGACCTAGACAACATTCAGGGAGGTATTTTGGCACAGGTTTTAGTTTATTCTTTCAACAATCATTTAAGTTTAGGGTAATTTTTATCAAGTGCTTCCATCTCATTGAACTCAGTGCAACTTTAAGCCAACAAATTAAGTAATTTTGGTTCATACTTTCTTTAACTGGAGGTCTAGGTTATGAGTACATGTCTTCTGGGAGTTCTTTTCTTCACTTACCACTTCTCGTGCCAGGCAGCCTACCATCCCCTCTGCTGCAATTTACTACCACCCTTCAGGTGAATGTGTGTGGGCATTTCCTAGATCTAGTTTAAGTCCAAGGAACATGATTTTATTAGACAGCTTGAATTAATTCACATGCTTTGGTTGAAATTAAGGCAGTAACACTTTTTAAAATGGTTAAATGTATTTGTAATGAGAAATTGGTTTACATTGCCCAAATTAGAAGCTGATAGTTTTCTTCTGTTTTTTTTTTTTTTTTGTTTGTTTGTTTGTTTTTTGTTTGTTTGTTTGTTTTTGTTTTGTTTTGTTTTGTTTTTGTTTGTTTTTTAACTGTGTTTCTGCAGCAGTATAGGTGCTCATTGCTTGAACATGTTATGCATGTTCATCTTCAAGCAAGAAGCTCAGAAGGTGACTACCTCTGACAGGGAGGTGACTGTAAGCAGCATTGCACCTTGGAGAGGGTATCATAACTTCAGAGTGCTCTGCCTTTCAAAGAGTAATAAAATGCTTTAATATTGACTGATAGAGATGGACAGTATTTTTGGAACTGAAAGTGGATCTATATTTTGCATTTCCAAGTGTTCAGAGGACTGCTGGATCACAGATTTGTGTCTGGTTATTTCCAGAGAGCTGTGATGGCCACAGGTCTGAGATGTGGCCTTTGAAAGCTTTCCTACAAACAGAAGATGTGTTTGGATCTAGGGATCTTAATGTAATCATGATCTGAGCACCATGTGACCTTTCTTTCTGTGAGAAGGTTTGTTCAATTTGTTTGAGTAGGTCAAGATTTAAATACAGCTTTTCATGTTAGTTCATACATTTGACCTTATACTTTTTTTTTTCTTTCCAAGGAAATGTTCTTCAAACTACATCTTTTGAGCAGAGTAGCATTTGTATCAAATTCACCTGGAGCTTCCATTGCCCTAGAAGCTGACTGAAATGTGGGTCAAGTCTGACATCAAGTGGTCAGATGCACGCTGTTCCCAATGGGACAATTACAGTGCCTCTCCTCCTGTCTTATGAAGAACCTCCACCTCCACTTTTTCTCTCCATGTTTTTTTCTTTTTAACATGGTTTCTTAGCACTCTTCCTGCTTTGGTCTCCAAGGTCATGGAGTGTCATTGCTGATAAATACGTGAAGGATCATATTAGTCTTTCATTAAGCTACTGCAGCTGCTGAATCAGTCAGCAGGATGTTGGGATTGTGTAAATAAAGTCTTCATGACATAAAAGTGCAGATAAGACCTTTACATGCACTGCTTTGTTTTCCCAATAAACCCTAACAAGATCTATGTCTTTTTAAAAACACTCCCAGCTCTTGAGATGCTGAGCCTACCATCTGTGCAGATTTGGAGGCTTAAAACAACTGCAAGAGCACTGCAAATGCTCACACAGTGCTTCCTGTTGTTGAAACACCTTGCAAACACTAATTCAATAATTCTTGTCATTCCATTCTGGAGAAAGCTAATGAAATTATTCATTCCGTGATATAGGAGAGGAAATAGAGAGAGAGAGACCAGAGGGAATTTAAGTGTCTGGCCTGAGACCTCAGGTCTTTCTATGTACTGGCATGCTGGGATGCTACATTCATGTTTCAATGGAATTTGTGTCCGTGTTGACTCAGGAGTACGTCAGGAACACAAGGTTTGTGTTTAGCCCCTTGTGCTCCCTTCCTCCATTGTGGGGTGCTATCCTTTAGTGGCCAGAGGGACATTTTTTCATCTGTCTTCTCACTGATCAGCAGACTTGCTTTGACCTGTTCAAACAACAACAAATGATGGGCCATAAGTTGTACAATATATTTTTTTTTTTATCTGCACAACCGACTTCCTTTTCACTGGAACAGTAGTGTATTTCTATCTCCACTGCATAAAACAAACAGTACAAAGATCAGCATTTATGCTTACTTTATAACTATGGAGTCAGCAATGCAAATACAAATTTTTCAGTTTCTCCCATAAATGCCACAGCTTGATAAGATTAGCCATCATGTTTACATCTCTGGGCCTCTGAACCAGCTGTTAAGAGGTGGCACCATTATTTAAATTTATCTCAGAGGTGAACTTGTTCACTTCAGTATCTTTCCTTCTGGGGTAAATTTGGCTTTTTTGTCCAGAGCAGTAGTTTCACAAGTAAACCAGTATTGCTGCTAAAACAAATATAGCCCTTCCCCTGGTTCAGCATGGCTGGTTTTTGCAGCTCCACAGTGAACTGGATTGGAAATGTTTATAAAAACAACAACAAAAAAATAAACAACAAAAAAGCCACCAAGATCTCTGCATATATTATTCATAATCTCAGCCACTTTCTAGAGATCCACAGTAATTTATTTCAGTGTCTAATGGTCACCTTATCGTTAAGCAGAACTTCCTGATTAAACTATATTTCTTATGATAAACAGCAGTTTTTCTGTGAGGTAAATGGTCATGGTTCACTTTCCCAGTATGTTATCAGTCTGGGCAGCCCAGATAATTTAGGAGAATCCAGTGTATTTGATTCAAAAGTCCTGTAGCCTACTTACCTCGGAATACATGATTCAGCTCTATGTTTAAAAACAACGTGTTTGTCTGGAATGTTCAGTGCTGTAGCTTTATTATTAATATTGCTATTATTAGTATTATACAAGTTCTATTTTAATATATCTGGGTACATTTCAGTTGCCATCAAACTAATCTTGAATTCTTTATCTTTACCCTTCTATAATTTCAGTGCCTAGAAAAAAAATGTGGTGATTTCACATAATAGTTAAAGGTGTACTTGTGCATACCATCTTCATGGATGGTTCCTACTAAAAATTAATTACTGAAATGATTGTTATAATTTAAATTTGTTTCTGTTTAAATTGTAAGTGTATAATTTGTACTAAATCATGCTATCAATGAAGTACCAAATCTATATAGATCATTGGGATCCATAGTGCAAGATCTATGCAGCACCAAGAAGATGACAGCCTTTGCCCCAGGTAGCTGGTATTTTGAAAGAGATGGGAACTAAAAAGTCTTCAAGCAAATGACCACAGAAAAGAAACTTCAAAATTTTTCTTCAAACACATTTTCAGATCACTTTACAACTTATAAGCCATACAGGGCATGAAATGTCATGTCTTCCAATTCCATCCTGGGTAAAAATAAGCTCAGAGTAAACCCTCTTTCTTACTTCTCTATTATGGCCATCTGATTCTCATAAAATATTTCTACCGAGCCATGCAATAGGCATTTTAACCTGATACAGAAATTTTCTATCAAGTAAAACCCAGCCACTACAGAAAATGTACTGAATAGGCCTGTGGAGTATTTTAAAAGGGCATTTTTACAAGGCACCTATTGATGTTAGACTGGTGGGTGTGCTGAGGTTCACCATACAAAATAAGCTCAGTGGCCAAATGGCAGAGTTATATGGCCCAAGCTGCATCTTATGAGCTTTGAAAGGAATCTTGGCCAGAGTTCACAACTGTGGAGTTTATTGCAGCTTATAAAAAATGTACAGTAATTTTAGACAAATATGGGCATTTTTATGCTGAACAGACTATTCAGCATGTGTGTGCATTTTTAGCAAAACAAATAATGCTTTTGTTTAAAAACAAAAACAAAACACTACATATGTTGCAAAACTATACTTACCATTCTTTATTTTAAAGTCATACACAAATAGTTTGTTCTGCTCTGATTAGCTTATTAGTTAATGTTGGATCTGAAAGGCAGTTTTGGGGCATTGTCTGTCAACTTAGTGGAAATTAGGACAGTGAGTGCCTTCAATAGTCTTTGTTCATTAAACCATATCTCTGCAGATGTTCAGTGTTTAAATGTTTCTTTAGCTCTTTTGAAGCGTTCTCATTTTTTCAGCTAATGAGGAATGTGTGACTGTATACTGTTCACAGTGTCATTTATTAAAGATGCAAAGGAGGCAGTCTTGTTACTCAAAAGACTGACACCTTTCCTCTGAATATATTATACCCATAAGTGCTAATTCACATTTACAAGCCCTCCAAGAGAAAGATGAGTGAGCTGAAACAATCTATAGAAATTTCTGCTCTCAGGAGAGCCCTGTGAGCATGTTCTTGCAAACCAAGAAATCATTAGTCCCATGGGGAATTCAGCCGTAGCCAGCTGTACTTTTTGTGTGAAGAAGGGTTCACATGCGGGCTCCCTCTGCCAGCTTTTAACTTAAATTACTGTAGGTGTTTACCAAAGTTAGCATACCATGTATCTGCAGACAAGTAATGAAAGGGCAGGCTATGTTTTTTGGTTTAAACCTCTGGTATCTTTGAGGCAGAACTCCTAACTGAATGGCAAACTAGATGCTGTTGTAAATGGAAATCTGTCTCTTAGTACTGAAGTCAACAGTTTCTTACTGTCACTGTGCTCTCATCACTAGCAGAAATGCTGTATTTATTTAGAAATGAAAGCAAAGACAGTTGTACTTACTTGAAGTGCAGTTTGGAGTAATGGGCCTGGCTGGGGATGACAGAGTACTCCAATAGATTAGCCAGGGAAACGTGCCTTATCTGCTTCTCTTTGGAGTGCTTTCTGCTGAATTGATCAACAAGGTGCTAGTGTTACTCATTAAGACTAATTTCTTCTTCAAATCATGCACATCGTTAGTCAACAGGATAAATGGAAAGGTGGTGAGGTAGTTGTTTGTGCTTCTAAGTAGGTATTCATTATGTATGTAGCTGTACTTTTTTAGGATTCTTGATCTCCTAACTCCAGTTTGTGTTTTTTACTTTAGCCACTTCCAGTCTGGTTAGAAATTTGTTTTTTCATAGATAGTGCTATTCTTGCTGTTTAATTTAAAATGAAAATGTATATGAAATTTAAAAGTCTGTTTTCATCAGTTTTACCCACTTTTTACACACTTTTATCTTGCAAGTACAGACAATAACCAACAAGAAAGAGAAAATATATCTAATACCCTTGAAATATGTAAAATTAACCCATGTGTCATACTTTATCTTGCTGCATATTATGTAATCATGTCTTCTCTATACTTACATATAACAGAATGTATCACAGTGAAAATTTAAGATAACACTATAATGTGTAAAAATATCAGTTGGTAGTAATATAACTGGTCATTGGTATAATATGTGCTTATGGAAACATAAAACAGACATAGGTTGATATTACAAAGAAAGGGGCAGTTGCTGTAGTTCAGTATATTAAAAAAGATAGCATATCAGATACGGCAATTACACTACCTATCAATCTTCAATAGTTTGTGAAGAATACTGCTAAAATGCAGTGAAGCTTTATAAGGTTTGTGATCACAGAGTGTAAAATATAACAGATGCTACAATATTTAGATGCCTGCTGGCATTTACTTTTACCCTACACAGCTCATTTCAGTTATATGAAAATTTTATGTGCTCTGTAACCTCACTGAAATAGAAACATATTTGTAAAGAACCCACAATGGAACAGAGCATTTTCAAGATATACAGTATTTGATCTGTTTAATAAGGTACGAAAGAGAAAAAAAAAACAGTTGGATTAAATTACTATTAGATTATTATTAAATTACTATTAATACAGAAACGTTGATACATACGATGCCTTCTAATCTGGACTCTCTGCCAGATATGTATTACTCAAAACTGGCTAGAGAGTCCATGCAGCCATTGTTCGGTGCATAGTGAAATCTTGTGGGAGTAATCACTGAAATTCAAAACTAATGAAATAAGACAGGAAAAGGAAGTTCTTTTAGTTTACTATTTATTTCAGCTGGGAAACATGACAGATAGCTTTCTCTGTGAAATACGAATCTTTCACAATAGCTGCCAGGGATGCTGCAATCTCTTGAAAGTCTGAAGATTACTGGAGGACTGTGAAATTGGGACCTAGATATACTTGCTAATTAATATTGCCTTTTGGAAGGGTGCCCAGAAGCACCTCTCGGTATCAAGCTATGTAAGTC
Source organism: Aythya ferina (assembly GCF_964211825.1). Lineage (NCBI taxonomy): Eukaryota > Metazoa > Chordata > Aves > Anseriformes > Anatidae > Aythya > Aythya ferina. The sequence continues at coordinate 35,864,373 of NC_140303.1, read as the reverse complement.
ACCATGCTTCTAGTCTTGTAGGCCAACGTGTTTTCATTACATGACATCTCTTACATTATTTACCTTTTCCTTTTTTCCCTCGGGGCTACTGTATCACAAAAAATTAATAGTGGACTATGCCTGATGTAATTCCAATAATCACTGGACTGTTATACTAATAAAATAAAATAAAATAAATAAGGAATTAGGGTCAAAGACATTCTCTCTAACTTAAGATGCATTTCCAAGGTTTGACCTTGTAGACACCTGACATATTATTTGATCAGGAAGAATTCACTCAACCCAGACATTCAAAGGGACACCAAAACTTGCAAAAGCATTTGAACTGGCAGTTTGTCCATATGGCATTTGGCTTGGTTTCTTTTCAGTTTTAGGTTTCATTAACTGTTTTTTCATGTTGTAACCTGGCAAATCTGCAAGTGTTGAGCCTGCAGGAAACCAAGGCTCTGTCTGTTTTTCAGGGAGGGATTGTTACACAGCCCTGTTCAAAAAGCCACGATAACTCTTAGGTAATTGTAAGGGGTTTTTGTTGTTGTCATTGTTGTTTTTGACTGTTAATATTTAATATTGCTAAGAACAGCCTTGCTCTTACTGAGGTTAGCGTCTACAATTTTTCTTATTCCAAAACTTTGACTTTTCACCAACAGTACTGAAAGCATTTAGGCCATTTTTATTTTATCTTTTAGAGCAACTTGAAGTTTTTAGTTCCTGTTTACAAATCAGATCTCTTGACATATGTGAAGCCAAAACATTTTTTATTCTTTTACCAGACCATAAATCATAATATGGCAGAAGGTATCTCACTTTGAGTGAGTTGACTGGAAACAAGGGATAGCTGGGCCTTGTAGTATATTTCTGCTGTGAGATTGAGCTCCTCAAGCTTTATAGAGCTACCTCAGAGACTCTTCCCCCATCTACAAGTTCAGGGTACTTTACTGAGAACCACTGCAACTTGACAATACACGTGATAACCAAGCTACATTATTGCTGGAGTCATCCAAGCTGTGTGTACTGTAAATCAAAACAGCATCTTGAAGTGAGGTTGCACTTTTATCTAATCTGCTGCATACATACAAAGAGTACAAACATCTAGCTACAGCTAAATCTGCTAAATTTAAGGTCTGGCTGTTCTGCTGCAAAGCACTCAACCAACCGTTTTCTAGCTTCCACTAATACATTTGGATATTAGGAAGTGGTATAGTTTCATTTTGTGCTTCTGCAAAGTCAAATTGTGTCCAGGTTAAGGGCAAAAGACATGTCAATTTCCCCGTGAGACGACATAAGTTGATTCTATAAATGTCAGATAATATTGAACAATCTATTCATTACATTAATTTTGAAATGTAATCTAAACTTATTTGGAAATATAGATGATTAACAGTTGTTTGTGGTTATTAACATACTTTTATGATAGACTTAACATTGAAATTGGTGAAATCTTTGGTGTAAGTGAAGAAGTGTAGAAAAGCCAATCAGTTCAGAGAACTTTGGTATTCAGTATGTTTTGATGAATTAAAAGTATTCTCAGTATTCACAGTTATATGAACTATAACAGCTACATGAAAATACATTTTTCAATAGCCAGAGAATCAAAGTCAATATGTGAATTCATACCACCTCACCTGGCATATTAAAAATAAAATTATACAGAGATATAACATATGTCAACTCTGTCAAATGTCCCTCTTCTCTGGTGACTGCGGTGTGTTGGCTGCAGTACACCTGGTCGGAGTGGGAACAGCTCTGCATGAAGTTTCTAGAGGCCACTGTGGCTTCAGGCTGATGGGATGTCATTTTTGCCCTTTCGATGGTTGCTATTCCTGCTGCTCCATCCAAGCAGTGATTTGCCCAGGTGGCCCTGGCAGCAGCAGCAGATGGCCTGGCAGGTGGTGGTTAGAGAAGTTGGAGAAGCATTTTGATATTCTTCTCATGTGTCCCAATTCCTTCACCAGAGCCTTGCCCAGTAAAGGTGAAGGGGAGCTTGATTACTGCCCTCAGAAGGATCCCAGCTCCAGGGGGGAGCTGTGCCCCAAGAAGCAAGTGATGTTCCTATCACCTCAACTCACCAGCCTCCTGCCTGCTCAACCTGCAACTCCATGACACCAACTTCCATGCTGCACCTAGCTGTGACTAGTTGTATGTACTAGTGGCTACTAGTAGTTGTTCTATGTACACCTTGCTATGTCTACGAGCCGCACTGCTACCTATTTTTAGGACCCCTCAGAATAATAAGTGAGGTATCTGGCTCTAATTTGTGTCCTTCTTCCATTTATTTCCCCAGTCCAGCCCCAAAGCCTCAGGAGCTCTCTGCTCTCAGCCATTTGCCTAAGCTCCAAAAATTTCTTGCTTGGGAGCTGTGCTCCAGGAAAGGTGCAGCTGTATGGGAGCTAAAGCTATATGTAGCACTCTAACTCTGGATCTGCCAGCCTGCTCCCCTGTGCATCTTTCCATTGACTTCTGTGGGTTTCATTTGAGGCCTTTATTCAGATAATATGCTGGAGTAAATCTGTTACTCAGAGATCACATCCCAAGGGGCAAAGTTTGCCCTGCTTCACATTCCATGACAAATCCATTCTGAATCCTTCTATTATTAATAATAGACAGCAAATTCTGATCTCAGAGTTCCTGAGGTAGAGTCAGTGATATCTGTGTAATTTAAATCAAACCTGTTCTTGCAGGTTTAAGTGAGTTCTAAAGATTTTATCAGTGCAATTTCCCTGTGCAGCTGGGCAAGCTAGCACATAATTAGAGATAAGAGCCAGGAACCTTAGAAGTGCAAGAGGTGAAACTAACCTTTGCTAATGAAGGATATCATGCAAATAGCATTTGATTTTTTTGTGTGTATCTGATGCTACAACTGAACAAGGTAGAGTGGCTCGATGTTTAATGGTGACTTCTGTGACAGCATAGGTCTTTCTTATTGAGAGTGTGATTGGGACAAATATTGCGTAGATGCAAGGGAAAAAAAGGTTCTGTCTGTTGAATAGCAACAAACCTGCCCTCTCTTCAAATTAGCTCAACCTTTCCTACTAAGAAAAACACTAAAATGGTAACTACTTCTTCTGCAATCAGAGTAGCAGCACAGAGAATGCTGCCCTTCACCTACACAAGTCTCCTGTGAGGCTGTATATGCCCCCCAAATGCAAGACAGTGGAACAAGTCAGTGTAAGTTACCAATTTTTCCCTAAAGGCAGCTTTATCCTAAAGTTCTGGAGCATAGGCATGACCCCCATGTGTCTATTGCTCAGAAACAGCTCTCTGCTGATACTATTCCAGTAATTTGAAAAATTTAAAATCTGCACAAAGTTCCTGCAGTTCTTTTTAAAGTTTTTCAGAGAAGGCACCTGGACTAATGCCTGAGGAGGTTTTACTAGCAGGCAAGTCAAGATAGTTGTAAGGTTGGGCTGTGTTAATACCAAGGAATTTGATAAGATTGCTAATAGTATCCCTGTGAGTCCAAAGGTGTTTATAAAACCATTATTACTTTCATGATACTGCAGATATGGACGTGATATGCATGAGTTAATGTGCAACTGAAGGTATAAGTTACCCTGTCTCTATTGCATATACATTAAGTGTGATGGCTTGAATTATCAGAGGGCTCTGAGACATTCCCCAGGTTGATATCCTCCAGCAGTTATGGGTTCGATGGTATTGTGCCAGGCCAAGGAGACTCTATGAATAGATAACAAGTTGCTGGCTAGGTTTTCTTTGTTTCTGCATTTCACAAGAGTAATTCAGAGTAATTCAAATTGGAAGGCACCTCAAGAGGTCTCCATTCCAAACTCCTGCTCAGAGCAAGGTCAGCTCTGGGGTTAGACCAGTGTGCTCAGTTATGTTTACTTTTAGAGCATTTTAGAGACTGTGTATACGAGCTGTAATTCCAGGTTACTGCTAAATTCCAGCCATACCTTCATGCCTTCTGAAGAGAGAAGTTAATTGCAGGAGTAAGGTGGCTACACTGATGTTGCTTTTTACCCTTAAAATTTCCCTCATGCAATCTAATTAACATTTTGCAAACTCTGAACATTTCTTCCACTTGTGCTCATGTAGGCATAAATATCCTCAGAGCAAAATACCTTAATCTTGGCCAAGGTAATTATGTGGTTTCCCTATTACAAGAGTAGTTGATTGTATCCTATCTCTGCAACGTCTCAGAGTATTTGTATAAGAGAGGAAAGTGCTATTATTTCCATTTCACAGATGGGCTAACTAAAACTGTATGAGGTTTAAGAGGTCTGAAGTCCCATCCTTATCTTTGTTTGGCACTGGAGTAATTCTGATCCAAACTTTCAGCTATATGAAACCTGCGGTAGAGTAGGAGATACAATAAGTTGATTTAGGAGCAATAGCCACTCTTTAACAATGTGCTTCAGGAAAATCTGCAAAAATTAAGTTGGAGTAATGCAGGCATAGCTACCTTTATCTCTTCCACAAACCTAAAAAAGACAACAGAAAATCCAATGTAATGTAGCACTTTTTGAACAACAGATTTATTTTCAATTAAAAATAACCTCCTTCTTTTGGACTATACACTCTTCAGGAGAAAAGCCTTCTTTGTATTAGAATTTGTTAGACAGTGTGTCCTAGTCTGTGTGGACTATGCCAGTATTAAGGATAAGAAATGACAGTGTGACTTTAGGACAAGGGAGAGAATAAATAGCCAAGTACTAACTGTAAAGGGTAAATTTCCTTTGCTCTGTAAGAGCTGAACAACTAGGGAGTTCTGAGAGTAATCTGCAGAAGATATTTTTTGTTTTCATCTGTGTAGCAATGACTACAATACACAGAGGAACCCGCTTCCCTTGCTGTCAATTACAACATATCATTGCTGCTGTCCTGTGCAACTGGGTCAAGAGTTGTGATATGCAGCACTGGTATGAGCAGCTAAGGCGGGTGGAAATTTTATTAGCTGTCTGTAAAAAATTGTTTTGTTTGTGAAATCAGAAAATAAAACACAATAAAGACTCTTAAGGAGTATTTGACAGTGATTTAAAATGGACTCCTAAAAAGGGGAGGCCATCGATACTGTACACAACAAACAGAACGAATAGATGTGTGGAAATAGATTTATTATCTGTACTTGGCAGCCTCCAAGCTTAAGGTTCTTGTTTAAATGCTGAGTCAAAACTACGATTCATTACTTCTTTGCTTGAAATGTTTTTGTTGTGGAGTGAAATGTGGGGAGAAGCCAGAGCTGGTCTTCAGATGAGGTTCTGGGTAAGTGTTGTGTCTGTAAGGGTGGCTAGTCTCCAGGTGGACCCTCCAAACTGTCCTCGTGTGGCTGGACATCTGGATCTACAGATTCCTTGCACCTTTCTAAGCTTTCCTGATTGCTGACAAAAATTAAGCTTCAATTTAGGCTCACCAAAAAAAAAAAAAAAAAAAAAAAAAAAAAATGTAATAATATATGTATTACATACAAAGCTTTGTTCAGCCCCTCTTTGGATAGGGGGGTAGGTTTGTGCACTACATCTCCTGGCCTTTTGTGACCAAAAAGCACAACCTAACCAACAGAAAAAGAGGCCTGATAAACTATGCATTTGCTATAAACGTTTTAATCTTGCTTTATGAATTTTTGTTCACATTTTGTTTTGTTTTCTTAGTTCCAATAGACCCAAGTAGTTCTGCAAGCTGTGCTCTCACGTGCTACAAAGGTACCATTTCAGTAGCAGACTTGTTTGCTGCTGAGAAAATAGTTGTTAAGAAATCATATAACAACCACTGCTGATCCCTAAAGGGGTTTGGTTCTCCCACTTGCTATTATCTAAATTGGATGTTTTCTGGAAAGACAAGCTGAATAAATAAAATAATGCCGGCAAGGCTGGAGTGCTAAGGAGTCAAAGTTTCTGACTTCTCCATTTTAATGTAGCTGTGACTTCGCTGAGCTCAATAGAGTTTTTCTGGCTTTAAACGTAAGCCCTGGGGTCCAAAATGCTACAGGGAAAGAAGCTGTCTGCTCCCATTTCAACAAGAGGAAGGCCACAGCATGACTTTATTTATATAAACTGTCTACCAGATGGAAAGAAACCCTGGGGAAAGGCAGGCACTCCCTGCCTCCATCCCTCCTGATATGGAGGGTTTGGGAGAAGGCTCCATCTGATCAAAGTGACTACCTAATTTCTTCCTGCGGCACCCTAGGAGTCACTATATGCATTTCAGACTTGCTTAGTGGGACTAAACTGCCTAAGAGGAGAATGGTATTTCAGACCAGATGGACCAAACCCACTCGACATGGCTTTTACTCAGTGCAGCCATGCACTGCTGGCTCTGCATTGAGGACCCTTCTTCACGAGGACTTGATGGAAAGAGAACCAGCAGCATTAGGCTATATACCCATACACTGAAATCGTTTGAGATTTCAGCTTCATTAGGGAGAAGAGTCTGAGAGGTGCACCAGACCCTGCCCTGGGAGTCAGCAGACGAGGGAGGGAGGAGGAAAGGATGGTCACCCATTGGATATTGCCAGTTTAAGAGGTCAGCATGTGGCTAACATGCTCCTTAAAGCACTGATTTTTATTCATATAGATGTAGTTTTATTATGTCTGCCAGAGCAGATTTTTCCTCATCTGTTAAACATATTTTTCCCTGTTTCATACGTGGTCTTGTGTTTGAGTGAGGTTACACTGCCTGTGGAGGGCACCTTACGTGGTGGCCAGGGGAATGCAGACTGCAGCACCTGCCCTGGGGTGCATGAAGGTCCAGGGCTCATCCCTCACATGGCAGGGGGAACTAAGTCTGCAGAGCTGAACTTCTGGCTCTTCATCTTCACAGCATAAAGGTGGTGCAGCCCAGGACTCAGGATAACAAGTGGCTCTTGCAACTGCAGACTGCTTCTTCTTTGCTCTTGCTTCCATGACAGCTTCAGCAGAGGTCAGCAGAGAATTTGATATCTGATAGAAACATGGCTGTTTGCTGAATTCTAATTGGAAGGTGTAAGGGGTTTTGTTTCTATTTGGTTTTCCTTTCATCAACTCATCTGTCTAGGATCTCTCTTTCTGGAAACAGACAGGGTGAAGAATTTAGTCTAATACACCATTTAAATTCCATAAACAAGACAGAAATCTAGTAGCAGGCAGAGAATATATATTGCAGCAATAAAACTTCTCTGAAAGAATTGCAGCAGCAGCTAGGGAATGCTAATAAGGGTTTCTTTGCCTGTGAAGTAACATTTACAGGCCTAGGTTGGCTTGATTTTCCTTTAATAAAACACTACATTAATATAATCATGATTATATAGTGAAGAGAAAACACTTTGGAAACATTTTGACTCTCTTCAATAATTACCTCTATCTCTAGCAGTACCATTGCATTGAAGAGATAGGAGGAGAGTGGCTGATTTCATTAAAACAATAACAACAACAACAAAACATATCTTAATTGGGCTTAATAATTTTTCAGGAAAATATTTGATAAACGTATTTCTTACTTAAAAAAATATAAATTCTAACCAACGTCTCCTGGTCAAGCCTATCCCAAGCCATACACAACCCCCCCACAAGGTGCAGGGTAATTCTATGGAGCAGTCTGGGTTGCTGAGAGAAGTGACCTGAGATGGACAGTGTTATCTCGTCTTCTTATCTTGACCAGATTTGCAGCTGGCATTTAGCTTTCCTGTCCCAGAACTAGGGAGGGAAAGTGGAAATTACAGCCCTGAACGGGTGAGGAGGGCAAAAGCTTTGTGTTGGCATGAGTCCAGGCTGGCCACAGCAGTGTCACCTGTTTGCAGCCACAGATATCTGCCAGAATTTCTAAGCTATTGGTGTCTCAAAACCAAGAAAGCACAAAGGAACTCTTCAGGAAACAGAACTAATCATATTCTGTGAATTCACAGTGAAAATGTGAAATAACTGAGTGTTGTCTTCTAATGCTACAACCTTTTTCAGAAACAGAAGTTATGAAAAAAAAAATATATATATATATATAACAAACATAATGAATATAAGGAACTCAGTGTTTACTTGAATTACAGTATATGATCCTGGCATTGATATAACACATCTTGCTGCAATTAAAGCCAGTGGTCTACCAAAACAATTTGACTTCTCTTTATTACATTTCAGGTTTTTGGTGTATATCTTGTTAATTTCACAGAATTTCACAGAATTTTCTAGGTTGGAAGAGACCTCAAGGTCATCGAGTCCAACCTCTGACCTAACGCTAACAGTCCCCACTAAACCATTTCCCTAAGCTCTAGTTAGCAGAGAGAAACAAGCTAATCCACATGAAAAGACTGCTTCCCCTTGGTTCCTGCCAGTTTGCCTACTGGCAGTTTCCTGCTTAATCCTCTGCTTCATTTTTTTTAGTCCTCTCTTGCCAGCAATTATATTTCATTGGTGACTATTGCAGTATAGAGTTGGAGGTGAGGGCTGCTACTTTACCTGAGGAGCAGTATTTCATACTGTATATCACTACTCAATGTATAGAATCTGGAAAAGTAGTAATTTCTCATTTTATTTCCAGCATAATTTACTATGCTGAAAGAATAGTGTTGTCAACTTCTCTTGAAGGTGGGAAGTGGGAAGCCTTCATATCTAAAAGCTTGTTTTGCTTCTATGTCCTCCTCTCTCAAATAAAGCAAATACATTATATCATTATATTTCCAAAATAATTGTGTAGTTCCTGGGCATCTTGTTTTGTAGGTTTGCCAAAGGAGCTATGACTTACTCTTTTCCAGAAAAAATAAATAATATATATATATATATGTATATGGAAACCCAGCTCTTACTGCAGAATGTGACCTTATGAGCCTGAGCGATCCAAGCCTCCAGGGTTTTGCATATTGCTCATCCTGTTCAAGGATGCATTTTGGATAAGAGCAGGACTGAGGTCTGGGAACTTGCCATCACAATCATTTTCAAGGGGAAGATTCACATGCATAAAATTAAAATATCCCATCTGAAAATGTAACGGAGTTTGCTCCCTACCCATCCTCCATGTTGGACTGCCACACATGCAGCCTTCCTGACTTCTTGGCATCATCACAGTCTGTCAGGCAAATGTTTTGTTACCAGGGCCCTGGGGATTGACCTAGGACAAAAATGTTCCCTGACCCTGGAGTATTTTAGGAAGCCTCAAATTTCTGGTTCGCTGCTGGGGTTTCAGAGAATTTGAAGGCATTTGGAAACACTAAAACAGAGTGAGGCTTTCATGGTTGCAAAATGAAATTTCAGGATTTTTATTTCTTGTATACTTTTTTCCAAGTTCAAATCAAAAGTACTACTCAACATTTGCATTCTCTGGCTATCTTTAGTCTCTACTGTGATTGTTCCTCTACTTGTTTTATGTCAATAAGTTAACTTGTATCATTATACCTTTAACGCTTTGAAGTGGTTGTTCAAGCCCAGATATGAAAAATTGTACATAAAAAAAAAAATAAAAAAATCTGGCTTTCTGTGCTGTAGTCATTGCTGAAACAGGACAGAGTCATTAAGAGCCATTAAAACTGAGAGACATGATCTTGGAAACCGTGTCTCAAGCCTTGCCTTTATCAAATAATTTTTGCCTTAATGCTACCTCTCTTCCGGGTGCAGATGGGTATGAATATAATCTTTTTTTTTTATTTTTTTATTTTTTCATGAAAAGGGAACAGATCTTTGAAGTAACCTATTGCTTAGTGGTTTCAGCTTTAGAAATACCATAGATCTCATTATGAAAACTGCTTAATGAACACTTATTTATTCTATGTCTGTGTCAGGGTGTCTTTAGCTACTTAGAAATGACTTGGCTCCATCTCTCAGGATTTTGGTAGCTCTTATGGTCTCCTTTGGTGAGGTTTGTGTGCCAGGATGTAGAGGACATCCACTAAAACTTCATCACATCCTTATATTAATCCCCATAAGAAGATGGGTGGTGCACTGTCGCATAGGCAAATCCCAAACCAATGAACTCAAGAAGCACTGAAATAGTGCTTGGCTTTCTTCTCCCAGCTAGCTATCTGCTGTCAGCAAGACACATAACTCTCCTGCTTTGCTCTCAAATATTGCCACACAACAGCAAAAGTCACATGGGATAGACAGAGTGTTACAAACATCCCGATGCCCAGAAGGAGCACTGGTCCCTCTTCAGTCATTACAGAAACATGAGAAGGTCATTTAAAGTAGCTTTGCTTGTAAGGATGAACTAAATTTGTAATATGCACAGCTTTGCTCCATTTGGTGTGCCAGCAGTTTGTTGTGGTCACTGTAATACTGTCCCCTTCGCTTCTCTATTAAGCTGGTGTAACATGGCCTTGCTTGATGCAAGAAATATCTTATTTTTTGATGGTGCAGTTAAGACCGAGATTCATTCTGGGGTGGGAAAAGGCCTTTTCTGTCACTGGCAATGATTTGTACTACTCATGCTTTGCACTTTCTGTGATGTAATGGTTCCATGCAAACCTACAACCCATAACATTAAGATAATTGAATTGGAACCTGGGTTTCCTATGGGATAAAAGCAAAATAACTCAGCTATTGCATTTTATTTGCATAAATTGAGGAATGGCCATGGAGACTGCACATCTCAGTAGCCAGAAACCTGTTTTTTGCACACGTTTATTATAGAGGCACAGAACTTGGTTGGTGGTGATGGGGCATTCCCTTCCTAATCCACCTCATTTTGTGCCTCCATATGTGTTTCTGCTGCTCTCAGTGTGGTTTATGTGAATCCCAAAATGGATCTGAAGTCAGACCCTAGCCATGCTACACCACCCTGTTCCCTCTGCCTTGTCCTGCAAGTTATTCAGTTGCTGTTGCAGTAAACACATTGTACCTCAGTAGGTGGATGGCAAAGCAGTAACCAGATTGCTGCAGTAATATATATATATATATATATATACTATTTTCAAAGCATTCTGAATGGCCTATTAGATGTAAAATGAGCTTGGAGAGAGCATTTAAAAGGGTAAACCTTTAGGAGAAGAGTTATGCATTGTTGCTTTTAAAATAGAATTGACCACTTGGAACAGTGTGTGTTGGCCGCATCTCTTGCCTTTTATTGAGCCTAGAGGAATTTAAAAAATATTTCATTAGCATTAAACCTGATAGATTCTTTCCATTAAGCAAAGTGAAGCAAGTATAATGCCACACAGCAAGTAGCATTGCTGTGCTGTAGATGCTATAATACAGAAGGTGTTTCAGCTGGGGTCCCATTGTGCCAGGTATTCATAATCTGAAAATGTTTTGAAGCTTCTCATTAAAGATAATGAGAGTTGCCAGTGCCCAGCAGCTCATGAAATGAAGGACTGAGTCCAAATTATTTCAGTTATATCTTGTAAATGGATTTGTGTTGTCTTTTACACAGATTTCCAGTAAATAAACTAATACTTCTAATACTTGTTAACCAGACCACTGACACTATCAGCCATTTGCCTGAATAAACTCAAAAATACTTTGAATAATACATTAAATATGACTATATTTACTATGAATATGCTATAATTTATATAGGATAGAGTTAAGATCTTTTAAAGTTTGCTAGATAAGAAATGCTTTTATCTCAGTATTAATGACTCAAACATAATTTTATCTGAACATTTGATCTAAATTAACTGTCTTCTGAGGTGATTATGTTGCTTAGATTTCTACTTTTTTTTTTTTTTTTTTTTCTTCAGCTGGACCATGCATTTCCCTGCAGCTTAGTTTGCTGATATTTGATTTGTGGTGATAGAGATCATATACAAGCTGGCTTGTTGTTTTTAATGAACTGGATGTGTTGTATAATGGAATTGCTAGGTTTGTGTTAAATTACAGCTTTGGGACTCATTATTGTGAGATGTTATCCACTTTGAACTGGCTTATTTTATCACAAAGAAAGAAATTGAATTTGCTTAAGATGGCAAATGCAGCAATAGATGGGTCGGTTGGTGGGTATTTTGGGGCACCCTGTTGAGCTGATATATATTTTATCTGATCTAATTCGCATTCTGCTCAGAAGATGCATACACCCACACATATGTCAAATTCCATGCAAAAGAAGCCTAAAGCAAACAACAGCCACAATATGCTGCTAAATGGTTAAATGGTGCTCTTAAGCCATTGGTCTTTGACCATTTCAACTGTAAATTCATGAGATCCTTTCCTTAGGCATTTTGTTCCAATTTTCAGTAATGCGCATGCAGAAGCTAATGATGCATTTCTTCCTTCACATATTTAGCTTCTGCGTGCAAGTATTTCAGCACATACACAGAAGCAGTTATCAGGCATTGATGTTTAAGTGTGTGCAGCAGGGTAAATTGTGTAAAAGCCAAAAATATATATTTCCTTTGACAATTGCAGGCTTGGAAAATGAAGCCTCTGTGTGCCTTTCTTGGCATTTCTTTTGCTTTGAAAAACATGATGAGCTTTCAGCCTAATGTAGTGATGATATATAGGAAATTAAATAATTTTGTTTACTGAAATAATTTCAGCTGCTCTGTGCGACAATGTATAAAAACACTGTCACATGTTAACAGAAACTGTAGACACATGATGAACATTTCTTCTACTCAAACAGTTTAAATCAATGAAAAAGGGGTTTGTTTCAAAGGTGATTTTAGGCAAATGCCAAAGGAATGTAAATTGACTATAAACTGGTGTGGCATATGCTTTTATTTGGCTTCTCCTTAGCTTCCTGTTACAACAGTGTTGGCTTCTGTAAATATTTTAGGCATATAATATGTTAACATACGACAAATATGTTAAATATGAACAAATTCTGCAGTGAAATAAGCTAGTTAGAGAGCCTCTGAGATGTCTAACAGTCTAAAGCAGTGTAAGGAGTGGTAGCCAAAAAGGGAGAAAAGCATACAAGAAAGCAGAGGGAAGCAGGATTTCTTTCCTGATAGAGCATCCCACCTCTGGCTTACATGTAGAGTGGTTCAGTTGCAGAGGGCACCACTGTAATGCTTTCCACAGGCAGTAAGCTCACACGGTTGTGGGCAGGAGCCTGGGGTCCCCTGGGAAGGCAGGACACCGCAATACACAGCGTGCAGTGTTGTGCTGTGCAGGGCTGATGTGCACTCCCTTGGCCCACTCAACGCTATGCACACACATCCAGAGCTATACATCCAGAGCTTCCATCTCTCCAGAGCATGTGTACTGGCTTCCAGGAGCGATGCCTCGGTGATTTCAATTTTTATGTAGAGATGTTTGAGTCACTGCAGTTAAAGTCAGAGTTTTATAATAAATGAAGGTTTATTGATAGCTGTGGGGACTCAGGTCTAAAATATCACATTGAGGTTGTCCTTTTCAATGCAGCAGAACTACCCTCCCCCTAAAATGAAGCCAATAAGCAACAATAAATATTTTTCTTTCAGAGTGTGTTTAGTAACTCATTTTAGATGATTCTCTCTGTGATCCAGCATCACATATTATAAAGAGGGAAGAAATACTGGCTATTTGCCCTCTGCATATCTTAATATTTAGCCTGGATTGTAATGCTGAAGCTGACATTGAACTCTGTGCAGTTAATTTGCTTTTGTTGAAATAACCTTTAAATTATCCCTCCCTTAAATAGACTTTTATTTTTTGCATATTGATGAGTGATCTATTCCATTCAAATATGGTATGGTGTTTTATATGACCTCTCCCCTCATCTTGACCACCATTATTCAATAGATAGCATAGTATATACTATATAGAATGACTTTTTTTCCTTACTTTGCTTTCCTGTCTTAAGAAAGTTCCAATTTTGCATGACCTTGGTTCTAGAGGCCTTGATTTACATTACATTAACAGGTTTATAGAGTTACTTTATGGTTTGCTTTATTGCTGAAAAACAGAACAGTTTTACTGGTAGAATTTACTGTTCATTTTTTTCCCAATTGTTTTTGGCATATGTTCATGTTTTGCATTTCACATCACTGTTACTAGCAATTACTTTGCTTCCAATTTTTTTTTCTTTAATAGAGGATAAATGAGCATTTGGTATTTTTCTTTAGTAGAGACTGAATAGATTTGAAAGATCTAAGATGGGGAGAATACTGTAGGTATGATTAATAGCATCGTCATTGTAACATAATTTAGTTAGAAGGACTTATACAACTGATAAAGTGTCATGCACTTCTACTAAACTGCAATCTAAGTGAACTGTATTTCAGGTTTTTATATCCTCATTTCTGTCCTCTGTAAAGATATTACTGAAAGATTCGTACAAGAGTCTTTATAGTCTTACTATAAGCAGTGAAAGTTAAATCAGTTCTTTTTGCATAAAACATTGTTTGTCGGTATAAAAAATAAGTAATTATACTTTTGATAAAGGAATAAATTAGTTCGCTAAGTACATTCATTATAAACTGAAGTTGAGACTAGAAGAGATCTTTTCAAGAATGAGAAGAAATTTAATTTAAAATAAAGAAGTCTGTCCTTGAAATATAAATGAGTATTTGCAGCAGATAAAGCCTACAATCTTTTGCATTGTAAGTAGACCATAGATTTTGCATTATTTAATCAGAGAAAATAAAAACATAATTTAGAATCTAAAAAGCAACCTTTTGTTAGTAATTAAAAATATCTCTGTCTTAGGCTATTTGACCCAACTCCTTGGGGAAATTGAAATATTGCATTTTAATTTCATACGTGTGTTTTCATCAAAACTGATAAATTCATGTAAAACTTCTTCTCAAAACTTTCTCAGATAGAAGTTTTTCTTGGGTTTCACTGTTTCACTTGTCTTGCTTATGTCTTTTCTCCTTTTACATTATCAGACTGCTGCTTTGCTTTGCCTTGGATACACCCTAGATTTTTTAAAAGCAAAATTGTACATATTTTCAAATAACTCTGTAATCCCAATATTGCAGAGCATATCTCCCAGTCAGATAAGTGGATTGCTTTTTAGGAGTTGTGAGCATCATTTCCAACTCTTCACTGAGTTGGTCATCTGCATTATTTTCCCTTTCTGCTGTTTCCTTTTCTGTTCATAGTCTGCTGTATTTGCAGACACTAAACCTTTCAGATGGAGGTGTTTTGCCCAGTGTGTTGGCATGGTGGGGCCTCAGTCTTTGCGACAGTGTTTATAGGCAACAAAAATAGAATAGTAAATAGACTCCACTAAATTATAGATTCTCATTACAGATTCTCATCTTGGCACTCCAAGCAGGGTGCTTATCCAGAAATATTTATTGTGCATATTAATTAGAAAAGGCTGAATGAAAATGAAAACTAAAAGATCCTTCACTTCAGTACTTCTTTTTATCTCACCTATTATCTGGCTTGGTTGAGCTGGATGAACTGACAGCTCTGTTGTTTCTGTATTCTGACCCCTAAAAGGGGGTGTGCACAGCTGGCTTCTCACTTCAGCTGGCTGAGCCACAGAGGAAGGAATAGTGTTGCTACATCTGTTCTTACTGCCATTTTTGGCAGTTTTCTTGGCTTTACGCTGAGCCCTTGTACTCTTATTTCCTCTACTACCAAGGCGGGGAACAGGGTACGTAGTGAGTTAGTAAGTACCTAGTTTTGACTTCACGCATTGATTCACAGAAGTGACACTGTGCAGACCCAGATACTCATGTAGGATATTATCTGATCATTCTTGCAGAAGAAGCTCTATAAAAGCTATGGTTTGTACTACTTCATCAGCCTTCTACTGAAAGATGGAATGGGCTTAAAATTAAGATCCCCTTACATAATGGAAGTCATAATGAAGGGTATGGCTCATAAATTTCAATTGTTAAATTGTCTCAGTGGGAAAGGTGACTTGACATTCCCATATTTTAAGGATTTAAAATCCAAATTCAACAATAATGGTAGAGAGTTTAATTATCAGCTTATATTAAGACTTGAATACACAAGGGGCATTTCCACTCTTCTTTATGTGAGCCTTAAGCCTTTGACTGAAGATTTGCCTACCTCCAAAGATACAAATTCTAAATGTGTTTTTATTGGGTGCCTGCTGTTTGTAAAAAATACACCTTATAGATGCACTTAGTCTACAAACAACAATAACAAAACCAAGTCACAAACAACAACAAAAAAAAAAAAAAAAAAAAAAAAACTGAACCTAGCCATGTAAAAAGAAGGTGAAAATCCCAGTTTAACTTTTTTTTTTTTTTTTTTTTAAATGTTCACATTTACACAATATGTCTTCCAGGAACATATGACATTTAAGGGTTTTGAGAGTATTTAAGGAGGCCACTAAATGGCCATTAGGCGAAGTAAGCAGCGATAATCCCATCAGAGCAGGAAAGAGCATCTACCTACAGGCTAGGGGGGCTTGAAAGGGAGACCCTCTGCCTTTCCACTCTGACATACAGAAACTCTCTGAGGTGCCTCAGAGCTCACTGTGTTAAAGATGGCAACATCCATAACAGAGCAAACATTGCTATTGTTCAACACAAAACTGATGTGTTTGATATTTATCAGTGCAATCTAAGATTGAAAGTCTTACTATTACAAAAAGTCCCCGTACAGCTCGTTCATTTTAGGGGATGGAGCCTGTGGCTTTGTCTAGGTTTAGAAAGCACTGATCACATCATGGGTGCTCCTGTAATATAAATAAATAGTAATTGCAACAGTAATAGTGTAACGCTGCAGAAAGTGATAGTGTGTTTGTAACCACTGCTGAAACAGAGGTAGTGAGTGATGACCATGTTTAGCCAGACTGCTGATGCAGGAATACAGAAACTGGAAAGATATCAACCAGCCTGATTTAAGACTTGGAGAGAGTACAGAGCTGTGAGATTGATAGCACAGAAAGGAATCTTTTGGTTGAGGTCCATGGCCTGCATCAGAGCTTTTGGGATTGATAGCACGCAGCACTATCAATCTCACAGCAGCAAATGGGACGACTATTCTCCATGAAGAATGGGCCATATTAAATACCCTGACATCCACTAGATTGAGAACTGCAAAATGACTGAGGAAGAGTACATGTTTGCAGAGATAATACAGTGCTGATTCTTCATGTAGTTTGTTTTGCACCAAAAAAGCATCAGTGGCTATTCCAAGCTCAGCTCCTAGAAGCTGCAAATTGTGCTGGAAATAATAATAAAAAGCATAAAAATGTGCAGAAGGTAGGAATGGAGGGAAGACATAAAGGAGAGTGGCTATTTAAAAAAAAAAAAAAAAAGTGTCAAAAATAAACAACGTAGCTTACTGTGATCTGTCCTGTTTACCATTTTCCATTTGTGTTTCTTTGCATATTTTAAATATTACATCCCATAGCTTTTCATGTTGCATATTTGGTTCAGAAACCGGTGACAGAAACTTTTTTTTTTTTTTTGTATCCTGTGCTCTGATTCTTCTTGTTTTCTGGTTCTTCTTGTTTTATGAGGCTTGTGAACCTGAAAGCTAAATCCAATTTAGGTAGACACGTCTTGCTTCGGGTCTGTGGAATTACTTGTATGAGTTTGCTTGCATGTATTATTTCATATATTTATTTAACACAACCCTATATTCTTCTTCAACAATCCTGTTATATATATAAACACCATTCCATGAGACAAATATTATTTACTCACTTTAACATGTCAAGGGATGTGAAAATCACCTTCTTTCCTGTGTGGACACAGTTGCCTTAGCAAACATTGCTGCTCACAACACTAGCAGATGCATTGCTAAATGAGCATAAGTACCTCATGTGTGAAACGATTCAGATAGTAGCAAAACACAGACAAAGCCATTAAAAGACACAACCCAAGCAGTAAAAACTGTTGTTGCCTTCCAACAGTAGAGAAATGCATGAGTGGTAGAAGAATACCCTGAATACCCTGAAATTTTGAGGTTATTTTGGAGGTTTGTTATTTGTATTATCCTTACAATTTATCGATGTTTTTGGTTGCTTAGCATAAAATTAGGGAAGAAGTATCAAAACTTTGTCATTTTTTTTTTTTCTAAATCTTTGTTCAGAAGTCTGTGAAAACCTGACTGTTACCTAAATGTATCTTTTGAACAGTATGAAAGCGAATAGCAATGTTTATACTAAACAAGGAGTAGCCAATTGCCCTTGTTGGAGAGAACTCTCAACTGTCAATAATGTGTTACTAGATCTCAGTGTTCATGTGTGACATTATTTCTTTTCCCCCTTTTTATACCTCATCTTTTTTTTTTTTTTTTTTACTAGTTTTTAGTAATTTCCTTAAATTTTGGTTTAGAAGGGCACAGAATTACTTATATTCTAAATCTGCTAGGCTTGACTTTGATGGTATAACTCTTCCTGTAAGCCCTTTTGGAAAATGTGAGGGTCTTAAAACGTGGTGCACCTCTCTTGGGGCAAGTTCTCATTTCCAGTGACTCAGGGCGAAGCCAAAATGAAAGGATGGTAAGGGACAAAGACCACACCTTTAATCTGAGAAATCAGTATTTCCAGCATAGGTAATAAGAATTCTAGATCTTGTTAAAAAAAATAGTTTATTGTTCAGGCTTACTGTATTATTTGGTTGGAAGTATTTTTTAAAGTATTCAATTCTATTTTTATTTGTTCGAAGGAAATTGAATGGCTGTTACAGGTTTACTTACTGTAATGTACTGACAAAAAATGAAGTATGGTTAGAAACAATTTTGAACATATACTTGTCCATGAAATACTTGTGAGGGTCTCTCAGTAAGTCCAAATACCTGGGGATAACTGACTGCTGGTCTAGTAATTCAATAAGAAAAGTAAACTGTTGCTTCCTGGTCATTAAGGGAGGCATAGAGGTAATCATATTTAGATTCTTAGAAGACATTTCATAATAGTCCAAAAGGGATTTTGAAGTCAAAGGTAAAAACTAAAGTCATCTGAAGTAGTTTTACTGCTTATATGTCACAAATTCAGCTTTAGTGTCACAAATTCAGTCTTTATAAAAACATTGGGAAGAGGTTTATGCTGAAGCACAAATGTTACGTTAGTGTCAGATTGTGACAGATTGAAATAATAGACCTGTGCAGAGGTAGGATGTAGTTGGCATCAGCAGAATATGCCCCTTAATTATAGACTGAATCTCCAAGTAGTAATGCTAACATCAACTGAGTGCATAAAGAAAAAAAAATCCCATGTGTACAGTATAGCTCATTTGGGAAGACATCTAGATTATGGGACCTACCAATGACAAATGAAATTCAGTCCAGGTAAATGAATAAACAATGAAAACAAAAGCTATTCATAAACTGGAAAATGTGCTGATATCTAGACAAATAAAGCAATCTGGGTATTTCAGCATTAAAATAATCCCCAAAGTATTCATCCCAATGTGTACTGGCAATGAAAAACAAATCAAGTAGTGGAGTGAATTGAATTACTTGTCCTCTGCAGTATAAATCAAAAGGAGATCCAGGCATTTTTATTGCAGCATATGGTAGAGTTAGCCATTATCTAGAGTACTGTTTATAATACTACTCACATCAAAGTAGAAAAGTTATAATTGCTAGACAAGGCAAATTACAAAACAACCCAGAACAAGAAAAGTGTTAATCTAATCTTCATTAACAGAGAAAAATAGAATGACCATTCAAGTTACCTACAGGGAAAGAGAAAAAGAATAATTGAATTTATCAATCTGGATCTTCTGGTGAGTAGAAAAAATAATTAAAGTTGAACACAGACAAAGAAAATGGAAAACCAAGAGAAAGTTTCAACAAAGCTTCATATTGAAACAAATTACACATTTACCTATATGTGTTGTTCCAGACAGTGGTAAGCAAAGGGAGGTGGCATTACCTGCAGTTCTCACACATGCCTGAAGCATACCAGAGATGGGCATACTGGCCGAATGAACTTGTGAGCTGGATGCAAGGCACCAGTGCATGAATACAGCTTTGTCTCCAACATGACTGTTTTTAAAGAGTTAATACTCTTTAAATTTCAAACACCAATGGTTCTACTGCAAGAGGTATGAATAAATGAAATTAGGACAGGGTAATTTTTGAACATAATGCTGATTATGTCTTTAATATGAAATTCATCTTCTACTTCTTGGATTTCCTCATAGCCTTACCTAACTTCACACCATACACTTGCACAGTCCTAGAAATTGGAGGTGATTGAGTGATTGAGCTTGATTCTGCCCAGAAGACCAGTGGGTCTTGAGCTGGATCTGTTCCCTGCTGCAAGTTTGCTTGATCATAACTCTGGAGGTCACTGGGCCTCTAGCAAAAACAGATGCAACTCAGTAAATAGAAGAAGAGACCAATACAGAAAGCTTTAAGGACCAAGTCATTCTGCTAAATATCATCTGGTAGGGACAGACCTGCGTAGCTGCTGGAGAGGTTAATTGCAGCTGTTGAGCTGGTTAAAGACCTTACAGAGTCAACAAAGAAGCAGCAGAAAGGGAACTGGTGCTCCCTCGCAAGGTCAGCCAGGTATGCAGAGACCCTGTCAGTACCACCATCAGGTCTCATTATCCCAAGTCCTCTTGGTAGGAAGGTGCTGGCCTGTGAGAGCAGGTGAAGCTGAAAAGGAATAAGATTAAGGCTACAGACTGATTTATAAGGCCTTGCAGCATGATTGTTCTGCTGCGTGCTTTGGTACACCTATCTTTGTAGGCACCACTGTTGTCTTTGTGCTGGGGTCACGCAGTAAATGTTACAGAGCACTTTAAGTCCCATTCACCTTTCCACTTTTAAACTGCTGCTTGGCCTCTTCCTTTAAAAACTCATCAGGCATCCACTGTTTCGGTTTGTCCTGCTTTGCCTTTGTGCCCTAGGGAGGGCTTGCTGATATAGTTTGCTGATTGCAACTGCCTCAGGATTGCTGAGTTTGCCTATTTTAAAGTTATAGCCACAGATTTAGGAACTCGTGCACTGAAATAGCTCATCAAAGTATGTAGATGGGAAAGAGATTACCTTCCCTTTCCACTACATGGAGCGAATTGAAATGTGTGGAGTTTCCAGATACTGAGTTTTCTCTCCTATAGACGCACTTGGCTTACACAAGTCTGTTACAGCTAGAAGGAATATTAAACATGTTTCTGCTGAGCATAATTAAACTTATTAGAGACTTGAACTGTATAGTTCTATGCTAGACTAAAGACTGCATGGAATAAAATAAATGAAGGAGGATGTAGGAGTGAAAAGAAATTAACATCGAACACCTCCATTAAATTCAATTAAAAATTGTTGTTCTTCAGCATATTTAACAATGTTCTGGTGATGGAAAATAAAGTGTCTTGTTGTTGGCTAAAATTAAAACATTGGAATGCTGCTAGGATATCATGGGTAACATAGCTACCTGAGCACATATTACAGTTATATCAGTGACCTGATAATTAAACTTCTGATTAAAGCATGAAACCTATTGCATGAGACCTATTACAGTGTCCTATAGGACGCTGGAACTTCTGAAGGTGAAATGACAAATGGAAGCAAATATTTTTATTCCTTATTTGTAGACGCTTTGGTAAAAACAAATAAATAAAGAAATAAAAACAACCAAATCAAACCAACCATCAAACAAACAAACAAACAAACAAAAAAAAAACACCTACAAAGTTAAAGCTCAATTCAGCATAGTGCTTTGTATTCCCAACACTAATATCTGTTGTTTTTTGCGTCAATAAACACATTAATCAGAAGGAGGAAAACTGAAAACATTATTCAATGATCCAATAAGATTGGATAATATGAAGATAGTAATAAGCAAAAAATGATAGATGAATGAAAACTGTGATAACATAAAAAACATAGCCTTCCAATACACTGCTTATGGAATTTGGATGGGTTTCAGAATTTAAGTATGAAAAATTACTCTTGTTATCTTATTTTAAGAGTCCCCTGAGATTTTATGACATAAATTTATAACACAGTACTTAAAAATTGAATGGATCTATACCTTTGTTTTCTGACATGAGAGGGAACTCCTAATTAAAATAATGGACCATACATCTGCCAGAAGTATGTGAATTTTTTCCTACAGTTCTTAAAGGTTTTATTTTTTGCAGTGCAACATAACCAAAATTATTATCTTAAATGTTATTTCTCATTGGTTTTACTGTCCACTTCTATTTCTTCTCATGTACCTCTTTTTATTTATTTATTTATTTATTTATTTATTTATTTATTGTTATGCCTATTCTCCTTGTGTATTTTCATTTCATATAAACTGACATACAGTTAGCTGGAGGTTTTTTTGGGGGGAACATCTAGCAATTTTTTTGTTTGCCCAATTTAAAAAGTGCTTTAAATTTTAATGAAAAGGGAATTGCAACAAGAAACAAGAATGCTTCTGTTTGAAAACACATAAAACTACTTTCAGATTGGTGTTTTTTTTTTTCCAGAAAAACTTCCAAGCCAACTGCATTTTCTCAAGCTGTGGAACAGACTTTGATGTTAATATGCTAAGAATTGTATGCGTGTGTCCTTAGACTTTGATCTAGGTGAGTTTCCATGTATCCCTCTATTAGACAATAATATTGTCATCTGATCTTCTGGAAACAAGGCTTATGCAGTCATACTGTTCCTGTGCAAACCTGCTAACAGCTTTTAAACACATTGGCCAACCAAATTTGACAAAGGAATCAGTGATTAGTCCTAGATGTTTTACTAAAATAAGTGGTGAAGTAAAGGAAAGACGTTTCCAGTCTGAAAAGGCATTTGTCTGTGGGATATTGAAATGCTTATGTGGGATCATATAAGTGTTCCAGGTATAAGAAGAGTTTCTGAATAATATGAAATGAAAATCCACACACAGACAGACTTCTTAGTTCTTATTATGATGATGTATTTCATTTATATATATATAAATATAAGTATTATACTGTTTTGTTTGTTTTGCATTTGTTTGTACACATATCAAAAAATATGCAATCTTAGTGGCATGCTAGGCAAGATAAATTCTGTCCTGTAAAACAGTCATCTAAAATTTGTTTTCCAAGTTCTGAAACAAAAATAACAACGAACCCCTCTTTATCTCACACCATCTCACTTCGATTTAAAGTAAAGATATTGCTCCAGTTTCTTTAGCATCTTTAAAATCACACACACTTGTCCCTTTAAGTAGATGATTTTTGAATTATGAAAAACATTTGGTAAAGATGGATTTTTAGACTACTGGAGCTTAAGATCTTCTGGTAGATTTTATCACCAACACATGTTCTTCTAAATCTGTACTAGTCCTGAAAAACTGATGCAATGAATTTATGCTTCTTAGAAAAATCAAACTGAAAGTTTCTGTTTTCAGTGTAACACCATTGACTTCCATGGGTTTTCTGTTGATTTATGTGAATATAAATGAAATCAGAGAGGACCCGGTAGAATATGTTGTAGTTTACACAAAAAGGATTTAACGCAAGGATCATCAAAAGAATTTTTCAACATAATTTATAGAACTGTTTACTGACTATATCTGACCTTCAAATTTGCTATTAAATATTCACTCTAAGGACTTCTCTGTATATTTAACTAAAACCTCAGTTTTGAAAGGTTGCCCAGCATGTTTCTACCTGTTGTTTTCTTCACGGTTTCAGTGAAAGACAAAAATTAATATGTAAGGAATACACCTTTTCTACTTAGAGTTGACAATGAGAATTCCAATAATTTTAAAATTAATAGTCCTATTTTGTGATTATAAATGATGACATGATCCAGTGCATTGGATTAGGCACTATTTTATTCTTTTTCATTTCCATGATGTGTCCTCATAATCATTATGTGTCTGAAAATTTGTCCTGACTATGTTTGTTAGAGTTAACTAAATACTGCTGGTGTGTGTACCCATTGTGTGATTGAGGTCTACACTTCCTCGTAGAGTAGAAAACCTTCCCTGTGATTTTATTAGGAAAAAAGTTTACTTTAACCATATGTTAGTCAGAATATGATAGTGCCGTGCTTTTGTAGGGTAGAAACAACCTCTGGAAAAAATGTTAGAATGTATTAGCTAATCCTTTTCAGTGATGCATTTTTACAGCCTAATCAAGATAAACCCCAGGAGGGAAGGAGAGGTTTGTGAGATGGATCTGTGCCCCGTGTGGTTTTTCAAATGGTTTTAAAGTCCATTTTATTAACAGAGTGCAGTGTAGTATGAAATAAACCTGAAAGCATATGGTTTTGCCCTGCCAGAGAACCATAGGTTGATGTTCTTGTGATTTTTCCCACTCCCAGCCTCCCTCTGCTAAGACTCAGCAGCATTGGGCTAACAGCTGGACCTCAATGCTCCTGATTTTTTGAGGTTACAGAAGTGGCAGTGAGCTGGATGGGACAGTGGTTCCAGAGTGCCTGAGCCAAGCTCTTTATCCAGGGCTGGAGAGGATGAGAGAGGAAGAGCTTCAGAGGTGGTGCCACATGCTTTTTTGTGGGCTTGTATCTTTGCAGGATGAAGGGCAGTAAGCTCCCCTTCTTCAGGACCTTCTCTGGGGTTACTGTGGATAGTCCTTGAGTGGGATGTGCCAGTTATTTGTAAATTAAATTTTATAAGGGGATATTTTAATGTGCTTTCTTCCCCATTAATAGAACAGCTTTCTCTCTTGAAAGGAAAAGACAACAAAAAAAAACTGACAGAGTTTGATCTCAAGAGCTGCAAGTGAATCTGCAAGATAAAATTAAGTTTTGGTTGATCTGTCAGAGTCCGGGGATTACTCCTAGCATTCAGTCTTTCCATGAGCCTCTGCTATTTTCCCCACAGCTGCCAAGGCCATCAGGGATGGGTTTTGCTTTCTTTGAAGTGAAGTGCAATAGCGTGACTCCTACAGAAGGCAGCCGACAGCTCCTTCTTCTTAGACCAGGGGAATGCCAACATGGATACCCATTCAAACTATTTAAAACATCTTTATCCGTGTTGCAAAGTAAGCTCAAGATTTCCTCACATGTATCACGTAAAATATCCCACATAGTTCCCTGGATCTCTGTTATATTCCTTAACACTTCCTCCTAGAGCTTCAAAAGCGTTTTAAATTAAGTCAGTTGCAGCTGCTCTGTCAGGAATTCACTAAGCACTGCAGCCACTGAAGCAATTAAAAAAATTGCACAGAAGGTAATTAAAAGCCTTACTGGTTCTTGCTATTAGACTGACATTTTAAATGCCTCTAGATGTTTTATTGTGCCAATAACCTATTTCCCTAGTCTCAAAGAGAAATACAACTGACATCAGTAATTTACTAAAATATTCTACAGGTATCATAACGTTCCAAGTAGAAATCTATATTAAATTACCACAATTTTCTGTTCTGCACAGTCCTTGCCGCACAACTTAATGAAACAGTGGTTATTTGTTAATGGGTATTGGAGCTCAGTCTCTTATTCTCATTCCCAATAGTGAGTTCTGAAATATTTGTATGACTTGTACACAAAGAGATGCATTCTGGTTATCATGTGGGCTGCAGGGAGTCAGGCAGAGATTTGCCTTTTTTCTACACAATAATATAGTGGAAGTCCTGGTTTATTGCACAGGGTGATTCTCTGTTCCCTTCTCCATCCTCAGGTGTACCCAAAAAGGAAAGCTGGCAGGATATTAGGCATTTTGCTGTCTTTCAATTCTAGGTCTGGAGATTTTGTAAGGATTCAGGGAAGACATTGTACTATAACATTTTCCACCTTATAGCCTCAAAATATGAATGAGCTAATTCAATAACTTCTTCATAGTGCAAATGAGCTACTATTACTCATCCCTGAAAGGAAGCTATGAGAAAACCACATGACAGAAGATAACTGGAGGTTGCCTAAAGTCATTCAGCAATTTACTTAGGGTAACGTAAATAAAATCCAGCTCTCTTGACTTTTTCCCCTTGATTTATTTTGTATATCCCAATTGAACATAAAATCTAGCCAGATTTCATGTGTATTCTACTTAGCTGAAGAGTGTACTGAAATAAGACTATATCAAATTGCATTAATTTCTGGTATAATTTTATAATAAATAATATATAATAATTTATAATAAATAATTGATATAATTTTTGAATGATAGAGATTAACAGAAATTATTCTGATGTGTAAGCATGAGAACCAGAATTAATGATGAACTTTCAACTTTCGTTCCACTTTTTCTCTCCTGAGTGGCTGATTCCTTGGCCTTAATGCTGTATAAAAAGGAGTGTTTTGGAAGGAATTTCAGCACTTAGCAAACCCACACATATTTTTGTGATCCACGAGAAAGCCTACATAGGCTAGTTTACATTGACCTCTGTGGTGTCTTCATTGGTGTCCTGCTGATCAATGCTATATGTCTCTACAGTTTGCATCAACAGGAATGTAAAATTGCAAAACTCTTTTGGCACTAATCTCTGAAGCCACATCTAATCCTATTTTATAATGAGGCATTGAATTATTCCATACAGTGAGATGCCTGTCAGCTTGTAGCATAGCTCCACGGATGCTGTATGCCACCAGAGATAAACAATCAGTAGGATGGATCAGGCAGGTAATCAGTTAAACAAATCTGAGTAGAAAAAAAATATACACATACACTGCTGAAGATGAAATAGATATTTTGATAAAGTTATATAATGAAAATGTGTGATGTATGAATATAGTGACTGGTGCTACCTAATTAATGGAGAGCTATTTTTGCATTAAAAAAAAATAATTTTCTAGAGGAGGCAAGCCTAGGGATCAGAACACTGGGATCCATAGTCAGCTCCCCCATTTTGCAACAGATTTGGCCTTCAGTCAGTTTCTCCTCCCTGTAGCATCCCCACTACCCATTTCAGAACAACAACAACAAAAAAATGGTGCAAAACAACTTTATCCTGAAATGTTGGGATACTCTGAATGTAACTCCATTTAGAAAGTACTTTTTAAGTACTATGGTTGTTGAGGCCCTCATAATAAATGAAATGACATAAGGTTACAAAAGTCTACAGGTGAAATACTGCCCATGAGAAACAATAATACTAGAGTAGTGGTAGTAATATATTTTACCCCAGTTGCTAAGACTTTAAAAAATGCTTGTCTTGGCCTCAAGACACTACTGATATCCCTTTAAAAGCACAATCTAGGTCTGAAGGCAAATCCTGAACACTTCACCAGGCACAGGCTGTACCCCACTAACCCTGCAACTTCTCCCTATCTTGCAAGGTACACCTCCTGTGGGCTAGGGTGTCCTTATCTGTCATGATCTCATACCATTAATCCAGACCCTTTGGTCACTCAGACCTGCTCTGTTGTTAAGTCAATGTAATTTTATTGTCTCTGAAGGACATTGAAACGGATATTTGATCACAAAGTTGGCATGCTCTTGTTTTGCTATGTCTTGGTTTAAATGTCATTGTTTAAAGCCACAGGTTGAGATATGTTATTTTCTGTGTTTAACTACATCTTGTCCATCACATAGTTTCCTTGGATTTATTTATGCTCATATGAGTTCCCAGCTGCCTTACAGAACCCTTTTTTTAATATCATTTGCCACAAAAAATCTCACCAAAATTCAAGTTTTCTCAAAAAAATTATCATTGTCCTCTACTCAGGTTAAAATGTATTGCATTGGCAGTAGTGGGAAGGCTGAATTCTCAGTGTGTCAATGATCTCATGCAGTCTGAAGTTAGTAGGAGCAACACTGCAAAATAAATAAATAAGTCAGTGAGTTTGCTCCTCTCCTTTCAAGATGACAGGGAGGAATCCCGTGAAACTGGACTTCTCAGCTCTGTTGTTTTCACATATAGAAAAGACACCTCTGAGAAACAGTAGTTCCTTCTGAGCTTTGTACCATGAAAAGTAGCAAGTCACCAGCCAGCTGCTTGTAGTGCCTCTGCTTGCCAGAAGTTCTCTCTCCATCAGCCTGCTGGCTGAGCTGCTTGTGAGATTTCTCCAAATGAATCACTTAGTGTGGGCAGCTTAAATAATAATGGATTCTCATCAAGCAGGTGGGGGAGCACAGTTGGGTTTAGTAGAGGATGTGTCTGCAGCAGAAGGGAATTTGGTTTTACAAGGAGCAGAAGCCAAAGCTCTGAGACAGGTTTTCCTGTTTAGCATGTGACATGAAAGATTGAGGCAAAGTCTGCTGCTTTAAAGCTTAAAAAACATTTTAATTCGGAAACATTTTTATGATTAAGTTCAACTGAGTAATAGTCTTAAGACTGTTTGGATGGAAAACATAACTGTTTATTTGGAATTGTAAAGTTGTGAGCTAATTCACTGACATGCAGTGTAATTTGTGATTAAGGTTATCTGCAATATCTAACCTTTTAGTAAATGCCAGCTGCATAATGACTGTCAGTTTTTTCTCCTCAGATATTACACTGCAGAAGGCTCTATCTGACCATGAGAATCTATTTAATAAGACTCTAATGGGAAATGACCAGTATCTGAGCACTACAGATTAAAAGTGACAATGCTAATTGACTGCAGAGGTATCTACATGAAGAGGGACCAGAAAAATCATTTAAGTCTAAATGAAATTGGACTGATTTGATATTTGAAAAAAGCATTACATCCCTCTTGTGTTTAGCAGTGTGAATTAATTGCTCCATGTGTCAGAGAGAAATGGTTTCTATGTAGCAATAGGCTAAGATTGGTGGTGGAGTGAATAACATTAACTTGAAGGCTTTAGAAATACTTATTAGTTTACTAAAATTACAAGTATACAGGAAGGTTTGTATTGTATGGAATTCTGATGTTGAGGAATAAAATGATATTTTGTATATGTGGAGATCAAACTCTAGAAAACATTTAATAATCTGATTGTGTGGGTTTGTGATTGTTAGGAAAACAAACATGGAGCACAACCACATTTCTGACCTGAAGATGTGAATTTAAGCCCCTTTTTTTTCTCAGATAGCTTTTTAAGAAACATTTTCAAGTAAATAAAACATGGAAAAAATCCCAGATGTTTTATAAAGTGTAATTGGTAGAAACCTTAAAAATAAGAAAATGATCATACATGACATATGCTCATCACATCTCAAAAATGACTCAGAATTGTCGGATATTATTGTCTAATTTCCATATAATTTGCTGTGCACAAATCTGATTTTGCATTTAGTTAAGCAGGTTGCAATATAAATTAATTTCTCTACCTAATTTTTTATATGTCTAAGAAAGGAATCAGTCACACTGCATTGATTTCCAAGAATTTGTGCATGGACAAGGCAACATTTTCATATTTAGATGCACCATAAATTAATGCTATTTTTTTAAATGTTTGACATCCTTTAAAAGTCCCAAGGAAATAACAAAAATTCTCTTGTAGTGTGGTTCTATGTACTTCAAAATTGTATGTGAAAGTAATTATAATACAGAAAAGTCTTAGAGGTTCAATGCATGCCCCCTCATTCCTTGAAATCTAATCAAATTCTCTTCAGCAAAAGAGAAAGGTCTTATATATTACAGCAGCATGAGTCTTTTTTTTTTCCTGATTTTATTTTGTTTTATATAAAAATGAGTATTTCAGTTCTACCTGTTTTTTTTTTTTAAAAACCAAGTGAATGCAAGAAAAATTGCCAATGAATTCAACACGGAATTCACAGGGTTAAGAGAGAAAACAGTTATGCATGCGCTTAACTTCATGTGACCAATTTTGTTGAAGCTGGAGAAACATGTGGCATGGTTCGAACTAAATGGATCCATAAGTCTTTGCAAAATCATCTGCTTAGCATCTCTGGTGGAAAATCAAGAAGGAAAGAAACACAGTAATTTTACAGGAATATGCACTGAAGAATGCGTTGCTTTTCACTGACCCTGCTGTATCCCCTGCTCCTACCTGAGAAAATACGCAATATACTCTGTGGGACATTCTGCCAATACAAGGAATGAAATAAAGAAGAGAAACAAAAAAATAATAATTCTAAATTCTTTGAAATACTGTAATTTTGTGTTATTGTACAATTTTCAGATTAAGTTTCAGATAATTTACTTTTTAATGTAGCTGCTTTTGTGTTCAGCTTATAGAATGCATAGTATTGAGGTAAAATGAAGAAAACCTTACAGTTCAGAAGACAGATTACATTTACTTTTATACAAGAGTTGGTAGATCATTTGTATAACTGCTGCGATGTAAAATAATAATCCACAATTATTTGCACAGCATGGATTTGGGAAACATATTAAAACAATCAGCATGAAAGTGAACTGTAGAATATATTGGACTTAAACATATGACCTAATTCTTCCTTTATGTCAGTTTTAGGCTAATATAGCTATTGCTATACAAATAAAAACAAAGTAAATTTCACTGATTTTAGTGCAGCTGGTTCTTAGATAAGTGAAAATGTTTAGGCTTCTGATCTGAGGTCTTTAGTTTGAAGTAAAATGAACAGTGTTTTTCTGGCCTTTGATTTTTTTTGTAGTTAAAAATAAATCAGTAGAGTGCTAAAGAAAAAAGTGTGTGAATGTTTATATAAATAATGTAACTTTTGTTAAATGTGATCATAAAGGCCTTTGAGGTCTTTCTGTTTCACAAACTGAAAGCTTTTTGAAGCTGGTCTGCATAATTCAGTCAAATATAGATACCATATAGCTGGATATTTATATTTTTTTATTCAGCATATATTTTTGAAGTTATGTCCTTGCATTCAGCTCACTAGTAACTGTTGAGGCTTAAATACTGAACTCCAGTGTCAGATTTTACATAGGAAATCTATAAACTGCTACTTACTCATTTCTGATATTGTAATGAATATTTTTGAAAACTGGCTAGATAGAAAAGTAGTTGGAATGACTCATATGTTTTCTGTAAAGGCCAAAATTGCCCATGTTTTATTCTAGAGGAAAGTACTGGTTGACTAGTAGGACTAACTTGGTGAAATAAGTCATGTGGTTTTCTCTCCACAAATACTCTATACTTTACCTTCTTTTCATCCTTTGGCAAGCTAGGACTAACTATAAAATGTGTTTCTTGTAATATTTTATGGTAGATTACACCTCAACAATCTCTGTGGTTGCTGAAGACAACCTCCTTTTCTTTCTCAACTTAAAGCAGGGATAAGAAGTTGTTTCGTGTCTTTTTGTGCTTATATGTTAGCACAAGATGTAACTGTAGACAGAAACAAGAATACATTAAGAATACATTAGCACAAGTGTGAGATCTGTATGAAAGTGCGAGACATAGTTCCTCAAAATGATATTTGGTAAGCATGGAGGAACAGATTTAAAAAATGTGACAGAGTAAAAATTGTAAAAGATTTTATTTTGGGGAGTTTAATCAGTTTTAAAAGTCTTCTCTTAAAGTGAATGTAAAGCAGAGATCATATATTATATTTCTCTTTGTAACATAGTGGAGGGGAAGGGAGAGGTTGAATACAAAGGTAAGAAAGACTGCTTTTTCTGAAGATCACTACTATGGAGAGGAATGTGTGTCTGCACAGATTTGCACAAATAGCTCCAGCAGACAGCATATAGATAAATCATTTTTAATACCACAGGATACAACAAAAACTAGTTCTGTTATTTTTTTTCCCTTTTTTATCTTCCTCAGTTTATATAGGAAAAATGCACATATCCACTAAAAAAATGGTTTTCTTTTTATTTTTTTTAAATGTCGATATTGTGCCAGAATCATTTTTAACCTCACTGTAGAATCCATCACTGTCAATAGATACAAGAATGCTTTCAATTCTTTTTTTTTGTTTCCAACAACTTACCATTTTGACATGTAAAGAAGAGTCATTTTGTAAAATTCTAAACTTTTACAAAGGTAAGAAATGGCAAAATAATAACAACATTTGTCTTCTGTCAGGAAATATTGACATGGTATTACTACAGCAAAATTGGTTTGTGTTGTGAAGTGTGTCTCATAGATAAATCAGATTTGAGACTTTTTTAAGCTAACTAAATTGTACTTTAGTAGTGATATATATAAGGATATCAAGACACGGACTACTGAATTTTCTTTTCCTCTTTCTCTCTCTGTTTTTCTTTCCCCCTTTTAATTTCTTTCTCTTATTTTTTTTTTTTTTTCTTCTTTTGCTCTGTCTCTCTTTCTGTTTTGCAAAAGCTGGATAAGAGCAATTCAGTCTGTGAAAAGCAGTTCCTGCTCTTTATCTGCCTTCATTCGTTTTACACTTGTCTCTAATGTGATTGAATATGTCATGAGCATACAGTGCATGCCTCAAGCCTCATAAACAAGCAGTGGCAAGATAACTTCTACAGATTTATTTAAAGATGCCTTTTCCTTGTCAGATTAATTATATATCATTCCAGTATGTTAGGATAAGCACATTTATATTTTCACATAATTAAAATATGGGTGAGACACAAGTAGCCAAAATGGCTTTGTAAAATCTTTATAGACACATGCGGTTTATCACACTCTGCACTGAATACTTCTTCTGCCTGAGATGTACAGCTTTGTGAAGGACTTGCAGAAGATTTGGAAAGTACTACTCCTTGTGGTCATGCTTTACTGAGAGTTGCTAAGCTGACATCTGGCTGAGCATCTTCTTGCTTCAGGGCATCCTCCATGCCGTCATAGGAGGTGCTGGCCACTTTGCCAACTGCACGGTTTGAACGGGTTTCTTCATGCCTTGCTTTGCAGAACACCAATGGTTTTTCCCCATGAACTTGAGAGGAACAGCAGCAAACAATTAGCAGTTCTTTAATACTAGAAAATATCCATCTGCTCTTGGCACAACTGTTTGTCAACATACAAATAGCTATGCTACCAGCAAATGGAGCAATTTTCTGCATCTGGCTCATGCTTTCTTTCCTCCCTGTGCAAGTGGAATTTGCAGTTCAGTAAAAGAAATTAATGTATTTGCAAAAATGTCTGGTTTTACCACAGTATCTTAAAAAGAGTATTTTCAAAAAAATAAATAGAAACATGAAGATTTTTATTTATTTATTTGTGGCACTGGAGTACACTTTCCCACTCAAAGAGAGGTAGATAACATATCTGATGGGCTGTGTTTAATTTTGCATTGTGTAATTAGTTACCTGCTGGAGTTTCTCACAGCTTTTCCATTCACTCGAATAAAGGCTAATCCTAACTAAGAAACAAGTCATTCTGTGACCAGTGGAACTTATGAAGCTTCGTTTCCTGCAGCTCCCTCCCATGTGGTTTCTCTAGTGTCTAATAGCTTGGTTGAGTTCACACTGCAGGTTTTCCCATAGTAAGATACCCAGATTAGTTTCCTTCCATTTGATTTTCTGCTTTCACAGAACAAGTAGAAATGTATTTTAGATTTAACACAATATGGAAATAAAAGTATCTTTTTTTTTTTTTTTTTTTTAATGTTGGTGTTTTACTGTAGCCTCAAAACTTCATTTTACTTTTTCCCCATTCTCTGATAATAAATGCCATTAGCTGTGCATTGGATACTGCAGTAGTGCTTAAATACCTGTAGTTGCCCTTGGTCTTGCATTTGGGTTTTCTGAAATACTGCAGTATTTCTGAGTATTTGGAAGAGGAAAATGACCATTGTTTTCTCAGATATCAACATATGGTACTTTGGAAAACTTAGTTTTTGTAGGATAACCTCTGCTGTTTGGAATAGAGAAGATGATGTACTTTCAATAATTGCTATAAAGAATGTTTGGAATTTCAAGTCCTGGGATTAGGAAGCCTTCAAAACTTTGTCAGTTAAGGCAGACATCAAACCCTGTGGAAGAAAGTTTGGGCTGGCCCAGGTTCTGTTAAGAAGGGCACATGCTGAGTTACCTGCATGTATTTCTGTCTGGCATCTCCCTGTCCATAATTCTGTTTACTTGCATTAATGTGGAAGTAGCGCCTACTCTGAGTGTCTCTTAAATGTTGAATCAGTGAACCCTGAGGTTTATAATATAATAAATATACAACTTAGTAAGTGACTGATAAGTCTGATTCAGTAAGCATGTGTTATGTTTTGGATTCCTGGAAAATTTGATCAATGGATTTTGATCCTCTGCAGAAGACTTGAGTCTGCTTTCAGTTGGTTTTGCTTAAATCCAGAGAATGTCATAGTTTTCAGTTGTTTTGTGGCAGACTGTGACTGGGGGAAATAAGGAGAATGTGCAGTTTTGATCTGATAAGTGCCTTCAATGCACTTATTAAACATATCCGTACTAGTGATAGATTGAAAACGTTTATAGAAATAAAAGTGACAAGGCTCCAAGGGGTTCTCAGACTTGCTCCAGTTGGAACTGGAATTATTATCTCTTGCAGCAGTCAGGTGATATTGCAGAAATGCTCGCGGATCCCAGTTGGCCAAGCTCAGATCTCATAACAATTTCATTCAGTTTCAAACCCACTGACTTCCATGGTTTCTGTTTTAAATTGGCATAGCTAAGATATGCTCTTGTCCTAAGAATTCAATGTTTGTGTAAAGTAATTTGGGAACTGAGTGCTTTGCAAGTGAATTCCTTGTGTGGCAGTGACAGAGATGTTCAGGATCCTGAGGAAAATGCCATACTGGACAGAAAGGATATGGGCATAATGTCTTACAAATGGACGTTCTTGACGTTACTAGATTTTTGCAGATGTCTGTGCTTGTTATCAAACTCCTTCCCAACATTGGAAAGTAAACATAGTCTCCGTGGGACGGATGTTTTCCTCTGTTAACAGAAACACGTCACAAGGGATAACAATCCTAGTGTGCTGGACTGCCATGCTTTGGCTCTCAAGGCTGGTAGGTAGTCTCTGTTATCGGTGTAAATTTCTCTGAAATTTGGAGCCCTTAAGCTAGGGAAGCGCTCGGATCCATTTTGGCTCACTATGAAAGAGGGAGCCCTAGGTATTTTGGAGCCAGGTCATGCCTGCACAACAGAGTTTGAATACGTTAATTTTCTCCTAATCACAAACTTGTAACATGTCACACAGGTTACTTCTTTGATTTATGGGAACCTTCTTGAGAGGATAGTTGATGCTTGTCACATCATTAGGATAACTGTGGTTTGGGAGTTGTTCAGCTGCTTGATAATACATTGGAATATTTGTCTGCTCTTATTTCCCTGCTAGAATGGATACTAAAAAAGAAAATTTTACAAGAAAATTCTTGTTCTAATAACATCAATAATAATCAAAGTTACTACCAGCAATGCCTAATTTACATTTATTAGAACTATCATATAGTAGTAAATCACTGATAATATATATGATTATATAGCAGCACCAGACATAGAATCACAGAATCACAGAATCACAGAATCACAGAATTTTCTAGGTTGGAAGAGACCTCAAGGTCATCGAGTCCAACCTCCAACCTAACGCTAACAGCCCTCCACTAAACCATATCCCTAAGCTGTACATCTAAGCGTCTTTTGAAGACTTCCAGGGATGGTGACTCCACCACTTCCCTGGGCAGCCTGTTCCAATGCCTCACAACCCTTTCTGTAAAGAAGTTCTTCCTAACATCTAACCTAAAACTCCCCTGGCTCAACTTAAGCCCATTCCCCCTCGTCCTGTCACCAGGCACGTGGGAGAACAGGCCAACCCCCACCTCTCTACAGCCTCCTTTAAGGTATCTGTAAAGAGCAATAAGGTCACCCCTGAGCCTCCTCTTCTCCAGGCTGAACAAGCCCAGCTCCCTCAGCCGCTCCTCGTAGG
This sequence comes from Aythya ferina, assembly GCF_964211825.1. NCBI lineage: Eukaryota > Metazoa > Chordata > Aves > Anseriformes > Anatidae > Aythya > Aythya ferina. The sequence continues at coordinate 35,829,117 of NC_140303.1, read as the reverse complement.
ACTTGTTCTCCAGGCCCCTCACCAGCTTCGTCGCCCTTCTCTGCACCCGCTCAAGCACCTCCATGTCCTTCTTGTAGCGAGGGGCCCAAAACTGAACACAGTACTCGAGGTGCGGCCTCACCAGAGCTGAGTACAGGGGGACGATCACCTCCCTAGCCCTGCTGGTCACGCTGTTCCTAATACAAGCCAGGATGCCGTTGGCCTTCTTGGCCACCTGAGCACACTGCTGGCTCATATTCAGCCGACTGTCCACCATCACTCCCAGGTCCTTCTCTGCCTGGCAGCTTTCCAACCATTCCTCTCCCAGCCTGTAGCTCTGCTTGGGGTTATTGCGCCCCAGGTGCAGGACCCGGCACTTGGCCTTGTTAAACTTCATGCAGTTGACCTCAGCCCATCGGTCCAGCCTATCCAGATCCTCCTGCAGAGCTTTCCTACCCTCAAGCAGATCGACACACGCACCTAACTTGGTGTCATCTGCGAACTTACTGAGGGTGCACTCGATGCCCTCGTCCAGATCATCGATGAAGATATTAAAGAGGACCGGCCCCAGCACCGAGCCCTGGGGGACGCCACTAGTGACTGGCCTCCAACTGGACTTGGCTCCATTCACCACGACTCTTTGGGCCCGGCTATCCAGCCAGTTTCTAACCCAACGAAGCGTGCGCCAGTCCAAGCCAAGAGCAGCCAGTTTCTTGAGGAGAATGCTGTGGGAGACGGTGTCAAAAGCCTTGCTGAAGTCAAGGTAGACCACATCCACAGCCTTTCCCTCATCCACCCAGCGCGTCACATTATTTCCTTCCTGTTAGCAATTGCTGCTGGAGGTCTTGGACAAGACAAGCTGAAGCCAATTCACCCAATTTCCACCTTCTAGGAGAGCAGGTGGTGGTATCCACCTCGCTAGGAGCATGCTCCTTCTCTCTGCAGTACCATTTTCATGGAGCTTGGAGAACTGAGGGAGGCTCCATCTGCCCGTTGCTTGAACTCTGTGAACATTTCTCTGGGACTGATTTAAAAGAAAAAAAATAATAAAAAGAAATGTGCAGACGTATTTGGTTGTTTGAGCAAACATTTTAGAATGTAAAAAGCAGACTGATAGACTGCCTAGGTTCCTTGGAAAAAGTGAGTTTGAGGTGTTTTTCAGTACATTTCCCTGAAGGAAGCGTAGCTCTTCCATTAAGTTATGTATTAAGACTTCTCTCCAATAAAAGGTCAAGTGCAGCCTCACAAGACATGTGAAGACATAGTCTAGATTAAGAAACATACACTTGATATATTCAGATGCAGTGGCAGAAAAGAAGTTAGGATTTTCAAGCTACATATTTACAGAGTTTCTTGCCTTCCTTGCAGCTGTTCCCATTACCTTGTTATTGCCTCTGTGGATCTCAGAGACGGATACTCTAAGAGTGGCTGTTTTTTTTCAGTTGTTTCAGATGAAATGGTATGAATAGGAAACTGTCTTTCTTCAGCATACATTTCTGAGTGCAGAAAGAATGATGGAGCACAGAAACTGGTTGTTGCTGATCAATGAATTAAATAAATACATGAATAAAACACTACCTTAAACACCTTAACTGCCAAAGAAGAGAAGAGGGACAGGACATCTCAATCTTAAAAAATGGGTACAATTCTAATAATTCCGATAAGCTTCAGTCTTCATTCTGAGGTTACCAACACTCTCTACAGTGTTCAAAACAGAGGACTGATGGGTGGCCACCTCGTAGAAATGGAAGCAATACAAAATAATTAAGAAAAAAAAAAAAAAAGAAAGAAAGAAAAAAGGAAAAAAAAAAAAAAAGTAGATAGTGAGTGATAAGGACATTTTGCATTAGTCACTAAGAGCTCAGTGCCTTGAAATATTGTGTCCAGGCTTTGCTTCTAGATGTTTAAGCACATGTAAATCACACAGCAAATCATTATGGTGCCAATGGGTGTTCTGAGCCATTGTAAGATTTCTCAAGCATTTTCATTACTTTCTTTTCAGGGGGTTATAAGCAGCATGAATTGAAGAATAGATTTTCGTAACAGTAGCCACTTTTTAATTTTCCATATGACAACTCTCTTTTAATTTCTCATTCACACCAGCAGAGCCTGGTGCAGAGGTGTTGTGCACATGCCATGGGCAGGCTCTGCAAACATATAACTCACTCCATACATTCATAGAGAGGAAACTGAGCTCTACATCACAGTTAACATAGTGGGCAGACAATTCCATACAAAAAATGATATCAGTTTTAAAGGTAGATAGTGTGTTTCTCTAATGGATTTTAGTTACTTGTTTATGTTTGGTGGGCTTTCCTCAGGCACGTCTAGGGCTTCCAGAAAATAATCAATAAAAATATTGTACATTTGTAAAAAGAAAAAGAAAAACAACAACAACACAAAACAAAAAACTACATCAGCCCTGGCAGCTGATGATCAGAGCAAGCTGCAGCCTGGACCCTGGCTGGGGAGCCCCAGTCCCAGCACCCATTCCGTGGCAGCTCTCTGACTGGGGTCGGTGTGACGATGTTATGGCACTTGTGTCAGGAGCTCACAGTTTGAGCGTCTTGACACATTGACACTGTGCATCCCTTTTTACTAAAACCCTGCACTAGAATCTAAACCTAAATTCAGCCATTGTTCGCCTAAATATACAACCTCATGTTTCATTCAGGCTTACTTCAGTGGGGCTGTTTCTCACTGATTGCAGCTGAATGGCAGAAAATCAGGCTTATTATGTTTAAGGGATGTGAATATTTTTAATATTTTTATTTTATTATTATTTTCTCTTTTTTTTTTTTTTTTTTTTTTTCAGTGGGCCTGATTCCAAAGTGGTACCATTTGCACCAGAGTATACAGGGAGCAATCACCTTGCTGCTCATCATCATTCACCCAGCAGCTAAACCAGGCTCTCGTTCATCGTAGTGAAAAGTGCCCAAGCCTCTGAATAATCAGAGTAACGTGGTGGAGTATTTAGCAGAGCAGGAGTCCATAACAACAGTAGGTTTAAAGCACATAAAAGGAGATTTTTTCAGGAAGAAATTTTTCATTTAGAGGGTGGAGAGGCCCTGGCACAGGTTTCCCAGAGAAGCTGTGGCTGCCCTATCACTGGAGGTGTTCAAGGCCAGGTGGGATGGGGCCCTGGCCAACCTGATCTAGCAGGAAGCATCCCTGTCCATGGCAGGGGGTTAGAACCAGAAGAACTTTAAGGTCCCTTCTAACTGAAGTCATTCATTGATTACTTTATTTATTTCACCAAATATCTTATTTAAATTTGCCAGAAGAGGATGTGGATATGAAATATTTTAAGTGATTTGGAAAGACCAAATAAATCCATGGAAAATAAACATTTTAAGGATTAAGGAACATGCAGGAACCACCTGTTGTGTAGGGTACTTGGGCAGGCATATTCAGGGGAGTGAATCCTCACTTTGTGCAGGGGCCTCCTGAGCTTGGGTCCCTGCAGGGCAATGCATGCTGGAAAATCCTGTGGGATGCACAGAGGAGAGAGCTTCCGTGTGTTGGGTAGTGGGAAGTCTCACGTGCTTCTGTGCTGCTCACAGGCAGGACTTCATGCATTTGCACATCTCATGGCACCAGCAAATGTGTTTACAGACCTGGGAAACCTTCATCGAGAGGGGACAAGTTGAGCCTTGACTACTTAGATCCTTTCCTGCATCCAGAACTAGGAAACTCTTCAAGGTCACCCCAATGTGCCATAGTAGATGACAGCTGACATCTCTTACCCACTGAGACCATCCTACTTTTACAATTATTGGCATAAATATTTTTATTTTTTTTTAAAAAAGATCCAGCATCATTTAGAAAAAAAAAAATGTTTTATTTTTGATAAAGCTTGCTCTTTATTTATAAAATTCCTAGCATAAATAAAGTCTGGTTACTGTAAACCTAAAAAACACAAGGCTTTAAAGACATTTTTGTCAGATCATGGTAAGAACAACCTTGATGTGGTTTGCCAAGCTTTGAATTATAATGTATGTCATCAGTAATGTAAGTTCTTATAATTTACTTCTGACATTAAGATCTTGCTTTTGGGCATATAGTTGCAAATGTATCCTATTCACTTTCTTACTTTCTAAATGCCCTTCATGTTTCAGTAAGACAATCCAATCAAAACTAAAGACCAAATGCACTGTAAAACAAATCAAGCATACAAACAATTCTTAAGCATTCCTCTTGTACTTTCGGTTGCTTGCCCAAGGCTTCTAAACTTCTTAAGCTATGTAATCGTGAAGCATACAGAAGTTTCCAAAGGAAACATTTATACCATATATTTTATATGTTGATCAGGTTGGAATTTATTAAAAGAAAATCACATACATAAGAATTTATCGTAAATCTAACCAGCCTGGCCTAAAGCACAGAACATCCTCATTCAGAAGGATTTCATTCTGATTTTTGTATTTAAAATAAAAAGTTTTGTGATGACAGTGCTTTGGAGGTGACAAACTGCTAAGGGATATGCAACCCCTCATGAAACAGAAGTCCCCCATGAGCAGAGATACTTTAATTTAATGATAGTCATAAAGCTGATTTTTAAAGCCATAAAAATCACCAATTCTCTGTCTTTAGCCTTAGGCTGAATCCCATATTCTGCATGTGCTTTCCATCAAAACCACGTGTTTGCAAAACCCTCTAAACCTCTGGAATAAACCAGACCTCCAAAGAGCAGCCACAAGGACAGGGTTGTGCACCAAAAGACAAGTCACCATGGGGTGGACAGAAGTAAAATCCTAACTGACCTCCCTGGTTTGGGGTTTAAACTGAAAAAGAAGCAGATGAGATTTTCACTGTGAGATAACCATCCTCCTGCCCTCCTCAGCTGCAAATAATTAAATGAGTTTCAGTAAGTGTGACATAAGATCAGATCCCAAGAGCTTCTGCCAAAGAGCACTCATAAGGCATGAATTAAATAAAGGTTGAAGTACTTTTAGCCAATCCGCCGATTTCTCACACAAAGACAGGAGCTTCTTCATTTAGGAACCTGACATTTTGTGCGAGTTCTGCCGAGCAGAACAGATCTCACCAGTTAAAGCGGTAATGAAGGAGCGATGGTGGTATTTGCACTTGACTCGAACGTCGGCATAAATTCTGCTCCTCGTGCAGAGCAGCGCGACTTCCCTGAAATAAAGCATATTTCAGCCTCATTAACCAATTTAAGAGCTAAAATGAAATGAGATAAATTTAACCTAAATCCATCATAACCGGGCTGGCTGTAAGAATTAGCAACTCCGTGTCCACAAGGATACTTCCTGTAGCTGTTCCTGGAAAGTAATCTATTCTGAGATCTTTTTTTTAATGGGCCCAGCTAACCACAAAATTTTAATTATAAATACTCAAATCAGATATATGAACTTCTGCATTGTGAATGTTACTGGCACCCATGACTACTTGCAGTCTTCCTGCATTATAGATTCAGGCAATAATTCAATTTTAATGTGTTGAAATGCTACTTTTAACAATTAGTCACCAACAGAGAATTAGAACAATAAACACATTTCTAAAATAATTAGTGTGGATTAGAATAGCTTTTATTTCAAACTGTAGATTTCAATGGTGTTTCTAGTGCACAATTAAAACTGTTAAAATATTTTCAGTTTTCAACAAGATGGCCAGCCAAAGTGGAGGGCTGAGAAATAAAAATTGTAATTAAAACCTTGAAAAGATGTTACGTTCGCTACATTATTTGTTATGAGAACTGCATCATAGTTCTCAGGGCTCAGCCTTTTGGGATTTGCCAAATAGGTGAAGTGTTGTTTTTTTTATAAATTAATCAATTTTCTCTCAGTATTAGTACAACCAAATGTAATACTCGAAATAACCTGTTTCTAAGGGGTCACCTCTATGTGACACCCCTGTATTGGTGTCATCAAAATTAATAGGAAAACTTGCCTTAAGCTTAATTGGTATTTTAATGCCTACATTTTTAAATTACTTGAACACTTTCTTAATTAAACTAGAACACTAAAAATGAAACTGCTTTTTATTTTATGCTGTTTTCTTAATATTAAAATATTTCAAAGATAATTGCAATCCATATGGAAGGTGCCTTTTTTTAAAAAAAAAAAAAAAAAAAAAGTTTTTACTCAATACTACATGTTAATTATCAAAAAGAAACAACTAGGAAAAAAAAAAAAAAAAGTAATGGGTAGTCCAAAGGCCAGCAATGATTTCACTTGAATGATTGAACATAGCAATTGTTTTTCAGCTGTTTAGATAGCAATCCCATTGTGGATTTCTATTGCATTTACTGACTCTATCTTTAATATCTACATGGAGAGATGCTGCTGTGGTTGTTAAGACATTTTGGGAAACACTCTTTCTATCAGCATTGTCACAAGCTAAAGGTTCAGAGACCTTAAGCTGATGGTTCAAACTCATTTTGCCAAAGCAACAGAGTGAAAAAATGTATCTGTTATTTGTACTGGTCATTTTAAAGAAAATGAAGTGGATGATGAGATTTTTCAATGTCAATAAAGTCATTCTTTCCCTCAGCTTACAATGTTTGTGGTGCTTTATTTAGCGGATAACTTCTGACATCTTTCTAATGTATGGATCATTTATTTTGTAGATGTATTTTAACATCCAGCATCCTCACTCGCTATCCTGAAATAAACCATGTTCAGCAAATAAACCATATACTTGTTCACAGAACAATATTGCAGTTAGGGATGGAAATCTGTTATTGAGCTTAAATTAATGCGCCAATCCATTAGACGTTTTCAAGCTATGTGCCTGTATTTGTTGGAAACAAAATGGTAACTGATTGCAGCAAAAAGCCTTTTATGTTCCCATATAAGCACATCTAAGCCACCTCAGGTTCCAGCTTGCCCTGTCTGAAGGATTTACAGGAGCACAGAGAAGAAATGGGAGCTGTTAGAAAAGGTGTTTGGGATGAAACATTTTCCCAAGGGGACCTCCCTCCATACACGTATACCCCGGGGCAGGACATGCCTATTACCCCACCACGTTTCACCTCCCAGGTGCACCAGGACCAGCTCAGAGTCACTCCACTAGGTCTGTGGTTTTCCAGCTTTATGTCAGTACAAGTGAGACCAGAATCAGGCCCTGGTTTCTCCCAGTGCCCTGAACCAGTCTGAGCATCTGTGGTTGGGGCTCACAGGAGTCTACCAAGCTGCGGGAGGTATTCCCATCTTTTCTTCAGAATGTATTTAAGCCTGGTATTTGCTTAAGGAAGAGCATATTGCTTGTGCCAATTAAACAACTGGGTCATTCTTTTTGTTCCATTTGAAATTTCTTTTTCTTTTATTTTCACTTCTAACGGCCCAGCTATGTGCATAATAGTGCATATCGAATAAAGTAGGCTATTTGCTAGACTGAGCTCTGAAATTATAAATACCCTCTGATTCTGTAGGCAAGGAATTTTCTTCAGAGAAATTTGCGTTCCTCCATCTCTAAAGTGGAGACAAAATGGGTTTTCTTTCATCTGCCAAGCTCAGAGCCTATTCTGCCCTTCCTTTTCTAAACCTGCTTTTTGCAGAATTGCCTGAGCTTTTCCCAGGGAGAAGCAGGAAAAAAATAAAATAAAATAAAAATAATATTAAAATAAAATAAAATAAAATAAAATAAAATAAAATAAAATAAAATAAAATAAAATAAAATAAAATAAAATAAAATAAAATAAAATAAAATAAAATAAAATAAAATAAAATAAAATAAAATAAAAACAGAATTGAAAGAGAGACAAAGCAAAAATGTTGGTCTACCAGCTTGCCATGTCCACCTCCTGCCCTGCACATCTTGTACCCAGCGATGCACCCAGGGTCATCGGCTCTACTGCCCTCATATTGCCCTGGGCAGAGGCAATGACGTTGGGTTTGCTGGTTCTTGCTGTGCTACTCCTTACCCAGCAAAACAGCTCAGATAGCTGGAGTGCTCAGAAAGGGCCTCTCCTTCCCCCCCAGTTAATTATGCAGCTGAGTCCCTGGTCTTTGATGTGGCTGCTGTGAACACTGATAAAACTTGAGGAGCTTTAGACAGTTTTTCTTGTTGTTTGTGTGCCAATATCGAGTCAGCAATTATCCTAAACCCTTATTGCAAGGCAGTGCAAAAGAAAGGAGAAATTTCTCAGTAATCATTTTTTATAAGACCCTTCCACAACATCCCCACTCCACATGCAAATTCACGTGTGCTTGCTGGGTTTTACGGCATTCCTGGAATTACTACACATAATGTTTTTAGTGATGTTTCAGGTGCTGGGGAGATACCCCGATAACTTCAGTGCTTGGGAGGGAAGGGCTCGTCCACCCAGATGCTCGTGACCATGCAGTGCCTAGTGTCACCGACAGAATTTAGCTTTCTGCCTGACATTGTGTCTTCTGGCATTTGCAATAGTATGGCACTGCAACACACTGGAAAAAAAAAGGTTCTACGCTTAAAAATGCCACAGGAGTGAAGATGAAGCAAGTAAATACAGGCGCCCAGCTGTTGGAAGCAAAAGCAGTATGAAACGGGGGGCGGGAGGCCAGAATTAGCATTCTCCTCACATGCCTGCCGCCTTCTCTAATCACAATGCAGGCATTATCAGTGAGCGTCGAATCTTTGTATTATTTCCAAGTTTCCCCTATTGTCAGTCATTGTGACAAAGTGCAGGACGATCTGACACAATGATGAATCACTCCCGACATTGAGTTTTCACTCGGCTGTCAGAGGATCTCAGTAGGCTGCGTCACCTGAAAATGCCACAAGACTCAAATTGTGCTGTGCTTCAGAACAAAACCAGAGTTTGGGACAAACTCCACTGATTCAGGACATAAACAGGGGAGTCTGGAGGGCTGGCTTGGGTTCCTCTTATCCAGGAGATCTCTGTGTTTTTCCGGTGTGAAGGAAGTCACAGGATTTATTAAAATGTCTTGCATGCAAAATGTGAGGATGTGTTGTTTAGGCTTTTAAATTAAATTCCTGCATGGAAGAAGACGTACTGTGTGCATTTATTAAAATACTCTGTTCAAGATGTAATTCTTATCAATGCATAAGGTGTTTTATCCTAATAGTTTGGGTTGTATAGATAAAAATGAGTTTCTTTCAGTTTCCTTTTCCTGCGTGGCAAAAATATCTAGCAGGCTTTTCATTTTCTCTGTGAAGCAGGTAAGATGTAGCAGTGCTGGTGACTGATTGATGTATAGTCAAATGCAAATACGCTTGTTTAAGTACATGCCTTGCCTTCATGTATATTTGCTTGTTGGTGCTATTGTAAGTCCAGCCCAGAAGAACATTGCTCTCTCCCACATTATTATTCACAAAGGCAGCTTTCTGAGTTATTTCTGTTCTTGCACAATATTCATGATAGCAATTTGATACCTTAGCAGTTTCAAGGTTATCAAGTGATTGAAAATCCTACTGCTTACTTCAAGGTGTAACATATAAACTCTACTGCCATCCATTCTAGTAATATAATAGTTTTTCTTAGTGCCTTTCATGAACTGCTGATTTAAAGTGTAAGCGAACTTCAGAAAGGGCTTATCAGCCCCAGACTTCGTCAGCGCTGCTCCGCCGTGGAGCACAGTCCCTTGAGTTTGTATCTCTGCATGTAGCACTTGAGCAAGCAATATTTAATCTCCTTCAGAGATATTGATACATCAGCTCCAGAATGAGGACATTAAACTGCAGTCATAATGAGAAACAAAGAAGAGGTTATTCATCTCACGTGTCGAAGGGCTAGCCTCCTTTGATATGAATCTCACGAGGGAGAATTGCAGGTTGTAGATCACGGGGTTTAACTTCACTCCGAAGAGCAGACACAGAGCCACATGATACAGCAGTGTTTGGTAACAATGAACAAATAAATGTCACCGCATGCTTAATGAGGACATTGAAGAAAAGCCCATCATTTCTCAACCTGTTTGGAGGCTCCCAGCCACCCACCGAATTTTGGCTCTGGATATAGTTTGGGTGGTTTCGGATTGGCGAAGTGTTGCTTGATGGGGTTTACATGGTGGCATCTGCTTAAGTAACAGATGTCTGTGCCACTAAGGTGCTATGTTCTCACTTTTTATATGGAGAGAAATTGCTTCTCAAAGAGTTTTTATTGTCTTTATGCAAATTAAAATACAAAATTCCTCTCCTTAAAGGATCCTCATTATAACAAGAATCTTAAATAATCATAAATACATATGCAGCCTCATAAAATCTTTTGCTCTTTGGATATCAAGGAAGTTCCTTATGCGATGCCAATTGTGCATGAAATTAGTTCGTATTTCAACTACCAGTAAGAAGATACTAGCTTTTATTTTGTGAAGCCCCACTGGATTTCTAAACAAATAGTGCAGAATAGTTGTTTGTGCCAAAGTATTTCAAGGAGAAAATTTTGCATTCTGTTTTTTACGCAGTGTTGAAGAGGAAGATAGAGTTCTGTACTTATTCCCTAGAAGCCTAGTGAAAGGAATATATATGCTTTTTATCTTTCCTTTGCCAGTTTTCTTTAGTAGGCAAATGCGTGACGTCTTTATGGATTCATTTTTATTTTTTTTTTTAACCAGGGATTTAAATCTGTGAAGGAGTCATGCCTAGAAAATGACACCCACAGATGCCAGCCTATTTAGGGCCAAGTGTAAAGGTGCCCGCGTCCTTACTTTCCTGGTTCATCTCATATAACTTTGCATCAGATATGACTGAGTGTCTTGCACAGCTATGGATTCCCCATCCATTTTGATTATTTCCAGTGGCAGAAAAGGAAGAAGGTTTTTTTCCTTCACTTACATATTCACAAATGATGGTGGCAGTGCTCCACAGCATGGCACCATAAGGAAGGACAAAAGCAAGGGCTGCTAAGAGGAGATTTGGCCCTATCTGAATGAGCCAAATCCTGGGGCAGATGATGTACTGCAGCAGGTTATTTGGGGGTTTTCTCCTATAGGCTACTTGTGATGGGGCAACAGTCCCTGAGCTGGACAGAGTGAGATATCCCTGTTGAGGAGAGGAAGAAGGATGTGCTAACACCAGCCTAGAGCATCCACTGGCCACTTCCAGACCCTTTGCAGAAAAATGTGTGGGTTTCAATTGGCATTAGAAAGCACCTACCCACATCCTCACCACCCTCAGGCAGAACAAGTTACCCACCACAGAAACAATTTGGCCACTCTCATCCCTCCCAGCTGCCCCCAGGAAAGTGTGAGCATCCATGTGCCTCCTCTCCTTTCATGTGGGTGCAACCATCACCAAAACTATGGGGAACTTGGGAGAAATAGCTAAAGTCTTGTAGAAAAAGGAGCCTATATCATTTCTGGTCTTGTCATGCAGTGCATGCTTATTTTTGTCCATTTAGAATATGTCACATTGAGGGAAAATAAATAGAAAAAGAAGGTGAGGTGATCAGAAATGTGATTGTCAATTTTTTCCCACCTGTGTGATGTGATGCTTTAGGAGTGAGAAAGCAAAATCTGTTCAGTGTTTCAAGGGGTAAACCTTATTTTAAACAGACATTTCTGGTATGACCTTTTCCTAACAGTATTTTTTCATATATCTGCCCAGTAGACTGAGTACAGAGGTGGTGGATGTGCAGTGTATTATTAACCTAGTGGCAACAACATTAATAACATAGAAGGGTGCTTTATTCTACTGCTAGCGCTCGCATCTGTTTCACAAACATTACCAAGATAATCACATTCTTCCTGCATCTGCTTTGCTTTAGCTCACACAGATAATTCAAGGGTAATGCACCTTGTCTAAGCTAATTCTAAAAACATGCCTCAAACACAACAAAAAGTGCTTGGTGGGTATTTTGACCAAATGCACTACATCAAAGTAAGCGAGTAAACTGTAAATGTTTTGAATAAACTTGGACAAAAATAGGCATTTTTCCCAGCCGTGTTTCTACCATTAGTTGTTCAAGGTTTAATCACCACCTTTGGATGAATGCAGAGCAAAATGCTGGGCAACCTGTACAACAGCTGGGTGCTCAAGTCACAGGTAAGGGGTAAAATTTACAGCAGTGCCCCAGAGGCATACACTCAGATCTGAGATGAGGGCTGAAACTAGTACCTGACCCTCTCAGATAGCCCATAGGCTTTCAGGAGAGCTGATATGGGATCACCTACATGAGATGGGACCTTTGAGACCATGCACCTACTATGAACAAGCTCAGAGCCCTCTGGGTTCAAGTCACTGGGACTTTGCCCAGTAGATTCAGACTTTTAGTCCTGAAAAGCAGGATCATGCAGATGATTTTCAAAAATGTGTTTAAATAGGCAAAATTAATAAACATAGTAAATGAGGTACTAAATAACTGAATATTTGTTGCTCATTGAAAATCAGCCAGAGGTCAGACCTCTGAAGGAAGCCTTGAATCCTCACTGAAGCTGTGCTTGTTGCACACCAGATATATCAAACCCTGCTTTGTCTTCGTATGATGAAAAACATCAGTGACCATTACTGTCATCAGCTCCTGTAAGGTACTGTGATCAAGCAATAATCTCAGGTGTCAGAAGCTTGAAATGACTCCATTAGAGGCAGGAAAAAAAGAGAATTTATGAAGGCATCATTAGCATTTGCCTTTTTAAACGACATGCAAATTCCTTGCAGGAACATATGCCGAGAGCCCTCCATTAACACTTGCAACTGAGAGGAGTCTCCTCCTCAACACTGACTACCGCCTGTCGTCTTACAGAAAGGGTGCCATATGCTTCCAGAGAGCTCATACCACACCAAGCATCACTCCATTCATAAGCTTGGTTTGTTGAAATAATAACTTCTTTTAAATGCTGCTTCTCCCAAACAACCAGTATTAGAAATTCAGTTAAAAATTATTATTATTCACATTTGCAAATAAATTCATCAAACAGACTTGATTGGAAAAGTTTAATTTGCATTTGATTGATGTTATTTTAAAGTGCCTACCAATACAAAAGAGCTAAGAATAATGAGGATTTCCCAACCAACTCTTGAAGCTCCATAGCCAGAAGAGACAGTTCTGAATCCTTCTTAAAATAAAACTAGTTTGTGTGTAGAAGATCAACATTTATGCATTTGGAAACTCAAGATAGCAAAGAGGGGTCTGCAACAGGCCATTTTTCCTCATCTTTCAATGTTAAAATACAGAACTGGGTATTTGAAAGCTAAGGCAGAAGAAAACGGACGGAGAAAACATATATGTTTGCCTCCACTAGGAAAATTATTTAATGCTTATTAAAATTATTTAATATTTAAGTGATCCATGAGTTACTTTCTCATTACACTAATAAATACTCCCAAATCTGCAGCACTAATTGGACTTGAAGAGAGACCTTGCTTTATCTGTATCATGTGGGAGGGCATTTGTCCCAAGGTTAAGTACTGCTTAAAAGGTAAGAACACAGTCTGGATTTGGTTCTTCAGCTCAGTCAGCATTAACTTCTGGGGACTACCTTCTAATTTAGCCCAGAGTAAGCATGAGTTAATTTATGTCTATTATATTTTTCCTCTGCTCTCACTTGTTCACATCAATAATACACTGCATTTCCATATCTGTTGTCCTTCTTGTTTTGCTATCTATACATTTTTCACTCAAGATTGTTGTATATTAGTTATATGTGCGGTGCCAGGAGTTGGACTTGATGATCCTTATGGGTCCCTTCCAACTCAAGATATTCTATGATTCTATGATATTATAATTGCTATAATTCCTCTCAGAAAGCCAATAAAAATCCATCAATAATTAATCATTTAAATTAAAAGAAATACGTGACAGGAAAACTTTGAGCATCCTTAGTGGTATTTGGATGTTATCCAAATGAATTCATGCCAGGGACCATTCACGTCCTAAGTGGGAATTGTTCATGGACAGCAGGACCAAGGAGCGAGGCAGGACGAAAGGCTGGATCCCTCTGCCGCTTATAGGAAAGAGATTTTAAAATGTCTTGTTGAAGCTTGCACACAAAACACTGCCCTGTCATTGGGAATAATAGGCAACGAATTGTTACAGTCATTAGGGAGCTGAAAATGAGTAGTACAGGAAACAGCAATTAAGCAATTTCAAGCCTAAATCATAACAGCGCAAGAGAAACTCCCCAGATGCCTTTGCAGCCTTTCAAATAATCACTGGGTTTTATTTGCCAGGAAAAAAAAAAATAAAAAATCAATGAGTATATTCATGAAAACACAGAACAGCAAAATCAAATTAGGTGAGGGGAAGTTCCCAATGGAGAGGAAGGGAAAGGACGTACACAGGCTGAATGGTCCCCATGCTGAGGGTACCGGCGGTGCAGGAGCCCTGCCCGGTGCCTGCCCAGGGAACTCCTCATTACAGGCATCCTCTCTGCCTGAGGATGAAGGAATACTGGAGTTTAACAGGCATGATATTTCTTGTGATTATTTGGTGATGACCTGAACAGAAACCACAGCACTGCTCCTAGCCTAGGCTCATTTTTTGCCAAGCACCATGGGCTATGTGAGTATTGAGTCTGGGAGTCTTGTCCTGAAATCTTAAACATGTTTCTAAACTAACTTCATGGTTTGGCTAAGCAGGACTGTACCTGAGGGACGGACTCTGCAAAAAAGTCATGTCTGTCAGCGTAATATCCGACCCAAAATAATCCCTTTTGAACCATTTTGTGCAGCCTCACAAAGCCCGGTGTTTCTGAGGAAAGCTGGGTTTGCAGACACATGCAGCCATCTGGGCAGCATTTGTGCAGATGGGCTCCTAATTTCTAAGGGAAATGAACCCATTACACATGGGCATATTTCTTTGTACCTAATGTGAAATACTTCTTGTCAAACATGAGTCGCTTTGGGACCAGTAGGACTATGAAGCAGTGAAGAGCCTGAGCATCCATTTATCTTTAATACCATAAGCAGAAACTCATGGAAATCATTAGAAAAGAAAAAAGAACCAAATAAGAGACAGCTAACTGTGTGAAGTCTCAAATCTTAGCTCCAGGTAGCGCAATCAGCAGAATATCTACTTCTTCCCATTTGTATGATTAATTGACATCTTATTAGGGACACTGCAAATCAGCACAGAACAAAATAAACACATTGCAACAGAGAAGAGGGCTTCTAATTGTGAACTGGGAACAAAATGGGGTTTTAAAACATATTTCAGGAGTCAATCTGTGCAGCGTGTGAGGTAAGATGCCAAAGAACTTGGTGAAGAGCTGCCCGAGAGCACCTGCAGCTGCCTATGCTGCTGCCCCAGCCCTGATGGGTTCCAGCCCTTGTGTTGTGTCCTGCTGGTGATCTGAAGAGCAAGAAGCATACACACACACAGAAAAGTAATCTTAGACAGGTATCCAAGCTTATTGATTGAAGTAATTGATGTATTACTCCAGTGAATTTCTTGGTCAATTTATATGGACCTCTGACTGCTCTGGTTTACATGTGGATAAGACTTCAGGTTAAGCCATGCAACATCCTTGTCCTAGTGATGAAGACTCTGCTGCAAAGCTGCATGTAAATATTCCTCCTCTACATGCAGTGTTTATATCTAATATATTGAAGTGCCTGCCTTACAGAGGTAACAGTGCTGAGGGCGGAAGCCAGCAGTGACACAGCACGCAGACACCCAACACTTCACCCCCTCTGAGAGGTCCCCCAGGTGCTCTATCCCTACACCCGGGGCAGAGCCCAACCCTTCAATGGAGCCGTGGGTGATTCTTCCTAACCACAGGCAGATGAGTTCAGTGATTTGTAGGGATGTGCTGAAAAAATGCAGCTCCCTGCACTAGCAGCTCATGCCCTAGAGCAGCGGGCCGAGGTCATGCCTTCCCATCCTGCCTGACCAGGAGAGGCAGCAACCACCTAACAGCAGTGGCAACATGAGACTTTTCTTCTCCCTGTTGCAGCCTGGCAGCTCTAGTGGGGATTCTGGGCTAAATGGCATTTTCTTTCCACGCACTGCAGAGTAATTTAATTTGTTTTCTTTCCTGCTTGTTTTGTATTGCAGCAGCAGAAAGGACAACGACTGATAAAGGGAGGAAGAGAGAGAGTTGCAGCAGTGATTTTCCATTTTATTTATGGTGATACATATAAAAATAGATCTCAGAGCTGACAGCTTTGTTGCTTCTCACTGCTGGGCTGGCACGGGGAGCTGTACATGCACCCCAAGCACAGGGGTGGGCACAGGGCTGGACATGCTGCACAGGGCAACTCTCAAGAAAGCAAAGGTGAGAACAAAACAGCCAACAATTTACAGCTTATTTCTAGTGGAGGAGAAGCCTTGAGCTAAATCTTGCTCTCTCTCCTAATGCTGAAGTCAAAGGGACGAGCCCTGTGAATGGTGAGAGAGAGGACTGGGAACTGGAGACAGCAAAGTCCCCCTGAAGGAAAGTGTGAGAAATATCATTATAGATGGAAACAGCAGCATCTGGCTTCTGTTACAGCCTTTCCTGAATAGCACCCTATTTGCATGAGAGCTGAGCAATGAATCATGCTTTTTGACAAAAAAAAAAAAAAAAAAAAAAAAAAAAATGCTGAAAGAGATGATAAACATTTCAAAATCAATGGCCAGAACAACTGGCAATGTGTGTGTGTCAGTGACCATCACCTTGAGAAAAGCAAACAAAATCTGGTGGGGTGAAACACAGGCAAGAGATGCCATGCTATCATTATGCTTTCCTTTTGAAAGCCACTCTGACAGACATGCATCTGTTATCGACTGTACTGCCTGTCTATGGGTCTTATTTTATTAGAGGAAAAATATTTAAAAAGAATGCAAGCAAATATTGAGCATGAACAATCGAATGGCAAATGAGACAGAAAATGGCCATTACTTCTTTTTAACTCAGGGGAGGTGTTCACAAACAGAAAAAGAATATATAAGAATCTTCTCAAATAGGGACAACAGTATTTAAGCACACGGATTTATGTTTTCTATTGCACAGCACTGGAGGAAGCTGTTTATACACCCCTTCTCATGAATACTGCAGGTGCAATGCAAGTCCTGCCACACTTGGCTAAACTTCAGATATCCTTAAGGGACTGCACGGGGGAATGACTTTGATGGATCATGGTTGCTCTTGAAACTGAGCTGGGAGAGATTAGCATGTCTCAGGCAGAAAGACTCCGCTCACCTGATTTTTTTTGTTCTGATGAGATAATTTTTCTAATTAACCTCAATAACATTCTAGACACACGGCCCTATCCCACATAGTGGAAATACATTTTGAAATGGACATTTCTCTCTTAACCACGTTTGCTAGTACTGAATATAGAGCTTTAACACTTTGGCTGCCAACGGGTACATTGGGAAGCTATAGCTGAACATTTGCAACAGAAATAAAGGTCGCCCCCAAGAAATCCACCCTCCCACGAGCACCAGTGTGTTGTGCACACACTTGTTGAGCAAAGAGAGCAACAGGGACTTAAGAGCAGCCTTACATGATCAGGTGCAAATTTCTATTTGTTTCTCTCCTGATAATGATCCAGGCAGTCAGCAGCACTGTCCCTCTGAGGCCTGGGCCTACAAGACTGAAAACGATTTGAAAGCCAACCATGGGGGTACCTGGTCCTTTGGAAGCATTTGTTGCCTGACCTTGTTCCTCCTCACTGCCCGGTTAAGAACAGGAAGGACCATCTCACAGACCCCTGAATTCACTGAATTCACATTGCTCTGGAAACAATATGAACCATTTCTCTCTGATCTCACCTGCTTTGTTAAAAAAAAAAAAAAAAAAAAAAAACCACCACTGAAGTGCCCAACCAGTGCTGCTCCAGGTTTACAAAGCCCTCCCGAGGCCCCTGCCTCTCACCTGCCTTTACACCAGCAATGACTTTCTGCTGTATAAATCTGGAAAAGCAGCTGTCCGCTTCCCAAAAGGAGCCATGGAACCTCTAACAAAGAATGAGTAACTCCTCGGTCATCATCTCACTACCTCCTTTGCACCAGCTGCAAGTGCTGCTCTGACAGCCTTCCCAGGACACTTGCTGGAGGTGTTTTCTTCTGAAACCTGAGTGATCCCAAAGCTTGCTGAGAAATGCAGTATAAAAATCATTGTCTAGGTTCATAAGCAGTGAATGTGAATTTATTTCCAAGTATCGACCATATTTCCAAGTCTGACTGTAGTGTTACCAATGGGTCTGTGTTTAAAACATGCCAATATATCATTTTATAAACCTTCTTGCAAGCAGAATAACTGAGAACTAATATAGGCAACAACCTTTATTTTCTTCAGCACTTATGACTATAGATTTAGGGAGAAGGTTTAGCAGGATATTTGGCATCAACTAAACAGAATTTAAGGAAGGGGCAATGCTTATGTGAATTCTGATAATTAAGACAAATTTTAAAGTTATCAATTTTTTTTTTTTAAATCTTTTCAGAGGTTATGCCAGTATCTTATTATCAATCTGCCTTACCTCTTCTCATAGAAAGATGCTACTCCAGGTTCTGCTGCAGCTGAGCTCATACAAAGCCCACAACTAGGTGTCCACTCTCAGGTGAGTCCATAAGCTCTTTACCACATCTCCAGGCATTGCTCTGGGGGAGCAATATTTCTCTAGGCAGAAATGATCATTCTGTGAGATTAACTTTCTATACTGTATATATATAACTTTCTATAGTTATATATACTGTATATACAACAGTATATATTAAACTTTCTATACTGTATGTATACAGTATATATACTGTAGCAAGTCTTTTGTGTAATTCTTCCCAAACAGACAATGACACTGTCCATTTCTGACCGAGGCCTGGAAGACTGTAAAATAAAAGTTTTGCAAACTAAAACATGCCACTAGTCAATAGTAGTTTAATTTTTAAAAAAATTATTCATGCTGCTGGCTAAACATTCTAGTAGGGAGGTGCCATTAAGTCCCAAATACACTCATCATGATGGTTCACAAAATAATTTGCAAAAAAATTCAGGCTGGATACTATCTATACATATATTTTTGCTCACCAGGTAACACAGTTCTGGGAATGTGTTATACTTTTCCAGACATACGTTGGTAGGAGGGTTCATTTTCTTTATTTCTGAGTCATACAGCCTTTCTGCCTTGTCAGCCTTTGCCGTAACTCTTAAAGGACACGGGCAGAGGAAGAACAGATGGAAGTAATGATAATTGCTTACTTTGAACATCGCAAAAAATGCACAATGCCTATAAGGTCTCATCCAAAATTAATGGAAAGACTATCAATCTTTTGTACCTATACTGCCTCTGTTACCATAGGATCTGAGCACCTCAGCAGCTTTCAGGAATTACTTCTCAGGACTACATAAAGTGGGAAAGCATATTTGTCCCATTTAATTGTAGCAGAGAATGGCTTTTTTTTGCTCCTCAAGGTTACACACAGTGATGGAGCAGGAATTTGAAGCTGTGTGTTTCAAGTACTTTAGTTGCCTTGATGCTGACCAGACCCAATGTGGCCTGCTGAATGAGTTCTGGATCCAGCTCATCCTCATGGGCACCTGCTGCTTCTTACTTACATATAAGCCATATGTAGCATATTGTACCAAGCATGTCAGCCAAGTGAAATATAATAGCTATTTAAATATTTCACATTTTTCAGCACATCAAAATCTGACTCTGAGGAAGATAATCTCAAGAAATTACAAAGACAGTATTAATCATACCAAAAAAAAAAAACACATGATTTTTCTACAGCTGACTAAAAAACATAGAATCATAGAATATCCCAAGTTGGAAGGGACCCATAAGGATCATTGAATTCAACTCCTGGCATCACACAGATCTACCCAAAAATTCACACCACGTGACTAAGCTCACAGTCCAACCACCTCTTAAAACCACCTCCCCTGCCTTAGCTCAACACCATTCCCCTGTGTCCTATCACTGGTGACTAAAGAGAATAGATCAGTGCTTTCCCCTCTACTCCCCCTCCTGAGGAAGCTGTAGACTGCAAGACTGCAAAATAAAAAACACCCTTGATAACCCAAGACTCAGACTCCCCTAGGGAGCAAACTCCCCCTACCTCCTCATCCTTCCTATATAGCGAAGATCAAATGATCCACACCTGGCAGATTTCACTTAACAATGGTGGAGCCAAGAGACCTTGTGGAGTAGGCTCCTCTACCTGGCTTCAGTATTTTAAGGTCAATTGCTCCTTATCACTAATAGAAATAACTTGACAAGGGGCTTAGTGGTTAGAGTTGACCTAATGAATTAACTACAAAAGGTGCACAAGGGTCATGTTTCTGTTAGTCACTCTGTAAGGAAAGTTAGTACAGAGCCTGTTAAAATAAATAAATAAATAGATAGATAAATAAATGAAATAAAAGAAATAAAAGAAAATGACCTTAAAGGCAAAATTGCTATCATAGATTTTCATCTGTCTAGTCACGACAGATAAAGAATATAGCAATCAGAATTACTTTTCTTGGCATTAACGTTATTTAAATCTGCTTTTCTGAGATGTCTTCCTTGTGTATAACTTTTCAAAATCTAGCCCCGTGACCTCTGACTACACTATTTACTTCCACTGCATATAAGTTATCACGTATAAATGCCAGGATCCAGATCCTCACTCACGATTCAGGTCAAGGACTGGGCTGTAGGTCTGGGCTTTGATTTGGTTACATGCCCACATTGCTCTTTCCTGGCAGGTCATGGGAAGAAGATTGGCTGGCTTGGGAGAGCTTACATACACATGGCTTTTAGGCTGCAGCCAAAGTGTTCCTCTAGATCTGGAAGTCTGAAGAGGGTTGCAGTCTCCAAGCTCAGATACAACCACATATTAGTCTGGCACAACTGATTTTTGTGTTCCTTGCACTGGTTCTTCCTTCACCTCCTCTTCAGAGGCAAGGACACGTGTCTCTTTTGTGCTCCTTTTTTAGTAAACAAACCAGGATAGATTAAAGCCTCTTTCTTCAAGTCACGCAATAATTAGCAGCAGAACTTTAAGAACATCTATCTGATATTTCCTGCCCCTGTTTCACTGTCACAAGCACACCACATCCATCAGCTTCATCTTCTTTGATCCACCTACCACATTGCTGTGCTGGCTTGCTCTTGCTTTCTCCAAGGATCTCCCCAGGGATGGAGTTTCTCTTCCTGCACATTTCAGCATACATCAACTCTTGTACACTGACAGCCCACCTCCACTCTCACGCTGGTCCCATCCATGATGCTCTGCCATTTGTGGGATGCTGTGCTTGCTGTTTGCCCTCATGGGCATTTTCACACTCCATCCCTGTACAAACAGCTATGGAGGATACTATGGGGATGCTACAGAAGGCAAAACTCCTCCACCATCCCTCAGCCCATCCCCTGCTCTGCAACACCCTGGTGTGGGTTACAAAGCTCCCTACAACAGGGGGCTGTGCATAACAATTGAGAACACAGAGGCAGGTTGTGATGAAGACCCTCCTGTTTTAAACAGTAAATCTGGGCTAACAACAGCTGATAATTTTCCTTTTTTAGAGGGATCAATACTTTGCTTGTGCACTACGTGGTAGATCTCACCTGTATGTTTTGCTTCTGAATAAAAGCAGTGTGTAGTTTCCAAGAGAAGTAAGCCTGCAGCAAATTGAGCATCATCAGTATCCATGGAAGTGATTCTTTGTGTAACAAGAGGAAAGAACATCAGGCCTGACAAAAATGCAGTATTTTAAACAATTTCAGCATGGAAGCTGAAATTTTGGGGTTAAAGGCTTGGGTGATTTTTTTTTTTTTTTAAGAAATAAAACTGGGAATAATTTATGTAACATTCATCAAACATCTATCTACACATCTAGTACAAGTGCAGTACATAAAGAGTGTGATTTTGGGTAACCATGTGCGATACATGTATAACAATAACAGATATTAATTTGAATATGTACTGTGTATGGCGCTTGTGTCATTTCCAGGAACTAATAAAGATAGTGTGAAAGGCTTAGCTATGGGGATTGAAATAGTAAGGAGAATTCAGAAAATATAGTTAAAGAACTTAAAAAGAACATCTGAAAAGATGAACCTTTTGATAGGATTTAAACTGCCTATAGGATTCAAGAGCTTTAATCAACAAAAGCAGCTTATTCCATCAACGTCGTGAGCAAAAGCAGAGAAGGCATCATCAGTGAAGAGCACTGTAGAAAACAATTTATTTGGTTTAAAAAAAAGTGTTTGGAGAAATCTGCAAGTCCTCCTTTTGTCTGGTGACCATCTGGATGGATTTTGCCCTGGAAAGCCTGTCCTGAACTTGAAGCAAACAAACATTTGTTCACATGGTGGGAAAGAAAAGATCGAAGCAATGTGCCAGAACTGTAAAAGCCACCCATGCATATCAGTAATATTTACCTAGGGCAAGAAAAATGCGTTTTTCATTTCTGGGACATTATCTTTAGTCCTCTTGCAAAGGTCTCCTTGACCATCCTGCATAACGTAAAGCTGGGTGAAAGATATTTATTTTTACCCCTATACAGCATTTATTTCTGTAACACATATTTACATTCAGGATCTGTTACCAGAAGAGTCTCACACCATGCTGGAGGCTCTGGGGTTAAATTCTATGTTCCTTGGTGAGGTGTTTCTGCTGCCTGGTGCATGCCCAGCACCCAGTGAGGTGAAGGAGGTGGGTGGCTTCCCCTGCACCCAGTGGCCATTTTGTGCAGCTGGCTGGGGTTTGACAGACCCAAGGCCATCAGCTGGATTTGGGGCCCTCACACCTGTAAAGAGGGATGGATGGTAAACCCCATGGTGGGGATGAATCATGCAAAGAGGCAGAAATGCTTATTTCCCTTTTTGCTTTATGGCTAGCTTTGGGTGGCACTGTTTTGGATGGACCCTGGACAGCTCTGTCCCCACGCTGCAATTTATGCTCATTTAAATGAGCTGGCAGTTTGGGTGATGGTTGGTTCCTGTTTCGAGCTATTTAGCATCACTGGCTGTTTCTTTGCTAACTGAAGTATCTGATATCCTTCAACAAATAAAATCAGTGACTGCTAAGAATATATGCATCAAACACAGACAGCAGCTAAACTTTATGCTTTTTAGTATTCCCAATTGTCAGTTTTTACTAGACCTGTGAACCTCACCCAAAGCACAAAGGTGGGAGAAACTATATTTCTTCTTTTCACAGCCTTGAAAAAGGTGTAAGTAACTTTTTCTATAGTCAGCTAATATTATCCTTCATCTCAGAAATGTATAATTTACTAATGAAAGAGGTTTGGGTTTTCACATATAAATCCAGATTTAGGGTGAAAGGTTAGAATATTTTGGAAGGAGATGATACATACTCCACAAAAGAGTTACATATAACTATGTAGATAAGCTACATCATCCCTATCTTATTTGTGCACCATCATTGCTCTGGTGGAAAGATAAATGTTTTGCCTTGCTAACATCAAACGGTTCAAGTCTACTTTGCTAATGTACTTTTTGAGAGTGTAATGTGCATTTGTTGTGTTGTACACACAACTAGAGCTACATCTAAAGGATACAGCTTGAAAATTTTAAGTTCAAGATGAAACACCTTTTTCTTATAGGTAATTTTCCTTTTTTCTTTTTTTTAATTAATTTATTTATTTTAAAAATTAGCTTGAAGCAAACTACAAAGTACTCAGAGTTAAAATGAATGTCAAAGCCTTAAAAGAAAGTGTAAGTGTTAAAATGCTTTAAATTCCAGTAAAATCTTTCTGAAATGTTTTAGAGCAGATTGAGGGCACCTATGCAGACACACATTACCTTCCCAGCAGCATCGCATAGTCTGAGAGCTGAATTATTAGGAGAGCTCTTTTGCTGGATTTCAGACAAATCACTGTAATGTGCCAAAATTGATTTGGCATGAAATCGTCAATAGACCCTCCAGAATACTAATAACATTAAAGGCAGAGGCCAGGACTGTCAAGACTGCTTGGCTAAAGTTAGACTCATAAATTGGGCCTCCAAATTGAAGTCTTCTGCCTCCAGATGTGCTGCAGCTGCTGTTGCAGCTGAAGAAGCCCCAGGGAGTGACCCAAAGGCATGGGGGTCCTGGGGATCCCAGCACAAAGGGAAGAGTTTGTTTCATGGCTTTTCTTCTCGGTTCAAATCTCTATCTACTGGTTTCAGATGCTCTGGGTAAGCACTGCAGGTTGTGGTCCAATGACTGTAGTTTTGAGCATTGGTGTTTTTTCTAACACATACACAGATCTTGTCTGTGAACCCCACGCCTTCCTTTTCACCCATCAGAAATACAGACACAGCCCAGTGCTCTGAGCAGATACAGATCTTCTCCCAGCTCTGCTTTCAACTCCCCTCATGGCCTTGGGTGAAACTTCTCTCAGCCTCTGCTTTCTCATCTGTAAGACAGCAGCAGCGATGCTTATCTTCCACACATGCTGTGAACATTGCTGATTACATTCAGCTACTTTCCCCGAAGCACAAACTTACCATAGGATCTTTGGTATGAAGGCACAGAGAAGTTTTCTTCCTTGGAGTAGTCGTAATTGTAAAATGCTGAGGAATTTAAGAGAGTGAAACAGCATTTGGACCAGGTCTTTAGGCAGTAATGTACATGCTTGCTGTCTCTGCAACATTTAGGAACAAGAGTTTTGGGTGGCACAAATCTGCCTTAACTGGAATTTGAAATAATTTCCTTTGGTGGAGGTATATTGATTCAGTTCAGCTGAAGTCCAGGCCTCTGCCTTTTCGGCAGCAACGCTTCCTAAAATGACAGGAAGAAGCACAGTTTGGGAGGAGATCTGCAGCCAAGCAGCAACTCAGGGGAACTAAAACTGTCTTAGCTGATTAACAGAAATGAAAGCTGCTCAGAAACAAATCTGAGTATGAATTTGGAGCACAAGAATTAATTGAGAAGGGGATTCTCTTTGTACTTCTTTTTGTAGGTCAGACAGTTTATCCACTAAGATGCCTTTGAAGCTGCCAGCAAAAAAGGCATCACTGGAAAGATGAAACAAGCCAATGAGTAAAGTCATCTGCTTGCCCTAAACCCCACAGTTCTGGCTGAATTATTTGCACGGTGTATAACAGAAGCCTAAGCCAAAGAGATGCTCCATTAACCTTTCCAAAAAGAGAGTAGGAAAGGGATATATGTGGCAAGCAGTGAGCTGGAGGTAGCATGGAGCCTTTTTTAGTAGCAGAAGAGGGGCATAAAGCTGGGAGGTTGAATTTCTGCCTCCGTCACAAACAAACAAAGCAAAAACAGGTATAGGCACAGGAACTGCTCAGTAGCACATAGGAAAAACACTGCAGCTCCTGCTCATGTCAGTGGAAGAGACTTCACTAATAACATACAGAAAAGAATTTCAGAAAAAGAAACACATTCAGAGCAAAGCTAATGAAGTGTTCGGGTTTTTTTATAGCCCTTGGCTATAACAATATTGACAGTAGAAAAATTCACATTTTAAAGTTGCCTCTATTTTGAATACAGAAAGGCACTGTGGGATGGTTGTCATGAAGGGAGAATAAATAAGAGGTCTTAAATCTCACATTCCTGCTCTTCCTGACCAGAGAGGAGTTGAGGCTGATCATGCCATACTCTGCCTCCAACATTCACACCTGTGCCTAAGGAATTACTCATCCTTTGCTGAGGATGAAAAAGGTAAGAGAAACAGAGGAAAAGAAGATGGAGTTGCAAAACTGACACATTTTGGGAAGTAAGCTGTGAAAACAATACTTGCTTGGACCATATTTTCCTCTACCTATAGCTCCAAAACCAATAAAAGAGGCATTTCGTCATGATGCTGTATTATGTTGTATTTATTATTTTTCCAGCCTAAAGTGCTTTGTGTGTGAGATTAAAAAGCTGCAAGTCTCAGGCCATCTGGCCAACCAAATGGATTTAGTGTACAGGATCACTGCCAGATGTATGCCAGTTGTAAGTTTAATTTTTGAACATACAAAGTGCCTGGGGCTTTGTGTCTGTTATTCAGAGAAAACCATGTTCCAGTTTTCCAAATGAATCTGGATGTGGTTTGAATCTAGGTGTATGGGCTTTTCTCCTTCACATGGTTTAAGGGCATATTCTTTGCTTTTCATAAAGAAAAATGATTGCTAAAGGATTTTGCATTTTTCTGACATGTTACATATGTTTGATCACATCTGTCTGACCTTATGGAACAGGAGGAAACATAGTAATAAGTTTTCTTAAGGACCTTCAGTGAAATTGTTTAATTGCAGGATAAAATTTCAGAGTACTTCAGATGAATATATACTTATATTTATTTATGACCAACTTGGAGAATAAACATGCTTTCAAGTATATAATAGTTTTTAATATCTTAAAAGTGAAATTTAATGGATTTGATTTATTTTAAGTGAGGAGCTAATGGAAGATGAGATATATTTTTAGCTTTACAGACCATTAAGAAGGATAAAGTGCTTTATATTTTATTTTATTTTGCAAATGTTCTCATATAACAAGGTCTCCAGAGCATATGAGACATATACTGTGAAAGTGAGGAGAGGTGTGAGCCTGGATAGGTTTGTGAATTGCAAACAGGGCTAGAGGATTATATTCACAACACACTAATTGAAATCAAGGGTAGAGCAGGATTTGGGCAATGGGAAACAGTGATCTTTGGGTCTGGCTCTCCTGATACCTGTGGGGGTACAGAGCCCAGAGCCTCACAGCAGCTGACACAGAGTGTGGCAATGCCCAGCCCACCATCCTGGCTGGGTTTGGTAACAAGATGCAGAGACTGAATCAGGAATTTCTTTGAAAACATCTCTAATACTAAAAACAAATCTTAGTCTTCCAAAAACAGTGCTGCACCAGCCTTGAAATCAGCAGGTCTAATGGCATTCTTGTTCCTGGAGATACACAAGGAGTTTTTGTTAGTAGCTCAGCCCATTACCCAGTGAAAAGGACATTATGTGGTTTTGGGTGTGCCTTTTCAAGGAAGAGCTAATAAAAGAAAAGCTGGCACTGTAATTTGGAATTTATTTTACTCCCAAAAGTCATTTTCCTTTTGATATTAGCCATTTTTCCTCCTGCAAACTTGCTCGGGGGTGGGAATCAGTGAAACTAAACAAATGGTAGATTTTGTAAAGTAAGGAACAGCAAATTGAGCAAAAGGAGGATTATGAAGACTAAATCTTTTGTTCAAAGAGTGATTAAAAAGCATTAAGTTGGATGAAGTCAATCTAGAGCTTAACTGCATGAACCTTCTGTCCTGTTTTTCTTCCTTTTGGTTTTACACATATTAAGAAATGAAAGGCGTGAGAGACCTCACTGGGACTGCTGAGACTGGGTCTTTTCAAAAATAATAATTGAGCAAAATCAGTTGGATGCAAGCTTGGTTTCCCATTTTCCAGGCAATGTGAAATGTCCTGGGTGTCTGTGTCCAAGAGCAGCAAGAGTAAGGTGAGGGTTCTTTCCCTGTAGAGGACTCGAGCAATTCACACCCAAAGGTGGGGATTCCTCCAGGCAGTGAGATTCTGAACTTCATTGCCTCTGCTCCCCATAGTTTAAGGGAAAACAGTTTCCCTGCCCAAGAGCAAATACAGTTGCAGCTCACTTCTGAAGTAAAGAAATGTCAGCACAATCACTATTTGCTTTACATTCAAAATATACATATTTTTCTCTGGTTCTAGATTAAATCTGCACACAGTGGAGGCATCCAGTTCTCTGGGTGGTGTTTGTCTTAAGGGTAACTCTGTGTTCAGAAGAGCATAGCTCATTTACAAGAAAGAGCAATAGCACAAAGTAGGAGCTATCAATGGATGCTGTACCATAGCCACGCACATAAATCAAGAGAGGCTAAAAACAACAAATAGCCAAATTTCTGCACTCTGTTTTTACACAGCACTTGAAGAGCTCTGAGCCCTTTTTCCATGCTGTATTTATATAGAGATATCAAGGATGGGGGACAGTGTACTGCTGTAAACACAATTTTTTTTCCCCACAGCTTTTCTGTATTTACGGACTTGTCTTCCTCTGTTTAGCCTGGCTTTAAATGGACTGCTAGTTTAATTTAAAACTAGTTACTAATGTCAAAACCACCAGTCTCCAACCACTTCCCATCATGCTGTCTTTGGTCTGTACAATTTTTTTATCCACCCAGTTTGGCCAGTTGATATTCTCCTGGTTTGAAATATTATTGTTTCTGGTCTTTGTCGTCCTTATGAATTCAGAAATCTCAGTCTTTACTCCTGGAGAACTCTGCTCTATGGCAGCAGTGGTGCCAACAGCTTTGCCATGGGGAGCAAAGGTCTGTAATAGAGTCCAGTTGTCAGTGACATTACATTGGGTACTATGGGGCAAAAATAAGATTTTTCTGGAGCCTTTTACTCTCCTTAAGTCTTATATTCCCCTTGATTCACTTTTCTCTTGCTAATGAAGACCAAAAGGGTGAATTTCCCCTAGAGCCTTTGAAAAGAACTTGGGGGGAAGCAGTTTTACTTCCAGTAATTGTTTTTGATATTTCATCATTTTTCTTGCTCTAGGATTGGATGAAAACAAGATTTGGTGGGAAACAGGAGATTTCCTTCTGCCCTAGGGAGAGGTAATAGATAGCCCAGTGACCAGATACAAAATACTCCATCTCTTGCAGAGGACAGAACAGCCCTGCAGTGTGAAACCAGGGTGCCTGTTTGCCTCCATCTCCCTTCTTCTTTCCTTTAGACTATTCTCACCTCACCCCCCAGATCACAGTGTACCTGTGGAAGTTTGTTATTTTGCTTAATCCTCCATCTATAAATAAATAAATAAATAAAAATTATAATTAAAAAAAAAAAATCCTATCCAAGTAAGTCAAAAAGCTGAGAAAGGGCTGGAGCTGAAGAAGTTGGTCAGCTCCAACCATACAGCTACACATATTTATATGTGCCTTTTTTTTTTTTTTTTTTGTCTCTTCCAAGTACACTGGATTATTATAGAATCATAATGTCCTCTCAGAATTGCTTTTCCAAGGGGTGATGCTGTATAAATCATGAAAAGTAGACATGGAAAATGTCAAGCTGGTCTCCTGGTCCAACCATCTGCCAGGAGAAGATTGTTCCCTGTAGGATTTTCCCCAGTGCTCTGCTGGCACAAAGTAGTAAAGAGATGCTTTATCTGCAGCACAGCTCCACACCTATTTATAGTCCTGCAGAATTCATTGTGGACATTTAGTTATGGGGAAATGACTTCACAGCCATGTTACAGAATAAGGTCTCTCCATCCACAGTGCTGCAGCCAAGTTTGTCAAGCAATGCGACCCTGCAGCCCCAAGTTTGAAAGCTGGTATGTCTTTGCAGCTTGATAATTAAACCAGAAACATATCTTATCACAGTACATATTCTGCTCTTCCATGAGGCACTGTCATCCAACCAACAGTCCCTTGATAACTCCCCCATAAATAATGGGCAAAATGTTCCTGTGTGTATAAAGCAGAGGAGCATTTCATTACCAGATCCTCTGCCTCTTTGCCAGAAGCTACCAGCCAATAAAATGGAAAGGAAAGATATAGCTTGTGGCATCTGTCAGTGTGAGTAGCCTTTGGTTCAACCTGGGCAGTTATAAATATTATATTAGAAGTATTAGCAAGAGCAGATTGGATTGCAGCAGGTCCAGAATGAGACAGCCCGAAGGCTGGCAATAAAGCAGGAAGAAATGAAACGGTTTGGCATGGGTATCTTCTGCTTTACACCACGCAAAGAGTGAAGAGGAAAGGGGGAAATCTTTCTCCTTGATTCAGCTCTCTCAGAGAATTGTCTAGAGGAGCCACTCTCACCGCCTTGGCAGAGGTGAGCTACTCACATCAGGATGGGCAGGCACCAGCTAGCACCATGCTAGCATCTTTGCAAAATTGATTTAATTACACTCATCACTGCTTTGTGCTTTTCTGGCAATATTTCTCTCTGTTTAACCAAGTCTGCCATTGATGAGGGCTCCGTTGGCACTTTGGGCTGGAGCTGGAAGTGCAGGCTCAACTTGCACAAGCTGTATGGGTGAACCCAGGCACATTGGTGAGGGACAGAGCTTGAAGACATTCAGGGATTGAAAGATGAAAAAAATAGCTGCTAACTCCTCTTGGTTTCACACAGTGAGAGCTCCTGAAATTGCCATTTAGTTTTTACACTCAGCTTCAGACACCATAACAATTTGTAAAATCTTGTTTGAGCCTCTGCATCTTGGTTCCCCACTTATATCATGGAGAGCAAATTATTTCTTTGTTGTGACCTTTTCTGAGGAGCTAACAAACTTCTGACACAGACCATAAAAGTGCCTCATCTAAATAAGAAAATTAATTATATACATTGAAATTCTGATAACTTTAAGGGGACAAATAAAAGCAGTGAGCATATTTCATATTCCTTCCTGTCCTTTAATTTTAGCTCTTATTGTAAATAAAAATTGTTCATCACAAAGCTTGATTTTAAGGTTCATGGTGTTACTTAAAAAAGAAAAGAAGAAAAATCCTCCAACATTTTTCCTCCAGCAAAGAGAGAAAAAAGCTGGTGAAAAAACACCGAAGAGGTGGACATTCCCACACCATTAAATAAACCCTCTGCCTTGCTGTGCACAAGAGATTAGGAAAGACAGATGCCAGAAATCGGCCTAGACTATATTTCCCTAGAGGCACAGGGGGATATTGAGGGAAATCACAATCATTCCATAACATGTGATTAAGGAATCAAGATATATACTTTGGTTCATTTTAAGGATGCAGCGGACTGGATGTGACCACCCAAAGGCCAGAGGATTGGGGAGAAACCATCCCCATTGATACCTCTGTAGCGTGGGTGTGTATTGTTTGCTCTACAGCTTTTTTACCCCAGCAGAAATGCTCCTGTAAATAAGAACAGCTTTCACTGTTTTGGATGGGAGGCTATTATATAAACAAGTGTACAGCACTGGCTCTCTGGATGGCCTTTCCTCCCATTTCCAGTTGGTGCAGACACAGGAGCACTCCGCACAAAAAGGCACGTGGAGGTTTCTCTCTAAGGGTGTGCACGAGCACAGCTCAAATAGGTGCTGGGAATGGCAAGCTGAGAAGCTGCATTACTGTTAGCTCCCACCTGAGGGTAAAAAGCAATATGCTGCCTGACCTCAGATGGAGCAGAAACATTGGCTACCAAGCAAGAAAACATCCCCGACCTCTCTGCTGTTGTTAACCCCCTCCTTTGTTGCACCAAGGTTAAGTTGTGCTTGCAGGGCCATAGCCTCTGTAGGCAGGGCGATGCTGTACAGAGCAGTGTTGGTGTCCCTCCTGCAGCACAGGGTGAATGCAGTCATTTCCCTTCTCTGACTTCTCCTTTCACACTAGGCACTGCTATTTGTGCTTTGGCTCTCTTCCTAATGACTATATTATTAGCTCTATTTTCATCTGCTCTCAGCTGTTTATTTTGCATAGAGTTATTTTGGCTGCTCTGCCTGTCACAAATTGAGGAGCTGAACCAAGTCCATCACCGCTGCCAGGGAAAGCACGTTGCTCTGTCCGGCCAGCATCATTTTCTCCCTCCCATGTGCTTCTGCTCCCTGCCCACACCAATGTCCCAGCCACCACCCTGCTGCGCTACCCAACCCACGGCAGCACAGCGAGGAGCGCAGTGACCATATGGCCTGGGGCAGCTGGGCCACACGAGTCTCCATCCATAAACCCAGCCTGCTCTTCTGAAGGCGCAGAAGGTGTTTAATATGTTATGTGTCACTTTATGGGCTATGCCAGTCTTAATTACAAAGCCTGACGTGGAGCACAGAAGCTGTCCTATTGAATGCGCTCCCTGCAGGAGCAGGAGGCTGTGTCCCTCACTCAGAGCATGTTTCCACTGGCGTCCAGGACATCTGAGCAAAGCAGCTGATGCTCTTCTCTTTTTGAGGTGTTCGGTCCTTGTTTGTCACTGAACCACGCAGCCTGCCAGTTCTCTGGGGAGGAAGGATGTCAGGCAGTTCCCTAGCAGCAAGCACAGCACAGGAATTTCCTCAGTCTACCTACAGGGAAGCAGAGAGGAGCTGATAGGGTAGAAGCAGCAATGAGTGATCATGAATCAGGTCTTCTCTTCCCACTAAATAAAGATAAAAGCTGAAATAAAGCTGCCTCAAATGGCAGTGACCCTGGGCAGCGCATGCAGCATCTCCCAGGTTTGGGGAGAGCAAGGGGCACAGGCTGTGAGCAGGGTGGGCTGCTACAAGAGGGTCTTAGCTAGAAAAGAGCTCTCCAACACTTTCACTCCTCAGCATCTACCTGGGCTCTCACCAGAATGAGAGCCCCCTTTCTAGGATGGAGAAGTGTGTGGAGGCTGCGTGCTGCTTTCAGTTTGTAATGACACAAAAGCAGTTGGAAGAGCCTGCTGGCTCCCACGGTCAACCTAAGAAGATCTCTGAGAGAATGGGAGAAACTGGGAGAGTTTCCATAATCCCTGGAAACCTCATCAAAGATAGGAAAATGGTTATAAACAGCCCTGCAATCCAATAAACACTTAATAACAATAACCCTGTTGTCACTCATTTCTCATGTCTCTGAGAGGATGCTGTTTTGTCACAGAAAGGGTATCTCTCGATCTCTGTTCCGCCCTTCCTTTGAACAGACACACAGATGTGTATGTGCTTTGGATTGCTTTCATAGAGCCAGCCCTGGAGCACAGCTCCTGGCTGCTGTCCGTGGGGTGGGAACGTCCGAAGGGCAGAAATCACAGCAGGTAATTCCCTTTCCTATAGACTAAAGAAAAAAAAAATCCTATAGCAAAAAATTCTTTGCTTTTTGATAAATGCAGGGTAAGAAGCTGGTGCCAGGCCACGCTCCCAGGCTGCTCGGTCAATGAGAACATGCCTGCTGATTTTGGGAGGCTGCGTGCCACGTGCCAAGCTTAATGCTGTGTGGCATGAAGTGCCCTTATTCTGCCCTTGTTTGGAGCGTGGTACCTTCTGCCAGCTGTAATCCGATGAATAAATAAATAAATAAATAAACAAGTGTGTTTTTTGTTGTTGTTTGTTTGTTTTTACATCTTGAAAAAGCCTATAACTGAGCAAAGTTGGGAGCAGCCCTTCCTGCTGCTCAACACAAATCAAGCGGCTGCTTTCACGTTTTTGCAGGTTCGCTCCAGGACTCCAACTAAGTGAAGTCAAGGCAGGGTTTGTAATGCACAATTTAATCAGTGAATTTGTGGATCTCAAAAGGCGTGCTTAATTTAATATTGTTTCTAATGGCTATTGTCTTCATGCTTGCTTGTTTCCCCGGTGTTTTTCCCTTTTGTAATTATTCGAATGGGCATTTCCAGGTGCACTGCATATATTAGCAAGCACTTTTGTTTTACTGAGTGAGATGCTTTTAGTGTTTATTTCTTCATTGCCCTAATACTTACTTCACTGAAGGTCCTAATTCTTCTAAAGGAGAAAAACGAACGCTTCTCACTCATTTCTGCCTCATTTTTTTTCTTCCACCTTATGCTGCCCTTGAAAGAAGAAGAGCTGAATTCCTGGCCAGGGTTAGACCAGATTCAGCTTAACTGAGAAAGGCAACTCTGCAATGGGCTGCTTGGGGAGCTGCAGGCAAGGGTCTCATTGCCTGTCCTCTCCCCTTGCTGGGATACCCAGCTAAGCACTCACTGAGCTAAAAAACATTCCCCTGGTTGTCAGGAGCTCAGGGCTACTTTAAGCTCTCTTGAGGTGCCCACGGTGCCCATTTCCTGCACCCCATTTGCGATCCCTTAATTTGCATGTGCATTTCTCCACTTCTTGCACTTCTTGACAACCTTTCATGCTGTTACCAAACAGTATTTTCATACACTCACAGCATCCCTTTACTGCATGGTAGGCTAATTTTCAGACTAGTTTATTAGCGTTATTACAAACATGGCTCTTCATCTTCTATTAAATGGTCCTGCAGTCACCACGATCCTGCACAAAGCCTGTAAGGAAGCACTTGTTTCACTAAATTACCCTGCAAATGTCAAACTTGCTCTGTATTATTAGCTGTACGTCTTACATCCTCTTTATTAGGATTTTGTGTCTTGAGGGTGCCCTGTGGCGTATAGATTTTTTAAACTACAAACCAGTGTCATTTCACTGTTTAAAAGAACATTTAATTAAACTGGATTCATTGCTTGCATGGGGCAAGTTAAATGAAAACTAAATAGATGGCATATGATTACATGTTATTAAGAAGAGCGACTGCTCCAGAGACCAAACTCTTTTAACACAACATTAAGCTGAGCTCATTTCATATGCACAGGTTAGCTCCGGCCTGTGAGGGGACCATATTTCGAGATCAGCAGAATGGTTATGGGCACTGAGCAGCTTTTAAGAAAATGCGCGTTTCAGGGAAGAAACCTTTTCTAAGCTCGACTTCAATATGCTAATGACAGAAATCAAAGTTTCCCACTGATTCTAGGTAACCTTTTTTAAATTAGCACTTTCATAATATCAGATGGAGGTAAATGATAAGATTGGCTTTGTCTATTATCTCAGTAGCTATAAATTAAGAAAGAGACACAATGAGTATAAAAATAAAATTGAAAGTATTTTGTAAGCTTGAGTCATTTGATCACATCATGAATTTTTAATAGTTTCTAGGAAAGTAAAAGAGGAATCACAATTAAAACTCTGTTACACTGTTACTCCATTTATGTTGATACAACCAGAAACACACTGTTATTTTTAAAAGAGCACTCACAAAGGTTTTTTATCAGGTGTCCTAAACTGAGTTTTGAACATTTGTCACCTTCCTATCCTTCATCCCCATCCCCAATATTCACCATGGCTGTGAGCCTCCAAAGCCTTCAGCATTGGCGTGACAGTTGGTAGGCAAAAGCTGCTATTTCTTATACAAATCACAGCCATCGCTTTATATCTACCAGCTGCTCTGAGGTTAGGATTGCCTTTGGGGGTTTTGCCTATTTTTTGGAGGGTTTGGATGAGTGTCACTACACGGCACTGGCCAGGTGTCATGGCCCAACAGACCAAAACACTGAGACTTCTCCCCCTTCCCTCCTATGCACACTCCTTGCCCTCTGACTTACCTGCTATTTCCATTAAAACCACAATGGTGACCAGTGCCAGCTCTCTCCAAAAGCCACATGATGACACCACATCTATTTTCTCTGCTTTGCAAGTGAGCGTGCATTGCCAGAGCTCCCACAGTGCTGCTCTCAGTGTGAGGTTCACAACTGAAAGGCATTACACCATTGAGCTCTTATATCTAAAACTGGAATTGCCCATTTCTTCCCAAAAAGTAATTTAAAATCAGGCTGCTTGGCATGGAGATACTGGTGAGACTGGCACTGTGTGTCTCTTGCTACATGTTTCCTAAGCACAGCTGTGTTTTGTACAAACCACCCATGTTGGCAGTGGGGACATTGCTGTGGGAGGTTTGGCCTCCCAAGCCTCCTCTGAGGACTGTGTTTCCCCCAGGGAAGGCGAATGCTCCCTCCAGTCCATCCCCTCCTGCACTCTCTGAGTGAATATCAGACCACACTGCCCTGCCCTGCTCACCCACTTCCAGCAGAAGTCTTGTAAGTCCCCTGAGCGTGAAGATGCCTAAGGATCACACACCTAGGTCCTAAAACCATCAGGGATCAGCTCACCTGCTCAACCTTAGCCACACACAGATGTGAGCAGTTCATCCTGCTGTCCTCAGCCTCCTGGCATGGCCCAGGCCACCTTCCTGCCCTGAGCTGCAGCCCTGGAGCTCCTCTGAGGGATGCAGAGCTGTGTGTTGCAGGGGGATAACCAGAACAACGCTCACCTGTAGCCATATAGACACGAGAAACTGAACTGCAGCACCTCTCATTTTAACTAAAAAATACATAAAAATAGAAACAAGTAACACAGTCGTAGAGCATGTCTGCCTTCCAAATGGAAGTGCAATCATCCAGAGGTTGAGCTTAGCCAGCAATAACTCCCGGGCTTTGAAACAGGCTCTGAGACAGAGACCCCGTGTCTCTTTTGTTCGTTAGCACAAGCCACCCCTGGGCACATCATACGGGCACAGCTCTGAGGTGAGCTGTAGCCAAGCTGGTAATGAGCTAGGATGTAATTAGCAATGTTAGAAGGGCTGGATTGGGCAGATGGGAGCTGAGGAGGCTGCGCTTGCTGTGAGGCAGCCTTTTATACGTGTTGGCCTGGGACCTACAGCAACGTGTGATGGATGACCCTACACATCAATAAGCCATTTGAATGGTACACCAGGACATCTGTGCCCCTTGTCTTGCTACAGGGCAGTTGTACCCTCTCCAATAAATCAAGCCAGAATGAGGTTTCCCTGAGTAATTTGGGTTACCCTCTTCTACCATTTGGGCCAGCTCACCAAGCTTTAAAACAACTGTTCAGCTAGGGGAGGTGAGGCCCACCTGCAAGACAAGAAACCTCAGATTTCTTTGGCCATGGATCTTCACCTCCCAGCAGACTCCAGCTTCTGCCTTAGAGCAAGTGCTGTCTCCAGACACAGCCTCAAAGCCTCTGTGGGGTGGCAGGAGGAGTTGCCAGGCCCAGACTTGTAGGAACCAGAAATACTGTCAAATTTCTGCTGCACTGCCTTGCCTTTGCCAGAGTACAGGCTTTTAGCATTGTGGGTTTCTTAATATTGTTAATGTTGGGAGGCTTTATTATTTTTGTTGTTGTTATTATTATTTGCTATTTTTACTACAAGTGCACCCAAAAACCACCAACCAAGCTGAGGACTCAATTGTGCTAGGTAATATGAAAACAAGCAGCAATCCCCAAAGAGTTTTTAAAGTCAGAAATTGATATCCTATGAAGACTAGGCACAGTGAATCTTTCAAATACAGATTTTCTGTGCAGAGCAGAGAAAGTTGTTCCTGCTTTCATTCCTCTTTGTTCCTGATACCGAGCACAAAGTGCCAAACACAAAAGCTGCACGTGCCTGTGTAACTTTTTCCCAGACAGAATATGCGCGCAAATCCTGCCACATCCAGACATTGACTCCTGAGCAGTCATTTCTTTCTGAATCAGGAAAATGACGACCTGGGCAAGGTTCTTTATTTAAAATACCAATTCTGAGGTGGCAGAGTTGACTGCAGCAGGCTCATAGAGGAGCGATCCTAAACCCCTACCATCAAAGGGTGCTACTGACTTCCTGACAGTGCATGGCACTCATGGACATGCCCCAAAAACTTTTAAAGCAGTTCGGCTCTTGAGCTTGGCTTGGTGTGCTTTGAAGCAGTTTGTTCTAAGCAAGTCATGTTCACTGTCCTAATCTGACATGAAGCCTGATGGAAAAATCTGTGATCGATTATAGCAGCAGGACAAAGAGATATGAGAGGGAAGCAATGCAAAAGAACAGATATCAATCACTGGTTTACAATGAGCCCAAAGAAGGTAGCTGGTGGTATTACAGAATTTGTAGGCAGTGTAGCACATCTTTTTGCTGTGTGTAGGTAAATACTCTGGGCTGCAGACTGTTTGTCTTACAGACAGACTGATTGGGTATGAAAAGTGGATTTTGAAGCACGGATTTTGTTGGAAAGGGACAAAATAAACCGTTGTTTTGTTACGTTGAAAATGGTGTAGCATGTAATGAGTGTAGCTGTTTCACAGCTGCTTATTGCAGTTATTTTTTAAGCTTCTACAATTTTTAATATATATTTACAATTTTTAAACAAATACAAAATACATGTTGAACACATTTGTATTGGATATGAACTAGCAGACATGGTTAGCAAACTCTTTAATGATGAGTTAGCTTTTTCCTGTTGCTGGACAAGATCAGACATCAAAGCAAATTAAAAATATGAGGCCAAACGCTGATTGCAATGTGGGCAACAGAAATCTTCCTGTCACCCTTAATAAAAGCAGTTGTAAGCTTTCAGTGTTAGTCCAGTCCATCCAGTTCATGTGTCTTTCTGTCTTTATCTAATCTAATATATAGTCATGAGATAAATTACAGAAGCATATGATAAATTGCATTGCTATTCATTTTTGGCAAGATCACCTATACTCCAGCCACTAATTCATCTCTGCCAGGATCCGCAGTAACATACCAGATCCTTAGAACAGCCTCCAAAAAACGTCATTTAATTTTCTTTAAGAAAACAAAGAAATTATATCTGTTGGAAAATATTCTATTTATCTTCACCAAAAGAAATATCTCGCTGACACTTTTGCAAAATCACTCTGGTATAAAACATCAAAAAGTATTTATGGCATTAAGAGTCTCAAATATTAGGTCTTATTCTATTAGAGTGGGAAAGCATGATACAGTTGAGGTTTAGGGATTTCAATACAAGAATGACATCACCAAAGAATATGGTTTAGGGAATTCAACAAGTCATTATTTGGTTATTTTTGCATTCATTTGGTGTTTGTTTGTTTTTGGCTAGAGGCTTGATAATTCAGGCAGAATACACCAAACTAAGAAATATGTGACTTGCCATGCTCATTTACAGCAGTCCTCCACTCTTGAACAACAGCACCATCCTGAATCACACCAGGACCACCCTGGAGCAACAGATCCATGCATCTCCATTAGCCACCATCCTCATTCACCTGGGAGTGGAAAGAGGTATGAAAGCAAAGCAGGAAGATACCTTCTTTTCCCTTTCACCCATCAGATCCAGCTCTGCCTGTCATACAGACTGGTGGGTAGTGAAGGCCTGTGGTGAAGTGTCTTTTGATGTGCAAAGACATTCTGAAGACTTGAACATGAGGTCTTGGGAGATACAAACCAATGAAAATTTATGAGTTGCAGAACTACCCATCATCACCAGCATGATGGGGCACTAGGACACAGGTAGGACTGCACCTCTAAAGCTGGTCTCAAGACCTTGTTCTAATACCTGGTGTGATCTGTGGAACCTGCTGGGTCACCCTAAGACATCCCTGTGGACCAGCCCCACATCCCTCTGCTTCACCTCCAAGGAAGAGGGAAAGCATCAAGCTGACAGCAATGTTGTCTGGAGGAGATGTGTTAATGCCCACACCCTGGTGGGGTGCCAGCCCCAGCAGTTGCTTTCTTCTCCTCGGATCTGCTGCTTCCCCTGCTGACAGCTGCCTCTTCCTCATCCTCCTGTAAACTGCTGTGAAATGGGGCCATGATCCAGTCAACAGCTGCTGAATCTCACCCAGGAGGCTGCTTCACCTCAGTAGTAAGTGAATTGGGTTTGCATATCAAGATTTTAAAGCAATTTGGGGCATTTTGAGGTGAAAGATGCTATGGATGTGGAAAGGTGATCACTGTATTTTCTGCAAAATCTGTTATCAACCCCATGAAAACACAAGCAGTACTGCAAGATAGAGCATGAATTGAAGGATGATGTGAAAACCTGGCCCTGTTGGTGGGAGGGAAGGTTTTCCTGGTGTTTTCAGGGAGGCAAAGGCTTAATCCTACTATATTTTGGAGCCATTGAGGCATAATGGTTACGTCCAGCTAATTAGATGTATTGCTATAGGCACTAGAGAAATATGATAGACAGATGCATTCAGCTAGCTAGATCTCCCCTGGTGTAGCGAGCTGAAGTCAATTACGGAGTTAAATTGGGAAAGGTTTGACCTGATGTCATTTATATCTTGAGTCATAATTAACACTTGAAGTTCAACTCTATGGCAATTTTCTTTTAATAACACTTAAAACCTATATAGAGCTCAAAGAATTGCATAGACATGATGAAGGATGGCTTGAGTGGATGCCAGAAATTCAACTTTAGTAATTAATCCTTAAAACCCCTTTGCAAGGCATATGGGTAACATCATTGCTCTTCAGTTTCTCCTTTGAAGAAAAGCAAGGCTTGCCCAGTGTCCCCCCAAAGTCCTGCAGAGAAAGTCTGAGGCTTTTTCAACCACTAAACTCAGTGAGCTCCCATCTTTTTGTCTTGCTATATTTTTAAATTATACCAAAATCTTAAGAAAGATTATGGACAAATTGCTTGTCAGATTGCCTGTTTTTCCAATTAGAAGCTGAGCAAATGCAGTAGACAAAATCTTCCAGAAACACGGCTCCGGCTTTTAAGATTTTCACGTGGATGAAATAGGAATGGTGCTGAGGGACGAAACGTGCTCTCGGGCTGAGACCTTATAAGCTGAGTTTCAGCTCACTGCAGATTTTTATGGTCAACTTATAACTCCCTGAAAAGCAGGGGTTTAAAATGGAAGTGCTGACAAAACTTTTAAACTACAACAGTGGAAATGGCGCCGCAATAATTTATAATCTACAGGCAGCTCTTGGATTTATTATCGCAATGACAAATGCACTGTCATTGTTAATAGGATATTTCCCAGCAAGGACTTCTTGTTATGCAAGCCAGGTTCACTATGTCATGCAGCATGATAGCAATAAAGTCTACAAGAATTTGTAATGAACTTCAATTACTAATAGATTATGGTTAATGGGAAATATGTGCAGTAAAGATATGGGTTTTTATATGCGCCTTCTGGTACTCTACAAGGCAATGATTTATGCTACAATTTATGTTAACATTCTCCAGTTCGAAAAAAGCCTAAATTGGTGGAAAGCCACTCCATCCATAACAAATATTTAAGATAATTTCGCACATCATGTAAATGAAGATGTAAAATTAGATATTAATCCATTTCATTTTAGCATTTGTATTTTTATTAAAAATGAAGACTTTGCCCTACTGTGTAATGACATTAAAAATCCTATCATGGATTGCAAGCATGAATTACGCCGATGCAGAAATGGCGACAGCAACTGAGCTGTAAGTGCATTTGTTTAGTTTGCTGTTGTAATTAACGGAGCGGCAAGAGTATTTTTCTAGGTATGATTTAAAGGCACAGTACTGATGCTGCTTCCACAGAAGTATGCGATGCGGGAGGGATGTACATGTGAAGACCAGGCTCTGTCAGAGGACCTCAGTCTTTTCCTTGCCCACTTTTCTTTCCCCCAGCCCTTCTATGTGGAACAATCACTTGGAGCGATGCCTCCTCCACCAACATGGGGCTGACCCCTTTCTGCCCTGCAAACCCCCCATGGAAAGGTCCTGGCACAGCATCAGGACCCCACTTCTGCTGGGTTTGCTGTTTGCATGAAGAGTTGTTTCTCCTCCTCCTTTTCCTTCTCCTCTTCCTCCCCTCTCTTCTGCTTCTTCCTCTTTGTCCTCCTCCTTCTCCTCCTCATCCTTCTCCTCATCCTCATCCTCTTCCTCCTCCTTTTCTCTCCCTCTAGCTTTTACCCCTGAACCCATAATATAATCTGTTCAGTCCAAGGATGTCTCTCCTTTTTTTTTTTTTTTGTTTTGTTTTGTTCTATATTTAATTTTTCAGAACCAACTCTGACAAAAGGCACATATAGATACAATGTTAAGGGTTATATTTGCTCAGCCATATTTCTGTAAAATGTTTACATTTCATATCTAAAACTTACTCAGCCAGAAAGGGATATCCATGCACAAAGAATATACAGGAGGAGCCTTACTGGTGTGTCTTTAACACAAGTAGCCTTATACCCTTCTTGTTTCAGTCTGATTTATGCCAGTTTAAGGCCATTGCTCTCAGTAAACCTCTGCACAGAGCACATAAAAAAACCCTCTAGGAGGTATACATTCACCTTATAGGGGTGTGAGTGAGGCAGACCTAGCCCGTTGGCCTCCGCAGGTTTGCAAAGAGCAAGATCTGGACACTTGCCTTTGGAAGAAAGTTCTGCGGGATGAGATAAGACAGGCTTTTGGGGAGGAAAACAACTAATTCAGTGTGGAAAGCACACAGGTAAGCTCAAAATTGCCGTATAAATTGAAGTCTGTAGTGGGTCCGGACTCCCCAGACATGCTCTGGAGCAGCAGCATCTTGCTGTACAATTAAGGGTGATTCTCGCATGAAAATGTGGCTCTTCAGGCTATTATGAAGTCGTTTGAGAGATTTACAAAAACTCCTTCTTTTTTATGGTCAAATGAGCATAAAATTGTCCTTCCGCACACTCATTTCCTGCTAAATAATACTTGCAGCACTTACTTCTTGGAAGTGTGTGTGTTGCAAATTTAAAATTAAAAATAATGTATCCCTTAAGGGTGCTATTCTAATTCAGTTTTTCCCCAGCCCCTCAACAGGAGCAGCTGCACACGCAGAATGGACTTCACTGCATTTCCCACCGCCACCCTCATCTTATTAATGAAGTTATCCTTACAATTCAAAGTCATGGCAGAGGATGCCCTCCCAAAGTAGATAAGGAGTTTTCTTCTCCAGCTTGGGGTGAAAGTGCCTTTTCCCTAGTGAAATCTGCTTTTAAAAAAGCCCCCATGTAATACCATGCACTCAGCAAACACTCCCTTTGTTATCCTTTGAATCTCTCTTTTTTTTTTTTTTTTTTTTTTTTTTTTTTTATTGGCCATACCATCCTCTTTTCTCCCCAGATCCTCTTTGTCGTCCTTGCTCTCTCCTGCTCAGGCAAGAGGTGGGACCGTTGCCAAATCTTTGGAACAAAACTCCCCAGAAAACTCTAAAGCATTTGTTTCTGGTGTTTTTGACCTCTGTTAACCGTAAAACAGCAGGCCATGCATGTGCATCCTGTTGCTGGCTGTAGTTCAGCTTTTCCTTTTGTTATGGCATTTCTGTGCCTCCCCAAGATACGTCACTTCTGACAGGGTTGTGTGGCAATATTCAGAGGTCACTGCTTCCACAAGCACCATTAACAAGAGGTCGTTGACAACACAAAAGAGCTATGGAAATAACTGTAAATTTTAATGTGCTTTCCATTAGAAATGCGTGCAGGAATCTGTCCTAATGAGAGATTTTCTTTCTCTCCCTCACTGGCACATCACTGTAGCAGCTTACAGATATGCCGAGGTCTCCTAATGCAAGAATCTGTGCATAGGGCTGAGTAAAAGTGGCAATAGATTTTCTTCAGCTCAACAGCTGAGAAATATTGTGGAAATGTTCTAAAACACACTGGAATTAATATTTTATCAGTAGGAGAATTGTGTGTTTCAAATAATTCACTCTGAAATGAGTATAAATGGCTATTAGTGCCTGATGCATTCTCTTGTAAATCACTTCAAATCTTCAATAATCTATATTGTTTCAGAAATGTATATGCAAAACTAAAACATCACTTCATGCTGCTAAAGCATTGCCTAAATAAACCATTTCTACCCTGGACCGAATTCTTTCAATGGCAGAAATCACACCTGTTTCACTGGATATACCGAGTATTCACGCTATTAAAGTCATTCAACAACCGTATTGTATTCTGTTATGCATTGTGCCCCGCAGAGAGCACAAAACTTCTTACACCCATGAAATCACTCAACAAAAGAAATGCATCAGCTCTGGGAGCAGCGACAGCCCTGCAAAGAGAAGGGGCTGAGGAGGAGAAACACCTTCTTGCTGGACCCCTTGCACCATGTGCCGGGCAGACCGACCTGATGTGGTTCCACTGGCAAGGAAACAAATCCCACTGAAAATTGTCATTTGGCTTCAGGGTTTATTTTTACATCTTCCAAGCTAGAAATCTCACAAGGCATGCACGGCCATTGCTGCCAGGCTAGTTAGAGGCTACAACCAGATGGTTTGTGCGTTTAATTAAAAATTAGAAAAGGCCCCGTGTAACAGCAGCAGCTGATTCCTAACCAAGGCTTTGCATCAGGACTTGTCAGCAAAATCCACCTCTTGAGGTTGATTGTTACCACTCCTGTGCCACAACCACCTTCAGACCCTTCCCTCTTGCAGTACCAGTATGTACCTGGTACCCAAATCACTTTTATGGCATCTTGCAAGAGTCACCAAGAAGCTGAACATTGTGTATTTGGTCTGTAGAGGGTTTTTAAATGAATATGACCTAATCATGTATTGATGGCTATTATCCATCAGCCAGAGGAAGTGGTCTGGTTTCTGCAGTGTTTGAGTTGATGGTCCAAGTTACATCTGATTACACAACATCCATATGATAAAGCACAATTTACTGCTGAGTTACAGGTTCGTAGATTAGTACAGAATTAATCTCACTATTAAAGTTCATGTATAACAACAGATGTTAGTAATGATTTCTTAACAGGCTACAAGAAGTAAACTAAGTAGAAGTAAACTAATCCATTTATAAACAATGTTTTAGAAACAAAATGTGTTAATTCAGGGCTCAATCACTATTGCACTCAGGTTGTTATTAAACAGCACCTTCCCATTTCTTTTTTCACTGCATCCAGGCTTTTTTAATTCTTCCGTTATCTGATGCTTTAGCTCAGGAGGAGCAGTTTTAGAAAAGTCCAATGTTTCTGTCAAGAAATCCAGCAACAACTCCCCATCCTTGTCCCCTTCAGTAAAGCAGCAGGTTATGTCCATGTTGGATGGGAGTTCGTGGAGCTGGTACTTCAGCCCAGCTGAATCCAGCATCCTTTTGATATCAGCAGAGGACACGTAAGTGCAGAGATCATCTAAAGGCAAGGAAGATCCGTACTTCTTCCACAGCGTTTCCCAGCCACTGTTTTCTGAGAGACAAACCATAACA
The DNA here is from genome assembly GCF_964211825.1 of Aythya ferina. Classification (NCBI taxonomy): domain Eukaryota; kingdom Metazoa; phylum Chordata; class Aves; order Anseriformes; family Anatidae; genus Aythya; species Aythya ferina. The sequence continues at coordinate 35,784,970 of NC_140303.1, read as the reverse complement.
AAAAGCACTCAGACACTATTTGAACAAATCTTTGATCGTTTGTTTTATCTTGCAGCTGTCCGCAGAGATGGGGCATGTGTCCTGGGGCAGAGGGGAGGTGGCTGCCTGGCTGCCCCATGCCTCTGTTCTGGGGCTGTGGGAGATGAGGGACATGTCACCAACCCACAGCTACTTCTGAGCCCCCAGTGCATGCAATCTTCCCCCCTTCCTCTCCCAATGTGCTCCAACTCTATTCCATGCACGTGTGCCATTGCAGTGGCCGATATCTCTGAGAGGTATGCTTCTATAGTACACATATTAAGCACCAGCTATTTACTAACATATTGATTTAAGCTATTAAGTTTAAATCATCCACCATTTTGGCAGACCAAATACTTTCCCATTCCTTCACCCAAGTACTTTTTGGTTGAGCTACATGAGAGCTTCATTAAAATACCTATTGCCAGTAAACTATCTACCTGCAACATGAAATGTATGGTGTGCAAAACCCTGGTCACATTAACCATGCAGCTGGACGTGTGGTGGAAAAATCCATTGTCCTGGCCTTCAGCCTTCATTCCCACCATGGTCAGAGGCTGTCTGGCACGGGCAGTGAGCAGGGCTCCCCTCATCCCAAGCAGGCCTCCCCAGTGGTGCCAGAAGGATGTCTGGGCTGTGTTTTATTTGGGCTGCTCAGAAATGAAGAGACAGGAAGGAAAAGGCTCCTGTAGCACTGCAAGCACCTCCAGAAGAGAGCCCATGCTAAGCCCACACATATGCTCACTCCTCTTCTCAAGGGACATTTTACAAAGAAAACCAGCTGGGTAAGCTAAAACCTCCCCAGATACATCTTCACTTCATTGTTTTCCTTCACCCTGGATCTGTGTTTCAGCACTTCTGCTACAAGCCATTTATAAAAGGATCACCCAGAATGACTGGACAGGATGAAAATAACTTTGAGCCTAATGAGCAGCTCTTGAGAGTTATGACTATAAATCTCCATAACTGCTAAAACAAGTTGCTCTGCGGTTTTGCAAATGCTTTATCTGCAAACAGTTATTTATAGTCAAATAAACAGTTTGGTGTTTAGAAGGGCTACAATATTTTCTTTCACCTGGTGGAAATTGAATGCAGAGCGCTAATTGCAGAAAATTTGCTGGTGTCAGTGTTGTGTGACTCAGTGCCATCTCTGAGCCGAGCAATTATACACTACCTGAACGAAGCATTATTATAATAGCTCTCGATAGGCTCAGCATATGGCGCTACTTTTGTTTTCAAGGCGATGTAAACACATTTTTTAAATGTGTTAAAAATAACACCATATAGCTCTTGCAACTCGCCTGCTCTCCTGGCAGGGATGGAACAGGAGGCATTGCAACCTTCACTGACTGACCAAACCCTCTCCTATCAATCCTATTCCCAGAATGGTTTTTAATTAACATATCCTAATGTGTTTGTGTTGGAGACGACATTACCTTCATTTTTTGAAATGAGCTTTGTTGTGCTTATCTTCCATTACCTCTTTTTGCTTCAGTGCTCATTTTGGTAGCAGCTTCTTCCTTCCCTTCTCTACACACTTATTTCCCTCAAGGTTTTCTCCCCTCCTTTCCCCTCTGCTATTCTGAGCTCCTCTCCTCTCTCCCATTTTCTTGTCGGACCTAGCAATTCCCCTTGCTGCCCTCTTTCTCTATAACTGACACATCTACCCAGACGTGTTATCATGTCCCACCTTATTGAGATTAATTCTGATTTTCACAGGGACACCACCCTATCCATTAACTGTATCTGCAGAAGAAACAGCCATTACCAGCCACTTGTATGTCTAACCTGCTCTGTCTGAATGCAAAAGAGCTAAAATTATTCATGCAACCGTGGGGCATCATGAGTTGAAGGTGCAAAGAGAAGAAACAGGAGGAATGAGAAAACAAAGAACCGCCTGGCCTGGGGAGGATTTCAAATAGTTTTCATAAATTCAATTTTTTAATCAAATTAATTTTGAATAGACATGTGTTCCTCCCTGTATTCACATTTCATGAATATCCAGAGGGACAGGTTAAGCAACTGGAAAAGTGTTTCAATTAACTACAGGCAAGTAATCAGCAATAAACTGATACTGTGATCTATTCTCATTACTCAAACAACAAGAACAATAACTCAGATCATTTAAAATATAAAATTCTTGTAGTGTACTGCTTTAAAGCAAAATCATTTTGGAGAAAAATTGTTTGAATAAATTCAGGTTGGAGAAGTGCCCTTTTTCTGTGGACACTTCATGAAGACAAAAAAAAGTGGGGGGGGGGGAGGGGAACTTCATCAAATACATGGCAGTTTGCAGATATGTCCAAATTCAATAAAAAAAATAGCTTACACTTCTGAACAAATGGTACTTAACAGCCCTGAAAAAAATTGTTGAATGTGACTGTTTACACAACTAAAATGTCTATAGTTTACATGAGGAAAATTAAAGGCTTTCTAGAGTCAAAACAGACCCCACTACTTCCATATCTCTAGCATACCATTTCCTCCTGGATTGACCACAGAGCATTTCTTTCAGTTCTCAAACAGCCTGAAAATGCTGTTTTCCACCCAAAAGGACTATATTAAGGAGATGGGCAGTTTGAGAAGAAAATGAGCCATATGTCCTCTAACACCTGCTGTACAGCACAGCCGAGCCCTGCTGTAGCTGTTTGCTTAATGCTGCACATCTCCAGGAGTGAGACAATGCTGTGCCCAGACTGAAGAGCCTTTTACAGGGAACAGCTGTAGCAGAGGCTAAAGGAGCTCTTGCTCTGTCACTGGCCTGGCTGTAGGAAGGGGAAGGGGAGAAGGTAGAAGGTGAGAGAAAGGTGTTTAGTGCCCATGGCATGGGTTTACTGCCTCACAGAGCCTTCAGCTTTTCAACCTGCAGCACAGAGCTGGGCAGATATAGACGAGATGCAGGTTTCCATAGCTGTAGATGAATGGGCACCATTTACTCTATAAAGGGGTATTTAAATCAAAAATACATATTGTTTTCTTGCCAGCCTGTGCTGAACTCGCAAAGACCCCAGAAGTGCCCACGGCTCTCGCCTCACTGAGTGTGTTGTGGAGCAGCTCTCACCTGACACCACGATGATGAGGAGCTTTGCCTGTGCTTCCAGGAGGCTGTGGAAATACTGGATAGTTGCTGGGACATCTTTCACATAATACAGCATCTGGGAAGAGCAGAAATGCTTACAGAGACATGCTGGGATCCTAGAGAACATTATAACTTGTACCACAGAGCAACCCTGACAGGAGAGCAGCGGGGTGCCAAGGTCCATCCACAGGGTGCCAGCCTGCTGGCAAGGACAGCCCCATGGGCTCGGGTCTGCTCTCCCCATCCCCAGCACCGAGCTTGTGTTCACTCATTAACCTGGGATAAAAAGGTTTGCCTCCCTTAGCAGTGAGGATGGCTTGTAATGGCTTCGGTATACTGGGGAATACAAAGGCAGTTTCACAGAGAGGACAAGGAGCTTTGAAAACACTAGTTAAAATGTATTTTTAGTTGACTGTCGCCCACATCCTGGTTAATAGGACTACCGTGCTCAAAGCTGCTTTGCTGTAACTCATCTTTCATTTTTTTGCAGTTCACTTCTGCTTAAATACTTTAAATTACAGAGAAATAAACTCACCTGTCTCCCCCTTAGAGTGGATAATGAGGTCACATACCTTATGCACACTTTAAACAACCAAATCTCTGACAACAGCTACTCTGCAGACTTTTACCTGAATCATGTGAATGAAGTCCCATTTTTTAGACTTCTTTTCTGCATTCATTCGACTTTCATATTCATAAGCTGTCTCCTTATGCCAGGTAAACTTTACATTCTCGAGGTTTGATGTCGCCGCCACACGCTCTGAAATATGGGAGAAGACAGGACAGAGTTATCTCAATTGCAAATATGGGATCGATTTCCATTCAGAGCTTTAATAACATCCAAAAGTCATATTTAGGCAAAGTGTTTTGTTACCAATTTAACACAGCAGTGGAATATTTAAAACCTTGAGGCTGTGTGTGAGAAGAAGGCTGTCCAAGTCTTTGTTAGGTGAAACCTTAGGAGGGTCTGATTCTTTCCCCTTTGCACCCTCATTTGGTCTCCTCCAGTCTTTACCTGATTAAAAAAATAAATTAAAATCTTTCTCGTGGTTGGTTCAAGCTCCATTTGCCATGGCAAAGGGTCTTCCAGCCACTGACTAAATAAATACAGGAGCTTGAGGATTGATTAAAGGGGCTGTGTAGGAGACAAGCACAATTAAAAGCTTGAAAAGAGCAGAGGAAACAAGTGGCTCAGGCAGGGAGAGCATCATGGGGATGAAGGGAAAAGAGTTTTGCTTCATGAGCAAAGCCCAATCTCCTGACCTTGGGCTTCTGCTTCTGTGTTCAAATAAATGAGATTTTCAAAAGTCCAGAGTTTTGGTCAACCACTTCAAGAGAAAGGGCTAACAGTGATTTAGAGCAAAGACTTTAGAAAGAGTGACACGTGGTATGTTTTCAGACCTTGATGCAATGCACATCCAATGGCAGATGAAAGCCGAGAGCTGGAGGAGTGGATTCAAAGCATAAGTTATACCAAGAGGCCTGGCTCACCGCTGCATTTTGTTGCTTTTATAGCAGCAACACTGAGGGATGATTTTGCATTTTAGGAGATGCTGGAATACAAATGTCCATCTGCTGGCATATGGAGCTCATCTTGCTGTGCGCCTGCTTGGGGCTCAGGATTGCTCCAGGACAAAGCTATCCCTGATGCGATTCCCGTGCTTCACTGGAGTTAACATAAATTTAAAACTTAAATGGCCCAAAGGCAGACTGAGCCTTAGCTACAGAACACATGCTCAGAACAACACGATTTGCTAACACCAGTGCCTTTACTCCGTTAATCATAATGTTCCTCCTTTTGGGCTCTGTTAGGATATATCCCTGTCAGAGAGATGAGAAATGCTCCATCAGTGCTTATCTCCTCTCTTTTGTGGACGGAAATGGGCCACCCCTTTCTGCTGCTGCTGCCACTGCTCTGCTTGCTTCCATTTATCTGTCACTGGCCCCAGCACTTGCAGTTCAGGTTTAATTTGCTGTTTTAAACTCGGGCTTGCTTCAGCAGCAGTTCATATCACCATCACACATAATCTGGTGCAATCTGCTCCAGCTCAATTGCTAGGCAGTCTGCAAGGAGACGCTAGGAAGGGAAGTGAATTGCATGCCAAAGTGGGCTTTTAAAGCCAACATTTCAGAAAGGACAAACTCATTCTGATTATGGGAAGTTGCTGCCTGAAGATTCATCCGAACCCAAAACATATCACCCTAACAGCTTTGAAAAGTTTTCCTTAAATTTTATCCTCATTACAACCCAGATTGCTATCCTGGCCAGAAGCCATTTGCACGCCCTTGACTTGGTGCTGGACTGAGCGCAGCCGCACTGTAATGCTTGGGCATCAGCAGCACGGCTTGTCGTGGTGCCACCAAAGCCACGGCCATGGTCACCAAGGGGCTTCACCTTGGCACAGAAGGAAAGCCAGAGACTGGACATAGGACTATGAGGAGAGCCTCCAGCATATGGCACGGCCTAGGAGAAAGCTCATTTTGCCATCACTGTCAGTCCCAGGAAGAAAGTTTCTCCTGTGAGCCTGGCGTCTCCTTCCCAAGGAGACAGCAGCTGGTTAGGCAGAAAACATAGCTACTGAATCTTCAGAGGCACAGATAATGCTTCCAATTCTCCTCGGAAAAGGGGCTCAGAAACCTAATTAATGATACCTACTGGGGACGTGATTAATTACCAAATAAGAAAGTTTAAAGAAAGAAATTCAGATGAATATTTCATTTCTAGTTTAGCATAAAACTTAAAATAAGGACAACATCTTATACTTTCTTTAACTTCCTACTGGAACAAAACTCCCTGAAATAGGACAGGACTGCCAATTAATTGGTTGCAGCCAGTGAATCTAGTGCCCAAATCCTCCAATATACAGCGAAAATGTTCTTCTGTCCAGTCTTTACCATCTCAGTCTGGAACAACATAAAAGCTGCTGGGAAGCTACCTTTTCAGGTCCATGTAACACAGAGACAGGTATCAAGAAATGATGCATTTCCTCTGATTGCTGCTTTTTTTTTTTTTTTCCCCTTTATCTTCCTCAGGTGGTTTCATACTGGGAATGTTTTGTTTTCAAGGACCTTAGAAAGAGTAAGAGTAAGATTTACAATGTGGTTTTATAATCTGGTATTTACTATGGTCTGGAGCATTTCCAATAATGCAGACTGCTGATGAGGTTCATTCATTACTGCCACATCCATTCAGCCGCTGTTTTCTGGCGAGCTGGGCTCTGCCCAGGGCTTCTCATGGCCTATATGATGTGATGGGTGTAACCTCCATACAAGACCATAATTACACGCTAGGTAAAGCCTGGTAGGTGTTAATACAGTGATAAACCAGCAATGTAATCAAATTGTGGACTGATATTTAACATTCATTTTGTAGGACAATCTAACCAAAGCACCCCTCCTTATCCTTTGTCCTTGGAAAATGCTTTGGTTTCTCCCATGAGCATAGCTCAGATTGTCAGGCTGGTGGAAGGAAATGAACTCTAAGCCACTGAGAGCAGACACACAGCAAAAAACCTTCCCTATCAAGCTCGCTTTCCTTACAATGTTTTCTAAATCAAAATAACGCAGTTCACACTGTGGGGATTAGCTACTTGGAAACTGTTTTAAGATATGTGAGAATTACCATGAGACACTAAAATCAGTGTTGCTGCAGGATCCCAGCTCGGTGCAAGCTGAAGGAGAATTCTTTCTGAAATACAAGGTCTTTGCTCTGTTCCCATACAGTCACACACCACTTTCCATGTTGCTTAGCTTTTGAAGTCTGCCTACCTGCAAGCTTTTGCCATGTTCTTTGAGTTCTTTGCAGTGTAAGAGACAAAGATTATAGTGAGAAAGCAAATGTAGAAAAGCAATGATGTCAGAAAAGCATAAAATAATAACTTTCTTAAGTTTTAAGAGCCAATTCTGGCAAGAAAGCCTTTGAACGTGGGGTCATCCAGCATTCAACTCTTTTAATGCATTTAGAGTACTTAATGTAAATTTAATTTATTTAATGTAAAAATACCTTTGTACTTGAGGATTTGTTCAGCACTTGGCTCTACCACCTCGTTGTTGATGGTGACCCCTGGATATCTGGCTTGTACAGCTGAGAGGATCTGCAGGTCAATCTCTCCTAGGGAAAGAGGCAACATCGCACAAGAGATGAAAGCAAATCTCAGGCAAACATCATCTCCAGTACCACCAGAAGGCCAGTTTTGAAGTTTGATTCCTGCCCTTTGGATACTGAAAATACACTCCATAGGTACATGTAGGTTCTTTGAATTCTCAGCAGATTACCACTGAGGGCAGAGCTGTAGGATCTAATAAAATAAATAACAGTCCCAACTATCTTTATTCCTCCTCTCTCACCACCACCAGCAGTGCCAAGGGAAACCAGACACAGTCCTGTGGGTGGTGTGACCTTGTGCTTTCTAGACACGGCCAAACCTCTTGGGGAAGATGCTAAATGACCATGGTGGCCATTTATAACAGTGGTACTGGTTTGGATGGTCACAACTCACCAGGGAGTCAATAATAAAATTTCAGCCTCAGTGGTTAACGTGTCATGGGGGTGAGGAAGAGGAGAATATGTAAACACATTGGAAGCATTAAAAACATGCTCTTGTCCAGATTTAGCATGCTGTGACTTTTTCTATAGGATGAGCAATGCACATACCATCTATATTTACATAATACCCCAGACCTGAGTGTATTTTTTTGTACGGAATAGTTCTCCCCTGGCACCATTCAGGACAGCTGCAATTATTCTCCCAGTGGAAGCACCCATACATGTAAGGTTTTAAATTTAAACAGAGCTGCCATCGCTCCTGGCCACCTCTCCCCATCTGCCATGTAGGAAGCTCAGGGAGATGATGCTCCTGACTGAGGCATCGGTCTGGGGACAGCATGGGGCTGGCTTGGTTGCCTCTTGCAGGGCTTGCTTCTGCTTATTCTGCCGGAATAAATTTAGGTGAAAAAGACAATGGAAGAATAAATAAAAGAATAAATAGAAGAAGCAGAGCCATGCCAGCTGTAATGTGTACCCTGGAGCTCAATCCAGCACATGGTCCTTCCCTTGGAGGGTCCTTCGCACCATGAGGAGCTCTCTGCCTGCTCCTGGCCCCACCATGAGACACTGCACCCCGAGGGTCTCACCTGCTCATTTACGCCCCGAGAATTTCACATAAAAAGTGAGGAAAAGTTCAATCTTTTCAGACTTATGTCTTTCATAAAGCAACTAATAACACCAAAATTTATGTGACATCTGGGCAAGCACATTCTTTGAGGGAAGGGAAATCGAATTTCTGAACTAGCATAAATAGCTGTGGCTTCACTATCACTGCAGACCCCGTATTTTGTTGGAAATTCAGAGGAAAGTCTGTCATTTGCAGGCTGCTGTGGTAAACTCTGGAAACACAGAATTTGGAAGTTACTACTGCAACATTTTTTTTATTTTTGGTTTCTTTACCAACTTTCTATAAAATGGATTAGCCCTTTGAAAGGGCTTCACAGGTCCTGACTAAAAAAAATAATAATTGAATTTCCCATTTCCATATGCAGGTAAGTTAATATATTTCCTTCCACTCCTCTGCGGCCAAACCACCCTTGTATTGTTTTTAACCAAAAAAAATAACTTTGATTCATAATTTAATCCACAGCCTTAATTGACTTTGGTTAGCTCTTTTATATGCAAACAAGTGTCCTGAGGCATTTTACAGTCAAATCTGCGGCAGCTTGCATTATCAACAATTTGGCAATTAGGCTATCCGAATTATTTAAACTCTCCAACACAATTACCTTTTAAAGGCTACCACTATGTTCGCCATTAAGTTTCTAATTAAACATTTTACGTAACGGGATAGTTTATAGCACAGTTGCTGCTTTATAGCGGCGCTGATGACTTTTATGGTTTTTAAAGGTACAGAGTGCTGCGCGCTGGAGTGTGAACTTAATAAGGCAGAGGCTGTAGGCAAAGGCAGGAGCTTGAGATGGGCGGGGGTAATGGGATATTTTGCTACGTTAAATGGTTTGCTTCTTTCTCACAGTGGAAAAAGTGCACAGGAGGTGGAAAAGTGGAAGAAAAGCATCCTTGCCTTCCGTGCTGCCTCCCTGTGCAGTGCAAGGATGGGGCCATGGGGGCTGGCATCGCGCAGGGGAACTGGATCCCCCAGGTTAGCTCCTGCCCAGGTCCCCATGGACCTGCAGCAGGGACGAGAAAGCCGGGAAATGGGCTTTGCTGGTTCCTTACTGCACATCCACCATGCCAGGCTGGAGTGCCCCTGGTTAGGGAGTGAAGCACCTCACTAACCAAGCAAAGTGTTCCTCTTAAAAGCAGTATTTTTTGTGTCAGAGGAATGGTTTTCCTTGCTCAGAGAGAAATGCTCCTGCTCTGTCACACTGTCTGTTTTATAACTAACACCCACCATTTCCTTACATTTATTTTTTTACTTATTGGGAGAGATTAACAAAGCTGAGATTAGTATTTGGAGTTGTTATGACTAAAGCACTTAAAATAAATTAACTGTTTGTAAAAAAATTTAGTTTAATGGCTTAACGGGCAGAGCAGAATTAGGAAACACAGGCTTTAATTAAGAGGGAACTTAAGCCAGAATTTAATGAGGAGAAACACTCTCTGCTGTTGGTATTGTTTTTCCACCCAGCTGACTTCAGAAAAGAGACGTACTTCTCCTGATCCCCCAGATCCCAGTGAGACCTGGCCAGAAGACACTCAGCCCTTCATAGGGATGGAAACACACTGCGAGGTGCTGCTAGGGTGGGATGGAGACAATTAGGTACAGGCAGGGTTGGCGGTGTCCCCCCCCTGTGCCATCAGCGGGTGGCACAGAAACCCAAGGGGCAGCTGGAGCCTCTCTGAGCTTGAGGGGCAATGTGGAGAAGAAGGTTTCTCCTGGAGGACACGCAAGAGTCAGGGTGTGGGGCACAAGCTGGTTTTACTCTATGGCCACTTCCTTCTGCCCCCTGCAGAGGACTTCTTGAGAAAAGCCTTTCCTTCCCTCCCCACTCTTCTCTGCAACTTGCAGTCCTCTAGCCAAAAAAATAAAAAATAAAAGGTTAAAGCTTATCAACAGTGAAGCTCACGGCATACCTGCTCCGCCACCAACACTTAGAATATTGATTGCAGGCTTCCCATGTCCAATACTGCAAAACATTATTTATAAATGTTAGCAGAGCTGCCCAGCAGATAGGGTTGCATGCATTACGCGAAGTGCCAGGGATGCTAGGAATTAAAACCTGCAGGACAGACCCAAAAGCAGCGTGTGCAGGTACATGCACACCCATGAGCAGGCAGGCAGGCTCAGATTCAGACCTCTGCTCTTAAGACACACCAATTTCTGGTGATTTGGGCAATTTGCAGAGGTCTCCACGTGTATTATTGCATTTTTCATGTGTCAAGGTTTAGCCGGGGTGAGTTTGCACGCAAAGAAACCACCCAGCCTTATCTCCTCCCTGCTAGGCAGGCTCTGTGCTGCAGACGAAACCTCCCCTCCTGGGGGTGGCCGAGGCCACCAGCAGCCACCTGCCACCACCACGGGACCGTGCCAAGCACTGGGCAGGGCTTTCTCCCCATTACCTTGCCAGCACGCCGGGCAGCTGCTGCTCCACAAACTCCTGCATGCACTGGTGCTCGGTCGACTTCGCCAGAAAGACACGGAAGGACTGGAGGTACCTGCTGGGGTCGGACAACAGGCTCCGCATGGAGGAAGCCATGCCGAGTTTTGGGAGGCTGTTCACGGTGAGGGGATGGTTTGTTCTCCGCAGCAATCCCCTGCACCCAGGGGAGGAACAGCAAACAATGCTTAGTACACACTGGGATAAAGCCAGGGCATCTCGTGTGGCTGAACAGGGAGGTGACGGTGAAGCACAGGACTTTGCTCCCATCCTCCACCAGCTAATTTACATTAGGGACGGAGTGCTTAAAGAAATATTACGCAATGTTGCGATAGAAACCATAAATCAGGTCTGAGCAGCAAATGGTAATGTATCATGGTTAATCTCTGCGAAGGAAATGCCAGCATTTTTTAACTGTGCTGACACAGGGCACTCTTACTACCCAGTGAAAGGGTCCTGAGACACCTCCCAAGGAAAAGAAAAATTCCCCTATTCCCTGAAGGCATGGTGAGGCTTGGAAAGCTTGGCCTGGATTAGAAGAAAGAGCAGCACACTTCTCCAGAGATGCTAGCAGATGTCTTTATCATGTTTTCCTTTCCTTTTTTTTTTTTTTTTTCTTATATATATAGAGAATCTTTTGATGTGATTAAAGACGATGCTGGCAGTGGGGTAGAAACAATAAAACCCTTTAAAACGCACTCGGTAATTTTCAATTCCTCTGAAGATAATGGTGCAATTCCCACAAGCAAAGCAGTTACTTCCCGAAAGCCACGTGGCTTACTGGAATGGATGCCGTGAGAAACGTGGCACAGGGAGACACCCACGGCCAGGGAGGCAGTGGGTGCTCCCCAGGACCACCAGGCATGTGCTGGGAATGACCAAAACCACAATTGGTGTCCATTGGGTCTTGTCCTCACCCACAAGGAGGAAAAGGAACCCTTTGTAGATGCCACACACAAGGGCCAGCCTGTGACTTCCCCCTCTCCTCCCTTCCCCTGGCCAACCCCCTTCCAGCCCCCCTGGTTATTTTTATTGCTGTCATTGGACTTCTGTCTCTTTTCAATGATAACAACAGCTGCCTGGCTTTGCTCGGCTTTCTTTTCTACCGGTGCCAAAAATAACGTCCAGCTCGTGACAAGGCTTTATTTTTGCGTCCCGTGAGCTGCAGCTCCCCAAGTGCTAAGGACTCCAGCAGGAGGCACTCCTACAGCTCCTCTTTATCTGAGGACACAGCAGGTGCTGCTCCAGAGCTCGGGCACAGGCTGCCACCGTGTCATGCCATCCATCAGCAGCATCTCCTCCTAAGGACCACCACCAGGGCAGACACAGCACACTTCCTGTGTCCCACCCCCTCTCACACAGCAAACTTGTGTGCATTAATCAGAGAAGGTGAAAAAGATGGCAGAAAAGCATTAAAAACTGCTCGCTCCCAGATGCCCATGAGGGCTGGCTGGCGCAATGAGGCAGGGGAAGGCAATGGGGCCCCCTGGCCATGGAGCTGAGCCCCCCCCCCCCACAGCCTGCCTGGGGCTGATTTAACGAGTCTGGCTTCCTTAGATAAGAGAGGCAATCCAGCCTGCATATTAGAAAGACAGACCAACAAACTGCAGCTAAATCGACTCCATTACCTGAAGGGCCATCACTCAGGGGACATGCACAGAGAGACTGTGACGTTGTCTGGCCAGGCAGACCTTCCCGAGCCCTCTCAACCACCCACCAGCAGCCACCACCTCTTTTCCAGGTGCCTAGCACCAGAATCCCCAGCATTAACCTGGGGAAACCAAGCACAGACATTGCCTCAGAGAGTAAGGATGCCTACACCTGGCTGTACACGGGGTGAGAATACACTCTGCCAGCCCAAGAAGCAAGCGGTAGCATCCTTGTTTACCCATTCCTCAGCTCAGCTCTGTGCTTTTCACTTTATATGTACAAAGAGGTTTTGGCACTTGCTGCTGAAATATTTTACTGCCTTTCATCTCAAAAAAATATTTTGCAGTTAATGAGAGGAGATTTAGATAATCAACCTTTCTTGTCCAACTCCCCGTGCTTCCTGTGATTTAATTTGCCCACCCCCGGCTCGGCAGTCTCTAACAAACAGCCGAGATTCATTTTCATGTTAGGTGCAGTTCGAGGAATTTGTCTCATTTATTTCATTCTGCTTTTGGCTGCTCGAATTTGCCCCATTTATTTCATTATGTGTTTTGCTGTTTAAACTGCAGCTAGCTAACTTTAAAAATGAAGAAAATAATAATAATCAAAAAATAAGATAGAGAAAAAAAGGATTTTTTATTTTTTTTTTTAATCAGGATGATATAGAAACTTTGGGGTAATAATGTTCATTTGGACATGATCCCTTCAGTGACGACCCAGATTTTTATGTAGCTTCCTAAAAAGACTGCAGCTTCAAAAGCTGTTTCTGTGCTTATGCTGCAGTGGTTTGGACCAGGTTTGCACCAGCAGTGGCAGAACTAACACTGATTAAACCCACTGACGAACTCTTTTACACCTTCAGTACGACCTCTGGCAAGAAAGCGAGTTTGCCCTCATGCTGCTGGATGCCAGTGAAGCCGATGCCCACGCAGCCCGTCCCGGTACTTACGTGTGTGGTGGTGCCTGGTGCAGCAGCTCCCTCGGCACGGTGCCCTGGGTGTTGGGGACGTGCCGTGCTGACACCCCTGCAGTGCCTCCAGTCCCACCCCCGGCCGGGAGGAGGTCCCCTTTGGGATCTGATCTCCAGGATGTGGCTGCTGAGGCAGCGGGGAGTGGAGGGATCCGGCTGTGTGGTTTGTCCCAGGTCACCAGCTGGAAAAATGTTGGGGGAAAGGGTAGAAAGGGGAAATGAGGAAGGTCCTCTGCTCACAACACAGCTGCGGTGCCACTACTGTACCTAAGCATGCAGTCTCTCCAAGCTGTCTCTGAAGGCTCCAGGATCCATTCCTGCACCCACGGGAGGGTGACAGCCACCCGCTACAGTGGCAGACACCCTGCCTGGCCTCCCGGCGTGGCTGGCACCAGAGGAGCCTGGCACAGCCATGAGGGCACCGGCAGCATTCAGACCTCGAGGTCTATCAGCACCTTGATTAGGGTCCGGATGACAAATAAACTCTGCTACGGGTATAAAGGAAATGTGACTCCTGACAAACTAGAAATGGTTATCTCAGTGTGCAAGGTACAATATTGATAGTTCACCTATAGAAACCTTTTGGTACAGGTTACTTTGCTTTTTAGGTGGCTCCTCTGCAAGCAGCAGAGATTTTGCTTATCCCTTACTTTCAAGGGCTCAAGCTTTGCTATAAGCAGTTTTAACTCAGGGAATGCAAGGGCAGAGAAAAAACATCAGCCCATGTCTGTTTTCACACTGCATTTTGGTGCTCATAGCATTAATAAAATATTTGCCATCTGTGTGCCCCAAATTATTCATTGCTCCTTCACTTTTCAAGTTTTCCTTTCGGACTTGCAGGGAGAAATGAACAGTTCATGGAGAAATGAACTGTTCACATTGTGAAAGGCTTATCAAATCACACCAGTAATAGCAATAATCCTACATTCAAAGACACAGTCACAGAAAGAAAAAAAAAACATCTCGTGGGTTGACATTTAGCCCAAAGTTTACCAAAATAAAGATTTCCTATCAGCAGCTGCAATCACTGAGAGAGCAGCTCTGGCTGGGGACAGGCAGCACTTGCTGTACTTTCCCTCTGCCCATGCGTGGCCCCGTCCCCAAAAAACTCACAGCAAAGGAGTCAGTGCACATCATGCAGCAGCCAGCAGGGCCACAGCAATGTCATGGTTTCAGACAGACAGCCCCAAGTTTATCTGCAGCAGGAATCAGAGGGGCTGGCCCCACAAACGCCCACCACCTGCGCCCTGTTGGGTAGTGCCATTGAAGCAGCTCTGCTTCCCATGGATTTGGGGAGAAAATGCTTAGTTTCAAGGTACATTCATTGCATTCCCTTGCCTTTTAGCTCCTGCTTTATGCAAAACTCCACTTGGAAAGGCAAGCAGCACCTTTTTCTCCCTTTTTTCTTGGAGCTGAATAGCCTTGGCCTGTGCTGAAGGGGAGGAGGTGCCCACAGGCTCCTGCACCCCGCTCAGTAGGGCTGGCCTTTCATTTTAAGGAGAACGAAGGCCAAGCTGTTTTTTCAGACAGCCACAATCTGGGCCAGCTTCCCTGTACAGGAGGTGCCCCGGCGAATGCTAATGCTGCAGGAACGGCTCCCTGCCAGGCTGTGGGTGCCGGCCCTGCTGCAACGCCCCGGCAGCGCTGCCCCGGCTCCTGCTGATAAGCTCTGCTGTTCAGACAGACCTGAACACCCAGGGCAGTGGCATTTTCCCAGCTTCCTGAGCAGTTCTGGAAACACGAATTAACTGGAATCGCCAGAGCTGTGCAAGCCAGTCAAAAAAATAATAAAATAAATAAAATAAAATAAAATAAAACCCATGCGTCTGGCCTGTACTTTCCCCACTCTGTAACCCACAAAACAAATGGAAGTTTTCCACGTACCAGTTGCCATTTAATACAAAAGCCTAAGTTCAGAGAGCCAAAAATAAAAACTATCTGGTGCCTGTGTATGCTTTATGAAAGATGTTGCTGTCAATTTGCTACTGAACTCCCCACAGAGCCACATTCTGCGAGATTTAAGCCCGGTCCCAGGCACTTCAGTTTGACACGGGCTCGAACAGGACACAGGACAGGGGGCTGGCATCACTCTGCAGAAAGAAATCCCCTGGGGAAGCTGGTCACACCACCCCCAGGCAGAATGCCTGTTTTGTTCATTGTTGTGGCTTTACTCCATTTAACATCGATATTCAGAAAAAAAAATAAAAAATTCACCTACCTGTGCCTTTTTACCCTGAGCATGCATCCAGCACTGCCCTAAAATGAATGAGGCTGAAAGGAGTTATTTAGAGGGGATCACAAAAGCCTCAAAGGTATCAATATTTGGAAAATTGTAGCTGTTGTGCATTAAATAACTCTCAGTCATTCTGGGGCAATTCACAAGTCTGTAGACACTTGGCCAACAGTAGCATGGGACAATGTTAAAACACAAAATTGGAAGTGAGAGGAGACCAGCCAGAAACCAGGCAAGGACCTGGGTCATTGTCCCTGTCCCCGTAGGCGAGATGAGGGCTGGGAACAGTGAACATCTGCAGCCTATTTCCTCCTCTGAAGTATATCTGCGGGGGTTTGGGCTGAAAATCAGGCTTGGGGTTCCTCAGGGTACACCAGGTGGCCACAGGCACGATGTCTCAGCAGGGCCAGGAGTGCTGGAGCAGCCCATGGGCAGCAGCAACCCTGGCTGGGCACAGATTTGTCCCTCTGGTGTGGGACCAGAGCCTGGAGTCAGAGCAGAGCCCAGCCAAGGTCTGGGAACTGGCAGAGGACAGATCCATGCACCAACATTAATGAATCCTGAGCATGCCCTGGGTCAGGAAACCTGATTTTCCAGAGGCAGCAGGAAGGGGAAGGCTGGGTGAGAGAGACCAAAGTTCTGGCCTTTCACCACAGTTACTATAGACGGACCAAATATCCGCGCGCAGAGACTGCACGCATTTATTGGGCTCACCTCTGGATCTGATTTAATCATGCTCAGCCAGCCCGATAACAGCAGGAGCTAGACGTTGCTTAATGTCCAAAGAATTATTTCTGCTGTCTTCTAATAAAGCACGTCGATGTAGGCTGGAGTTGATAACATGATTGCTGCGCTAGGGTAGCAAAATCTCATTTTACAGGACAACTGAACTGTCAGTGCCAAAGAGCAGACAGGTTATTGCTCACACTCCTCCAAGGTTGCTTTTATTAAAATGGAAATTTCCAAAGCTTTGCATGCACACACGCACAACCGCGGGTGCTGAAAGCCCTCCTGGAGGGAGCAGGGCTGGTCACAAGTCTTCTTAAGGATTTTCTCTCCCTCCCCAAGCCCCACGTTGACATCATCACCTTAAATTGGACCTTTTATATTTTGCCTCTCACACCATCAGGGTTTGGGCACGCTGATTTTCAGGTTGCTGAGTGCTGGGGAGGGACACGCGTGCCATCACCTCACCTCCAGCACTGCCTGCCTCAGAACCCCTGCTCCTGACCCTTAACATGGCCAAAATTAGCATCTGGCCATATTTTCATCTCTCCATAGCTATCAGTCAGAGCAAATGTGGCTGGGACGAAGCCATATCTGGGCTTAAATCGAGCTGCAGCTCAGCAGCTCTCCCCACAACCACACCAGCACTGATGCAGCACACTTGGAGGAGCACGTCGGCAGGGACAGCACAAAGCAGCACAGCATTTGTGCCACGGGCACTCAGGTCAGGGCATCCCCATCACCCAGCTGCAAATTGGCACGGTGCTGAGCCACCACTGCAGTTGAGTTTGGCTGCCAAGAGCAATGAATTCAACAAGCTGGTCACTTTATCTTCCCAGGTACTTCTGAGGAATGGATTGGAATTTTTATAAATGTGTGCCTTAGTTATAATAATTTTGCTTTTCTTCCCCTCCCTAAACTTAATTGAATCAAAGATTGTTTGTGAAATATCTCATAACGAAGCACTCCCAACTTCTGGCTCATAAGCAATGAAACAAATTAGTGCTCTGTTCCCAGACTGAAAAAAAAAAAAAAAAAAAAGTAAGTTTTATGGGGTATTTCAATTAGAAATTTGAAACTGCAATTCTTAATTAAAGTTGGAAAGAAATTCAAGTTCCTTAAAGGTTGGGCAGGGAGTTTGTTATTGTGTCCGTGTTTGGAGGTGATGCAGGGTGCCGCACACCTTCACAGGCCAATGGTCATTATCAGAAAGAGCCGTTTGGAAGCGATGGCATTAGAAATCAGGTGCAGTTCTTGTCCTGCAGAGCTGTAAGGCGGTCATGGACCAGACCCCTGCCTCGTGCTGTACCTGAGCAGCTTGCAGCTCACTTTTTTCTGGGACTTCAGTCTCTGCCAAGAAGCTCGTTTCTGCACTGGGGAAGCGTGAAGGACTCGGCAAAGACCAGGCTGACATTATGGATGTCGTTGGAAAGCAGAATTGTGCCAGGGAAGAGGAGACGGATTTTCCTCATTGCCACTTGTGCTGCTGATTTAGATTTTCTACATGGGTTTGGATTTTCGAAAGCAACAATCATTCATTATAAAAAGGAAATTTTTAGGGCATTTTGCTGATGTCTGAAAACAATAATATTCTCTTACTCAGGATGCAGCAATATGAGGCAAGAACTGATAGAAACAGCCAGCTACCTACAAATGAGAGTTCCCCTTGTTGAACACTTCTTTTCAGAGGTGGCCAGGTGAGAACACCAATGCCATGCTCGCCCAGCACAGCTTCGTGCCCACTTTGCAAGGCTGCAACCTGCTGATAACAGCACCACATCTTTTGAGATTTGAAGGAGCCACACCAGAAAGGCAACCAGCAGAAATTAGAAGAGCTTTCTTCTGGCCTGAGTTTTGGACGCCCTTGCCCCCCATGAGCGCACGGCTCCGGTGCGGACATTTCGATGCAGGGAGCCCAGCTGTGTTGGTTTAACGGGGCCGCCGCCTTCAGAGAATTATTTTGACAACTGAATATTCCTCTCGCATCTCATCAGCGTGTTTCACATTCCTCCTAAATCTCTCTGCTCACAGTGTAATATTTTTGTGCCATTCATATCTCTTCCTGTGGGAGCTCGCGATAAGCTTTTGAAACAGCTTAGACACACACACTCCTCTCAGATTGCACTAGCCTCATGCAACTCTCATAGTCAAAATCTTAGCATTAAGATCACAATAAAACCATGTATTAGGAACACTTTTGACATTTGTAATCCTTAGCTTGTGCCGAACCCCAGCACTTAAATTACCCTGACCTGGTAAAGAGTTATCTCCCTCCTTGGAGATATCTCCCTCTGTGGAGATCTTCAAAAACTGCCTGGAGTTGGACCCTGCGACCTCAACCATTTGGAGATTTTGCAGTCTTGGCGAAATCTGTTTTATTACCTTTAAGCTCACAGGCTTCTGAGCATGGATGGCATTGGTCAGTACCAGAGAGGCGGTATTTGCACCAGGCATCTGTGCAGCCCAGCGTCCACTCACCCCTTCGGACTTTACACCACTGTAGCAACCTGTAAATGCGATCTAACACAGCCCTGCATCCATACACTCCATACCAGACACTCTCCTTAGCCTATATTTTGGTTCCAACCAAGACTTTCTTCCTTCTTCCAACCTCATTACAATGATATTAAGTTCTCACAGGTTGCTGGTGGAAACACATTTGGTACCAGGGGGCTGGTGAGCATGTGAACCACAGGTGTGGGAAGGTGGCTCAGCAAACCCTGACTTTCTTTTCTTTTCTTTTGCAGGGCCCCAGACATTCCCCCAGCTCCAGGCACAGAGGGGAGCAGAGGCTCAGCCGCCCCGATGCTATTTCAATTGTTCTTCTCCCAGGCCTGATGATGGGTCAAAGGTGGAGAAGTAAGGAAAAGATCAAGAACACCACAGGACGGACACTGAGGGCTGCTCACCATGAGACCATCACCTCTGTAGTGCCTTATTTCCAGCTCATCTCAACAAAAAAAGTTTTAAAGGCACTGTGTAACTCAAAACCACAAAGCTAGATGCGTTTAGGAGCACATAAACAGGATGAAGTTTTTCCACAATGGAGAGATTAACAAGGATCTAACTTGAAACAACAGCACCAACAGCAGCAGTTGTTATGGCCAGCTACTGGCACATGCAATTAGACCCCTGAATGCTGCTACTCAGGGTGGAAAGTGAGCTGGTTTGTGACCTGCCAGTTCTGGGGTTTCCATGCTCTGGCTTGACTACTACACTTATACTACAGTTTGAAATAGTGTATTAGTTTCAGAGCCAAGCTTACCACTCACTGCCAAAAGAGTTGCAGACGCGGGATTTCACAGTGAAATATCAACACACAAACAGTGCTCCCTGGGTAGCACTTACCAGTGCTAGGCACATGGATCATATGAAAGCCCTGGAAGTAGTAGTACAACATTGCTCAAGTGAAAACATAAAGGAGTTTTTCACGGATAGCACTGTCATTTTTCCATTTTGTTGGAAAAGGAACTTTTGGATGGGTCTGGAGGGGTGTCTGCAGGTAGCGTGGCCATCGGGGTGCTCCTGCAAGGAGCAGCTCCCTGCTGCCCACAGCCACCCGTGATCCCCCATCACATCCTCTGAGCTCCTCCCTGCCATATCCCAAGTAATTGCCATTCCTGCAGCAGTGCCCTCACCTTTTCGCTTGCCCTCCTTATCTACCACAATGTTTCTGCTCTCTGCTCCCTTTCTACCCTGGAGGCTTGCAACTGTTTCTTGTAATATTTTTTTTTTATATACCGTTTCTATCTCTCGCCTCCATCCAGCCGGTGCCATTGTAGGCAGTTTCCATGTGTCACTGCTTCTTTCAAGCATCATATTCTCACGCAAGATAGCGAAACATCCGTCTCAGCCTGGCCACTCTCCCCTTTGTGCCAGCTTTATATTGCAAGTTATTTAAACTCCCAGCTATTTTCCTGATTAAATAAAACCAGGACCTGTTACTTTAAAGGTATCAGGGCTTTATTAGAAAGCTACATTGCCACCTTGTTATTTTGATCCCCATTCACCTCTCATCTTCCCACAGACAAAGGCCCCTGAGTTTCTTTATATATGTGTGTATTCACTCTTTTATTGGGCTGGAATCCTTTTTGTGATCTCTGCTAAGAAATGATACTGCTCGGCAGGTCATATTCAATGTTTTACTTGGGTTTTGATTTTGTCTCTGCTCTGACAAACACATGGTGAGGTTAATGGTGAGTAAAGGAGGAGTACGTAAAGGACTTTGGGATTTGGTGCCAGTTTTAGTGTCAGGAGCTCACCTCCATGTCAGGCTACAGCCGCTTGCTTCTCCCCTGTAGCCATGTCCAGGCTCTGGGGGACATATTTCAGAATAGCATACACAAGGATGGGTATGAGACATGAAAATGTGGAGAGAATGGAAACCTGTGGGAGTGTAGTAGTTATACCAGAGACAGTGGAAGAAATGCAGCACCTTGCTCTGGTTAATAGACTCGAAGTGTGCAGGGTAGAGCCAGAAGTGACAGACTTGCGGTGCTTCTCCCTTGCCCTGAGTTGGAAAACTTGTTCTCCTCCTCTTCAGCAGAAATAAATCAAACAGAAGGGCCTGAACATGCATTGAAGGAAGAACACCTCATAACAGAGCCAACGAAATATATCCACGATCCCCTCTGTTCACGTTGCCGCTGAAAGCAGCCCCGTGAACGCCACGGTGCTGAAGCCCTGGGGTGCAGGCTCACTGCAGGCCGCAGCACAACAGCCTCCTCCAACATCAGTGACCTTTAGGCTAGCCAGAAAACAAGAATTTCATTTTGTGAAACATTCGGGTTTGTTCCTCTGGGATTTAATTGCCTTTTGTTTTGCTTTTGTGCAAAAATGAAAGCGCTCAGCAGAAAGAAATGCACTGCAGATAAGTGTATAAACCAGGGACTGAGATGCTCACTGGGGAGGCGAGAACCTTGGCATCAAATATTTGATTTATTCCAGGAACTGGGCTTCTGTTAATCATCTATTTTTTGGTTCATTGGCCTACTCATATTTTGGGATGAATGTACCTCTTTGTCATGTCAGAAATGGAACGTTAATAGGAATGTGCTGTTAATTTGGAGGATGCTTGTACCCGCTGAAAAGAAATAAATGATGCTGTAATTAATGTTGAAAAATAAGTCACTCAAAAACCTTGGAACATTTGCAGAATTCAGAAATGCAATGCAAATTTTTCTTGCTTGATATAGTCCTAGACGGTCTGGTGAGTCATCACAGCTACCTGTAGGCAGAGACGGAGCAGATTTGGAGAAACCTGCAGCCCCTTCTCATGGGCTGCAGCACCAGCGGGGCTCACCCACTGAACCTCCTGGCTGCCAGCTAATCCTCAACAGGATGAAGAGCCGACCTGGTGTTAGTTTGGGCCCCCCAAAATACAAACACCAAGCCCTTCCCCAAAAATTCTTTAAAAGCTGTATCCACAGTACACAGAGGCTTTAAAAACAGCTGAATATAAAACTTTGGAGCCACCTTTTTCCAGATGGAGGTTTTGCAACACAGGAGCAGGGAAAAAAAAAATGTCCAGAAGATAATATTTTTTTTCTTTTTTTTTAACTCGATGTCATTTATTGTGGGTTGCCTCAAGGATTTTCTTGCTCCAGAGCTAGGGAGAGCGATCTTTGGCAATCCTTCAAATCCAGGGGCTCACCTCCGTTTCAGGGCCCTGCAGCTGAGGTCGGTGCCATGAGGCCAGAGCAGCCCTCTGGCATGCAGAGAGATGCAGCTGTGCTCTCTGAGCGCATGCGGAGTTGCTGGCCATAGCAGGAGCATGATAATGCCATGAAACCCCTTGATAAAATCACGCCTTTATCCTCCCTTCGACTGCCTGTATTTAAGCTGGATGCTCCAGGTTTACTGAGGGAGGTAGCTTGTCAGATGCTCGAATAGTGACTGCTTAATTTTGCTAAAGTTAATGGAGAGTGCCATAAGTGCACATGGCCTTCTGCGACTTTCCAGCTTTCGTGATGAAGTAGGAGACTGCGGCGCGACACTTAGGGGTATTGATTATTTAAACTAATGGACTGCGACCGATCAAAGCTATTACCACAGCCAGGGGATCCTGCCTTGTTTGTTCTTTTATGACCTCGATGGAAAATGTTTCACAAAGTGCAGGGAGAGGGCATTGGGGGGCAGTGAGCATAGGCCCCAGGGCGCTCCCCATCCAAACGCCTTGAGAGCAAAGCTGCTCTGCTCAGCTTCTGGCTGCTGGCTTAAAGTGGTCTGATGCAGGTGTTTTGGGGTAATTTCACATTCAGCTGCAAGTGGATAGTTAATGCAGAAGGCCAAGCTGATTGGACTTACTGTGATACCTTTTTTTTTTTTTTTTTTGGTCATTACTGGGATACACCAAGTCCAGCCTTCAAACTGCTTGCTTTCCTTAGGCATTTTTACCCTGCCATTACAATAAATAACATGAATCAGAAATATGGCAAAGAAAAATATTCAGGCAGAATTCAGCTTCTTCTGTACCTCCTGGAGGGAGATGGGAAAGGCGTGAAGCTCTGAAGTTCTTCTGTCTCCCTCAACCCAGGCCAAAAACAGGCCAGTGCCTTGGCCAGCTGTGTGCAGCCACCAAGAGCCATAAAAGCTTTGCTGCTTCACAGAGTTGACAATGCTGTCCCCATGGGCCATTCAGGCTCCCAGGAGGAGCTTTGTGCTCTTCCATCTCCCTGTTTCAAGAGGACACATTCAGTGAGTGCCAGCCAACATGTGCTAGGAACACAGCTCCTGTCAAGAGCCTCTGGGGTTTATTGTGAAATTAAGATTTGGGTTGATGAAGGCAACAGTGCTGAGGCAACCAACTTGACTTGTATAGCCACTGACTTGGTGATGTGTGACCTTTTGATTGTGCACGGAGAATGATGTAGCATTAGCATGGTGCAGAATACCTGGATTTAAAGCTGCCCAGCTCAAAGCATAGGTGCAAAAAAACAGAAGCTTCAAAATAAAGACCCTGTGAAAGAAAGATTAATTTTATAGAAGGAAGGAAGGAAGGAAGGAAGGAAGGAAGGAAGGAAGGAAGGAAGGAAGGAAGGAAGGAAGGAAGGAAGGAAGGAAGGAAGGAAGGAAGGAAGGAAGGAAGGAAGGAAGGAAGGAAGGAAGGAAGGAAGGAAGGAAGGAAGGAAGGAAGATTAGGCACTTTAAGTAGCAAACTGAACTGGCTGCCTGGTGCCAAGCTGGTGGCTCTGGAAGATGTGTTTTGTGTTCAAGTACTTCTGCAACGCTACATTGGGTTCCTGAGAGCAAGGGAGAAATCCCCTACAGGCTGGAGCTGCAGAGCAGGCAGAGGCAGGCAGCAGAAAGGGCCAGCTAGGCAGCCTGGAGTTTATACAGGCAGAACATTAGCCCTCATCTGCCAGAGAAGCCCTGTGCTAAAGGCACGGGTTACTGAAGAAAATGTGTCAGAATTTTTGAATCTGGAAAAAAAATATATAATTTAAGTAAGCAGTTGCAATTTACAGCCTGTATGGGTGTCTTGTAAATGGTATGAATCTTTGTGTTTTCTTGAACAGATACTTTTAATGACCACCAAGCATGAACACCGATTTTCTGTGTTCAAAGACCAAAATGACTTGTGTTTCAAAGCTTGTTTAGAAATCACACATTTAAAACCAGGTATCTCCATCACTGATTGCATCACTTACCTGCCTTATGGTGGCTTGATGCACAAAGCATATTTTTAGGACCAGAGGCATGAACACATCTGGCCACTTTGTCCCCAACACCAGCAGCATCAGGAGAGGCCCAGGCAGTCCTGTCACATCCCTGGGGCCATGCAGTTTTGCTGCTACCTCTCCCCCATGCTCAGCCCACCACAAGGGCATTCCCCACGGGATACCCAGAGGGGATCCTCATTTAAATGTGGTCTGACATGAACAGGACAGGGGAAGTCACCAGCACAGCCCAGAGGGCTCCATCCCCAGCCCATGCCTGCCATCATGTGTGGTGCTGAGGGTACCAACCTCTGCTGCTGCCCTTCTAGAGGGACACAGGCATCCCATAGGGCTCATGACAGCACACTGAGGACACTCAGCTGTCCTTAGGCACCTTAAACAGGCCATGACAGGGGTGAGGCCACCTCACAGCCTTCCTTGCCATCTCCCTGGTAGGCACAGAGGATGTGACGTGTCCCCGGAGGAGATGCTGTAGTGAAAAGCCACAGCTGAAGCTCACTTCACTTCAATAAAACGGGGACTGATCAAAAAATGATCTTTGCAATATTTTGTCCACGCTTGCAGGTGGGGAGTGCGGTTTCCCATTAGCAGGGCAATGCTGACCTCTGCTGCCTGCAAGTAAAATGACGAAAAACCACCTGCAAAAACACCAGCTTGGCCAGGTGGTTCTGTATGAGCTCAGATGCAGGACAAATTCCCTGTCTGCTGTCCTGTGTGAGCACAGGCTGTGTCCCTAACCTCAGAGCTACAAGCCAGCCCTTTGGGAGACACTAGAAAATCCCACAGGGTTGCAGGTCTGTGCCAAACCCTGTCCCTCTGGTGATGGCAGGGCCAGGCACCTCCATAGCTGGCCCCAGCGAGCCCCACAGCAGCTGGTGCCTGCGTGGGCCTTACAGGGGCACAGCAAGTCACCAGCTTGGTGTCTGAAAGGGCCACCAGGCCTGGAGTCATTTCCGAGGTGCTTCTTCAAGGGCTGGTCACATTGTTTAATGCTTCCATTAGTGATCTCGGCAGGAAACGAAGTGTGTGGTGATAAAACTGTGCTGATCACACCAACCCTGGGGACACCTCCAGTATAGAAGCAGATTGGGATATGAAAGAATCGGTCATTTTTTGAGAGCTGAAGACAATTTGAGACAGTGCAAGGTGACAAGCAAGGGATTGCTCTCCTGCAGGCAAGAGCTGGGTCTGTGGTGCCAAAGGAAGATAGGCAGGTGGAAAAGGCAAATGCAATCCTAAGTGGCATCACTCAGTAGGTGTATGTCCACAGAGACAGGGAAGCAATGCAGTCAGTTTGATGCCACTGGGGGCCTGCGTTTAACTGAGTTACATTATTTTCCTGCAGATGCTTGGACACTGATGTGCTGCTCCAGTTAGGGTCAGGTTTGCTGCCCCAAGCACCGTGTGGGTGTCCAGGGCCAAATCACCCCCAGAAACCATTCCCAGAACCTCTCCATAAGGTTTCTCATACAAATTATTTCTGCTGCAGCCAGGAGCAGCTCTTCAGCCTCCCAGATACTCATCTTCCTCAGAGACCCAAAAACCCATCCCACAGCCCCTCTCTGTGGACACTTTCAACAGTTAGAAAGTAAGGGAGCGAGATGGGGTAGAAGCTCCTCCTGCTTCTGTCCAAATTCAGAGCCACCACTTTTGGAGGAGAAAGAGAGAAACAAACGGTTCAGTGGAGGTAAATCTGGAGCAACTGCTTTACGGACTGAAGTCCTTTTAAGCTCTTTTCTGCATCTACCACATGCCAATTACAGCTGCAATGAGGATATTTTGCTAGAAAAGCTCCTTACATTCATATACAACACAGGAAACCTTCTACTTGCTACCAGCTGGTGTACAGGCAATACCAAAGAGGAGCAAGGTGCTTGTCGTGCCCAAGCCAGGCAGCAAGTAGAAAGCTCGTGCCACTGGATCGTGCTTGGGAGGTTTGGGCCATCAGTTCTGCCTTTTGGTGTCTCCATAAGGTGTATTAGTCCTGCTGCTAACCTACAGCTGGGCAAGCAGAGACACAGAGGAGTGACGTGACCGACACCTATCAGTGAAAGGGGACAGTCAGAGACACAAGTGGCTGCTGACTCCTCAGCACACACAAACCCACAAAGCCCTCCAGCCTGAGTAAATTCTGCCTGAAGGATACGCCATGTAACCCTCTGCCACTCCTAATGAGAGGGAGAAATATATCTGTTTGTGGTCAAGGTGGTCTATCCTGGGATGTGTATTTCTTAGTCATTGTCACAAGGGCTAATTTATCTTTGGTAATTAGTTTCTGTGCCTTGGAGCAGTGAAGCGCAAATAAGCATTTAACATTGATCTATTGCAGCACTTCCCTGGGTAAATAGATGGCTCTGATGCTGATGCATCAGTGTCTTTTATGATCTGAGGACTCACTCAGGCATTAGCCCTGCCACAAGCCAAGAAGCATGTTTAAGCTTTTAAAACCAAGCTCATCTCCATCTTACTTGTGCTCTGGAAGCAACAGCAGCATTTCCCTCCTGCTCCAAGACAGAAGCCCAAAGCACTCCCCAAGGGGAGATCATATTGACAAGAAATGCAGAAGCTGAGGGGCTAGGGCAAGCAGAAATGCCATTTGCACTTTCAAACTTCACAGTTGCTTAGGTTCAGGTTTCAGAGTTGCCACACAACCTGCATGGCCAGCTCAGGACAACAGTTTGCCCTAGTCAACCTGTTGCCAGTTTTCTAGAAATTATGTGTGACTATATCTGTTTTCAGATGCAAAAATATGATGCTTTGGATCTATGAGGAAAGATCCGTAACAAATCTAAGTCAGGAGTATGGCTTTGGGACTGCAGACTGAAAAAGTTGAACCAGGATCCAACAGGCTAGCCTTGGAAACCCTAAATGAAGAGGTATAGCAACAAGGGATAGGGACCCCACTGAGAAAGAAATCAGCTGATTTTGAGGATTTTGGTAGCAGATTGCATTGCCAATTCATTGCAGCTGCAGCAATGGCCCCCTAATGGAGACTCTGCTCCAAACCAAGCTTGTTGATGCGACAACCAGGGACAGAAAGATGGGGTACACTGCTGTGCCCCAGCATCCACAACAGATGCAGACATACAAGGTCTGGCAAAAATGAGCAAGGAGAATATACTTCTATTAGAAACAAAGCTGTGTTAAGATATTTGTTGAAAAGAATAGATGCTAACCTACATGGAACAGAAGCAGAAAAAGAAAAAATAAAATTATTATACATAAGTGGGGTGGGCTATAAAATACCCTTTAATATAGAAATAAGTTACAGACACTAAAATCTGTTATAGCTAGTATAGCTTTTTACTTAATTAAATATGCCATTATTATTTGGTAGGAAGGTGCTTTATTCTACAGTATCCAATTATTTCCTTGAAAAAGCTGCATGTTCGTCTTTATAACTGTGAAATTAAAAACAGGCCATAAAGTCTCACTTTGATTGAGAGGTTCTTCCAGAATACGGTAAGAAATAGGAGTTCAGTGCCTATCACCTGGACACACCGGCTCTTCTGCAACCATATTTAACGAAGTGCAATTTAGAAACTATTCT
Source organism: Aythya ferina (assembly GCF_964211825.1). Taxonomy (NCBI): domain Eukaryota; kingdom Metazoa; phylum Chordata; class Aves; order Anseriformes; family Anatidae; genus Aythya; species Aythya ferina. The sequence continues at coordinate 35,757,457 of NC_140303.1, read as the reverse complement.
TTCCTGCCACAGGGGCTGAGAAGTATTATCTGCTTGCAGTGCTCAAAAATGATCCCAATTCACAGTTTGAGGTATGAAACCAGGCTGCACAGACACAAAGTGACTAATTTTACCGTGACTCCAGAAATGAGTAGTAGCTGGAAAGTAATTTCTCCCCAGCCATTAACTCTATTGTCCTCATTAATTATTTTTTCTTTTTCTGGTTAGATTGGAGATGGAGAAGACTGATAGTTGCCTTTCGTGATTATATTACTGAATTGTTTTTAGCAGAAGACAAGTTGCAGTGGCCAACATTTAAAATTTGAGTATTTTAGCTTACATGTATAAACTTCAGTCTTAATTTTTGGGCACATTTTCTTTTCCAAGACTGCAAAATACCAACATCTGTGAAAATCTGATCACTAGTACAAGTCCATAAAATAGCAGTAGGAATTAGGTAGCTCATTTGAGAGCCCTCATCTGGAGATGTTCTCCCAGTTTTAGCTACCAGTTCTAATGGCAGTGACCAGTAGCTTGCAGTTTTATAAAGAAATTGATGCATCATAAAGATATAATTTTAAAAATCTTCTCATCAATCCTTCTGGCTTTCTTCCTCCCTCTGGATTTGTTTTAGCCTGACACTGCTGCATTTGAATTTTCACACTTTTCTTCTGTCTCTCTGGCACTTTCTTTCTTAGGATCACCAAAGCACAGCAAAAAAATAGTAAAAAAAAACTTTGCTGTTGGACTTCCAAGTTTATGTGATAGCAAGACAGACAATTAAACAAACCAATTGAGAGTCTGGTAACTAATGAATAAAACATGCTTCAATAAAAGAATCTGCCTAAGTGCAAAGTATCATTAGAATACATCTTGGCTGGAAAAGGGCTTCTTTCCCGTCAAAATCTCTCAGAGCCAGAAGAGTACTTGCAGGCCGCTATTACTGAAATAACCATCAAGGTGTTCAGAAAGCAGCTATCCACCACAAAAGTACAGGTTATCAAATGAAAGTCTATTTCCAAGTGCTTCAAACATGGAATTTTCTCAGCTGTAAATTCAAAAGGAAACACATGTCTAGGAGCCTTATTATCATTTGAGGAGTTATTAGAGAACAGAAATCATCAAGAGATGGCACAATAGCATGTCTGGTTGAAAAGTACAAACCTTTTTTTTTTTTTTTTTTGACAAGTAAAATATCAAAATAAATCCACTTCAGGCACATTCACATCCGTTTTCATCAGCATTCTCACAGGACTTTTATTGGCACAAATGATCACAGGAAGCAAACTTCACGCTGAAAGTGCTCTACCCACCTCTAAAGAGTAAGTTCATTAGGAAAGATTAATTGGGTGAAGGCATTATCTCCTCTGAGAGGTCTCTTTCATGTTGGCACTTAATAGTGTTCACTCTATTCAAGCTGACTCTGGAGTGCAACTTTCCACTGTCATTCTGAATAGGTAAAACACCACACTTCTGTGTCAACTATTTTTATTTCCATTGTAAAGAAATAACCATCCCTTACTCAAAGAAAGAGACATGCCGCAGCAGAGGACAGAGAATGAGGTGCCAGAGGTTCAAAGGACACATTATATCTACTGACATGACCTGCTCAGGGAACTTATCTACGAGCATCTCAACTCAGATGCACAGGCTGGGCTTCTGAGGCCACCTTCTGCCATTAACAAAGAGCCTCAGTCACTTTTTGGGCATCACAAAGGCCCTCAGCACATTCATCACTGAATAATAGCCTGTAAGAGAGATGCACGAAATCACGTTTTTTATAAGCATCTAAAAGCATTGTCTCCTGTTGACTTCATCTGACACCATCTGCACTTAGGGCTGAGAAGATTTAGAGCTTTTGCATTTCTTGTTAAAGGAAAAAGAAAAGAAACTTTGCAACTCTTTAGAAAAGGATGACTTTGATGCTGGTGCTGTGTTTCTGAGCCTGGTGTTATGAAACTCAGACTTTGCTGGGGTTTTACGCCTTTTTAAATGACATTGCCAAGTGCTAATTTTATATTTGTCCAAGCACTTTAAGCAGGACAGTTCTGTACTGTGATCACAGCATCACCTAAGATTCTGTAGATATTGCAATTTCCTTCTGTTTCAGGTAATATTTAACTGACATGAGAAATGTTGCAGGAATAAAATAAAAATTTAAAGAACTCAGGATTTTCTATTGCTCCTTAGCAGGCTGCACTTTATAAGGCTTTTTTAATTTATATGATTATAACAGGAGAAATGTCCATCGTTAAGGTTTTTAAACTGTTTGGATTCTAAATCTCCTTTTTCTATGTTTAAGAACTTGCCCCAAATTTTCATTGCTCGAGCTGAAATTTCTCAACCTTTCTTTCATCATGACTGTATATTTCTCTGGAATGCTTGAAAATAAAGGGCATAAACAGGATGGCTTTACGCTTATTCTTTTACTTACAAAGAAAACACAAATACATGGAAAAATTTTACTCTGATGGAAAAGAAAAATCACAAGAAGCAATGGTTCTCACTGAGGGAAAGGACTTTTCCTTGTTCTGCAAGAAGTTGAAGTTGAGTAACAAGGTTGTAGAAATCATTGCAGATGAAGCAAATGCAAAATTCATCTTTGTTTTGTTTTGCTTTGTTTTTACCCTGGATGAGGAAGGCAGTGACCATGGAGAGGCACTTGAAATGGGCTTATCTCTTGCCCATCTTTGCAAAATATGTGAAGACAAATTAGGCAAATTAATGGGGAAAGGCAGTACAGAAGTATGATTGCCTGGAGGCAACCTCTTGTGCAGGAGGTCCCCAGGCAGTGCATTGCATATAGGCAGGGGAGAAAGGGGGCAGAAGGAGAAAGATGTCATAAAGAAAAGTCTGTTTTCTATATTCCCTATTTATTTCTTTCTATCCCTGTCCCAGACAGGATGCTGGTCAAGGTGGGATTTTTCTCTGAGCCTTAGTGAATTCCATATATTCTTAAACTTTCAGGGACCATGGCGATATATATATGTGAACATGACTTCAGTACTGGTATGAATGCTAACAATGTTCAAAAACAACTAATTGCTGGGTGATGGAGGTGGCAGGTTTATTTAAATTCCCACAAGTGTGGGGAATGTATTTGCTGAGGGGTAGCTGCTCCTCTACATATGCTGGGACCTGAAATACTGCTCACCCATACAGAGGAGGAAGCAAGAGGTTTGCTCTCCTATTAATACCCTGACACGGCTTTGTATTATAGGTTATATTAATGTCCTTACTTAACATTTCAGAAGCATCAGTGATATTAATAAACATTAAGCACTGGCTCAGGAATAATTTATACAAAGTGCAGTGAAGTCACGCTCTGGCAGTGCTTGTTGTTTTAAGGCATTTGTAATGGGGTGACACGTTCCTCGTAAAGTACCCAGACAAGCGCAGGTCATTTGTTTTGTGTCACCTTATGCTCCGAAGCAAAAAATCTGCATTAACTTTTGGCAGGAGCGGGTAGTGAGTCGTGCTGGGAGGCTGGCCACGACCCCGCGTCCCCTGAGCGCAGGAGGGATGGTTGCCTTCATTTGGATGCCTTGAGACAAAGCTGTGGAGGGGAGGATGCTCTGCTGAAGAAGGGATTTTGGAAGGATGAGACCTTGGAGGGAAACCTTAAGAACTGAGAAAGTTCAGGAAGGACATCTAGGCTGAAATCTATATTCGTGTCATTGTTGTTTTTTAATCATGTACAAAAACAAGTCCCATCACATAGGGGAAAGTTTGGGTGAATAAGTTTTAGACTGAAGGTTATTGGCAGTTGAGTTGTTAGATTCTGCTGTGTTAACTATTTCTGCCTTGAATCACAGGGATTTCTTTCCCTCCCAGAATTCATAACCAGTATCTAAAATCAGAGAACAACCTGTAGTTGGTACTGAATAATGAAGAAGGTTTATCAGTTAAATGTATTAAATCTGTAGAATTTTTCTGAGTTTCCTCAAATGCCTTCCCCTTTTCCCAAGTAACAAGTGACATGATTTGCACAAGCACAACAAACCAAAGTCAACATTTATCTGTGTGAAAACATCTACAAATCAAGTTCTCTCAGATTGTTTGTTCAGCACTAAAAGTGTATTAGCCCTTTTCCCAGAAATAATGAAATCAAAACATTTACCCTCTGGATGATTTAGGTACCTTATAAAGTAAAACCACTCTGAGCTAGGAAAGCATCGCAAAGTGTTCATTAAAGCAAAGGGCTTGGTCTTGTCCAAGTGAAGTCCGTGGCATAGTGCCCATCGAGTTAAAGCCTAAAGAAAACAGCCATGGGAGTAATGAGCTCTAATCTTTAGTCCATAGTATCAGCTGTTTACAGACACATATGGAGTGATTAATACAATGCTAGAAAATGTTGACAAAGCAGTGGGGAGTTAGAGATAGCTCTGAAAATTTCCTTATCATATTTCTAAATGACCAGAGTTACCGTTCTTAAAATGTATGACAAAACACGTTTTCTCTCCAAACTTGCTGGCAGGTCTAACCAAAAGTGTCATCAGAGTATTGGGAACTGACTGGTGGAAATGAAGCTCCTATTTGGCTCTTCCTGGCTCCTTCTCAGGGATGGGAGCCCTAGTAGGGTCCGGCCATCTCACATGTTCTACAGACCCAAGATCTTCCCAGTTGTAGCTTGTGCTTTCTTGCACTCTTCTTTCTTTTTTTTTCTTTCTTTTTTTTTTTTTCTTTTTCCTCTCCTCCCCTCTCCTCTCCTCCCCTCTCCTCTCCTCCCCTCTCCTCTCCTCCCCTCTCCTCTCCTCCCCTCTCCTCTCCTCTCCTCTCCTCCCCTCTCCTCTCCTCTCCTCTCCTCTCCTCTCCTCTCCTCTCCTCTCCTCTCCTCTCCTCTCCTCTCCTCTCCTCTCCTCTCCTCTCCTCTCCTCTCCTCTCCTCTCCTCTCCTCTCCTCTCCTCTCCTCTCCTCTCCTCTCCTCTCCTCTCCTCTCCTCTCCTCTCCTCTCCTCCCCTCCCCTCCCCTCCCCTCCCCTCCCCTCCCCTCCCCTCTCCTCTCCTCTCCTCTCCTCTCCTCTCCTCTCCTCTCCTCTCCTCTCCTCTCCTCTCCTCTCCTCTCCTCTCCTCTCCTCTCCTCTCCTCTCCTCTCCTCTCCTCTCCTCTCCTCTCCTCTCCTCTCCTCTCCTCTCCTCTCCTCTCCTCTCCTCTCCTCTCCTCTCCTCTCCTCTCCTCCTACCAAGAGCTCTCCCAGCTTAGTATTTTTGAGGAAGCAATAACAAATCCTGCTTGATTTCAGGACTGCTGATGGGCTAATTACTGGGCATAAGCATCCCTTAGTGTCTCTGGGGTTTCCCATGTACAACCTGGTGGAATCTGCTCTACCACATCTAGATCCTGCCTCAGCTTTCTTCTCCCGGGGGCTCCAGATCTAGCTACCTAAGCCTGAAATGTGCAGGGCTAAGCCCGGTGTCTCACTAAGCACTGCTAACACAGACACTGTGTGGTTTGTGGCAATTGGACATCCTACCTTACAGCCATTCATTTTTGTGATGTATTTATTCATGAAGAATGCATGGGGTGCCCAAATATTTTCTTCTTTCCTGATACAAACCTCAGCGAATTTTTCTAGGCAAATATTGAAGAAAAAAGAATTTCAGCATCTGTACTTTTATATTTTGCTTCCTGGTTGAAGCTAGCTTTAATCTTTTCAATACATGCTCCAGTATTTTACTGAGCTTGTCAGTTCATTGGTGAGCTGCTATTACATTTTGCAGTTCCTACACTATTTTCATCCCCAGTAAAGTTCATGAGTAGAGAAGCCTTAATGTGCCTTACAAAGGCAAAAGTTTAGCCCCCAAGACTGAATACAGGCCAAGTAAAAATCCAATTAACCTTCATTGGTAGTATAAAATAACTGCTTTCTCTCTTATTCCTGTACCATGCAAGGCGAGTAATGCTAGTCTATTGAAATAGATATTCTACTAACTTGAAATAAGGATAAAATCTGAAACTGTTCTATTTAGAAATAACGCAGTCTGGGCTTTGTAGGCATTCCTTCCACCCCAGAGCACTCACGGCAGCTTACTACGTGGTTATCCACAAGCTTGCTCCATCCACAGCTGGGACAAGCTGTGCAGCTGAGGGAGCAGGCACTGACCTGAGGATGCACTGATCCAGCAAGGCGAGCGGAGCTAAGGCAGAGCAGTGTTATCCTGCCTGCCTGCTTGGCTCTGTTCCTCCAGCTCAGCATCTCAAACGTTTTCAGAGCCAGATCCGATCCGCCAGCTGCTGCAGCCCTCTCGTGGTCACCTCCAAGACCGACCTTCTGCCTGGGAAAACAGCATGTCTTATACAGCACAAAAAATAGTTAATAAATAACTTATTAAAGCGAGAATACATATATAAATAAATGGAATAGGCACTTAGGATAGTATTTCCTCCAGGTGTACATGCAGGGATGCTGTTAAATGACTTGCTGTTCAAGAATCAAAAGAAAAATTACAGCTAAAGCATTAGGCAGCAGTGTTTTAATGGGGTGCCCTGTTTCATCTCCCTGGGCTGGCACTGAACAGCCTGCTTTGAAGTGCTCATTGTCTTTGAGCATTTGTGCATTGATTTACAAAGACATGAGTAAATTTTCATCTCACTGATTTTTTCTGAGCATCTGCTTACTGGAAATGCACCTATCTGCTCGGGAAACTGCGTGGAGGAGTAAAAGCCTAAGTGCTGTTGGGCTGGGGAAAATCTGGGGGAACTTAGCAAGTCGGTGGTTCTTTGGAGCTTGAAAAGCCAGCCTGATGTTTGGTATATATATATTTCTTTTAATTTACTAGAGAGAAACAGAGACATTACTAACACCTGGAAATAAAGCATGGGAATTAACAGTGGAAGGAGGACACAGGAGCATCGCTGAGAGCCTGTCCACCAGGCCAGCCATCTACTCCCTGCCCAGTGCTGTAAGCAAGCAAAGGAGGCAACTGTAGAATAAGAATGTTATGGATCAAAATGGAAAGTTTGTGCATAGGTACAGGGTACTCCAGAGGAGGCTGTCCAGTTGGGATTGGTATTTCTTAAGCTGACAACAAAGAAAGAGCCAAATCAGTAGTACTTACAGATGAGGATGCCTTGGTCCTTCCAGAGATTATGTTATGCTACCATTTTCATAGTGCTTTCCACTTTGATCCTTTTTTCCTTTTTCCCTCCATACAGTAGTTTCAGAGGAAATGTCTCTGAAAAGCATGGGCCCACACTTTCCGGCATGAAAAATCAGCTTATGGATATGAGCTCTGCACCTGCAGCTATTTCCCATCTGAGGTGGTGCTTCCTGCCTTGACACCTATTTGCAATGGGGCCGGCAGGACCGTGAGCCCCTTCTGCACATGTGCTCAGCCCATAGTCTGCCCAGCACCATGGCCCAAAATGCAGGGTGAGGTCTCCCTTTCCATCCAGCTGCCCTGGCAGCACCTCCTTCAGCCCTCTGAAAGGCTCAGAACCGTGCAGAAGTAGTCTCAACTTACCTGTGTGACCATCTTAAGCCCATGCGTTGTATTTAAGTAATGTAGGTGCTGTGCTGCAGTCACCTATATGGGTAAGTGCAGGGCAAGAGCCAGGTGGCTGCAGCTCAGCTCGGCTCTTCCACATCCTCAGGGTCACCTTTCTCACTTACAGAAGCACTTAGTGTTTCCATAAAAAAAATAGAAAAATGCAAAGTACCATTTTAACTAAACAGCCTCTTTGCTCTTCATTTTCTCTAAGCCCACATATACAGAGCAAGATGTGACATTCTTTGGTTTAAAGAGGCTTTTATTTTACATGGAGAAAAACAGTAGTAAGAAAGTAACAAAATTAATACCTGCCTGAAAGAGCACAGGGCAAGTATTATCCTGTAATCCAGAAATTCTCCAAACAAAAAGGTGGAAAACTTTTTAAGACATGTCTATATGGCGAGATGCTGAGATGTTCAGGGTAGTAAATAGCTATGCTGATTTAAAAAATAACAATTTTGTAATAGCCTAGTGCAGAGCAGCGAGCAGCTCCAGTCAGGGTGCACTGAGGCACGTGTTTGGGGCAAAGCAGCGGGGACTCCTTGGTGGTTTTGTCCAGGTTCAGTTGGAAGAAACGGGTGCATATGCAGCTGGTATGGGGGCTGCAGCCTTCTCCTGGCACCTAGTCACATGGACATGCCTTTAGGTATGTAAACATGCCGTCTGTATGGAAAACTGGAGATCCAGTTGAGAGAGGATGCATACCATTAAAGAAAACACCTTCCATGCAGGCTTTTAGTGAGATGCAGCTCTTTACTTTCTGGAACATGTTCTCCTAAGGTTGGACTAGATTTCCAGGGGGAAATCTTGGCCCTGTTGACCTCAATGGGACAAAGAGCTCATCCTTGATGTCGCAGGCTGCTCCAGACTGGGAACAGGAGGCTGAGCCCCGCTTTCCTGCACACCCCCCTACAACCACCTCACCCAAACACCACCCTGACTTGGCCTCTGCAGTTGGTCCAGACTCTAGGATTCAACTACGATCATACTCAGGTTGTTGCAGAAAATGACCCTCCCGTCCTTCTTGCTGCTGCATTCGGGCTGGCAGAGAGCCTCTTGCAGACGCCTCCGCAGTGCCGGCGGGGCCGTGCCCAGGAAGTTTTTCGTCCCCGTCAGGAAATCCATCATTTGGCCTCCGGCTGGGTCCCCCTCGACAAAGCACTCGGTGATATCCCAGCCCGATGGGAACTCATGGACACGGTACTGGATGCCAAGCCTCCTCAAAACAGCCGTGATGCCGTCAGAGGTGATGTAGTGGCCGCTGTCGGTTGAAGGCAAGCAGTGCCTGTACTTCTTCCACAAGCTGGCCCACCCGCTGCTGTCTGCAGAGCGGGAGGAGAGGTCAGTCCTACAACACCAAGGCAGCTCAACACCAGCAAGTGCAAAGACTGAATGGGGCTGAAATGCTCGCTGCTGGCACGGACCTTGCCAGGAGCAGTGGAAAGGCTTTCCCCTCACTTGAGTCCACTCGTAAAGATGGGTAAAAACATGACCACCTGCAGCCCTCCCTCCAAAACTCTCCTGTTTCAGAGAAATTCCCAAGAGACCATCACCAGCATTGGGTTTGTAAGGACCAAGGAGTGCACACAACTATATCAGGGCACAGAGCCTGCACATGCACATTACTCCCTAAGTGCCCCTTTGATAGCACAGGCATTTTTATGCACTGAACCTCATTTTTAAGTGCACATCCAAAAGCATATACCTGAAAAAGTCTGTCCCAGCTAGCAAGAGAAACCAGCGTTCCAGCGGTGCTGGAGGGAGGTTTAATGTTGAACATGGGGAAGTGTGTTTTGTCCACTATTCCATGAGCTGGGAACTCATGAATGGCACAGTGGAAAAAACACTTTTTTTTAAAAAAAAAAAAGTATGATGAATTTATAAATGCCTCTTTTTCAAACCCTACAGCTCTGGGCAGCTCCCCTTGCTCAGCCTGCTGGGTTTTTAGCCATTGCTGTGCAAAGTGCCCCAGAGCTCAGGCTGTCTATGCATGGTGTTCATTTCACCATAAACAAGAACTGGCTTTCCTCCAGGAGTAGCCACACTTCTCTCTAGCCAGTAATTTCACAGCAGGAAGCTTCTACAAGGTACGTAGTCATTCATCTACTTTTCATGCAGGGAAGCAAGAGCACGCAGGTTATGTCTGTAGTCTCATCAGACATTGGGGTCCAAGAGACTAAGACCATGGTTGCATGCTCCCTATATGATATGTTTGTTTTGTTTAAATGTGATGGAATTACTGCTACTGAAATCCTGAGGCAATTACTAGTAGCTCTCATACTTCACAGCCCTTCAAAATACCAGCAATGATGCCAAAAAATGAGACACCCCTCTTACCTGACAAAATTATGATCAGGAGTTTACCCTGGTGGTCGAGGCAGCTGTGGAAAAACTTGATGGTATTAGGAATATCTTCCACACGGTACAGCATCTGGAAGGGAGAGTTGCATGCAGCCATTACTCCTCCTGTGTGGTGCAAGAGCCCTGCAAGGGTTTAGGCCCTCTCTATAGAGCTGGTGCTTTACACGACTTCCCCGTCGCTTCCCGCCCAGCGCCGCCCTTCAGGCCCAGCAGTGTTGTGGCTGCAAGATGTGTGCATCCCTTTAATCACTTTTTAGGCAAGTTCTTCACTATCTTTGCTGACTTCCCACGGCCGAGGCCCCTGTGTGAGAGTGCAGATACAGATAGAGATGTTCACTAATATTTCCATTCAATGCCATCCAAATTATTCTGATTAGGTCAAAAAACTCTCCAGCTTTTTGAAGTGGCAAAGCATAATTGTTGGTCTCTGTGTGATGTTTTAAGTGTCTGTCCAACAGTCCTGTTTTACTACCCACCATACAGTTAAACCAGTGAAAACCAGAGACCAAAACCTGGGTGGATCAGGAATGAGGTTTAATATTTGTACAGCTGCTGCAGAAGCTGTTGTTTGCTGGAGAACTGTGTTCATCCCCAGTCCCCCCAACATCCAGCAGAAGGTAGTGCTGAAATGTAATACTTTTATATTAAAAAATACTTCCTTACCTGAATCATATGTATGAAGTCAAATTTCTTGTTTATGCATTTCTCTTTCACCTGTTGTTCATACTCTGAGGAAGTGAGCTGGTGCCAAATAAAGGAGACACCCTGCAGATCTGGAGCTTGATTAACTAGCTCTGTTTAAAAAGTAGAAGAAAAAAAAAATCGCAGAACAAATCATCATACAAATCAACAGTACTGGCTGTACCCCAGGCTGTGGAGGTGGCCCAAAGAGCCTCACCTTTGTAAGCAGCCACGTGCTGTGGGTTGGGCTCTACGATTTCGTTGTTAATAAGGACCCCTGGATGTGCAGCCTGCAGGATCCTGAGCATTTTCAAATCCTGTTCACCTATTCAATAAACACAAATTCATTATTTAAAAAAAAAAAAAAAAAAAAAAAAAAAAAACACTTGAATGGTGATGAAAGGATGCCAGTGCACCTACTGCTCGGAAATCCCCAAAGCAGAAGTGAGGCACTTTCTACCTTGCATGGTGGCATCTCAGACAGTAACAGCCTTATCACGATGTCTAACTGCTCGAGTTAACATACACTTAGAGATAAGACTAAGAACAAGGAAGAGATAAGCAACTGAGCAGAAACCTACTAATGACAATACTCTGGGTCATGGGAGAAACAGGTTAAAATAATCAAAGATCAATGTTTAAAAAATAACAGGAATCATTAGTTTTCAAGAAAAACACAAAGTTAGCATGGGGACAGGGAGAGATTTGGCACTGCATATTTAGCTGTTGGTGCTCCTCTGTCACAGTCCGAGCTCAGGAGGAGCAAGCTTCAGTCTTTCTGTCCTAGAAAATACCCAGCCCCTTTCAAGGTGATGCAGGTCACCCTTGCTCTCTATCAGAAAGGCTGTGATGCACCAAGTGTACAAAGTCCATCTGGTTTGTGTGGGACTATGGAAATAAACAACAGAGGTGACAGCCTTCAGTGGATCTCTGCAAGGATCCTGTCTGTAGCTGATGGTGGAGCCTAAAAATAGTCCTGCCCACGAAAATGTCACACACAGAGGGCTTGACACGAGACACTGCATCTTCTCTAGCCTTTTAGTGGATGGACATGTTATGAGGAAAGCTGTCATCTTTGACAGGTGTTACATTAAACAGAACTCAAGGAGGGAAATACCAGTCATGCTGGCACTGCGCTGACATCCAAGGAAGGACGTGTCTTTTGAAATTGGAGAAAGGTGCCCAGCACCCCTGAGACACGTGGCAGGGGCAGTGCAGGGCTGGCCAGAGGCACAAGGAAAGAGGCTGAGGCTGCATCCATTGAAGGCAGTTTCGTTGCTGGCACTGGTGTTGCGGGTGAGCTGGGACAGAGGAGTTCCTACTCTGAAACTCTGTTTTACTGTGTGTTTTTGCTGATGATACTGCCAAGGGCATTATCACCTGCTAATTCAAAGACTGGATTACAGAACTTTACAGAGTTAAAATCAAAACAAAACAAAAACATTTTTAAAAAATCACTTTTAAAATACCCCTTTGCTGCTGAAATGCACTTCTGCCACCATCAGAGGCTCCAGGGCATGGGGCAGCAATGCTCTGTGTGGGGAGCTCACATTTGGGAACTGCTAATTGCTGATGCTCCCCAGCCCAAGGCACTACCAGCTGGCCTTTAGGACTGTAAATTGATTCAACCACTTGCTGCAAGGATCTTCCTTGAATGAATGGTTACATAAAAATCTTTTTTTTTTTCTTTTCTTTCTTTGCATGGTCACCACCTTCCTACAGGTTGGATGTTTTTGTTGGTGGAGGCAGGTGGGAGCTGCTGGCTTGAATTTGAAGCAAAGATGCTGACACCTTGAAAGTCTGTGGGTAAGACAACAATTTCACATGTTCTGTGAGGTCAAACAGGACATTCCCAAGATCTCCCCACAAAAAAAAAAAAAAAAAAAAAAAAGAAAAGACAGGGCTCAGAAGGTGCAATAAAATGCAAAGATGTTCCCTGGGGATTCACCATTTGACGCTACTCAGGTTTCCCCATCCCCAGGCTCACGTGCCTCCTGCAGAAAACCAGGGAAGCTGAGAGCAACAACCCTTCAGCACAAACCACATCGGGGCACTGCTGAAATGGGGGTGCAGCCCCACAGCAGCCACGTCCCACCCGGTCACTCACCGGGAGCTGACAGCCGAGGGAAGAAGGGCTGAATGAGCAAGCGTGGCCAGGATCAAGCAGCATCCTTTTAGGATGCAGAGTGGGTCACAATCCCCATTAATAGTTCAGTCAACTAAACTGATTTCGGCCGTGTGAAACCAGAGTCCAAGCCCAAGAAGGTCAGGGATCACACATGACCTTTCGCTCGGTGCCACGCTGGCTCACTCCCGTGCAGCACGCACGAGTTCAGCTCAGGCAGCCTCGGCACGCTGCAGGGTGCGAGCCTGTGCCCCTGCCAGCCTGCCTTAGGGCTTTTCTTTCCCATTGAAACTTCTTCTGAAGAGGAAATAAGGAAAAATGAGGGCAGTGTAAAGGGTTCCCCTTTCCCTTGTGCTTTCTTGGAGTCAAACAGAGTGTCGGTTTTACATTACTTAATGAGAACGGAGTGTAATTGAGAACTGAACGATTCCTTCCTCCTCACTCTCTTATATGTTCCAGCATATTCCCAGCTGGAGAAAACAATCACTGCTATTTTCCTCTTACTCAGCAAAACAATCAAAACAAGTGAGAAAAAAATCTTTCAATAGAAAGTATTAACACTTATAATTCAGTTGAAAATACTTTAAAACAAATTCAAAGTCTGACAAATTAAACTGCTATTTCTTTTCTCTATTTTGTATTTCCTCCCAGTTTCCCTAGGAGCAAAGCTGCATGCTTTTTTCTTCTTCTTTTTTTTTTTTTTTCCCCTCCAAAAATGCATTTACAACAGCTTTAAGGTTATTTCTGCCAAAAGATTTTTCTTCTCTGGGGGAGGTGGAGGAAATACCATTTGCAGTAAAACGCCACTTGTTACCAAATAAAAACAATAATAACTTCTCAAAAGCACATCTTGAAGGAGCTGACAAAGCCCCCTGCTAACAGCTGTGGCGAGCTCACGTTCATCTCTGCTGGTTGAGCACCACCTGCAGCCAAACAAAGCCCAGCTTTCACCTCTGCAGACCCTGAAGGCAATGCACAATGTGGGGAGGTGCCTTTGGGTGGGAGACTCTAAGACATGACCTTTGGGTGGAACAAATCCCAGGTGTCTGTAATTCCTTCCGATGAGGTTTGAAGGTGCTCTCCTACCTAACCTGGAGGACTCCTTGCTTTTAGATATATATAGTCAGGAGAAAGTCATCAAGAGGAAGGTATTTCCATGACAAATACTGTTATTAATGCTCGAGTAATTCTCCCCATTGCCCAGAACCTGGGTAGAGCTTTCCCTTGCCCCTTGGGACCCCCACCCCCCAGCATCAGCTGTGCTGTTCAGCTCCTTACCTGTGCCGCTCCCCACGCCCAGAACATTTATCGTGGATTTTCCATTGCCAAGGCTGAAATTACAAGTACACGTTACTCAACCACACTGTGTCACACAACTCTGTGTTTTAATTCTAATATCCCGGATGCCATGTTGGCCCAGGAATTTTACTGACATGTGCCACATGAATTGAGATGAAAATTCGAGCATCCCTGTGGAGCCCAGCTATAACTTATTTTTGGCAGGATCTGGCCCTGTGTAAGCAGGCTCATATTTTAAAAGTACAGTAGGCAGCAGGATATAGTGTTTCTGTTCCCTTGCCAGAGTTTTCTTCAAGCTGTGGCTGGCACCATGCAAAACAACCTCAAGAAAACCTGGGGTGTGGGGTTCCCTTTGCAGGGAGTGAGACTGTGCTTGACCAGGGCTGTAGGGACAAGGTGAGCTGGGGTAAACCTCTTCGTCCTCAGGAGACAAGTCAGGTTTTCTGACATTGGCTATAAATGCTCAGAAAAAAATCAAAAGTTGGGCTATCCATGTGACAGTAAATATTCTCTTTTCAATGTTCACCGTGGCTTGAAATTGGGAGCAAAGGTCAGAAACTTCAATAATTTTTACCTTAGAAAAACTACTTCAGATCCAAAAATTAAAAATAAAAAAAAATAAATAAAAAATAAAAAATCATGAGGTTGTTGGCAGTGTATTTCATAACAGCCTGGCTCGAGGATGAGCTTCCTGGGATTGAGGCTGCTTGCTGCTCTACATGGAAGTACTTCGTGGCCTTGTTGTGCCTCAGGCCTGTGCAGAGGGACAGAGTTTCCCGTATGAAATCTCAAGAAACACCACATCAATGATTCAAAAGAGGGGACAGAGTAGGAAATCCTTGGGGGCTGTGAGCAAGTCAGGGAGCCTTGGCTCTAGTGAGGGCTGGAGGTGTATTATTCCGGGATTAAAGATGTCACGGGTGGAAGATGGAAGCTCAGACCAACCCCAAATTAGAATGCTACTAAACTGCAATGTTTTGTATTGGTCCAGCAAACAGTATTGGTTAAAATTCACATAAAGAAATGCTGTGTTTAAATTTTCCCCAAACAATTTCTTTCTTTATTATTGCTTCTATTACTTTAGATAGCTAGCTAGAGAGACACAGACATAGATATAAGCATCCGAAGTTACCTGCCTAAGTATTTTTCTTGAAGGAGAATACAGTTTCTACAGCATCCAAAAATTACCCAAACTTGAAAGACTTTTCTTGTGGTTTGGATCTAGCCTGTTCTGAAACTATCTGCAGTCACACAGGCTTAGTATGTTACATCAGTACTTCACAAAACTGATTATCATTTGGTACTTAAGCAATGCAAATCGACTTAGGATAGAAATAAGGAGGTCTTAGGGGATTGAGAAAAGCAAGAATTAGTCACTAGAATAGAATTAGAGATGTGTTTCTGTTTGGACTGATGTGTGATGAAGTCCCAAAAGCAGGCATAGAGCACAAGAGGGAGTTTTCTTTTGAAGAAAAAAAAAAAAAGGAGGGGGAGAAAAAAAACAAAACAAAAATCGTTAATCCTTTGAAAATCAGCTAATGAAAGCAGATGGACATGAAAATAAGGTCCTGATTCTTTCCCTAACATAAGCTGAGAAGCAACACAATGTATTAATTGAAATTATGTGTATACTTGAGACATTAAACTGAATATCCTAAAGACCACTATTAAGGGACTTAAAACTGAAAAGCGTTGAAAGTTCATTCACGCCCCAGAGAACCCTTAAACATGTTTGCTGACCCTTATGCACAGGTTGCCCTCCCCAGATAACAGATGGCTTTCACACCTCGGTGGATGCGCTCCTTACCCTGCCATGATGCGAGGCATTTCTTCCTTGTTGAACTCATCCATGCACTGGTGCTCCGTCGAATGATCCAAAAATGACTTAAAGGCCTCCACATACTCCTCAGCCGTGAGACTTCTCATGGAGGGGACCACATATAGCTCTTGAGAAACAAATATGAATTATATGTAAGTGACTTCAAGGCAAATAAAGGATCGAAACACTTACCTCGTGGAAGAAACCAAACCAAACCCAGCCCAACCCAACAGAAGCCAGAGATTCGGGAGGACACGGAGCCCAGGAGCCATCCATGCAAGTGGGCTCACGTGAAAACTTTCTGTCTGTTGACACTAAAGGTGTGAAAAATATTCTTTGATGCCCCTTGACACCAGTATATTTGTTAAGTCACCATCAGTACCGCAGGTTGCCCTGAGGAAAATGGCCCCATTATTTCCTGAAGATGCTTAGCTGGATACGACTCGATTTGCAGAAAGGGAAGTGGCTGAAGTACTAAAGGCAAAGAATGAGAAGGCAATTGCTCAGCAAGTCCAGACCTGGAAGGGCTGTGGCTCTTGCACATGCTGGACAGCGTAAATGAAACCGCCAGCTGCTGGCACACTTGCTATTGGGGTGATGCAACACAAAAAACGCACACCTGCAGCTGAAGCAAAAATAGTTAACGCCGTGCGCCTCATTTCCAACTCTCGTTGGCGTGGGACAGCCATGCTCTGCCGGGTAAGTGAATTCCCTGCTGGAAGTTTCAGCTCGTGGCCATGAGGGCAGATGGCAGCATTTCAGCTGAATGGGTTCATGCTCAAGTGCAGGCCACCAAGACTAAGATTTGCAGCTCTGAACAAAGGCCCAGGGCAACTCAAGAAGATAGAGGCAATTATTGCAAAAACACAATTTCTTGCAGTCTCATCCTAACAACGGTGCTCCTGCCAGGGCACAAGCTCTGGCCAGCTGCTTGGGTCTGAGGAGCAATGCTAAGACTATGACTTGAGGCTCACCAGAATTCGCCATTCAGCTGACTACTGTCTGTGGGGACTATTGCAGACAGAAGACTGCAGTAGGGATGCAGTGCTAGTGCCAGCCTCAACATCTGAGATTGGCATTAAAAATGTAGTGTTCAGAAAGAAAGACAAAAAAAAAAAAAAAAAAAACAAAACACCAGCTTTTCCTCCTAAACAAAATGAGAATGAAGGCCAGGACGGGATTCAGCAGAGCATCTTCATCCTCATTTTTGCCTTTTGAGGAGTTGCTTGTTGAAATTATGCTTTTAGTTGCTACTGATAAAAAGACTTTGTATCTGTCATGCAGGACTGTGCAATCTTAACTGGACGCCAATGCTTTTTCCAAAACCAGTGTCCCTGACTGCTGTTTTTCTGCAAGGTATGAATGGTGATCCAATGTCTAACCCTATTGGAGGAAAAGGTATCAATATCTAACCTCAGCACTTTGAACTATACCCTAGTGTATATCAGACATTCCCTGAACTGTATTCAGTGTAGTATCCTGTTTTATTGTTTGCTTGTTTGTTTTTTTAACAACTTCCAACTCTGTTTCCAAAACAAGATATATTTGTAGTGATAGCAAGTGGAGTGGGTAGGTTACTTTCATCTCCTTTTCGGTTTTTGATTTTTCTCCCAAATACCTGAATTATCGTGTGGAGCTGCCAGAATCTCTGCTTCAAAGTTCATGCTGGGGAACCTATTCCTGTAAGGAAAGTATAGCACTTCAGTTATTTGAAGAACCTGTACGCTTTTATGAAGCTGCATTGAAAATGCAGAACAAAAGGAAGATACTCCAGGACAAATTGTCCTTGCTCAATAATCAATAGTGTCTGTGTTCTTTTACTACAATAAAGTCAGAACTTCTTGGTTAGCTGATCACCCAGAAGTGTCACCGATGGAGTGGCCACCTGCACCACTGCTTGTCTGAGATGTGCCGTGGAAGCTTTTTCTCCCTCTGAAGAATCATTAACCAGTCAATACGGTGGAAGGCATTAGATTAACTGATATTACACACTCTGTGAAGCCTTTAATCATGAATGGAGTAGAAGAAATAACAGTGAAATTAGGAAAAGGCTATAGTGAGCTTCAGCATCTGAAGTGCATTGATTGGCCCAATGTTTCAGTGTTTGTTTTGCTTTTGTTTTTTAACCTCAGTTTTCCCTGGATGCAAATGTTACTTGGGTGAATATTAGAAGACATAGGATTCAAAGAGAAAAAGGCAAAGAAGTCATTGTACCATTACTATTTTCATTCAGGTATTGTTTTCATTCTTAATATAGGTTTTTGTTTATTTTTTGTGCGTGTGAAGATTTCCAGCAATGAAGTCACATCTTCATTTTCCTATGATAATGTGCCACATCTATGAAATAGGGATGAGACACCATTTCAGGAAGGTATGAAATGAAATTGAAGACCTCGTTTCTACAAATAAAGTTTTAGCATGAAGCTACCTATGCAAAGTCATCTTCTACTTAGGAGTGATATTCCTGTATAACCTCAGTTTAGCCATATTGCTGCTCCCAAAGCTTTGTCATTACAAAATGCTTCATGACAAACAGTCTGCAAAAGCGGTAAGCAGCCCTCAACTCCCCTCTGCCAGGGAAAAGCTCTCACATGAATAGGAAACAAGCCAGCAGGTGGAAAAGAAAAATGGGAGTCTTATAGTGGAGGCTTTGAACCACAAATATACAATGACTGTGCTAGCAGGTAGCATGGAAATGGGTGCGTGTGCAAATAACGCACTTCTTTGGTGAATGAAGAAGAGACTAAAGTGTCCCAGAATACTTGGAGATGCTGGGGCAGTGCCAGAGTCCTTCAAGAACAGTCCGTTACAGGAGATCATGGCCAAAATCCTGTAGAAAGAGCTCCCCTGACTCCCGAGAGGCAGATCAAGGGTCTCAGTTCTACCATCTTGATCTCAAATCTCCCAGAAAAGGCCTTGCAAAAGTTCAGCAGTAATGAGCCTGAACTCAGCCTCCCTCCATGAGCTCCAGCTTGGCTGCAGGCCAGTCCCTCAAATTTCCACTCAACCCTCTGACCTCATCCGTCTCTGCCTGTCAAAAGAGAGGACTCTTTTGCCCTCTCTGCTGGCTGAACCGAGCAAGATGGTTTTCAGAATAAATCTCCCACTAAAATGCTGAGAGGTGGCATGGTACCCCCTGCACAGAGATGGTCCGGGGACACGTACTCCATTTCTGACCGGTCAAATGTTTCCAGCCATCCCAGGAGACCTGCCAGGTGGCCTGGACAGACTGTGCAGCACAAGTATTCACCAAGAAGGATGATGCCAAGTTAATTCTTCCACTGAGGTTTTCGGTGTTTCTCCCCGGGCAGGGTTTCTAAAACTGCTTAATTCTTGTTGCTGGTAAGGTGGAACAGCCTTACTTATCACTGGGGATAAATGGACATTCTCCATTTTCTGGACATACAGATTAAAAATAGACTTGACTGTAACAATTTGGGCTGGAGCTGCCCATCCCACAGCTAGTCCAGGACTCTGAAACCTACCGGGAGCACTGAGCACGGCAGCCAAAGGCTCCCTCTGGCAGCAGCGTGGGCAGAGGCACAAGGAGCCTCCTGCTCCTGCCTCCCTGGAGGCTGACTGAAACCCCAAACCACGAGCCCAGCATCTCTCTAATTCCATCACCACTAAACACAGAGAATCTCTCCACAAAGCCCCCATCCCTCCCAGGACATGAGCACACGTGCTTTCATTCCCAAATCACACACGTCCCCATGTTGCACGGGGACGCCCTTCCCAAACCCACATACCTCTTCATCTCGGGGGCCGGCTCCATGGCTGGGGCTGGAGTTGGGGTCTCTCCTCCACCTGGCTGTGCGTGTGTGTGGTGGCAGCACCGTGTGTGGGTGCCTGGATTCGGGTACCCTAGGTGAGCATTGCCACCGGCGTCCTGCTCTGCACCAGCCGCTCACTCAGCCTGCGGGGACGCTGGCGGTGGCCTCTTGCCGGCACCTGTCAGGACAGACAGTGTCACTCGAGTGAAAACGGGAAACCCGAGCCCCGTGTGAGCGGTGACGTCCCCGGTGCCGTCCTCCCTCACAGGGGATGACAGGGGAAACGCTTTGGCAAGGAGCTGTGCTGTTTTTAAGGGGGGAAAAAAGGGACAGATTGAGGCCTTTACAACTCCGGTGGAAGTGGCTGAGGGACATCAGCCTCTACCAAGCAGACCCAGGAGCTATTTATGCACTTTTTAATTTGCTTTGAACTCTGCCTCTCCTTCACGCTGTCTGCCCCAGCCCTGCCATGCCTCCAGCCAACATCCCCAGAGAGGGGACACAGGGCAGGAACAGGATCATGGGGACATGGGGAGGGGATGCTGGGTGGCCAGGGGGTCTTGCTAAACCACAAGACCCTTTCCCTGAGCTAGTGGCAGAAGGCACATAAATCCTGCTCGCTTTCTCGGTGTTCACCCCAAAAGCCCTGCCTGCCCCACCCCGAGGCACTGCGCTCAGCAGGCCGGGCACCCCGCAGCCTTACCTTCCCGGAGCAACAGGGAACTGTGGAGAAACCTCCAGCGTCTGGGAGCTGCAGGGTGCTCAGAAAGCTCCGTGTGGGATCACTGGAGGCTAATCCACCCCGTGCCCGCCCCATCACCCCCCTGCCCGCCGCCAAGCCGCCGGCATTAGCGCACAGCAGCGGCCTTTGTTCCACGGCACAGGGGACAAGGGCGCCTTGTGCACAGCCCTGCTGCACCGCCAGCCCTCAGAGGAGCCACAGCCTTGGGGGCTGGACCCTTGGCACGCTGTGCTTTTGGGTGTTTTGGCAAGCTCCTGACTAAATCCGTGCTGAACTGTGTGTTTCGTGCAAGTAGAAAGGTTGGGGTTTGGGCTCTGAGGGTTGCAGGGGGATAATGACTAAAGCTAAGGGCAGCCTGCTGGCAAAAAAAAAAAGGGGCACTGTTTCCCTACAGGCTGCAGCCAGTGTGGGAGCTGCTGGCCCTGCAGGAATAGTTCAGCCACTGTTCCTTAGGATTTGATATCACCCACAGTGTGCCATGCCCCCTCAGTGTCCCCTTCTTCATCAGCCTGTGGAGAGACAAGCCTCAGACCTGTGCCTCCAAATAAGCGTGTCTGGTTACTTGGAAATCCCTGATCGGTTTGCCATGGCATGTCACCCAGGCTGAGTTTGGGCTCACGGTATGGCTTGTTGAGCCACTGGCCTGAGGTGGGATGCACTGGGGACTCACCCCACCTCCAAGCTGCAGCTTCAGATTCAATTGGGATGCGATGGGACAGGCGGCTGGGGATGCAGGGAGCATGGTTTGGGCACATCTGCCTCATGTGCCTGCTCCCGGTGCCCTTGCAGCTTGTGGATTCAGTTTGGGACTGACTGATGATGGAAAATAGGGTTTAGGTAATCTGTGCTTTGCTCCAATCCAGGTCAAGCACATACACCTGGATTGCACCGCTCCATAGAAAACATGCTGGGCAACAGCTCTACCCAGAAAAAAAAAAAAAAAAAGAATAATAAAATAAAGTAAAAAAAAAAAAATAATAATAATAAAATAAAATAAAATAAAATAAAATAAAATAAAATAAAATAAAATAAAATAAAATAAAATAAAAATCCTTTTTTAAATCCCAGTTTTCTATGCCCTCTTGCTTCCCAAATATTTCCACCTGGGATTTTTTGATATTCTGCTGTTGCTGTTATTGTTTAGAACTGTGAAGATTTAAAAAAGAATAAATCATAATCTGGCCAATTTCACTTTGGTGAGTACCTGGAATTTCAATGAATTTATCTTCTAACATTTGGCAGCGATCAGCTTTTAGGATGATGAATGTCAGGAAGGCTCTCAGCATTTTTACAGAGCTCCTCATGGTATTTTTAGCCTATTTTTAAAAATCTCTTAACTCTGTTTGGAACAATTGATTAAGGTCCATGTAAATGCAGCTTTTATTTTATTATGAGCAGAGCTCTTTTCTTCCTTAGCAGTTTTTTTGTTTTGTTTTGTTTTGTTTTTAATGGAAGTGTTTTCATCAGGTAGATATTTTCTGTTTTCTAGACAAAATTTCTAAGGTAAACCCGTCAGTTTTTGTATTCTCCTAAGTGAAGGTGCACACATTATTCTACATTACGCAAGATCTGGTGCAGAGTAAGATAACTAGCAATTCTGTAGTTAATAACAAGATTTCTCGTTATGGAATAAGTTTTATTTTGCACTAATCCTATTAAATATTTAGCAGATTCCAGGTAGAATCAAATCTTGGAGTTTAAAATTCAGTATATGCATGTGCAGTTTTTTTTCCTATGGGGAAAAGAGTATGACTTCTGATAAGCACTGAAAAAAGCAAAATAAGTACTGGTTGTAAGAGGCAGTTATCATAATCCACCTGGGCCCTTGGGGCAGTACAGAGCCCTGAGCTTGAGCAAGAACCCATCA
Source organism: Aythya ferina (assembly GCF_964211825.1). Lineage (NCBI taxonomy): Eukaryota > Metazoa > Chordata > Aves > Anseriformes > Anatidae > Aythya > Aythya ferina. The sequence continues at coordinate 35,735,322 of NC_140303.1, read as the reverse complement.
GGTTCTGTCTGAGTTAAAACCTGTATTTTTGGGAGCTACCCAAACTGGATTTAAACCTCGATTAGGACCACAGTTAGATTTTAGTTTCAGTATTTTCTTTGTTCAAGGAAACACAAACACATCTCAGTGCCTCTGTTGGTTGATCTGGATGTTAAAAACATTTTCTCAGTTTACAATGCTTCTCTCATTTGCATGGAAAAACACCTGGATGGGGTAAATCCCCATTACATATTTTAATGCATGGCAGCAGCATGTCCTGGTCCCTCCACCACAGTGGTGACCACCTGCGTGATGGTTACAGAAGAGGCAGGGATCATCATACTGGGAGACCAGCAGCATGTGCCCATGCTGGACGGGAAGAGGAGACACCCTTGTGCCTGCCCTGGCTTTTGCAGAGGGAGCCTCAGGCCACTCTTCCCACTTTTCCTCTTTTCTGGAGGAAAACAAACCCATCCGTTCTGCAGGCAGCCCCTGGGGCTTACTTCAGAGAAGCGCCTGCCCCAGTGGCGTTTCATTTCAATCTATCTCCCCAAAAAACTGAAGCTTCTAGGTCTGGAGATCAATTTTTTTCTAACAGAGCCCTTCCTGCCTTTTCATTAAAGTCTGGCTGCTGGTGCAGTTCTTCCAGAGCTTTTAAAAAACCTTTTTTCAGACTATTTGACTAGAGGTCATATCTCATGTAAATGTAATTATAGAGCTAAGGCAAGGGCAGAGGGGGTGTCTAATGTGACCACCTCCAAAAAGGATATTTGATTCAAGGTGAAGACCAGCTTTTGCTCTACAGACCATAAACCATTTAAAAAATATATCTCTGAGAGCAGAGACGGTCATGGTGAAGTGTGCCTTTTACCCTCAGTAGCTCACAGGTCTTCAACCGGGAAAATATGCTCATAATTTCAATTTTCCACGGCTGTACTTGTGCTGCTGCCAGCCTGTAGCAGCTGGAGACTGGGGAAGGGGCTGCCCACAACACTTCATCGGCAGGATTCAACATATTTGACACACGGTGCCCCAAAGCAGGGCGTTTTCAAACACCAGTGTACAGATGTGTAAAGGCTTGCCCATGGAAGAGCTCTTGGCCCTGCTTCAAAGTCAGCTGTGCAAAAGGTAAGGCTGTGGAGACTGAGCCTTGAGAAACGCTCCTTGAGCAGGGTTTCTGGTTCAAGAGAGCCAGAAAATACAGTACATTTATGGGAAGTTGGAGCTTTTATTGCTGTATCACAGAAATACAACGCATCTCGGAGCCTTGTCTCAGCCCAGCATTTCTGATACGGGTACAACAATGTGCTGCATCGTTTGGCAGGCTGCAAGGCATTAAGAAGCAGGGGAGAAAATGTCCTCCCGAAAGGTCTTATGGATTTATTTTGCCGAACAAGAGCGACCTGCAGCCACTAGATGGTGGTGCAAGGACACTTTTCTGCTCTTCTTTTTCCCCTCAGCTCTTTTTGGTAGTGCTTGAGGCGGCCTTTCCCAGTAACACGGGCTGCTGTGGGCTTTGCTTTTTTCTTCTTAGGCACTGACAGAGGTCATTTGGAAACAGATCACTTGCTGACTTCCCATCCTGTGTAAAGCAGGCCTCAGGCAGCAGTTACGACGTGATTACTGCTGGCAGAGTATTTTTCTCTGCGTCACGGCTCAGCACCGGGAAGGGCAGAGGACTTGGCTTTCAGTTTGCGGATTAGCCTTCTTTTATAGGCTGTGGAAAGGAAAAGTGCTTTATATTGAACACAGTGGGGGAAAAAAGGGTTGTCAGGAAAGAGTTAATCTCTGAAAATGGCCATAGTTCGGAACATTTACCATGGAAAAAAAAAGTCAGGAGATTTTCCTCAGGCTCAGCGGTCAAATCTCCAGGCAATTTTTTCCTCCTCCTGTGAGACTGGCGTTTGCCCTATGAATAAGAAAAGAAACACGGTCAGGAAGACTGGTTTGGCAGCGGCACAGGCAGGGTCAGCCCTGGTCTGTAGGGCACATTTGGGATACGGGGACACGCAGTGCACGAGGGCCCCTACATGCACCAGCCCTGGCCTTGGGCTGCTGCACTGAGCACCCAGCATTGGGATGCTGGTGCTTTCCCAGCTCCCAGAGTCAGGTGAATGGGAAAAAGCTCTCCTAGCATGTTTTTAATGGTAAATTTCCAGCCACTGGGATATGATGGGGCACCCTAAAGATGACTCGTAGTATCCTGGGACCATAGAAAAGCTCGTGTTGGAAGGGACCTCGGGAACCACCCGGATGCTTTGAAAGAAGTCCAGGCACAGGTTCATTTAAAGGCAATTTCGTGAAAGCTTTCAGCAGTTGGTGAGTAGGGGAAGGGGAAGGGGAGTCAGAGTGCCTTGGGCTGAAAAATCAGCTCCGACAGGGAGTCTGAGAGACAAGGCTTTGGTAAGTACCCTAAAAGCAAAATAATCTTGTATCAGAATGATAAATCTAGAAGACCGGGAGAAGCATTCACATATTTAAGTGACGAACTGTCCTTCTTACCTTCTTGCCTTCTTACCTTATCCTTCTTGCCTAAAGCACGCAGATAAAGCCATCAGTTCAGAGCAAGCCACGATTTCAGAACTGGGGGGCAGAAGGAGAGGAAACTGCTTTGTGTTTCAAATCGCTTCTCCATGAGCTGCTAAAAATTGATTGCTGGGTTCCATTAAAATGAAAAAGAAGTGCTGCTGCTTTTTGGGGGCTCCCCACTACCCCATGCCACCCCCAGCCCGTCCCTTGGGTGCCGCAGGTGAGTCCTGTCTGGAGCTACCTGCAGCTCCAGCAGGGAGAGACTGTGTGAATTACAGAAATGTCTGAGAAACTTGTAATTGTGGGAGTAGGCTTCATGGAGGATATCCCTGCAGCACAGGAGCTGCAAGCCCCCGGCAAAATATTTTCTCTTTTCCTCCCTGCCTCCTGACGGCTCCCCTTTTGCTACCTGGGATTATTGGTTTCTGGGAGCAGAGTCTGTGTTTTCTGGGGTATTTGTGCTTTGTTTCATCTCAAGATTTACTGCTCTTTGGGAAGGCAGACAGATACCCATTCCCCAGACATCACCTGTGTCCCAGTCCTACCAAAACTCTTGCTTGTTTTCTACTTACAATTTGATTTTCACTGGAATCCCAAGACTGAATAGACTGGTTTAAAGAGCTTCCAAATGAGGTGGCAAGGATACAGAGGATAATAAGATAACCTAGAAAGGATCAGAAGTGGAAGAGATAACAGCATTGAGGAGGCACTCACTGCCAGTCCTAACACTAAGCATGCAACCAGAGCCAAAATGGTCTTCGGTGCTCACTCTCTGGTGCTCTTTGTACTCCTGGTACAGCTTAGAGACTTCAGCAATGTTGTTTAAACAGGTCTTTGAAGCAACGTCAAACTATTAATATCATATATACTTATTAGAGGCAAATTTGCCTTTGTGGGCACCGACACAACAACAGGCCACGATGTCCTGGCCCCCTCCACATGTCCTTGCTCTCCCACCCAGCCTCAAAATCTCATTTCCTTTTCCCCAAGCAGTTTTTGAGCTAATTCCCCCAGCAGGGGCATGACCACTGAACTGGGAGGTGGGGTAGAGCCCAGGCAGGTGTGACAGATCATGGCAGGACCAGCACCAAATGTCTCAGGAAAATCAGTGCTCAGCTCTGGCACCTGCTCCTCCTTAAATAATACATTAGTGGGTGAGCTTTCCTATAGTGAGGATGTTTTCCATCTCAATTTCTAGTATCAGGTATAGTGAGAAAAATTAAAATTCAGGTTTTATTACCAACACTTTAATTATCCAGTGTTATCAAGTTGTCACCAGGCCTTTAATTATTTTTCAGTTTATACCTATGATTGCTTTAGTGATGTTAAGGTAGATCTGCAGCTGTAATAGGAAACGTCTGAGTTCTTTATAATGCTGAGGATTGGAAATGATGAAGTTAATAAAATTCACTCATCTCCTGTGCCATGAGCTGTCATCAATACAGTGTTCATCTGCAGCTGGCATGCTATTTAATTACACCCTTTTGGTACCAATAAACACTTAATAATATATTCAAAATGAGTAAACAGGATATAATGCTGTCCGTGATTTTGCATCTACTTAGAGATTGGGCACAATACCATAAAGCCTCACTGCCAAACTGTCTCAGCAGTGGACTTTGCATTTTGGACAGAGGCGTGAGGTGGGGAGGTTATTGGTGTGCAGGATGTGTGTGCTCAAAGCACCTGGAGCACTCTGGAGATGCAGCAGAGGTTTCACACCTGATTAACACCATTTCTGTATAGTTATCATTGTTTACAGATGTTGTAACTTTTACCAGGCCAGGCAATTTTGACTCAGCAGAATATGATGCAAAGAATGAAACTCTGATTACAATGATGAAGCTGGTATGGAAACTCTTACAAACCTTGCTAGAACTGCAAAATAAGGAAATCATGTCCTGTTTTACACCGTATTTGAGCACCTTTAAGATAAACCAAATTGCAAAAATCCTCAAGCATTCAGCATCTCTTGCCTGATGGCTCCCCATCACCACCCAGCTTGCTTGTCCCACTGGAAGTGGTGACCATCCCCTCTGCTGCTACTCAAACACATTATTTGGTGGTGCTCGTTCTTACCATACAATGACACTTCTTGCCCAGAATTAATGAGCAGCTGTATGAAATAACATTGCTAACCAGCACCTGCATTTCCATCCCGCAGTACTTTCTGCAAACAAATTTTACATGTTTGAGATCGAAATCCTTGTGTAATCGCTGGTGCCAATCTTCCTGAGACTGTGAAGCAAGGCTTGCTAAGACGCTGCCCGTGTGCTGGAGACCACTGCATGCTTTACACCGCTCTCCTCTCTGCTAATTGACCTAATATTTGCATCCTCTGAAGGACCACAGCACTGAGCAGTGTGGTTTTTTTGCATGCCGATGTACGGCTCTTCCTGACAGCTTGGCTCACAACTGGTTCCCCCCAAAAAACAACTGTGCTGCACAGATGTGGATCATTAGTGCCTGAACCAGAACTAACTTCTCAGAAAATTGCACTTACTGCAGGACAAATTGAGTCTGCTATGGTAGAAGCCAGAATAATTGCTCAGGGGACCACGGGGCTTATCCAGCAGTTAATTCATTATTTGTACCTGCTCGGAGCCAGGATAGAAACAGCAGGCAAGGCGGCAGCTTTGGAGACAAACTCCAGTGTCTCAGGATCAATTTGTTCAGATAAAGGCTTATTGCCATCACGGCAAGGTTGCAAAACACCTCTACAAGCACGTACCAGTGGGAAAAAATAAGAGGCTGGAGCTGTTTCACCGCAGTCCTTTTGTTTTGTAATGAGATATGCGAGCTCTCTTTTCCTATAGCCATGACTTGAACGCAATGAATGCTGTGTTTGGGGCTGTGCTATGCCTTCGTGGGCACCCCAAAGTCAGGGCCTGGAGGGGGAACACAGCTTTACTCAATTTGTACTTTTTAAATACTAAAGTAATTTTTAAATACTAAAAAATATCCTATTTGGGTGAATAGTCTTACACTCATGTTGTCTTAATACTCATGTTTGCTTATCAAATCTACCATTGCTTAAGAAGTTTGTAGATCTTCCCTACCTAATGCAAGTATGGGAGAGTGTGTTTTTTGTTTTGTTTTTATTTCAGGAGGGAGAATAAGTTAGTTAACATAATCTTGGGTAGATTTATGGTATTTGTTCTGCACCTTTACACAGCCATTTTTACCAAAGCAGATAATTAATCTGATTGTCCCCTGTGCATTTATAGGCATAGTGCAGATGCAGTCATTTTTCTCTCCTCTGAAAACAAATACCTCCCACGTGAAAAAGCAGTTACCATAAAGAGAGAGCGTTTGACTCCATCAGGGCACCCACACTGCACTCTATTAGCACAGCCACTTTTCCATCAGTGACAAAATGCAACAGAAACAAATGCAATACGGACCCACGAAGCTCGCTGGTCAGAGAAACACCTGCACGAGAACAAACCCAACAAACCCAACCCGCACCACCACCGCCACCATTACTGGCAGCAGCCCAGGCAGGCCACCCCCACACGCGCCATGGTTGGCCATTTTGGGACTTGTGTTGTCGCTGGGCCTGTGCCTGTGCTCTGCTGGGGAAGAAGCTCAGCATGGGGACAGGAGAGCAGCAGTGCTCCACCACAGAGCAGAACCACCACGAGGTTTCCCAGATTTGGGGACGCCCCGGGCCAACCCCGCTCCAGGTGCTGTGAGCCAGAGCTGGCTTTCAGCCGGGAAGCAAAGTGCGCTCCCCACGTGGGCAGGATGTGCTCCCCCTAAAGAGGTTTCCCATCTAGGTCCATTTGTGAAATTGGCCATCTGATGAAGTAATTTAAAGGATGCTGAAGTCACAAACAAGGCATAAAATAATATGGAGTTGGAAAGCACTTTTTCCTTATTAGGTTTATCAAGGAAAAGCTAGCCTGGCAAGCTTGTTCTATCAAGCAAATGGATGTGGTAAAAAAAGGAAATGAAAATTCTGATCCATATTCATTGTCTTGGTGTCAGCAAGGGAGAAAAAAGCTCCACTTTACATTTTGCTTTGCTTTCGAAAGCCGATCTGAAGTTTCACAGACAAAGTAATCAAAGCTGATAAAGAAGCAAAAGAAAATCAAAGATAATTAATAGAAACAAAGCAAACAGCATAAGAGACCAGACAAAGTGTCTAATATTAACAAAATACAAAACACAGGACGTGCTTGACTGCACAGAGCAGCATCTCTGGGCATTGACAGAATTGTAATGGGGAGATTTCTCTCCCCATTATTTTGTAATGGGGTGCTTTCTTTTCAGAAGGCGCCACAGGCACTGCCTTCTGCCCTAGTTAAGCTCTTCTCTTGTGATGAACCACTGTGAAGTAGCTGCACATTGACAAGGGCCATGTAGATGCCAGGTTGGTAATAATTCTTTTTTCCCCTTCTAATTATTCAAATAAGAAGTAGCATTGAGCTAAAAATAAGACCAAGCGTTCTCCAGATCTGCAATTACTCTCTCAACTTGTACTTGTCTACAGTATTTCTTCAGCTAATCACTACAGCGCAAAACATGCCAGAATTGTTTGAAATCAGAATTCAATCCCAGACACAGTAAAAGACTAATAATGAATGTTGTTTACACACATTTAATTCAACATACCAGAAGCAATATTCTCACTCCCTTAAGCATTTTATTTGCTTATAAATACAAGTCAATACCACAAGATGGCACTTTCTTACTTGCAACACATACTATTATAAACACATACCCTCTCCAGATGCTCCCAGATGTTTACAACATTTAACTTTTCAGTGGTTTTGAAGCATTTAAAAAAGCAAGACATTCTACAAACTGTTTTTGTGTTTGATGTATATTAAATGAGGTCAGGGAATTAAATTCAAAAAAAGAATTTATAAATATTTCAGATAAGAAAATTTAAATACAAAAGCAGAGTTTGTATTAATTAAACTGAATAACAATTTAAACTGGCCATAATGTATCTACATGGTTTTATTTAATTTAAAATACTTTTTAAACAATCAAATCCTCTAGCCATTCATCAAAACACCTATCTACTCAACCTTTTAAAAAATATTTTCAGTTAAGAAACCACCGAGGCTTTTTCTTAGCAATCCTTATTCTGTCTTGTAGGTGGAAATGAAGTGAAATCATATTCCAGACTAGAAAACAGGATAAGAAGGAAGAAACTTTAAAAAAACAGATAACTTTAGATCCTCCAGCTAATTATTCTTTGTGTTTCTCAAAATACATGATCCAGTTTTAAAGTCTTTGAACGAAATGTAAACACTATAAAACTCATTGTTGAAATATGTGAACAATAAAGAACCCTGCACTAATATAGTGCATAATGATGCTGTGTCAAACTTGTCATTTACAGTAAATGTCACATTTTCCTCTGGATTGTCATGCCTTTTTGTTGGTGCTTTTTTTTTTTTTCAATACTAATTCCTTTTGATGTCAGTAGACTTTATACTTTTATTTTTTTTTATTATTCCCATTGCTCAACAGGAAGAGATGCATTTTCCAGTCTCTTCAGAAAAGTTGCACAAGATCCAAGACTTTGATACCTTTTTTTTTTTTTTTTTTTAATAACAAGATGGCAAAATTTCAAGCTTGCGGTATTTCTGTTCTGCTCGGTATATTACACATAAGGAGATTCCTCAAAAAACTGAGAAGTCTGAGAGTTACAAAAAAGAAAGCAGTTAAGGCAGTCAATGTCTACATTTGGATTTCTTTTTTACGTTACATGTCAATGTCTCCATCATAAGCTAAGGTTAGAGGCTTCTGTTGTGGAGGAGTACTTTGATGCTGCTTGCTTTTTTTTGCTGTAAGAAAAATAAAAATATTTCAGGAGGCAAAAAATGCAAATGGTAATAGAGAGTGAAGCTCAAACACGTCAACAACAAAAACTTCAACAAAAAATTATCTTCCCACACTGGCTATTTTCCTTGGCACCCTATTGAAACAACCTTAATTATTATTGAGAAATACACCTCCTTGCTAGTTTTCAAGTGATGGAGAACTCTGTGTTGAGAGATTTTTGAAACAGCGAAGATCCCACGGCTTGCTGCAGCTGAGCAAACCAAGCTGTCAGGACGACTATGAGAAGTTCCCATGACAGTGTTCCCACATCGCCCAATTGAGGAATTTAGAAAAATATTGTTGCCAGCAGCTGACTTCAAGGATGGGATCTACGTGACTGCTTATCACAAGGGGGTTGTTTTCTTGCAGTTGTTTGAGTGCTTTTGACCAATAATCTTGTGTGAGATGCTATCCGCCCCTGTTAAGTTCACTATAAAAGTCAGGCTTTTCGGGTAATAAACAGAGCATGATCTGACCATACTGGTGTCTGTCGTTGTTTTCGGCTGTTCTTCCTGCAACATATAGCCGAAACACCTGAGAGACGCTGAGAAACTCCAAGCACCGACTCGGACGCAGAAATCGCGGTGAGACACAGGACATCCAGGATCGAGTTGCTACGGGAGAGCAGAGGCGTCTGTGGACAAGGGCAGACGACCTGCACTGTGTGGCGATTTGGCACAGAGCAGAGGGGTGGAGATCACAACCCTGCAGCCTGTCTGATGGAGGCAGAGGCGGCTGTGCAGCTTCTCTCTAGCATTCTCTCTACGAGAGGCATATCTTGCTATGCAAAAAAGACTATTCGTCCCCAGATCAGTGATATAACTATGGTGTTACATCATTTGATAATTGTACAAACGCTCCTGGATAATATTCAGTGGGTTTCTGCAACGAAACAGCAGCAGCATAGCAAAAGGACTCTTTCAATTTTGTGTCTAAGCACACAAAAATAATGTGGGTGTTACGTTAGTTCTTTTCGAAATTCCCAGTAACTCATCTGATAACCATGGATGCAGGGCACATGCCATCTACTGGCAATATAGTGCCACATATTTCATTAATTGAAAATTCTCATTTTCTGAAGAGCTCTTGTAAAGCTCTCAAGTTTCTGTTATGAAGCATGAGAATAGGCAGCTTGCTTTCTTAAACAAGTTATTTTGAACACTTCACAAGAATTTTCCCCGCAGTTAAATGTGTTCTGGTAAGCATAGATTTATACATGAGAATCCCACTTTTCCCACCTGTTTCCATCCTGAAGACATTTTGAGACATTCAAATTCAGCCATTTCCCTCAATTATCTAGTGGTTTTCCTCCTCATTTTCCTTTTCCAGTTCATCTAGAGTCAGCAGAATTAGAAACTAATTACATCAGTAATCTGGGCTGCATCTGATCTCAAATACTGATAAAACAATAGAAATACAGCTTAAGGAAAAACAAATCCACACTAGACACAAAGCAATGTTTTTGAAAAACAGAGTGAAAATACTAGTATGATCAATCCATGTTGTGGGCTGCTGTCAATGGCAATTTTTAAATCAGAAATGGATGTCTGAAAAAGTCTAGCTTTAAGAATCCAATCAGGGAAGCAATCTGTCTCTTACATGGACAAATTAACACTGTTGTCTCTCTTGTTGTTTAAGAAGCACATGTGCTATAACCATCTGAAATCTAAAATGGAGTCATGAGAAGCACTTTTAAATTGCAATAGCCTGTTTCCAGTTGTTGCAAAACAGTGCTAACCTGATTCATAGAATGCAAAGAATTCCCACTGCATCATAATTTTTTTAAGCGGTTCATCAGATGCCAAGTTTTAAGTGATCCCCAGCTCTTTGATATAGTAAATGCTTCTGATATTGGTTTAAAATTCAAATATATCCCACATTCAACCTCAAAACCACAACACAGTAAAAAACTAAACTTTGGTTAGCTAACGAAAATCTTTTAAATAATCAAGACTCCAAGTAGCAAACTGTGATGACAAGGCTCTATTTAAGAAGCAAAGACACTGCCCACCATTCACTCTAAGTTTACAGACTTTAAAAAGTGCCCCCATGGCATAGAGAAATCGGGTTGGATCCGATGATCTCGAGGTCCCTTTCAACCCCTACAATTCTGTGATTTGTGAACGTTATATGTGTGTAACAAACAGAAGGGATGAGTTACCTTGAAGCTGTAGCCTTGATCTACAAGAAACCGTTGTCGCTTGGTTGAATATGGCGTTTCCTGAGTGTCTTGGGACACAAGAGAATAAAAAAAGGCATTGTATTCCTCTGCAACCATGCCTAGGAGACAAAGACATCAAATGATTAATTCTATCTGGAACACTGTAACCAAGAACAAAAAAGGACTAAACAGTAAAACTAGGTGTTTAAATACGCCATCTCTCCACAAAATCAATTTGCAAAGTTTATTTTAAAGACAAAGTGCACTTTGTCTCTGTAATCCAGAAAAAGGGCAAGAAAGTCAGGTTTCCTAAATGACACAAAACCAGAGGTAAAAAACAAAACCCCTACCCTGCTTACAGGAGTCATTTTCCAGATAGACAAACACAGAACTGAAGCACTATGAATAATTTCACTCTCCACCTGACAGTTACAGCCTCCGCTAAATTATGACTGCTTCCCTAGTGAATACTCACTCTTTCTAAAATACATGCCAACAGGCTGTGACATAAACCAACTTTCAAGCTTATTACCACCCTGTACAAGAGATCTCTTGAAGCAGAACCACTTTTGCCTGGAGCTACTTTTTGACTTGTCTCAGGAAGATAAAAACTGAAATACAGCAGATTAAGCATTCCTTGTTTAACAGCTAATGGAACAGCCTTAAGTCGGTGTCTGTTAGGAAACATTCAGTTCATCAAGTCAACCAGAAATTCATGTCTAAGAAACAGTTCTCCTTCGTTCCAGACAAACTGAAACAGAAAAAAGTGACAGAAGCACCCCACTACCACCTTCCCAATAATATTCCTCAAACTAAAAATGAATGGGAGTCATCAGTCAGATTTCCAGTAACCAAACCTGTGATTCCTAAAACCCTGCCCACACAAAAGTTTAAATCCTACCGACCTTCTGCTTATCCATCACAAAAATGAAAATGCCAATACAATCAGACAGTTTTCTAGGTGATCTCTACTCACTGACTCTAGAAGCCACCATAAAGAATTAATTTCACAGACTCATAACAAAAACCATGGTTCAACAGAAGCGGATGATATCTATCCCTTTTTCAGACAAGGTTTTTCCATTGTGGTGGCTTTCTGTTAATTTGTTCTCAATGAGAGCAATTGCTTGACAAGTTGCACTTAACCTAAACCACACCAAACCAGCAGGCTGCTTACAGCTGGTTTATACAAACCTGCTAGTGACTAACAACTGGGCTAAAATGCTGGACAGGAAGCCCGCCCTCACTTCTACTGAAAAAGCTGCCGACTACATCTTTTAATCGATCGTATCACTGTCAGTCAGGCTGCTTAAGCCACCCCCTGAAAGCAGTGGAGCTAACGCCAGCCAGAAATCCTCCTGTCTGCCATGTCAGCAGAGCTCACTGGCACTGCAGCTACAGAGAAACAACTCCACAGATATCCCAGACAAATAGCTTTGCAGTTTGCAATTTACTTATCCCCTAGAATCCCCTAATCATGAAAGGACAGAATCAAAGAATAGAAACAATCCTTGCTTTATGGTCATACAATATATTCAAATCCACAAGTTTTGGAAAAAAAAAATAAAATCACTGTGAGTTCTGGCTCCAGAAACATTGAATGCTTCTACTGATATTATGCATATTTCACAAAGCTAATTTTAAGTTGTTAAAAGTGTAACAAGAAGTGGGAAAAAAAACCTCAGAGTTATTCTGGCAACAGCGAAACAACATTATAATGGAAGGGCAAAAAAGACATGAGAAAATATTTAAGAAAATACATTTCTGGCTGAAAAACTGGAAAAGGAAAGAAAATATTATGCAAGTGAAAGACAGGGTGGCATCTATATTGTTAGAAAAACCTCTCCCATGTGATCTCAACCTAACAGCTTATTTAAGACACAGTTTATTTTGTTTACATTTCAGTATTCAATTTAAACTTATTAATTACTGAAATGCTAAACAGAGCCTAAGAACTATCTCATTTACCTTTTTTGGCTCACAGCACTCGCCCCAGTCTTTGAGCCTCCTGTCTTCAAGACCCACCATGGGATGAAATCTGAATCAGAATATTGGCTTCTGGTAGATCAAAGGACGTATCCCCTACCTACAACACAGAAGCAATCTCTGAGCAGCATCTTATATTTATATGCATGTTTCATAAACAAAGACTGAGTACAAAGTACACCTTTGTTAGCTGCAATACGAAGATGGCCAATGCACAGCGTGCATATATAACTTGCTCTTAAATAAAGTTCTCTCTGAAAATGGATACAATAACACACATAGTCCTCAATTACCTTGGAAATGAAAATAGCGTTGATTTTTGGATTGTGCTTGAAGTTTTGTAGAATTTGCATTCTTTCTCCTTGTGCAGTAGGATCATATACATAGGGTCTGAAAAAAAAACAAACCACAGAACAAATGCAAATTAAACCAAATCAAGGTTTCTCAGTCATTTCTTCGCAAAGATACCACATCAGGAAGCACAGAACACATTTGAACTGATAAAAGAACAGATCACATTTTGATACAGCTTACAGTTTGCTTTTAGCTTGTTGGGATGTTTATGGCAGCTATCCAGCTTGTGGAACCCTTGACAACAACTCAGCCTACCAGAAATAAATTCTGGCAGTTACAAATGTTTTGCAATTATGTGCACCAGTGAAGCTGTAGATGAGACCGAATACATTGAGTAGGCCTACATGAAAGACTAGAGGCAGCTGTTAAAATAAAAGATGTTTTCCTCAAATCTACTGAGTTAGCACGTTAACAGCTGCAGCCTTTGCTTCCTGTTCAAACACTTGAAAATCCAGGCTTCTCTAACAATTCACTTCCTTCACACATTTTATCGCTTCACTGGGATCCCACAGCTGTTCAAGGATGAGGTCCCAGAGCATCGGAGGTACCTGCCCATGCACCCACCTATCCACCTGTAACTGTACTCCTCAGGGAGTATCCCCAAGCAATGATCTTAAATAGCTGTTTAACCTTAGGAAAAGTCAAAAACACATTCTTGAGACACACCTATAGGAATATTTTGGTTACCAAAGGATGTTTAAGATACTGAGGAGTTACTGTAACAAGGCACAAAATATCTAGCACACAGGAAAAAAAGGGGAAGGTGTCATTCTTTTGTTTTATCCACAAATTGGCTATGAGAGGAAAAAAAGGAAAAAAGCATTAATTCTTAATTGTCTCTACGAGATGGATCCTAAAGTGCAGGGACGCCAGCAATTCAGGGCCCAAATACCAGGTTAGGTCCAAGGCCAATGCTTTTGTCATACGTCTCCCAAGCAAAACAAAACTAAAGTGCTACACATCACAGCAAACTGAAAAAGCCAAGAACAGCCTTTAATGAGCTCTCATATTTGGTACTCAGCAAAAAAGGAAGCATGGCATGGACTAAATAAAACAATGTTGACAACGGATAAGCAAATATTGCAACCAGAAACTGTAAAACTGGTATTGTAATTTTAAATTTCCTCCAATGCACTCTGGTTGAACCTGTTATCTCATCCGTGCCCCAAACTGGGTGCTAAAAATGAGTGTTGTGGTTTAACACCACACCACCACCCACTCACTCTCCCCACAGTGGGATGGGGGAGAGAATCAGTGGGCAGAAGTGAGAAAACTCGTACGTTTCATACAGGTTTCGAGGAGAACAAAACAAACGAACACACAAAGAGAAACAAAACCAAGAAGAACAAGTGAAGTAAAACTCAATGGTTCACCACCAGCCAACCGATACCCAGCCAGCCCCCAAGCAACTGCAGCCCTGGCACACTTCCCCTCCAGGTTTTAGTGCTGAGCAGGACACCCATCCTGTGGTCCAGAGCACCCCTGTGGCCAGCCTGGGCCAGCTGCCGCACCCCCAGCCTCCTCGCTTGGTGGGGCTACAACTAGAACATCATCACTGTGTTATCAACGCTATCGTTATCAGAAACACAAACATAGCGCCATACAAGCTACTAGGAAGAAAATTTAAATTAAGCACAGAAAAACCTAGAGCGCCAGGCTATCAGTCCTCCACGCAGCCCCACTGTCCCTGCACCCTACTTCACCATAATTAAGATGCATCTAAGTACTTCCCAGAACATAGAACATGCAGCGCTAGGTTGATTTTTTTTTTAAATGAAGCCTTTCATTTCCTACAAAAAGGTGTTTGAGGGATCTGTAAAGATGCCTCTCCAGTATTTTGACATACTGTCAAAACTACACAGGGACAGTCCTTCAAAAACAGCCATTTAAATATATTAACAGCACCAGTAAAAAATAAACAGCCCAAGTTATACAACTTTCGATGAAAGACTCATGAGAGTAAAAGCTGGCCAAGCAGATTTGAATTCCATGGCCCCAGAAGTTATAGACGAACTAATTCCTGTCATGTGCATGGCCTTTCCTTGCCAGTACCAAAGGAACACATGGGGGTCGAGGAGGAGCTGGCACAGGGGCATCATTAAAACACTCTCACACTCATCCAGCACTGCAATTGTCCTTTCCTTTTAACATGTCTCTGTAAACTGGAACTCCATACATGATGCATGGAAAGGAGAACTGAGTCAAGAACATGAAAAGCAAGCACCTAGTATTTCTTCAACTAATTACTTCTACAGCATCTACCCCATTTAAAAACTGTTGTGCTATTTAGCAAGCACCCCCTCCTGTGTCCTTGTTAAAGGCTCTTTTTCTGTGGCGCACTAAATTACAATAAATGTCTAGAGGTGACTGAAATCTGTGAGATTAAGATAACTTTCTAGGAAGAAGAAAAACAACAGTGCCGTCACTGGTTGTGAACACTTACTTCCCAAGCCTAATTGCATACTCCTTCAGTGCAAACACATTGTCAGCAAAAACGTTGAATTTGTCATTCCGTCGCTCATGAAACTTAATCAGGAATTGGCAGGCTCGGAACTTATTTGGGTTGATGGTGTAGAGCAGTATCCGTTTCTTTGTTTTGATGGCTACATATTCTCAATAAAATTCAGGTGACATTGAGCACCAAACCTAGAATTAGAAAACACATCCAGAGTAACCCCCAGTTATTTTTTGTATCCCAGAGGGAATTTAAAAGATATTGTGGGGTGATAATACATGAAAGCTTTCTGTACAGTGCAGATCACAAATCTTAATACAGTAACTTCTGTACTAAAAGGGTGAAAGGTACAGGCTGTGACACTGTGACCACAACAGGAACAGGCACGGGGCTGACTGGAACAGGACTAGGAAAAAGTTGTTTCACACCTGGTAGTCTCCCTGAATACTACCACATATTAGAAAGCAAGTATTAAGGGAAGAAACTTTGTATAATCTCCCTGCCGCTGCAGTCAAAGCCTTTTCCCTACAAATTCATTTTCATCCATATTCTCAAAACATAAAGACACATTTAGTCTTCGTTACAGAACAAAACTGTATGAACAAGTTAACAATTACTTTAACAGACTGCAGCTGTTTATGGAACTGCTGCGCTCTCTTCTGGCACCGTGAGAGAGTAATACCTGCAGTGGCCATGCCCTGCCTAATCAGCCAGCAGCACTGCCCTCTGCTGCCACCTAGCAAGAACTGCACTTAAAGAGTGAACTAGACATCTTTTATGGCTATGGAGAATAGTTGGTAAGAGATCACAGAATCAAAGAATTTCTAGGTTGGAAGAGACCTCAAGATCATCGAGCCCAACCTCTGACCTAACACTAACATGCTACTTCTCAATAGCATGCCAAGGAGATCCACACAAATAAGCAAAGCAGCTGTGCATGTATTAATATTTCTCAGCCATCGTTTTTTTTTATTTGATTCTTTGCTTTAGCAATATCTCAGAGTATTATTTCAAAACATTGGCCTTAAGAATATCAATGTACATGTCATTCAGGAGAAAGGCAGCTCAGACTTCACTTTCCAATGTCTCAATGTCTCAATATTAGTTATACTGAATAATACCTAAACTTTGAACCTTACTAATTTAACTTAAAATCAAAATTATTAATTAATAATATTTATTAATTAATGGTTAATTAATAAAAACACTAATTAAAATGATCAATTAAATGATAGAAATATTGATTTATTAATTTTAAATTAAATTTAAATTTCAGGGACTGAGAGAAATTGTGTTGCTGGCGGAATTAACCAAAGTACCGTAACACTGTCAGGACTGAATTTGCAGACCAATTATTCTCCTTTCCACGTAGATACTTTCTAGGTACTCTTTGTTTGCATTCTATTACTTTTAAAAAGTACATAAGCTCCGCTACCCCTGGTTTGCACAAAGTCCAAAAGGAAAACAATGGACTCACATGAAAAAGCAGCAGATACTGCTGCTACAAGTCAGTTTGGTTTATTTTTCCTTTAATTGACTGATCATATTAATAACCTCGGATATGATATGTAATAAATATGAAAAAATACAACCAATTGCTTTCATAAATTATCTGTAATGTACTGTAGCCCCAGTACATTTATCACAGCTAGTAATCTTCGTAATAATCTTTGTACTTTAGTAGGCAAGAGACTGGAAATCCAATCCATGTGTGGATTTTATTTTTTTAAGAAATGCTATCGCATGTGGAAGACCCCCCCATTTAAAAACGTAATGACAGCCACTAGTAGCTCAGGACCAACTGAAATCATTAACGAATGTATTAAACTTTCAACAACTAAAAATACGACCCTGTATTAACACACATACACACACAGCTGGGAGCTGTAAAAATCCACGCGCACTAAGACCACAGCCATTTATGCACAGCCGTGCAACTCAAAGACTTCTTCCACACTACCAATGCAAAGAGCTGCTTACCTGTTGTGTTTCAGCACCAGCTTCACCTTCCCAGAGCTGACAGCGCACAGCTGCAAACAGACAAGAGCAGTCATTAGGAACACGCCAAACAGCAACTCCAGGTTTGGGACCAAATGCTGCAGAGCAGTTTAGTTCGTTGTGAGGAAGTAGGGTATCTTCGGGCAGAACAAACACGTCAAAAAATATCGGGGGAAGAGAGGCAGCAAGGAAAGGATGTCGCTGGTAGCAACAGATGTATTCCTTCTAGCAGTACAACAGCCTTACCTTGATAAACTGAATTATTCCATCCGGGACACCAGTCTTGCTCAGCTTCTGTAAGTACTCGGTGCCATCACTGGTCTGCAAACCGACGCTGACAGCAGCATAGAGGGAGGAAGCAGTCAGCTTGCACTCCTGAACGTGGGTTGGTCTGCACACGGGCTCGGCAATGGCAGCCAAGAAATCCTGAGCATATTTGTAAACCGGAGAGAAGGCTTCCAGAAAAATATGGCCATCGGGAGCCTACGGAAACACAAGGACATTCTGAGGGTGCGCCAGCAGTACCTGAGGGAAATAAGGTCTTTCCTATAGAGTAGACATTATGATACAGAGAGACTCCACTATTCAGGTGGTAATGTATTTATGTTTCCCAAAAATGTATTTACCCTAAGAATTTACCCTTCTATAGCATGGAAAACAAACCATCCAGATTAGCAAAGGTTTCCCAGATTAACAATGTGGGTGTTTTTCCCTCAAAGTAACTAGTAAAGATTTGGCTTCCTGCTCTAAGCCAAGACAAGCTTCTAGCCCCATTCCACCAGCACAGAATCATAGAATGTATCCTGGGTTAGAAGGGACCCACAAGGAGCATCGAGTCCAACTCCTGGCACCACACAGGTCTACCCAGAAATTCAGACCATGTCATTAAGCGTAAAGTCCAAACGCTTCTTAAACTCCAACAGACATAGTGCAGTGAGTACTTACCTGGGGAGCCTGTTCCAGTGTGCAACCACCCTCTCGGTGAAGAACCTCTTCCTGATGTCCAGCCTGAACCTCCCCTACCTCAGCTTGACACCATTCCTGTGGGCCATATCACTGGTGACTACAGAGAACAGATCGGTGCCTTCCTCTCCACTCCTCCTTGTGAGGAAAGTGTAGGCCACGATGATGTCTCCCTTCAGCCTCCTCTTCTCCAGGCTGACAGGACCAGTGCCCTCAGACGCTCCTTGTACGTCTTCCCCTCCAGGTCCTTCACCATCTTTGTCACCCTCCTCTGGTCACTCTCCAACAGTTTCACGTCCTTTTTGTGCTGCACACCGTACTAGAGGTGAGGCTGCACCAGCACAGAGCAGAGCGTGACAACCACCTCCCTCGACTGGCTGGCAGTGCCGTGCTTGGTGCACCCCAGGGTACGGTTGGCCCTCCTGGCTGCCAGGGCTCGCTGCTGCCTCAACATTCAGCTTGCTGTCAACCACAGCCCCCAGACCCCTCTCTGCGGGGCTGCTCTCCAGCATCTCCTCACCCAGTCTGCAGGCACAGCCAGGTGCAGGACCCGGCGCTTTTAACTTCACGCGCCTGGTCACCACCCAGCTCTCCCACCTGCCCAGGCCTCCACCACCCTCAGCGCCCCCTCCCCTCGAAACAACGGCCCTGGCCCGCCCGCCGCGCACCTACCACCCAGAGCGGCACCCGCAGCCGGCACTCCTCGGCGCCCTGCTCGTCCAGCTCGCTGCCGCCGTCCTCCACAAGCTCCCCGGCGGCCGAGGGCACGGCCTAAACCGGCCTCCTGCGGCCTCCCCTCCCCGCTCCTCCCTGCCCATGGCCGCCATCGCCACAGCCGCCTCAGCCACCACAGCCGCCAGGGGCTGCGTCACTTCCGGAGGGGAGAGGCGGGAACGGGCTGAGGGGAAAAGGCGGGAAGGGGCTGAGGGGGAGCGGGGGAGGGGGGAGGAAAGGTTGATTTGTTTTTCCTTTTTTTTTAATATTAATACAAAACTCTTAGGCACACAGCTGTCCCTACAGTGTTTTAATATATTTCTAAGTACAATTCGTGTCTGATTCTGGAAATACAAATACATTTTGAATGGTTAAAAACGAAAAATTAAAAAAATATTCTGAACATCAGCCAGCTGAAAATATATTCATCTAGTAAATTATCTCTCAAAGCTTTTATATATTTAATTATTCTAACTAAACATAGTACCCTTAAAAAACAAGTTCATAAAAATGTAGAAATGAAATTGTGGAATAAGATTACTGGGATATATACACACACAGTCACCGCAGACACAGAGGGAACTGGCAAGCGACGCTCGGCTCCTGAGTTCCTCAACCAAGATAACCATAGGCTAGTTTTTTAATTTTTTTTTTCCTTTTTTTTTTATACACAAGATATTCCATGTAAAGCAGCAACAGCAGTGCAGTTACTGATAGCAACATCTCAAAAGTAATAAAAAACCATACATCCAGACAGTAGTACATTGCACACACACGTGATTCTCATACACCCATCAACAATTGGTCAGAGTATTAAATCAGTGTACAAATTAAATATTTCCAAAAATGTGCAAAAAAGTCAACGTTGATAGAAAAAAACACCTTTGTGTACATACATTACAAACTGTGCCCAGCATTCAACTGAGAGTAAAAACATTTACAGTGAGAAACTGATAGATTAAATAGAGAATTTAATGGCTACATAAAAATGTACATTAGATCAAGAGAAAATTTACAAATTTGTATTCATAGCTTCATGAAAACTAAAAGTCTACGTTCCGATTTACCTATGTCTCCTCCACGTATATACAGTGATATTCCTTTATATGACTCCTGTGAGGTCTGAGATGACAGACGCTAGGCTTTGATAAACCGTTAAAGATTTGGGGGTGACACCACCTTTACACTGCTATTAACGAGAAACAAACACTAGGGAACTGGCAAGACGATGCCGGTTCAGAAAAGAAAACACAACCTTTCTTTTTAAACCCACATTAAATAACCATTGGGGAAAAGGATCAGCTATTATTGGGGTAAGTGACGTGAACAACTGAAATATTTCCTGGGAATATCCACTTAAAGTGTCCTTTTCCTTGTATCTCTTGACAGAAGACCCTGCCCTCCAATCCTCATCAGTGGACTCAAAATAAGGACTGAACCCCGAGGTACAAATTTAATGTATTTTTATCCAGTTCCTCTCCCTTGAAAGTAAGTTTATGAAAACCTAAGACCTAACCAAAGCGAGACTGCTCGCATTGTTTCTTTGAAGGATGAGAAATTTTACTTTCTCCATCCATCCTACCCCTCAAGTACAAGTACAGATATCTATTGCTAGAAAAGCCAGGCAGCTGCTGTGTGTGGTGCAGACGGGGCCGTGCCCCCTACATGGGGCAGGGGGTCCCACAGAACCACCCCAGCTGCTGCACCCCGCTTCATGGCACAGGGCCGGGTGCTAAAGCTGCACTGCATCAGTTCCAGCACTAATGGGGAGCTCTCGGTGGCCGCCACCTAACCAGCATTTAGGTTATGCCAATTAGAAAAATAAACTGAGGGGTTGGAAATGAAAAGAGTTCCTTTGTATTCTGATAGAGTACCGATTTAGCAACCAGGCTGGTAGCAGTTCTGCCCCCTGTGGTGTGGGTTTGTGGCTCCTCCTGAAGGCAGCGTACACCCAGGTAGCTGTGGGTGACATCTGGCTCTGGTGTAAAGCAGACTCCTTCCCAGCAGCTTTGAAAAGTTCTTACTATGGTGCACAGAGCAATTCAGGTCACAAATCTACTTATCTTGATGGCGTTCCTCAAATGTCCCAAAGCTCAAGCCTGGCTACAAAAAGTCACCAGGTTTAGTCACCGAGCTTATGCCTTATTTTTAGAAGAACAAAAATAAGATAAAGTTAAAAAGAGTTATTAAAAAAAAAAAAAAAAACAAAACCTTTTCCTTTTAATGCTGTCATGAATTTTGTGCATCGAAACAGCAAATATAAACACCCAAATGTTTTAAACATGGGAGGTGTCTATTTACTAGTACCTGCTTTATTCAGTTAGCAATAAGCTTACTGGTGGATATATAAGTATGTGTATCTATAAGTAACAGTACTAATCCGTGAAACATCGCTTTTGGCTATATGTATATGGGAATAGAAAAGCTTTGGTAATTCTATGTGGTTTTACACTGCAGGCTTGTCATTAACACAAGACAGCAAGTTACCAGCAAGAAATGATACCAGCAGTAATACTTTCGCTTTTCCAGAAACACCATACAGACTTACATTCAAGCACACAAATTCTGCTTTTCTATATGCGTGACAGATTTTCAAGATTAAAAAGAAATTAACTATAAATAACTGTAGATCTGACCAATTTGCTCAAGTCTCTGAAGCTGCAGTTACAGTTTGCTCTATATCATCTGAAAGAATGGCTTGCTATACTGCGCTGTACCTACAGGTGCTGCAAGAAGGCTTTCAGTCAAGACAACGGCAGGATTAGGATTTTCCAAAAAAGAAAACAGGAAAGAACTTAATGGAAACAATATCAGCTTCACTGAGAAGTCTGTTGATTTGCTTAGACAATATTCCTGTGTACTGAAAGTAAACAACTTTTATTACAGTACCGCGTTTACTAATGTACCAACTAGAATTTCACATCTGCTAAGTACTCTACAGGAAACCCAGAGTCTCGTACCCAGAGCTAGGAAGCTAAATCTCAGCTGTAATTGTGATTCTGTGAATGGAAACACGTCTTTTCTGTGGTATGCATAACAGCATACAGTCTCCAAAATGCAAATATGAAACCTGTGCAAGCATAGGAAGCACTCAGGAAGTGCTCCAAAAATCACTTTTTCAAATTCTCAATGTAAAAAGACTGCAGCAGATTATAACTAAAGTACACTTTTTAATGCAGTTATGTGAATTCTGGTTTGGGCACTTCAAAATACACTCTAATCCCAATTTGGTGACACGGAGTTGTATGACAGCCATAGCATTTCAATATGCTGCTCAAGAGGAACAAAATTAAGGCATACAGATAAAAAGGCACTACCTAAGGGGAAAAAAAAAAAAAAAAACACAAATGAATAACTTTTCATTTTGTTACAAAGGACTGTTAGGCTGCAATTGGAATTGCAAATTCGGTTAAAAATTTTAGACTAAATTTAAACTGTCAAGAAGTCAAAGTAAGTTGAATGAAGTTAATAGATCCATACTTTAAGTTCTTGCATGGATATTTCTATCACCTAAATTAAAAATAAAACTTGCTCTAACATGACTGTTAGTTTAACAGGACAGAGTCCCACCATTAAAAGCACATTACAGAAACAGCTTAACTTTTGTTACTTAATATGTAAAACAGACGACATAAAATTAATTAGTAGATAAATAAATCCTTTGTAAATACACAATCACGGTGAACCTTGATTCTTACTTTTGGGGAGCACAGCTCCATCGTGGCATTTACAGAAAAACAAATCATATCCTTGCAACAGTGCTATTTTCATGAGCATTTTCTGGTAATTGGACTCAACAATGAAGAACAACTGATGATTCTAAAATGCTGGTGTCTTTGCTAATAAGATACCATAAATAGTGAGCTGAGAAGGGGCCTCATCTCAGCAAACCTCCTCCAGTGGAGTTTCAAGCATGCAATTCCATGCACCCTCTGGAATTTTAGAGCAAGGGTTTGTCCATTATCATGCCAGTGGTCAACAAAGTGTTGTACAGGCACTGTACACAGAGGCATTACATTATTTAATACAAATTGCTTTACCCAACACAACAACACTGAAGTGCATCATGCAAGGGGATAAGTATCAACTAATCTTCTGGTAAAAGGTCTGATTTAGCTTCATCATTA
This sequence comes from Aythya ferina, assembly GCF_964211825.1. Lineage (NCBI taxonomy): Eukaryota > Metazoa > Chordata > Aves > Anseriformes > Anatidae > Aythya > Aythya ferina. The sequence continues at coordinate 35,712,215 of NC_140303.1, read as the reverse complement.
CTTCTAGCTCAAAGCATTTATAGTGATAATCATCTAAATTTACTGTAAGTTGCTTAGGTCAGTGGACAAATTCTCCACACAGTAAAAAAATAAAACAAAACAAAACAAACACAGCTAAGGCCTAATCCTGGTCAAATTAATAACATTTTACTAGCATTGCTGGAGCTGACAAAAAGTTGTCTGTATTTAAGAAGTGCTGTCTTTACTGCAGCGGCTTTCTGATATGTGCTCTGCAAGTTCTTTTTTTTTGGTTCCAAAATGCTTACCCTTGTCATGACTGAATGCCGTTTTTAGAAAAGGCACAAAAGCAGCAAACTCAATTATTCAGTAATTAAATTCACAATGAGAAAGTGGTATTGCAATATACATCAGCCAGCACTGTCTCACAAAAAGGACACAGTATTAGAAAACTAGATTCTGAAAATTTTCAAGCTTCAGAGAGTGCAGTTTCTTTTTAGAATAGTATCTTTAAATGTTATGAATGCTACAGATAAACCTGGTTACATTTTCCCTTTAATGTCCTTTTTTGGTAATACAAAATTTCCTTTTCAGGTATCACTGTCCACTACTGATTTTTATATACATTTTCACCTTGGTTTTGGTACCTTCTTAATCTGCTTGAAATCAATCATTTCGGTTATATGATCTTTAAATTAGCTACATAAACTATTAGGCTCTACATTAACCCTCCCACCCCTGCTGTCACTACATTTTGCTTATAAAGCAAAGGTCCTTTACAGCAGAGCACACGCACATTCTCCTTAAAGTCTGCTTTCATAGCTTTTATCTAGTGACAGAGAGCCCCCCCCACCCCCCAACCCTCCCAAAAAGTCAGTACAAGCAGACTTTCCTTTCAGCCTTTTAAGTTTTCCCTGGTCAGGATTGTCCCCTCCCATGCTCAGGAAACCTTGCACAGATGTGCACCCTGACTGAGAAAATTATAAACAGGGTACAATGCTCACAAACTGGAGGCCACCACTCTCAGTGTCAGGAGAGGTGGCACAAAATTCATTCTTACTCCACTACAGGTAAAGTGATTAGGATAGATCCATACTCCTGATTATGCCCTTGTAAAAAAAATTTGGAAGTTAACAGGATAAATTCAGAAATCTCATGAGTTAATTAGCATGAGAATAGGTAAATTTATTACTCTGTCTCCATGTATTTCATAATTCTGGTAGTCCTCTGAAGATACAAAACAGAGTGGAGCCTGGGGACAATAATGTAGAGTCTTGTCAGAGTAGACAAGGTTCACAGCATCTGCCTGCTCTGTTTTTATAAAACAAAAGCAAGCAATGAATCATCCAAACAGTATACATTAATTCAGTTCTGTAGTCCAATAATTTATTTCCAAATTCCTTTTTTAAATTATTTATGTTGTATTCTACAAAAATACGAGAGCTTGACTTTTCTAGTGTGAAATTTGGTTGTTAACTGTACCTGATCAGTACCTGAACTTCTCTATTGAGAAGGACTATTTCAGAGTTTTGCCTTTGTTCTTTTATTATTCTCTTTGAGAAAGAGGATTAATGTCCATTTTATGAGAGTTGGAAATCTGAAAAAACACCGATCAACTGGATTATTGGGCTGCAGTAATCCCGCTCATGTTATTCAGTTGCTGGCGCTCTGCACTTTTGGCCTATCCTTCATACAATCTCTTGTGCTGTGCCTCCTTGTTCATTGTTGCCTCATGAGAAGTATAACTGGAGTCTTATCTTTCTCAGTGACTTACTCCTAGTGTTCAAAGAAGTTTAATTTTATTTTAGGAATTGTCAATACATCCTAGATGACTGAACTGTGTTACTAAAGCAATGCTTATAGTGCATAATGGGAAGAACTTTATATTATTCAGGCACTTGATGTTGACATACATTCCATCCTAGCGCCCCTCGACAGCTTTGAAGACATTATTTCCTATAGGTCATTTTGAATCATGTAACACACATACTGCAGAAGGATTTGTCACTCCTCTCTCCCCCAAACGTTCATGGGATTGTGGAGGAGAACTCTCTGAACACCACTTATTTCTTATCTAAGGTAATTGTCTCCCTCCAAGCTTATGCAACAGAGGATTCTCTTTGGCAGATACAGCAGGAGACATTCTCCCAATTATTTACATCCAACAGCTACCCCTTTTCTATTGCAGAAATTTTCCCCTTACAGCATGCTAAGTTCCTAGGAGTCTGGGTCCATAATCTGTTTACCTGTAATTCTTTTCCTATAAAGACAGGATAGTTCTACACCAACATCTCTAGTACATCAGTATTGAATTCTTTTTTATTATTTTCTTTTGGTCACATAGAAGTACCAGTTAGACATGCTTTTGTACAAAGAGTTCCAAGTTCTTCCAGCTTTATAATTAACTCTCAGAACCACATGATCCAGCTTAAATTACAAAATGCTAGAACTGATTAAAACGTTAAAATATAAGAACTTCGAACTCTCTGTTGCAAGTACCTATAATATAAAGAACAATCACAGAGAAGTAACCTTTTTGTCCTCTAGCTGCATGTCTATTTTTCCCTGCACCCTGAGTCTGTCAGCAGTGTCAGAAAAAGTCACACAGTTCCTGACTATCCAAATCATTTCTTTTTTTTTTCCCCCTTTAAATAAGGAACAAATATGTACTAAAGTGCTTTATCTACACGAACCACATCAGTACATTATAGAAACAAGAAGTTCTAGTCCTGGTGGGAGCAGGGAAGGGAAGATTCTCATTTTAGATACAAAATTCAGATTGTTTACAATCTAAGTGAAACAAAGATTCAAGAGAACGCGTTCTCTCTCTTGTCTTTTTTTCTCCTTTTTTTTTTGTAAAAGATAAAAAATAAAAGTGCAGTCAAATAGAAAATAAATGCAGTAGACGCAAGCTGACTTGAGGCAGGCTGTTAGTGATAGTGTGCAAACGTGTGTCTTAGCAGTTCATCTGCAAATGGTCGCAACTTGGCCTCGATAAAAATCCTTTTCAAGAAATCCCGAGCATGGTCTGAGACATGAGGTGGTAACTGGGGATTGGTTGGCTGAGTGGCAATCTTAAAGATGGCAGCCATAGCTTCGAATTCTGCCCACGGGGGCTTCTCAGTGAGCATTTCTACCACTGTACAACCTACGCTCCTGAAACAGAGGCAAAATGAGACAGCAGGTTACAACAGAATCGTGCTCTCTGGGAATGCAAGAAACATCAGGTCGCTACTAAACACCATGGGCCCAGAGCTGCTACCTCAGAGAAGAGATACCCAGGTCTTTCTCTGGACAACACTGCCTGGGCTGCGACCAGACACCAGAACCCTGCAGGTTCACGTCTCAGCGCTCAGCAGGCTGACAGAGGCCAAGAGCACCACGCAAGCCCAGTGCTCCAGCTCTTCAGACACCTGCAGGATTTGAATGCACTTGAAAGCTTTCTTGCTCATTAAGTCCTTAATGGAAATGCAAAGCAACAGGAATGCTTGAAAGGCAGAGTACACTGTGTATTTTGTTAGCTCGTTAGAAACGCACTTGTCCCCAGTTAGTGGGATAAAAACCTAACATGGAAGAAAAAAAAGTTTAAAACCATCCTTCAGTAGCGTCTTCCTCTTCTAGCTAAAGATACTAAAATGGATTGTGAAACAAAGTTTTAAGTTCTTAAACTATCTTTGTACACAAAGCTGATGTTTAAATGATTTATGAAGGCAGAAGGGCATGCAAATGTCCAGGAAAAGTCTGTTCCATAAGCCCTGCAATAGCAGCCTCTTCCAGTAACACATGAACGATACTGCCAAATGGAGAGGTTGGACAAATTTCTCAATTTCCAAGAAGTTACTTGGTTAGACAGAGGCTCATTTCTTTACACAATAACAATTTACTGAATGACAGAAGTCTCACTTCAGTATTTCTTCTTAGTTTTAACCATAATTTTCCCCATCAAAAAACAAGCATTGACCTTGGTACAAATACTTCAGCAATGAACAGGTCAAATGCCAATTGTTCTATCGTTCAAGTAGAGCAGAATAATTACGAAGTGATCTGAAGCAGGCTAAGTGAATTTTCCTGACACTGAAAATATTGCTGTTGGTTGGACAGAAATTGGTTTCTTTTAAAACAAAATGTTACTGCCTCTGCACACCTACTGCTGCCTACCCAGTCCACTGTGTTCAGAGCACACACAGTGTAAGGAGTGTAATGGCCAAAAGGATCTGTCCATTGGGCCTGCGCTAAGTTACCTTATGCGATGTGTTACACTCATGTTCGTTCTGGAAATCTTTCCCTTTTTAATTCTTAAAAATGTAGTAACTTACAAAAACCTCCCCTCTCCCCCCATACCCAATCTCCCATTTAAATCTAGCTAATTCATTCCTATGTGCTCATGTTTTAAGGGAGCATTTTAACGCTTTGCATTGGAGGTATTTCAGTGATAAAATTCAATTAAGCAAAGTATTAATTTAGAGGACACTGATTTTACTGATGCTTCAGAGCTTTACATGTTGCTTTCACCCAGTAACTCTGCAGGATTTCCAAGCAGTCTGTTAATCCTAACTTCATGCAAGGTTAGTTCACAGGATTTTCGTATGACCCCTAAATTAACAGGCTCGGGAACTGCCAAACCAACAATTCCCAGATGTCAGCGTTACGTGCTCCAAACACGACTGCCAGTGCTCACACTTGTCCCCTTCTTCAGCTTAAACCCCAGAATAAAACACTCCAACTCTGGATGATAAAGAGCCCCTTCTGAAATCATGCACTTTGGTAAAGAAGTTTTGTAACATACCAGATGTCTGCTTTTCTGCCGTACCCTTCTCCACTGATAACTTCTGGACTCATCCAGTACGGAGTTCCTGTGACAGACTTCATTCCTGTACCAGACAGACAGATAGTCTGGAGTCGTTTGCTGGCACCAAAGTCACCCAGCTTCACATTGCCTGCTGAATCTCGCAGAATATTTGCTCCTGGAAGGAAAAAAACACTTTGGTGTTGTTTTGTTTTCCTTCTCCAGGAAACTTCAGTCACTCTGTAAAGCCTTCTTGAGAAAATGAAATGGGAAATTTTCACACTGCTACAGATGTCTTGACACCACATTAAAGTAAAATCTTAAACTATGTCACAGAGTAGCTCAAAACACTTATTTGCATAAGCATGCAAAAAATGTCATTGACATTCAAATATTTTTTGGAAAATACTATTGATACAAAGCAACAGAAAAATCGTAAGTGTTTTAGGGAAGACAACGGTGTTGTTCCACACGCATATTTTGCACTTCACCATCTTCCCACATATTCATAATGTGCTTTTGCAGCACTTATAAGTTACCTATCTCTATCTGAAAAAGTAAAGATATCAGTTTCCTGGCAGGAACATGGAAGAAGTTTGAGTCATTTGGGTCAGGAAAGTCACCTCTGCCAGTCATTTCTTGTAACAGTGAAGTGCTGGGTAATTTCTGTGTAATTGATAGAAACAAAACTCCGTAAAAATAAATATTTTCAAATCATGCTGCTTTCCTCTGCATACTCCATCTATTTGTAATTACATGATCTTTTGATATATTCAAATTACTTACACTAAAATAAAATCAGAACAAAATTCATTATGAATGCTTTGCAGATGGAGACTAGGGAAACATTGTCAGAGATCTGCTAGAACAGACTCATTTTACAACAGTGACAAGAATAACACTGGAAAGCAATCACACTGATATCAAGTCAGTATTTTGTCATCTCAAATTTAATTAAATTTTAGTGAAAAGGCAAGAACATAGTTCATAGCGAAGAGCACTGAGCTGTACACAGAACTATCCTCCTTCTTACCTTTAATATCTCGATGGACAATCATATTACTGTGCAAATAGTGAACTCCTTCCAAAATTTGTCGTGTATATTTACGAGTCACATTCTCTGTGAGTGCTCCGTATGATTTCAATTGGTCTTTGATGGAACCCTATGGCAAAGAAGTACAAAACACTGTAACATTTGTAGGATCACAAGTGGCCCAATACTACTGCTGTTAAACTTCAATGAAGATTATGCCTGAAATGCAGACGTTTCAGGACTTTCTAGATCATCTTAAAGCACAAACAGTTTTGTCTCCACTGAGAAAATACTTTTACTCAGATGAGGCTGAAGAGAGAAGTCATGTATTGAAATATTAAGCTATTAACTTTACAACTATCAAGTAGCTGAATAGTGCCAGCATGTTGTACAGAAAAAGAGAACAGCACTATTTGCAGTCAAACACTACTCCCAGTTCTTTTGATGGTTAAATGATGATACTCAAGTCGGACGAAACAGATGGTGTTTATACGGGCTAGTTTCTACTTGGGGAAAAAAAAAGTTGTCAAGAAAAACATCACAAACTGGAAGACAGTGCTTAAAGTGTTGGCTTAAAATAACGTTAAATTAAAACCTCATGGTTTTGAAGCTATCTTTGTATAACCTGGCTCTGTTAATCACAGATTACTTCTGTGGTACTGTCTTTCAAATCTCAGAAGAACTGAAGAATCCCCCCAAAACAAAGCCCAGAACTCACCTGAAAAAAAAACACTTTTCTTCTGTGGAGTCTTACAGTGAAGTACAATGCTGTTACTATTCAGAAATGTAGATCCTATGTTTTTATAAGAGCACATTTTATTTAGCTCTCTGTCTCCACTTGGTGAGAAAATTAGTATCTACAGTTTTCTAACCTGAATGTATTTTTTTTTTTATTTATTTATTTATTTTTTTTACCAAACCAGTGAAAGTAGAACAGTTCAGCATGTTCATGCATTCAAGTGCTATGCAAAACAAAACAAAACAAAAAAAAAACCAAAACACAAGAACCAAGGTTTTCCATCTGCACCTATTCCCACACCTCTCTTAGCTACCTTTCCTTTTTTAAGAATAACTGAGAATAGTTGAGATGATGACTACTCAAACAGCACAAAGTGAAGCACAGTAAAAAGAAATATTAACATTCAAGGAAATCCAAGAGTTTAAGAATAATGCTGTTTTCTCAAAGACAATGCTAGGCACTTCTCATACCAAAATCAAATGCATGGTACAAACCACAGCAATTCTGAAAACACAGAGAAGACAGAGTGAGACTGTTGGAAGCATCTTTTGGTACCCATCTTTGGCTATTGTTTTAACTTGAACGTATCTTTACGATCTATGTGCACTTCTGCAAAAGCCATGCTTATTACATCATGTAGAAACGATGGTTGAACTGGACTGGTTCTCTTGCTTACCCCAGGCATATATTCCATGAATATAGAGAGTGTCCTTTCTGGTGGGTCTCTCAAGAAGCCGTAATACTGAACAATTCTTTCATGCAGCAGATTTTTCAGCAGCTGAATCTCACATTCAAGTGCATTTACTTCCTACAAGGAAAAAAGCAAACAAGATTTACACCATGATCGTTTAGTAATATTAAAATAATGTTCTGGATTTTGGATTTCATTTTTCTTAAGCAGAACAGTATGTACTGCTGTACATACAAAACACTCTTGGAGGTTATGTAAAGTTTACAAATTTTGTAATCAGAAAATAACATCATTAGTTTGAGCAAAATGAAGAAAAAAAAAAGATGTTTTCTATAAATTGCTTGCCCTTCTCATTGTATTTCTTTGAAGTTATATCTGTTCCAGAGCACAGATATCAAGATGTGTATTAACTCACCAATCCTTATGTAACATATCACAAAACTCCCATTTAATTAATTTATTTTAAGGCTGGAATAATTAGCCTTATTTCTCAACTATTCTGGAATGTCAACTGACAGACCATACTTTAAAAATGCCTCTGAGGACTGCTTGATATTGTAGTCATGAAAAACAATATGCAAATACATTAACACATATGGTGCTTTCTTCAGAACTAACCTAACTACCAAAAATTTTGTCAACAGAAGATATTTTGAAAGACTCTACAGTAAGATGCTAAAAACTCTACTAACCCACTTTATTCTATTCCGGATTTCACCCAGAAGCCTTTCATTAAAACTGACTTATCCATCACAGACTATTGCTGATATCCTCATACTTCTGAATTTAGAAGGAAAACATTTTTGACATTGAAAGGTACATATTACAAAATAATATGGTGAGTGAGGTCACAAAACTGTTGCCACTGGAGAGACTACAATATTTTATCTGTAACACTTCTGAAGCTAAGTCAGTTGTGCTGTGTATTTCTAGAGTAGTTGGTGTTGCTACTTGATTAAAAACGTAACACCACAAATGATTCTTGGCTCTTCTCCTTGATCTTACATCACAAATAGCAGCAAGCATCACTGGTAGCCACTCAATTCTGCAGCAATGCTTACACCCTCTGCTCACCGGCCTTGCTCACCATGGTATAAAACACAGTCTTAATGCAGGAAAAATAGCAATAATTTTTCCGTCCTGCTAAAAGCAGCAAACATGACTTGGAAAAAAAGAAATGGAAGACTGGTGTTATTTTAAAATAGTTACTCTTCTTAAGTGCCCAATACTTTTAGGAGGACAAGTTCAATTTTAGAGAGAATAAACTGCCAATGAAAGATTAGCTCTTCAGAGAGAAACACGGTCAATAGCAGTAGACAATCGCAATGTGCGAAGCTTAGCAGACCCACCCCCAACTCAAGCCAAAGATTTAATAATTTAAATTAAAAACTGGAAAGATTTTTAAAAAGAAAGAAAAATCTCGTATCATCTTCAGAGCCAAACAAAAAAATCCCTTAGAATTTATTTCAGGAACACTTAAATTAGTGCAGGATTTCTGTTTGTATGTGGAATGTGTTTTAATTCCTATACTAGTACAAATATACATGTACAGTGCTCTGAAGTAGGTAATTATAATGAAATTTATAATGAATTGCTTAATTTTAGAGACCAAGACTGCACCAAATTAAATTGTGTGTTCACTGCATGAGGATATATATGTCTGAAAATTTTCAAGGGTGATGTAACATTAAAATTGGGTAGCCAAATTATTTGATGTATTAACAAAACAGGATTCCTAACAAAGACATGAAAACATATCTTGTTTTAAAACATCTCATTCAAGGAATGGACCAGTTTAGCACAGAACACAGCACTGCAGTAGAAGCAAACTCTTTTCTGTATCACTTACCTTGCTGGTTTCTGGACTATCTGGATCAAACTGGACTTGCTTAACAGCCAGTTCTCTTCCAGTATCAGCATCATAACACAGATACACTCTGCCAAATGCACCTTGACCCAGCAGTTTTCCAAGTCTCCAGTTTGTTGGAGCTCGTGGTGCTGAAAAAAGTAAGTATAGAATAAGTATAGTTCTGGTTTTCAAGTGAGTTTCTTATTTGGCTGATTAAAAAAAAAACAAAACAAAACAAAAAACACGACTCAAATACATAGTCTTTAAAGAAAGTTTTCAGTATTTTTCAACAACAGTGTGTCCTGAACTTCCCCATATAAGTTATGAAGATAATAAAGCTCTCTATGAGATGGAAAACATGAGGTACTCTAAATTTATTAAAAAAAAAGTCTTCTAGAAATATATACACTTAAAGCAGTTAGTAACATTGAATCTGAAAAACAGACAAGGCATATTATACAAACTTAGTAACTTTTTTTTAATTGAGGCATAATTAAAATCCATCAACTACTGAAGTCATCACAAAGTGTATTTGTTCCACCACAACTATAAAGCAGTACCAATTAAGACCAACGATGTATCAGAAAAGTTGACCAATATCAGCAAAAATAAATAGTAATTGTCATCTATGTGACCCTTCTCAGGTCCTCAAAAAACTAATGCATCAAAAATAGGTTTACAGTGATTTGTTATCACAGTTGTATGTTCCATGAGAAAAATCTACGTGAAGGTTGGCACAGTAAGCAATGAAAAAAACTTAAGAGCCTAAAGAATCATTTTTTTTTTTCTATTAGAGAGAAAAACATTACTTATCACATTTATTTTGATGACATGCTTAGTTTTGACATGGTATATTTGAAAGGTAAGAGTTTATAGTAGAGTTCACAAAATTCCTTAACTTACAGCGACTTGGTGGGCTGATGTCCATCACCGACAAGGTAGGATTGTCTATGTCACTTCCCCTTCTCCTCATTCTGTTATCTTCATATTCTGGCGTAAAGACGCTGCTTCCGCTACTGGTGCTCAGCGAGTGATCGGTGGGACTGAAACTAACCGGTGATCGGAAGCTGTTCCCCTGAGTCCTTCTGGCTCTTGGAAAAGTTTTACGACCTTCAGTGTTAAACAGGAGAAAAAAAAATATGCTACACTGCAGAAACATACTCCTGTGTAATTTATGTATGCAAATACTTCATGAATTCCACATAATGTAGTTCAAGTTTTCTACGCCATATGATATATGCAATGATTATAGAATTTACTGGTCTAACTTTCAGACTAGAAGAAAACAAACATTCATCAAAGGTGTATGTAGGGATTAGGCAGAACAGTTAAAGTGTCTGAAACTGGGAGCAGCTTACAAATAACAGTTTTTAGAACTGTTCTGAAGTTTAACTGGCATGCTTCAGAAACCTGGGGGGCTGTGAGGGCAGGAAGGAAAATGCCCTGCCTCCATTTGTATTGCTCTGTTAAGATGCAAAGAATAAACTTCTAATAAAAAGAAGAGAAAGAGAGAGAGAGAGATTTATGTTCCAATGACGGCCAGGCTAACATATTTACTTTTGATTCTTGTTTTCGTAAAAGGGTAGAGAAAGATCTACATTTGGAATCAGAGGGAAGACCACAAAATAAACATCCCAAACATCCCATGATTCATAAATAGTAACAGCATTAAAATAAAAAAAAGGACACTGATATTCAACAAGGTCAATTACAACCAGATGCTTAATACAATGTCAATACATTTAGGTAACCAACATTTTTAGCTCTGCATGGTTTGATGAAGTTTCTTCCTAGGGAACTCAGATAAATAATGAATCAGACATTCCTTCAACTAAGTCTTATGCTGGAGAGGGAGTTTCCAAGGGACTGAAGGCAGATGAAACATCTTTGAAAAAGCAGACTCAGATTTATACGAGTCAGATCAATTTCAATTCTAAGATAAATATGGGAATAAACTATTAAGCAGTTTTATAAACTACTGAGAAGATAATAAGGTGAGAGAACAGCCCAAATTGATTTTTCACATTTATCTTATCCAATTCACCCATTTCATAAGGACATTCTCATAAGCCAATTAATGAATTGTTGCATAGACTACAATAGTGAAGTGGATGCCCAAGACAGACAGAACAGTTACCAGTTATGTCTCACCCAAAAGAGACTAATTCAAGTGGACACATACAGCCGTTTACCTTCAGTTCACCTCCTTACACTATTTTTAACTGCTGAGATATAATGATGGAACAGAGTACACTGAAATACCACAAGCGACATCAAGAAGGGCTTGAAGTACTTTTAAAGATCAAATTCACAGTGATGTTGGTAAATTGGAGATGGTTCACAAACCAACAAGAAGAAATTCAGTAAGGAAGCGAACATATATACTTAAAGAGAAATCAATGTCAAAAAACACAAAGTGAAAAATAATTGGCTGACTAACAGTAACATAAGAAAAGGGCATGGGAATTGTATCAGACCACAGATCAAGCAGTAGTCAGTATGGTGACTCTGAAGGAAAAATAAAGTGCCATTCTGGAATGCATTAACAGGACTGTTGCATACAAAGTCATGGTTACACCCTGTTATACATAAAGCAGCCACAAGAAAAGCCTCAGCTAGAGTACTCTATTCAGTTTTGGCCACCACACAACTATAGAGAAGAGACCAGAAAAAAAATTAAGGGCCTTTCAAAAATGCTTGAGGAAAGGTTTGAAAGAAGAAAGCTAAGAAGAAACAAAACAGATGGTTGTGTGATATAACTTTATATATGGGAAGTGATAGTTTTTTCCACTGTGTTAAAATGGACTAACTAGTTTCTTGTTTCACGGTCAGGAAAAATGATTTAGGAGACAGAGAAAGGTAAGTGACTAGCAGATTATATAGAGAGAACTATCTAAAGCAATGGTGTATCTCTTCCCTTAGAATCACTTTAGAGTTTACTTAAGATTCAGTGTGACAGAAATCAATCAATTTAATCCTGCCTTAGAACAAGGGACTGCCTTGTTTCAGTTTGGTATTTCTGTGATTTCCACAGCAGAATTCGGTTTATTGCTGTAGTCATTTCAGACTACAAACGAAAGCATCAGGTCTCTAGAGAAGTTTCTTCTTAGCACACTGAACTAGGGAGATACTCTGAAGTCAAAGAATCCTTCAGCCACTCTTCTCTCCTCCCTTTTGAAATTCAGAATGTGTTGAATTTAATTGAATGTCATCACTATCCAAACATGGGTTTTGGCCACTTCAATAAACAATAGAATAAATTGCTGGAATGCAAGACTAACAGTTGATTTTTAATTCTGTCAAATTGTTTGCTCTTCACTTTTATTTTCTCTTAATTGGAGAACCCATTAACAGTAACTCCATTCAGAATGCGGTGTTTGTGGGTGGTTTTTTTTGAGCAAAACAAGAAATGACAAGCTAACTTTGGATAGGAAAGGGTCACAAAGGCATACACTGGGTGATTTGTGAAAGATATAAAAAAAGTTCTATCTTTGGTCTGTTCATATGAGTCATGAATTCTGTAATCCATAACTTTACCAGAGGTTAGACTACTCAGCAGCTCTAGAAATCATTAGGTTTATCAAGCAAGTCTGGGGAAAGAAGTTATGTTCTCCATTTCTTCAATACTTTGTTTTATTAAGATTTTACTATCTGAATTTTCTTCTTCAGCTTTTAAGAAGAGAAAAATAGGTTAATTAAGTTGAACGCTTGCAGTATTTACACTTACCATCATTGTAATCCTGTTGGTGATATGAAATATGATATCTTCGGGGATAAGTCCCCCCCTTTCCAAACTTCTCGAATATTGGAATATCATATTCTACTAGAAAATAAAATAATTTTCAAAATTAAAAATACAAAGGCATATTAGTCAGTTTGGTATTATAATTTTAAACTTAGAGGAACACATCAGAGGATATGTTTCAAGTTGAAGCCTCAAAGAAAAAAAGACTATTGAAAAAAATCCCCAAACCACTAACAAATAACTAGAACTAAAAGGACATCCAGTCTGAAATTCCACAGGATTTCAAGAATGTAACTCAGATTGTTTGTAATCTCTTGCTTAAAACAGTATTGGTGGACTGCAGCATGCCTAGTTATTCTATTTTTTATTTTTTTTTTTTTTTAAGAGAAATTCTGGGAAACTATAGGTCAGCAGGAAAAGGAGCAGAAACTACTATAAACAATAAAATTTAAAAATGCATAAATACAGAAGTCTGTAAATGAGTCAACACAGCTTGAATTACTAAAACACAGTGAATAAATCCTTTATGATCTATGAAGTATTCATAGTATAAAGGCAAAGTTCCTTCACAAATAAATAATTGGTTAAAGATAAACACATAAGATGGGACTAAGTGGTCAACAGTACCACAAAAATCTGGGCTACAACTCATACAGTTTAATTACACATGAATTCTCTGGGCAGAACAATGTGAGGTGACAAAATTATCTGAAGAAACAAAGCCAACAGAAGAATCACAGGAAGCCCTTAAGAGTAACTGGTTGAGTGTTAAAATGACAGATGGAATTCAGTGTAGACCAAAGGACTGTGAGAGAGATTTGCAGGAAAGCAGCAGCTAAACACTGTTGGCTGAAAAGCAGACTAAATGCTGTCAGTCATTAAGACATACTGAACAAAGTTTTGGTCTACTCCTACTACACAGATAAAAGATTTAAAAGTCCAAAAATGATCAAAGATATAAAATAGTTTCTCCATAAGGAGTGCATGTCTCTATGGCCTAGAAAAGCAACAGCTTAAAGGGAGCCATGAGAGGTCCATAAAAATCACAAGGGGCATGCTTCTTCATAAAACACAATGAACATCTGCATCAACAGAATTTTAAGACAAGAAGTTGTGGGGAAGTGTACACAAATTGAAAGAGGGAATGTAGAAATTTGTAGAAAAAAAAAATCCAGAGTACAAAAGAGCATTTGCAGAATCTTTAAGACATACCTGACTGGGAATATATTCTGAGGCAGGAATACTATACACTCATCTATAGAAGCCTGATACTGCTTGTGGTAGGAGAATGGACTGGGCCAGGTGAACATTTTTTCTAACTCTAAAAACTTATTTTTTCTTTGTCATACATCAAATAATAAGAATAGATACTAAATAACAAGTTGCAGGATTAGTACGTATCTCTAGAATCTTTAAAAAACACTGTTTTTTAAATAACTGTTTGTTCACAGTTATGTGAATAAACCTTTATAACTAACATGAAGTGTGCTAAAATATATAACAGACCAGAAACAACAACAACCAGAACACAAAAACCCACCACCGAGCCCATATAGAAAACATCCTGGATTCGTTGGGAGCTAGTTATTGTTCGATATCAAAACTTTATGTTGAGGCATGTCCATAAAAGTCAACTCAAAATACTTTCAAGGTTACCCATTGCACTTGGTATCCCGAACCACACACAACAATTTGGATTCAAGCCAAAGCATGGTATGAAAGCAACATTAGTGGTGATGATTGATTAATTTATAGGCACAGCACATGGTTCTCCTTCAATCTTGCACTTTGTAAAGCTTTCCATTACAGCAGTTAAGAACACTTAAGAGTGCTCCTCTTTTCACAAAGTAGAAAATGAATGCTCCAACATTAAATAAATTAACAAAGGTTATGCACCAATATAGAGATGGACATTACAGTATGGTTTAACCAACTGTTGTGTGCCCCTACCCACCACATCCTTTTTCTTTTCAGAGGCAGATATGTTACAAACCTGTTGTTTCACACAATAATTGAAAGAAAATGTTAAGAAGATCTTAAATTTCATTGTATCTTTTCCTGTGAATATTTACATTGTATTTTGTTGCTGTTTTCCACTACCATAACAAGTTTGTGTAATATAATACCTCTTCATGTGAACATCCCTTTTGAGTCTTATTACTTGCAAGAGTATTTTGGAAAGCTATTAATATCCAGCAATTTTTCCTACCTGAGAATTCTTGATGATTATCTGGATAGCTCTGTGCTCTTGGCATCCGTGATTTGGGATAGTTGTCTCTAAAAGTGTAAAAACGTACAGGAGTTAAGAATTACTGGTTTAGCACTTAATCTTACTGCATCACAATTCTTTACGACTGATGAAAGCTTATTGCTACACAAGTCACTGTATCTGCTTACAAAAGTGGAACACAGTTAAAAGAAATTAAATCAATTAGGTATCAGTAATAATCCAGTAACAATGGAAAAGCTTCCTTATTAAGCTTAATGTAGTAAGGGAACAACAGACTGTGTCAATGAGTAATGATATTAGTAAAAATCTGAATTAGCACTAATAAAGCTACAAAGGAGCACTGCTGTTTTAACATTTTTAAGGTTAAACACAATGATTTATAGACTAGCAAAGTCTCTTATGCAGCTTACAAAAATCCTTAATGAAATTTAACCAAAGAAATGCAGAAGCTTTTAATGCCTCTAAAATATTTCCTCTTCTCTCCATGAAAGCCATAGAATTGCTATATTAATTTTACTGAGTTACAGAATGATGAATGATTTTTTTTGGTTCTTACACAATCGCATTGTTTCTTGCCTACAGTTGGTACACATCTCCTAGTGACTAAAAGGAATGGATGGGATTGCAGATCAGAGCAACCAAATACAGTATATTTCTAAAAACATACCAAACCAATCTCCTCCTTTTTTCTGGTAAGAATTTCTCTAATAGGTAACAGAAGCTGAATGGTGACACAAAACGTACACCTCTGCAGGAAACATTTGAAAGTGGGGTGAAAAAATAAATAAAAAAGGAAAACAGACTAAGCAGAGATGACAAAACTAGTAAATAAAAAGCAATTAAAAAGTTTGGAAGCAGAAACAGTCAAATTAAGATTGCCTTGTTTCCCCTTCTTCCATTTGTTCCTACCCCATAAAAAAAAATAAAAATTTGTTGAATTTCTATTCTATTTAGCTACTTTAAGCTTTGTATTTAGCCACATTTCATGTCTATTGTTTTGTTTGTGGCATGAAGAAATATTATTTAATTCAAAAAGTTATTTGTAAGACCAAATGCATTTCTGTCCTCAAATCATTCTCAAATGAAAAGGTACCACGGAATACTATAGCTCTAATTGATTGCCATAAACAATGATACCCAACTTCTTACCTCTCTATTAATGAAAGCATTTAATTAGCAGCATTCCTAATGTAGTAGTTCCAAGTAAAGGAGGAGCCAATCTGCACAATTTAAGACCCCACTTTATTCGTCTGACCAACCAGAAGCCAAGCAGAAGTGCGTACAGTTTGGAGCTCCTGGCAGCTGAGAAACTGTGGGCAGTGAGCCTCTCGAAATACATGCATCTCCTGACAGGTCAATAAAAAGAGAGCCCCAGGCTCACCACCGTACATGCTGCTTCTCGCTAACTGACAGGTTCAAACAAAGGAAAATAAGCGGGAAGTCTGCAATGGGAAAAAGGGACAGACTGGACAGTAACTGCAAGGAAAAGGAGGGGACTGACTGCTTAAGTCTTAAATCAGTTCCACCTCCTTTCTGGTATTGGGTACCCTCAACCTTGGAAAAAGGGAAATTCATATAGCAGTACTTAAGAAGTGTAAATTTGATGGGGATGCTCAATGCCAAGGAACACACTTCATATATGCATGAGTGGCAAGATGTAGTTTAAATGTTTAAATGTAGTTTAGTGTATTTTTGTAGGATCCAAAATCTAAATTTAGGTTTCAAATGCAAATTTAAAAAGGAAAAGAAAGCTACTTTTTTTTTTTGCTGTGCATTAGTAAGCAATTGTATTTTGATAAGCTTTTGTAAGCAATGCAGTCTATTGCTGTAAATTAAGCAGTTGTCCCTCCAATTTTCATGGCCTGTTCTGCATCTTAAAGGTCTTGGATAGAGAAAAATTCCTAGAAGTTCAGTAGTAGCTGTTGCTGGAGAGTTTTTATATGTTACAACTGATACATTAAGCAATCTAACAAAGATAAATAATGAATGCAAGTAATTCTTACCCATCTAAAGGGCTGTCAAGTGATGGACAGCTTCCTGAGCCAGAATTTTCAGGACTGCTCAAAGACAGTGGATCCAGCATCTATTAACAATACAAACAGGTATCAAAGCAACAACTTAAAAGCTTTGTTTTTTAAAAAATACTTGAAGGTTTTGGCTTTTCAACTCCTAATAAATAAATTTAGGGGTGTGTGTGTGTATATATATTATATATATATATATATATATAAAAATAAAATTAATTACCAGAAAAAAAGTTGGCTGCCGTAGTTGAAGCTGCATTACATATTTTTTCCCTGAAAGGATTCCATCATTTTCCTCTCACGAGTACAATAAAGTTAAAGCATTTAATCCTCAACAATGGTCCACACACACCTAGTTGTACTGCTACACTCTTCCTGTATGCACCACTGACTATTAATATTATAGCAATACCTGCATGAAATTGTCTCAACAGAATAAGGTCTCCAAAGAGAAAAAGGTTAGAGAACTAAAAAAAAAAAAGTGAATTTTGTTGTCATCAAGGAAAAAAATCATGAATGATACTGATTGTGATGAATGCAATTTGTACAATCCCTGAAGTGATTTAAGTTTCACCAACTAGAATTCTCAGAAAATTGTAGAAATAAAATACTGTAAAAAGCTCTAAACATCTATCTCTGGTTAGGACTCCAAGCAAGTTATTCAGAATTATAAATAGAACTGAACAGTAAATGGAAGGAGAAAGATGGAGGAACACAATTTATAAACATTCTTTCTTTTCACCCCAACTAAAATACTGTTTCATATAAAATACACTTTGATCTGAAAGTGGAGTTTACAAAAAAAAACAAAAAACACTAAACAATGAAACACCAAACATCAGAAACTGATTTCTTCCTAAAGCACTTCTGACATCCTAGTAATCAGTACTCACAAGTTACATGATATCTTCCATGCATCAGTGTGAAGAAATCATAAAACTGACTATCTAGGCCAGATCCATCACATAATGAAAACGGATATCAACACTTGCTCAAATTCTAATCTAGAGAAAAATAAAACGTATGCTCGCGACAGGCAGCTATTTCTACCAGCTGATGTTCGTTTTTGTTTCTCTCACTACCTCCCTTAAATCTTCAGTGTAACAACTGGCAAGTATTCCTTCCTACTCTTTTGCAGTAAAGCAATCTGAAATTTTTACACATTTAGTTTTTAAAAGATGTGGAAACAGAATCTAAATGTTGAATATAATACTAATGTCCATTTTACTAGCCTGCCTCTCAAAAATAATGAGCGGCTCACCTGTTGTCTCAAAATGAGCTCCTTCCTGAAATACAACTTCTTTGATATGTTACATATCTGCTATTTCTTACGATTTGGATGATAGTCCACTGCTGTAAATTAAGCAGTTGCTCCTCTGATTTTTATGGTCTGTGCTGCATCTTAAAGGTCTTGGGTACATGACTTTGTAAGCACCCATCAAGGACTTACTAAAGAAATAGTGCCGAGAAACTGAGTTTGTAGTCTACAAACTCACTTAAAATGAACTCTATATTGGGAAGGATTAAATTCACCATACGTTCAATTCACCATAGGCTCAACGTTACATTCCTCTTCTATCATGCTGAGCACTGAGTCCTGAAAGGGAAATAAAACCCTATCTGCTGCCAGACCTATTACCCCTATAATTTAACACAGTGTATTTCAACTGGCAGACTATGGTCCACTTCTCTCCAACCCACCATCTTTTCCCTAGGGGAAGTGTGGGGTCTGAGCATGAATAGCAGTGCTGAGGCAGCACAGTCAGCACTTGGAAAGGTGACTTAGGGGTAAGGGAACCAAGAGAGGATGTGAGGTCCCAACACCTAAATCCGGACCTGGAGGCTGCTCAGGTTGAACTAACTGGCTTCCCATGACAGTAAAATGCTTTTACTTAAATTCTGTTGACAGCTCACACGGCTACTCTTACAAGGCAGGTTACATGTTTCGTAACTACTCTGGAGTGAAAGGATATACTGGACTTCTGAGCTCATCTGCTTGGACAGTCAGTGGCCAAAACCGACTTTGTCCAGGCCAAAAGCAATCTTTCCACTGAATAAACTCAGGCCCAGGCTGGATGTGACCACGCGGCTGTGAAAATGAATAGTACCCCAGGCTGGAAGTTGGGAGATTCAGTCTCTACTCCCGACTCAACCATGAAAATTGTGCAATTCATTGCACAATCTCTTTGCCTCTATTTTTATTCCATCATCTGTCTCTCATTTACTCAGCTCATAAACCACTGCCTCTTGCCATTTGTGAATACCATGCCAACGTCAACAGGAACTTGAAATGATTTGGGTATGAAGCATTATTTTTTCTCTCCTTAAAAATAACTTTCTCCACTGCCAGTTCTGTGAACCATTACATTCCTCCATCTTTCCCTGATGTTTTTAAGAGGAATTTAGATATTCAGAGAGCAAGACTTTTATAAATACTAAGTGTGCTGGTAAGCCCACACAAACAACACAGGTAAGGAGAACAAAATATCACACATTTGTGATCACCACACAAAAATATAACATCAGAAAGTATTTCAGAGCTTATTTATAGCAGGCCCATCATCATCCTCCTTCTACCCCAAAACACTATCAGCTGAGTCCAAATAATTCAGACAACGCCAAACTCATCTCTAGAATCTCCTCTGATTAGTTTTGCAACTTGCAGAGGTAATCTTTCTTACCCTTCTTACTAAAAAAGAAAAATAGTTTTTGTGCTTTCCAACATGGACATCTCTTTCCTGTAATTTGCATCTTTCACTACTTCATTCATCTATCATGAAAACGAAGAACACTATCTTTCTGTGTAGCAACAGTTTTAAATAACTGAACAGACTTACAGAGAAAAAAATAGGCTCTACAAGACTAAATAACCATAATTATTTTAACCTTCACTTAGAGATCATGTTTTCTAGGGCTTTTTTTTTTTCTGTTCTAAAATTCCATATCCTTCTTGAAATAGCAGTACTTTGTAAATCAATCTCACTTGCAAAGTCTTTAATTTCAATCAATCACACACATACCTGATCCATGCTTTCTGGAATGAATTCACCCTCACTGTTGATACTCGTGAACGAGCCATTTCGGGCCACCTGGTGCAGCTCATCTGGAATGTATCCTGGGGGTGGTGAACTCCTATCACGAGTATTCGAACCTTTTGAAAGAACAAGGCTAGTTAAGAGTCTCTTCATTTACCCCAAATCCAGGGTCTTTATTCACATGCTTCATAGAGACTGAGCCTGCCCGGATCTCTTAACCGTATTCTTAATAAATGCACAACAAAGTAACTCATCTGAAAAAGCATTAACTCTAGTTTCATAATTAAATTTGGAAGCTAACATCACACCAACATAAAAACATGAATAGGCAAAAAGGTTTTGTCAACACCAAAAAGAAAGAAAAAAGTATCTTGAACAAATGTTCACACATTAAGATTAAAAATATAGGAGTCAAACTGAGCAAGAAAACATGTTCCCATATAAACAAAGATTTGTTCAGTAACTTGTTCCTGTAGCTGAAAATTAAGGCAAATATTAAAATCTTTTCTGGATACCCACCAGTTAACATCAATAATTCTACATAGGTGTATATGCTTGTGGATGATTTTTTACTTTTTTTTTTTTTTGGGGGGGGGGGGGGGGGAAGGGGGAGCTTTTGAGGGACAATTTTCTATACTGCGTGGTTACCTTTGACTTAAACTTCGAAGTTTTAAAGAAGACATATTCTATAGTACAGTCATCCATAAGTAAGAGAAACATAAAACAGTCTGTACTGAGAGCAAGATTTTCATGAAGAGAATATTACAAAAAGTTTTTACAATTAAAGCTATTAAAATCCATAGCTTACCTACTACAGGAAGCTGCCTTTTTCTCTCTGTGACACCAAACACCGTATTATCTAAAGCTTCCAGAGACGGTAATGGTTCCACATTATTTACACTAGGTGACTGAAAAAAGAGTATATATTACAGACTATAATTATTAATTTATTCTCCTGACAATCAAAAACCTTCACAAACTTTTAAAGGCTTTGTACAAAGTATTCCTTTTTTCAAGAAGTCAAAATGAAATTTGCAAAATTATATCAAAAATAATCTATTTCAGTAGCTCAGTCTTAATATTTAAAATAATTTTCCATATGCACTAGTATACAGGATCCTATCAATACCGTGGCTGTGACCTGTCAGATAATAGCAAAAATAACTCAGTATTTAGCCTACAGCCACTGTTTCCTAAAACACTGCTACTGTTAGCTAAAACAAGCATTCAGCGTATCACAAAAGTGCATCACTGGCACATCACTTAAATAATAGTTTCAAGTAACTACAGTAGCTTAAAATTCTATGCACTTTTCAAATTTGTATTACATCCTCGTCCTTCTAAAGAAGACTTTTCAAACACCGTAAGGAAGGCATCCAAAAAAAGGGGAACAATATCTAGGAAAAAGTTAAAACTGACTCAATACAAAATGCTAATACACGCTTCTTACTTGAACTGAAGTAGTCCTTAACATTTTCAACTGGGAAAATGTCATCATTAAGAAAAAAACACAAATTATACTTCCATCTGAAAACCAAGGAAAAAGACATTTAGGATGTCAGTTCATACCTGTGTATTTCCGTGTATTACAAGCAATATTTTGAGACTCTTCATATGAACACTACGGTCAAGCAGTTCAACTGCTTTGTCCAGGTCATCTTGTGTGGTTAATGGAATTACAAGCTACAAAAAGGAAAAAATAATAAATAGCTGTCTTAAACAGGACATGGGAAAGAAATTAGTTAGTCGAATACAGGAGAACAGATAAATTGATGTTATCTTTCCTTTCATTCCAAACAACTTGAAAATAAGATTCACTAACAGTATCTTAAGTTACCACCGAAACGCACCAGCAAAAGTCTGAGGCCCAACTTTAACTCTTCCTTTAGAGGCCTTCAGTAGCTACAGCATGCTGGAACAAGTCTTCACAATGTGGAAACAACTATTTCACATATGCACAACTTGATTTCCTACAGTTTCAGAGACATACGTGCAGTGTCAATATATTTTCCATTTCCTAAACTAATGCAAGTATGTAGGAAGTATGAGGACATCTTATTTTCTAGACTACAAGGCAGATATTCCTCTCTCATAATATTACAGCTGTATTTGTTTGAAGTTGCTTCACTTACGTAATGCCTCCAATGAACAACAGAATTTATGACGGAATTGTATCTGGCTACACAGAACTGTGGTTTTCACTAGAATCTACCTGGCATCCATGTTTCTTCAGAAAATAATATGCCATTAAAACCCACATCAAATGAGAGTTATATAGTACTAAAATAGGGCATATGTTTCACGAGTATAAATTATGACTGTTTGTAACAAAGGAGCAGCAAAGTGTGTTTTGTTTTGTTTTTTTTTAAAGCTATTCTACTTGTCAACAGTTTTGGTCAGTGATGCTCCAATACAACAGATAAAGTCTTTTAATACCCTAAGAAATGGGAATGAAAAAGGAAGGTCTTGACAAAAAATGAAAAGTATGCTCATTTGAAGTTGCAGTTTTAATGCTAATGGCAGGTTATTACCATCACACTTCTAGAAGGGTGATGTGATGGTTTGCCAACTAACACAAAAGATGAAAACCTGTTCAAATATCCAAACACCTACCATACAAAGTAGCTAAAGCGTTACAAACACCTATTTTCTCTGAACTTTTGAATCTCCAGATGGAATTTCTCTTGTAGAAATTGTTTATTTTGAGGATCGCTTTCAAAAAAGTGTCTGGTTAGCAACCAACAAACAGCAGCTACAAGTATAGACTTCGGCAAAGATTCAGCAATTATGCTGTGCATAACCAAGCACACAAAATAATCCTCCAAGCATTTGCTGACTCAATGCCAAAAGCAGAATTGAGTCCTAAGAACAGATCCTGTACCCATAAACATATCTTCCATTAATAATCCCATCTCTAATTCCATAGGAAACCTGGAAGTAATCCTGATCAGGTGTCACTTAAACCTGTGGCCTGAGAGCATTAGCACCCAGCTACTATTCGGGAAATCTCCACGAACCAGACACTTTTAAGAGGAACAACAGTTAAGCTTAGGCCTACACATTATTAAACGCAGCATTGGTGTAATTACCTAATGAGATTAATTCTCAAAACAAAGAAAAAAAACAAAACAAAACATCACAGAAAGCAATAACAACAAAAAATACAGCACTGTACAATAAAGTATAGATGTTACTGTAGAAGTTTACAAACACAACGAAGCTCAAAGAGGTAAAGATTTTCCCGAATTCGTGCAACTGGTCTGTGGCAGAGCAGAAAGAGGACTTGCCCATTCCCAATCAAGTCTGAGTTACAGCTCTCCCCATTAAACATCTCATGAATCCCTTGCCTATCTTAAGTTAGGCAAGCCTTATATATCTGAGAATGCAAACATTAGAAATCTGAGGTTTTGTCACAGGAGTGGTTCTCATTGCTATTGAAAGCAAATTTCAGCCTTAAAATACTCTATGTACAAATCACTGAAAATTTAGAAAACACAGAGTATTACCTCATTATTGCTGTAATGTAAATCCATAGTCTGTCCAAAAGCAACTTTAGCTTTAGCTGCAAGATCTTCAAGTTTGACAGGCCTTGGTAACTGGAGGATCCTGAAACACAATAAGTTAGAGAATTTTTTTTTTTTTTTTATCGATTATTCATGAAAATCTGTTACTTCGCTACTTAAAAATACTCTTCGAATCGAAGTTATTACTAAAAAGACCAAAAGAGGCTCTGCTGTATTTCCTGTTCCCTATATTTAGGGATAATTAAAGAAGAGAAGCGGTAGAAAAAAATAAAAGGGATAATCAAGCATAAAATCAGACTCCTTTATGAGTGTTTAACTTTCTTATATACAGCTTCTTTCTTAACTTAATCCTTTGCTTCCAATTCAAAGGGAAATTCTTAGAAGCATCTACCATTGCATTTTCTTCTTTAGAAAAAGTAGAGTAAAACAATGGACTACCACAGGCTGATAAGCATAAGCATCAGAAAGAAATGAGCTCTGCAGTCCCCATTTTTTGGAGAGCCAAAAGTTTCTCATCTGAGGAAGGTTACTAAACACAACCATCCTCAGAATAACAAATAACACATTAAAACTGATGAGTCCATCATTAACAGGACAGAACACTATTAAACAAAAGGAATTTTTTTTAGAAGTGACTAAGCTAGTCAGGTACAATTTAAATTTAAAAAGAAACCACACAAATTTTGTTTAGCAGAAAATTTGGCAAAGGATAACTGTCTCTTATCCATGTTCTAAGCAGTATTCTGGGTAGGGAACAATATTACATACTGAAATGAGGCTACAAGCAAGATCACTTCCAATTTAAAATTATTATAAAAAAACAACCACCAACAATAAAATCAAATAAACATATCAACTCTCACTCTAGTTCACAATTTGTTTAGAAGGTCTGGAGCTCTGCCTACCACAGTGCATGCTCCTTGGTACAGAGCACCACATTCACTGCTGAAAGGACTCCGGAATCACTTCTCTTTCCCACTTCCCTTTTTAAAAACTAGCAAGAAAGCCATTGCACAACTTATTTTTCTTGCATCATTTCATTATTTTTTCCTTTAGATCTTCATGTTCAGGCAACAAAAGTATTAGAACTCCTGCTGAGCAATAAACCTGGCCTACCCACTACCCTTGGACAAGCAGATTCAAGTTGCTTTGGACAATCCAAAAGAGAGCTAGGCTTATCAGCATAAAAGGTTGGGAAGGTATCTGTCCATGCACTTACTTCTTTCTTGTTTTCATAGTGAACTGTTTAACTTGGTCCACTGCAAAATGAATTAAGACAAACTACAAAAATGTACGGCCACGCAGGCTGGCAGTGAGTAAGCAGTTCTTTGTTTAAAATACACACTTCCCTTTATTTCACAAGAAATCCCAAGGTAGAAGAGTCCCCAGTTTTAAAAGGCTTTTAAAAACTTATTTCCTCCAAAGTACTTCTAGCACATTACCAAGCCACTGTTATCTGTGATGTTTGGAAAAATGAACAGAAAAAGATATTGAAGAATGTTAACACCTAGCAAATTTACCGTTCTTTCCCCTAACTTGTATAAAGGGAGATCACAAATTGTCATCGGCATGGATACACACTCATCTGTTGCACATCACTAAGGACTGCCAAGTAGCAGCAGAGATTTTGTTCTGATGAAATCTTTGCTTAAGAAGTTTACCAATTCTATTGACAAATAGTATAACAAGGATTTTATTTCCCTTTTCATTACATATTTTCAAAAATATTAATTTCTAACTATTTCTCTGTAGGTACAACCCTTTCAGAAAGAGACAAGACAAAATACAGTTGCCTGCAAACCACCTCTGCACAGAATTGGAGGTAGACTTCTGTGAAATCTTTTGAGCAGCCATCAGAGCAGTGTTATATAGAGATGTTTCTATGCTTTAAGCATGCACATCATTCACCTACCTCTCATACAAAGAATTAAACTCATTTTAACTGATTGTTCAAAAAATACCAGTGAAGACAATCTAATTATAAATTCTAGTAAATTTTCCTATTACAGTTCTCAAGACTGGTTCCTCCAAAGCACAAGCCACTATTAAGATTAAAGACCTAGGCTTCTTACTCCGGCTTTCAGAATATTACCATGCATTTATGAATTATTTTTAATCATATTAAAAATATTTGCTGGTCTACTCATATTTAAGGTCTAAGCTAAGAAATTGCTTTAGGCTACAAACATCTACCTGAAGGGTAAAACCACGAAGGATATTACGTGGGACTTAGCTACAGTAAGACACTTCTGCATTTGTGTATAACCTAATATTTAGAGATTAATTCTGCATAAAATGTGCTTACATAAAAATTGAATTTAAGATCAGGCCAAACATAGTCAGATATCTGAAACACTCTGAACAGTTATTTGAAACTTTGTGACAGGAGTGCAACAAAATCTACGAATAATTAAAAGACTGTTTCCTGTGTTCCCAGCTTACCTTTTTTCACCTCGATGTTCAAATTTGACTCTAACATCATTCTGTAACAAAAGGAATACAAAAACATTACAATATATGCAGCCAAATCCTACAGCCAAATCCTGCATGATTGAGTTCAAAGCTTGCTGCTCATCTGCTCAGAAGAAAAAGAGAAGGAAAGTGTAAACGACTGTTAAACTTGAATACAAGAACTATTAGTTTGTTGCTACTGCCTCTAACAAAGGCCGTGAAATTTCACTCAATAATCCTAGACCTTAAGTAAATTTTTTAGAAAATCCATATTATTTTTCTGTCCTTTCTGATTTACCAATCATTTTAACAAGCTACTTCTGCTGAGGTATCAGTAGAAGATTAAAATGTGTAAGAAACACACATACAGAAAAAGATCCTCAAGTACAATGAATGATTCTGTAAGTAAACACATCATTTTAAATCAATATATTTTAATATTATAACACTTTTGTAATTTGAAGTTCAGCATGAAACTGATTACCAAACAGTTCTCTATTGTGAACAGGCACTGGCTCGATTGCTATAAGAAATAAAAAAATAATTAAATCTAATGGTTTTAAAATGACCTGGTTACTGACAACCTTCTATGCCCTGCAATGCATGGGAATAATAAAAAACACCTTGCTGCACTGGGACAGAATACAACTGTTCTTTCAAACTTTGATTGTGAAATTGCTGAACATACAAGGAAGCTTTTTTCCCTTTCTGTTTAAGAAACACCTTGTTTCATAAGCATTACCATTTAAAACCACATTAAGTTAGGATTCTTATAGTTTCCTAATACCTGCAGTCAAAGAAGTAAAATTCTTTTGCAAATTAAAAAATTTAAAAGTCAAATTATATTAGCAACTATTACAGCAAAAGATGACATTCAACTAGAGATTATGTCCAAAAAAACAAAACGTTCCATGTTCCAGAAGATTGATATACGCAGAAGACTCACAGATTTAAACAGAACTAAGATACATTTCTGCCTTACCACTAACATGCTTAAACTCAGAAATGGCTCAATTATTTTTTTTATTTCTAAAGATTATACTCAAATCATTCATGATCATATCTGTACATTACTTCAATGCCTAAAGTCACAATTCAGAAGTGCCTCACACGATACTAGCAAAAAAAACTGTGTAATATACTAAACTTACAGAATGAGAAGGATATAACATAGCAAATTTTTGGATAGTTTAAGAGTCAAATATACTTAAATACTTGGATCTTTAACGGGTTAAAACACGACTGTACAAGCTAATGGTCCTTGTGATATTGGATTGCCAATTAAGGGTCCAATCACATACAGTTAATCCAATAGGCCTATTACAACAATTTGGGTAAATATCCATATCCTCTCTTCTCCTAATCTCTCCATACAGTGATTCTACTCCAGCTGTGTTGGGCATCTGCAGAAAAAATTAAAGCTGTAAATAACTCACATCTTCAGCATATGAACAAACTAACAAAAAAATCAGGCCAAAGATGGAGTAAAGGAGCTTAAGTATGGTTTGTGCTACTGTGCTGATATCTGCGTAGTTGACACACAAGCAATCCAATATAGGTATAAAATTCATTCTAAAGAAGCATTTTAAATAGAAGATGTACAGCTTGACATT
This sequence comes from Aythya ferina, assembly GCF_964211825.1. Lineage (NCBI taxonomy): Eukaryota > Metazoa > Chordata > Aves > Anseriformes > Anatidae > Aythya > Aythya ferina. The sequence goes on along the minus strand of NC_140303.1, from coordinate 35,684,537 downwards.
TTAAAATACTCTAAGTAAATGTTATGTCAATCTTTATACAGTGTCAAAACATCTCTGTGATCTTCAGTTTACCAGGATCAGAGTCACGTAAGCATACACTACGATCTGGTCTGAAATCCTACTGCTTCATTTTGCTGCTAATTTAAGAACATGAACAAAGGAAATGGCAGCACATGCGAGAAACTAATAGCTCATTCTGGTATGTTCACTGGCCTGGCAAGAAGAATAATTACAGAAGTCGCAGCAGGCCCTCCAGTTTTCATTACGTTAGTAAGGATATTAAAAATTACCTGTTTTTTAGGTGAAGATGACTTTGGTTTTCCTGTTTCTTGCTGAGGCAATACAGGACGACTGGCCTTATGAAGCACAGCCAAATCCTGCATGATTGAGTTCAAAGCTTGCTGCTCATCTGCTCAGAAGAAAAAGAAAAGGAAAGTGTAAATGACGGTTCAACATGAAGTACGTTACTGTCTTACTTCCCAGTTAGGTAAGCATCATTCTAAAACCTAAAAGTCATCTGCAACACGTAATTGCCAAATTTAAAAACATTGCTGCCACGCTGCAATCAAATATTTTTATCTTATTATTAGCAGTGCTTAAGGAAATAAACAGCTTAATCATTAGCTATACTTAAGTGGCAGGTTTAAGAAGTAGGGTCACGCACTCAGGAAGCATCATATCACCAATGCCTCAACACCTCCATTGTTTGAACATCTGCTGATGGCCCATAGGGTAATTTTTTTCCACTTTTTGCAGATCTGCAAGGATAGTGTTTTGGGGGCTTACAGAAGCACAGCAAAGACCAAGATCTTACCACAAAAACCTACAGTTATGCATGAAGAAATCTGCCTAGCAACATGGTAACAAAGTTTAAAAATTGAACACAAGTCACACTTCATTAGTCTTGCAGTGATACTTTGAAGGGCAAATACGAGAAACAATAGAAGGTGAGAAACATCCTCAAAAAAAAAAAAAAATTAATATCTGCAGTTATTCTTTTGCAAGCCAGTCTTTTTTCTCTTTTCACCTCTGACTGAACATTGACATACCAGAGCTTTTCTCAATTTTTTTTTCAGTTCCTTCTTAAGAAACTTGAATTCATAGGTAGCAGAGGACTACCACTGCAGTCCAGGGAAGTGCTCTAGAGTACACAACTTCCGTCTTGCTTTCTCCCCTCTTTTCCCCACATACGTATACGCCCCCACGTTTCTGGGCATTTTTTTCACCACTTTCAAAATTAATTTAGCCACGTGACCTGTAAATGTTAAAATTTCATCGCTCTTGGAATTTCACACTTTAAAGGCATGAGGAAGACTCTTTTTAGGCTGTTCAGTCCAAATGATCACATCAACTGCTTAATAACAGTAGTATCAGAGTCCCTCTGCAATGGACAGCATTGATCAAGTTATCAGTCCTATGTCAGGCCCATGACAAATTATTGAAGTTCATATTTAAATGGTTCCAGTGGTTCCGTGTAAGCACGTAAAGCTTCCAGTAAGACAATGTTACCCTTACAATGTGTCTTATGAAAAACAATTTATTAGAACTTCAAAGTTGAAGAAATTTCAAGACTAATAAATGGTAATTCAGTTCTAGAATTTGAGAATGCCACTCTTTATTTATAGGAGTGCTATTTGCATACCTACCTAATTTACAAAAGGGTTAAAAAAAATCAAAAGCATATGAACACGTTCTCTTAAAACAAAGGAGAAAGAGAAACACCGCTTTTCACCTCATTTCACACTTAAGGAATGCCTGGTTTACTATTATTTTGGTCTAAGGACAAATTAATTGAGGCTGAACAAACTTAAGTTCCACCTAAAAACATTGAATAAAAGAGGTCTATATCTTAATTTACCAACTGTAAACTTACTCTTAATACTGCTAATTTACACTGATTTTCAAATCTCCAGTCCCATGTACTCCTGGCTGCGTGTAGAGTGGGTCCAATCTAAAGCAAGACAGTCACAACAAGAAACAGAAGCACTGAACCACGGGACAATTTAGGGGTAAGAACGCTACGCAGTTTAGATTACTAAATCCTGAGCATCTTCTGCTAGAACCGTGATGGCCTGAGGCCACAGAGTAGGATCTACTCTAGAGAAAATTTGCACTGGACTTCTTAAGACAGGAAAGCACTTAGGAACTAAAAGCTTGTCCATGCATCACTATGGGAAATTTATTTGATGCTATTATTTTGTATTAATTCCTTGGCACGACAACAATACTACACTCAGCATGTATCTAGAATACTCGATACCAGAATTCACCTGCAAAAGTGCTACCCATATGCACTCATGCTACTTCACAATTAGAAAGGTTTGCTGAAGAATTACTAGCTAGATGCTGCTATTTGTAAAGAAGGGAATTTTCTCAAACATGGACCTGAGAAGAACTCAGCACTAAAACCAGCCAGCATGCATTCCAGGTATCCAGCAGTGATGAGATAATTTATTCACACTCCATTCAAATATAACCAAATTACTTGTCAAATCAGTAAATAAACTTGTCAAATCAAGAAACTGAGGGATTTTGGAGTTCTAACTTAATAGACGCCTAAGAAATGAGAAAACTGGTCTGAAAATTAGTAACTTTGATCACCAGTCAAGCTGCCATTATTCATTAACTCTATTAGGATATGCAAATCTATAAAAAAAGCAGGTTTTACTAGAAATATTTCATAGCAGAACCGATGGCATTCTTGCAGCTGACAGTTATTCCTTTCTTAAACTAACACACATTTCATAACTTGCCACAATTCAATTATTTCACTGTGTTATAGCCAATTCTAATCCTCGATAAGAAAGTATGTTTTTAGCAGTGGGTTGGAGGAGGTAAAATTCCCAGTGTTCATAAGGCAGCCCATTTCATACAAGGGAAATTAAAGTAGCGTGGCAAAGCATCTAAAGCTCACTGAATATGCAGTGTGATTCAATAGTCACCTCATAAAAAATGTCTAAGAATATAATAAATCGAAATACTACTTTATTCCTAAGCATGAGGTTAGCTCAAGCAGCATTAGAATAAAAGATAGACAAAAGCTTCTGACCCCAATTTTTATTTCTTTTATTTTGAGAACAAGCACCAGTAAGTGATGCCCTCCCCTATCCATTACCATTCAGAGCACAGTAGGTATCACTCAGTACCCTAATGCCATGAATCCCAATTTCCCATTGCTGGATGTTTAAGTTAGCACATAGTGAGAGAAAAATGCTATACTCCAATGGGGAGGAAAAACAAACAAACAAAAGAAAACAACCACAGAAGTATTTTGAACACTAGCAAAGCAGCTGAGCTTTGCCTTTCATGCAGACATTCCGTTAGGTTACACAGCTAAAGTGCACATTTCCTAAGAACGTATAAAAAAGCCATTATGTGAATGTATTTGCTCTTAAAAAGAAATGAAAAGTCAATTTTTATATATGCTTCATGCAAAAACTTACCCATAATGGCAGAGAGCCTGAAAACCTGAACTTCAGGGAAATGGCTGTCTTGTTAGCATTATTTTTTTTTCCTAAAATGAAAACCACAAAATAAAAAATTACTGAAGTTGTGAAAGCAATATAAAGCTGTAAAATCTTCACTTTCCATATTTTTTCATAATATTCTACATATGAAACATGCATATAGACGATACATAAACTAAATGTGTATATACAGTACAGAAAAAAAATGTATTTCTGGATCTCAGGGTAATTTGGGTTAGCTAGACAGGTTATTTCATTTTGAGTTTTTGGCATTGTGTCTCTTACATACTCATCTCACAAAAACAGCCTTTTAAAGCATCATTCATTTCACCAGGAAATACAGAAAACTTCACATACGTATGGCAGGACCTGCAAAGGTTGTATTTTTCAGAAAGAAATTTGCACTTGGGAGCCATGTAAAGTTCTCCCCTGCATACTGCCTTTTACCTACATAACATATGACTCATGCACTACTGCCTGTTGAAATAGCTCTGTAATAACCAAGAAGAGACCAGGCTCTCAAGTACTCCCAGGTCTACAGCCAGCCTCAAAGCAGTAGCTGAAAGAGCTTCCAAGTGCTATGGAAAGGAACTCTCCCCGATGCTTTGGAAAGCACTAAAGCCTGAAAGAGGAGAAGTCCATCTGACCTGGCCTGCCCTCAGTCTCAAGGCAGAAAGCCCAACTTTTACTGATAGCATTGACTATTGCCTCCTGATGCCACCACCAGCAGGAAACAGAAAAATTTTAAAAGCAAACAAAAGACTTCTGTTGCTCCACAACAGAGCTGAAAAATTGCAAAGATGCAGAAGAAACGGACTTGTACTTATCTTCAGAGAGCAAAGCAGGATGGATTTGCATTTATTAGCTATGATGACTTAGTATAAGGACAGAATCTTTGGGCCTTGCTCTCACAAGGTACCAGGAGATCTGCTTTGCTTAGTGAATGGGTTGTATTTACACAGCCTGAAACAATACAACTAACTTTTCCCCCACGTCTGATTTTCATGTCTTTTACATCCCTACGAGTAAAAACAGCAAAAGAGAATGTGGATTCTACATGTATGATTTCCTTCACTATGGTTTTTGCACCAGTAGTCATCTTTGGGGATCTGCCAAATATTTATTCACTAGTTATGAGAGCGTTCATAAAACAATTTTTAATTCTGTATTTGATCCAATTATCTTAAAATAAGAACTAGTGTCATTTTCATGAACACCTGATTTTTATTACTCATCTAATATTTTAAGCATAAAACTGTGGTTCATGACTTTGGTTGAAGTATTTTTGTAATATTTCCTTGCAAGCATTTCAAAGAAATACAGAAGTTCTCTGAGCATTTTAAATCTTCTGCCACACTAAGAAAAAAAAAGAATTGGCTCTACCTCCAAGGAAAAATACCTAAGACTTTCTTCCTCAATCTAGCTATATAAATAACCAAACTTGGAGGCTCAAGGTATTTGAGTTGTAGGGCTTACACACAGCAAGCAAACTGAAAATGGAAAGAGATTTTATGAAACATCTTCGAGTTCCTCCAGCTGTAAGAACTCATTCTTTGCTATTACTCTGAGGCCTCATCTTAGATGCACATAAGCCAGCGAGTGAGCATCCACTTCTTTTCCCATAGGAGAAAAAAAAAAAAAAAAAAAAAAAAACACTAGAAAAACACAGATTTCTATAATAACTTATGAAATTCTCACTTTATTGCTCTTAACCAGAATCCTGTTCCAACATAATGTATAATTAATCACCAACTGAATGTATTAACATTTTTGTTAGCAACTGTCACTTCAAAAATAAGCTAATAATATTAAAATCTGAATTAAACAGGTGGCCCAGATCTCAGTCAGGAAAAAGACACCAAATCCTAATCCATGGGTACAGAGCAGTATTAGACAGATGGAGAGAAACACACGTGGAGCAGATGAGAGACCAGAACAAAAAGGAAGCAGGAACAGGGAAAACTGGAACTCAGAAAGATCCCAGAGAAGCAAAAACAGCAAAACAAGAGAGCAGATGCAAAGGCAGAATAAGATTTTGTCAAGGTCTTGTAGAAAAACAGCAGCAGCTTGAATTTGAATGTAATTAACGAAAGGATGGCAGAGAGTGAATTTCAAGAAGGTGATGATGTGATAAGAGAGGCAAACAAAGAAGAATATCCTAGCAACAGCATTTTGGATCTGAGGGTGGAGAGATGCCGATTCATATTCATGATTCACTTCCCATCAGCCACCTTCCACAGAGCCAGGAAGTCTTTCAGGCTCTGGGAAAGCAGCTGAAGGAGGAATACAGCCAGGTGATTCTCAGAAATTGTTTGTAGCTTCCTCATGATAAATGACACAAAGCCTGAGGGCAAGTACCTCGTGTGGATGATAATCCAGCTGCCAAAATACTCTGTGCCAACTGTCCACGTGCACACACTTTTCCTACAATAACTGAACCAGGTTAAGCCACCTCTCCTCTACAGAGAGATGAAAGCGCACAAACGGTGGCAGATATACTATAGGATCTTTCACTATTTATTGTTCACATTCGAAAACTTGTAGTCTAAAAAAAAAGTTTAACCTCACACAGTGGTGGAAGAAAGAAGATGCTCTAAGAGATGACTATTCGGTGAGCTAGGAAGGGCGGTTGAGTTCTGGGGGATATGGAGACATAAAATGTGCAGAAATGAAATGGTTTGTGCAGCATCCAACTGCAGAACAGAAGGATGATTTTTGAAGAGGGAAATTTGCTATAGCTACTATGAGAGCCATAACCCAATCCTCTGAGAACAGGAAAGGTAGTACATAAGTAGTCAAGAAAAGTCACTATACTGGAATTCAGCTTTACAAAAACTCAGTCCTTTAACATATTGTGATAATCTATATGAAAAGGTGTCCACCAGGAAAGTAGAAAGGGGAGAACCCCCCCCCCCAAAAAAAATAATAAAAAAGTCAATGACACATTAGTAAATTAAAGTTACAAACAAAAGCAAACAAAAAAAAGCATTGAACTCAACAGATCGAGCTTGGAACATCAGAAACAAGCCTAAATAACAGTAACAAATATTCTACTACAGGATCTTTTAAATCTAAAAGATCTTAGAGGCAAATGCACAGATAAAAGACTGACCAAAAAAAAGCTACATAGCTGTTGACTTAAGAGACAATCTAGACCATCCTGACAATCTAAGCCAGCAACCCCACAACCAACTCCAAGGCCAAGACAGCATTTAGGACTGACTTAGCTGTCCTCGACTCAGAGAACAGAAAACAGATTAGACTTCTGGTTTATTTCCTGCAAATCTACTTGATTTTGTCTTTCACAATATTTTAAGACTTGTTCTGATGCTATGTAGCTTAGTCAGTGCACTTCTAAACTTTGACCTGAATTTCCCACTCTCTTGTAGCTAAACGAGCTTATTCAGAACCCCAAGTTATTTTAACCTATTGTACAGAAACAGACCAATTTTAAACATATATAATACCCTGAGCCAACTACCAGTATAGCACAACCAGCTTCCTGAAACAGTAATACTTAACTCAGGCAAAGTTAACGTCTTCCTCACAATAAAATCATACAAGATGGAAAATAAAAAAAAATAAAATAAAAAACACAAGATACATGTGTTTTACTGAATTTAGGTGGTGAGATTGCAAGTAGTGATACAAAATAGGAAGAAATAGGCAGCGTCCATTTTTGTTCTGGTTTTTAAAAAAAAGCAAGAGGATGTATCCAAACCACAGCACAGTATTACTGGAATAGAAATTTCACCATCTACAGCAGCTAAGGGACATGATGAACTATTTGTAGTATATTTCAGATAAAACACTTTAAATTAAAGATTCAGGCACTTACAAGAGTCTAAGCAAGACCCTTTACAAGATTACTGGATCAGCATTCAGGAGCACTCCTGCAAATATTTGGAAATATCTGGAAAATTGTAAATGTCATATAAATAACCGACAATAGTCAAGGAAAAGGCCAAAGAGTTGTAGATACTTAGCTCCACATCAATTCAGAGTAAAATAATGTAATAATTAGCTCGGCATCTACACTGAATAAAAAGTAATAATGCAGTAAATGCTTTGATTTCAAGGATTGTTATTACTGCCAACCAAAATACAGCTTCTTGAAATGATTATAGATTAGTTAACAGAACTAACTACAGCAATTAGCCCACTTAGGTTTTTCCAAAAACATTTGGCTTAACATCACATGATGTTTGAATTATCTGCTTAGAAGTCCAAATTAACTAGCAGGAAACTCAGCTGATGGATTACAATAAAATATTTTGAGATACATTTTTCCAGGTAGCAGAAAACATCATTAAGCGATGATTCCCAGTGCAACCCCCTGCAGCCTGGCAATGCTCAGGTGACCACAAACATTGGGATACGCAAGTTGTGGCCTAGGAAAATGATCTGAATCAAATGTTTAAAAACAGTCAGCCCAACAAAATGTATTTAAATACAGTTAAATGATATATATATATATATATAATCTGCTGTTTTTTCATTCAGTATTAGTATTTATTGTGTTTAAAATAACATTATTCAATAATGTTTTTGCATCAAATACACTCTGACAAAGACAATCATTGAGGAAATCAGAAACGAAGCTGCAGCTGCAAGAAAGGCCAGTCCACAAGAGAAATCAGAAGAATTATTAAATTATGCTGCATAATTATCTAACACAAGAGTAACACGAAGTTAAAGAGGGATAATAAAAATCCCTGCTTGTATAAAAATGCAATGCATGCAGGAGCCATCTTGCTTCTGTATGCAACCTACAGATTCAGCGTTCAGTGTGGAGTATCAGGAAAACTGCAGCCAGCAAGCGTGGGATGGCTGAAGCATCAGTACCTTTGTAGCCATTACAGATGTATCAGGTATCTCTGCAGCATGCAGACTTGCAATTTCTCTGACAGAAGACTTTGGCAAGCCAAAGGAAAAGTTAATTTATGTCAAATTTAGCACACATGACAACACAGACTAAGTTCATCTGTATAGCTATAAGCAGGATTTGGCATTTATTTCCTGAAGAGAATGGTTACCAGCTCCACTCTTCTGGAGTTCAATTTTCAAAAAGAGGGAAAACCAGACTGGCATAAAATACTGCTTCTAATTACAGATGGTGCCCTCCCAGTTGCAGTGCTGTCAGTTTTAGCACCCTAAATGCAGCTCATCTCTCAAAGCACTTGGAGAAGCGGACTTCAGAAGGAGCTGAAAGATCCAACAAGCCCAGTGACAGAAGTACAACCACCACCTCCTCACCCGATTAAATGCCTGGTGCCTGCGGCTCTATAGGCTGCAATTTGACACATTCTTATAACATTTATCAGCTTCATGAACAATGACACCGACTTAAAAAGTTTTAAAAGCTCAAGAAGGCTTTGAGAATGCAAGGGCACAGTTCTTAATGACTGTTCTCATAAAAATGCAAAGTAGTAGATAATTTAGCTGAAGATGAGTTTATAGAAAAATTATGCTTTTGAGATCAATATCTCAACAGTTACAGCAAGATTCACAAAGAGCAACTGTAGTCTAGGAAAGCTAATCTCCCCGCAGTTCCTTTACAGTTGATAGGGGGAGATAAGAATATTTAGAGAATTTCAAGGCACTCAGATGCAAGTTTCCCTGCTTTGAATGAACCTCTTCTTTCCAATCAAGAGCCTCTATTGGATACCCCTTCATAAACCCACTCCACTTCAAGTACACAAAAAAGATAAGGCTGTAATTGGCCTCGAACAGAAAAGCACCTACTTTCCTCAACAAGATCTCTTTCTTCGCCTAATTCAAGATTTACGGAACTTCTCCAGTTCCTGTGTCTGCTCCTGCAGGTACTCAGTAGCAGCCCAAGCACTCTCTTTGACAGCTAATTTCTCGCTCTAACTGCAGAATGACTGTGCTGATACATCAAGCAAACCTGCTTCGAATGTCATGATGCTTTCTTAACAGCTGTTTGCAATTTCAAGAAAAAACTATTAAAATGCATACATTTGTTTTCTAATATAAAGGGTCACAACAGCTGAAACTTGTGGACAGGTACCACAGTGACACCACGCAAAATATTTCAGTGTTGCCAGTTTTGCAGCAGAACACACCAGCTGGAATTAATTGACTCTGCTCACGCTCCTATTCATCGCTTGGCTCTACTTTATCTGAGCCTAGATTTTCTCACAGAAGTATGATAAGGAGGAATAGCCCCGTGAACTGCATCACTGCCACCAAATCACTCCAGCACCTGGAAATTTATCACCACCGCGATGATAAAGAGTCTCAGAGCATCACAACGTGAAGAATACATTTCTCACCACTAATGAAGCTGGATGTCACACATACTGATTAATGCTATTCATGCCATAAAAAGGTTTAAGTCCTAACCAGTATATTAAGATAACACAAAGACCACAAAGTTGCAGAGTAAAATACTTCTGAGATGTAACTTTTTCATAATTAACTGTGTAAAATTAATGGAATTGCCCCATAAAAAGCTTCTCAAATAAAATAGTTTTAACCCTTACAATCCCACGTGGTAAGTATTACAATGAGTGTTATAATTGGATTTAGGCACTTCTGTTCCCTCTCTGAAAACTGTCAGTGGTGCCCTTGGCACCAATGGCACCAACGTTAGGCTTAGTTCAATCTCTGAACTGGCAAGTCAAAATATTTGCCAACAAGGGCTAAGGATATTACAATCAGAAACGTTACCAGCTGCAATCGTAACTGCATGGCCCCTACCCAAGATCTGACAGCAGGCTAAACTTTTTTTTTTTTTTTTTTTTTTTTAACATCACAGAGAAATCACAGCAAATACCCTAAAAGAGCACAGGGCATCTCTCTTCCTTATGACAGAATTTAAGACTGCCAGATAAGCCAAAGGACACAGTAACACTAACACTGTAAGCTTGCACCCCAGGTACACTTACCAGCACTACTGGTACTAGCTGTTCCTGCAATCTCCACATCTCTAAGATCAGAAGACTGTGCTACAACCAGTATTAAATAAATGAAGTTGAAGAGTACTCATTAAGTAGAGAAGTAAGCCTATCAAACAGCAGTTTGAATCTATGAACATTATTCTTCAAGCAAAAATAAAGCACCCAAGAATAAAAAGCTGGCTTCCAGCAGAAACAGTATTGTAAACAACTGAAGCATGTCAATTAACATGACAGCAGCTACCTACAGCTCATCAGTCAGACTTCACTTATGAGAGCACACAGAAAAACACATCCTGAAACTCCAGTAACCAGTTCCATCCTCGTCAGATCACCTGCTAATTGTGTAACCCTGATGGGCTGAAAGACAACTACCTGGGGAAATAAACTGGGGAAACAAACTCGCTCTCAATTTCTAAAGCTAGTTGTAGTTTCTATTTTTAGGTGCCAAAAAGGAGAAGCTTTAGTTTTCTACAATATAATCATCGCTTTGACAGCACCTTCCATTCAAACAGCACTCCCTGATTCCAGCTGTGAGATTTAACCATGATGCAAATCACACCACTATCATTGCAAACCCAGTACCAAGAAAACCAACCGCAGGCTCAGCCGGCCCTTCCTTCCCTTATTGCTATCCCTAATAACGGGAACACAAAAATGCAAGAGAATCCCTTAACACACTGACACGGAATATTTGAGTGAGGTGAAACATTCCCGAGCCATACGCATTTCCACCACAGCACAGAAAGAACACTGATGAACCCATCTCGTATTCGAGATTAAAAAATTCAACAAAAACAACAAACAGAAGGAGTAAAGTTATCAAGGGAGCCACAGGTCCAGGTAGACTCAGACCTCTCAAGCTTGGAGCTGTACCAACATGGGGCCCAATAATACCACTGGAAAGATGGACACGTCTATACTTAACATACATCCATTAATGGAAATGGAGAGAGGCATTTCTAACACGTGTATACATACACAAAATTCACAGACTTTTTTTAAAACACACGCATAACAGGACTGTGCATCATTTTTGTAGTCTGCCTTGTCTAACTGAGCAGCTCTAAGCAGACAAACTTTGAAGTTTTTATCCATATGCAGTAGGCACTGCTTTTAAACTGGATGCCAGCCGAAAAGATTTATTTCACATTCTTTAACATACTGCCAGCTCACCTGACTGATCTCACACATCAACAGCAGTAACACCGGCACAAAGACAGGAGCAACAATTCCTGCTCGAAGCACCCCTTTTGGCAGCCATTGCACAGCTCTGGGTTTTAAAAGATCTTTTAGAGGATGGCACGTGTGATGCAGGGATTCCAGGAAATGACTAACACCTCAGCCTCCCTGGCACACAATGAACTCAGATGAATGGGCATATGGACAAGTAGGGTGGGGATGAGCAGGTGTGACAAGAGGATTTCCTCACTTTCTAATCTGTTGGTGCACCCTGAATAGGCAGAAAAAAAAAAAATCTCAAAAGGCATTTTGCAGTCAATGTAAGAAAAGAGGGAAGACCACAGCATGAATAAATCAGTTAAAGTACAGAAAATCTAGGACAGGCAAAATTTGTGCTTCACAGTGGAACGAGGGTACCAGCAGGGTCCCCCCAAGAGGCTGAGCTGCTGAAGGCATCCTGAATTAGCTGAAAAATGAAATCAAGGTGAAAAGCCTGCCAGCAGCACTGTGCCTGCTGTCAGCGCCCCGTGAAGTACCAGAGGTGGTCCTTGTCACATGGAGCAGCTCGTGGCCAGTGCAGGTGAATGGAAATGTGCGTGTGGTAGGGGAGAACCAGTTAAATTTACACAGAACAAAACAACCAATGGGCTCCGCAGCAAACTCTACCTGTACTCAGAAATAAAAATCATTAGGAATGAAAATGAAAGAAATGAGTACAAAAGCAAATCAGTGTCTGTCCATCCTGAATGTCACACTAGCAGCTCTGGGGCATTCAGCTTCTCAAAAGGACAAAGCAAAATAGAGCAGGTTCAGAGAAGAGCAAAAAGCACAACCAAAGGCACAGAATGGGTTCTGCAGCGGGATACAGAGAGGCAAGTTAGGACTCAGGTGAGAGTAGAAAGTGATAAATATCTCCAAAATCACCCGAGGAACAGAAACTGATCATTATATTAGAGATCACAGAATCACAGAACTGTAAGGGTTGGAAGGGAACTCAAAAGATCATCGGGTCCAACCCCCCTGCCAAAGCAGGTTCCTCAGAGCAGATGGCTTGATGCTCTTCCACAACAAATGCAGCAGCAAAGGAGAATAGCACAAACCAAACTGAAAACAAAAAGAAGGTGGATTTTAACATAACGAGTAGCAGAGTATCCACAGAACTTCTTACCCATGGGTATTTGGGTGCTAGAAATTTGGATGCATGCAGAGAAAGGACTGGCTGCATGAAAAAACAAATAAGCCTAGATTTAGAACAGCCCTTCACTGAAAATACTAGGGATTGAACGGATCCTCAAGCTAAATCTGATATATGCTTGCCATGTTCTTACTCTTCCCTAAGCATCCGTTCATGCTTACTGCTGGAGGAAGAACGCTGAAGGATCTTTTTTCCAATTTAATTATGGATTAAGATTTTACCACAGACTTGTCAGTCACTATGCCAGTGACATATAAATTCTCCTTTGAAAATCTCATTTGGTATTCATGATAGTGTTAACATCACAGAGACTTTAATAGATATTCAATAAAGAAACTTACTGCAGCAGCTTCGAAAGTCACTCGCTACACTACCTGCCCCAACGTACTGCACTTACTGCACCAGCAGCAGAAGCTGTTTTCAAACTACTACTTTATGCCCGTTCTGTTACCATTTAAACCATCCTGGAAAAAACAGAGTAGTGCTTCGGGGTTTTGCCGTTCCAATTATTTGGGCTTTGTTTGTTTTGTTGTTTTAAATCAAAAGCTTCAGGCTGGAGTTACAATAATCATGGCACTTCTAAAAGCGCACGTAGTCAGCATGGCAAACCAGCAGCTAAACACAGGCGGAGCTTTACCGAGCATTTTTCAGCAGTTAGATGGTATTTGCCAAAAATATTCATGGTGACAGTCCTCACGTTCTGCAATAGAACACCTTCTGTTCTAAAGATTTTCTTTAGGGGTTTAATTACTGCCTATCAGCTTTCTACCTCTCACTCTTTTTTTTTTTTTTTAAATCCAAACAAGGGACTTGCACAGATGTTTCAATTTGCAAATCTTTGTTTAAAGGTGACACTACAGGTCCCACTGTGACAGTTTTGGCAATGTGGCATTCTAAGTTGTTGGCATGTACAGGACTCTCTTGTGTGAACTACTTTAAAATCCTTTTAAGATCAGGTAAGAGTCAATCACCACTGACTACTGGAACATGCCTTCCTGCAATAAACCAAAGGCCTTCTCTAATGATGACAATTGGTGGCTATTTCATTCTTTTTTCAAAAGTAGCACTGCTACAAGAATCCTGCAGTTTGTCCCGCCTATGATCTACCCTGAAAAGTTATGGATAAAATTATTTCCATAACAAGTGGGATAAACTGGAGTAAAGCCAGGAAGCATGTTGAACACAGCTGTTTGGTAGCTGACTCTGCAAGTCTTCCAGAAAAGCCCACCTACATTTCTTCTGCTTTCTCACTGGACTGTGAGAGGGCAACAACATCTCCAAGAGGAAGGAGGCTTGCTCAGGTATGGCTGCACTGACAGAAGTCATCTCACCAACAGGACCACTTCAACGTCATAACATATGAAAATAGACTGGTTAAGACACTTTTTTGCCAATGGAAGCTACTTCAAACCCCAGAAGAACATCCTCAGTCAGGCTTCCCATTGCAGACAAGACGTACACTCAAAAAACACAGGGACTGTGTGTGCTGGGAAATAGAGGAGGAAGAGCTGAAAATGCCCACTTTCCTGCAGAACTGATCCCTGCTCTGGGGAGTCTGGTAATAGTTCGTAACAGAAAACTAACCTGAAATACAGATTAAATTAAACACACCAAAAGGTTCTATTCTTTTTGTTCAAGGTACCTGATTCAACAAATACTAACACAAGCTCCTGTGTTAACAAACGCTGGAGCCAAGAACCTGATGTTGTTGAGAAAAAAAATACAAGAAAAAACAACAAAATTATATGGGCGCACACACACAGGAATTACATTTTAATAGGGCTGTCATATGTTACTCCGTAAATTACAGCAAAAGTAAGTTAATTATTCTGTTGTGGTCAGACTTTGGCTGGGGAACTTTGAAAAATCTGCAGACAAATCAGACTGAGTCCAGCAGGAGTTGATGACAAGAAAAACACAACAAAACCTGAGAAAACATGGCCTGTGAAGCGAAGGCCTCTTTGCATAGTTTAGTAAAGAGAAGTCAGAAGTAAGAGACAGAGGAACAGTCTTCACATCTACAAATGGCTGGGACAAACAGCAGAGAAATCATTATCCGGCATGAGTAATAATAGTGAGACAAGAATTAACTGGCTTAACGAGTGTCAAGACAGAGACCCAAGTTAAATATTAAGAAAACCCTCCGAACTATAACGACAGCTATGCACTAGCTATAAATAAACGAGCAAAGGTGTGGTGTTCCCCTCGCTGCAGCTTTTTAAGAACAGATTAGACAAGCGTATGTCAGATACAACTTCAATGTATTTGCTTCTGCCTCAGAGCAGGGAGCAACCCCATGAAATCCCTTCCTTTCTTACACATCTGTCCTGTTATTATTGAAATGCAAACCATTTATCAGCGTTATTGTACCTGAGCTTCAGAATTACAGTCTCTGCAACTTCAGCATCTGAAGCATTTGAATTCTGTAACTGCAAGCACTGCTGTTTTGAACCGTTACTATGCTTAGCAGAAAATATTTCAGGAACACAGAAGCAGCATCTTTTACTACGGCAGGTGAGCCACATAAGCAGACAAATAAATGACTGAATGGACATACAGAAAGAGGAGTGAGTGAGGAAAGACCAGGAAGTGAGGGAGGTGAGGAAACGGGCTGAAAACAAAGCTACAGCAAAGAAAAAGCTTCAGCCTAAAGAAATGATTTTGCTCTCAAATGAAAGATTAAGTTACAGATGGCCAGGATAAATTCAAGAATACTTCCATGTCTCCTATGATTATGTAAATACAAGTGAGAGACTTTGCCAACGGACAGGAAGAAGTCAGAGCTCCACCAGCCTGCCTCCTTTAGCAATTCTTGACTGGCAGTTCTTAAAGCACACTGCAGACAACCCTGCTTAGGCCTTGCTCAAGGAAGACCAACTTCAAATGACCTCATTAAGCTGGGCTCCAAGCTATGCCGTACGTGCATTTGTGGGTCAAGTGTCTCTGGAGCAGTGGCTCCCACTGATGGGAAGCCGGTGCGCTATTCTAACACAGAACTCCACCTCTCCTCTCCTCACTGGTACCAGAACTGCTGCAGCTGCTCCGAAAATACAGTTAAGGTGAATATAATTCTAACATCCCAGAAAAAAAATGCAAACATATACATCCAGAGTAAGAAATGAGGCTAACACACATCCACACGCTACATCTGTCTGTATTCATGAATTACTACATCAAAATCTCACGCTGAGATCCAGAAGTAAGAATCACAGCTAACACACACTGGAGGCTGAATGCTGTTCCCAGAACCCAATTACATGTTTACAATGTTATTTTGCAACACAAGTGCAACTATAACATGCGTGACCTATTTTGACCTATTCCTAAACACTACAAAATACCAGAACATTGAAATAGCAAATGGAGTATTTGCAGTTGTGGAAAAAAAATAAAATGCATTTTTCTTCTTTCCCAAGGAGAAATTAGTGGGGTTAACGGAACGTCACTGAGATATTTTTAATGCAATACTGTGTCAGCTCTACTTCTGAATCTCAAAAGCTTAACTTTCAGGACAGCAAACTTAATTGTTTACATGTTAAATAATAAAAATATTGTTATTAACTTGCTACCCTACCGAGGTTCATCACATGTATGAAACAAAGTTATTCAAAAGTAACAAAATGTAATTAACTACATTGGTCACATTTTTATTCTTCATTCATTTTTCTCCAAACCCTCATCTGTACCTAGGATAACGATAAGAGCAAAAATCTAAGAAGAAATTATTAAAAACAGAACAAAAAAAAACGTTCTTAAGTCCACACCAAACACGTATCTTCATAGATCAGAACACCTTTGAGTGTGTGTTTGGAGACAGTGGGGGAAATCACCTTGTGATCCTTCTGATGTAGCAGTTTATGAGGAAACATTATTGCCAGTCCAGAGACTGCTCAGAAGCCAATAAAAAACGTGTAGCGAAAATTATTGATATTTGTTGAACATGAACATGATAAACATGATATTTGCTACTTTTGACTTAGTTTGCTAATATAAAAATTGAACCTGCAGTAAACATAATACAGATGAAAGACAAAGGCTGAAATCCAGGTTGCTAATATACAAAGCTTTTTTTTTTTTTTTTTTTTTATTAAGTGCTCCATAAATACTTATTAGTGACTTTTTTTTTAAAACCCAATTTGTAGCTAAATGTTAACACTGGACTTTAGGAAAATGTAAGAAAAAAAAAAAAAAAACATAAAGTCAAAACATCTGTGAATTAAATCTAGAGCATGACTAATTTTCTTGCTTTCTCCAGAATAAAACTGTATCTTTATGGTTGTAATAAACCCAAAGCCTTCCCCATCTAGCCTCAGGCAGCTGTAATTTCTACGAGTCTGTGCACTGACCAGCTTTCCCAGGAACCACAGCACAGAACCACCGATGGATCTGTGACCACATTTGAAAGGTGGTTTTTGCTATGAAGTATCTAGAGTTTAATCAGCACAAAGCAAATAAATAAATATTATGTAAGATCTTCCCTACCACGATACTAAACATTATACAACAAAACGGCGCTCTTGTTACACTACGCTAAAAAATAATTAAAAAATCTACCTGTCACAGATATCTGCCTATTCACACACCCTAGGACTGCTCTCAGGATTCCCAGACGCCAAGGCTACCTTAGAAAAAGTTTCCTCTGACAGCTTACAAATCCCAGCAAGCCAAGACAAGCAGTTTGGAAACATCTGTTTTCTTCACCATAGCCTTCCCTTAACGTCAGGTAAACCACTGACAGTTCATCAAGGCTGCCTGCCTGCTCATCAAGATGAGCCGTGCACAGATTTTTCTCCAGCAATGAGTCAGTTTGACAAATAACACTTTGCTATTCTCGTTTATCAAATGCAGCGAAACCTTGAAAAACATCAAGCTAATTACATACAGCCTCGTTATCCGAATCAATAACCACGCTCGGTGGCAATCGCGAATGAACACGAAGTCTGAAGAGAACCAGAATTATAATAAGTTTTCACCTTTGAATATTTTTGGAGGAAAGGAGATATTAAGAAAGCCACTGTAGGCGTGAAAGGAAGAATCCTCGTGCAGTATTGCTGCTATTATAAAACGACAAGGAAAGGTTTAGCCGTAAGATAAGAGAAAAATAAACACAAGGAGATTCTTCTAAGGTAGAACACCACGTAAACACCACTGCCCGCTCCCTTAAAGCCACCCGTGGGGGGATGCCAGCTGGAAGCACGCTTCCTCGGGCATTCTGCTAATAAGCGCTACGCCACGGGCCAGCCTGGCGATGCCCTCTCCTCGCCACAGCCCCGGCAGCACGTTTCCAGGGCCTCCTGGCCCCACCGCAGCGCGCTGCATTGTTTAACGGAGGCCAAACCCGTCACAACCCAGCCCCGTTTACCGCGGGGAGCCAAGCAGGTGCTGCTGCTGCTGCTGCCACCCCCTCCCCATCCCCATCCCCACCCCCTCACAGGGCCCTGAGCCACCTCACAGCCCCGAGCCCAACCCCACACCCTCAGCAGAACCCCCCCAAGGCGACCTCAGCGCGCCCAAAAAAACCCAAAAAGGGGAATTAAAAAAACAAAAAAACAAACAAAATCCCACCCCCACATCCACCTCACACCCCCCCACACACACATTTAACCCCCCCAACCCCCCCTCAGCGCCACCGGGGCCGCCTCAGCGCTTTCCCAACCCCCCAAATTTCCCGACCGGGCCCAACCTGTGTGACGGCGGAGGCCCCAACGAGGTCAGGGCGGCCCTGAGGGGAGCCCGCCCCCCCCCGGGGCCGCGGCGGAGAGGGGGGGGGGGAGAGAAGCGGCCCCGGGGCCTGCCCGAGCGAGGGCACGGCGAGGAGCGGGGCGGGAGGCGGCGACGAGCGATGAGGGGAGGGGAGGGGGGGGGAATAACGGCTGAGGGGGGGGGGCGCTGAGGCAGGGAGGGAGGCAGGGAGGGAGGGGGGGGTCCCGGCGGGCGTCAGGCGCCGGCGGCCGCCGCCGCTGCCGAGCCAAGGCCCCGCCTCCCGCCGCCGGGCCCGTGACGCCGCCGGTGGAAGGCGGGGGGGGGAGCGTGAGGCGTCACCGCGGCGGCGGCAGCGTCACGGCGCAGGGGGAGGAGGAGGAGGAGGAGGCGCCAAGGGGGAAGCCCGCGGAGGGCGGCGCATGCGCGGTGGGGAGGGGGGTGGCTCCCTCAGCGTCGTGAGGGGAGCTGGGGAGGGCAGCAAACCACTCTCTGAGGGGATATGTTCCATAGAAATACACATCAGGATGATAAAAGCGACTGTCAACTTTTAAATATATATATATATGTGTTAAAATTTTAAGAGGGCTGTGGTAAAGACCGACTGATGAAGCACTGCCTCTGACCGGCACTGGTGAATAACTCCCAAGCCAACCTGAGGCAGGCTCGCTTGTCCCTCAAAACTCAGTGGCTTGTAGCCGCAGCTGGCAAAAATTGTCAGCCATGTTTATGGGATGTCAGCCGTGACCCAAAGTCTTCAGCCAGAAAGTTAAAAAGGTGACCTCTTGTGCTAAGTGAGAGGGGAAGAGCCAAGAGAAACTCTGACAGTGTGTGGTGCTCCTGCGCCATCAAGCAAGAGCAATGATCCACAGCTGCTTACACAGCTCTGAAAACACCCAGTGTTCCCCCACCTTAATGTCCCAGTGCACGGCCATTTGTCACTTCCAGCATGTTGCAAAGGAAGGGGTAGTGGAAAGTAGGTTTTGAAGACTGGGTTCCTTCACTATACAACAAGCTAGCCAGGGCTGTGGACAATCATCCTTGTTTGCCCTTTTCCTCTGCCCATGTCCTCGGTATTTCTGCACAAAACCCTCTTAGCACCAGGCACTCTCGCTGCACTATCAGTGCCATCCAAGAGCTCTTTGCTGAGGTTACGTACATCTCCACTGGCATCACCGTTACTGTGGCATAATTCCTGAAATAGAGCATCTTCACTATCAGGAGCAAGATAAACAGCCAAATACCGACTTTGAGATTAAAAATATGTATGTCTGTCTATCCACATTAGGGACCAGCACTTAAAACACTGACTCACACTGAGCTCAGCCCAAACCCAGGGGCACGGTTCTGAGATAATGCGTTACGCTACTGGAGTGAAACGGTGCTTATCAGAACAGCGTAACTGCTGATATGGAAGAGAGGGGCATAAAAATAGATGTCAGAAGTTGCAATAAAGCATATTAGTTATGGATGCATTCAGTGCAAGCCCTACACAGGCAATGGAAGTTGGGAAGAGTGGGGGGTGAAAATTACAGGGTAAGCACATTTTAGGATAGTCTACTCAAGTAATTGACTGCAATCAGGCAGTATGGCTGTGCCTTGATTCCAGAATCAATACCTCATTGCAGTAAGAGGTTCTCACCTTCTAGACATACTGCTTGAGTCTACACGTGCCTGTAGTAGTTAACACTAAAGCCACAGCTTTCAAACACTTCAAATGGGAATAAACTAGCTCCTTCTAGCAGCTAGGCCATTGTCCTCTGTTCCCCCTCCCCACCAGTCTCTCTGTCTCCCCACTACTCCTTCATATAGCTGGCACTGAAACGTTGTTAGCATGTTTTGAACTACATCCAGAAAATGATCTAGTTAAAGCCATATTAAATTAATCGCTTATTTAATCTAAAGGTGGAATAACTGGCAAACCAACAAGCTGTTGGAAACAGAATAGATAAGGGAAGTCAAGATGGCTTCTTCTAGGAATGGCAGTAATGTGAAGTTTGTGATGCCAGAATGTTACAACATGATCAAGAGTCCTTCCTCACAGGGAGAAGAGCTGACATTCTGTTCATTAACTTACATCCAGCTCACATGGACTGAGCAAACAACTAGTCCAAGCCCTTGTTGGTCCTACATGCCTGCTCTGCTGCTCTGCCTTTCCACGACAGAAGAAGTGCATGCCTGCATCTCTGTAACTCCAGTTCCTCTAAACACAAATAGGCCATCATTGTCAGGCTGATGCCAAAAGACAAAGAACAAGTACCTTAGGGGAGGACAGTCCTAAACCACTGCTGCAAGATTTATTACACTTTTCCAGCTAGAAGTCTAGACCTATAGATTTGAAGTGAAAAGCAGATTCTTCAGATTTCATAACTGCTAACCATAGCTTTACAGCAACTTCTTTTCACTGCAACACAGGAGAAAAAGTTATTCTGCATGAGTATAGCAAAGAGGCCAAACTGACTTTGTGTTAAGAGGTAATACCTTGGGAAGCTTTTATTCCCAAGCACTTTAATAGACTTAAGCTAAAATAAAAAGGAACGATACAGAAAACAGCCTTGTTTGTAATTCTGATTGTTTCAGTCTCAACTCTCTGACAAGAGACTTCTTCCTCCCAACTAGCACTGCATTTCTTACCACAACTGGAATCTCCCGTCACACTTCGTATTTTTCATTTCAGGATGCATTCATGTAAGCTTATCTCCAGAACAAAACAAATAAAAAGCAGTCAGCTATTGACCTGTCCCTAATACTTGAAACAGAACAAACTATGAGAAAAATACAGTGGTCATTCAGTTATGGAGTTGCTTTTCTAGAAAAATCACACAATAAATGAGACTGGGCAGCAGTACTGATAGGCTTGTCTGCTCTAACCCCATCATGGAAGTTCATGAAGCAGCTCATATGCCTTCAGGACTCAGCTTATATTCAGTAATTCAGAACACAGACACTGTTGACTTTACTAATAAGATTATTCCCTGTATGTCTACGTTACTTGGCCATTTAGCACAAGTCAACTATTCAAGATGTCAAGAGATGTCGGAGATGCTGATTAGAAGTATATGAAATTACACGGTCTGGCAAATAGCGTGCTTTCTTAGACATTGTACAGGATATTCTATACGACTGTTCAGAAGACTAAGACGACAGCCATAAAACCTTGTAACAGGCAACTCTTGCCTTGTTATTTGTTCATCTACATTTTTAAGGCAGACAAGTGCATGTTACTGCAGAGTGATACTGCACAGACTATATTCTGTTTAGCAAACAACAGTGAGTTATTAACCTTTAGAGAATGAGGATTTTTTTTCCTCTTTTACAACACAGACTTCATTTTACAGTAAATAAATGCCGTTAATATCAATATTCTGCTTAAAGGTATCTGAAAACATAAGACATGTACAGTTTATAAAAATTCCCCTTCGTGGAACTATGCTGGTTTCATAAATGTAAAGTTCTACAATGGATATTCAGGTGTAATACCAGACGGTGCAGCAAGGTAGAAGTTGAAAAGCACCAATTAATCAGTCTAATGAATATATGAGAAAGGGGAGGCAGCACAGGTGAAGGTTTAGCCAGAGGTAAATGTTAAAGCAACTTAGGAGATTTTAACGGAATGGTAAAACTAACCGTCATTCTGACATTCTTCTCCCTGTCATTTGCACTGTGCTGTATACGTTTAAGTGTCAGCATTTGGTCCATCAGTCTCCTTGATTCCTCCTGAGGTTCCTCACAGCCCTTTTGCCATATTCACTTCCCACGTAAAATCAGAAGTCTTCTCTGAACTTCAGACACCTGAATCGTATACAGGTCAACGATGTTTTTATTATCACACTCTTTCTTCCTCCCTTTAAAAAAAAAGGAAAGAAAAAAATCCACCGCAACTGTGAATGCCCTTTGATCAAGAGCTGTTATCACAATGGCGTAGGAAGAGCTTTGCTTCAGCTGATATTATCTGTATGAACAGCAGAAACCTGAAACATTCATGCTGGCAGCTGACACAACACCAGCTTTCTGTAAGGTGCTGTAAAACTTTTTAAATGGCTGTAATTGGCATAAAAAGGGACGAAGGAGCCAAGGACCAAACTAAATCCTCCCTTCTGAGAATTAAGCATTTACACTTCTCTCTGGTGCAAGAAGTAGGGGGAAAGGAGCTGTGACCACTGCAAAACTATTACAGCACGGCAGTTACTATTGTAATATCCAATATAATGTCACGTATATTAATAATGTTCACAGTAAACCTCAACACACAGAGGGCAGTAATATTATTACTTAAAAAAATAATAATTAAAAAACAAAACAAAACAAAAACAGAAAACAAACCACACAGCAGAGAGCGTTTGAGCATTCTCTTTTCCCTTCACCTTTCAAGGATGTATCTTCTGTATTCCTACACTGTACTAACCCTTAGATTACTGTGAGTATCCTCTCCTACTGCAGTAAGCCTCAGTGCATTATGGCTCCACATGTTGGCTGTTTCAGCTTCTTGTCAGGGAAGGAAAGCACATGCAGGAATAAGTCTCTTCTAAAGACCTAGCTTAGATCTCCTAAAGACGTCCATGGCTTTGCCTGGAGGTTGAAGAAGGCAAGATCAAATAAAGTTCCTTGTACTCA
The DNA here is from genome assembly GCF_964211825.1 of Aythya ferina. Classification (NCBI taxonomy): domain Eukaryota; kingdom Metazoa; phylum Chordata; class Aves; order Anseriformes; family Anatidae; genus Aythya; species Aythya ferina. The sequence continues at coordinate 35,661,459 of NC_140303.1, read as the reverse complement.
GCACAACCAAAAAGGTTTGTTGTAGTTCCTACTTGCGGAGGAGTTTATTGCAGGCTGCATGACTCACACCAGAGAACCCTGTCCTTTCTAATACTCCATTGCAGAGGTAAATGATGCGTTTCACCACGATTACGTGTAAACTTCCCCTCCTCATGGACATTCATACTCCAAAGTAAAAGAACAAATTTGCAAGTTTAAAATAGTTATTTCCAGTTTTGAGCTCAAAGCCTGTAGAGAGTGTTTCTGGAATATAATAAAAGTAATTGTTTTATCAAATTACTTCTATTTTGTGTCAAATCTACAGTTCACATGTTACAGGAGCTTGCAGTCAAACATTAAATTTAGTTTCTCAAAGTCTCTAGCCTGTTTAACTACAATTAATATTCTTTTACAAAAAAAAAAATACATTATTCAGTTCATTGAGAAATTATTTCTGTATTCTTAATTACACTTAAATTAAGTAGTTAGGCTACTAGAGTTAGCTATCTAAAAGTTGCATTTTATCCAGGAATTCTCTTGCTGTGTGCCCTGAATTAATATCTGCAATCATCAAAATATAACTTCCACGTAAGGTTTGAAAAAAGTTGATTCTATCTCTATTAGATTCTCACAGACACAAATAATTACTCAGCTACTAAGAAAACAGAATAAACCAGATGGAAATGAAGAATGTATTTTGATTTTCTGCTCAAGCCCCATGTACCTCCCCTGCCTCCCCCTCCAAAAAAAAAAAAAAAAAAAGGAATTGAAGATATCATGAAAAACACTTATACCTAAACAAATTCAAATATTTTAATTAAATACAGAGAAAGTCGAGCACCTTTGAAGAGAACAAACAGCTGGCCAGCCAGGAGGGCCAACCGTACCCTGGGGTGCACCAAGCACGGCATCGCTAGTGGGTGGAGGGAGGTGATTGTCCCGCTCTGCTCTGTGCTGGTGCAGCCTCACCTCGAGTACTGTGTGCAGTGCTGGGCACCACAGCACAAAAAGGATGTAAAATTGTTGCAGGGTGTCCAGAGGAGGGTGATGGTGAAGGTGGTGAAGGGTCTAGAGGGGAAGATGTATGAGGAGTGGCTGAGGGCATTGGGCCTGGAGAAGAGGAGGCTGAGGGGGGAACCTCATGACGGTCTACAGCTTCCTCATGAGGGGGAGCGGAGGGGCAGGCACTGTTCTACTCTCTTTAGTCACCACTGACAGGACCCGCAGGAATGGTGTCAAGCTGAGGTAGGGGAGGTTCAGGCTGGACATCAGGAAGAGGTTCTTCGCTGAGAGGGTGGTCGCACACTGGAACAGGCTCCCCAGGGACGTAGTCACTGAGCCAGTCAAGCTGAGGTGACAGCTTGAGATCCCAGCTGTGGCTTGGATATGTTGTGCACCACGGACCTGCCTCCCCAGAAGATGCCTTGTTTAGGAATTACAAATTCTTTTTAACTGTAAATAGTCAAACTAAAGTTCTGGGACAGAATTCTGGGACTGTAGTAGGTTTATGTGGCAAGGTTTTGGTAGCAGGGGGCCACAGGGGTGGCTTCTGGGAGAAGAATCTAGAAGCTGCCCCATGTTTGGTGAGGGCCCCACTGCTGACCTGAGCTAGGCCAGTAAGTGATAGTGCTTGCACCTCTGTGACAGCATATTTAAGACAGGGAAAACAAACAAAACCGCTGTGCTTCACAGCAGCTGGGAGAGTGAGGAGTGAGGAACAGCCTTGCAGGCGCCATGGTCAGTGCAGAAGGAGGGGGAGAGGTGCTCCAGGCGCCGGAGCAGAAGTCCCCTGGGGCCTGTGGTGAGGACCATGGTGAAGCAGGACATCCCCCTGCAGCCCATGGAGTACCACGGTGGAGCAGGGTTCCAAGCTGCAGCCCGTGGAGGAGACCACGGTGGAGCAGGTGGCCCTGCACCGACGGAGGCTGTGGCCTGTGGAAGACACCTGCCAGAGCAAATTCCAGGCCAGACCTGTAGCCCATGGAGAGGAGACCACGCAGGAGCAGGTGACCTGGCAGGAGCTGCTGCCCGTGGGGGAGCCAGGCTGGAGCAGTTTCCTCCTGAGGGATGGACCCCGTGGTACGGACCCATATCTGGAGCAGTTCTGGAAGAGCTGCTGCCTGTGGAAAGCCCATGCCAGATCAGTTCAAAAAGGACTGCATCCTGTGGGTGGGACCCCACAGCACAGGGGATGAGAGAGAGTGACCAAGAAGGAGCAGCAGTTATCTCAACCCTTGAGCCCTTTGCATTGTATTTTTCTCCCCTTTTCCCTTTGAGGAGGGGGAGTGAGAGAGTGGTTGTGGTAGAGCTCAGCCGCCCAGCCGAGTAAAACCAACCCTTGGGACAGAAGTTGTCCTGACAAATTCTAGTTTTTACCACACTCATCACTTATTTGCCATATTAAAAAAAAAAAAAAAAAAAAAAGTTAAACTTACCAGACATGGGAACATAGTGAATAATTAGGACAAACACAGAAGTCTTACAATGTATCACTTGAAGAGGCTGGGTTTCTGTTGTTGTTTTCATTTGTTTTTTAAATGGAAGCATCTAAAATGCTCCATTGAGCACAAAAATCATGCCTGCTTTAGAGACACTCACGTGTTGTCATAAGAACACAGCGTATCAGTAGAGAACACAGTATAGACAGAAGGTGTTTAAACTGATAAATGAAGGATTCCAAGTTTTTCTTTCAACGGCGTACACATATTGCAAAAAGCACTGCAATACACACCACAGCTTGTGCTTCAAGACTTTGCTGTTAAATTATTGAATCAATATTGTTTTCCATCACTGTATTTTAAAGTTTAAGTTTATTACGTGATTATTCTATTATCAAACTTAAGTGGCAGCCAGCTCATCTCTTTATGTCATTATATCTGCAAACTGGAAACATTTCTGAAATGCCTTATTAGTTTGAAGCTGTAAAAGCAGTGTTCTGCTGTTTTACCAACCACCGTTTTATTTTAATTCCCCCCACCTCAGAGAAATACCTACTCTAATCAATCTTTAAAATCATTGTTGATCACTCAGTGCGTGGTTGAACAAAAAGAGTAAATACCTAACAGCTACCTCAAGGGTTAGTGATGCAGGTAGCAATAACAACGATTTAAATCTTCTCCTCCCCATATTTAGAGCAGAATGATTCTGCAACATTCCCTCTCTACCCCTTCACTTGGAACTAAGCATTTTTTTAATCATTTCTGAGATCCTTCATAACTTAATGCCAGTGCAAATGAAGAATTTGTCTTTTACGTCTTCCCTTCCCAGGAGGCAGTGTGTGTTGTCAGAGAAGAAGATGTACTACGTACAGTTTTTCAAGTTTTAAACACAGTGGAAGTCAAGGCACTTGATGTAGTTACATAGGTGCAAAAACTTCAGATTACTGACAGTTGTAAGCCCAAGTCACAAAGCAGGATTACCAGGAACTGTGCAACTGGGAATAAGGTGAAATCTCATTTTACTACAGCTTTGGCTTGAAGTCGCCAGAAAGAAGCTTCTTAAGCATTTCAGAATTTCTTCCTTCTGGTGGGGAAGGCCATCTGTCATGATCTGAGGAAAACAAAACAATGGACTTAGTTGATGGAGGAAGCGGGCATTTTTATTTTTGTGTGCTGCCATAGCCCAACTTCAGTCACTTGAAGGGCATTATTTTTAGCCCATTTCTTACCTGGTATTTCTATGGTATTGCGATATAAACTTTGGCCACCATCTACAACCACGGTTATCCCAGTTATGTAAGAAGCAGCTGGAGACAGCAGAAAACACACTACAGGAGAGATCTAACAAAAAGAATGACAATTTTAATCTTTCTTAAACTTCTACCAATTGCTTGTGTCCAAGATGCTTCTGAAAACTGACACAGGCAAGACACAGCTATGTTTTCTTCCCAGTAACGAAAACCACCACAATATTAAAACCACATTTCCAGCTACAAACATCAGGAACATAACAGTTCAACAACTGTAAGCTTTCTAGTACTTTTAAAATACAATTTTTTTCCCGTATTCATCTTCATTCTTTTGGTCCTCTCTGCTAGAAGTCAACCTTTCCAGGAACCAATGCCAAATACGAAATATTTTAGCTGTAAGAGGCATATAAATTAAATTTTGGTGTAACAGTGAGTACTGAGTTAGTCTCTTGGATGACACTACTACATGCTATTACAAGCTTTTTCCTTTCTTCATACTCTACCACAGTTCAAAATCAAGTCTTTACTGTTCTCCATATAACAAAGTGGTGTAAAAATAGAGACACAGAAATAGGAGCATCACAAATACTCTGAAATACATTACCTCCTCAGGAACAGCTGATCTCTTGGCAGGAACCTTTGGTATGCTCCTTAACCACATCGCTGCACCTTGTTCTCCATAGTTGGCAACAGCAGTTTCTGAAAATACTATTCCCTGTATTAAAACAAAACAAAGGTAAGTTCTCTTTCACATGTTCAAGTTGTGATTGCTGGAAAATTTTAAAGTTCTTCAGATTTTGTGTTGGACTAATCATCTAAACAGCACTTGAATGTAAGTTTTTAAATTGGATGAAATAGTATAGTTTATAAATTAAAAACATAATTTAACCAATAGCCATATGTCTATTCAAGCAGAATAATTCAGATTATTCCAAATCTTCACTGTCACTCCAATAACAATGAAGAGTATAAAGACTGAAAGACTGTTTAGAAATAACAAGCATTTCAAATAAGCTTGCAACAGAAAACTATAAAACCCCAAGAACAAGTTCTTAACTTTTATTTATTTATTGGTAATCTGCACGAATACTAGAATGACTTTACTGTGAATTATGCAAGCAGCCATATTTTGCAGTCACATTTCAGACTCTCTCTACTTAGCTGCTACAGAAGAAGCGAGAGGAGACCTTCCTGATGATTACACAGTCCAGCTTAGACTCAAGAGGGAAGATGAAGGCTACAGCAATAGGAACATAAGGCTACGTAGATGAGTTCTGACGGAACATTTTGGACTCAAATTTATATAAGATAACAACATTGTAATTCATTCATGCAGAATATTTCTCTTCTAAGATGTGTGAGATGTGAGCAACTGTCGTTTGGCAAAGGTAACAGAAAGATATAAAGTATCACCCTAACTAGACCATATATTTTTGTCACCAGCACAGTAACACAGATGGAGAAAAGAAAAAATAAATCCAAACCACTGAAGTGTTTGCCTGTCAAAAGTCTCATTTGACACATGCTATAATTATTATGATTCATTAAGTAATTAGCATGCCTTAAAAATATACACACATAATAATGGTGTCCTAATTACTTATTTCCTAAAGACTTGATAAATCACAAAACAGACAGGAAAAACAAGCCAGTAGACCTTAATACTTAACAAGTCTCCAGATGAATTGGGCCTCAGAGGCTACGTAAGAGCCGTTACCTGAGAGAACATTACTCATTTTCCATTAAGCATTCTATGGTTTGCCAAAAGAAACCAAACCAGGTGTTTTAGCACAGGATTTCTGTGTATCATGTTACTTTTATTCCACAGACGGCAGGAAGATCTTCCTAGAAGGATCTGACATTTATTGTACTGTGAAATAAACTGAATGTAGAAGTAGAGGTTGGACTCGATGATCTTGAGGTCTCTTCCAACCTAGAAATTCTGTGAAGTAGTTGGATGGAGTTTACCTTCTTCCTTTTGTTTTCAAGTAATTTTTTTTGTGCAAAGTAATTTTTTATTAAGAGTGAAGGTTACACAAATCACAACAGATGTCATCTCAGACTTCAAAGCTAGGGCCTCTATATAACCTCTGTATCTGCAGCACTGTGCACTACAAAAATATATCTGGTCTTTCTATACGATTATTTAAAACAATTGCAACATGCTACCTACTTCCTTAGAAACAAGTCAGGCATATTTTAGATGACCTGTGTAGTGGTTTCCTGTCTGCATACACTTGATAAGAAAAAAAGAAATGCATGTAAATATCAGAACACACATCTGGAGAAGGTCCACTCCAAACACAGTCTTTTTATGACTAAAACTAACCTAACTTGACATGCAGAAGCCAAAGTAAAAGAAGTTTTGAGAATCTCTGAATGTATGGCATAATATTTTTTTTAATACAGGAGGAAGCCACAATCATACATAAACCTCATACAGAAAAAGAATTGTGAACTCAGATGTGATTGTGTTACTACTGAAAGACAAAACATTCAGTAATTTTATGTGAAGATTTTGTAAAACAGGTCCCCAACTCCTCACAGGTATCTTCTTTTCATTAAGCTAGAGCAGCAGAGTGCCAGTTCAAAGCAGAAGCAATTTTACCCCACGTCTCTGACTTGTCATCCAAACAATATAAAATGCCCTCAAAGGACACGAGGAACATAGATGAGAGAATTAAAAACACATAAATAAAGATCCACAAACAGTTGGAGGCTCTAGCTTTTAAAATCCCTTTCAGTCTGAAAGGTTTAACCATAAATACGTGTGGTGGCTAAGTGTAATCATAGCATTTGTGATTACTTACAGGAGCAACACTGTTGATTCTTACTCCACTGTGGGCCCATTCCAAAGCTAACGTCTTGGTTAGGTTATTCACTGCAGCTCTTGCAGCTCCTGAGTGCCTATTGAGAAAAGAAAGCAAAAGAAGCATCTCCTCCTTCAGCTAACAGTGCCCAATGTTAATCCCACTAAAGCCTCACTCAGTCAGAGCACTGTCCTATGGCTGGACCAGCCACCCAAGATGCAGAAGGATTTTCTAGTTCATGAACTGTGAAGCTGTGGTCAAGTTTAAATGAGTTACGCTATAATTTCCTTAAACATGTGTCAATTCAGCAGGAATTTAATTTGAAAGTAGCCTTGCCTATCCACCCACATTTATATACAATTTTATTTTGGAAATTTTGTTCAACTGTTGTTCAGAATTAGTTATTTCTTGGTTCAACTCGCAAATATTCTAACAATTTATTCTAACAATCACAGCGACAGTTCATCCAGATTTCTGAAGAGCAGAGAAACTTTAACAATTGTAGCTTCAGCACCACCCTGTGGATCTCCACATTTATTCTGTATAAGCTAAACAAGAACAAGCTAATGAAAAAATATCACCCCATTCCTTGAAAATTTAAGATTTTGAAAACTTTCAACCCTGAATCAGGACAAAGAAAAATAATGTAACACGTGTTCAAATTATGTATATATTTTCTTCAATAGAAACTCAATATTTAAAAACATAGCTTCAGAAAAGAAGCTCAGATTTTTTCCACTTAGGAACCTGTCAAAGTACAGCATTTTCACATCTTCAAACTTTACTTTGAAACAACCCATTTTCTGAAAATTATTTCTTTTCAACAAATTGGAACTTTTTGGCATAAAAATTCATCCAGAAGGCTCTGGCTCACATTCATTTAGAAGGTTATAAGAAAAAAATAGAACAAATACGGTAAACATATGCCTATGCAGTGGATGCTGCATTTTAATGCAGACAGCTGTGATATTTTTTGTCAGTATAAAAGAACTGTAAATGTTGCATTTTTTATACCTTCTCCCAGTCAAGAAAGTAGCAGAGGAAACAGAACTGCATCACAGACTTTCTCCAAGAAGGATAGCTACAAAGTGGCAGTAAAGAGGAAAACAGGAAAGGTAGACACTATGTGGCCTGAAGGACAAAACCAAAACTTGGTAACACGCTAGGTATGTTCCTCTTACTCCCCATCCAACTCCTGTAACTAATTATGCCATCAAAACTTGTGAACTGACAGTAGAAGAAGAAAAGAGGTGCCAAGTTCTTGCAAACCCACTAGCAATTTGGAGAGGGAAGAAGCAAAGGTTGTATTTCAGTGCAACTAGTCCCACCAGCATCCCATTCCCAGTGAAAGCTTTGCTGGCAACTCTTGCTTCATAGTTTCTTACAAAGTAGCTGACAGAGACCAGAGATGTCCTTCACCTTGAGGTCTCTACTAGATAAATAAAAAGATCCTTGCACGTACAGCCAAGTATCACTACTGCTCTCTCTTGACATTAACTAGTGTATTTCTATACTCAGCTGCTGCCCATTGCACACCTTTCCAATATGAAGTATTTAGGAGTAATTAATAGATCTAGGGGTGGAATATAGGAAAATGCAAAAAATAAAATAATTATGTATATTACGACATTCCAGGAAACCCAATTGTCACGGCAGCAGTAATGTTGACAATGACTCCTCCATGCTTCTGCATCCAGGCATTGTACACTGTATGAAGGAGGAAGATAACCTATAAATATCAGAGGAAATGCACACGAATGAACTTGCCAACTGGAAGCCAACTAAGTCCAACTCCAGTTACCCTACAGGCTTCCAGTGCAGGTTTAGATAACAACCTGCTCTCTACCACAGCCTCTCCACCTGATCAGTAAGACAGCACACGCAGCCTTGCCCAGCATTTGGCGAGAGCCTTTTGTGGACATCAAGATCTTGTGCCTTCCATGTAAATTACTTTCATTTCCACTTTCATTTCCACTTTCCTAATGTTATCTGAGAATCACAGATCACACTTAAGATTTAACTTTAGATTTACACTCCTGATGGGAGCGAAGTCTCCTCCTGTGTTACTAACTATAGTGGCTATAGGGAAACTATATTTTTTTGTCTTCTGTTATTGCTGTAAAAAACAAAACAAAACAAACAGACAAACATTCATAATGTTCAGTCCTCACCTGCTTTGCAGCAGTAGAAAGTCCCTGTCAGATTTGTTTCTATGACAGCATTCCAGCCTTTTGCACTGATGGCTTCAGAAGGACTCACGAACTGGCCCCCTCCATTATTCACCAGGAAATCAATCTTCCCATGCAGATTCAGTGTAGTCTTCACCAGAGTTTCTACCTAAAACAGTATGTTTTTGAAGTATGGTAAAGTGCAGCTTAAGCTATATACCCAGTCTCCTTTTCACACGTTTTCTCTCTCATACCCTTTTCCACACATAAGGAGGAGGTACCAGACTTGAGAAAAGCTCAAACACTTGGTATGACAGGTTTAATGAGGATTTAAGATTGGTCTGTATCTGTGTTTACTTAGGAAATCTTCCTGGTATACTGCACTGAAAGAAGAAGGGATCTTTGCTGCTGAAGGTTTGTAAAAACAAACATAAAAGCTTGCTACTTAAGACCTACTGACATTTTCTACAAGCGCAGGGGCATTCACATCAGATGCTGGAAGAACTCCATATAAGATAGCTATGGATTTTCTTTCATCTGACCCATATACCTGAGTGTTTTTGAATAGAAAATGCAAGTAAACATGTGAAACTAACTTTCTAATGCAGAAGTTTTGAGTATTCACTAAAGCTCTGACATAGGAGTAAGCAACAGCTAATGACCTTCGACAGAGCAAGAGACTTAGGTCATTACCAAACAGAACACGAACTCTAGGAAGTGCTGGAAGTGACGTAACTTGTCTTCTTCAGCAAAAGAAAGGTGAATATGTGACTAAGCAGATACTTTATAAGCAGGATGAATACTTACGATTAAGAGCACTGTCTGGTACTATTTACCTTTGGGTACTCTGAGAGGGTATTAATAGCAAATATCAATAGACATTTTATTCACTTACTCAAGGAGCTGTCAGTGCAGAAGAGGGGTGTCTTAATTTCGTATGGGAGAAAGATATTTGAGATGCTAAACCTAGCTCTAATAGTGACCTAATCTAAGCTACAGGCTTTAAGCTCAACCTTCTGCATGGTTTTCTGTTTTGGAAGTACAGCAGCATCCTCACATGCTCACGCTAAACATAGGAGAACTTCCAATGGGGGATGTATTCTAAAGCATTCAAGGTTTTTGCAGATACCGAAGTGGATGTGTTTTTCCTATTACAAAATAGTGATCAGACATCTATAACTGATAACTGATAACATCTATAAACTTAATAATTTAATATTTACCTCAAGAAATTGGACAAGGATTTCCTGTGTTTGCAATAGCTATCACAGCCAGAAACCATGGATCAGTTACTCTACCCAAGCATATGTAAGGATTTAATCTAGTATTTGTGGCCACAGAAAACAAAGAAAAAAAAACAACCAAACAACCAAAAAACAGCAACAACAACAACAACAATAATAATAAACAATTCTGTTTTCTGAAAGACAGCAAAGGCTGGCAGGCTCTCCAGTCACTGCTCAGATGGTTCCATCTGAAGCAATCTCCACAATGTCGAAGAAGAAGTATTGCTTGCAGTGCTTCTCCCAATTACAGTAAACATGGTGACAGCAGCCACCAGCAGAGTGAGAAAAAGGATCTGGTGGAACACATTTAAATCACAGTGAGAACTAAAGATGATAGCTTTCATTACAAAGTAATCAAAACCCACACAGGAAGAACTTCATAAAAAAGATACTAGACTCTCCTTGGAAGCAGAGAGGGACTCCAGAAGGTTTAGCTAACAGTTTAGGACATACTTTTGGGAAAAAAAAAAAAAAAAGGAAAAAAAGAAGAAAAAAAAAAGAACAAATTCAGGCACTTCAGACATAACCAGAAAACTGGAGCTCTTCAATATGGGCCTTTTTTTTTTTGCGTGACTGCAGCTCCAAAATACTATGTAATAGCACGCTGTCCCAGATTACTGGGATGACAGTGCTCGCTGATACCAAGAGAAAAAGGGCAAATGCCCACGTAAATTCAAGGGACCTCTGAGTGGTATTAGAACTCAAGAGGTAAATTACCTGCTACTTCTAGTCCTCAACTAGCTCTTCAGTAGGTATCCTTGCACAGGGAAAACAGGCATTTTTGTGTTATTGCTGTGTAATTTTGAAGTAAGACAACAGGAATCTCTTATCCGCAACTCCCCGCCAAGCTGCACTCTTCCACCACAGGCTTCACACAGGCATTAAGTATTTATATACCAGCTGAGACTGTGCTAAGCTATAATGTTTACTGGAAAAGAAAAGCTACTAGTGAACTCAGACAGAAGGTAAAGTGCTAAGTAGTACTGTATTGAGTCCTTCCCAAGGATTCTTATTTGTCAGGTGTCCAAATGATAGGTTTTAGCCTCAGGGTCTGCTCCAGCAGCAGCTGCTGATGGAGCTCAACGTGGAAAGGGGAAACAGCAGAGAATTTTGAACTGCTGTTTTCACTAAATAAGCTCCAGACCTCAGGATAAGGGGTGGATGCACCACCACTGCTTCAGGATAAAGCCACTTGAAGACAGAACACGGAAACCTCAGGTGCACCCAAAACCGGCATCCCAAAACTCTTTACTTCTCCGTATTTAAAAATGAAACAGTTTTGTTATCCTTCACAAAGCAGTCAATGGAAAACTAGCCAAAAGAAGCAGCAGACTCTTTTGACTGAAATAAGTCTGGCAGGTTATACCAGTGGTTGAAAATCCTCTATCAAGCAAGATTATTTTTTGCATATTAACTGAAAAGTAAGCTTTGCTAGAAAGATGGAGGGCCTCTGAGGATGAAGATTAAGAGACTTTAAAATGTACATTCATTAAGCTATCCCCAGGATATCTGCCAGCAAGCTTCTGCAGCAATTAATTCAGTGCACCTTCTTTAGGGTCTTCCCAAGCCAGAAAGAGCTCTAACAGCCGTATTGCACTCCTTGATGAGAGATGAACCTTCTCATGTTTGAATTTCACAGATCCAAACTAGTGCACACAAGAGGAATGAGCTCTGCTGTCTTCAAAGTTACTTTGAGGAGGCAAAAACAAACAAACAAAAAAACCCCGTACATCCAGCTCAAAGTCAAAGCGGGGGGAGGGAGAAAGTATGATGGGACAGAAAAAGGCTGATGGGTTGAGATAAGGATAATTTAATTAAAGGGAAAAGAAAGAGAAAATGATAATAGTAATAAAAAAAAGCACAGGTCACATGGAAGCAGAGAGAGAGAAAAAACAATTATTCTCTACTTCTCATCAAGAAGCAATGTTTGGCCCTGTACTGGGAAGCAGGTCTGCAATACGCAGAGCAGCTGTTTGGGAGGACAGCATCTTCACAACAAGAGCCTCCCCCTTTCTCACCTTTTATTGCTGCACGTGACACCATCCGGTATGGAATATCCCTTTGGCTGGTTTTGGTCAGCTGCCCTGGCGATGTTCCCTACTCACCTCTTGCCCACCCCCAGCCTGCTGGCTTTTGGGGAGGTCTGGAAAGAGAAAGCAATGCTGTGCCAGCACTGCTCAGCAACACACAAAACAGCGGTGTGATAGCGGTGCTGTTCTAGCTGTAAGTGCAGAGCACAGCCCTACAGGGGCTGCTGTGGATGTGGTTTATGAGAACTTTCTCTAGCAGAAGGTACCTGACAGAGGGTGCTGCGATACAGCATGAAGAAGTCCTAAGAAAGTTCTGGTGTATCTGGAAATGATTAGAGCTTAAAACTAAATGGAAGACAATAACTCCGTGATGAAACTCCCAGATAACAGAAGAGACACCAAGTTTCTCCACGTGCCATTGTGGCTAGCTGTACTATAAGATAATGCCTAAGCTTTTCACACAGCACTACAAACAAGGCTTTAACAGCTTCAAAACTGGCTTTGAAAACTTTTAAAGTTGCTAAGGCTGTTCTGACAAACCTGTATTTTTTAAATATGAAACAAAGAAGGAACGGCAGTTTCTTTGGTAGAGATTGCCTCATTTTACCATCCCAGTCCTCTACCACTTTACACAACGCTGCAGTCACTACTACCTCACTTTTAAGTTGATGCAAAAATAAGATTCACCTGCAGAAAATTATTAAGCATGCCAGACTACTCTCTGCAAGCACAGTGACATGGAAGAACACTTTCATGGAAGAACCTCTTTGCTTTCGTGTAGCTTTAATCATGTAAGTTGCCCTCTGACATCTGTCATAAACTATTATATCATACTGCTGATGCTGGTAAATACAAACCTAAAATCCACTAGTAGGTGAAGTGACATATTGCACAGCCTCAGGGTTCTTCTCCTTTAGGAAAAAAAACCTTTAACTATGTCAGTATAAATATTTTATGTCCTGAGTTGTCCCATGGAGGAAGAATTTTTATTTTTATTTGGCTTGTGCTTGTATATTAGGATACTTCCAGAATTCACATAGCTACTGAAGGTCATTAATGTTTCTTTAAGTTTTGCTAGATTTTAACAGAGACTTTGAAAGGTTAAGAAAAAAAAAAAAAACTGGAATGTTTTATAGCAGTCTTGAGATAAAAGTCCATTGTCAGGTTGGACTTTACAATTTTTACACAGAAAAAAAATAGAAGATGAATGCAGGATATGAAGGACATGGATGGAGTACTTCTGCTCCTGATCTTTCAATTTTTGTGACAAAAATCTTAACTGTGATTGTAATAAGGATTGAGAGCAATAGTTTTGCATGGCTCAAATTGTAACCAAAATTTGAAACATGGCTAGGATTTTTTTCTTCTTAATATGAGCAAAATTGACTACACAGGAACCGTCTCAGTAACTTAATTTGTCACCTCACAAGCATTGAGATTCCATGCTCTGACTTCCTGTTTGAAGATGCAAGTCTGAAGGTCTCCATCTTCACAAGTGACCACCCCCTCTCTGGTGTCACAAAAATGTGACACAGAACCACATTACGTAGGCTCCAGCTCAGCCCTAGAACATAAAAGCTCCAAAGCCTGCTTCTCTTAAAAATATTTCAAATAAGTAGGTGCAGTCAGAAAAATATTCGCATTTACAAATGCTTTCTTGCTTAGGTTGCTAACAAACGGTCTTTCCTTGGAAATACACAGCTTTATCTAGATCAATTTAATAGATTTTTACTGCACCTAGAGTACTCCTGAGAGGGCCAGAGATTAATTTGGAGGTCTGAGAATTTATATACATGATATACTTATGATGTGTTAAACCCCAAAACAAGATCACTAGGCGTTACCTCCTCTTCTTTGCGGATATTGCACTGCAAGGGAGTCACTTTGGCAGGACTCATGGAAGAAAATGCATTATTCAGTTCTTCTGCAGTGGCTTTTAATCGGTCAAATTTACGAGAGGCAATAACAACACTGCAACCTGTAGAGACAGAATGAAAAATCCTTTAGCTGGCAGTCAAAGCTGCAGTTACCCTAGTTCATAACATCACGGAGACATTTTGTAGGATGTGCATTTCTTAGTCACTGGCTGGAAAATACAACAAAGAAGTTCTAGAAAGAGAGAGAGAAATGACTGATGTCAGGTGCTTCTTAGCAACAAGATCCCACTGTGCCAGGAAAAGAGCAATCAAGAAAAACAACAAAAAGGTTCACTCTCCTTCCTGCAGAAAGGGAGACAGCCGGTGAGTTGCAGAGTCAGCAAAGCAGCTTTCAGACATGACTTTTGCGGCTTCTGCTGAAGGCTGCCTCATTCATCGATTACATGATTTAAAGATGTTTTAGCTAGTCTTGATTACAAAAAACCATTTGCTCCTAAAACCACAAAAATAATCTTACTGTAGCTCTGGCTGTAATTTTGACTAGTAGTGAGCAAATCTAATATTCTGCTTTTTAACCCTACAGAGCCTGAAAGAAAGGATGATACCGTTGCAAGATTAACTCTTATCTGCAGACAGCAGGAACAGAGGCTTTCCCACAGCACTTGCACATGCTTTATAATCCTAGCTCAGAAAGCAGAGAAAAATACTAGTCAGGAGCTCAAGCCTTCTGCTTGTGTCAGCATTTGGAGGCTGAAGGACTCATTCTACAGAGCCAGCAATGCAGGCACCAAATTAACAGTAAGCACTTGCACTGCAGTCTCGTCTCCTTTGTCACCAGAGGGCTCAGGACAGCTTTAAGTCTTTGGTGATTGCTACTACACAGACTGAAAGAGATCATACTAGATTAATCCCTCGTACAAATCCACTAGACATACAATTTCATACTATGCATGAGCAAATTACTAGCTTGCCACTGCCAAGTGGGCAGAGAGGGAGGTCTTGCTCTCACTTCCCCATCATCATAATCCTCGTATCCCCACAGAAGCCATTCTTTCCTCACACCAGCTCTGGTGCTCATCTGCTTAAGCATAAATTAATTCAACAAAGTAAACCAGCCAAAAAAACGTTAACATTTTGCCAGGTGCCTTTTTTTCTTTTGTTGCTATTTTACTGAGTGGAATTTGGCCTCTCATGTGATCAAACAAACACGAGAATCAACCCAAAATAACTAGTGGGAGTAAAGAGCAGCAAGCTGTTCATTTGGCTCAGGCTCTCTTGTGAAACTATACATCAAATTAAATTAAAAAGAAAAAAAAAATAAAAAAGGAAAGAAGGAGACAAACTTATAGAAGGAAACGCTGCAACTATATATCCCTAGGAATAAGGTTTCCACCTTTGGTAGTTGGCCATCTTAAAATAACACAGGTAAAGATGTTAGTTTCTAAAGTCTCCTAATTTTTTAGATTAAGGACTCGGTCATTTGCACAATAACCTGACTAACCCTACAGCAGAGTTCATAAAATGACACGCAATCACCAATTAACACAAAACACTGATTTTCTGTAGCACAGTGTCATTTATCAACTTAAGTGCTTATTAATACACCGAAGAATAAAGTCCAGTAGGAGACTATCTTTGCTAGATATGCTAATGTGCCAGATATGCTAAATATGAGCAGGGAGATTCTAATTAGCGGGGAAGACCTGGTACCTACAGCACAAACTGGTACTGCTTCACTGAAGTCCTTACTTTTCTTCACAAAGAATGACCAGACCTTTTCATGATAGGGTTGAGGGGAGAAGAGACAGATGCAGTTCCAGACAAATGGTTTAAATCTCTCCAGAAGGCTTTGAAGAAGATTGGTTATAAAAACAAACAATGTACATTGTGACCAGCATTATCTGTCACTGCTCCTACAAGCATTCTCTGTCCAACCAGCCTCCTTTCCAAAAAAATACAGCCTGAAGTACAAGGTATAAATGGATATAGTTCCCGGTCATCATCTTGTAGGAATAGGCAGTATGTCTGCAGATGGAAGTTACATTTGACAGATTTAAGCCACAGATCCTTCTCCATTTTCTCAACACGCTTACTAGAGATTCGCAGCCTTGTTTTCCATTTAGGATGTCACGGAGAGACATTTTTGTTATTTGCATTTTGCTTGAGATAAATAATGCTGATCAAGTTAAGAACAGTTTTAAGGTAACTGGGTAACACTGATGAACAGTGTGACGATGATGCTTAAAAATGCACCTTCTTAAGGCACTAGCTAAAAACACCTTAAAAAAAATAATGTTTTGTTCCTTGGTAACCCAAAGGCAGCAGAACGAGCCCTTATTTCAGCTCCACAGAACAAGTGGAAAGCTGGACAACAAGGGCCAGGAGAAGAGATGCCTCCCAGTATAGAGTCTTAACAAAGTTCTTCCCTATGCACAGTGTACACTTAAACAACACAACGCACCCAACGTGATGGGGCATAACACTTGGCGTTATTTATCCTAATCATGTTTATCTAACATTACCTGAAACCAGTCAGACGCCAATGAACCCTGACATTTACGTTGAAAGCTGCAGAAAAGGTGGTGCAAGGTAGATTACCAAGATGTTTCCACAGAGTGTGCCTTTTCCTCCAGATTTCATCACTTACCTTTAACCAGCACTGAAAGAAAGCCTACAAAGCACATACTGAAGTACAATACTTGAACTTCAAGACTTCGTTGTCACAAGCACTGACAGGGAATTTCTCCAAGCTTAACACGGGGACAACAGTTCAAAAGCCCGCTCAGCTTCAGCAGCAGCGAGGCGTTCAGTTCAACTCAGCCCAGCAGCATTACGAAGAAAACTAACTTCAGAGGGGGGCATGAGTCCCCATTTCTATCCCTTAAAGCCTATCCCTTAAAACACCACCTCCAGAACCCCACAAACCCGCGCACCGCCCGCCACGACCCCAAACGCCCCCCAGCCCCACACGAGCACCCCTGCCCGGCTCCCGCTATCCCTCCGGGTCCCCTCTTCCCTTCCCCACCACCACCCCGACCCTCTGCCCGTCCACCTCACGCCCTGCCCGCCCACCTAAGGCCAGCAGGTCGGCGGCGATAGCCTTGCCGATGCCGGTGCCGCCGCCGGTGACGATGGCCACCCGCCCGCTGAAGAGCCCCGCCGCCAGCAGCCCCCGCGCCGCCGCCATTTTCCCCCCCCTTTCTCCCGAGCCGCCGCTCCGCCCCATGCCGCGCCCCGGGACCGGGGCTGTGTCAGCGGGGAAAGGCGGAGGGCAGCGGCTCTCCCGGGGCCCCGAGGAGCTCCCCCTGGCCGCACGGAGCGGCAGCGGGGCCCCGCGGGTGGAGCCGGCAGGTAAGGCGGCCGCGGGGAGCCGGGGGGTGGCGGAGGGGGCACCATTTTCCAGAGGCGCGTCCCTCACAGAGCCATCTTGAGGCGCGCATCAGCCAGGTGGGGGAGAATCCCCGTGTCCCTTTTGGCTTTCTCCTTTGTTAGCCGGAGTCGTTTGCCTCACCCAGAGCATGTTTCAAGTTTGAACTCATGAAATCAAAGCGAATTGTAAAGGAGCATCCTCACCCCGAAGCTCAGTGTGTGCCAAAGGAAGCTGTGTGCCCTCCCCGTCGTGTGGGAGTTCACTTGTGTCCAGGCTCATTCAGCAAAGGGAGACAAGGCAGAAACAGACTTCAGTGTGGGGGCTTAGACCCATGAGGCAACCGCTGGACAAAGTCGCCTTCCAGATGGGTTAATGTTGGCAGAGCACTTTGATTTTTTTTAAAGCACCGTGTTACTTCCAGGAGGCACGATGTGAAGTGCTGCGGCTGACGCTGCAAGAAACACTTTCCCCACTTTTAATCATCGTGAGCCTCCACAGCTCCCCGTGAGTTATCTCTGGCTGCCCTACATATTTTAGGCAGGCTGCATCAGAGAGATCTTTAATTAATCCCAGGGAGAAGCACTCGTCTGTGCTAGTGAACTAGATTTTCCTACTCTAACCTGCCCACCATCCCGGCTGAGCCACAGGCCGCCCAGGAAAATCCGTCTGGCCTCTCTGTTCGTTACTTGCTTGTTAGATTTCCTGGAGAGCCCCCTCAAATGATTTTTTTTTCTTCCCTATTGAGATAAGTTTCTTGTTTTCTGCAAGCTTTTGGAATTTCTCAATAGCCATAAATAAGAGGCTTAACGCATTCGGTTAAGGTTGTGTGAGCGATGGGTGGGAGGATAAAGGGGAAAGGCATAAAGATCAGAGAGTAAAGAGGCAAGGGAAGGAGACATCCATTCCTTGGCCTGAATGGAGGGTAGCCCCTTCTGCTACAAAACCCATCCACAAAGAACTGAGCCGAGATAACCAATTTTCACAGATATTTTCAGCAAGCCAGTGTCTTCTAGTCAGTGTTGTGGGGGTTGTCTTTGAAACAAGGCTTGAGTGTATCGTTGTGTGAATTGATTTTACTCCCGTGTTTTAGATTCAGAATGATTTAAGCTGAAAAGAAGAAAATCTTATTAACTGAAATCAATTTTAATCTTCTCTTACACTTGTACTTTCTTAGTCACAAAGGAATGTTCATTTTCTTTTGTTGGTAGCATTAAAACATGTTGGTCTGTCACTACATGCAGCCACAGCAGTAAAGTCAGTAAGCAGAAGGCTATTCCTTTATGTTATTCTATAAATGTAATGTTTGGATATGTATTGGGAAGCAGTGTCTGATTAGACAGAAAATTCTTAATTTTATTATTATGTTTTAACGTGCAGTATGTGTCACCTTGCATTTGGATGAAAATAAATCGGCATTTAAATCCTCAGTCTTCACTTTTATTTTTTTTTGATGCTAAAACCTGCTTAATTTTGTTTCCTTGATGTATCTATCACCTAAAAACATTAACATTCCAAATTCAAAATGGCACATTTAGAAAAAAGAATGCATCAGTAGTTGCTTTTTTCCAGTTGTCAGCCCTTCAGAGTTGTGCAATTAGCACTTCATTCTTTAGCATCTACTTTTGTATTTATAGATTGACTAGGAAAGAACTAGCTCTCTGTTTTTTTTTTTTTTTTTCAGCTCCCAGATTGTGTCTCAGCTTTGAATGAACTAGTTCGATTTGTTGAGATGAATGGGAAACTCTGCATTTTCAGAAAAGGCTACTTTTGTCAAAGACAGATTTTGTGCTTTGCCAGCCTATGGCTTAGCTATTCAGCTGATGACATCTGCCAGTCCAGCTCTCTGCCATGCTTTAGAAGTCCTGGCAGCAATATTTACTGCTTTAATATTCCTTACAGCCTGCTGTCCTTTGGGGGGGTTGTGCATTCACCCTGTTTGTGCCCCCCCCATATCTTGTAATCCATGTTGGCAAGGGGGAAAGTCTCCAAGTTGTTAAATACCAAACTGAGGAGAGAGACAGATGGCTCCAAACAGGAGAGAAACCTCTGTGGCATCCAAATCCCAGGAGAGGTGTCCCTGGGACCAGCAGTCTCGCAGGGAGGTGAAAGCAGAGGAGATTTAATGAAAAGCAACCTAGCGCTACATATAAAACCTTAAGGTCAAAGATGATTTATGACGGAGGGTTTCTGCTAGTTAGCCTTGAAGAAGATCAACCTGCAGCTCTGGCTGCTGCTGCTTTCCCAGGCCCCACTCCCATGGATGCTCCAGGTTTATGGCTTTCTTTTCCTGGAATACCAAATCGCACAAAGTATAACAGCAATCCTTTTTACTCCCTATACAATCCCTATGATTATTACCAGAAATATGAGGGTGGAGCCATAACGTAACGAAAAAGGGTATGAGTTTCTGTTCCCATACCTCTCTGGACTCTCCCATGGGATTACACCAAAGGCCTCCCCTGAAGTCCCTGGCACTTTCGCCTCCTGTCTGTGCATTCTCTGCTGTGGCTGGTTTTCCTTTTCATCTCCTCTCACTGGTACGTGAGAGCCTTTCTATTTCATGACTTCTGCCTTCCTGGTCAGCCCCATCTGATGGTTAGTTTCCCTGGCCAATTCATCTCCTCAGGGACTTCCCCACCGGGCAGATACTTTGCTCGCAGGGATATCTGGAGGTACGTCAGTCTAAGTAGGAGATAATCAGGATTTCACTAGCTTTCATCATTGCCTGTAGGAATTTCATTCCAGTGACTTAATTTAAAAAAAAAAAAAAAAAAGGAGATACTGAAGACAGGCACCATACTCAAAGTAGAGTTTGTAGTCAGGGCAGATGTAGGGTATCAGTTTGGCACCGGTACACGGGTACATGTTCTAAATAATCACGCACCCCACTGACACTGTATTAATGATGCTGGAGCATTTCCTTGTCTGCAATTGAAAGTGCTGCGTCCTTAATACCCTGGCATCGTGGATCTGTATCTGCACTTTTATCCGATTGCGAGTCCCCTGAGCCAACTAATTCCTGCTGCAAGAGATACTGTCTAAGTATCTTAGATTATATTTACTGTGCAATGCATTAAGCAATCCTGAATCACTCCCGGGGGACCTTCCAGTTCTTGCTCTGTACAGTTTGGCTTTTCAGCAACTCCTGGGCTGCAGCCAGGTGTTAGAGGAAGCTCTGATCTGCAGCCCCTGAGCATCTGACCCAAATAAGAACTCCAAGGTGCGGTTTTGTGTCAGGATTTTTCAGATACCTTCTTCCCGTACTGGATTTAGAATTGGCTGTGTTTTCCATTGCACTGCGTGGCTCCAACTCCTTGCTCTCGAATTGCAGGTTTTGCTCTTTGGGGTCTCCTCATTTTCTCTGAGTAAGGCACTGGCGTGCTTGATTTTCTTGCAGCAGAGAGCAGGGCCAGGAGGGAGAGGGGACCAAGACACAGTCAGGCATCTTCTGAGTAGGAAGGGATGGAAAAAGAGCCTGAGGTGCTAATGCAGGATCCTCGTTTTTAGTTACTGTAAAGGTCAGGCGGGAGTCCAATACGCATTAAAACATCCTGGCAAGAGTGCTGCATGAGTTCCTAAGGAAGGGAAACGGAGATCTTGTGATTCTTTTACTGAAATAACATTTACTCTTTTACTGAAATAAAAACAGATGCGCTGCCAGGTCCCGGGCTGAGGGCGTTGCTGTGGAGGCGGGACGCTGCGCTCACGTTGGTGTGACCGACTGCGTTCTGCAGCTCCTACGGACGGCACCGTGTAATACAGCAGGGTCCTGGTGGATGGGAAGGAATTGCAATAGGCACCTGCTGGTTCGAGGTGCAGGATGACCCACTTTGGGCAAATGCAGAAGTGAGGGGTAGAATAGCGGAAAAGAGAGAGAACACAGCTTTGCTTTATCATCAGGATCTTTTTCCTAAAAATGTAAGCATTTCTGTTAAGTTTATTCAAGCCTGCTTTGGAATCCACTTGAATTGCTTTGAGGATTTCAAGCCATCCTTCAAGGCGTGCTCCTTTTAAAGTCTTGGTTGTCTTTAAAGACTCTTATGTACATGCCACTCACAGCAGTTTTCCACAGAGTATAATAAATGTAAGGAAACAGATCTCATCCCTGGAAGCAGTGGGAAACTTTGAGTGATTTGTCTTCATTTCTCATTTAGCAGTCTGGACAAAGAATGTGGAGACAAGGCAGAGACAGCGCTTCAGACTTTAGCTCTAAAAAAAAGGTAGACCAGCAGTGTTTGGGAATTCTGAATAAGTTAGCATGCAAAAAAAATTGACTAATTTGTTTAGTATAAAATTAAAATGCACAGCTGTTCTTGTATGCCATTTCTCAGACTTCAGTAATACTGATCTAGACAGCATTTATCATTCCCTGACATTTAGAAAAGTTACGGAACAGCAGAGGGAAAAAAAAAGATCTGATTCATAAAACAGATATTCTGTAAAATGCCCTTGACTTTTAAAAAAAAAGTCATTGGAAATGTCATCCAGAAACAATTTAGTGATGCTTTGGAAAGCTCCTCTTCACTACTTTTATTTTTATTTTGCCTGTGTCTTTGGAGTACCACCAGCAGGCATTTGGGTGCCTCACACGGAGGACGAAGGACTGCAGGGAGAGCAGCGCCCCTGAGCCACGCAGCTTGGCAGCGGAGCTGGTGAGCCCTCGATGCCATCCCAAGGCATTCTGTCCGTGCTGAACTGCAGCTTCAGCGCAGGCCGTCCCGTGCTGGCCAGGCTCTTGTCACCACCTGTGCTGGTCCAGGAGCTGCTCGGCAGCCTCAGCGTGGGGCAGCACGAGCACCGAGTGCTGACAGCGAGAAATGAATGACTGCGTTTGCCGGTTATAACTCGGGACTGGGCAAAATTGGGTCTGGCTGTGCCTGACTGCAGATTGTGTGGCTTGCCCGCTCTTCCCTTTGCTTTTAGCATCCCCACATCCTGATGGTCAGCTCCATTACCAAACCCATGAAGGTTTTGGTGGAAGGGGTCACCTTACGGTGTCGGACTCGGTGCTTTTGGCCGTCCAGCTTGGGGGCTGCTCCTGCTTGGATGCACACTCAAACCGTGGCCTTTTTTTCTTGCCTCTCTCTCTTTCCTTAAAAAATAAAAGTGCTTTGAAGCTTGTGGATTAAACAGGGAGGGAAAGGTGGGTGTGATCTATGAGCTTTGTTGCTTCCTTTCTCCTATTTTGCTGGCAGGCCACAGGCAGGTGTTTTTCTTTGTGCTTCTGCTATCATTGCACAGACACTTAAAGCAGCTTGCTATGGGCTGCTGCTGTAAGGGTTTTTTTCCCCTCCCCTTCCTTCAACATTTCTTCCTCTAGTGGTGGCTGCGTGGTGAACTTGATGAGGGGAATTAATCTGGCTGAAAATAACATTTTATTTTCTTTTAAAATGCAAAAGGCTTGTTTTCAGTGAGATAAATCCCCCTGTCAAGTTCACCGCAGGCTGCACAGACACTAGCACTGGTAGGGAGGAGCTGTTCCCACCTTGCCTTCTAACGGATCATTCATCACAGCCTGTGTATTTGCTGGATTCAAGGAACTGTAATCTAATTTGAGCTATTTCACTGTGAAATGGAGACAGGCATTGTTCCCTGCTTCAGCAGGGTACGGTGAGGATGCGTATGTGAAAGATCACGTCAAATCACTGAGGTAAGTCCTACTGTTCGTCCCTCTCCCAGCACAAGGTCTGAATTAAATGTGCTTTCTTATATAGGTCTTGCCACCTATTTTTGTAGGGTCTGGGGCTGTATATCCTGCATCGGACCAGTGCATTTTGTCATAACATTGATTGGTGACAGACAGATCTGTCCCAACAGCTGGATGCCTCTGATACCATCCATTTTTCATATGTACAATCTGACAGCAAGCAGATAAGCCCTTTAAAAATACTAGGGATTGGAACTAATCCTTTGGCTAACGTGCACCTAAGCAACACAGATGCAGGCACAAAATCAGAGGAAAGGTTGGGGATGGGGAGTGGGGAGGCTTTGGAGTGAATGAGGCAGGAGGAGGGGGACCTGTGGCTGGGGAGCTCTCTCTCAAGCTAGATGTCTAGGGTAAATTTTCCCTGATCTCTTCCCCATCCTGTGGGTAACTCACAGTGCTTCTAAAGTACCGGTTGCTTTTTGTTCCTGCAGCTAACCCCCGCGTGATGGGAGTGAAGACACAGTGCCAGTTCTTGTTACGTGTTGTACATGTTATGTGACTATAAAAATAAAAGTTGATGCTCCTCACTGCTTACAGTCTGCATTTTTTCCTCTCATGTCTCCTCTGAGCAGTCGTAAAAAGGTTATTTGTGCAGTAGCAGGGATTTGAGATCAAGGATTTTATTAGCTTGGGGGGAGGCACTTCCTTCCTGTCTGCGTTCAAACCGGATAATTTCTCCTCTGTTAGCAGCAGCAGCAGCAGCAGTCCCTGAAAGCCAATGGAAAAACTTCCTTTGACCTACATGGTGCAAGACCAAGCTCTTAGGCTCCTGTTTTGTGTGTCAAAGATTAATGCTTGGGAAGCGTAAGCAGCAGTAGCTTTCCTGCATAGTAACAGAAGACTTGGCTTCTAAAAATTCTTCTTCAGCGTGTTTTTGCAGAGCTGCCTCCCCAGGGTTTTCCATCTGTTTTCACACAGAGATTAATATCAAATTGTTTGGCTAATAAAACGCTCCCTGCTATCTCTCGAATGTCACCATTTCTTTTCCTTTTCTCACACGGACAGTTAGGAGATTCTGCTCTCCCTCTGCGCTCCCACCTGGAGACAGTCATCACTCACATGTCCTGCTTCAGCCCCACAGCAAGGCTTTTAAGGGGTCGAGATCTCAGCGTATGGCTGAAAGAGTTGGTGCCATGGGTGGCTGTGGTGTGCTGCGGGCTGGCCTCATTCTTACTGCAAATAAAGAGCAGAGGAAGAACACGCTTTGTGTCCGCTACTGGGATTTCTGCAAGAGACCAGTTTTTGTTGGAAACCACAGAAAATGTTCTCAACAAAATGGGCCGGGGGTGTGAACCTGTTTGACTCAGCAGCAGCCCTGAGGGGTGTGAGGCTGATGGTGGTGTTTCAAGGTGCTGTCTTCAGAGGGTCAGGACCAGGAGAAAAGAGGAAACATCTGCTGTGAAAGCTTAAATCAGGAAGGATCTTTGTGATCTTTTAATACAAGTCAGACTTCCCTACATTAACACCTCTTCTGGTCAAGTACCAGTAACCAAGATACCCGGTCCAGATTTGGAAGTTGCCTTGACGGTACAATTCTCCGCAGCCCCCAGAGATGTACGTCGAGGGACACCTACGCTTTGTTAAAACACCTACCTAACGTCTGCTCTGTATTTGTATGTCGGCTTTTTATCTTGCTCCATCCTCCTCTGCTGGATTCGAGGGATCTTCTTCACCACGTTTTTGTTCCTGATGTAAAGCACACAGATCTGATGAGTATTCGGCATCTTGCCTGACTGGTGAGCGCAAGAACTGGACGCAGATTTCCAGTAGCAATCCCACCTGTGCCAAATTGACAAATAACATCGCGTTGCTCCTCGTTGCCTGGCCAAAACTGACGTAGCCCTTTAGGCTTTGACATTACACCAAGCACTGACATTAGGTTTTCAACTACTGTGAGTTAATGAAGGTCACAGCTAGATAAACTTCGTAAAAACAAACAAACACAAATCTTTGCTTTTAGTTTTGGGTTGTTTTTAAATATTACTGGCAAGTTGTCCCCTTTTCAAGGCGGTGTGGGCTGAGCCTGGAACTACAGCCAGGAATTTTGGAAATCTAATCCCAAATTAACTTCCATGTCTCCAGACTTTTAGTAGGTCATCCCAACAGTGATGCTTTCAGCTTCTCAGTGACTCCAAGTCTTTTTTTTTTTACCCCATTTGCAGCAGGGGAAATTTGCTGCTGTCTCAGGGGCTTGCTAGGCTTAATCAGGTGATTTTAGGATTTCATAGAGGCCAGACATGAAGTTTTATGGCTGATGCAGTGAAGGGACAGTATTTGCGGTAAATTCAGTATTTTACAGAGCTGTTTTCCAGCATGTCTGCAAATCTAGGCGTACGTTTTTTGCATGGCAGGTGTGAACTCGGATGGCAATCCAAACAGTCTGTTTCCAGCCATGTTGCAGAGCTGGCCAAAACATCCCTGTGCCCAGTGATTTAGGATCTGACTTCTGGGATGTGCCGAATGATTTTGGAATTCCGTTTTATGTGTCCTCTGCTCACCGGGGAAGATTTATTTTCTGTAATGCAAAAAATAATCTGAATTGTTGATTTTTTTGAAAACCACACAAAGCCAACTGGCCGTAGCCTTCAGATGAAAGCGATACAGGTAACAGTTGTGTGCATCCGTGTGTGTGAGCGTGCGAGGCATAAGCAGTTGACCTAAAGTTCTGCAAAAAAAAATTCAAAACAAAGCAGTAAAACCTTATAACTGGGAAGATGGGGACCATAATACCAGATCTAAACATGCTCAACATTTTTCTCTGTTCAAGTAAAACAATTTCCCCGGCATTTATTGGGCTATACATTATGATAACTGTGTTTCTTGGTTTCCTCTTAAAGACACGACTCAGATAATAGGCAGAAATTTTATTATTGGAATATATATATAAAAAATATATATATGGATATATACATGTATATATTGATATATATAAATTTCTACCTATTATCTGAGCCGTTCAACAGAGCTCTTCAGGGTTGTTAAAACATTATTTCTTGTACTTAGACGTGTACCTAAATACTTTATGAATATTTGGCAGTTGTGTTTGTAAATGTTACGAAATCTGAGAAGCATTAATCCCGTGTTTTGTAGGTTCAAGGAGCAGGACTTGTCTGCCTTGATGCGTGTTTAATCACGTGGTGTGTTCTTAGGCAGCATTCCCATAGATAACTCTGTCACTTGGTATTAGTGGTAGTTTTGCTTGAATGAGCAGAAACCGAGTCCTTATATCTGTTATAAATATTTACGAAAATTTGTTGTTGTTTTTTCCCTGCACAGTAAGGAGGCTGTGCTGTGGTTTCAAAATCCCTCCCCAGTGAAGTCATCTTAATAGCAATTTTCCTTTAAATCTACTGTATACGTTGCATTTTAAGGTTTGACAGAAGTGCACAATGCTAAACTGGTAGGGTTTGAAATCTCATTCATTTTGACATCATTTGATTGCTCTTGGTAACATCCTTGCAAGGGGCAGTAAATCAGAAGACACTCAGAGCTCGAGAGGCTGGCACCACCAGAGCTATCAGAAAAGGCCAGTCCTTTAAATTATTCAGCTTGATTTTTGTCTGTCATTTCAGTATTTCTTTTTCACATCAGCCAAAACCATTGTCTTCTGCTTGCTTCCAGCATTGCAGAGGAATGTTAAAGTCACACAATAAGCTGTGCTTGTTTAATCTCTTCTTACAAATGTTTTAAACTCTTTCCTCTTCAAATAGCTTTTTTTATTTTTTAATATTTAAAATCGGAACCGAAGAATCAGGATTAGGTGATATGAGAAAACATGCACCCATGGAATAAAATTGATGTGCAGGACAGTAATGAGGATCAGATCTTCAGATGACATTTAAACCAGTTGGAAAGTAACCCTTTAAAGAAAAGTTATGTCATTTTTTTTTCTGCTCGGTGTGAAGCAGACACTTTTTCTGCCTTCTCTCTCATTTTAGGCTGGGGATGGAGCGCACAGTTTGGATGTCAGCAGTGGGACATTTTACCAGAACAAAGCATCCCTGGGACCGTTGTCTAATCAGTGGCTTCTAAGTGCAGGAGCTGTTAGCCTGGAAACAAGCCCTACAAGATGCCAAGTGAGGTGCTTGAGAGCAGCAGTGGGATGGAGGAGACGGTGCAGAAAGAGAGCAAGTCCGGGACCCACAGCCCTCGCCACAGCTCCGCGAGGAAGGCGGTGGCAACCACGGTCACCTTTGATGGGGAAGCCACTATGGACCGAAGGAAAAAGAAGAAGAAAGAGTCCCGTCCCGAGTCAGTAATAGTGTATCGGTCGGAGAACGAGAATAAGGTGGAAGAGGAGCAGGCAGATGAAGAAGGAGGGGAGAGGAACTCAGAGGAAGGCTCAAAGTTTCTGGGTCAGTCCTCGGCAGATGGTACGTATCCCTGGGAACATCCACTTCCCATAAACCTTGGTGTCACTGACAGCCACGACAGATTCAGGGAAGAGGTTGGGGTGCTTGCTGCCATTTAGAAACGCAGATTAGGAATACCTGCATTCTGGGAAATCCATGCTTTTTACACCTCTGCTTGGATTCATGAGATTTATTGAGGTAGGTTACAGAGGCTGACGGTGGGAGCTACAGGCACAGAAACACAGGGTCCCCTTCCTCGCTCTGTGGGTCCTGTGCGGACCCCAAACAGGAATGCAGGGCCAGGAAGAGGGGATGCAGTGGCAGGGCCACCCTTCTTGATGCCAGCGTGAGCTGAGCTCAGCTGGAGGTGACTGTGGGACCGCCAAGACTGCAGGCAAGGAGAGTCTGAGTTCATAAATGAAAACAAAAAGCACTACAGCCTGATTTGGGGTGGCTCCTGCAGTTCTTTGCAGATGTAAGTCATCGCCCTGTGCTTCGTTTTAAATGTATGCCCTGGTTAGGGATGATCCATAGTTCTGAGCATACTTTATGCCAGTGATGCTGTGGTCAAGCCCCAGTCTGTGCCTGAAACAACTGCCTGTTAAGTGAAAGGATGGCAGCAGATGGATTGAGGGGCTCTACCTGTGCTAGGGAGCTTTACTCATTATCTAGGATTTGCTGTTTGCCTTCTGCTTGCATAATCTCAGCACAGCTTCCTCTTTAAGACTGATTATTTGGCAAGGTCATCGTAGGCCATCTCAGAGCCACTTTCACTTCTGATGTTTGTCCTGGCTGCCCTCGGAGGGAAGAAGTGTGTGAGACTGGTCCCGTGGCTAACCCATGAGTGAGCTCTGTGGGCTCTGAAGGGTTTAATGCGAATGCTCACTCCTGGTCCTTCAGCCACCCTGGATTCCCCGTGATCCTAACCTCAACCCTCACGCTTCCCTGCTGCCTTCCTGTTTGTGTGGGCCACTTCAAACCTCTTGCTTTAAGAGCATGACAAATTCCTTGGAGTTCCTTCACAAGTTGGAATTAAGTCCAGAAGGAAGCGTATCTTTGCCCCACAGACGAGTTTACACCCAGTGCCACTGCAGGGACCATCCTAAACCAAAAAGTGTGATCTGAACACACATCCCAACACTTTCCTGTTGGGTGCTGTTCTTGATCCCTTAAAATGCAAGTGTAATTGTATGAGACTTAGCGAATATGAGACGTTGTGATATTCTAAAGATTTAAAAAATAATTTGGATTGAGATACAGTGCAAATATGAAGTAGAATAACAGCTATTCAAGTACACCTCCATGGGTGCATGTGCTTATTCCAGTCCTAGAGCCTTATTCATATTTAGCACATTTACACCAAGTATCCCTGCTGTTCAGGAATAAATCTCTGAGGGTAGCAGGGAAAAGAGGCTTACTGGTTTTTAGTCAGTTGCTCTGTCTTGTCTCTTTCCCATATGCTCCTGCAGCACTTTTCTTTCATATATTGTCCCCAGTACAGATGTTGGTGTCTTCTCCCTTGTGATTTCTGTCATCTCATTGGCTTCTCTTCCAATTTCTTCTGCAATAATTGTATCTATACTGCACTGGTTCTTGCATTCCATCTTCTTTTTATTTAACTATTACTCCATCTGCACTGATTCATTTCAGGGTCTTTGGGGATTTACATAAAAATACTCCACAAAGAAAAGAAATCTAATGTGGATGAGTTTATCTGTGTTCGTAGGTGTCTGGAACATGCCTTTAGACAGCCGATACGTCACCTTGACTGGAACAATCACCAGAGGAAAGAAGAAGGGTCAGATGGTGGACATCCATGTCACACTAACAGACAAAGAGCTGCAGGAACTGACTAAGTCAAAGGAACCTCCTAAAGAAGACGTACTTGAGAAGAAAAAGAAATGTGATGTTGGGCTGGACAGGGGGCCCCACATCATCCTCTGGACCATTGTCTGCCTCCCCGTTATTTTCGTGGTGTCCTTCGTGGTTTCATTCTACTATGGAACCATTACATGGTACAACATTTTCTTGGTATACAATGAAGAGAGGACCTTCTGGCACAAAATCACCTTCTGCCCCTTTTTGATCATCTTCTACCCAATTATAATCATGGTTGTGTCTTTTTCCCTAGGCCTGTACTCGGCTGTGACCCAGGTATCATGGTCCTTTGCGGACTGGTGGCATGCTGTCAGGGATATGGAGAAGGGCTTCTGTGGCTGGCTCTGCAGCAAGCTGGGTTTGGAAGATTGTTCTCCGTACAGCATTGTTGAGCTGCTAGATTCTGATAATATCTCAGGTAGTCTCTCTGGCAAGAGCTCTGCACAGGGTGTTGAGACTTCAGCAGTCTGAGCCTTTTTCCTGACTATTTTGGTCATATGTGAGTGGTTTTCCCCTAGGAAATAACACAGTGATTTTATAGATATATATATACATATATTTAAACACAAATAAAATATCAGGCTGGGAGTGCTCTTTAAATGTCACAGAATGCAAGTGTGCTAGCTTCACGTTGTGTTTGTGGGGAGGTGCATGGCTCTCCAGTGATTTGTCATCTGTTTTAGCTAATTACAACTTTGGGGAACAGTGAGAAAACCCAGGGCTGTGGGGCTCAGGCTGTTTTGCAGGTGACAGAGGTATATGGCGAAAAGACCTCTTCTGTAAAGTTAGACTTCACTTTTAGAGAATAGGACATAATAGAGACCTGCCAACCCAGCGAAAAGAAGTCTATATGCAGGGGATGAACTTCAGGAGATCGGAAACTCATTCAGAAGGGAAGGATAAATTGCAACATTTGTGATGTTCCTGCAGTTTTCCTAGATCCTTTTTCAGTTCTTCCAAAAAAAAAAAAAATGCAAAAACCTTTCAGGTCTGCTAACTGCTGAGAAAGTGGCACCTCAGTTTAGGAAGGTGGTGTTGAAGATGCTTGAGATGGGAAAGTCTCACTGAAATGGTTGTTCCATTTTTCAAGTTGCTGTTACAGAGCAGACGCTGAACCATCCTGTGCAGAATGGGGCCTCTTTGAGCCTGAACCTCTTAGCACCAGTGCAAGCTGCATCAGTGCCACCGCTCCAGAAATCTGCTCCTCCACCCCCTGCCTCCTACTTAATTACATGGAAGAGCAACAGATTGTACATCCTCCTCCCATCACGTCTCATTTTCGTAATTGACTTCCCTCCTTTTGGGACTTTGCGTGGCATCTTAGCGGGCTCCCAGGCTGGGCTGAGGTGGCCACCATAGGCCAGAGAAATTTTAATTGTCTTTTTAAAAAAAAATCACAAGCAGGAAAGTTTTTGTCTGAATGGAGCATGGTTGTTGAGGTCTCAGCCTAAGGAGGGCACAAGGAAAGGGAAGGAGAGGTTTAATGGACTGTAACGGGGACTGAGTTAGAAATGTCTGCAACATCACTAATTTCCTGAGCGCTCTAGTTCAGCTGGTGCTGCTAGAAAGTCTGCCTCAGCCCCAGCCCAGAGGGGCCCACCATTTGCATGCGTGTAGGTAGCTAGTTCATAGTGTGCCACTCATGTCTGGATTGGGGTTTCACTCCCCTGCTAGAAGGGGAGCTGCTCGAGTTTTAGGGTGTCAAAGAGAAGCATTGGGAAACTGGATTTCACAGGAGCTAATGCTTCATATCGCGTTTCAAGGATGATCCCAAGGCGACACTAAGGGAGCCTGCGATGGATGAAGTCCATTGGATGCTCTGGGCCTGACACTGAGAAATAAGCGAAGTTCCTGCTGCATCCTTGGTCCGTCCCCTTCTGAGATGTCCAGCCAAAGAAGCCTCTTAGAATTACCAGTGTGAGCAGTGTGCGAGCCAAATAGAAAGAGCTGGCTTGGCCCTACAGCTTACCGACAAAGCAGAGGTGTCCCTGTGCCCAGGTACAGCCAGGCTGCATTTGCTACTTCCTTATGCAGAACTTTTACTGACGGGGTCTCTAAAGGCAATGGCCAACTTCCAGCAAAAAGAAAAAAAAAAAAAAGTCCCTAGCCTGCGAGGCAATGGGAAGTAATTCAGTGGGGTTCAAAGATGACCTGTGCCACTGGGACCAGTTCACTGGGAGAAAGTTCAGAGGGTGAGAGTTCAGCTGTCACTGCCAAACAGCAGCTGTTCAAGGCTGAGCGAAAGGCTGGGGTCAGTAGCACAACGAGCCTTCAGCTTACAGAGGGTTTGAGTGGTAAGTACAGAGCGCAGCTATGTGAAACGTCTGCTGAGCTGCAGGATTGCTTTCAGGCTTGCAACCAGCCTGCCAGAACCGAGACAAAACCAAATCTGTGCCTCTTGCTGCTATGTGAACGCAAAGGAGCATCCGAAGAGGTGTATTCCCCCCTCTGTGCCATGGCAGCTGTGCTTCTGGGTATAGAGAAACCACTTGGAGTCCACCTTTTGGGGTACAAGCTGGAACAATCCATCGTGTGTTTTCTACTTCATTACATATTCAACCAAGCTTGCCTCCTCCTGATGAGATCAGGGTGTTCTGCCACTGATTTTGATGGGGGCTACTTTAAGCTTGGGGTTAGTTCTGGTGCTATTTTTAAAAGTTTTATTCAGACTTTTCTCAAAACAACTCTGGATAGCTTTTTCTCTTGCCTGTTATCCATTGGAGCTCTTTGCCTGCTGCAAAATATATAATCATAATCACTTGTTGTAATAGAAGAAAGCACAAGTTTCTGTCTTGTTCCACCTTTGCTTTCAGAAACTCACAAATAATTTCTGCTCACATGCCACTGCCAAACTGCAGGGAATACCAGTTACTTGATTGTTGAGTGTGTTTCTGGCTGCTGTAGTCTGAATTTTTTTTTTAAATACAGATAGTGTGTGTTTATTGATTGTTATTTTTAGTTGCATTTTCCCCATCCTTGCTGGCCTGGGTGGAGAATAAAGATGGATGTGGCTTAGAAGAGTACACTCATGCTTCTGCTTGACTTTGTGAGAAAAACTGTGCTATGGGGTAAGCACTGTTGTTCTATGCTGATAATTGATTTCAAGTCATTATCTTCAGAGACACAGCTTAAAGTGTGTCTGAAATGGTTCTGTTTCACCTCTTAACCTGTGCTTATCCAGAACAGTCTTATCTCTGGGCTCTGTTTTGTTTTTACTTCATAGCACACAAAAATGATTAGATTTTGATTTAATTTCGCCTACTGGGTATCTGACTTTAGCCCCAAGGACCTGTAGGCAAAGACGTGCTTCCACACCACAATAGGAAGTACATTTAACTCTACGTTAAATATCTTTTAATATCTGGATAGCTTTTTGAAGCTGCAACCGGTAGTTAAAAAAAAGCCACCCCAAACTGCTCTTGCACACCAAAGCACACAACTACAGTAGCACTAAAGAGAGGAAATGAGGATGCACAGTGCTCTGTGACAGACATAATTTCACTCAAAGTTTATGTAAACCTTTTTGTCCCAGGCAATGAATTGCCTGTAGGACCAGTGCCCTTCCCACTTCTTTCTAAAGATGTGTCAATGTACAGAAGGTTAGTTTAATGCAGGTTCATCTCTGAAGTTGATTAGTCCATCCAAATTTATTCCCTGTATTGAAATTTGAAATGAAAACTCAAAAAAAAGTGAGAGGTTGAAGCAAATTCAGACCTTTCCCAAATAAATGTCTTTACCCCAAAAAAAGGACACAATTCACTTGATAAGACAACCTTTCAATTACTTAAATGAACTAGAAGGGGCATCATGTAGATAAAGGCTTACTTGTCTTTAGCAATAAAACATGCTCACTCTTCCAATAGGCAGCCACTTAATGATGAGGGAGGACTTGTGGCTGTGTGTTTGGTAACAAAATAATTTGCCATAGGGTTCAAAAAGCCCCCAAACCACCCTTTCATGCAAATGGATGAAGTGTAAGTGCATTTACACAGGCAGCCCAGAGAAACAAGGCTTGAGGGTCTCTCATGGATCCCCCTTGGTCATTAAGCCCCCAGTTCCATTAACTTTTAGTCCCCCTAATTTCTTGTCATCACTTGGTAGCTGAAGTCTGTCAGAAGGCATTAAAATGAAGAGAACATCTGAGTTAGGCCAACAACGTGTTTGTCCTTGTGTTAAAAAAATGCCCTTGCTTTAATGAGCATAAAACCTTTCCCCCACAACATAGCACCTGCTCTGGTTTGCATCCATTGAAATTAGGTATGCCAGGGATTAATTTGACCTGGAGCCTTGTAAGATAAAAAAGTTTCTGCCCTAAATTGATCTCCTTGTTTTAGGGATCCTTCTTCCAACCACCTCGTTCAGCCAGAAATTTACCTTTCAAGATTAAAAAAAGACAAATACTGGATTTGATAACATTTTCTTCAGCAAATAGGAAAAAAATGCACCTCCTAGGCAACATGTTCCCTCAGGGCTTGGTTTATTAGAAGTTCCTCCATCAGTAAGGTATATTAAAACCAATATATTTAAGGGTGCCTTTGACTGTCTTCATATATACGCCAAAATCTTTCTGCTACTACAGCGGTAAGGTAAGTGAGTCATTTATTTCGACTATAAAATAACAGCAAATCGGCTCCTTGTGACAGAACACAAATATAGCTTAATTTATTCTAGCCTGGTTGTTTGAATCACCTACAGTTGTGTTCCTAACAACCCCAAATACCGTAAGTAAACTGAATGGCTTTTATAGTGTCATTGCTGGGCATGAATCCAACAGCTCCCGGGTCAGTTGGCCAAGGGAGAACATGGCATTTGTTCAGTCTTTCTGAAATGCAAGACTTGTCCTGAACCACGGAAGCGTCAGCTTCTACTGTCTGCCACTATGATGCATTTAACTGTGTTTGTAGTGACCTGCCCTTGTAATTACAGGCAATTACTGGAATATCCTTCCGTCATAATGCAGATTTTCCTTGATGTTTTAACCATACAAGAGTTGCACACAGAATTAATAAACACAAGTCATTTTAACCTTCATTAATTTAGTCATGTGAGCTCCCCTGTGACTTAAGAAACGAGCAGAAAAGAAAGTGAAATAGAGTACGCAGCAGCATCCCAGGGCACGTGTAGGGCCATTACTAAATGCCAACTCTGCTCTCACCAAGAATGTGTCAGCAGAGCTAAAGTTAGAGACTGAAAGCAATTAATAAGGCTGACTCCTCTACAATGCAATTACTGAACGTGAATATTGAAACAGTCTCCAAGACAAGAGTTCATTTGGTGGTTGCGACTTTACCCAGCCTTGTGATCACAGCAGGATTGTTCCGAGGCTCCATTTCCACTCTAAAATCAAGCCTCTTCTGATGGTTGAATTTGCCACTTATTTCAATAGGAAATTATTAAAAAAAAAAAAAAAAAAAAAAAAAAAAAAAAAAAAAAAGATCTGTTTTGTCTAGTACAAAACAAACAAACAAAAAAAACAGCAACCAAACAACAAATTCAACAGTTGCTATCAACTTATCTCCCTCCAAGGAATTCCTGCCAAAAACAACAGGCAGGGAAAATGTGAAATTACTCTTTCCCTGCCTCACCATCTGACACTGTTACATATCTGCTAGTGTCCTGGGCTAGCATCAATCCATGTAAATAAAAAAAAATAAATGTCTTTCTTCCATCCTATCAGACAGCAGCTCCCTTCTTCACACTGCTACTCTACCCCTCCAGAAAAGCACAAACCTGAAACTCAAAAGAATTCAAAGCTTTAAAACGTGACATCGTGTCCTCCATGACCACAATGCTCCATTTTTACAAGTTATTATTTCTTTAAAGCTCCAGAGCTCCATCCTTTCAGTGTGACTTCAATCTGCTTCCAGGTGCAGATATGGGGATTTAAAAAGGAATCCTCTCCCTCCAAGCTTGGAAAGAGCCTTGTGTAGCAGCTGAATGCTCCCTGTCCCCTCACACAAGCCAGCTGAATGGATAGGGAACAAATCCCTGTGCTACAAGGATTAAATTGGACCATTAGCTAGAGCATGTGTGGGCATACACGTGTGTTGCTGGTGGGGGGGCTTCTGGGGAACAGGGAGGGTCCTAAAGGCTTGTGCTGCTGCATCCACAGAGCAGATCTGTCACGCAGTGTTATCTTAGCTATTTTGTCCAGAAAAATGTCCCTGCAGGAAAGTGCTTTCCAAAAACACCACTGCATTGGTAACGGCAACAAACAAAACTTTACAGCACAAGAGAGGCGAGGAAGACTGTGAAACCAAGAGCATGGGGAGAACAAGATGAGATTTGGCTTCTGAGATAACCCAGTAGTAACCAAGACAAGATTCCTGGGCAAAACATTGTTTTGCTACACCCTATACAGCAGCCAGTGTTTTCTCTTGCTTTTTAAGGTGCCATTTCTTTTTATTGGCATCCACTCTGTACTTTTGTACCTTTTTTGTACCTTTTCCTAAAAGGCTGACTTTATTATTATTTTTTTTTTTCCAAACAGTCTCTCTCTCTCTCTCTATATATATATATATATATAATTTTTTATTTATTTTTTTTCACTATGTTTTTGCTTTTCCCAACACAAGAGTATGTGACATGAATTTTCAGGTCCTCTCCAGGAACCCAGGTGCTCTGGGCTCCAAACTGTTTCTCTTCTGTATTTTTAGCCAAACTATTTATATTTATTTTAAAGAAAATCAGACTTACACTGCTGATAGTCTTCTAAAACACAGCAAAGAAATCATATGCTGCAACAACTAATCCAGAAAAGTCTGCCAGAGTGAGTAGAAACACGTCTCAGGTTTTCAGTCACTTAGCAGTGTGAAATATTTCACCTCTTGTGATACCAGGCTGAGTGGGCCTTGCATGATGTCCTTTAGAAACGCTTTGTCTAATCCAGTGATTTAGAACTCATGAAAACATCCTGAATTTAAGATTAATAGGTTTAGATGTAGGAAGAAATTTTTACATTGACTTTCCAAAAAAAAAAAAAAAAAAAGTGAAATGTAAAGATACAAACTTTTTATTTTATTTTTTTTTAATATATTTATTGTCTGATTTTTGTCATACCTTTATGCAGAAATTCCTTTTCTGACTTTGGTTGTTCTTGCTGGGTGCTTACTGCTGAGTTATCCAGGCTGTGGTGCTTCATCTGCCCAGGTGACTGAGCTCAGGTTGCCCTCCAGTGGCTGAACTGAAAAACAGAGGGGAAAAAAAAATACAATTTTTTTCTCCTGCCGTATAAATACAACCAAAAGAGATTTGTACATCGTGAAGGTACAATGGCAGATACTGAGAAGCTACATCTTGACAATTTTAACGATATCCATACAAAATTAATTCCTCCCCCCATGTTCCTTACAGGTATGTGTTCCGAAGCAATCTTTGCTCACAAGAGTTCACGCTATACCTTCTCTGACTCATATTTTGCCAGATTTGTATTGTGGGGCATGCAAAAGCATTTAACTAGAATCCAATCCAGCATCTTGCTTAGCCCTCATATTTCAAAGCGTGGTCAAACCCCTGTTATCGCAGCTCATGCAAAGCAATCTCCCAATAACACATGCTCCTGTAACACCCCAATGCTTCACAGAAATACCAATTATTTGTTTGTTTTTGGCAATAGCATGTGACATAAATCCCAATGAAGTCATATGTGGCAACAAAGGCACATGGATT
Source organism: Aythya ferina (assembly GCF_964211825.1). Classification (NCBI taxonomy): domain Eukaryota; kingdom Metazoa; phylum Chordata; class Aves; order Anseriformes; family Anatidae; genus Aythya; species Aythya ferina. The sequence goes on along the minus strand of NC_140303.1, from coordinate 35,624,646 downwards.
TTAAAAGGCATAAATATCTCTGAAGTGCCCCTTTGAGCTAATTTTTCAGAATGCAACTGATTTTTACTTTTTTTTTTTTTTTTTCCAAAATTTAGCATAATTTAGCATTTTCTGTGTTGAAAATAAAGCTCTTTTTGTGAACACCTGCTCAGCATGTTTACAGATCTGACTGATATCTCAGACTAAGCACTAAGAAAATACGACTCACATAACCAGTGCCTACTGGCAAGAAACAGGGGTGCCAGTGATTTGTAAATCAGAACATTAGCAACCTGTTGAAGGAAATCAGAGAATTTCTTTCTTCAAGCATCCTTCAGCTACCACAATCATAAGAATTTCTTCTTTCCTACTACATCTTCTAATTTCTCTAAAAAATGAGCCAAGTCCCAGGACTTTTTAGTGCACAGCACAGAACATGAACACGTATTGAACAAGGCTATGGCATTATAGGACAATAAAGTACCTGCTCCCATAGTCAAATCAGTATCACAATATATAAACACAAAGCATTTGATTAAAGTTACAAGAGAAGTTTTAACGTTAGAATTTCTCATTTCTTGGAGCTAGGCCTCATAATCTTAAAATTCTCCTTACTCATTAAAGAAAAAGGCACTAAAGCAATCAAAGTTAAGCAGCTGAAATTCCTTTATATCATCTTTTCCTGACACGGGTCATTAGTTAGGCTGAAGCCTTGGGATCCACAGCATAGGCTTCTGCCACTTGAGCTAATTCAATAAATCCCAAAAAGGGATTCAACAGGAAAAGAGTAAGTGGTACTTAAACAGCAGAGGTGTTCTCAGATCAGCTGAGCCAAGTGAGTTTCATTCAAGGCAAATATAAAACAGCCTAAAGCAATCTCACTGTTAATAATGATTTTCCTTAAAAAGAGAGGGTAGGTGAGATCACAAATTTAACATCTACCTTTAAAAAGGATGGGGAGAGAATATGTGATATTGGTTAATGATGCTGAACTGAGGGGGATAGCAAGCATGGTGGCAGAGATTAGAACTAAAAATAAATCTTCACAGGTTTCATAAGTGCTCTAAAAGAAAAATAGAACACAACTTGTTAGGAAAATGTGCTATTCTTTGGGAATTACTAACATCAGGTGGAAGAACTGCTGGATGGGCAGCAATTCTGCAGAATGGTGCATGCATTTTACAGAAGATTGTTGTTCTCAATATGAGTCCATGGTAGTGTGAAAAGCAAATGTTGTGTGGGGAAAAATGGGTTGTAAACAGAGCTAGCTTGTGATTTCACACTTTCCTTCTCTGTGGCGCTTAATAAGGCCTCTGCTGGCATACTCCATCCAGTGGAAGCTTTTGCTTTGCTAAAAAACTGTGCATTAACTGAGAAATCCAGGAAAGAGAAAGGGACTGGTTAAAGGGGAAGAGGAGGCTATAAATTCAGCAGCTTTTTCAGGGGGGCAGTGAGGAGGAAGAGGCACAGTGATGTCCTCTTTTGGAAGAGGACATCACTTTTTTCTTAAGAGTAAAACCAGTGTTTGAGATCTTTTCCCCGCAGGTGCTTCCCACAGAAGCAACTAAGCAAACTCTGGGCCTGAGGTTTGCACCTCTGAGGAAGACCATCAGCAATCACTGATCAGCCATCATAAATACTGGTGCTGGTCTGCAGCACAGATCCAGCTTGTGCCTGCAGGCGTTTGGAAAGACCTCTTGAAGGGAAGGCAACTGTGCATACCTCGTACTATTTGTGAAGCTCCAACGCAGGAAGATGCTGACAGGTGTCTTGATGCTCTGTTTTGCTTTGTGTGTCAATTTCCTGCATGCTTCATGTTTCAGATTGTTTCCTGAAACTGATCGGTATCACTGTCCTTGCACTCCTTCCTTTCTGCCCTTAGGAAATTCAGTTCTTAATTCCTGTTAGTGCCCACCTCTACCTATGCAGTCATTACCTATGCCTCTCCTGGCTTCAACGTTAATTCTTCCATGGAAAGTTCTGGTTTGCGTATGTATTTCAATAAAACTATTGGGCTAGATTCTAGAAGGCTACAGTATTGCCCTTTCTACCAGGTGTTTATCCAAAGTTTTACTCTGTAGGTATTGGCTCCAAGAGGGAGAAGGGCAAAGTTATCTTTCTGCTTTTACATTGAACCCATTCATGTTTTTGCAGAGCTGTCATGAGCAGCTGGGTCCCAGCTGCAAATCTCTGGATAATACAATCCTTCTTGTAACAAAACAGGGAAGCCATTTTCCTTATTGTCTTGTAACATCGAGCGAAGTTAAACACAAGACAGACTCCTTGTTGCTGCTTCCTGAGAGTGCGCTCATTTTATCCAGGCTGCTTTTTGCAAGAAGAAAAGTAACCAAAAAAGAGAAAGTATAGAAATGAGCGAGAACCTCACTGGGACTGAGGTCTGACACACTTTGTTGCAAAGGAGATTACGGTTGATCACCCTACATGCTGAGACCTTGGAGACTTCACATATTTATTATTTATGCCCGGAGACCGGCATTCTGTAAAATGGAAATAGCCGATTAATCACAAGCATCTTTTGGCAAGCATTTACAAGCAAAGATCTTCAGGTCTTAATCCAGGCTGACAAAGCCCCAGTGTCCCCAGATGGAGTTCATTAATCAAATCTGATAATTACCTATAAGGGAGCACTTTGCAGACTTGCAAAGGTAAAAGGAAATGGGGATTAAAATTTGTCTCAGAAATTATCAGCCAGTTTTCCTTTGAATGTTGGAAATATATCTGGAGAAGTTTGGCAGTATGGAGGTGTAAAGGGGGAATGTTTGGTTTTATTGTTTGTATATTTTATCAAGAGGGTTGTAAGGCCCCATTTATGCCAGATTGAGAGCTAATGCATTAGCAGATCACAGATGGAGTTTCGTGGTTACAGGTTCGGTTCATATTTACCTTAGTTTTATTCCAATTTTATAAGGGAACAGAATGCTGTACCTGGGCCAGGCGCTTCAACCTTCCTGAAAAGCATTTGCAAAAAAAAAAAAAAAAAAAAAAAAAAGTTTCCTAGTTCATGCCCAAGTTAAGTTTCTTTGGGTAACATTTGCAATAACTGTGCTAGCTTTGAGAGCTTGGACCAAAGCCTGGGATCCAGCTCTTGTGTCAATGCTAGGATTCAGGGATGGCTGTAAAGGGTTTTGTGACAAACATAAAATGTTTGTCACATTGCCAAGCTCCTCTGTTCCTTTGAAGAGAGAAATCTCTCAATAAGCACCGGTATTTGTAAAGCATGCTGCTGTCAGAAGGTGAGGTGTGATTTTATTTATTTATTTACTTATTTATTTTTTACTCCAGATACCATTCAATATGAAAAGGAAGTGCTTGCCTTTGTAGGGTGAGTGTTCTGGTATAAGGTTTTTAATGTGTTTGTGGGAGATTTTTGTAGCTATATTAATATCATCGCTTCACACGCTGTTTTGATAATAATTTTGGACAATGTGGCACTTTTTATTTTTTCTAAATACACTGATGATGACACTGTCACAGTCAGTGCCCGGCCCCACAGCCCCGCGCCGCCTCTCCTCAGCGGGCTCGGGCTCGGCCCCGCGCCGCGGCCAGCCCCACGGGGACATTTTGCGAGACACCGGGAATTTCCCTAGGAGAAAAAAAAATAAATAAAAAATAAAAACACAAAGCCTCACGGTGCCACCCGGCCCCGCCTGTTCCCTCAGCCCCGCTCCGGTCCCCGCCCGCAGCTGGGTGGCGCTGCCGGGGGCCGGGAGCTGGGCACGGCGCAGGGCGGCCGGGACAAGATGGCGCGCAGCAAGGTGAGGGGAGAAGGGGGGGGGCGGCCGCGGCTGTGAGGTGCCTGCGGGCTTTTCGGTGGGGGCTGCCTCTGAAATCGCGGCTGCTGCTGGTGGTACGACGCTAATTCGGTGCCCTCGGAGCGCGGGTGTGGTTATAGCAGCTGCCGGTGCTCCTCCTGAAATAACAGGGAGGGTTTTTGCCGTGCTACGGAAGCGTGCGAGGGCTGTTGGAGAAGGCTGTGCTGTGGTCTCGCTTGTGGCAGCCGCCTAGTGTCTCAATCGGTGGTGCTAAAGTGATGTAGCACTGAGAGGTTGGAGGCAAAGGGGGGTTTTTGTTGCTTTCACCCGGAGTGAGGCAGGCTGGTACACCTGAGCTAGCATCAGTGTGGTCCTACAGTGCCGCATCCCGAGCATCGTACAAAGGTAGCTTAGTGTCCTACACCCGAAAATGGCAGTCCTGGATGCTCAAAGATACCCAAAGACAGATTAATAACGGATGAATAGACATACAGAGGAGGATTACTGAAAATTTCATGTGTTCAAGAGCCCTGTCCCCTTCCTGAAGAAGGATTATCCATTGGGGCAGAGCTCGGCTCTCAGAAGAGCGTGCTGGTGGTTGGTGCCTGAGCAAAACCATAGCTCACCAACCAGCCCCTGCTCGGCTTCTTTGCTTTCATCTTTCTAGCTGTAAAAAGCATGTTATGCTTTGGACAGCAGGGTTAATTCACCTGTGTCTTAAGGCAGGACAGCTGCAAGCAGAGTGTCTGCAGTTACTGAAGCTGGGGGAGTAGCACAGCCTCGGTTACTGCTCCTATTCTGCTCTTGGCATCTGCAGACCTGGCTGCCTCAGACATTAATTTCTGGCTCCCAGGCAAGCTCCTAGGGAAGGCAGAGTGAGCAATGGGGTATTGAGACAGGTATAACCTGCTAGATGACCTGCTGCTGAGCCTTCTTTCCTTCCTCCCCGTGTTTCGTGCAGTGTATGTGAAAGGAGCTAAAGAAATGCTTATTAAAATGACAGGAGATGTACATGGTGTATTTTGGGAAAAGGAGAAAGATAAAATAGTTTGAGAGCTGCTAATGCAAAGTATTACACAACTAAACTGGGCAAACTGTTCCTATATAGTTAGTGTTTTAAAAATATATCTCTTTAGGGGACATAAATAATCAGGGCTAAATGTTTAAAAGGTTCTTTCGGGGCCATGCAAACTAGGTGAGGCCAACCCTTACCATCTTTTGTGGCTATTCATCCCCTCTCCAAAAGCACTCTATACGCTTCATATCTCTTGATTCTCAATTTTCTGCTTTATTGCTCACAACCTTTTTGGCAGCTTCACTTCATAGAGACTTGTATGTATTTTGTTTGAAGCCAGTTCCTTATTTTAAAATACTAGGTACTATGTAAATTTCCTGTATTCCAGCAAATGATTTTTTTTTTTTTATAAGCAGTATAATTTAAGCTATTTGCTGTCTACTAGGTAAGATTTTGGCATGTTTTTAAAGAACCATGGTTTAATCAGTGGCCACAGATATGAGCTGGCCTGTTGTCAGTATCTTTGGAGATGCAGGGCATAGTTTTGCTGAATTCCTCTTGTAGCTTCATTTAGCTGGATTGTAAAATTACGTAGATTAAACAAGGTAAGTAGAGTCTGTTAAAACTTTAGGGGAAATTAACAAAGCTAGCTGAATGGACAACACGCTGCGGACAACGTTAAGGTTGAACAACAGAACTCGGAAGAATCAATTTGATTTTATTTGTATGCTAGTTTATAAATCGGTTAAGGAGAAAACGTAAGCATTGTTGCATATAGTTCAGTTAAAGCAGTGATCAGAAATGCAAATATGTGTGCTGGCTGGTGGGATTTAAACCCCTAAGTTGAAATGGGAATTTGTTCTTGTAATGTGTTAAGAGTACCGCTGTGTGCTGCAGGCACTGGTGCTCACTGCAGGGACACCTCCAGTAGCAATGAGTGTTCTGGCTCTTGCTGGAAACCCTGGGAGCACATTCATTTTTGTGTTCTTGCATTAGATCAAGCAAGTTTGTATTGTGTTGTGTGGATATACTGTGTTGTGCTGGTGACACTCAAATGAAGCATCTCTGATTTATTTGCTGGTGAAGAAGAGCCTTTAGAATCTGTTATGCGTTCGTGGGGTTGAATAGAATTTGCTCTTATTGACATCTTACTGTGTAAGATAGGATTTTTCGTATTTTCCATCGAGATACCTGGAATGTGGTACAAGATTAAATGATTTGCATTTCAGTGTAGTTGTATTGGTCCTGTCCTCCAGCATTGGGGCACGTTAATAGTTACTGTAAAAGGAACCAGTAGTGAAGTAGTTTGATCATTTTTATATTTTGTATAGTCAAGGATCTGAACTAACCCCTCTATGCTTATAGTGGCCCTCTTACATTCTTATTTGCTATTGTGTTTCCTTTCTAGGCAGCCATAGTGCTGTGTCTGGATGTAGGCTTTACAATGAGTAATTCTTATCCTGGCGAGGAGTCGTCACTTGAACAAGCCAAGAAGGTTATGACAAAATTTGTGCAGCGACAGGTATTTGTGAATTTGCAGAAGTGTTAAAAAAAAAAAAAAAAAAAAAAAGGGGGGGGGGAGGGGGAGGGAGAGAACCCACAATCAACCAACCAACCAAAACAAAAACCTGGTAAAAAGGGAGAGGAAACAATGACATCAGTGAAGTTATTTTTCTCATTTACTAATAATTGAAATAAATGAGACATGAGCAAGAATTACTTGTTTTTCATGTAGAAGTAACAGTGCTCTTTCAGCTATACTTTTATGGGTGAGACATGGCAGTTGAAATGGCCATTTCTTTTTTAGGTTGGGGATAAAAACAGCTGTTTGTCTAAAATATTTCATCACTCATTCTTAAGATTTACCACAGTGAAGACTCACCTCAAGAAATGAGTCAACCGATTTTATGTGTTTTATCCCAGACATGCTCATGTCAGAATGTTAGCTTAATTTTATCTAAATTAGTGATCTCCCTGTAGGATTGCATTTTGGTAGGATGGAACCAAAAGGTAAATCCACTGTACTTGCTGTTATTTTAAAATCAGCTTGCTGTCTGTCTAACATAGATGTGTATGAATCTGTGTTCTTATATCTGTATTGAATTTTCTCTCCTTCCAGGTTTTTGCTGAGAGTAAAGATGAAGTCGCTGTAGTTTTGTTTGGCACAGATGGTACTAGGAATGGCCTTGCCAGTGAAGATCAATATCAAAACATTACTGTACACAGGTCACTAATGCTACCAGATTTTGATTTGCTGGAAGACATTCAAACTGTGATTCAACCAGGCTCTCAACAAGCAGATTGTATCCTTTTGTTGTAGAGCACTTGAACTGACTCAGCTAAGTAGGAGACTGGAAGTCAGTGCTGTAAATTGGGTTCAGGTTTGCCTCCTCACTGTCAGTTAAACTCAGGTCCTGCATCAATCTTTTTCCTGTTTCATCAGATAAATGGGGAAGAGACAAGATTGCAAACCAGACAGGTCATATAGGAACCTCTTGCACAGTAGATGTTTGAAGAGTCTGAACTCAAAGCGTTGCTTATTACCTAAAATGCATGTTTGTCAGTGCTGGGGGAGGGAACAGTGGAAAACAGAATATTGTTTCATAGATGGAACAACTTTGTGACATGATTCATGTTCTGAATGAGGTTTTTCTTAATTTTGCTTAGTTCTGGATGCAATTATTGTGTGTATGGACTTGCTTCAGAAGGAAACCGTGTAAGTATGCAGTGTAAAGGCCTTTACAGAATTCCGAACTTGCAATTTGGAGTTGATCAGATTTCTTTTATTACAGTATTGTGTAAATATGGAAAATTTGTTTTGTTTTAAATTAACCAACCAAACAACGCACTACACAACTCTGTCCTTGAAGAATTCCCAGGAGACATCTAGCTTCTCTGGATAATCTTTGATTCAATTGGGAGCTTTTCAGTAAGATTCATGAGATAACTAACGCCATTATACAAGGCACTAATGCTTCACTTAAATAGCATTGCTTTTCTTGTGATGTTTTAATAAAAACAGTAATTCAGATGTTAAAAAGTACAGAAAAGCACTACCAAATTTATAGAGGTGGTGGCAAATCTTACAAAGAAAAAAGAAAACAAAACTAGAACGGTGCCTTCAGCCTAGCAAAATAAAGGCTGTTGGAGATAATGTAACTGTTTGTAAATACCCAGCATGTAGGAGATAAATGTGAAATAAACATTGTTTAAACTGTAGGAAAATGTTGGCACAAGAACAAGTGTTACAGAATTGTCAGCAAATGTACTTAGACTGTAACTATCAGCGGACTGGTGTTCCGATAGGAGTGCAGGGAAGGGAAGAGAATCTTTTTCTTAAAAAAGAGATTGAAGACTGCTGATAATACTGAATGATCTAATTGTGAATGCAGAGGACTATACTCTGTGATGCAAGTTTGTATTTTTATGAATAAAGTTAATCTGCATGGAAAGATGTATCAATCTAACAGTTAAAGTTGAGCCTTAAATTAAAATGATGGTATTTATAGCAGTGTAACCTTGAATACCTATGGAACAACTGCTTTTATTACCTTGTGGGTAAGTTAAGCAAACCTGTTCCATTTTCACAAGGACAGATTTACAGCTGCAAAGGAAATAACCAATAAAATCAATAAATACTCTAATGCATTTTATTAGCATCGTACCTTAATTGTTGAAAATTGGTAGAATTCCACTCACTTAGAAGTAGTGATGTGCAAAGTCATAGCACAAGAGTCCTGAGTTTTGGGGGGTAAGAGTGTGCTGGGGGAATAATATGAAAGTGTAAACTTACCCTAAATGATAAGAAAAATGAAATAGCAGCTTCTTCCTAGTAGTTGTTGTTGTTGTTGTTGTTACAAATATATTATTATAGTTTCATTTTTTGTAAGCAAAGAATTAAAAAAGGCCTTCTAGATAATACTTCCAACATACGTAAATGTTCTTTTTTGTATTTTAAGAGGAAAGAAATTTGAGAAGAGACACATTGAACTGTTTACAGACCTTAATAGTCCTGTCAGTGAGGATCAGCTGGAAATTATTGTTGCTAATTTGAAGAAAACAGGAACTTCACTTCAGTTTTTGTAAGTATGGATTTAGCTGTTATACAGAATGCCAGTTGAAAGGGAACTAGTTATTCTTTTTAATGATGACCTGGTGATCATTTGGTATGTTGTTTCTATAGAGTACCAAAATGCAATATGCTTGTTATAAGTACTTAAATGAATTACATGTACCATGAATTCCAAGTCCTCTTGATCAGATTGTTTCTTTCCTTTCTGCACCAGTCTCTTATATTTAGGACTGTTGCCCTCAGACACCCTTCTCTATGAGCTTTCTTCAGTTCAATTTCTTAACAGATACTGTTTTTCAATCTGCCTTGTCTTTACTCTCTTATCCCTCCCTCTTGGTAGACATCTTTACTGAAGTATGATGCCCAGAATCGGTGCAGCACTCTAGTCAAGAGATTACCAAAGCCAAGTAGACCTGAAGTATTAATTCATGTGTTCTGCAAGCCATGCAGCTCTTTGTACTTATAACTTCAATTAGTTAGAAAATGTGAATCTTGATGCAATTTTTGTTTTGCTAGTTTTCTTCTGAATTAGAATAATCAATTTTCTGATTACTACTCTTTGTGTTCTTAGTCTACCATTTCCAGTGAACGATGATGATGGAGGTGGAGATACAAGTGCCCGCGTACATTCTCATTTGCACCAAAATTCATTCCCAAGAAAGGGGCTAACTGAGCAGCAGAAGGAAGGAGTTGATGTGGTGACCAAATTGATGCATACTTTGGACGAAGGAGGAGGGCTAGAAGAAATTTATACTTTCAGGTAAACTTGGTTAGTCCTCTTTATCATGCTCTAAACTTACTTTATATTTTCTCCCCGGAAAGATTAAATGAGTTAAATAGCCGCTTCGAATTTCACTGAAGTTGGTGAATTTTACAACTTTGTACCTTCAGTCCCTTTCAAACAGCTTTGTCTGTAGCTCTAAAATAGATAAGAAATGCTTACAGATTTCAGTGGAAATCTGTCTTACATATCTATATTTAAAGAAGAAAACTGATTTTCCTTCATCTTCAGTGTTTGAGCACCTTTGAGGGAAGGTTTCTATAAATGAGATTTTTAAAGCATGTTTTTGAAAGAGTAGGAATTTGTGATAGGATGCATTTGCATTTGATGATAGTCTTTGTTTCTTGGTCTGAGACTTCTTGTAACTTGCTCGTTTGTCAAGCTCCCACAACTGTTTTGATTGTTGTTATTAATAATTTTATTTGTGAAGTTTTTCTCTCACCCTGCCAAACTGATCTGGTTTGTATCACAGCAGCCAATTAAACTGTTGCTTGAGCAGTAGTGTCATACTACAGAGCAGCCTGAGTCTGTAGAAAAAAGCAGGTTTTGTCATTGCATCAAAAGATTGTCTAGAAAAGCAGTATCTTTCTGGGTCCATTTATCCTTTAGGATAATCCATATGCATTAAGCTGCGTTGTGGCTTGCTCCCCCCCCCCCTTTTTTTTTTTTATTGCAGGCTCCTGCTACTTTGTAAGCTGTATTTGTGCCATGCTTTGAGGGGTAATCCAAAATCTTTGCTTAAATAGGCATTTGGCTAATAGATGCAAGCTTTAGTTGTTTAAGAATGTGTGAGGTTTTCAATGCAGTTAAGTTGCTTATCAAGCTTTAAGAAGTCAGCCTTGCAAAGCCGTCATGATAATTTACCAGCTCAGATGCACTCTCTGTTTTCCTATATTAATTATTCCTGCTGGTTAAAAAAAAAAAAAAAAAGTATTAAGTCTTCCTTGCATGACTAATTTATTTGTGTAAAGTAAGCAAGATAATTTTCTTGTGTTGTTTTAGGGTTTGATATTCTGGCTATCAGGCAAGAGTTCCTTCTGTTGCCTCAGTTTTTTGGAGGAAGTGTAAGGAAAGCAGAGGGAAAAAACTTTTTTGAAGTACTAGTGTGCATTTACTAGTGTTCTATTGGCTGAATGGTCTTCACTAATACGGAGTGTTTTTCTTCTGTAAATACAAGAAATTAAAAGATAGAATTAATTAAGCTTAGTTGACTTTTTTAGGCATTTGTCAGTTTCAGGTATTTGATCTTCACATCCCGACTTGAACATGTGTTGCAGTAATTTTAATAACGTAGTCACAAATTCCTTTTAAAACTCTTATATTGATGTTTCTGTTGTCTTCCTTCCCTTCCTTCCAGGGGGAAAAAAAAAAAGGGAAATTTAATATTTGTCATTAGAAAATCCCAATGTGTTTTTTCCTTTCATAGTGCTTCTGTTAGAATTTAAAACAAAAACCAAACAACACTGCTTATGCTAAGAAAGCTGAAAAGTAGAAGGGCAAGTGGAGCACTCTACTAATATTTTTAAGAGCTGATCTTAATTTCTGCTAGGCAAACTCTTTCAATAATGAGATGTATGTTTTGGGTTTTATCATGATGTGAAAAAGGTGAGGTCAATGCTGTTTTGCCTTGTCATGCAATAAAAATGGCATTGTTTGAGCACTTTGCACTGAAATTACATAGCAAAATAGCTAATACAGTTTGCTATTCTAGTGTGCAACAATTAAGTCTGTTTGATTTTACTATAATAGAACATAAATCACTTTTATTTCCAGCTTTTAAATTTTGGACTACAGTGCTTAAATTTGAGCAATTGAATAAACACTTTTTGGTATAAATTTATTAAAGTTCCCTTTTTTATTTTTATGAACTTGCACATATGCTGTTTAGGCGAGAAATAATCAGAGTAACTTGTTTCATTCTGACTGAATGCTCTGGGAAAAATGAGTTCATTAGCACTGTATTAAAAAAAAAAAAAAAGTCAAAAGTTAATTACCACACAAACAAAATCACGTTAATTGAAACTGGATTCTGTATTTTTTCACCTCCACTGCAGAAAACATTTCACCACCTGGTGAAGCCTTTTCTAATTTAGGTTGTTCAGCTAACTACATGCCTTAATTGGGTGAGCACAGATAAATGTAAAATGCTTAATAAGCAATTGTGTAGTTTCCTCAGAAGACCTACAGTGCTGTCTTAAAGCCCTAACGTCACACCGTCATAAAGGCTCAAGATGGGAATAATCTACTGTGCCACCTCCTTTGTTCCTTCTCTTTTCTCACAACGGTTAATGACAAGATTATTCACACAGTTTATTTTATAATGCTTTGTGCAGTTTAAGTTGAAACAATTGGGCTCCTGCATCTCCCTGAAGAGAGTGTATTGTCTGCAATATTTTATTACAGTTCACCAAAGAGTTCATTTCTGTTTTTTTGATTCCATCGTTTAGAGAGAGCCTGGAGCGTCTTTCAATGTTTAAGAAAATAGAAAGAAGACCTGCACCTTGGTCCTGCCAGTTAACTATTGGTTCCAATTTGTCCATAAGGATTGTGGCCTACAAATCAGTAAGTTCTTAAAATCGTATGTTTTAGCGTACTTTAGCAAGCAGTTAGGTGCAGCTGCATTTTTATTTTTATTTTTTTTAACCTTTAAGGAAAGAGACATTAAACATCCAAAATAATAATGGTAGAGATCCTGTGTTTAGAAGTTAGTTCATCTGAAACTGTGGTTCCCACAGCAACTCCTAGCTGTACCACATTGTACACATATGGTAAAGAACAAAAATTCATGATGTATAGAAATAGAAGCAATTGCTGTCTACACTGTGAAGCCTAATGGTGTTTAAGTTGATGAACCTGCTCTTGTGTGAAGCTTTCCATTCAGCATAAATGAAATGTCTGCAGCTCAGTGGGACTTAATAAATATTTTCTTAACTCCTAGGCATGAGAGGAATTCTGTGTGTGTGTGTGTGTAAAATGATGGGTGTAAAAGTTTTACCAGCTATTGTTCCAAGTAACATCTATTGTTAGTTCAGACTTGAAAAAAGTTTATTTTTTTCAGCTTGTTTGCTTTATACTGTTTGACAGAGCTTATGTGTTGTCTATTTCCCATGTAGTTTCTTTAGTTCCTTCACACAGTGCTAGGAAGATGTGTATTTAAGCATAAAAAAGTACAAAATTCCAGTAACTGAAGAATTACTAGGTAACTGTGTAGTGTGGCAGTACTGATGAATGTTGTGAGATGGAGATTGGTTGGTTTGTTACTTGAATCCAAGACTAAGAGTTTGACCATTATTGTAAGGTTTTAAGATGTATTTAGAAGTGGATGTATACTTAATTTTGAAAGATAGGTGTACTAGCCTTTAAAGAGCTCTCTGCTGCCAGCTTTCTTTTTATACTTATTCATAAATATGTTTGATCAGGATATTCTTCTAGACGTATACAAATCCACAGAGTCCCTTCCCAAAGGTGTTCACACACAAAATAAATGAAGCTTGTGAAGAAGCAACATGAACCAAGTGGCTAGTATGAGGTCACACAGCAATTGAATGAGGGCTAGCAATAGACTTCTGATGTCTACTGCCGTAATCCATTCTGTCTTTTTTTGTGTTCTGCCCAATTCTCCATTTTTATTCTTATTCATTTACTTCTCCATCAATTTCACTTAAATAGAGAAGAAAGCATATTTCTTTCCCTGTAGTTAGGAAACATTTGCTCATTGCAGATACATTTTTCCTTCTTTCCCTTCCCAGTCCTGTAATACAGCTTGTATCTTTTTCTGGTGTTTGGGGAAGTTACAGTAACATTTTTATGCTGTAGTATAGTAATGTGACACAAAACTTGAATAAATGGGCTTACTGAGTGTTGAGTCTTCTTTTATCATTAACATATACCTTAATATTTTGTAAAAATGTGCACGTGTGTGTGTGTGTAGGAAGTAAAATACCTAGTGAGCAAGTTGCATGTTAGCCTGTGACTAAAAGGCTTTCACAAATGACCTAGCCATGACTTTAACAAACAACCAAGGTAAGAATGCAGTCAGTATGATATAGCTTAATGTTTGACAGCTCTCATACAGATAAAACAGTGTGCTGAAGGCACTGCAGTAGCAGTCAGGGATGTACGTTTTGGCTGTCATTATTCCTCCCTTACTGGCAAAATAATGTAGCACTTGGTCTAAGAATTTTTTTTGTGTTGTAGTCAGCACTCTGTATCCAACTGAAATGTTCCTGTTCCTTTACATTCTTATATAAAGGTTACAGAAGAGAAGGTGAAAAAAATGTGGATGGTTGTAGATGCTAAAACCCTCAAAAAAGAAGATGTACAAAAAGAAACTGTTTACTGCTTGAATGATGACGACGAGACAGAGGTTCAGAAAGATGATACTATTCAAGGTATGACTCCTTTATGTGCACCCTGGAGGCAAACCGAAGATAATAAATTGTACTTTTAAATCATCTAAGTGCTTTTTAGTTGTATGGTTAGAAGTCTGTGATATTAGACTGCAAACTCTGTAAGCCATTGGAACACAGAGCTAATGAGTCTTTGCATATTCTAAAAATTCTTATTTTTCCTACTAATAGGACTAGCAGTAATAGTCCCACCATGTGGAAGTTGGAAGGGACTACAGCTTACTAAACTGTACTCTGGAAGACCGTCTGAATTCTGTACTCAGTATTCATGCTACCTTTACTCTTCAAATCTTCAGTTGTACGGGTAACATGAATACTTTCATAGCACTGTTTTTGTTTCTAGATAATCTGCAGATGAGAGATAAAACCATTGAAGTAAGGGGCAGTGTTGAAGAGTCATACCTTTACGTTTCATGAGTAGTCTGATTTGAAGTAGTATTTCTTCTGCAGAGTACTTCTTCTCTATCTTGCTGAGTAGGTTAAGTTCATGGGAAGACTAAAGGTCCCAGAAGCATTATGAAATCTACTTTTTAAAAGTGGAGTTAATCAAATGTGTATTTTCTGTGACTATATTTTGTTACTGATTTTTTTGCTATCCAGTTTACTCTTTGAGTCCCACACAAGTAGGGCAAACATTAGCTACAAAGGGCAGAACTATTCAGATAACAGTATAGAAATTGCTGTTAAAGAATAAAATAAATTGTGAAATGGAGACAAATACTGTGGTTTTTATTTAACCTCTTTGCACTTTAGCAGAGGTGTTTTGCAGTAATAGCAAATTGAAAAAAAATCAGTGCAGTTTTTTTTTTTTTTAAACAGAAATAACGGGTAGCACTCTGACTTTTTTTCTAGATTTACTAAAAGATTTGAAATGATAATATCCACTTTTAATAATGAATATTTTGAAGCCTTTGTGACTGTTCTTTGCTGATGTCCTTGAATGCCCCAGCTGGTGAATTGACTGTGGGATGCTAGTAAACAGAAGCGGTGAAGAGTCCCGTGTGAACAAAAGAGACCATGAATTTCTGTGTAAATAATTTTTTTTTTTTACCTATAAAAAAAAATGTTTTTTATAGGTAAAGAGCAGGTGATGCCTCATGGACTTCTGTGGCCATTTTGAGAATTGGCATAATTAGACAATATTTTGCATTTAGTACACATACGAAAGTATCTTTTGGTCTGCCTGCTTCTTTGCTTTTTAGTTTACAGGAAAGTTTGTTTGCGTACAGGCTTTTCATCCAGGGATTTACTTCTGTTCCTTACCTCACCTGAAGATACTCCAGAGACAGTAAAATAAAATGATAATGTTACTGAGTATTATAACTTAGGGTGGGGGAATAATAAGCAGCTGGAACAGGTGATAGCTGAAAAACTAACAGGTTCCTAATTCATGCAGGTAATGCAATGTAAGACGAGGAAAGTAAAACAGAAATATATAGAAAGGCCGCTTTTCCATGCAAGGGTATTTTGATTTTCCCTCGTGTGATGGTGTATCGCGCTTCCACTGTTAACACATTTGTTCTGTGAATCCCTTGTGGTGTCATTTCCTTTCCATAATTTGTGGTATGCTTTTTCTATTACACTTGTGCGGAGTGTTGTAGTTTATTTGCTTAAATCTATTCTGTGAGCATAACTTTGTTAGGCAAGATGTTCAGTTCCCTTATTTGCTTTCTTGCTCTCTATGAGGGCAGTTATGTTACATAAAATGATGTACAAGGGGTGCAAGTGCTGTTCATAAAGTACAAAATGTGTCTGTGGGGTGTGTGCTTTTTTTTGTTAACAGGGAAAGTAATTTCAGTGTGTGGAGTGTAGCTGTAGGGCATGCGTGCATTGTTAAAATATTCAGAGAGCTAATTTCAGTGTTAGAATGGTAGGCCCATATGCTTACCAGATGCTCCTCTCTTGTTCTCCAGGGTTTCGCTATGGGAGCGATATCATTCCTTTTTCCAAAGAAGATGAAGAGCAAATGAAATACAAAGCTGAAGCAAAATGTTTTTCTGTTTTGGGATTCAGCAGAGCTTCTCAGGTATGTTACTAAACTTCTTTTCGTTCAACTTGCTGAGTTGTTACAGACATGTGACTTCCATTTGAATTTGCTGAAGGTGTTTTATTGTACTGGGAATGGGGCATCTGCTGTCAGGTGTGACAGGAGTGACTTTACATGTATGTAGTCTTGTGAAGAAGAGACATTAATAAATATGGACATGAGGTGTTCAAGGAAAGCAAGAGCCACTGATCTCAGATCCCTACAAAGTGGCTGCAGATGTACTGTAGTCTCATTTCATCAGAGTAAATTAAATAGTGTTGACAACTCTGCAACAGAAGGTGGTCTCTCTTCTGTTCAGGTTATGCAGAAGCCTTCTTGGGCCTTGTCCAGTTGTGAGTGTGTTCTTTTTACTTTCTAACAGAAGAAACCTCTTCCTCAGTGTTACAGAAATGTTAAAGAAAGCTTGAGAGCTAACTCCATTCATTCTTGTTTCCATAAGTATTAGTTGTTGAACTGTGCCTTTCTTTTTGCTTCTACTATAACAAAAATTAAGTGTAGAACTCTGTTCTACGTTCTCTCTACATAAGAGAGAATTTAGATGCATCACTCAAAAACTCTCCATATCCCAATGAAATCTCTTTTTTTGTGACTGTATGCACTTAGCTGTACTTCTGGTATTAATTTTGTCATCTGTTTTACCTGGAGGCTTAAAAAAAAACCTTCCTGAAATGGGTTATATGAGGAAATACAGGAACGTGAGTGCCAATAATTTCTAGAAATTATAAGCTGCCTCTACTCTTTCTTTTCCAGGACATTGCACAGGGTGACTGAAACTTTACTCCATCTTAGAGTGAAGTTCACCCAAAGCTTAAACAAAATCATAGGGTAACTCTGCCTTCTGTTCTAAAGGCTCCCAGACCTCCTGCTCTTCTTTGAAATGTCTCACTGCCTCTACAAAATAGAACGCTTGATAAAAGGCTGAGGAATCGTTTACCTTTTCCAGGAAGGAAAGGTGCTAATGAAATAGGAAGTGTCTGTATCCCAACTGTTTTTAACTAAATATATTTCTTTAACTAAACGTATTTCTTCTCTACAGTGTAAGTGGCACAGATAACCCTGTGTATCAATACCTTGGTAGACAATTGCAGTGTGATGATCTAAAGCATATTGTTACCTGAGGAGCTAGGAAGTTACACTCAATTACTTAAAATTAGAAGCCAGCCTAAATGAGACCTGTAACCTTACTGCTCCTTGCGGACAGTCAGGATTTAAATTTAAGTAACACAGTAACTTATGTGCTGAAAACAATTGATCAAGGAAACATGTCCTGCTTGAGTTTATATACCCTGAATTGGCCAGGGCAGAGAGATGTAAGGGCTGCTAAACCCTGTACCAGGAACTGAGTCTAATGTATGAAACTTTGTGTCTGAACTCAGGGTTTTAATGAGACAGGTGTTTTTTGTTTTGTTTTTATCTTTTCACATTTTCCTAGTTTACAGCTGAGCCTTATTGTCTTCATTTCGTTCTTCAAGATCTGTTTCACTGTGTGTGGTGCTTTCTCAGCTGGAGGCTTGCCTCCTATTTCAGCTTGAAGTCTGACTTTTATCGAAAAGAGAAACTGAGTTGAAAGCAGATGAGAAGTGCCATGCTCCTCTAAGCGAGCAGTCTTTTCATTTGCATGTTTTTCCACTGTTGGTTGGGAGTGTGGTAACACTTTCAGATTGCCTGTATATAATTTA
This sequence comes from Aythya ferina, assembly GCF_964211825.1. Classification (NCBI taxonomy): domain Eukaryota; kingdom Metazoa; phylum Chordata; class Aves; order Anseriformes; family Anatidae; genus Aythya; species Aythya ferina. The sequence continues at coordinate 35,606,891 of NC_140303.1, read as the reverse complement.
GTGTAGGAATAGTGTTTTGATTCACATAAATGTGCCTCAAAGAATTAAGAAATTGTGTATTTTTCAATGCACAAAATATTGCTTTTGACAGTTCTTATGATGTGCTTCTCCTGTCTGGATTTGATAACAAACAGGAATGGAACTACATCCTAAACAGTGTGTGCTCTGGTCCTGTAACTGGGAGTATGAGTAATTAAGCCAAATAGTGGTTGCAAATACCTCAGTGGAATGAAGTTACTGAGGTGTTGATTACAGGATTAGAATTACTTTGTACAGATAATGATATCAGGAGAATATACTACTAGAATTTACAAGTTGTGTGCTTTCCTTATGTTTTGGCTCCTGAATTTTATTGTTTGGAGTCATAATCCTAACACTATCTGAATGTATGCTTGGTTTTATTTTTATTTTTATTTTTTTTGAACTTTGGAGAAAAGATGAGTTAACTGGAGCAGCTCCAAATGCATAATTAAAGAAGGAGTAGAACCACCTCATATTATTTTCTTAGTTATTCATATCCCTCAGGAAAAAAAAAAAGATCAGAGGCCGCTTAAACTTTGATTTTTAATTTATAAGCAATGCTGTGTAAATCAAGAAATAATACTTGAAAATATTACAAAGGACCCATTTCTGTGGCAAACAGAAAAGGTGCAGTGATGCACATATCTGGGTATTTATCCTGAACATAAAATGCCTCAGCTTTTTAAGACAGAAGAGCAAAGAATAATTGCAGGTAGAGTAATTTGAGTTCAAGAATTGTTCTGTAATACATAAAAGTGATCTGCTCAGGTGTAAGTTGTCACTGACTTCAACAGCATTATGGTAATTTGCTACAAAATGAAACTCCAGGTAGTTTGGAGTTGGTGTAATTTGAAGAGATTTTCTTTAACAAAGAAAGTTCATTTTAACGAGCGTTCTTAGTACTGTGCGGTCTTTTGTGGCTGCTCTTCATAGAGTGGCTTGGCTTAGAAGGGACCTTTTAAAGACCATTTAGTTCCAACCCCTCCTTTTCTGCTGTTGCAGTGATTCTCCAGGTGTGTCTCAGCCTCTGCAGCTCCAGCCCATTAATGAAACTTTTTTTTTTTTTTGTCAGCCATAGAATCATTAAGGTTGGAAAAGACCTTCAAGATTATCTGGTCCGATCATCACCGTTTATTAATTAAGGATGTGACTTTCTTCAGGTCCTTTTTCCTTTATTTTTGCTAGCAAAATTTGATAGTATAGACGCAGCATAGTGTCGGTTAAGTTTAGGTGTTCTGATAACTACTGGAGCTTTTCACACTGATTATTGAATTATTGCAGTGGTATCCAGGCTTGTAATAGCTGCAAGTACTGTAGGCTTTCATTCCTGCTCATCAGTGGGAAGGACAAGGGAATGTCCTGCAGAATATGCCTGAGTATCCGTATTGAGTGAGAAATGGAGTTACAAAACACACGCAGGGCTTTAGCTGATATGCACAGTAATTAAAGTTTATGGCTTCTCATTTGATTAATGCCTTGGTTGTTTAATAATTTAATTGGTCCAGGTGCGTTAACAACATTTGTTTTAGATCAAGCTAACCCCTGACCATTTGAATCTGTAGATTCAGAGGCACTGTTACATGGGCAACCAGGTTCTCAAGGTCTTTGCGGCGAAAGATGATGAGGTAAGGTGAATTCAAGTTTAACACTGAAAGCAATTTACCATGGAACAGAAAAGAATAGTAGTGGTGCTTGAGATTATTCCTTCTTTCCATGTTAATGCAACAGAAAGATTCTTAATGCAGCTTGCAGTATTGTTCCATTACCCATTAACATAAAAAGACTTTGGCTTAGACCCCACATGAATGCCATATTTACCAGTTTATCATTGTCCATGAGATATGGCATTCATTGTGCAAGGACATGGGGAGTCTCATTGTATTGTTTAGATCACACCTCCAAATTATTTTAAACATAAGAAGTAAAATCTTCACTGGAGAGCTGAGATGCCTTCCCTTTAAGGGTCTGACTGCTTGTCCTTTGTCTCATGAAATTTCGGATTTTTTCACACGTAGCGGAAAAGATGGTATGTTCAGGATCTAAAGTTTCAATGGACAAGCTACTATGTTGGGATTTGAACTTCTTTTTATTTTTTTTCTTGAACATGAAAATGCTTGTGTCATTTATTGCTGAAATGGCAAGTAATTTTGACTAAGTCAGTGCCGTTGAATTTGCTGTGAAAGGTGTATTTCAGCAGACTAATGAGAACTTTCATGACTACAGATTTATTTTCTTTCCAGAATGCAGCAGTTGCTTTTTCTGCCCTTGTTCATGCCTTGGATGAATTGAAAGTAGTAGCTATAGTGCGTTATGTTTATGATAGAAGATGTAACCCACAAATTGGTGTGGCTTTTCCGTATATTAAGGATGCGTATGAGGTAATTTTTCACTTTTTCCTTGTTTAGAGAGCCTCCTTATTGTTACTTTGAAATGCTAATTAATGAATGATCATAATTGAACGATATGAATTGGCGGTGCTGTGTAATATCAGAGGAAACCAATGTGATTATTGTAGTAATTTTATGAAATAATACCAAGTATTAAGATAAGGAGGTAGTAAATAATTATACTGTCCTCTATATTAGTGATTTAAGTAATTTATATTTCATTAATAATAATTTAATTTTGTAATCCTGGAAATCTGAGTCTGTTGGCATCTAAGAAAGGTACTTAGCAAGAAAACAATGGTAACTTGTCTGTATTACTAACTACCTTTCAGAGTACAATCCAAAGTTGTGGTAGATTCTTTCATTGTCTTTAACTGCAGAATTATCTCTGGGTTGCTTGGTAGTGCAAAACTTGAATTTATAACTGGCATTTCAAGCACATCCAACTACGTTGTTGTCATTAGGTTTCTGAGTCAATGGGGAATGAGGGAAGGAGCTAACAGCATTTAGAGCTACTGATGAAATTCATATGGAGAGTCAGGAAGACAGTAGTATATCCATTTATTTGAAAAGGTTATTTAAAAAAATGTACAAAACTTCTAGTCTTTTTCTTAAAAAAGGAACCAACAATCGCATTTGAAAGAATTTCTTTAAAAGTTCTGAGACCCAAAGTAACGTAGTTTGTAAGATTTTTTTGCTGCATGTTTCCACCAATCTTTCTTACGAGACACTACTGAAAGAGCTAAATATATACATAGTGTGGCTAAGCAATGACTAAGGTGGGGGTGGACAGAAGTCTTCAGGCTTTTGAAGGTTATAAACATCAAGGATGGAAAGGAATTATTTAGGGTGGTATGAACTGGAGGAGGTATTTGAATAGAGAGAAAATTAGCATGAGAATGTTAGGAAAAAATGACTTTGAAATGCAGTAAGCTGTGATAAAGCCTCCCAGAGCTCCAATGTATGGGATATTTAAAGTGTGGCTGGATGGAAATCTACATAAGAAAAAGGATTGGATGACCTCAAAGGTCTTTATTCAGCCTATAGAAAGATGAGAAGTGTAGCTGTGCTGTATTCTTGAATCATCTTTTGTTTTATGCTACTTAAAACAGTGTTGCTCTATAAATATTTTACTGAATTGCTTTGATATACACTGACATTAGATCTTTTAATTTTTACTGTTTGTATTGCCCTGATATCCCACTTTGGGATACTTTGTATTTCTTTAGGCTCAGTTGCTTCTTGATTTTTTTTTTTTCTTACTTTCTTTTTGCTCAGTGTCTCATCTATGTGCAGTTACCCTACATGGAAGATGTAAGACAGTACATGTTTTCATCCCTGAAAAACAATAAAAAATTCAGTCCTACAGGTAAGATAGTCCTTTCCTGTGCAACTTGACAAAGTACCTCATTGCTCTTCTTTTAAGACATTCTAAAATAGCTAGGATATTTGGCCTTCCAATGAAAACATTATTTTTTTTTCCTAAACCCAAATACTGACAGTCCTATGGAAATAAGTTATGGTGATGTCATCTTGAAGCATGAAGCCTGTAACAAAACTTCAGCAGTTTAGTTGCAGGCTGAGCAGTCTTGAGGGGTTTGCTGGCAGTTTTTTAAGGCTGTCTTGTTGAATGTCTTGTGGCTCAGATTTTATCTGATTTTAAGTCACACATCTGAGAGTTAGTCCTCCATAACCCTTGATCTTTGAACTCATTTGTAAGAGATGGCCAAACTGTATGGGATTTGCAGTATATGATGAGTTAGCTAGGATTAGAATAGAGGAATCAGCTCCAAACAAGCTGGTTTTGCAGCCACTTGTGTTGTGACCTATTGACGTAATGTACAAAGACAAAAAGGCTGAACTCTGTTTTCTGTGGTGTGATGTTTTTTGTGAAGCATGCACTAAATGGTGTCCAGGTTCAAGGGAGGGTGTCTTTGGAGAGCCATAGAACATGCAGCCATATAAAGCTCGATTCACTGTTCTGTGAATTTTCTCAGTAATTAGCATTAATGAATGTAGTTCGAAATCCACTTCCAATTCTTTAATTTGTTGTGCGATCTACCTGCGTGTTGTGTGATCTACCAGGTAAAGCGTGCTGGGTTGTTTCTGAAATAGTTTCTGTATTCTTACTATAACTAGTAGTTTGAGAACAAATCTGAAACTTGTTTTTACCAAAACAGTTGTTGACTATTGTGAACTGAGTTACTTCACAATCCTAACTTTTAAGATTTATTTTACTCAGTTTAGTTTATCAAATCAACTGTTCTCATTTTCTAAGTGGCCTATAAACCTTCTGTTGCAAATAAAAACATCTTGAAAAGAAGACAAATGGAAGCAGGAAGGCAGCAATAAATGAGGTCTTAAATAACAACAACAAAAAACTCTTTGACTTTATGTTGTAGTCCATAAACAAAGCAGGGTTTTTATTTGTGTCCACTACCCATATTCATTTTTGGCACGTCTGTATATGCAGCATATTCTGTGACACTTAATGGTTTGGTCAGAGTCTCCCATTATGAAGTGAATCTTCATCTGCAAATTGTTTCAAGAAATGCATTCATCTGCAAGTGTATTTGATCTTTCTTTGTATACAATCGCTGCCTTAGCGGATCAGTTATCTGCAGTCGACTCTTTGATTGATTCTATGAATTTGGTTTATGAAGATGATGATGGAGAAACTTTTGAGGACCTGTTTAAGCCCAGCAAAATCCCAAACCCTCATTTTCAGAGGTTATATCAGGTGAGATGATGAACTATATGACATTTAAAGAAACATTATTTTCTTGAAGCCTTTCACCTTTCTGTCTGTCTGATTCACCTTGGAACGATCTGCATTGTGATGAGTCCCATGAAAATGTTTTGTATTGAAGTATGGGGTAGCTGGCAATTTCCATGTTGTCTGACACATATTTTGTTCCATGTTTCCAGTAATTTCTGGTTTCCAGGAAGGAAGGGAAATGACATCTGTGCTGAGAAGTCCACAACAGCATCACTTAAGGGTACTAAGGCTAGATAAGTTAAAACTTGCTTGGTTATCTCATCTCTGTGCTGTATGGCAATGATCTATGATGCAGACAAAGACTCAGACTTCAGTTTCTGCGCAGAGAGAGAAATTACCTGACAGTCATGGAGGATTTTAGCTCCTCATTCTGGGTCTCATCAAATCCTGAGCAGAGTCACTTCTTTATTCATTGTTTCGTCTAGCAGTGGTGCCAAAGCAAATCAGTCTGAGGTAAACTTGAACAGTAGTAAATGGTTAACAGGGTTGACGTCTAAAGTACTCCATTTGGGTGTCTGAGTTAATGTGTTTTATGGGCAAGCAGAAGAGTTCACACTTCTTGCAGTTATCATTTCAAACTGTCTACATTCTGATTCACATTCCTTTCATATCATGAAGATTTTATTTGCAACTGTCAGGATGAGAGACTTAATTATGCTTTGGAATTCAAGTGTTCAAAAAAAAATGACACAGCAAATTCAAAAATAAGGAAAACTATGATGTAATTTATGCAGCTGCTGAAATACGTTGTGTACAGGACTATGGAGATATATTGAGTGTGTGATTCCACTCTGAAAATTGACCAGAAATGGTATTATATGTTTATTATGTCTCAACAATTCAAATTTTTTTTTCATTTCACAAGTAGAATGATGTTTTTCTTTTTTTTTTTTTCCTTTAAACAAAAAACTTACCCTAGATTCCGAAGGCCACACTGCTTCGGTATTGTCAGAAGTAACAACAAATCTGAAGGTCATACTTATGTCTCAGGAAACACATAATCCCAATGTCTTCAAATCCTACCCTGTTTGACACCTGAAGAACTCAATGTTCCCTCCAGATTCTGCCAGTCACATTGACAAGACAGTGTAAACTTAATGCAAGATCTGGTCAGCAGAAGGTTATTGCTAGGGAAGAGCTTAAAATGGATTGACCTCTGCATTACTTGTATTTTAGGAAGGATCATAAAGTTTGGGTAGTATGAAACAAACACAGTTTTTCTTGCAAATGAAACATGCAGGAGATAGTATTTCCCCCTACATAGCTAGGTACACTTTTGCACTCTTTTAATTCAGGAGATTTTGCCTCTCACTGGAAGGTGTTTTTTCAGGCCTTACATCTGTCTTTTGAAATAATATGATGGTATTGTCCTAATGGTTGAGTCAAGTGCTGCCAGGAGAAGGTAACTACCTCACTCACACAATTTAGTTGGGGAATAATAAGACTTTGCAAGGGTGATTGCTGCTGGTAGAAAATGTATTTATTTACTGTTTCAATACTGGGTAGTATGCAGTTCTGTCCACAGTGCTTGCTGTTTACAGAGCCTTAAATTACTGGTCCTTTTAGCACTTTCTTTTACCCTCATGCAGCCCCTATGTTTTGTCATGTTTACAGTGCTGCTTATTAACCCATACAAGTTGCAGACTTGAGAAGGAAAGGCTGTTCTTTCCTTTAATTTGTTGGAAATGTGTTCCAGGTTCTTACTATTTTGCTTGAGGAACAAGTGGCACTTCTTGTTTCTTAAGACTTACAAACAAAAAATATACTTCATCTTTTGAATGTAGCCGGGAAATTGATTGGGTTGAACAGGACCTATAAATTGTTTAGAAAAACAGTCCTGAAGAAAGGATGAGCATCCCCTTCATTTCCTCTCTCTTTTGTCTCTTGAGGATGTTTGGAATTAAAACAGAATTTAAACAGAAACGTCAAGTCAAATTATAACTCTGGAAGTAGTGGTAGGCATCAGAAGATGACAGAGTGGGTGGAAAGGAGTTGCTAATGCTTGCTGGGGTAGAAGATGAGGAATATCCTATATCCAGAGCTCTTATTTCTTGCTTCCAGAAAAGCCTAAACAAACTTCCTTAGCTTTCTTGGTGGTAGACTTCCAACCTTGTTGTTTTAGTTGTTCCTCTTCAGTATGGGGATTTGAAGCAGATAAGACACTTGTTGAATGCAGTATGGTTTTTTCATACAAACAAATGGCTTATCAGAGATTGTTTGATACTGAAACAGACTTGGGGGGACAGTGACCTGCAGCATTTAATAGTTCATGGGATCCGGCTGTGAAGTCCACAACTAAATGTGTCAGAACTCTTTCTAGACCACGTGTAAGTGACTCTGTTGGTCTGGGCTAATTTGTAAGTTGTTGGACTTAAAGCAGAGCTGCAGGGGGACAGGAGGTACCTTGGAGTAAGTCTTTAAGGGCTTTCAGCAACAAGTAATCTTATCTTCAGTTGAATGTAGTGGGTTTATCTGCTGGAACATTATTTTGAACTTGTCACAAACTAAGTGTGAACTGAACTCTAAGACACTCGTGTTGGGATTTAGTTCATACATTTAGTTACCCAAAAGCTAGACAACTAATGTAAGCTGAGTTGTCCAAGCCTGCTTCATAAGCCATATAAAAAAAAAAAGCCTTGAGAAAATGAGTGGTCCTTCAGCTTTTGGACACCATGAGCACAAAATGGTTGTGGAGAATGAGTAGGTGACTGGCTTGGACTCAGTGCTTATCTTTTAGACGAACGAATCTCTGTCCGATGTTCTGAGGCTTTAAAGACAGTTTGGTTCCCACAGGCTTTATAGATTTGCTAAAATATTTTCTTATAAAAGTGTGTTCATAGATACTGTGTGGAAGGGAACAAGACAGAATGCTTTCTTGCAGTAAATTCTTGTCTGTTCAGGCATTTATGCCATTACTTATTATGTAGTCAATTCCTGTTTGGCATCAGAAGCTTCAGGCTAAATCTGTTCAACTTCATCTTCATTTAACACCTGAGTTCTGAAGGTAGCTGCCATCTCAGAGCTGGTCAGCTGCTCTGAAAAACAGGAGCAAGTGATGGCTGTCGCTGCAGTCTGCTCAGCTTTTGCAACTCGTGTAGAGATTTCAGATACAAAAGCCTGAAAAACACATTCACAACAGGAAACTTAGATTTTTTGTTCAATTCAATCCACTAATGCTGTTTTGATATTCTTTTTTGTATCACAAAAGCCATTACTGCAGCTTCCAGCAACATTTTTAGACTCTTTCAAAATAATTATGCCTTAAATCATTGCAAGTGTTTTCAAATCAGTAGCCTTGTGTGACTGCCTCCTTTTGAAAGTATGTTCTAATATAGATTGGAATCTTAATGGCAGCATGAAAGCACATCAGTATTGATGTGTAGCATATGGCCTGGATGTTTTTTATTGGCAGCTTTTCAGCATGAATAGAGGTTTGTGTTTTTTTTTTTTTTAATTAAGGTCAAGTCTGACAGCCAACAAAGGAGCAACTCTCCTCTTTTCCTGGTTTCTTGGGAAGTTACCTGACTGTGTGAAAGCTCCCTCTCTGTAGCTCCTGCCATCTCTTCCAACCTTTATGTTCATCCATCAGGGGTCTTCATTGCATTGCTCTTTCCAAAGTTCATATGCAAACATACCTATATTCTGTGCCTCGCCTATGCGCTTTTAACTTCTCTCTTACTACTTGCTCTTGAATGGGTGAAGATTTCTCATGTTACGCAAACTGAGCTTTTTTGGCCAAGAAGAGAGACTTTCTTTGAGGGACAATAAATCACGATGGTAAATGGAATATAAGGTTGTGGTACATATCTTGCTTCCTGATTTTAGAATGTCAATAATCTCTCCCATATCACTGTGTTTTGTAAGAGAACAGCTTTTTAAAGGTAAATTGAAGTTAAAAAGCTGAATAGGTGCTGATGACTACTTCATTCGTGTAACTTTCTTAATAATTTTCATAGAACTCATTACAGTGAGTGTGGGTGCACTCGTATGCATCAGTATTCTAGTTTAATATCATTATTAATCTCCGTAAACAGCTGATGATTTGACTCCACTCATCCAATCATGAGCTGGAATATTTCTCAACATTATTAAGGTAGCTTCTTTAATATGGAAGATACTTTGCATGTACCATATGATATTGCATATACAGGCATATTACTCTAAAAGTACATAACCTTAGAGTTTTTCTTTGCTAAAATTGTTTCTTACAGTGTTTGCAACATAAGGCTTTTCACCCCAATGAGCCACTACCGCCAATTGAACCGCACCTTCTAGAGATGCTGGAGATGCCCTGCGTGGTGAAAGAAAGGTGTCAGGTTCCTCTTGAGAAAGTAAAAGCACTCTTCCCTCTAAAGGATGTTGGCAAGAAAAAAGAAGAGAAGACTGCTCAAGACATCTTTAAAGATGAGTAAGTTAGAGATTTAATATTGATTAAAAAAAACACAAACAAACAACAAAACAACAAAACAAAAACAAACAAACAAAACAACACTTCTTTGCACTTCAAATTAATTTTGGTGAATGTAGCAGGCTCAGGAGCATTTTAATCAATGAGTTACATACTTACAAAGTACTGATGGGTTGAGAATGTTGTGGAACCACACTGTCTGGGCTATTTTGAGAGTAGTGGTCTTACTGCTGTGAAAGTCATGCTAGGATTAGGTCTGCCCCTCTCTGACATCATTATATGCTAATACAGAACTGCAGAATCCATCAGTTTGGAGGGGACCTCAGGAGGGCTCTCTAGTTCAACCTGCTGCACAAAGCAGGGTTACAGATCTGAACTGGTAACTCAGGGCTCCATCCAGTCTGGTTTTGGAGATATCCAAGGATGGAGGCTGCACAGCCTCTCTGGGCAACCTGTTGCAGTGCTTGACTGCCTAGTGACCAAAGAGTTTGTCCTACCAGTGGTTGGACAAAATGGGTTGGATAAGAATAACAGAAGTGAATTCAGTATCAAACGTATCAGTTTACATGAAATTCCAAGGAGCTTTACACTACCTGTCAGGATGAAAATTCCATCCCAGCATACTCTGTTCTACGGCTTTCATTTTGAATACCAAATCAAAAGAAAAGCAGCTTAATTATTATATGCTGTGCAGAAAACGTGAATGTCTTGAAAAATACTATAGACTTTTTCTGGAACATGTATATTCTCAACTGTTTTTAAACTAAAACTCTTGGCTTTTGGTAGTACATACGCTCTGTTTACATTATCTGTGCTATAAATACGAAAAATAAATGCTTAATTGGTACTGCATTGGTACTGTTTTCCCAGCCAAGTCAATTTTGTTCAAACAAAATCCAATTTATAGAATGCCTATAATAAAACTGGCTGGTCCCCTGGCATGTTGGACAGATCTCAGTTCCTCCCCTTTTTGTCATTTTTAGCTGTTTTTTCAGCACTAGGAGCAATGTCTTTGGGCCACTTTAAGGCCCGACTAAGCTGAGCTGCCACGTATCCTTTACTTCTGTTTGGATAGAGCCTCCTGATGTTATCTTTGGGAAGACATGGCATTGGACTTCTAGGGCTGTTGCTCTGGGAAAATGGCCACGTTTCTGTATACAGATTGGGAAACACATTGCTTTTTGCTTTGTTCACTGCTGTGTGCGCCCGTCTTGCCTTGGTGAATTCACACTGATTAAATTATCTTGTCCTTGCTCTGTGCCCTAATCATGTGTGCTGTATATACGTATACATACAAATATTTATATATGTATATTAAAAAGTAGAGAGAAGAAAACTATAGAGCCAGGTGAAAAAAAAAAAAAAATAGCCTACAAAACTTGGGCTCAAGCAAGCCAGGAAGAGAATTTATACAAAAAGCTGTGACACATTACTGGTAGTTGCTGAAAAACATATATCCCAAAGGCTTCAATTTGATAAGCAAGAAGGAAAGCTATTTTCATTATAAACTGGTTGGCTTTAGAGGGGAGATGAAAGCAACTATAAAAATAATTGAGATAGGAATTGGTGTGGGGTGTTATAAAATGATTTAGGGGAAAAAAGGGGTTTTGTAAGGGAGGCAAAAGAACAGAAACTCAACTATGCAAAAAAAAAAAATGAATAATGTAATGAACAATGAAAAGATCTGAATAAAAAATGGATTAAATGTAATGAATGGGAACAGTAGTGACATTGTTTTGTGTGTGGGACAAGCTGAGTGATTTAGTTAAATCACTTGAGGAGAAAAAAGTGTCAGTACAACAGGATAAGGAAAACATTAAACAGCAGGTAACATCCACCTTTTTAAAATTGACAGGTCTAGACAATTTGCACTGAAGAGTACTGAAAAAGTTTGCTAGAAGCTCTCTTGGCTATTTTTTTCTTTTTCTAAAACTGATTTGTACTGTTTTGGTCTCTTGTATTTGATATCCCTATCTTGCTGTTGACCTGATTTCTCTGCCTAATTCTTAAGGTCTATTTGGGACTAAGGCAACATAAATACAGGCACATCTTATTAATGCAAAAGGTTAAAAATTATATTTTGTTTCATTTTTGTTAAGCTCTGTGTGGTTTTAAAAAAAGAAGTCACAAAATACTTTTGATTGTACTAGATTTCCTTCTTAGGATGACTTTGGAGAGGCTGTTACCTCACCCAGTTTTGCAGTATGTGAGAGGCCTCTGTCTAAATGTAGAAGTGGGTGTTTGAAATTAGTCTTGTATTTTATTAATTTGTCTCAGAGCAATCGCACACTTCATAGTTAAAAAATACTGCTAATCAGGGCGTTATCAGTAACAATTTTTAAATGTCAGATCATTGGCTGGTATTAATGGGTATGGATTCATTAGTTTCAGCTGTACTGCACTAATAATAATGGCTGTAGGTTTGGTCCTAGGCAGTTAAATTCAGTTATTTTCATTTTGTTCTCTTCCTACCTCCAGTCCCAAAGCATTTGGAATCAGCAAAAATAATGCAGGAGAAAAAATATTTCAAGGCATTGCAAGGAACTACAAAGCAACTTTTGAGGGAAAAAATGAGAATTTCTGTTTGTTTGTTTTTTGCACTTATCAGCGAACCATCTCAGTGCACACAAGAATTTCTGTTCAAGTAGAAGCTCTGAACTCTGGTGTTAGATAAGTTTTTCCAGGGATAGTGGCTGTCCAAAACAATAAAGCAACTTGTTCAGGGTCAGCCAGAAAGTCAGCAGAGCTGGGAACAAAGCAGGGTATCCTAGTCTCCTTGTCCTAAGGCATCACCAAAGTCATCGCTTCTCCTAGAGTGATAAGTAGGGTGATGTTGGATGACAGGAGTTGCTGAGGAGAAGGGCTTTCATTTCAGTAGTGACAAAATTAAGTAAAAGGAATGATGAGACTACAGAAATGAAGTGGGATAGATGTTGATTGCAAAGCAGGGGAGGAGTATGCTATAGAAAGTAAAAAGGAAGTCTGTACTATTTCTATTTAATAGCTGGTTGCTTCAGTAGCAGGCAACAACTTTTAAGATGAGTTGTAACTTTGAAGAATGCAACATGGCACCTAGTCCATGATCTCTGTTTTTATCCCTGATTTATGAAGCAGTTTCTTCTTTTTATTGCAGTAGCAGGATGTTTTAGAGTAACTTTTTATTTTTGTGTTGGGATTGCTCAAAGATAAATACTGCAGTTTAGATCATTTAGATGATAACTTTCGGTCATTCTTAAACTGAAATCTATTCTGTGTAAGCCTGTTACATTAAACAACACAAAGCAGTGTCCACTTTTCTTCCCCTTTTCTGATAAACTGGAGTTTCTCCTGTTGCCAGAACGTGATCCAAAGTTTTGTAAGATTGGAACTTAAAATTAAGCTTCTCATTTGAAGCGTTGGTTGCATACACCTTGATATATGTGTGTGGGCAAAGGTAGAAAGTAGCCTAAAATCACAATTAGTTTTTTAAAAACATGTCTTTTGAAAGCATTTTGAGGGGTAGCTTGAGATTGTTCTGAGCAAATTCTTAATTGGGGTTTGTCTAGCAAGTTTGGACTGCTAGAAGTAGAAGTTTATAAAGCGCTTGTGTGCTGATGGAGAATATGGGTTATGAGACTCAAAAGTCAGTGTGAGCAGATAAGTAGTAGCTATCAGTTCCAAGACAGGAACTTGCAGGTAATTTTTAAAGAGTAAATGGATTTCTTAATATTTAAATTTTTTATTGCAATTTTATGGAATAAAAAAAGAATCTGTTTAAAAGGAATCTGTTGAGAATACCAAATGTCACATGTGATTATTGATTTACAGTGTACAGTGAATCAGCAAGGTCAACTCAATGTACTGGTTCCAAATAAAGCAACTAGAGAGAGCCAGCCTGTATTCTGAAATGTGGTAAAGAGGTGTATGAGTAAATTCACTCCTGAAATAAGTATCAATAATCCTGTACTTTCGACAAACAGTAGCTTCCATTTATGCTAAGATAAAATTTGATTTGTCTCTACTGTCTGCTTTGTGAAGACTGTGGGAGAAATGAAGTATGGTTTATTGTTAATTTGGGAACAGCTGTATAACGAATTTTGGTCCAGTGTTCAGTGTGTACTTTGCAAATGTACTGACTTCTTATTGAGTAGGCAGAGCAGTTTACTTTGATTTAGTGTTTCTGTTCATTTTTGTCATCCTCATTTGCAGCAATGAAGATGGACACAATCCTAAGAAACAAAAAATTGAAGATGAGGAAGATAGCTTTAGCATCATAAAACTTGCTGAAGGCAATGTCACCTCTGTAAGTATATTTTTACAACAGCTTTGATTTCTGCCAGGAAATGGTAAGCACGGTGAATTTTTATTCTGAGATTATTGTATCCATTTTTTAGTAAACATTTATATTTGCTGTGGTTTTAGTTCTTTTGTAAAGTTTCTGTACTTGTATGCCCATTTAAAACTTCATCTTTAAGATAGTAGAGTGGGCCAGAAGAGGTGAATGAACTGAGTATGAGCTTTTAATTTTGAGCTTCCTGTTGGCTTGCCAAGCCAAAGATTCTGTACCCACATGCCTGGGGGCTCCCGTTAAGAGTCCCATTCCTCATTAAGTGTCTATCAAGATTAGTGAGAGGTCTGTTTCAGAGCTGAACTAACAGCCTGAATTACTGTGCTCTGACCTCTTAAACCCCAGAGAATATAGTTGGCCTATAAAAGTGCAGTGTTTTAAGTGTAATTCATCTGGCTAGTGTCATAACTAACCTTTGCTAGGAGTAGTGCATGTTTAACACACATCGTGTTTTTTGTATCTGCATGCAGAGAAGTGTAGAGGTTCTGTTTCCATGTTAAAAAGAAATCTAAAGGTCCCTATTGCCTCACAAGAAGAAAGAGATGGATATTGACAGACAATTCTGTTGGTTTTGGACCTTTTGTAGGTTGGCAGTGTTAACCCAGCAGAAGACTTCCGAATTCTGGTGAGGCAGAAAAATGCTGACTTCAAAGATGGTAAATGACTTTTATCTATCGTAACTATATTTAGCAGCATCTTCAGAGCTAAAGTGATCCATTTTCCTAAAAACAGGTTTCTGGTGCTATGTGAGATACTTTGGACTATACTGCCTAGCTTCCAGTGCTGCTTAATGAGGGGTAGCACTTGTAAGTCTCAAATAGCCTTGTTTGTGTAAGATGGCACCAGACAGCTACGCTGAGGCATCTGAGTAACAACTTAGCTGTTTCAAACAGAAGATCCTTTCACACTGACTACCTTATTCAAACTGTTTATCAGCTTCTCGTCTGACTATATGTGATCTTTCTAGCTTGAAGTGGAGGCTTGTTGAATGGGCATTGTGTTGACAGTCCTGTCTTCTGCCTACTTAATCTTGTTTTATGGAGAAATAAGAATCAGATGTCTGGGCTTTAAATATTTACATGCAAAAATAATTTGTTACTGCTTGTGAGCAAAGTAAGATGTGTAGAAGGGATGTAATAACCAGCTAGCACCTCAAGAGGTGTGAGCAGGCTCTGTATGCACTGAATCTATCGCTCAGCACACAGAAAGATGGGGTTTTGATGCAGAGGCGAGGAAGAATAAAAAGCTCAGGTCAGCCACGGTCTTATTGGTCTGGCATCCTCTAAGTCTGAAAGTGCGAAGGAATTGTTGTTTGCACAGTATTTTCCTAGTGGAATATCTATACAGAGATGTATGTAATCCAAAGCTATCTTAAAAAGGGTGTACAAGGTGAGTGGGGTCCTTTTTCCTCATAAATGCTGATTTGAAGGTTGTGGCAAGGTAAATCTCATCTGCCCAATGGCCACTAATGTACAATTTCTTTTCAAAGGAAATATTTGAAGGGGTTCTGAAGAAGACAGATGCTGGTTATTTCAACTATGCCTTTGCTCCTTTTGGACTTAGTTTGAGGAGTATGTTAAGTAGTATATTATTTTACGATAGCCTTGTAAAGCTTATATAGTTACTTCTCTTCAGATTTTCCAGAACTATCAGGCAGGTGGCCAGCTTTGTGCATGGATTTAGCAGTACCAATCATGTTTATTGGGAAAAAATGTTGGGAATTGTGTTCTTGTGTCTCAGATATATTAAGATGTAGTAAAAAGCATTGTACAAGACACTAAAATATTGAAACTGAAAAATTGACTACTTTTTATAGTAATTAGTTTTATCACGTAGGAAAGTTTTAAGGCAGAAATAAATGTAGTGATTACCAGTGAAGATCATTTAAGTGAAGAGTGCTTAAATATGTCCACTCAGCAGCTGTTCTGGACGTAACTGCAGTACATGTTGGGATAGCTTCTGAAATTTTGAGAAATCTGCTTTTATACATACGATCTATTATATATAAATATATATCTAGACAAAATGTAGTGCAGTCACCCATTTAAAGGAGAGAGAGAAGTCAATATAAATAAAAACATGCTCTGCATATGATTTTTCTCTTCTGCATAATCCTTTTTCTTCTTCAGAGCTTTTTAGTTGGCTTAGTACATAAAACATTGCAGGCGTGTTTTTAATGGCTTGTTGTATGACATTCTGGTTATATAAATAGTAAATTATGTTTTAAAACTATTCAGTGTTTCTAACAGAGTTTTTTCTTAAATATAGTTTTATATCAAATTTAATGAGGAAACTCTTTTTTAACCCTGCTAGAGCATGTAAAATTTAAAATGTCCTTTCAGGAAAGGGTAATTTATTGCAGGCAATCTAGTAGTTTATTGTAGTCAATAGTTTATATGTAGCAGTTTTATGTGTCAAGATGCAGACAGGTTGTACCCTGTTTTGTTTCTTTGCAATATAAAAAGATGATCCAACGTAGTCTTCAAACTGGTTAGAGCCCACGTTCTCGTTTGAAAAAAGGCAGCAGTTCCTTCTTCCTTCCCTCCCTGAAAAACAGCAACAAAATCCCTCCATAGAACAGTGGAAGCCAATAAAATTGAGGGATATGGGAAAAAGTTGACTTCAAAATTTTTTATAGATTTATTCAGAAGACAGAGGCCTTTTAACTGTTTGCATGGAAGTGGATGAAGGTTGCGTTGTGTTTTGTTTTGTTTTGTTTTTGGTAGATAGAGAAGCTGTAGCAATAGGAAGAATTGTAGTTTAGAGACTGTCAGCAAGGATCTTAATTAAGCTGTGAGTTACCATCTGCTGCAGTGGCCTCACTGGTATTTGATGGTCAGGGCTTCTGCCATTCATAGGAGAAGCCGAAGTGCAGCTTGCACAGTGTCTGTGTGCTGTGTTCCACAGCAGACCAGAGCAGGAGAAATAGCATATTTATTCCTAGCAAGTAGAGTAATGTCTGTTTTGGTAACGTGTTAATACGTTCTTCAGAAAAATGAAGAATTTCATATTGTCAAGGGTCTCAGGGGTAGGTTTTCGGAGACTAGCAGCTCAAATTCTGAACTCAAAATTTTATCAACTTCATTTTTAATTGACATCTGTGTATATTATAGTAGGGATGCACTTAGAGTTCTTGTGATGAGTTGTGTGTGAGGGTGCCAACGTACAGGTTCGTGTTCATTGCTCACGTAAGGAGCATTGAGTTTCCTCTCTAGATGTCTTTACTTCCTCGTTTGCATGCATGGCCGCAGATCTGTCATTTTATGCAGGTCTTCTTTTGAACAGGTTACAAGTGCGCAGTCATCACAAAGAGCAGTTTTCTGATAACTACTTCTGACGTTTTTATCAATGAATGCAAATGAAATAGATGAGTGTGCCTGAGTAGAATCGTTATTCTCATGGCTGTACGATGAACTTCATCATCATTGTGCCTGCAGAGAAGACTCTCAAATGCAGTGACTGTTTGCCACCTTCGTACTGTGGAAGAAATAGCCCCATGACTACTATTTCAATCCTGTTGGCCTATTTACAGATTTCCGTTCATGTCTGTATTTCTGGGAAGCAGATAGTGTCTGGTATAGGGTGTGGTGTTTTCATACAATTCTGTAGAAGATAGAATGGCTTTAAGTAAAGAGATAGTGACACACATGTAGCATTTTCTTTGGTTTCTAAATGTTATGTGGAAGTTATAGGTCAGATATTGTTGGCACTTATAGGACTACTCTCTGAGAACATGGTGTTTGTAGCTGAAAGCTTTTTTTTTTTTGTTTTTACTGATTGCCAGAGATAAATCTGCAGTGATAACTGTACAGTTTATGGATGCTAGAAAAAGTGTCCAGAGAGAAATTGCACTTGACTCTGTTTTTATGTTTGCAGTAAGTTTGTCAATATTTTTTTTTTTCCTAGGCATTTTTGGGAAAATAAGGTTGAGTCAGTCAGCAATTGCATGTGTAGATTTTGGTAAATACTCCATCTTGCCTGAGGTGACACTCTTGCCATGGCATGTAGATCATTTCTTAGTAAAATTCGTAACCAGAGCATTTCACACTGGGTGCTTCATGTGCAGAAAAGAATTGTGTATAACAGATTTGCAATGGAAACTTATTAGACAGATATTTTATTTACAGATTTTCTCTAGGAAGGTGTTCAGTTAGCTACCTTTCTAGACCAAAGATACATTTAAAACAAAACACTAGTGTTTGCTTTTTATTGGCATGTCTTTGCTGTTTGTCTCTATTTTTATCTGACTGGATATATTTGTATATAGCAGAGTATTCATATGCTATTGCTAGTTAGGCCAAGTGCAATGACTGGTTTAATGGAAGCGATTCAGTCATGAGAAGAATGTGACCAAATACTTGAGTATAAAAAAAAAATCACTGAAGTTTTCTCTCTGTCTGCTTCACAGAGAAGATGAAGCCAGACTTTTCTTTGAAGGGCGTAGCGATTGGGTGAGACACAGAGCTCTGAGTAGCAACAAACAGAATTTGGATTAGATAGGGGGGAGAAAAATCACAGCGATGGTAGTCAAACATGAAAAGAGGGGCCTGGACAACTTGGAGACTCCGTTTTTAGAGCTACTTGAAACTAAATTGCTTGGAGCACTGTAGCACCAGGACCTTGATCTAAGTGGGGTTTGGGCCAAACATCCTTTGGATATCCAGTTTTACATCATCCTTATCCATACCCACAGTTACTGGCCATATAGAGAGACCATCCCAAAGCTAAGCAGTACCTTACAGCACACTGCAGTAGCTTAGTAGCTCTTGGTAAGGGCCTTATTTCTTGACTTAAAGATGGAGGAAATACTTAAAAATTAGGACACTTTTCAGTTTAGAAACTGTTTCTTCTTGTCAGGTACTAAAAGATCATCCTCACAGAGCAGCTGTTTAAAGTCCATTATCAAGTAGTTTAACTCATTTGTCAGTGACTCTTACTTTAAACACTGTCCATTAATACAAATCATTATCACCACCACTGGATAAGTCAAAAGGTTGCTAATAATAGGAGTCATTTGTCTACAGAAGGAGCTATGTTTTTAACAAGGAATCACCTTGGAATTAAAGGTATCAAAAAGGAATTGAACCTGGACAATAACACAGTCTCAACTATTATTAAGCTGCATTCTGTTTGGCATAGTAATCAAGACCACAAATAGAAGAAATGTGAGAATATAACTACGCTTTTGTACCATAACTATTCAGATAACAAGTGAATATAATTGTTCATGGCATATTTCACAAGAAGTAACAGCACTGGTGAACGTATTTTAGAGTACGAAATGTGCCTCAGTGCCAGTGGGCAGTGATTAATTTCTGAATGAATTAAGATCTTCTACTGAAGTATTTTTACTTGTAGTTCTCCACTCTGTACTCACTCTTTGCATCACCCGAAAGCAAATACTCAGACTAATGGAAAGGCAGATGATAGGTAGCAGAAGAAAGGGAAGAAAAATAAACAAAATTCTCAGACCTGTAGGTGTAATGGCACAAAGTCCACTTTGGAGAAGTTCCAGTTATAATCCTGTTCTGCTGTCTCCAGTATTTTCTCTGTCCCCCTGCAGTAATTTGGTAGTCCAGTCAGAGCACAAAAATTCTGGTTTGTGTTCGTCAATCATTGGTCTGTCATTTAGTGCAGGCCCAGTGGACAGACCCAATTTTAGCCAAGTTGTTTCAAGACATTAAAAGAATCTGACTTATTGTTGCCATGTTTTCTGCATAATTTTGATGTTTCGTTGCCTATTAAAATACTGCAGGGCTTTTTTTTTTTGTTTGTTTCAGATTTGGAAACGGATTTCAAAAAGGAGCTCACAGGCAGTAGCAAGAAACAGTGTTCTTCTGATGCCTGCCAGGGCAATCAAATAGAAAAGGTTTCTTACAAAAAAAAAAAAAAAAAAAAAAAAAAAAAGTAATGCAAAAGAAGTAGAGGATCTGATAATTCCAAGCAGTTCGCTGGAATCATTCTGACAATAAAGACTTTTATTGCACCCTGGTAGCGCCTGGGGTTTTAATTTAACACATCAATGAAAAAGCAGCATTTAAAAAAAAACAAACAAACAAAAAAAAAAAAAAAAAGAAAAACACAACAACAACCCACCACCAGCAGCAGGACTTGCTTTTATTAGTGCAATTCGTAAGAAATTAGAACATTTAATGAGAAAATCGTTAACCATGAAAAAAATGGACTGACTTAACTCGAGGAGCTTAAGTAGTGAGACTTCAATTTAGTTTGTCAGCTACTGGTAATATAAATAAAGAGTGAGTTGATCACCTCTGGAGCAGTAGGCAATTTAGCACACTTTCTTGTGATAGCTGCTGTTGGACAGACCCGCTCTCTGCCTCCTTTTCTAGCAACTCACTAGAGTCAAAAGCTAGTGGGGGAATATCAAACACTTCTCGTTTCACTCATCTCTTCAGAGGTGGTATCCTTCAGATCCAGTTCAGTTAGGCATTTAATAGAAAACAGTAAGTACTGGCTGTTACATCCATGATTGTGGTAAGCATGGTGGAATACAGCGCTTGCTTTGATGTTATTACACCTTCATTGTAAATTTAACCCTTTCATTGAAATAAGCATGTATTTCAAAGGATGTTTTTGGGCTATGTTTTTTAGAGTTGTAAAATACAACATCGCTCAGCTTTAGGATCCCAAATATTCTAGTTTTACTTCCTGTGAAAAAAGTTAGGCCAGTGCTTTTTTCTTGGCTTTTAGGTTTGGAATTTTACCTTGGCTGTGCTTGAGTTTCTTTCCAGTATACCTAGCTCTTTCAAGGAGGCTGCAGTAATTGTCAGTAGCTTAGATACTGTCAATTATGAAATTGAGTTGTTTGAGGCAGTATGGGTGTGATTAACTCTTTTGATGCCTGTCAAGGTAGAATAGAAAGAGATGCAAATGAATGTATTTATTTAATTTGCTGAGGAATTGTGCATTATTTGGTTTGCTTATTTATTCCTCCTTGTCTTTCAGTGAGTCAGCAGCTGATAAACCGCATTGATCAGTTTCTGGAACATAAAAGTTCACAGTACTACATGAAAGGGATCAATTGTATCAGAGTTTTCAGAGAGGAGTCCATAAAGGTAATGTTAATATGTGAAAACTCTTCCAAATTGAAGATATGATGGGCCTATTTGCTATATTGAAAACATGGTAATTTATTGCTACAGGAGAAGTAGATTAAAAAGATTTTAATCACTTATACTGTTTGAAAGTTTAGAAATATATTGCCATTTGTGTTTCTTTATTCTTGACTTGAATAAGGACTAGATTCTGTGGTGTTACACACTGTTATTTTTGTTCTTTGAAACATAAAATCACAAGGCCTGTGGCCTGATGTTTAAAAAAGAAAAATATGCTATTGCACAAAGTTCTATTAAAACAAGTTTCAAAAAGCTACAGAGATTTGTAGTTCTGTTTTTTGTGGCTCGCTTTTCCTTAGAACTCTTGGTTCTAGTAGAATTAAAATGTGTAATGATTTATGCTCACCGTTTTATATGACTTCATGAAGAATTAACGTTTGCAGCTATTTCCATATTGCCCTGTAATCATGGCTGTTATTTTTTCAGCTGTCCAAGGTGCGGTGCTTTAATGATTTTCTGCAGGCCCTGAAATCAAAGGTGGAAGACAAAGCCTTAGTTGATTTCTGGGAGATTGTGGTACAAGGTATGATGGCATTTCACTTTTTAAAGTATTTCTACTTTTATTATTCGTTATGTAGGACAAAACCTTATGTTAGCAATGGGACACTGAAACTAAACCTAGAGCAACATTTTGATCTAGGTCATTCCCGCAGCCTCCGTAAAAAGGAAAAAAAACTAAACAATCACAACAGCAACATCCATTTCTTTCACATTACAGCTTCCTTTTTTTGTCCTAATTGTTTCCTACCAGTGTCTTGCCGAGTCGTGTTAAAATAGTAAACGAATTGTGTAAGAAAAGAGACAAATTAAATGTCACAAGGTAAGGAGAACGAGATAGGATTTCAGGTGAATTTGAAGATAAGTGGAAAAACTTGTGCAGCTTATATATAAAAAGATGCTTCCAAATTAAGCCTCAAAAAAGGCATGAATAACATTGAAATATGTCACTGATTGTTTTCTATTTAAGCAACTTGAAGAACCAAATATGTGGTAATATGACACCTACCTATGATTAAACTGGGAGATACAGGGCAATGCAATTCCAAAAGAGCTTCAGAGACTACGCAAGTGATAAATAAAGGAACATTTTCACAAATATGAAACATGGTGGGCTATAAAAAACATCTTTTACATCATACTCTTGTTTTTAATTGGAATCAGTGCTAGGAAAATCTGTTAAATGCCTAACTGTGTATTTAAGGGTGCATGCTATAAAATGCAATTATATGCTTTTATATAGCACCTCTCAAAATGAAGGACTCCAGACTGTGTTTAATGCCTGCTTTATCTAACTATTTCAAAAATTTCAAAATATAGGATGGGAATTTGTTTATTAACCAAAACCAACAGCACAAGGCAACTCTCAAAGGCTATTGTAGGGTACTGTCTCTGAACAAATCTGAAGAGGGGAAAAAACCAAAACACACAAAAAAAAAAAAAAAACCTTTGGAAGTAGGAAACTTGGATCTTTTTAAGTCATGCTTAGAATACTGTTTTAATATTTTTAGTTGGTTCAAACCAGAGTTTTCAACAAACTGGACTATATTTCTCAGAAAATAATTCACAAATACTAACAGGGATGATATTTTCATACAAAGCAGATTATCTTCTGAGAAGATGATAAAATCATGATGCTTTATGGATAATCCAATGAGCTGGTCTTGCTGAGTAGCTGAAATTGCTTTTCATTTGCTGCTATCAAAAGCAGAAGTCCTGTTTTCCCTGCTTCTTGTGACATAACACATGCCCTTTTTTTTCCTCTAAATGTGGCATTGGGCCTTGTTATGTGCCACTGCAATCACCGAGAGGATGGATGTGAGTTAATGAGTTAGTGATTCTTGGAGCAGGAGCAAGGCAGATCTATTTGATAAGCTCACTCATCTCGTGAAACCCTGCTGTGTAGCTCTGTGGGCATGTTAAGGTGGCATTAAACTTGTGATGCTGCTAAACCTTTCTGAACCTACTGTTCTTTCCTCTCACACCCACAGATTCTTAATTTGGCAACAAGCATTTGTGTAGCCAAGTGATGGCTAGATTGGGAAAATAATTGGGATGAAAAGTAATTGAGTGTTTTTCTTTTGTTTTTGTGGGTCACTGCACAGGATGGTGGTGCAGACACAACCAGGGCAGGACCAGCACTTTGGTGTAGTCATTCTGTAGAACCACAGCATCAGTGTTTGTATGGTAGGAGTTAATTTTTGTAAGGCTGTTAAGGACTGAAGAGCATGCTGTGAATGACTAAAAGTGTAATTTCTGATAGATTTTCAGCATTTCATCTGTGATCTATGATTTCAGTGTCTCATTAGTTTGATTGTCATAATATTAACAGTTTCCTAAATGGATACTTCCACAAGCTTATGAATATTCTCATTAATTTATTTTTATATCATAGTTGACTCATTTATGCAAGTCACATCTTCCTTTGAGCGATATTTTTTTATTTTTGGTGGTGGTGATGATGACACATTGAGAAGTTGAAATTTGGAGGACTTATTTCATTTCTAATGTTAAGTCTGGTTTTGGGAAGCCTTCTAATGATACTTTTATATCTTTTATTTTTTTAGACAGAATTTCTTTGATCACTAAAGATGAAGCAGAGGGAAGTTCTGTGACTAGTGAAGAAGCTGAAAAGGTATCATTTTTTAATGAGCATCTATTTGTGTAGAGCCCTTGCTGTGGAACAGAAAATTCTTTATGATGTGTATAAATCTTTAGGTGAATGAAATAGGATCCTTATGAAGGAAGAATTATTGTCCTTTTGCTGTAGAATTAATAATACCCTATTCGAGAGCAAAAATAATTCCATAGCATGTACCACAGCATTATATTTTAATTGGTCTTTAGAAAGTAGCATGTACATCATTATCTGAAAATATCCTTTCTGAAGAACAGGAATTTCAGGAGCTCAGTTTAATGGAACAGCAATAAATTTTATATGCAAGATTGCTATTTGAACTTTGTATAAAGAGCTGTGATCTCGTTGTTAACATGCTAGTTCAAAAATCAGGATTTTTTCTGGTCTAAAAGCTTTGCTAACTCTAGCAAAATAAAGCTGTCATAGCTTGTTTTCATCATATATGCAGTGATAGCAGTAATTTCTACTTTACTGAGGTCTTGTGGATTGGACGTCATGGATTATGCTATTATTATTGGTGGTCATATTGGCTTCTTTCAGAAAAAGAAATTTGGGGTATTTGCAGGTATTCTTCCTACAGAAATAAAGCATTTCAGTAACTGCAGTGATGAATGAAGGATTCTGCAGTTACAGAGGAGTGACTTCTAAAAGACAGAATGGTGCCTGTTTGAAAGAAGATATAATTCAGATTTGCTGTCAAAAATTGTGTTTGGATAGAGAGGATAAGACGGGCATTTTTGTATCAGGCTGCTACTTGCTATATGACTTTGAAGGGTTTAGAAGAAGGGAAGTCTCAGTATTACAGACCCCTCAATGTAAGCGTAGGTAAAATCCTTCTACTTTGCAAAGAAGCAGCTTTGTTAAAAGATGCTATATTGATTTTTACAACTTCTGGGCCTTACATTAGCAATAACAAGGGGCTTGAAGTAGGTTCTCCATGAATGAATTAAAGAGTAGGTATGAAGTTTTATTTTAGAAACTGTTTTTTAATCTGTAACAATTTATCTCGAGGTAAAGAAGACGAATGAAAATCTAAACAAGCTCCTAAGAACCCCAAATCTAAACTCATATACAGAGTGCAAATGTCAGAGTGACTTTTTGTTGTACGCATGAAGGACCTACTGGTTGTTTCTCATCATGCATAACTGTATAGAACATTCTTCTGTTCTTTAAAACCAGCAGTTTTAAAGAATATCAGGTTTTGTTACATATTCTGAGTGCTATGAGTTTACTTTGAAACTTCACAGGAGCATTTGTTTCTTGAATTTCACTTTTTAGTCTGAAACTGTCATTGGTGTTCAAAATGTGATAAAGCTGCATGAAATAGCCTCTATTCCTGAAGGAAATCTCTACTAGCCATAAAGACCTTACAGAGCACAGATCTCTGAACTATGATCTTATGGTGGCTAAGAAATACTGTGTCTGCATAGGAATGCAGCAGAAATTATGAAGAGTAGCAAGGAGCAGAGTTAGAGCTGTCAGGCTAAGCTGGAACAAAACATTGTAGACTGACTTTAGAAGGACTTTTCTTTTTAACATCATCCTGCAGTCAGCCAGGTGTTGCAATAAAGGAAGAAATTCTTTTGTGATTGATTGAAGGTCTTGTGACAGCCATAACTTCCCTTTAAAGTAAGGGAATAACAAAGATTGCATGGAGTCAGCTCTGGGCTGCTGAGAGTGCAAGAGTTCGCTAATGTGACAGATAACCTTGCATTTCAGAATAAATGGCTTGCATCCCTCTGCTTAACTAGGCTGTTGGCAGTCCCAGTTATTTACTAGATAACCTCCCCACTCTCCAGAGCCAAAACCAGAACCCTTAAGGAACTGTCATTTTCTGTCAAGGGTTTGTATGACTTTTAACATATGAAACTGGAAGACTGTATGTTGTTGGAATAAGTTCTAGAGAGATTGAAGTTTTGTCTTCAGTTTATGAGGCTGATATTATGTCTAGTCTTGGTCTAGTTAAACTGTGCTGCAAATTTGCTGTGGCGTGTGAAGGCAGCGTTTTCCTAGATCTACAGCAGATTGCTAAAAAGGTTTATTTGTTTTCTATAATGAAGGCCAAAACCTTCATTAAAGGGTTATACTGGATCTTTTAAAATATCATGTATAAGATTAAATTTTTCTTCACCTCTGTAATAGGTCAAATGCTCATAATTCCAAGCTTGTAGGTCCAGGGATTCACTGTCAGTGTGGTCTTCTGTGATACAGAAGCCTTTGAAATCTTTTCTCGTATGTGAAGGTCACTAGCTGGTAGCTTTTTCAGGTGTGTATTGGATATAAGGCTCATAGTTCATAGAATTACTGTTCTGTAATAAAAACTTTAAAGGCTGTTTATTAGAGAGGTAAGGTAAAGTTTTTTTGCTTTTTTTTTTGTTTGTTTTGGTTGAGCTAGGTTATCTGTGCATGTTTTCCTTTCTTCATATCATTGAGAAAAATAGTTCTGTGTAGGCTTTTTTTAACCCTGTGATAGTAGTACACTCTTTTTAGAGTGTAAGGATGATAGGTTAAAAAAGCAGCAAAGTCAAGTGCTTTTGGTGATTAATTTGGGAAAGATAATGGATTTCAACACAACTAGTACATACATGTATAATCTGTTTTTGCATTAATGCAAAACAGATTTTGTTTAAAAAAAAAAAAAGTTTTAAATGTATAGAATTTGATGAAAACTTCCGGTTACAAATTTTCATCCTGTATTTCTGTAGCTTTTGACTTCACCTAATTTAGTGCTAGAAAGCTAATTTTGAAAGCTTCAAAAATGTGCTACTTTTTGGAAATATCATTTGACTCTTAATTAAGTGCGTAAAATGAAATTTGGTTTGGCATAAAATGCCTTTCAGAGCTGACAGTGTCACTAGCTTTTAGTTTCATAATACGTGCTTTGTATTACTACTAGATTGAGAACTTTTCCAGCAAAAAAGACAGACAGGCATGCGACATCTTAAAATTCTAATTTGTTCCATCCTTGTTAGTGCAGCTACAAAACTTGTAAGGTAAGATGAAGTTAACATTAAAACATGAGTGGTGTCTGCGCAGCAAGTTTTCTGCAGCACTCTAGGTTATTGCTCTTCAGGATGTAGAAAAGATTTGACCTTTGGCTAATGAGACAACGAGGCAGACATTGTCTGTATCCTTCATCTTTGGTGTTAACCAAATGCAATATATTTGCTTTTCGTCCTATTGGATGTTTTATTTGGTTCTTTCCTACAACATTAATTTATTGATGCTTTACCTAGCAGAGGGAGCTGGAGAGAATGCCTTTTCCAGTGATTCAAACTGTGAACTCAGGCATTAAAGCATTAGATCACATCTTGATATGATGGGAGAATGTGGCAGGCAACTTCTCGGTGTTTTACCCCCTGTCTAAAGCTGACACTGCTCTAGAACAGGATCAGAACCGTTTAAGTAAAATAACATTTAAGCTTTTTACAGTCCAAGTACGTTGTCTTGGAGATGAGTAGCACTGATAGGGATCCCAGGGCCTTTTACATGACCTCCACGTCTGTAAAAGCTAAGTCCTCAGATAAACAGTAATTTGCTTTCAGAAACCAGTTGTTTCCACAGAAAAGAAAAATGTTACCTGAGCTCAAAACCAATATTCATAGCCTGTTTAATATCATTATTTTGTAACCAGAGATTTTCTATTTTCTATCCTGTTAAAGAGGCTACAACTAAAACTTGTAGACAACTGGACACTTTTCAGGAGGCACATATTTGTATTGTTTTTTTTACTATTATAGCTAAATTACTATTTTTTTTCCACTGTTAGGTTAAAATAAAAATAATTTGTAGGTGGTTGTACTCCAGATATTGTCTGTGTGTTTGATTTCAGTAGTTACAGTATCTAAGCAAGTTAGCTTTATCTTCTGTTTATTGATGCTGTGCTTTAAATGAAGGGCATATGGTGTGTTTGTATCAGCAGCTACTGCAAAAGAATTTTACATAATGACTGTTCTATTTTTAAAGACCAGCATTCGAACCATCTTGCATGTTTGAGAGTGTTTTTTAAATTCATGTCTTTGTTCATCTATTAAATGTTCATTGAATTAAGAGAAAAGCTTCTACTGAGTTCCACACAGAACTAGGTTGTCATACTTAAGGTCTTTACTAACCAAGTTGTTAATCAACTTACATATGTATTAATACTAATAGGGACAATTTTTTTGTCCCCGTCCTGGCAGCTTGTAGCTACGTGTGATATTGCTTTTAAAATTACCCTTTTAAGAACATAAAAATGGCCATACTCTGAACAAAATTTCCATCTAGCCCATGGCTCCAGCCACTGACATCTCAAGTATTTCCTGTGCTTGAGGCTGTTTCTTTGGACTTCAAAGTATTTCTCTCCTATGAACTTTCCCCATCTACTCTGAGACTAAGTACTAATATTTGCAGCATCCTTACTAAATAGCATTCTGCAGCTTAACTGTGCATTGTCTGAAGAACCACATTCTTTGTCAATTTTTAACAATCTGCTATAAAATCCCTTAAAAGCAAGACTTAGGAAATTCCCTGTTTTTGTTTTTGTGTGGTTTTGAAAGGTGGAAACCAGAATGGACTTACTGATAATTTTTCATTATAGGCAGATTAGTTTTGATATGGAAAGGACAAGTTCTGTCCACAGAATCACAGAATTGTCTAGGTTGGAAGTGACCTCAAGATCGAGTCCAACCTCTGACCTAACACTAACAAGTTCTCCACTAAATATCACTAAGTTCATTTAACATTGAGTCAGAGTTTCATCAGTCTAACGTAAGATAACTTGTATTTTCAGTTCTTGGCTCCGAAAGAAAAGAAAAATGAACCTCTGCCTGCTACAGATGAAGGTGGTGATGTTGATGACTTGGTGAGTACAATAAAGACATGATGTGGCTGTAGAATTCAGTTATAGGTGAAAGTTGCAGTAAGAAAGAGCTTCTTAAAGCAGTAGATCACATGTCTTAGAAAACACCTCAGGGAACTGAGTCAGAAAAGAGCCATGTGAAATTGTTTGTTTACTATTGTAAAACACAACCAGATGTGTAATTTTATGATGGCAAATAGAAGGCTGTGTAGTAACATGGGTGTTTACATAGATTAGTCCTGTCCTCTTGTGTATTTAAAAGACCCAATGAGGCTGCGTGTTTGATAGATTATAATTTACTATAATAGCAATAGCGTTTAACAAAGCTTGTAGATCTAGAACAGCTATTTATGTGGGTTGAAACCTAAAAGTCATTTAAAATTAAAAGATGCTTTAATCTTCTCAGTTAACCTTCTTTTATACTAACTTGCTTAAATTCAAGGATTTCAAGAGGGTTTTTTTAATAAACATTTTAGCCATTTCTGTACAGGATGAGTCATTACAAATCTGTCTCTGAAGCTTAAATTGATGGTGTAGACAGTTCTAATGAAGTTTCAATAGCAGGCATATTTTTACTTTTGGACTGTACTTCTTTTTTTAAGTCTCCAAATTGCACATATGATTATGCGAAGATGAGATTTAAGGTTTGTTTTTGTACTTTTAGTGTTAAGTTCCATGTGGTCCACTTATGTTGAATTTCTTATGTTGGAATCCTTATAAGGATTTCTGAATTTGCTTTATTTTCTAAGCAGTAAACACAAGAAATTACTTGAATTCAATACCTCTTCTTCTAAATCTGTTGCTTCTGTTTGCAGCTGGACATGATGTGACTGCATGATACATTGGGATTGAATAAACGAAGTTATGGAAGAAATCTCCCTGTAAGATGGCACACAAATAGGATGCTAATGAGAAGACTGTATAGCCATCTTTATTTTTCTCAAATGAGAGCAGAAGTCCAAGACATTTTCAGTTGGTGTAAATGTCATCTGACTTTTTAAAACTAGAACAGAGGATTGATATCTTTAAGGGGTCTCTCTTTTTTTCTTTAGCACAGAGAACCTGGTTTATCTGTGGAACTGCTTCTAGTTAAACGCCACTAAATTTAATGAGAGCCTGTGTTTGTGCCTGAAATTCTTGTTATATTCCCTGAGAAGGAAGACAGAAATGTCACAGTGAGGTTACCAGGTAATATAGAATCTTTAGTGGACGTAACTCCATAGCATTATTGCTGCAGAAGGAGAAAGATTGTATTTTCATTCTTTTTCCCTGCAGAGAGGAAAAAAAAGGGGGGGGGGGTATTGAAAAAATTCTAGGCCAGGGATTCACAAAGTAATGGTTTGAAATGAACAAAATGAACAGCAGAAGCTAAAACATACAACAAAGCCAAGTGTACTGATCTTGTGACGCTGTACCCAAATCAACAATTGTGGTCATCTTTCTGTGCTCCAAGTTCTCTTTCATGTCAGCTCAACAGCAGAGTTAAAGATCCTCAAAATTATTATTTTTTTTAAAGACTTTTACCTGTGATTCCTGTAGTACTCCTGGTGCTAAAAGGATAAAAGACTCTGTTATATACCTATTTAATACAATGCTGGTAATGCAGAACAGAGGAATACGTGAAAGCTGTACACTGACACTTGTGATAGATAACTGGTGATAGTTAACATTGGTAACCGAAATGGTGTACTAGCTACACAAAGCAATCCAAAGTTGTCAAATACTGCTTAGAAAGAGATACTCAAATTTGATTTACAGATCTGAAGAGAAACTAATGACAGCTTCACAGATGCTTGTTACAGCCAGATTAATTCCTTTAAAAGCTGTTCTTTATTATTGCAAATGTATAAAAGTACTGTGCAAAGTGGTGGTAGTATCATATAAAAAAAATCATAAGCTAAATTAAAAGATGTTTTGGAATATCTGCCCTTTATACTGAACAGCTCCTGTGTGTGAAACAGCAATTGCTTTTCCCCACATTTCCCTACACAGAGACTTGCTCTCTTCTTTCTTTTGTCTTATCTTGATTGAGTTCATGCAGACTTTGAAGAGATCTCTCAAGTGCAGAAGGCAGGCAGTAGGTAACGTTTCCAGGCCTTTAGATCATTTGTGTCATGCGAAGTTATTTTTCTGAATAGTAAATAAGAAATTGTTGGTAACTCCATGGTTTTGACCATCTATTTTTAGGCTGATTTATGGAGTGTAACACTGGTGTTTTTTATTTTTTTTTAATTAGTTTGATTAATAAAATACTTAATGGATTGCTTTTGTTTTCTTTGTAACCATGTTTGCTAAAGTCAGATCATTAACTACCTATGCAGTACCTAGGTGAGACTACTGAAAAACCCTTTTCCAGGCATACAGTGAAAACATCGAACATTGAAAGCCTTCCACAGGAGTTGAATGTAATTACTTTTTCAATATTTTACAAACACGAAACTTCACAACACATCCAATAAATTCATTTTTATTATTTTGCAGAGATAAGTCTTGGTCAAGACTGGACAAGACATTTTGCAATCAAAACAAGGATTAGAGCTTTCAATTTCTTCTGAACTAGTTGGCCACATTTTTAGAGTGTATTGTTTCTGTCAAGCAATAAGCATTTAGGAGTGTGCAGAGTATTTCATATGTCTTCTTGATGCCTATAAAGCACATTTAGGCTCAGTATAGTAACTGAGTTGATAGGACTGAAGAGGGCAATGGGAATTTGAATTGTAGTTAAATTAAGTGAAAGTGAATTCTCAGAAGGCAAGCAAAATATCTTTAATTCTGCCCAGCCTTCCAGGCATCAGTCATCAGAAGCTTGCGATATGCATTAGTGAGAGTTGATCAGATAGCAACCTGATTTTATACTTGTTCTGTGCCAAAGAATCAGCTTTCAACTGAAAAAGTTAAATGACTGGAAGATATCTTCCACTCAGTCTATGCTCACATTTTCAGTTATGAATTCTGACATAGTTACTTACTGTTTTACGCTGAAGATGCTCATTCTGAATTGCAATACTGACCAGTCTTCAAAACTTCAAAAGCAATAGAGCTGTTAGTCATCCACTCAAAACCAAACATGCAGAAAACACCATGCAAATCTCTTGCAAGCAGTGTAACATTCCCTGTCCTGTACTTCATAGCTGTAGGAATTATCAAGGCATCTTCCTAAAAAAGAGATAATGGCTGTGACTTTTGTTTTATGTTACCGAATTATTTTTTCTTGGAAGGAGTAGTTCTGGAAAGTTCTGGTAATAATAATAATATGGGACAACAACCTTGGTTGGCTTTTTTTTTTTGGCCAAAAGATCAAAACTTGTGATTGTGTTGCGTCTTTGTTACCTACCACTCTGATATGACTTTAACTTAATGGACAGTATCAGTCAGCTTCAACGGGGAGGCAGTGATTTCAGTATGATATAACTAAAAAAAGGTTTTATGAAAGTTAATGCTATGAAGAGGTGGAAGAGAAAGAAATGAAATTCTCAGCCTTTATTCCCTGTTTGGCTGGCCTTACAGCTGAGAGTATCAGCTAGCAGGCTAATCATCACGTTGCATCAGCAGTATCATAAGTTGCCTACTCTGCAGGTCCTCTCCTCCTTCTTTCCCCAATTAGATGAGGATCTTGGACTCGAAAAGATATTTTGCAGGGTGGACTTTGGGAAGTGGAAAGTATTCAGAGGTATTAAACCAGGAGGTGTAATGAGTATGGGAGGGAGCTGGGGGTGCAGCCTGGAACTGTGAATACAGAAAGGACAACAGAGTGTTTTTGGGAGCCACAGAGGCAAAGCAAGGTTCTTCCAGTAGCAGTGTAGGAGGAATGGGACATGAATGTATTAGCAACCAGGCTTATATTAGTTCTGCTGTTAATGAAACAGGTTGCTCTGTCACTGAGGAGTGGGGTCTGCTGACTCTGTAATGCACTTCTTGTCTTGCTTTCTTTATTCAGTGCTCAGAAATCCATTTTGTGCTCACAGACAGTTGTGAAAATTTCACACAAAGTATGACACATGCTATCAAAGCACCCCCAATGGGAGGAGATCCTATACTAGCGCACTATGGTCACTTGGTTGCAGGGGTAGATTTTCTTCTTCTTGACTTCTGTGATGCCTTCTAGGCCTGTGTTTCTAAATTATTTGAAGAACTACTGCCTAGAAAAGAACGGTTGTCTTTGCAAGTCCCACCAATGGCAAGGTGCTGGTCAGTGAAGACACTGACTTCTGCAAGAGGTTGCTTGTCCTTTTAGATGGTGTTTATGTATGTAGCATATCTGTGCACTGTTTGAAAGGCAGAGTTGTCCCTCGGGTGAGCTAAATGTCCTGCCAAGCAGCTTTGGGAGAAACTCTGTATCAGCTTGGGCTCTTTTTTTTTTTTTTTTTTTTTTTGTAGCTATTGAACCTGAAACTTTAGAGGAATAGATTACCATATAATAAGAAAAAAAATAGCTGAAACTTTCTTTTGTAGTACTGTCATAGTCACATATGAAGAACTAAAATACATGTATTAAGAGGTCAAAGCATGTTTTTTTTAACCTGTTACCCTTCACAAAGGATGAACAAACTCTGAACTCCACATAAAAATTTGGCATAGAGGCAGAGGTACTTTGTCCTTCCTGTACAAGGAACTTAGAAAACATTTGAATATATTTTAGGTTAAAGTTTAACCATATTCACAGAATTACAGAATCATCTAGGTTGGAAGAGACCTCCAAGATCATCGAGTCCAACCTCTGACCTAACATTAACAAGTCCTCCACTAAACCATATCACTAAGCTATTTTTCCATGTAGGAAGCTTTAAGCTGAAAAATTAGTTCTCCAACCTGCCCTCACCCCCATGTTTTACTGTATTGGAATAGTGCTTACATTTATGAAAATGAGAGAACTAAACAAGAACTAGAAAACCTGTCCCTTTCTCTAGTTTTTACAGACCAGACGTAATTTCAGTGCATCTCTGAGCTGAATGTCTTAAAATAGTCCCTTCACTCACCTGACTTTTTCAGCGTATGCTTACAGTGCTTCACTGATTTAATTTGGACAGAAATTAATCTGCTGCTTCTTCCCAGTAACTTTGTGAAGCCAACAGAACTAAGACCGTGCAGTGAATCCTGTTCCTTCTGTGCCTCACCATACACTTCTCAGCTTTTGACTGTCAAAAGTATCTCCTTTACCAGCAGCGTGGAGTACTCACAGATGAGCTGTCAGAAAGAACCTCCTTTATTTACCTCCTTTTTTTTTTTTTTTTTTTTTTTTTTCCTGTGGTATGTTGCTCAAGGTAGAGATGAGCCGAGCTTGGCTCCATGCTCAGAGGCACGCTGACAAACAAGTAGCTTTACAAAACAAAAGGAATAGCTCCACTCCTGGTAGCCTAAACACACATGCTCTGTGTGAATAAGAGAATCTGCTTTTTGCTGTTACCAAATAAGGAATTATTTCACAGCACTGAAATGTACGTGAATTTGGTCCTATGTACATTTGCTGAGGGTACTAATTCTTAGGACCCCTGTGTATACACCAAGTCATCTGTATGAACTCAGGTACTGGAAAGTTTTGGAAGACTGTGATGGAATTGGTAGGTTGACCATAGAAATACTTTTGATGTTGTTTTCAATGTATCAAGCCAAAGGGTTTTTTCTTCTTATTTTTACTCAATTCTAATCCTGTCTTACGCTTTCTTCCTATTTTGATGGGCAGTAATAGCTAGTAATAACTGTCATTTCCTCTTCCTTCAGAAGGGAGCTTTCAAGATATAACAGAAAGCAGAAATATCTCCAGTGTGGGCTATAGCTAGAAACATTTTCTATCTGCTGTCTGAGACAACGCATAAAGGGAGCACAAGCCCCTGAGGAGACCAACTGTGATGCAGATACTTTTGCCTGAAGCATGTGGATCAGAAATAATGCTAGGTAAAATAAGGTAAAGTAGCTGTAAGCACCTGATTGTTGGGAGTTTTATATGGGTTGGATGTGTGAGAATTCCTTTGCCAGCTTGCTAATGCCGGTAGTCAAATTATAAATGCTCTCTCCCCATGGAGTAAGGTACATCCATAATGTGAAGAAATAGCATATAGACCTCTGCACTTTGGTGGATTTTCCCAAGAATTACAGCAGCTTTATCAGAATTCTTAGGGACCCTTTACTTACCAACAAAAGAGGGGAAAAGGTTTTTTAATTTGGTCCCAAGCAGGCCAGTATGGAAAGCCCTAATCTGAATGCATAAGAGTTGACCCAAAGTTTTTCCCTCTCATCCCTTAACACGGTGTGTGAATCCTATGTGAATTTCATCTTCTAGTCCTTAGCCTTCCGGAATTCCCATGGAATGACACATCTCTGTGGATAAATATCCTACAGAGGATAAAAAATAAAAATTTTTCATCTTAGCAAAGCTGAGATGAAAAATTACATGACCCTCTTTGTCAGTGATTTGGGATGTAGGTTATTCACCCTAGTGTACCCTCACAATGAGTCCTTTAATACTCTGTCCAATTTTAATGGATATTCCCCGTTTCACAGTCCCTTCTGTACACTGTAAACCTACCTGACTGACTTGGATCTTGGGACAAACAGAACCCCAGTGGAAATGGTCATTGTGATTTGGAGCATCTCTGTTGCTGGGTGTCCACCTTGAATTTTTTTCTTAGGGAGTGGTTTCCAGCTATTATCAAGTGTAATAATTCTATGTTTGAGCCCATCCCCAAGGTTTGGAAGTCTGTTTGCTGCCCAGGAAGAATGTAACATTAGCAATATCGATGCATCTTTTACCAAATTGTGCTGGGTAGTGTAAAAATTTATGTATCACCAGAGTCTCACCTTGGATCAACGTTCTGATTCTCTAGAAGCTAGGCTTGCTGCTTCACTTCATTGTCTTGTTGGAGGTTTTAACAAGGATAACAACCAGTGTTTTCAAGAAGTCTGTGGATCTATTAAGACAGATCAAAACGGATGATTTGCAACTTGGTGAGATTTGGTGGTCAGGCTTCTTAGAAGATCAAGGAGGTACTCTGCACAGGGTGTTTTCTGTAACAGGCAGAATCTTTGAGTGATGTAGGCAATATTCAGTCAGCCTGAAGGTTGAAGAATCAGAGAAACAGCTTGTGTGTCCATTAGCTTTAGTAAAAACAAACCAAAAAAAATGACGTGCTTCATAAGAAGGCATGATGGCTGCTCGTCTGATTCACTCTTGGGGGACAGCAACAGCAGGATTACTGCCAAAGACCCGTCTGGGGCCACTTATACAACCTGTCTGCCTCTTGATTACCTTTCCTTTTCAAATGGGGAAGTTGATTACTCATGCTGTCTTGTAGAGAAGGTAGTTGAAGGAGTTTTGAGAGACCTGGGTTGAATAAAGACTTCATATAGAGAGGATATGTGAGTGCAAAAGGTTAGTGGAGAAAGAGTTGGGGGGGGGAGGAAATGAAGACAAAAAGCAAGTTATCGTGGTGCTCCCTGGGAGATGAGGAGAACACGATCATTAGTCTTGAGAAGTGGAGCAGAGGGAATTCCAGTAAGTGTCTCGCAGGCAGCAGGAATATATGCGAGGCAGACATTAAACAGACAAGACCAAGGTATTATTGAGAAATAACAATCAGTTACTTCCCTTAATGACTTTGAAAAGCAAGGAGAGGAAACAGATGAGGTTTCAAAGCTTATTATGAGGAGGGATAGGCTTGCTATATCTCTTTCACAATCCAGAAAGAGTGAGCTATTTTACACAATGAACATCTACTTAGTCTTCTCCCGGACGCACATTGACCTATTTAAAAATGCAAATAGTTACAAAGTTCCCTTCAGGCAGTGACAAAATCATTGTAGGAGGAATAGAGTTAACCCAGAAAGACGATGTAATGTAATTGGGTTGTAGCTTGTCCAGGAGAGATTTTTTCTGCAATCCTCAGAAGATGGGAGTGATAGAGGCTTTGGCATTTGAATGACTCTCAGCTCTAGGTTTACCCATGAAATTGTGTATAATCCCCATTAACCCGATGCTGATGATGACTCAGATATCCTCCATCACACAGCAGTTCTGATATTTGAAAGAACAAATGTGAAGAGAGAAAAGCGTGCAGGAATGACCATTTTTTACAACAGGTCTCTGTAACTTGAAAGACAAGAGGTGTGATGCATACCCAGGGAGATTTTCTGTGGGGTAAAGAAAATAAAAAAGCAGGTTCCAGCTACATGAAAAAAGCCTGTGTTGGGTCCTTAAAGGTAATCGTCTCTTTCTCTTAAGTTTCACTGCTGAAGATTTTGTGAAGGAATTCAATGTGATGGGATCTGGTCTTTACATTTCCAGTATGCATTCCTAAAAATGACTCTAGGCCAGACTGTGAATGGTTCCAGACTAGTACAAAAACCGTGGAAGCAGTGGAACAAAAAAAAAAATAAGCAATTGTGATTCTCTTGCTTGCTACAGAATAACCAGAAATGATGGGTGCAATTCTGTATTTTGCTCGGTTTTAGAGAAACAACCAACTCCACCTCCCATATCCTAGAAGAGCAGATGAATCTGAAGATAATTTATCCACGTTTGCAGTCTTCATTGTACAAAAATATCTGTGAAGATTTCCCGTGTGCCCTCAGAGGTGATGTGAAACCCTCTGTCAGGGCACATGTTACAACTGCGTTGCACCACAGTTATCTTGGGCATCTTCCCCCTCCCCTACGTAGCATTCATTCACAGAGAAGACTGAGAAAGACACAAAGGCAGTATCACCAGCTATGCCCAGAATTTGCAGCCCAGTTGCTCCCGTTCAAAATGCTCTGGCATCAGTGTTCAGGGAAGCTTGGGCAACTGCTTTGAATTCTATTCCGCTGCACTTGTGTTGGCATTTGGGGGGTACCCAGCAGTCCAGCTGCGTCTGTGGAGCACAATCCCTCTCCTATATGCAAGGGGATTGGGAAAGGAGGAAAAGTGAAAGGTAACTTCAACCACATACATGCAGGGATCACAAATTAACTGAAAAAATAGTGTTTCAAGACAAGGAGGGAAGAAGTTGATAAGAAGGGAAGGAATTGAATAGATGAGGGCATAATATTTACTATAAGTAGGCAAATCATTTAAGCAAGTACGTCCCCCTTAAGATTCATCTAAATGGATGCACTCAGGCCCTAAGGAGTACAGTACTGCAGAAAATAAAAATAAAAAAAATAAAAAAGCTTTCTTGGATTTTGTGTGTCTTTCAAGATTTAGCTGTATGTCATCAACTCAAAATACTACTTGGTGACGGAGAAGTCTTGTAGCTGCTATGCATGGGGCTTGTCAATATTTGCAATGTATAAACCAGTCTGTATTAATGCACATTAGCTGTTTGTAGATAACACCCGTCTGTCCTAGAGCTGCAGTCCTTTAATGGGATGCTTTTAACAACGATTACCCAGCTTGGATTGCTTGCTAAGGGCATTTTGCATAGAAGCAACGACGTAAAGCTCCACAGTTTCTGTAGTCCATCAGTCTTTTCCTAAATGGGCCATACAGCTCCATTGTCCTGCATTTGTCCACTTGGCTAATTCAAGGCGAGATTGTCCCTTCTGCTGGTATTGCTGTAGAAACCCTAAAAGGTGTAGATGGCTTGTCTGTATGCAGGTATGGGGATCCACGGTCAGGGTATCAGAGCCGAGGAATCCTCTAGCAATAGGTGGGTTATACCTTTTCCCTGTCTTTGTGTCTTCCTCTAATTTGGAGGTAAGGAACAATGAATGGTTTATGAGGTGCCATACCATAGGCTTAAGTGTATGATTTTTTTTTTATTTTTTTTTTTTTTACTGGTGTCCTGAGATTATTAACAGGCTGATTTGCTGACCGGTTGACTGTTAACACCAAGGAATTAAATGCGTATTTTACATTTGCTAACAGAGCCCAGAGATGCATTCTTACTTCTCTCAAGCTCAGTGTACCTTTGGGCACAAAATGTGCTCCCAGACTTAGCCTCTTGCACGTGATTGATATTCAGCTTGATGTTATTTCTCTGTGAGATTTGAAAGGAAAGACAGTGCTTTGAGTGACAGTGGCTTTGCTGGTTGGTGTTTGAACAGCTCTGGGCTTTAATGTGAAGAGACAGGGAAATACCATCACTGTGGGGTGGGAGTAACCTGGTCCAGCCCTGTTTGCTGGGAACCTCTGATGTTTTCTCTGTTCTCCCTTGCCATTGCCCTGTGCCTGTTACCTGTTTGCTATTGTCAGCATGTTAGGCCCCTTGCACGGTAGCTGTCACACTGCTTCTGCCTGGACGTGAATCTCTTGCCTCTGAGAATGCAGAGCTCCTCTAAGCCCTGGTCTGGGGGAGAAGTAGTGTGAGCCCTAATTTTTAAAGGTGCTGAAAGAGATCAGGTAGAAAGAATGACAGAGCATTTGGTGGAAGGTGCCTATATAAAAACCAAGGTGGCTTTGACAGCAAATCCTGTATGGGATTTGTAAGGGACATGGTTTTGCTCAGTACTTGGTACTGTGCCTCCTCACGGTACAGGACCTGGCTGTGAGGGTTGCGGCTGTAATTTGGGATTAGAAACAGCGAGTGGCTTATGAATTAGTATAGACTGAGAGCATGGATGTATGCTGTAAACATCACTGCCTTGCTGATCAGCAGGAAGCAACGACACGATGCTTTCTGCTGAGGTGACCTCGCAAAGAAGTACTTCGTCGGCCTTCCTCTATCCAGGACTTGCTCTGACTTTTCCTTTTTGGCCCCTTGCAGCTCCACCCATCTCACTGCTGCCTCCAACGTTTTGCAGACATGCTTCGTTCCCATCTCTGAACTTCAGCTGAAATCAGCAGTGTCTGCTACAGTTCCAGATTTGGGCAGCAAAACTACTGGTTGCAGGGAATTGCCATGTGATTCTGAACCCTGGGGGCTGGAACAAGACCTCTCAAGTCCTTCTGACTCAATGGCTTTTCAAAATTCAATTCTCCAGAAGGGTACCCAGGAGGCTTCAAACCACCTATCTCTCTCTCCAGTGCTGCATGGTAGAGTTCTTGACAATTTGGCTTCGTAGTGCTAGGATGCTCCGTTACAGCTCGATCTTGTTTCCATTGAGCAAATAATCTCTGCTTTCTGGGACCAGCGTCAGCCTGGTGGCCTATAATTATCTGTCCCTGAATTTTTTTCTGATCACTAGTTCCCGAATATCGTTCTAGCAATCAGGTGAGACTACTTTGCATTAGGGTGCCACTGTATAAGGTTGACACTCCTGGTGTCAAGCAAGTGTATTTAATTAATGTCCAGAAATTTCTATGCACAATGAACCAAGGGTTTAGGTTTTCCTGTGAGCATGTAAAGGTACCTTTTTTTTTTTTTTTTTTCTCCCTCCAGTGACAACTGGTTAAAAATATTTCAGGACTTTCTCTGTATTTTATTAACAAATTTAATGGTACAGTAATAGCTTGCTTTCATCCTGAGGTTTTTAAAAGAAGGTTGAGTTGCTCCTCCTATTTTTCAGCTGAGTGAATTACAGTATAGGTAATATCCACACAAATAGGTCAGTGGCAGGGCAAGATGTTTTGGAGGATTTTGAAGATGTCCTTTTCAGCCTGGGACGCAGCAGCACAGGCGGTGCTTTGCCTGCATATTCTGTGCACATGCTCTACCATCCATGTCTCAAGGGTGCATTGCTTTCTCTGCAGAATTCACAAAGGAAGTGTTCTTAACTCACAGGCCTGAGGGGTAGGTGTCCTCAGACGATGTCTGCAAAAATAGGTTAGATCTGAAAACAAATCAGTGAAGACAGGCTGGTTGTGCTGCTCCTTTGCCTCTGTAATGCCTCCTCTAGCCAAGAGGTTAAAGCATTTTCTAGTGATATTGAAGTCTCAAATTCAAATCCTTCCCCTACCTGTTTTCTTTTGGATGATAATCTTGTCTCTTAGACTTCACTGCTGAAGATGTGCTCTTTTTTGTAATAAATATCCTCTGGGTAACAAGCCAGAAGCTACATCTGTCAGGTGAGTGTTAAGTACAAACCTGCAGATGTGTTTGCTGGGGCATTCCCAGCCTCCTTTTTAGATAACATCCTCTCTAAACCAGCAGCTACTTAAAAGAAAACCTCTTTTGTTCTGAGGACAGTGTCTGCCTGATTGCACAAGCCCTGCAATTTGCATTTCAGGCAGGATATGCATCAGGAAAGCAGAGGAGCACGGGTGGAGTGAGGAATAAAAGAAGACATCAATATACAACACAGGAGAG
The DNA here is from genome assembly GCF_964211825.1 of Aythya ferina. Lineage (NCBI taxonomy): Eukaryota > Metazoa > Chordata > Aves > Anseriformes > Anatidae > Aythya > Aythya ferina. The sequence goes on along the minus strand of NC_140303.1, from coordinate 35,566,200 downwards.
CTGGAGTCAGTTTGGCGTTCTGACGCAGATCATCTGCACCTTACATTCAATGTACCCTCATTTCCCCCCATACCTGATTGCAGAGCGCTGATTTATCTGTGCAATAGCTGAGCCCTGTTGTGCAGAGATGAGTGTCCTTGCTGGAGTCCAGCAGAGGTGGCTGAAGACTGCTGCTGTGGCGTTGTTGCAGCACTGCTGCTTTGCTGGAGGCTTGTCCTTCTCACCAGCAGCTCTGTGAAGAAGGAGGTGCAGCCTAAATCCTTGCTTTGCAAACTCAGCTAGGCTGGTGCAGGCACCTCTGCTGGTGATGATCAAAGCTGGCTGGCTTTGGACGATGCTTACATTTCCATTCCAAGACTAGCTGGGGCTTGGAGGGTGGTGCCCGTAGCTCCATCTGAATCACAGTGGAAGTGCTGCATTTGTTTGGTGACAGTTCCTCCTCCTGCTGCCCTTTGGAGCTGAACTCTGCTCTTTGGGCTAACTCGAGTCATCAAGTTTTGCACTTTTTGCCGTCCAGTTTGTGTGATGAAGGAGTGATTTTTATAGCTCAAATAAGACGAAGCGTAGATGATCTTTTAATGAAGTGATCTTTGTGCCTGATTGTATTAGCAGCACAGGAGACAAATGCACTCGAGCTGCAAAAAGCCCCCTGCAGCTATAATTAGATAAATGAAGAGGTTCAGATTGATCTGTAGATCAGCAGGAGGAAAGAAAGAGCATCACCCAAGTCAGCTTTCAAGACCAAGAGGTAGTACAGGCTTTAAAAGAACCAAGTTAGGATCTTGATCCTAAAGCAACAGCTCCAGCCAGTTCATGTGATGCTGGCTCCCCCTACTCTGCAGAGCAGATGGCATTGAGCTGAGCCCATGTCACTGAGGCTTTTTGGGTCACTGTGTTGCCTGGATCAGCCATGTCTGAGTTTATGTAATGGAAATAAGACAGCACCTGCCCTTGGTCCATCAAGCAGTGAGCAGGGTGCTGGTCTGGTTAAAGCAAACTTTACGTAGGACTCTCCTTATTTGTTGGCATCCAGCTGGCTTGTGCACAACTCTGGTAGAAGCAAAAATTGGGGATCTGTAAAACCCAGGTCTAAACACAAATTAAACACTGTCACCCCATGCACCTATTTCTTCGACTGTGCCTGTTAAAGGAAGGGAGGTGTATCCATCCCTCAGCTAGGGCTCTAGGCTGACAAAGGGAAGTCACGTTTTTCCCACAGACCTTTGTGGGCTGGCTCTTCGTGGTAGACCTGGGCAAGTCAAAGCAGGTGGGAAGTGTTGTTAGTCTCCTCTGTGCCACTGATACAGAATCACACCTTGCCCAGCCTCAAATGTGGCAACAAAAGCCTTAAGGGACTTCTTGAGGTCCATTATGATTGTAAAAGATAAGCATCTGGTATGCCTTTGGAGTCCTTTCTCTGTGGTTAAGGTGTTTAGTACTGGGCTTCGCTCTACCAGCAAATCATTTTCAGTGCTGGTTTGTCAGTAGAAAGATACAGAAAGTGGCAACTGGAAGGTCACCTGCCCTTAGGGATGTAAATAATGCAAAAATCCAAACTTTCCCTGCACTGCACATTTGGAGAAGAGGTGGAGAAAGCACGTGAGGGTGAAGAGAAGGGCGACAAGACATTGCTACAAGGCAGATTCTGAGTGACTCCAAAAATACCCTTGCTGTTCCTGGTAACAGACTGTGTGTCTGTGGGTTCAAAATGTGCCTATGTTGAGTCTAGCATTCTCCTGTCATCTGTCAAAATCCAGCCTTCGATAGCTCTCTAATCAAATGTTACCGAGCCTAATATAAGACAGACTTTGCTACCAACTCATCTTCTTGCTGCTATCTGAGCCTCTTTTGTGGGCATGGTGTAGCAAATTCTCTCTCATGAAATGCACTTTGAAAGTAAGCATGTCTTGCTGCTTCCCTTGTTAAATATAGGATGCAACTGTGAGAGACAGTGGATGTAGCCAAAGAAATGTTGTTTCTAAGCACATGTATTTGTCTGTAGTAACACCTTTAATTTTTGATTCACTTTGCAGACAGTGCTTGAATTCTAGACAATCTGCATTTAATTGGATGTTGTGTTACTTGTGGTGATCCCCCTGCACTTTGGTGGGCTGGTAGAGAGCCACCTTTGGTCTCTCTGTTTGAAGTTTGTAATGTGTAGTTAAGTGATTTGCTGCAGGTCTCATAATTAAAAGCAGCAAAGGGAGAAGAACTGGAGAGACCAGATTCCTGGCTGACAGTTTAGATCAAAATACGGAGGAAACTGATGGATTTTTACACATTCTGAAGCCTTCACATCAGTGCTTTGGATGGTTTTATGGGAAATGCATTACTAGCCAAAAGAGCTAAGGGGCTTGGAAGAAGTCAGAATGTATAATCCAATTGTTGCTTCTCCTCCTAGAAATCCAAGATTCTGCACAAGCTTTCCCTTGCATGCTTGAACAGAGAAGAAGGCAGCTGGGAGCAGATTATTTTGCCTCAGATCTCTCCTGTAAGATAGAACAATGACATAGATTGGTAGCAGCTAATGCAAGCTATTGAAAGGGCAACTTTTCTCCCATGCAATCAATGGAGGAAGAACAAACATCTCATTTTTGTTCGAGGTAGGTTCACTGATCCTTTGTAAAGCATCTTAAGAAGGTTGCCGTGCTAGTAGAAGCCAACATGTATGGCCCTTTTCCATCAGGAAAAACAAACAGTTAAAAAGCAAGAGGTGCAGAAAGCCTGTATTGCTTTATGCACAGCACATTTCAATATGAGGCTGTTCTCTGGGCATTTTGCTGAAGCCCAGTGTACAGGGGCTTGTCTGATGCAGCTGCCTACAGTCCTCACTCCGAAGGGACCAAACATACTCCCTTTCAGCTAGGCCTGCACTCCCTTGATTGCTTATAAAAAAAAGTCTCAAAGAAAGTTTCCAAAACTTTCAGAGGAGTCTAATAATCTATTTGCACATAATTGTGTGAGAGCTTGCAAAAGGGCTCCAGACACAAGTGCTTCATTGCAAGAGTTCAATTGTTCGTGTACTCTTCGCTGCCTGTTCAGCTGGGCTGATGGAGAGGCAGTATGAGAACGTGTCCCTGAAGGTGGAGTTTCTATTCCCGGTGAGTCAAAGCATACAAAAGCAGTTCAAAGACCATATGTACCTACAGACGGACTTTATGTGCAGGTAGTTAACTGGTGAGATTTGTGATTGGGACCTCTGAGTTCTGCTCGTTTTGCTGTGAGTTATCTGTCTGCCCCCAGAGGCAAGTGGTTCTGGTCAATTGTGTGAGCAGAGCGTTGAGCAGAAATTTAACTGGACCGTTTCCAGTGCTACTCTGTGCATGAGCTTGCCTGCCATTGCTGCTGGTACGCCCATCGCTTTGTTCAGTTTTTGTGCAAGATGGGTGTTGTCTTTAATCCTAGATTTTTCCTCTTTTCAGTGCTCCTTTGTTTGAGTGCAACCTACCAGTCAGTTCTCAAGTCCTTTGGTACATTCAACGTATCTTTTTTCCTGGGCAGCTATCCTTCTTTCTACGCTTCAGAGAATTTCAGAAGGGATATCTGGCTCAGAGACCACCTGTGAAAGAGCTGTGAAAATGCAGTATATTGCATTTCATACAGAAGTTGGAGAGGTGTGGAAATAGAGTAAAAATTTGTGGGAGAGGAAGGTATTAATATGCATGGGTGAGGTGGAAATCTGTTCAAGTCAGAGTTAAGTCTGAGTCAAAAACACTAGAAGTAATTCCTTCAAACCTAGGTTGTGTTTTTGTCTCTTGAACTGAGTTCTTATCAGCTGAAGTTCTCTGAAATGACTGCTCAATTTGAGACGTGTATGGATACTCTGAAACTTCATCTGTGAATGCAAATCTCAGATCAAGATTAAAACGTTAGGAGTAATGAGTGTTGTGGTTTGATTTTAGTTTTGGTGCTTTACATACTAACACGGTTTCATTGACTTCAGCTCAGAGATGCTGAGTTTGTGTATTCTTCTGGATAAAATCAGTCCACCCAAATATCCAGATGCCTGTGACAAAAATAAGACAGCTACGCTGAGTAGCTGGTTAGCCAACTCAAAAACTACACATCAGAGAACAGTTTTTCTTTTTTCCCCCAAAGATAGATCCTTCCTCCTTTCACAGCTTCTGAAGGCACAAATGAAACTCTCCTGACATTGAGAACTGAGATTGTAATTAACAAGTGTCTAATGTGCTAGTCTAATTAATGCTTCTCTTTACAGTCCATGACAATAATGCTATGCAAGTGAAGGTATTCATTGCCCTATAAAATAGGAGTTAAAGTGGTAGGTTTTTTTTTTTTTGATTATGCTTCTACTACGTGCCTGCTTGTAGAGGAAGAGAAGTGTAGTAGAGAATTGCTAATTCAATACAACACTTGTTTTGCAGTGTGTCAGGCTACACTAAGTGCTTCTGTAGCACCTGGTCTATTCAGTGGAGAAGAAAACAACATCAGAGCTTGTCTTGAATTGACATTGATCAGCAAGAAATTCAAAGATAAAGTTATACCTCGTCACATCGTCATCTTAACTTGCAACAGCCAGATATGGCAGGGAGCTTGGAACAGTTGTTTGTCACCTGGTATGCTGTAAGATTTCAAGATTGCTAAAAAGAAAAAAAAAAATTCTAAATTGTGTGGGTTTTGGAGGGAGTTATCATGTCTTTAACATTACAGGCCATATGTGAAATGGGTTTAAGCCTGAAACTTGGACAAAAAATCCCTGCCCTTGAATGGTTTCTCAGTTCCCTTCCTGAAAGTGTGTTCTCTTGCTGGCTACAAAGAAGGGACTTCCAAGTAACATGAGGCAAATGTGTGACATTTAGAAAGAACAGGAAGCAAAAATGTGTGAAAACAACCACCTCTTGCTCCCCACCCCCATTCTTGTCCCTCTTTCTTTCCTCTTTTTTTTTTTTTTTTTTTGAGTGGTCATCAGTTGAGTTTCAGGTTGAGCCAGAAAACCTGACCCAAATCTCAGGCTGAATGATGGATTCACTCTGCAGTGGATGCACACGTCTGTACGTATCTGTCATCAAATGATCTGCAGGGATGCGCCTTCTTATCTGCTTTCTGAAGACGGCTTAAAATGGCCTGGCAGAACATTAGCCTTCTCTTGCCCTTTGGGCTCAGGGCGCAGTGCTCCAAAGAGCATGACCCCAACCTAGCAGGCTTTTCTGAGGTGCATAGGGCACAGCTGTAAGCTTCTGTACCGTGTGATATAGGCATACCTTGAGGCAGCTGGAGCTCACCTGAGCAGCTCCTTGGGTGTTTGGGTTACCCTTCAAAATTTTAATTCCTGGAACATCTGTTCTGTCCTAATTTCTCTTTCATTATTCTCCTGGGAAATCTAGGTATGTATGTGACATCTGTCTCTCAGCCTCCTTTGTGTACATGGAGACAAAGATTTAGTAGTTTTTGCAAACGTCCACTTCATCTGGTGGGAAGTGCCTTCCTACTACCCCTTTCAGAGGGTTCTTTCCTGAACTAGTTTCCCATTCTGTAACTGGAAAATTGGTCTGTTGTTTCCTGCACTTGCACATTACAAGTTCCTTTCCTTAGGGAACCCTTTTGCAAGGATCAGCTTCTGTAAATTAAAACAGGCACACTGTAAGTAAACCCTTTTTTTTTTTGTCCTTTGCTTAGTTACCCCTGATAACCCTTTTATATGTGGTTCTTTTTCAGTCACTCAACCAAAGAGTCAGCAATAATGCACAAAGCAGGAAAGCCACGCACCCAGGACATACTTACCCCTCTCTCTAACAGGGTTATAAAGATTTCTGCGTTGAGTTCAGTATTTCTAAACTCACTCTTTCCTGTCCCGTTTCAGCATGGGAAGCTGCAGCCTGTATCGCATTCGGCTGTGGGTGCTGCTGCAAAGAGGATTCTCCTTCTGGCCTCAGGACCGAGGCAGGATTTAATAAGAACAGCTGTCATGCGTCAGTGTGCTGATGCCTGCAAATGACTGGCAGGCAGTGGGATTGTTGTATTCTGGTCGTATTAGCTAATCACTGCTGATAATTGTTATTAATCATTGTCTTGGATCTGTGTTACGAAGAAGCTTTAGTTCTTCAATTGTAACTGTTCGAGGTGAAATGCAACAGATGCTTAACAATGTATAAGCTAAGATAAAAATGGAAGGAAACATGAAATCTTTTTTCCCTTCCATCTCCGAAAAAGCAGCACCTAGTAGTGAAAGGTCTCAAAACTACACGTCTGAACTGTACTGACTGAGGATGGTTTGTTGTCCTCTAGCACTGTTTGCTGCAAAAGGAAGAGATCTTTCATGGTGTTGCCTCAAAATCCCACTGTGTCCTAGCTGCGCTTATTTTGCAAGATTCACGTTCAGTGTAGACAAAGAGTGAGAAGTGAAAAGCACGATTTTCTTCCCTCTCTGCTGGTTGTGACCAGTTTTCTCTGCAGATGACTGACTTTTTTGCTCTTGTTGTGTACCACTGCTTTCCATTTCTACCTACCTTGGAAAACGGTTCTGGAGTCTGATATTTCTCACAATAGGAAGTCCTTTGATCAGGTTCATCTTCTGTTCCTTTTGCCCTGCCTTTGCTCCTGCTCCCCCCAGCCTGTATATGGCTCCTCGGGTTCCTGCTCTGTGCTGGGTCTCTCCTGCTCATAGGGGGACTTGATTTGCCACTTGTGTCTGGGCAACTGCTGCTGCATTTTGTCATCCTTTGAGTGATGAACAGGGAAAGCACTGGAAGAGTTCAGCTCTCCATTGAGTTTCCAAAACACCCCTCTGTCAGGACTGGTTTCCACTGGTCTGAGGAGAGCAGACATACGAGAGAAACAAATTGAACCAGTTCGCTATCGCTTGGAAGCCTGGACAAAGGCCAAAAAGGGCCACTGTCTTCTTACCAACCCCTTTAGCAGTTCGTATCCATTAGTGAGACTCCTTCATCTGATCTTGAGAGGAAAGAGAGAGAGAGGGGAGGAGTTCAAAGAGAAAGCTGGAATTGCTAGGCCGCAGCTCTGTGTTACATCCATGCAGTAATGCATCGTGCTGAGGGTACTTCAGGCTCCCTAATCTGCTTTGCTGCCTCAGTTCGGGAGCTGCTCAGAGTGATCCCTTCCACCAGTTCGGTCAGTGATGCTGTTAGATTTATTGAGGACTTTGGCAATTAATTACTTTCAGACCTGAGAAGGCCTCGTTGTCGTCTGTCAGAGTTTTAATTAATCAAAGCGGCAGATGGGTAGTATCAACCTCGAATGCTGGTGTAATTAACTCATTCATTATCATGTTCTCTTGCTCTGTGACGGTTTATAAAGGACATCTTTAATCTAGCTGCCATCATGCTGTCCCCATAGCAGGGGTTAAATGATTTTCATCAGTCTTTACCATAATTACCCTGTATCCAGGATACCATCAGGGAAAATGCTAATTTTTGGCAATAAATATGTGAGGCCCTCCTTGGCTTCAGACAGGTGAGTAGGGTTTGACCTGTGAAGATAAACAGGGCTGGTGAAAGCTGAGTTCCCTTTGAAAATCTCTGGCATTTCATTGCCACTCACCCAGCTCTCCTAGGACCTCCAGAAACATCCTGTGCCTTGAGCTGTCTGGTCTCCTGGCTCTTTGCACCATGTCAGGATAGAAACATGATCAATTGTCACATTTTTCACAGATGAGCCTTCTTATCTTGGGGGAAATAAAAAGAAGACACGTTCTTAGGCTGTCAGAACGGGATGTGCAAATTGCTGCAGGAGAGTTTTGCTTGCAGCTGACAAAGCCCTTGCTGGGGGATAACCCTTCTTCCTGGGTCTTTCTGAACTTGCTGTGCCAAAGTGGTTTGAGATGTGTCCTCTGCCATGAATGGTGAACACTAAAGATTCATGGTGAATATTTTAATATCACCATGAGATAAACGCATTTGATTCCCATTTTACAAACAGGCTAAGGTAAGCAGGCTCTGCCCATACTAATGAATTAGTGCTAGGGAACAGTCTCAGAAGTTGGAACTGTCTTGATAAGTTGTTAGCTTAACTTTTGCCATATTTTTTGGCCCAGGCTATCTCCCAAAGAGTACTCAACATGTTTCAAGGGGTCACAAGCAATAGGCAGTTTTGGTGTGGCACCCTTTGACCTCTGTTGCCCCGAGGAATAAAAGTAGTTTGGACTCAGGTGAGGTTGTGCCCGTTAGCATTAGCACCAGAGGAAAGTCCTGAGCACATTAAGCGCACTAGGATGTGTTGCTATAGATACTACACGTGACAAAATGAGGAATTTGAAGTAGAACCAGAAGTAAAAGAACTGAGAACCTAAATCCTATGTCTTTGAAATACACCCCGTACTCCTCCTAAATCTTCACAGGTTGCCTGGGGAGACTCATGACTGCCTCACGACAGCTGCTTCAGGAACTTGGAAGCGACCTTCCTTGGAAGTTCATCCCCAAATGGCTGCTTGCAACCTAGTGTGGGCACTGGCAGGTTGCTTTCGCTTCCAAATGATTTTTCCAGGATTACCTGAATGAGATGTGCAAGCCGGACCTTTGGCCTTCTGAGGAAGCTTTTTGTCTTCCTGAGAAGAAAGGGAGGGAGGGCCCCAGCCTTAGCCCAGCTGAGGCCACTTTACATGGTGGTGGGGCAGCCTCTCCACGACACTGTCCATCCAAGATGTGAGGCTGGTGCATTTCCCTAGCACTGGTGCCATATTCTAAACAACGAGAACATTTGCCTTAGTATGATGCCAAGAAGCCAAAGTGAAGAATTTATCCCTCTGCTGCTTGAAGACTCTCCTGCTGCCTGCACAGTTGTTTTCAAAACCATTTAGTAAGAACGGCAACAACAAAACTATTAAAATTTAGACAAAAATCCTCAGCCAAACCGATCCTGGGGCTTTGTTAATCAAAAGATTTGGGAAAAGACCAGCCTGGCTTTTCTTAATTAAGATTCCCTTCCCTTGGCAGATTAATTACCTGGAATTCATTGCAAAATTGGATCCACGGATGGTATTGATCCAGTCAGGCTGTTTGTTTGTGCTCGCAGGGATCTGTCTGTGATCCTCCTTCTGTGGGAATTTGGGGAGGGAGGGAGGGAGCTGACTGTCGGTTATTAATAGAATGTGGAACATTTTTTTTTCCCCTAGCTGATTAAATCAACATGCTAGACAGTTGCATTACATAATCATGTGCATCTTGGTAACAGCAGCGAATGCCACCACAAGCCCAGAGAAAAGTGTGGTAGAACTGTGGAGACAGATACCAAAGAAACAGTGGACTTTTTTTCTTTTTTTTTTTTTGAGAGGTAATGTTTGTTTTGTTTTGTTTTACACGTGCTCTGAACAGTATGCTTAGAGATGTACAGTGAATGCTTCAAATACCCCATGGTCTGTTCTCTTAGCCTAACGTGATGCATTCAAATCAAGCCCAGGAAAAGGAATAGGATTGCTGGTGCCCAACTGAAGTGCAAATGTGATGCCAGCACAGGTGCCTGTGCTTATGAGCTCCGGCCCTGAGGCCCATTTGTGGTGGGGATGGAGGGCTAATTGGGAGCTAGTGAGGTCTGCCCCTGCTCTGAAGAACAGGGGGCCTTGGCTCTCCACAAGGAGAGACTGAGACTGCAGGTCAAGTGACAGGAGAGGAGCCCTGCTGCTTGCATAGATGAGAGAGGCGATACAAGGAATGTCTTCAGGCTGTGGGGCTGTCCCTGCAAAACATGAAGGTCTTTTTCCTTGTTTGAGGAACGTTGCTCACTAGTTCATTGTGGTCAGTAATCATCACTGCCTGTTGTGTGGGGACGTGGGCCAATTGCCCTTTATAGACTGGTTACTCTGGAGAATAAAACGGGCAGCAATAGTTTTGGTGTGTTTATCCCCTGATCCCCTTCAACCTTGCAAGCAGTGTTTTAAAGCCTCAGTGCATCCCTGTGTTCTTCTTGTTTGCTTTGACTACCAGGAAAATGCTTTAGTTAAACATTCCCAGGGATGGTTTCTAATCCAGGGTTTCTCTTCTTTCCATAAGGCTGTATTTTCCGTCAGGCCAGTTAGCTGAATAGGGTGGCTGTACTGACTCCTTTCTGACTGAGTGTTCACCCTCTCTCAACCATCCCTTCTCTGTTTTGTCAGTTTTTTTTTTTGTTTTGTTTTGTTTTGTTTTGTTTTTTCTCTCCCTGTACTGCAGTCTTTAAACAAGCAAACAAGCAGTTCCCCAAAGCTCTGAAAGACGCTTCTGATACAAGATGCACTGTAATGATTAGAGCTCTCCGCAGTATCACGAGCCACAAATTGTGGCAGTCACGGAACCAGCTGCCTGGCTGTTTAGAGAACAGCTTTTTGCCAGGTCTCCTTCACAGTCTTGCAGAGTTTGCTGTTTAAGAAAGGCTGTTTTTCCCTTTTGTGTTTAGGAATTCAGGCCTAGAAGGTAGCAGTAATTTGAGGGCCCTAACCCACGCCTACAGAGAGTTTTTGTTGGTGTGTGTGTGTATTTTTTTTTTCCTTTGGTGTGTGTGTGGTTGTGCTTTTTTAAGCTTTTTAGCTTTTTTTTTTTTTTTTTTTTTTCCTCCAGAAAACATTTCTGGAGCTGCAAGCCATAAGCACAATTAATTGCATGGCTAAGATATTTGGTGGTTGGAATCTGTGGATGGTAAGAGCACCTCAAAAATCCCTTAGCCTTCCTTCTCCTTTTTTAAGTAAGATGATTGAATAAACCAGTGTTTCAGGGACCACATCTTGGATTTAGCCTGGGCAGCCTAACCTACTAAGTTGGTCTATGATTAATATGATTAATAACCGAACTTATTTCCTAGGATTAATAAAGTCAGGGAAAAAGGCAACTAATTTGACTGCTGGCTCCCCAGTCCATGCAAAATGAGGGGTGGGTGCTTTGTTCCTAACTTTAGAGATGGGTGTGAATTTAAAATTGAAACACTGGAGGCCAGTCGAGCATCTCAAATCATACTAGACAACTGTGTAGGCAGTTTGGTGCTGAATACAATTGGGATGAATAATTCTTAGGAGGCTCCTATTTTTCTCTGAAGATTACAAAAACAGCTTAGAATTTGACAAGTGGCCTTTAGATGAATATAAAGTTGGTTGAGATGTAGCTGTAGATACCTAGGTTGCATACCTCCAGAGGTAGGATGAAATATATGCCCTGTGTGTACAACCCAAGCATTACTCAACTCACAGGGGTGGTTTCTGGAGATTGAGGACAGATGTAGGTTCCAGGGTCATTCCACGTGCTGTGATCAGAAACTATTCCACATCTGGCATCTTTCACCTAAAACGAATCCGAATGGAAAGGACAAGCATGTGGATTGTACGTGACAGTGGGAATCTAGTGAAGTGATTTAGCCTCCTTCTGCTTGTAACCTTGAAAATGATCCATTGTGCCAAAATCTGAGACTGCTCTAAAGGGCGACAAGATTTTAGTGACATTATGAAGTTGTGATCTTTTGAAATTAATACATTAGGTGTCTGATAGACCTACATTACTTTTGGAATTTTATCACTGAGATTGCAGATCTCCAGTTTGCCATCCTCTTCTGGACATGGAGCAGAAGGCAGTTGTATCGCATCTGGAACTGACCAGTAATTTCTGCAGGGGAGACACCATTGTGCACTGCTTAAAATTCCCCAAACAAATTATTTTTTCTTTAAGATTCAGGTAAATATATCCTCCTTGCACCTAGATTCACTGCAGGATAGACTTTGAAACTTTCACTCATATCCAAACCAAAATAGTTTCACATTCCGTGTGGTTAAAACCTCTTCCTGTTACCACCTTGCCTGAAATTCTTTTTACTCTCAAGCCTGTGATTTTTACAATTCTGCTGTGAATTTTGCAGCTTGAGCTCAGATTCCAATGTTTTGGCAACACTCCTGTCTGTGTGCGAGGGAATCCAGGCTGCAGTGTCACGAAAACCTTCTTTTACAGAAAACCTTCTTTAGAGCAAAATGGCATTTCAGTATCCCAGATCTTCTGAAATCCACAGTGTTACAACTACTACAATTCAGCATATCTCTGGCTGGCTGGTGTAGAAAATTAATTTTGGTCTGATCAGGTGCAGGCCATATAAATTTCTTTTTTTTTTAAACAATGCATCTGTGTGTACAGAATAAAACAAACCAGGCTACAATGTGTAGAAGACCCAGCTTTGGTCCTGAACTCATAGAAGTGCTGGCAGGACAGAACTCGAAGTCCAGTCTACCAGTGTTTTATAGCTCCTTTTTCCTTTCCTCAAGGATCCTCTAGAGCCTGTCATGCCCTCTTTTTCTCCAAACCATCTGTGTTGCTGCAGTAATCAATAGTTGCCACCAGCCTCTTCACACCACACTCCTCCCTTCTCTCTGCCAGTCCTGTCCCTGCTCCCTATCTTCTCCCCTGTGTGTGGCTGCTCCTGTTGTCATATCCCCTCCCCTTGTTTCTTCTGTCCTCCATATGTTTCTACTTTCTGATTAGTAGAGCTGTTTCTTTCCAGCCAGCTCTTTGTCTTGTCCATTTCTTTTTCTCTATTTGTTCCCTTCTCTCTGTGTCTCTGTGTATTCCTATACATTTTTAGGTGTGTGTATATATATATAAATATTAAAAAAATAGAAAAAAAGAGCTTATCTTATTTCCAGGAAAAGAACAAGGAAGAGAGTCTGTCAGCTTCTCCAGGGCAGAATCCTCACGTGTCCAACCACGAGAAAGCTCTGTGGCCCTTCAGCAGAAGACGAGTTTTCAGAGCTTCTTGTGTGTGTGTGTCTTTTGTGAGCCCTGTGTCTGATGAAAAGCTGCCCCTGCCTTTCTTCTGCCACGGGGAAGAGCGTGCAGCTGGTTGCAATGTGCTTGTGGGCACATCAGCTAAAAAATAAGTGATGTTCAGAGCTTTTAGTAGACAATGCCAAAACCTTCCCTGTGTGTTGAAGCTCACACAACAATTTGTGGATGATACAGCTGTGGAGTAAGGGCTGACTGCAGTACTGTTTCGATGGGAGATGCTTATTGTCAAGGGCCATTCTGTATTGTCCCCGGGAAGGACTTAGCACACTACAGCAGGTATTCAGAAAGCAGCAGCATTTCCTTCAGTGCTGCAGGTACTTACCTCACTTGCCTTGAGCTTCTCCCTTGCACGTAGGGAAGGCACTACACATGAACCTTATAGTAGTGTTTGGTAAACATTTTTAGCTGTTTCATGCTGTAAACAAATAGTAAATCAAAGTGCTAACATGTTGTGCTGTTAATGCCAAGCCACATTTGTTTGTTTGTTTGTTTGTTTTGGTTTGTTTTGTTTTCCAAATTCGTTTACATGAAGTCTTGATCTCTGATGTGTAGGCAGAAGATGAAAGCTTACTGTATAGGGCCCTGTGCAGATCGTGGCCAGAAAGAAAGAGGTTTTATTGACCAGGAATGGCAGTAAACAAAGGAGGAGGTAAGTTTCACAGTGTGTTACAGGTTAACAGAGAAGGAGAGGAAAAGATTAACAGGAGTCTTTCATTTGCCTTTTTTTTTTTTTTTTTTATTATGTATATTTTCATTAGAAAACAACCTTAAACACCCAGGAATAGTTTTCTAATAAACGTAAGCTCATGAAGAGCACTTGGAAGTTTCCATTCTGCGTTCAGGAGAATGACGGGACAGTAACACAGTTGACATGGTCATTCCTCTCAGTCAACCCCTCCCTTGTGGCTGATTGTTTCGGACACCGCAGCCTTCCCTTCCCCGTGCTTCCTGCCCTGAACAAAAGCAACCCCCTCCCTCTCCCCAACCCCACAGACATCTTTGTGGAAAATCTCAACAAGAGCATTTCTGCGTGGTTACACCACTGACCCATCTCATCCCTCGGTGGGCATGGGGATTTGTTCCAGGCCCAGCTCGGGACCCTACCAAGACCTTGGAGATCCATGCAGAAACACTGCTCTCTCTCCTGGGCAGACCCTGCAGTAGTGAAGGATCAGTCCATAGTCCTTGGGAGTGATTTCAAAGGGGGCTCGTGTGATGAGATGTCGAATTAGCCTACTGGGGACTGTGCCCATTAGGGATGACGATCCAGGGAAGTGTTCTTGCCACCCCCATTAGCCACCTCCCTCCTTACTCTCAGCCTCGCTGGGGCAAAAGTCCTGAAGGGGTTGATGCATAGCTATGGGCTGGTTGTGCTTCTGGTATGAGGAAGATTTTCTCCCTAAGCCTGGCCTGCTTTGCCTGCAGAGGGTTTGTTTATAACAGAGAGGTGATGTGTATGAGCTAAAAACAGTAGGGACAAGGCCATTTTCTTTTGCTGCCATATAAATCTGACAAAGATTCTTGCTTCTCTCTCATCTGGGCAAACCTCACCCAGTTTTATCACCATCCAAAAGACAAGTGCTTTGTCTTCACTGTGTTTTTGGCTCAGGTACATCATCCATTCTCATTACCCTGAGGCTAAGAAACAAAAGATTCCCCGCGCCATTATTCCACAGCTCTACACCAGTGAAGGAAATGTTTGAAAGCGTTTGCTCTTCTGGGTCAAGAAGCTAAACTCCGAATAAGGGTTCTGCTGGCCACACCAGCCTGGAGGGAGGTGGAGGAAGGTTTGTGTGCCTCTTAGCTCAGCAAGGAGGAGAAGGGCTGTCCATGCTCCCATCTCAAAGAGATGCTGTGCCATTTAGTAGCAATGAATCACCCCTTTCCAAGGGAAAGCAAAGATTAGGGAGTAGTGAGGGAAAGGGAACACAGATACTGAGACCAACTGTTATAGGACATCAATTTTTTGTCTCTGTAGTTAGGAAAGAAGATCAGGTGGGTTAGGTAGAAGTCTGTCTGTCCTTCTAGGAAAAAGGACTAAACTGAACCTCTGTAATGTGCAGTGGAAAAACTTCCAGAGAAATGTGGCAAGCTAGATTTTAAAGGAAAGCTGTCTTGTAAGGAAGAGCAATAAAGAGAGCCACCACCTTGAACTGTAAAAGGATGCGATAGGCCACTTGTGAGGGTACTCTGGGCATTTGCCATTCTTGTTATTGTTGATATCAAAACTGATATAAGCTGATAAATGTTCCTGCTGCCCAACAGTGACCTGCTAACAGCAGCCTTCTCCCTCTTGGAAAAAAAGCTTTCTCCTTGACCAGTTGCCAGTGACCATACACAAATGATACGCCTGACCTTCATGCAGTGTTTGAGCCCACAGACGCCAGCTCACATGGTGTAGATAAGATGTAGTAGCAAATAGGTGGTCATCCTGCCAAAGAAGGGAACAAGAGGAAGCAAAACACCTCTGAATGATGCTGGCTATCCTATCCAGGGGGAACCTGTGGTCCCCTATAGAAGGTTATGCTCTAGGAAGGCTCCTTGATTATGAGCAGACTCAATCACTCAGACTTTCTTTTAGCAAGCAAGAAACTAATTCTGTGTGGCAAAGCACATCTTGATGCACAACATAATATATAAAGAAGCATCTCACCTTGGTACTTTTCTACTGTTATTTAATTCTTTTTATGTCATGGGTATCAGAATCTTTTTTGTTTTCTTTCTTCTTTTTTTTTTTTTTCTTTTACCCAAGGTGCTTGAAAAAATGGGGTAACAATAGGAAGCAAACAAGTTAAGAAAAATGTTGTCAGTGTAGCTTGGAAAATAATTTATCTCTGGGTCCTGGTATCTGTCTGGAAATCCATCTCTTGCCAAACATTTTTAATGACAGGTTCTTGTGCTTTTGCATCATTGTGCTTGTTTGAGTATGGCTCAGATAAGTTTGAGGAGTCTTCAGTCTGTTTCCCACTGCTGGAGCTGAGCGTCTGTTTTCCACATACTTATGCGCTAATTAAATGCTATACAGTAATGAAGACGAACCAGAGGCAGGCCAGAGATCCCATAAAAGCATTTCACTCTTCTGTATTCTCTTTGCCTGAAGTCAAGTTATATGTACTACTTTCCAGACGGTAACTCCCTAGCTCCTGTCAAGACTTTTTCAATACAGTTAAGTATTCTTTCAGGTTTATTTGTTTTCCTCTTTCTTTTCTTTCTGTTTGCAGCATAACATTTATAAATATATATGTATATGTGTACATATACTTTAACTTGCAATTCCATCTCTGGAAGAGAAAACATCCTTCTTTCATCAAAGGAGAAATTCACCCACTGACCTGGAGGTAATTTGAATAATGAACTAAGCTAGTTTTTGATGTTTGTGTAAACAGCGCAGAAGTGTCAGATTCTGTTCTCCTTGTATCCTGCATGATAGATGTGAGATCAAAGACTGCCTTCAGTAACGGCAGCATGTCAGACTTGCATTATTGAGGGAAACGTTCCTAGAGCGATCAGCTCATTGCTGTCATATGAAAGCCAATTGATATTTTCACTGTATCTCCCTCAATGTGGAAGGGGAGGTGAAGGTCAACGCAATAAGTTCCTACGCTGATTTCTCCTCTCAGGAATCAAATTTGTCATTGTCTATCAATGAAATTAATTTGCTTGTCTGAATGCATGAAGGATGAAGCAAGACTTTAAAGCAAGTCTGTAAGGAACCCAGTGCCTGTGTCTGACTGGGGATCTCCAGAGCTGGAGTTTAGGGAAACAGAAAGAGTGAGGAGTCTGTTGGCTCAAGAATGAGGAGTTATAAGATAGGTGAATAGCAAAGAGAAGGTTAGGATACCCTGCCACTAAGGCAAATGTACTGCTATTGAGTCAATTACTGCAGGAATTTTTCCTCCATAACTGACAGATAATAGTAAGGGAAAGGAATAGGTTTTCTGGCTTTGCATTCTCACAAGGAGATGTATAGGAGTCCTGGTGGATGATCCTCAGGTTGGAAATGCAAATGCTGCAGCCTACTCCTTTACTGAAGAGTAGCGGTGCTTTGTTTAGTCAAAGTGAACATTTTTCTCTTGAGGAAAACAAAGAAAAGAAGTTTGAATGACTGCCTACCAGATGTGAGTAGGGTAGCCTTCAGATCTGGAAAGTCTTCAGGATTTTTTCCATGTACAGGTGTTGGCTCTGATGTTTTACTGCTGCCAGATACAGGTGCTTTGAGCAGTGTTAGGGGACTGGCAAACATGACCGGTATTTTCCTTGTCTCCCCAATTGAAAATGCAGCGGGCAGCCGACACATCCATTTACTCAAAGCTCTGCTGCTGACTTGTTCTTAGATGGTCATCCATCATGGTCTGGTAGGACATTAACTTCTACAGCACCTTGTTCAGGGAACCACAACAGGGAACACACCTGATTTACTTGAAAAACAGCCCATCACTTCCAATATTTGAAATAAGAAACCAAGAGTTAGCTGGGTGTATGGATTTTGCTGGTATTATGGTCTTCTGTGGCAGCCAATTAACAGCAAGCACCAAGATTGGCAAAGTAAATATATATCAAAGAGGACTGAGTGGCTTTTATTGAACCTGACTGTTGATACAGAATCTTAATGGTCCCAATGTTTTCTGATCACCCTTGGTGCATATGCTTGAGCTGTTGCAGGCACAGAGGAAGAGGGTCAGGACTTGGTAGCAGATATCTAGCAAGAAGGGGCATGGCAAGAATGGGAAAGCTGTGGAAGCTGGAGGCCAGCAGTGATGTAATAGGTGATA
The DNA here is from genome assembly GCF_964211825.1 of Aythya ferina. Classification (NCBI taxonomy): domain Eukaryota; kingdom Metazoa; phylum Chordata; class Aves; order Anseriformes; family Anatidae; genus Aythya; species Aythya ferina. Next base: position 35,548,724 of record NC_140303.1, on the reverse strand, counting down.
ACAGCGGTGAGAACTGACATAGAGCAGAACGTCTCAGAAGAGCATAACTAGAAGAGCATTACCAGAAAGACCTGTCAAAATAGATGTAAAATCAGGAGACTAGCAGAAATCACAAGAATGAGCAGGACCACACACACACAACTTCTGATGATGGCTGAACATAGGCCTCCACCCCAAGTGGTGCTGGAGGACCACAAAGCCCAAGAACTGAGGGGTCTCCACAGTGATAGGACCTGGAATTTTTCTCCAGTGGGAGAAACAGCTGCCAAACTCAGCTTTGTTTGTCGGTGGAAGCTGATGTGGCTGCTCTGTAACAAAATACAGATAAAATTTCTTTAGGAACCCGGCAGACAAGACTGGAGGAAAGATGTGGGGGAAGAATAGAGACCTGCAACATGGGCCAACCTCATCTCTTCTGTCTGCTAGAATCCTCTGATACACAATGTATTTTGCATGTCTCAGGAGTGTACTATCTCTATTTGCATCTTTTAGAGTCCTGCATAGTAGCACAAAGGGAATGGCAAAAGGAAGTGGTAAGAGTCAAGAGAACTGTGCTATGGAAGGAAGAGATCCTCGTCGGTATTTCTGCCATCAGTTCTTTGGGGAGTTGTAAAAAAGAAAATCCCAAAGCCCAAACCCCACGCTAAATTTGCACTTGTTCTCTCAGGCCGGCAGCCTAGAAGTTCATAAACTCGGAATGACCTTGTTCTGGAATAAACTGTCCTGAAAACAGTTTGCAATGGCTTCACCGAGTTTGCTTTGCTGGTGGCAGCCCTTCGGCTCCAAGCTGGCATGTGTATGAAGCTCTTTGAACAAGTTTTGACCTTCCTTTAGCCCCTCTGCCCATCAAGCCAGGTAATGACATGCTTCGTATTGCACAGAACACATACAATTGACAAGTTCATAGTGGTGTTTAAATATTAAACAATCTAGACAGGCTTTTGAGTCTTCTGCCGCTATGAAAAGGCTCAGACCATACCCATCTTTGAAATTGGGCTGCGGGATCATTTGCACAGTAAGACAGACAATAAGACTTGTATACATTGCCATGCAACAGAAGAGACCCCGAACCGCCAGCCCTAAGTGGAAAGTTTATTTCTAAGCACAATATATGGAAAAACCAAACCAACAAACCCCACAGATATAGAAAACGTTGTAGCAAATCCCTGGTCAAGTAGGACTTCATGTTGGTCACTACCCTGCACCTCACAGCTGCTTAAAATGTCATGCAATGGAGGAGAGGGCACTCAGACGACACCCTCTGCTTCGGATCAAGGAGGATCTCCAAGCAGGAGAGGGCCCGTGGGACTCCTGCTGAGCGATTCAGGCTGTAACCAGCAAAAGGGCAGTGCTGCTCACCCCCAACCACGCGCCTCGGGACTACCTGTGGCACGCACGCACGCGACTTAGCACTTCAGCAGGCTTTACGAAACGTGGATTCTCACAACACCCCTGTGAGGTAGGTACGTATTGTTATTCCCCCTTTTGTGTGGGTGGGGGACTGAGCCAAACAGCCCAAGGCTACAGAGTCGGTGGCAGAGCTGGAGCGAGAGTACGCAGAGTCCTGTGTGATCAGACCACTAGGTCACACCACTCCTTCACGGCAGTTGTGCTTCTGACTTTAAAAACTTTTAGCCTTTTGCCAAATTAAAGGAATTTGACTTCTCCATATTAAACAAGTGGAGGACAGGGAGGGAAACAACATTATGTCTGACAGCCTTCTCTTCGTTGGTGTCTGCCTCCCCCTTCCCAAAACCACCGCAATTACCTGTCTCTGGGAATGAGCACAGTTTCCAGGACAGGCATGGGGGCGAGAGGCTGTTAAGTTTGCTTCCTTTGACCAGGTTTCTCTCTCTACTGTGGATCAGAAGTGGTTCTTCCAGAGACCATTCACTGCAACACTTTCAGTCTAGGGGTAGCTGCTTTTACAGATCATCAGAATTGCCCCTTCCCTCTCCCTCCTCCCACCAACATCTCTTCCCTCACCTCACCGCCAAAAGCACTCTTTGGTAGATAATAAATAAGGTTGGTCAGATAAAGGTACAGTGGCCTCAGAAACCATGCTGTTCACATTGGTCCTCAGTAAGTCAGCTTTCTCGGCTGGTGTTTCACCTCCCACACTCTCTGCCAGAGAAGTACCTGTTCTGTTGCATTCTGATATTCAAAGGGACACTGTCAAGTAATCTAGATGAAAAAAAAAAAATGACCTGCCTTAAGACATTAACCTCCACCTTCAACATTGCAGAATGGCTGGTACGTTCAAACCTGGAGGTTAAAGTTTGAGACCTTCCCCAGGCCAGAAACACCTGGCCCATGACAGCCTAGCTGCCGAAGGAGCTGGTGACTTGCGTTTGCCATGGCTCCAGTAAAAGCTGTGAGAGGTGCTGGTACAACGACGAAGGGCAGTCAGACACAGCCATCGTGCAATGTTGCTCAGTGCTTCAGCTTGGCTGAAGTCCTTAGAGTAATTTTGGGAAGGGCTGGATTCAGGCTCGATTGCTGCAGGCTCATTGTTTTGGGACTGCTGAACTGGTGCTCCTCAATTAGCTGATCTCTGTATTTTTAGGTTTCCTACTCTTACACTTGATTTGTGGCAAAACGGCTCAACCCCGCAGAGCTGGGAGTTACCCTCCACGGAGTGAGGACAGTGAGCAGGAAATCAGTCACATGGATTTCTTCCTGTTGCAGATGAAAGGTGGAGAGAAGGACGGGGATGGTGAAAGGAATGGGGTGAGTAGAGAGAACGCTACATGCCCAAATGGAAAAGAACAATATCAGTAGGGAAAGAAATTTTATTTTCAAGATTGTAAGAGAATATTACAAACAATGGAGAGTAAAAAAAGCCCAAACCCTAAAAACTATTTAAAAAGTACTTGACAGTGTCCCTTTAATATCCACAAATGATTCAGCCATTGTGCATTGAAAGAGAATGTTCCTGAAGAGCAACCAGTACCTTCGTGGATATATCCCAGAGAAGGAGACTTATTAGAAGTGTTATATATTCAATCAGCAACTGTGCTCCCTCTTCAGACTAACTCTGTTGAATGATTGAACGGAATAGACTCTGTAATAAACAAACTGGATGTGAAAGGCTCAGCCTACATGACTGAGTGAGATTGTTACAAATTGAGCAGCAGGGATAAAGACACTGGAAAAAAATGTACATCTCGGATGTATGAGTGTCTGAATCAGCAAAGTAGTAGGAACCCCCCGGAGGTGGGTCATCTTCTTGTGACTGGAGTGAAATGGAAGGAAATTAACCTGGGATGTCTGCATGGAAAATGATGTGTGTCAGTGGGACGATTTGGATGCTGGATTTGGGGTTATGAAGGCATAAATCACACTAGTACTTGTGCTTGAAACACCTGTGGAGAGTTTGTACAAAATTTGCCAGAAATGCCTATACGTCGAATAAAGGTCATGGATCGCCCTCCCCCCCTCCCAACTCCACCCTCACAAACCCTTTGTCAGGAACGTTACGAAAAATCAGGATTTTTGTTTTGGTGAAATTTGGGCACACCTGGGTTTTGTCACATTTTCTTGGCGAGATGATTCAATCTGTAAATCACTACTGAAACGTTCCCAGCCATTTCACTTCAGAAATCCTATGGTAAATCAAACAAGGTTCCATAGTGACTCATGAACAAAACGACTCATAGCCCTGGTTAATCACAGTCTGGAAAAAAAATACTCCAAATATTTCATTCCCTTCCTTGTTTTTGTAAATCTCACACGTGTGCGTGTGTGTGCGTGTGTGTGTGCATGGGGTGTGTGTACAGAGCGTTACCTATTCCAGGTAATAGGGTTTGTAAGACATGCTAAACCGTCTGTTCCTCTGCTCCCCCAGAACTCTGCCTACTCAGTTTTTAGTCTGTATTGCACTTGTTTTGTTGTTGTTTTCTTTTTTTTTCTTTTTTTTTTTTTTTTGATTTGTGTTTTTTTTTCTGTTTTGTTTCATTTTTTTGTATTTTTTTTTTTTTAAACTGGCTGGAAAACATTAACCTCTTTAGCATGAGTGTGCAGCTTTCCCTCCACCTGCTTTTTCCTCAGCTGGCCAGGTGCCGCCTCTTATATCTTGTGCAGTTACCGAAAAAGAAAAGAAGGAACAGAAGAAGAAAACAAAAACAAAACAAAACAAACAACAAAAAAAAAAACAACAAAAAAAAGGGAAGAGAAAGAAAAAGGCACACCATGCTCCTCTGCGTTATGAGTTCTTTGTCTCCTCCGCTCCGTGTTAAGGCCTCCTGAATTCCTCGGCTCAGACCGTCGTGACCCTCATGACGAGCTCTCTGTTACTACTAGACTGACTCCTCTGTTCGTGAGGCCTCAGGTGGCTGAGTATATGCAGGATGGTGTAAGCACAGTGGTGGTCAGAGAGGGTGCCTGTGGCTTGGCCGGCAGCCCGGGCCCCGCTGTCGGCTGGAGCGGAGTTAGTGGCTGTACCACCAGTGGAGGACGAGTGGGTGGTTTGGGAGGAGGGGCGCTGATTTGTCCTGGTCCCTGTTTTTTGCTCCTCCATGTCCTTTGTTTTGTCATAGTTCAGCACTTTCCACTGCTGATTGACCGCCTGCCACCGTTTAAAAATCCGGTAAACCGAGGGCCCTTCATGTATTATTAGACCTGGAGGGAAGGGGGAAAGAAATAAACATAAAACAGAACAAAACTTTAGAAAGAACCATAAGCCTACCCCAGCATCGTGCCCTCTAGCTAGCTGGTTAGCTCAGTTCTCCCTTCGCCAGTGTATATTCAGTGATAAATCATGTTTTTAATTACTGACTGGCAGAGCACCGGTGCTCCTGCTCGGCTGGATCCCTTTTCCCTTGAATTAAAAGGATTACAGCTTTATTTCAGCAATCAATAAACAGGTCTTAAATGCAGCAGAGTGAGTTATGCTCCTACAGCAAAAACAGTGTCTGTTTACCAATAAACGCCCGAGGTTTATCTATCGCTGGGCTACTTTTGCACGCTGCATAGGCATGATTCACCGAGCTAGCGGCGTGTGCTTGGAGGGGGTGTAGCTGGAGCTGACGTGCCGGTGACGTCTGCTGCACCAACGTCACGAGCGGGCACAGACCACATCTCCCCACACACGCAGCGGTGGAGCAGACACGCACATGGGGGCCAGAGACGGCAATGAAAGACAACACGGGGCAGGCTGTACCTGTAAGCGGTTTGTCATCCTGTGCAAGCATTTGCTCGTTGGCAAACCAGGTACCTCATCGTACGTTATTGCTTCCAAGGGGAGAAAACAGCACGCTTGGAAGAAAGTGCAGATGATGCACTCACACAGTGTCTGCTCTGAGTACGCAGAGAGTGCGTCTGTCCCGTCACCCGTCTGCATACGGCAGAGCTGATATCGCTGGGGTGGCAGCCAGGCTTTGGGACGCTTGTCTTCTCATGGTCTTCACATTTGGAAGAGAACGAGCAGCTCAGGCCCTTCCACCTAGCAGTTAGCTCACCTCCCAGAGCTCGCTGTCATCCTCCCCACACTTGAAAGAGGGCTGGGAGGATTAGATAATGGTCGCAGCTGTTTTGAAGATGATATTATTTGACTATTTAGCTTTGTTATTTTCAAGCTACCAGGCTTTGGCCCTTTGAATGCAATGGAAACAGCAGCACCTGTGTTGTTCTTACCCACTGAGGCTGAGCGAAGCTGCAACTTCTCATGTAGACTGGCTTAGCTGACACACTGCAATATAATTAATAAGCTTTAACGGAGAATGGGACTTATGCAGAATGAGAGGGTCTGGGTGTCCTGGTTTTGCAGCGATCTGTCTGTTAGGAAAGTGTCTTTGAGTCCCATGTATCTGAAGCCAGAGCAGCAGATAGGGCATGTACTTGTTGAGTTAGCATACAAATAATTTAATTTTTCTTAATAGTGATGGCTTCACCATTCTTGGTCAGTATCAGGATTATTAGAAACATTTCCAGGAAGAGCAACTCTCTTGCCTACTTGTTCCAGGAGCATAAATACAAATGTGAAAATGAGGAGGTTGCCTTGACCAGTGAGGGGTGATGATGGTCACCACAGAATAAAGAGGTTTGCTGCTATTTCTGATGAATCAGATGCTAGGGCTTTATCCTTCACCCAGCTTTTCCAGACTGTTCTAGTTTCTGATGACAGCTGACTACCGGAGTAAACCTGTTCTGTATAAAAGAATAATAATAAAAAAAAAATCTGAAGGTCATCCTACACTTAGGGCGGACCTCCCCTTTACTCACTGATAGAGTGCAGCCATCAGTTTCTCATAGTTTCTCAGCCACCTGGTTTCTACATTTGATTTTACTGAATGTAAGTTCCAGGTTCGCTACAATCCGAGTTTCTAGCCTTTCTGATTCTAAGCATAATTAGAAACCTTGCTGACTTGATCACAGCTTAGCTTCAGGGAGACTCTCACATTCATCTTAATATGGTGCTGAGTCTCCTTACTGGCTGCTGAAGAAATTCCATGAGTTGAAGTATTCAAGCCTGGCTATTCTGGGACAGCAAATATAGGTGGGTACTCAGACTTATAGTACAAGAGAGATCTTATTCTGGTTCCCATAGACCACAGAAGTTACACAGGTGTAGTCCTGTAGTGATGTCAGTTTTTCATAGCCAAATAGCGTGATGTCATCACAGAAAAAATTGCTTTTTTCCTCCCTGCTTTGGAACGTGGTTGGGAATTCTGACATCTGATCAAAGCACAACCATAAAAAGCGGGACTTAGGGAAAGCCTACAGATCCAGCCAAGGAGACAGCTTTGAAGCAGGCCTAAAGTGGATTGGCCCAAGGCAAGGGACATTAGACACATATTTAAATGAGCTGTCTGATCTGTAATGAATGAAATTCCAGTCTGATCAATGACAGAGCCAATGTTTCTTTGAGACCTCTTTAAGCCTTGGATAAAAGAACCAAAATCAAATATTTTCTCCTTGGCTGTAGAACATCCTCCATAGAATCAAATCCATTCTCCGAAGTATTAAACACTGAGCCAGGATTGTAAATCTATTCTTAATTACCTTATCACAAATATTTAATGCACAGCCTGATTCAAGAGGGCTGTTTATAAAATTCTTGTTTGTTTGCCTTCTAATTATAAATGTTTATGATCTTATGCAATTAACTGTGTGATGCTGATGGATGGGTTGCTGAGTCAACTGAGCACCTGTTTTCTTAGATAATTTTGGTTTCAAAATATTTATAAAAGTACAAAATAACTTGTTTCCCTCTGTATTTACGGGGCTCTAAATTACTTATCGATTTCCCAGTGTCAGGCTCAGGAAGCTGTAAAATTAAAAAGGAACCAAGCAGAGGGGTGGGCAGGGAGGTGGAAGTAACAGTGATTCATTTGCAACAGTGAATGCTAAGATTAAGCTAGAGTCCATCAGTTTATAACAACCTGCAGGAAGCTTAATGCTCCCATTGAAACAAATTTTGTCTGCCTGAGTTAAATTAGGATTGGAATTCCTATGTTCAGCTGCGTGTACCCCCTTCCAGAAACACCCCTCCCTCAAGGTTCAGTCTGGTTAACAGAGCTGAATCTTTTCAATTTAAGGCCAGACGTAAGTGGAAAATCCTTCAGGAAGAACTGTATGCGACTGGAAGCAACCAGCTAGAAGCAATTTTTCTGTAAGCCAAATCCTCTATAAGCAGGGAAAGTAGCAGGTTGGTGTGAACTTCTTCCTTTTTGAACTTCCCTTCTTTCAACTAGGACTTTAAACTATTATTAATGGAGGAGGGAAACCTCGGTCCATCCCACTCCTAATCCTGTACCTAAAGGGGACCTACAGGAAAGCTGGGGAGGTGTCCCTGCCCATGGCATGGGATTGGAATTGGATGATCTTTAAGGTCCCTTCCAACCCAATAATTCTATAATTCTATGAACTCAGAAATGTCTACGTGGAAATTTTAGATGCATTGCCAGTAGCATCCTAATCCTTTCCCACTCCTCCCAAGTTTATCTTTCCCTTTTCTGCTCCACGAAATCTGTTCTCAACGCATCCTATGTGAAAGACGGCCTCTTCAGAGGGAAAATCTCTGTGAGTTTCACACAAATCCATGTTGGTCCAGATTGTTGCCTGGTGTATGAAATCCCTTTTTGTGGTGGTGGTGGAATGAAGCTCCTAGAGAACATGGGCACTGAAGATGTGCTGTTCTCATTCCCATTTTCTCATGCCCAGATCTGACTGGTGTCTCTGCTTTTTTTTTTTTTTTTCCAGATGATCAAGTTGCAGTCTGCAACAAAACTAGCACTGGTGAAAGCAGTTCAATTCCCATGTTCTACTGATCGCCACAGCTAACCCTGAGCTTCTGCATGCTTAACACGCAAGATTTGAGGAGGAGAGTGTGACCACGGTGAGTACCATGGCCCAGAGATAAGGCTGATCAGTGTAGGGTTTCTCTGAGCCTTGCAATACCTGCCCAAGACTGGTCAAGAGAGTAGTCAGAGGGGCTGCTGGCAGAGCACGGGCATAAAATAGATGTGAAGAGACCTGGGTTAGTGCCTCCAGATAGGCAAGGGGGAATCAGCTGAGGTACCACCATCCCGTGAGATTAACCTGAGTGGCTGTGAGCCTTCAATTTAAAAGAGCTTTGGAGCAGCAGCTTCCCAGAAATGACAAGCAGTCACCCTGTGCACATTGTCAGCCTCTGCCACCAAGCAATCTTTTCTCCAGTACTTTCAGCTTCTAATTAACCTTCCTCTCATTTCAATGCTCGCTGTGCATTTTCTGGAAAGAGACAGGTAAGTTCTTGGGGCAGAAACTGTTTCTCCTGTTTGCCACTGAGAAACCATGAAGAGAAGGTTTCTGCAATGTCGTACTTTACCCTTGCGCTGTCACTCATCTACAGGAACAAAAATCACAGCCCCTTCTAGCCAGTTACTCTGTCCTGCTTCAGATAAAGCCCCTGCCCTGCTGTGTGAGCATAGGGCAGGGGCTTTGTGAAAAGGTGGAAACCTCGTTTCCACCATCAGCAGCTCTTCTGCCCTTTGGCTTCCTTACACAATGCGGTTTCACCTCAGCCAGAGAACTGCCTTGCTTTTGCCTGTTTCAGTCCCTTTCATTGCTGGGTGTCAGGGGAAGATTATGGCAGCTTAATATTTGCATCCACGGCAGCGATGGCTCAGGCCAAGGCAAACCAATCCTCCTGGGAGACAAGGCTTTCATTGCCGGGCTTACCCTCTGCTGACATCATTGCACACACTAACCCTTCACTCCCTTTCCCTGCATTCTTTCATCTTTTGTGGCGATTTCAAGTTCCCCCACCTTTGTTTCCAAAGCTCCTGCAGCTCAGCCTTCACTTATCTCTTTGCCTTTATCTCATCCTACATGCTCCATCCTTATCCTCCTTTTATCTTCCCCTAATAGCAGTAAAGTGGCTGTACGAGTTCAGAGAAGGGGTCTGGCTACGGTAGCATCCTGCCGCCAGCAGTGGCCAACCACACAAGGAGTGGTGTAAAAACAAAGCCAGGAGAGTGGCTTTTCCCTGATGGGCTCTGTGGGGACATGCCCAGCCACAGATGGTCTCTTTAGGCTTAGTTATGTTCCCTCATTATAGGTTTCTAGTGTACTACAGTAAAGTGCACTGACTTTTTCTCTGAGCTCTGTGTTTGCTCAAGTCAGGCTGGCCTTCCACACCCCAAATTCTCGTAGTCTCCATGAGATAGCTCCATGCCAAAAAGCGCTTTAGAAATAGCAATGAATCTCTGCCTTCTGTCAACTTCACAAGTTCGTGGTACACGGGAGATGAGTCACCAAGCTCCCAGTGGGCCCTTCCAGTCCATACTACTTTTCAGTGCAATCCCCGGTATTTTATCCCTCATTAATGGTGCAAGGTAGCTCTTGGTGATAAACCTGGAAAAAAGAACCAGATGGACCTTTTCCTGGAAATATGGGCTGGGAAAGGGACACCTAGTATCTGTTATCCCTCTGCGTTGAGTCAGGGACTGTTCCAGCTGAGTCTGACAAATTCTTTAAACAACCTAACATCCTTAAAGCCCCAAAGGACAAGGCTCAAGGCTGCAGAGCTGTGCTCAGCAGGCAGTGGGGAAGCGGGCAAACCAGAGATTGGGGAGAGGTACATTTATCCTTGAAAGTAATGTCATGGCATCAGTGGGACTCTGCACTTGGCTGGATTTGGGATGGGAGATGTGAATATCAGAGTTCATCATGTTGGGAATCGAGTCTTTCCTGCCCTCTCCTCATTCCTGTTCATCATCTCCAGAATCTCTTCAGTTTGTCCCCCCTTTTCTGCAAGCAAGGTCCCGAAGAGGGTGCAGTCCCCAGAAGAAAGGTGCAGAATAATAATGTAACCCTGCCTTCCTTTCAGTACCCTGACAAAACAAACTGATGTCTTGTCAAAGCATCACTGTCTTTGGCAGTGTGACTGCCTGGCCCAGCTTGTGTTTGGGAGTTTGATTTCTCCTTCCTAAGGGTAGCACTTTGCACTTCTCTTTATTGAATTTCATCTTGTTGATTTCTCCAATTTGGCAAGATCATTTCAAATTCTGATCTGATCCTCCAGAGTGCTTGCAGCCTTTCCAAGCCTGGTGTCATCTGCAAATTTTATAACAGCACTTTCTATTTCATTATCTAAGCCATTAATAAAAATAATAAAGAGAGTAGAGTCCAAAACAGTCCTAATTGAAATGTGTTTCCAGTTTATAGTACAACACTGACTACTACTATGAAAGCAGTTTTTCAATTGGTTGTACATCTGCTTTACAGTTTTTTTAATCTAAATCACATTTCTCTGTTTTATTTAGGGGAATCTGAAGGCAAAACATCTAACGTGTTGCCCAAGTCATGGGATATCAAACCACTGCTTCCTCCTTAGCCAACAGGAGAGTTATCCTCCCAGATTGGATGAGGTTTTACTCCTTTTCTCATCAATTGATCAGTTAATGGTTTCTTCCAGTATCTTTCTATGAATCAGTTAAACCGATTTGCCCTTTACTTGCGTGATTTTCTGTTCACACCTCCTTTAATGATAGAGATTATATTTAAAGCTAGGTACTCTCCTTGCATTTCCCCAGCTGCCTGGCACCTCCTGCATCCTTCCTGAGTTCGTGAGGATAAAGTGCTCACGGGTCAGAGATTGCTCCTGCGGCTTCCTCTGAAGTTCATTAGGACGTGCTGACAAGGACACAGCAAACTCATCTAAATGTTTTTGAGTCTGTTCTTTTTGGATTCTGCCCTGGGCTCCTTTCTCCTCATTAAAATTATTTTAGTTAAGTTTTGAAGACTGAGACAAAGGCAACATTTAATGTTTGGCCTTTTTTGCATCAAATATTATTTGGGCTCTTAGACTTGTCTTAGCATAAGCTTACAGACCCGTTTCTTGCTGCCGTCTCTCTCTCTGAACGGTCATCCTGAGGCTCAGGTCTGACTGTTCCCCATGGCTGTGTGATTCCTAGAGACTTGCCATTAGTTGCAGGCTCTTCTCTCTGCCTTTTTGTGTTTTCAGCTTCTGATTTTGGGTCCTCAAAGAGCTCCTGATGCAGCCTCAGTGCTCTCTTCCCACGCTTCTGAGCTCTCCCCTGCACAGGCACAGTTTGCTGTTGTGCCTTTAGTATCATCCCTTTTGGCAACTGCGAGCTGTTCACAGCTCTTTCATCCTTCAGATTCTCTTCCCAAGAGACACTCCCTGCTCTGGTCCCCTGAGGCTGCTGCCGCTGCTTTTCTGGAGTCCATTATCCTCACATCATAGATCTCTTCAGCTCAGGAATGCTTTCATCGCACAGTCACTTTTCGCACAAACTGCTGCTACGTTCAGATTTTCAGGGATTCTTTGCTTTCAGGCAAAATCAAGTAGGAAGGACAGATTCCTTCACAACTCTCACCTCTGTTTTCCAAAACATAAATTTTGTCCACAGCATGTTTCAAGAGCTTAGTGGACAGTCTACTCTGAATACCGGGGAAGTCCAGGTAATGGATGACCTGAGACCTCTGGTGCCATCCTTTAGACATTTCTGGTAGTCTGCCCAGCGAGCAAAATACTTCTAGTCCACAGGATATCTAGCAAAGGTGTGCTCTGAATATTGCTCGAACTACACAAGGAGGGTGTGCAAGCTGGGAAATGACCGGTATTGAAAGATACACAGCATGCACTGAAAATTCATAAAAATTCGAGGTTGGGTGAATGCTTACCATATGGGAAAAAAAAATAGCTGATTATAATCAGGCACTTTATTATCAGTCATTCTCCGTGCACATTTTTTTTTAATACCTAGAGAACTGATTAAATATGCAGAAGGCTGAGCTGTGCTTTGGCTGAGCAGAACCGGGGGTGGCTGCATGGCCAGGCCCTGTTCGTGGCTGTCAGTCACTGGATATCATGGAGCCCATGGGCCTGGGGAAAAAATTCTCCTTCTTCTCCCCATCACCCTTTAAGAGTATTTGCTGTAATGTGCGTCTCATGCTTGGCTCCCTGCAGGTCACATAGGCCACAGCTCTGGCAAAACTGAACCAGTTTCTGGTCCCTGTGGCCAGACCTGTTGCCTGGGCAGAGTATGTAGAGTGAGTGCTCCACCAGTGTATGCAGACAAGCTGCTCCCAGCTCTCTCGGTGAGGTATTTTCTGCAGGTATGGACTCTTCCCTTTCCAGTCCCTGGAAACAGCACAAACAGGCTGCCCCCTGAGCCTTCAGTCGCTGAAGAACCAGCAAACCTTGCGCTTGGTATGGCTTGGCTCCTCTCGTGCAAGCTGGGGTTCAAGGACAGCTCTGCCTCAACGCTTCCTCATCCCCAGGTGGGCCAGGACACCCCGCAAAGGCAGCAGGAGCCCTTCTCCTTCCCTGCCTCCTCCGCTCCATCTGGCAGAGCACCAGGAGCAGCAGGCCCCACAGCGGGTGGCTGTGCTAGGCCCCAGGCTCTGCACAGCCATTAACACCACCTCCAAACTCAGCAAGAGCCCTGCTGGGTGGGAGAAGGATCCAGCATGCAGGCATCTCAGAAGGTCACCGCAGTTGCTGTTCCACCATGGAGGGCAATCGTGGCAGACCTCGCCCCATGCCGTGCTGGGGCAGAGCCGTTTCCTCCTTTCCTCCTGGAGAGGAGGCAGCTCTTTTATTAAATCCGCCTGAGGCACTGATGGGAGGGCTGGGCATGACAGCTGGGAGAGCTTCTCCTCCCGGCAGCACTGTGATTTTGCAGGATGCTGCTGAGCTGTACAGCAAGAGACAATTTCCAGGTCGCGACACTGCAACGTGTCGTATTTGTGTGGCGCCTTTCGGGCGCGTATGCAGCAGTGAGCCCTACGCACAGGGGATGCTACAGGTTCCCCTCAGAAGCAGGAGCAACCCATCCCACACACACAGCATCTGCAGCTGCAGGAGGAGGAATACTTTATCCACTTTATCCAATACTTTTGGGGATGAATGGAGAGAACAGGTAGGGACTGTCTGTTGTGGGGCTTGTGGAGCTGGTGGGAGCTGTCAATACGTTGCAGGAGCAGCACTGAGCTTTTAAGGCTGCCAGGCAGATGCCAGCTTCTCTGAGAGTTACTACCTCCATCCCAGGCAGCCATCCTCAGTCACGTCCACTGCCCAGCCTTGTGCTCCTCTACAACACATGGGTCGGTCCTTCTTGGGCTGAGCTGGTAAGGCCTCAAATGAGGAAAGGCTGGCAAAATTTAGGAGCTACTGGAAGGTGTCCAAAGGACAGGAAATTCCTTTTCACTTAGCACTCCCACGTGGTTTGTTTGCAATGGGAAAACAACATCGGTTTTCTGCAGGATGCCATCTGTGGCAGAGGAGCTGGGCTGACCCTGGGAACCACACACAGCAGCACCATCGCTCTAGAAATGCCACAGCATTTTCAGCTCCAGGCATATGAGCTACCAACCTCCACAACTTTCTCCTGCCCTGCCCAGGCTAGCACTTTTACTCCCTGCCTCAAAACCTGGACAAAACAAACAAACAAACCAAGAAAAAACAGCAAAAAACTGGGAACATAAAACTCTACATAATCCTCACTTAGGAAATAGACAAACCATAAAGAAAAGCGTTCCAGTAAGCTCAGCTGGCTGTGGACAGCTACAGTAAAATGGATGTTGTGCCCTTGAGGGCTCTTGTACTCCTGTGGTATTTAATTCACAGCACACGATAAAGCACGGGATTAAAGGGCAGTTTCTAGCTATGCAGGCAAAAAAAAAAAAAAAAAAAAAAAAAGGAAAGAAAGAAAAACAACAACAACAACAAAAACAAAAAAACAAACAAACAAACAAACAAAAAACAACAAACTGAGACTCTTCTAGGAAAAAGCAAATAAATAAATAAAGACAAGCTCCACCAGCAGAACACTCCTGCTCCTGAATCATACATCTCCAGCAGCATTCCTCACTTGTGAGTCTACCCATAACTGTGCCAGTACAGGAGGGATGGGGCTTAGAGACATTATCCATATATCCCCCTGCTCTCTTAAAATTTCTCCTCCTTGCTTCATTGCTAGGATGTTATGGACCCTTTGGGTATATTTTTTCTTCCTAGATTTAAAATGGAGGGGATGGCAACACCCCACATCTTGAAAGGGCTTTGTGCCTGAGACCAGTTGTGCACATGACAAATACTATTAGATCTTTAAGAGAGGGGAGTAGAAAATTATATCAAACTGGATTGAACAGAGCACTGGCCAGACGCACACCCTGGTATCCTGGTGACTTTATGGGTCTCTTATATCTTCAGGTTTCCAGACATTCCCTTAACAGAAGTCCAAGGAGGTGGATGCTACATTTGTGCCACAGTGGTGAGTCCTCCAGGTCAGGGTCCTGAACATTTTATCCTATAGCTAAAGATGCTTTGACCGAGGTGTTGCCTTTGCAGTCATGCTGTATCCTTAGACATTCCTGGGACATTTCTTTAATGGCAACGCTGAGCAACAGCACTGTTTTTTGTAGGGCTCTGAAATCTGGCTTCACACCAACTTGGAGCAAGACTTGAAAAAGTCATGCTGTCCCCCAGAATGGAAGTATACATATATGTTTTCAGACAGATGAGAATGTTTCATTTAGACTTGATTTTTTTTTAATGTATTCCAATTCTGATGCTGAATTTAAAATACTCAGCATGAGCAGTCATCTCTAAATGCCAAATCAAAATGCTTTGTTCAGTAATGATCAAAATAGGACATTTGCTTATTGAAGGCAGAACTAATGTCTCCCTCTCTATTTTTAATAGGAAATGAAATTCTGTAAGGGAAAGTGGGTATGATTTCACTGTTTATTTATTTATTTATTTATTTATAATTTACTTTTTTTTTTTTTTTTCTCGTAAGGGATGCATGATCAAGATCTGTTGCGACTACTTCAGCTACCAAAGCACTCTTCCACTAACTATTCGGAACTAAGGAAGGAGATAGGAGCCAAGAGGACAAGGGCCAGGTCTATTATTTCATTGCATTGTCATATGGTTATTGTGGATCCAGCTCTGCCTCTGGGCAGACAGACTCAGGCTGTGACTGCCACCAGTGGGTTTTGCTTCAGGAAGAAAAGCACTGCTTCAGGGAGCAATTTCCAGGCTGAATAAGCTTAGCAAACCCAAGACTTTTTCCTATTAGTAAGGAAAACCAGCAGTGCTTGACCTGAAATCACCTGTGGGCCTGTTTGCAGTATTTTTGTCACTGAGCTGTTGTGTCTGGGTCTGAAAGATGGCTGTGTTGGTAGGGTAGCCAACCCTCAGGAGAAGAACTAATTAATTACTACTTTAAGAAGTGATCCCAAGGCTGGTTAATGTGGCTTCATGTTGATCTCTTCTTACCTCTGTTTTGGCTCCCTAAAGAGCTGGGGACAGTCCTCATCCATTCTGCACAAGGGTTGACCCCACTATCATCCCTTGTTTGACTACAGAGTTGACTTGCTGTGGCTACAATGGCCTGCCATGGACTCCAGCCTCTCACCTCCAGCAGTAACATGTATGCTGGGATGGAGGCTGTGGTAGGAGCAGAAAACAGCCAGAAAAGCATAGCCTGGCACAGATCTGAGGACTTTTCCCGTCCTTACTACACAGCACAATTCATGCAGCTGGTGCAGGAGGTCCTGCCAGCTGCCTGTGAGGGAATCTCCTGCTGTGGTGTAGGAGCTATGACAGGCAGGTGTGTGCTTCTGCCTCTGCCCAGGGATGGGAACTTAACCCAGTGACATCAGGCACTTGCTGCCAGCAAACGATCGAGTGAGAGGGCAGCGACATTCTGATTATAACATATCACCCTCTGAAGCACGGGATGCAGTTCACGAGGCAGAAGGATTTCTTTTCCCCCTTAGAAAAATGTTAATTATGTTGCCCTCGCTAAATGCTAAACACATTGATCCACTGGAGCAGAGAGCACCATATGGTTATTTGTGACAAAATACATCTCCAGAGCCCTGTTGCAACAGTGGGGAACTGTATGAAGATAGATGTGGTGAAGGACTGTGGAGCTGAAAGGACACAGGTGAAAGGCCAGGTGCTGCTATGATGATGCTGGAGGCCAAGGCCCTGCCCTGAAAAAAAAAGGAGGGAGCTCAGATCCAGGTCCAAACCCTGTGGCTCTTGCTCAGCAGTGACATGCTTGCTTTACAGAGGGCTGCCAGAGCTGCGCTGGAGTTTAGGATGAGCATTCAGCCTCTGCAGAAATGCCCACTGGTGAAAGTAGCACACATGCACGCAGGCTGGCTGGCCCGCTCTGCTCTCTTATTGAATAATCAATGCAGCATTAGATAAAAATAGGTCCCATCTTTCAGGAACAGAGGGGTGGCATCTCTCGGCTTTGCCGAGCATCCTCTGTTCCTGGACAGCGGCCAAGAAGTCGGTCGGCACAGATCAGCTGTGCAGCCCCGTTTCTGCTGCTGCTGGCCCAGGGACAGGGCCCTGGCTGACTGGTGTTGAGGGACGGTCCCTGCCCATCTGGATCGAGAGCCCCACCACACGCCACGTGGGGACTGCTCCTGTCTCCACGCTCCCCTTTACAGCTGATAAATCAATGATTTGCTGGGAGATTTTTTGAGCACGCACATGGTGGCCAAATGTATGCAAACCACAATTCACGGTGTAAAAAAGGGAGTGAGCTGCTCGTCTTTTTTTCTCAGCCGCCTGCTCTGCTGACAGGGCCTGGATCTCATCACTCCAGTTAGCTCCTTGTAGCTCCAAGGAAAACTGGAGGGATAATGTTAATCTGGGGAATGAGAGCAGGAAAAAGTGTTGGGTAGAAGGTGATGAGGAAGAGGAACCTGATTACAAAATTAGAGGGGCAACTTCCATCCATGTTTCCCAAATAGGCATGCTGCTTATTGCTGACTGACCAGACAGACAGACCCCATGAGCTGCCAGATCCCATAACCCTAGGAGAAGCATTAGGATGGGGGTTCCTCGGATCACACTGACATAGAAGGACCCTCTCCTCCCCATGGTTTCCACAGCAAGAACAGAGAGCTCAGACACAGAGAGTGAGTTCAGAATGAGGAGAAATAACAAAAGCAGGGAAATGTCATTTAGGAGTTTGTTGTGAGAGGGAAAGTGCCGTGTTCTCTATACCTTGCCTCCACAGAACTACTGATGCATGACCATAGGCTCCACAACTGCTCTGCAACAGGCAGGGAGATGTCTAACAGGCTAACAGCCCCTTTCAGTCACGACTGGCACACAAAGCTGGTCTGTCTATCCTCTGCCTCATGGGACTGCCTTTCTGTCTCCTGGCCCGTTGGCTGCATTTTCAATGCTAGCTGAGAGAGACCTCTCAGACTGCAGGGGCATCTTGGCTACATCTGCTTTTAAAGAGACCTCTTGGGACTGGCTAACCTGGGACCATGCTCCCAGATTGTCCTGCACCTGTCAAATGGTTCAAAAAGAGTGTGAACAGTGTGGCAAGCAGGGCATTAACCTGAAGGGAGTAGAAGACTTCTTCATACTCACATGGGTCTCTTCCAGGTATGTTGAAGCCAGACATTTGCTGTCTGGGTTGGACTCAGTTTTCTCCTTTGAAGACATCTGCTGTGTTTCGCTGCGTTGTGCTCCATGTATAGAGTGTCATCAAGAACACATGGGCTTCCCCAAAACTTATTTGCTATTGCTGTAGCAATTCTTCCTACTTTGTGCTTTGGGGGACTACGCAGACCTGAATGAAAACATCTCCGTTCATTTTGAGAATCAGACCATCAATACAGATGAAGACCAAGACTCTGAAGACACTTAACTTCTCAGTTTCTCCTTATTTTTATTGGGACTTTAACTCCTAAATCCTTTGAATGATCAGGGCCCAAGTGACCTGGCTAGAAAACACCCCAAGGCTATCTCAGCCTGGCATTTCCTCTAGGAAGCAAAGCTCATTTAAAACAAAACCACATTAGTCTTGGCAGGAAGCTTGAATTGTGACCGTCTCAAGGAAGCGCCATTAATTACTGTTCCCATTGCACTATGAAAGATCAAATGCTGTGGATCAGTTTTAATTGGCTATTGATTTCTTATGTTATTACCTACGGTTGTGCTGAGATGCCGTCAGACGTACTGGATGCTTTTGATTATACTTGCTGGCAGCTGGGATTAAAAACAGCGGGCACACACTTCCTGATCTGTAATGGATTACCATGGTGTGCCAACAAAAATCGTTGGCAGGATGAATGGTCCTGCTTCGCCTGTCTCTTGTGCTATCGAGCTGCAGTGCAGTTATTGTTGTGAAGGCAAATACCCTCAGGGACTGGCTGCCAAGGAAAGCGAGGGAAAAGCTTCAAAGAACATGGGGATTTAGTGCCTACAAAAGTGAGAGGCTGTCAGCACCAAGGCAGGGTGAGTCAGAGTGCAAGGAGTGCTTGGGCATGGATGAAGCATCAGGCCCCACCAGTGATCCCAGGAGAGGCTGACCAGGTTGCTTTTGCTTCTACATGCCAATCATGGGGCTATCATATGTGTGAGCACAAGTGGGACTGTGCACACACACCGTGACAGTGACAGCCCTGCACGCACCAGCCTGCTAATGGCCTTCCTGAGCTGCATTTCCCCCTCGGAGCAGACCCGGTGATTTCTGAAGCTTAGTCTGTGACATGCTCTCATTAGCTGGCAGTTACTCCTTGTTTAACAGGAGATTGTTTCCCGTCCTTCTGACCCCAAATGACACTTTAATCTACAAACGCCGACTTTCCCTAATTGCACCTTGACAGAGAGAGAGAGAGACAACCCCCTCCTCCCCCCTCCAAGGACTGTCATTTAATTAACAGGCAGGTATCTCTCAGGATTTACAGCCCAGCTCTAAGCTGCCACTCTGTCTACTCAGTAACTCAGGCTCACTCCACTTATCTTTACATTTCAATACCTGCATTTCTGCTAATCCCTCTCTATGCCAGGTTTCTGGATTTACTTCTCAGGAACCCGTGGGGAAAGCAGTTCGTCAAATGAACTGTCCCCATCTCACTTCTCATTCACCTCCTGGCTACCGATCTGAAGTGCCTATGTTGTAGATGACTTCGTAGCACAGCAATACCTGTGCTGGCACCATTTCCAGTTTGTAGTTTAATACAGGTCTCATATCTGTCCTATAGACATGACCAGAAGTAGCATACACGAGAGAGAGATCAGAATCAAAGACAGCGGGGCTGGCTGGATATCAAGAAGCATTTAGTCTGTTCCTCCTTCACAAACTGGGATCATCCCTCAGCAACCTGTTCTTGACATATGTTTTTTCTATCAGGTTCTTATAAAATTCCAGTGTCGGAGACTCCCAGAAATCCTAAGCAAACCTTTCCAGTGCATCCTGCCCTCCCGTTTGGTATCTGAGAGCAAGGGGAGAACAGTGTTGAAAGACCATCTCGCATGCCTTGCCCAGATGGCTATAACTTCTGGCACTTGGAGCCATACCGTCTGTCTTGCTGCTTGTGAGGAGCAGATTCATTGTATTTTGGTTGTGGTTTTGTTTCCATGGTGGGTGAAGGGATAGCAAATGCTGTCTGTCTATTCCAGCTGTCTTTGCTGAGCATGCTAGGATCTGGCAAAGTCCAAAGCAAAGTAGTGTATTACTGCATGTGAGTGGCTGAGGGTCAAACCCACGGTCTCTGGATTTTGATGCATGGTTCAGTAGTCTCTGAGTTAACAGCTGTATTTTGAAAGCTCAGTTTGGAGCAGATCAGACTGTTTCAGAGCAAATGCAGCTCGAGTGAGGATAACAACAATCAAATGATCGGTGTGAATCCCAGTTTGCACATGCATCTGAGTGCATGTACCTCCAGTGACAGTAAACCGTTCTCCTGGACACATTGCACTGGCTCCTCAATGGACTTGAGAGACCCAAGAGCAACCAAAGTGCGAACTGGCAGGAACTGCTGAGGAGCTCTGCTTTAGCACATCTGCCCTTTAATAAATACCTTGTCTCTCAGACCTCCAGTTCTCTGCCAGTGAAAGCAAAACTTGGGGTCAAAGTGGTGGAAAGAGCACTTGGAATTCACACAATTAGTGTAGGTCCTGCAGTTTAACATCTGCAAGCTAAGGCTGCCCAGCCTGTTACCAAACAATGCACAAACAACGTGTGTGTTACATTAGCTGAAAAAAAAACACATAAGCGTAACAGAACTGAGTGCATCTGATGTCCTGCTGTTTCCCCATCACTGAGCATTTCTTAGTTCCTAAATTCTTCCTATCCACCCACAGGCTGGAAAGCAAAAGGGGAAGAGGGCTGGACTGTGGAGGAAGAGTCACTGAAATGCACAGACAGCACCCTGGTATTTCAAGAATCCTTGTCATTACCATTATCCGTGAGAGGTTTTATCCTGAACTTGCAGAAGTGGAGGAACAACAGGCTTCAGGCCATGCTAGCAGTCGGGAGCAGAACTCTGAATCTCCACAGCCAGCTTTGCCCAGCAGTGATCAAAGACATTGCACAAGGCTGCAAGGTTTGGAAGAAGGATAAAGAGAGGGAAAAGAGCTGTTCTGCAGTGAGGAACTCACTGCGAGCCTTGTAGGGAGCTGCCACTGCTGCATCTATCACAGTCAAGGAAAGCTGCAATGAATGAGGAATTAAACCCAGTCATGGACCATTTGGTCAGCTCTTTCTGCTGACCTGGCCTGGCCTCTCCACAGACAGACTGGCCTTTTGGCTAGCACTAGTGCAGCTCCCTGAAATCAGCAGAGCTGGAGAGATGTCACTTAGAGGAGAGACCTGACGGTGTCGACAGCCAGGGAGTCACAGCTCTCAGCGGTGCCCTCATTTGTCACTTGCTTCAACCTGGGCAGAGAAAGAGGAGGAGGCGGGGAGGAGAGGGACCAGCAGATCTCAGCTAGCACTGAGGGCACAATACAAGCAACTTTTACACTGGAGAGCGGTAGGGGCAGAGGGCTGGCTGCATGCACATATCAGCTTTTCTAGGGAAATGTATGAAGTGTGTACAAAGGCTCTCAAGGCCCAAAACATCATCTCTCCTGGTTGACCATGGGTGGGCTGCTTGGCAGCACCGAGCTGCACACAACACAACTGGAGCCAGCCATGGGTGGGCACTGCTCTGAGGTGCTGGGCAAGAGAAGCCACATACAGACACACTAAGTTACTTCATCTGCAGTGCTTTCCACTTGCTTTTGTGTTTGTGGGAAAAACAGTCATGTCTGGCCCACAACAGCTGCCAGCTGTGCAGGGCGGGCTGTAAGGCAAAGGGCTGTCCTCAGCCACAGCTCTGAAATATTCCTGGGAATGGGATGGCCTCTTGCTCTTTGGCTGGAAAAATCGAAGCTCACAGCTTAGGCCAGTGTGCTTACTGGTGATATCACTGGAGATGCAAGGGGGCTCTTACCTCCCTATAGAAGGTGGATAGGGGAAACAGAGGCCAGATCCTTAAAAAAAAATAAAGAAAGAAGCAGCAGAAAAACTCAAACCTGAATCTGTCTGCCCAGTTCCCCTTCAGTTCATAGCTGGCATGGTTTATTCTCTGCCATGTGGGAGGATTTAGCGTCTATTGACAGATGAGCTAATCAGTTCCCCTCAGCTCTTGAAGCTTTATCAAAGCCAGTTAATCATGTTACTGATGTCCGCCCAGGCCAGAGCTCTCCAGTGCTGTCTTCTGCCAACAAGGCGACACACACACACAGAGGGATCGTTTTTTTCTAGTCCCAATCCCACCGATAAGAGGATGTCACTAGTGGCTGCTATGCCAGCATGTGGGTGCTACCTGCCTCTCTTTCACCCTCCTTGGCCACCCCTTGTTGAGCTGTGTGCTAGCTGCACCAGCACCTCATGGAGGGGCAGGCCAAGCTCAGCTCTCGTCAGTGCAATGATGGCAACAATGGGAAGCACCAATCTGGGTTTCAGGAGGCCTAAGTCTTGTGCTGGAAGGATGCTGAAACCAAGAGCCATTTAAACCCAGACCTGGGGTGTGCTGTCCAGACCACTCTCCCTGACACTTCATTTGTTTTACTTCTGTACTCCAGTTTCACCAACTGCTACTCGGATGGTCTGTCCTGCTCTTTCTGAGGGTTGACCTGGGGGGCTGTGCTCCTTTCTTCAGGAGTGGCTCTACCTATACAAACACAAATCCACCAAGGCAAGAGTACTGTCTTGTCCCACTTTTTTTTTTTTTTTTAATTATTATTTCTTATATATATATATTTTTTTTTTTTTGTGGGGGAAGCTCCTTCTGCATGTATACCAACAATGGAAGAAACCAGACGTAAGGAGCTCTCTGGAACCCTCTTATCTTCCTGGCAGGGTCACTTGAATTGCCGTGATCTGGTGGCCTGTGCCTGGGTGGGTATTACTCAGTAGCATGTTTGGAGGTGGTTGGTGTTCGCTTGATTATTTCGGTAACCACTGCTCTTTCAGTGGCCTGGCTGGTGGGTTCCTCTGCCCTCAGGTATCACCAGCTATGTCCCCCCCAACCCTGCATGCCTGCACTGGGCCTACAGCTCAAAGACCCTGCTAGGCCCAGGATGCTTAGGGGGGCAGAGGTCTTGCTCTCAACCCATCCAAAGAAGGGGCAGCCGCCCCTGCCGGGCTGAGAGACCAGACTGAGGAGCTGGGACTTCATGTGGAGAGAGCGAGGTGCTGGCTGCGAGGTGCAGGCCGGACCCTGCCGTACCCACACACAGGGCAGTCCCTAAATTAGCTGTTCCAGAAAGGAAGGAGTTTCTTTCCCACTGTTAATCAATACTGCCCAGCCTCCCCCCCACTCCCTTGCCCAATGAAGATAAATTTGTTTCCCTCTGGGGTTGCTGCAGGTCCCTCTGCCAGCCCAGCCAAGGAGATACCCCAGGGCTGCACATGTAAGCAGAGAGCACTGCAAAAAAAAGGTATTAAAAAAAAAAAAAAAAAAAGAAAAAAAAAAGGTGGGGGGAAAGCAGGGGAGGTTCAATCTGGGAGCAGAGCTGTACCAGCCGGCTCTCCACACCATCTCCCACTCCTCTCTGCCAGCGAGCGGGTGGGCTGGTGCCCTCAGCTGTGCCGTGAGATGCATTCACCCACCTATACAGACAATGTCCATGAAGCCGTACATTCCATAGCAGATCTGGAAGAGCAGGTCCTGGCGCTGCCATTTGGCTGAAGGACTGAAGGTCGACCAGATGAGCCACGAGATACTGGCGATGAGGAAGAGGGAACCCAGGATGGCCGCTGCTATCTGAACCTTCTCAATGACCGTCAGAGAGATGGCTTGCCACTGCAAGGGACAGCAACAGGGAGAGGAGAGGGCGCAAGGGGGAGGGAGGAGGGAAAAAAAGAGAAGAAAGTAGTTACATGATAGACACTGCTGTTTTTCTTAGTGGTGGTGGTTCTGGAGATCCCAAAGATCACCTGTGACTTATATGTGTATCCTACACATAGATGCCTTCACCTGGTCCACCTCTACGGTGGAGCGTGGCAGTTGTTTGACAGTGCACGGCCCCATGTTTTTTGACACTGCTGCTGAAAAGCAAATAGGGAGGAATCCTGCATCTCACCAGGAAACCACAAAGACCAGTAGGAGTCAGGAAGGTCTGTGGGCAAGACCCTGAAAATACCATCTCCAGAACAGTGGATCTGTGATGGCCATCACAAGCCAGGACTTCCAGTTGCTATCTCAAATGGAAGCCAGACACCAGCTTTGGCTAGGGTATCCTGGTACCATGGGAAGTGCCTCAGATAGCCATGCTTTTCCATGCTTGGAGGCCTCCCAGGTAAGCCATGAGCTGGCTCCATGCTACTTTGAAATGTGACGGGATGACAACACTAGGTAGGCTCTTGTGGAGGCAACACACACCCCACAAAACATGTTACAAACAACATAGGTTGCTGCCACCAAGGCTCCCTGCCTTTAGGTGATGACACATTCAGGCTGTTTTCCAAGGTAAACGACAATGCTTCTTCCTCAGAAGAAGAAAAAAAAAAAAAAAAAAAAAAAAAAAAAAAAAAAAAGTAACTTCCCCAAATCCATTCACTATGTCAAACAGCTTTGTATAAGCTACAGTATAAATATCCTAAGCCCAGACTTTTCTGTGTCATCTAGAATAAAACCTCCTTACTCAGATTTACACTTCTGAGGGAACTGCCCAGTAAAAAACAAGAGCTGAAATTGCTTTCTCTGACAAGACTCGGGGACATCGTCCACAATGCCTCCTGCAAATCAGAAATCAAATGCATAAACTGGCCGTGGAGAGATAGTGTCTCCTGGCATTAAAGTATATAGGCCACCTTTAGCAGTAAGATACATGCCCTTGAAATCTCAGTGGGACTGGTAGTAGGATAAATAAAAGTAGACTTCAACATCATGCAGGTGGAGAGGATTCAGAGGAACTGAAAATGTTTAGCCTGGATTCAGGTCAAATTCAGTGTTCTTGTGAGGTGACAGCTCTGGAGAGTCCTGAGCACCCTGCCCATTTGTCAAACACATCCTGGGACACCAGGGTCACCTGTCAAGCCCCATCCCCTCATTTTGCAGGGCAAGAAAGAAGTTCAGTTGCTATGTTGCTCTTTAATGCCCAGGCCAGCCAGGAGTCACCCATATTTTTGGGCAGTAGGGAGGACTTTGAACCCTACTTGAAGGACAAGAAGGTGAGTTGTGCTGGGAAAGGAATACATAGCATTGCTACCAGACCCTTGAACTGAATGCAGTCCCTGCAAAGGGCTGGTTTTGAAGAGGAACAAATCCGCAATGGTGCCATCAGCTCAGAGCTCCAGGACGAGAGGCATGAAGAGGCACTGGGTTGGGTAGGTGCGTGGGGTTGCACCCTCACTTTTGCAGCTCTCCCCAGACCTCCTATCCCCTTCCACGAACTCTGGCAGATGCTGAGGGGATGAGAGCGCAGGGAGCCTTTCCTAGTGCTGCCTGCCATGGTTTTGCTGCGGGTCCCTCATGCTGACCTGCGTGCGCCTGTGCCAGCCAAATCATTCTGCATCATTTCTCTCTCGAGAGGAGGTAATGGACTGGCTCCTCACCATCTGTCTGGCACACTGCAAGGCCTGTGGCAGCAACAGGTCCTTCCAAGGTAGCAATTAAAGAGAGAAGAAGAAGAAGGAGATATTTTCTACAGCTAGCAGCTGCGTACAGCTGGCACCGCTGTTTTACAGGGACAGAGAGGCATCGATACGGTATTAAATATATTCTACTTTCAACTGGGATGTGAGTCAGGGCACAGAAAAGCTACACCTGAACACCAGCTTCAAACCTCCCTTTGGATGGGAACAGAGATGCTGGAACACAGGCAGGGCTGCTGCCCGGTGCTGGTCATGAAAGAGGCTCTCCCCCAGCAGCTGGCACTGAGCGGCAGCGACACGCACAGCAGCAGTCCTGACTCTGTTCAGGAGGTGGCACTCTGCTCAGGAGGTGGTTACCCTCTGGCAAAGAGGTAAGTGGGTCAGAGCTGAATGCTGGGAAAAATAACCAAAAAAAAAATAGAGGGAAAGAAAAAAAAAAAAAAAAAAGAAAGAAAAAGGAAGGAAAAAAAAAAAAAAAAAAAAAAAAGGAAAGAAAAGAAAAAGAAAGAAAAAAAGAAAAAAGAAAACAACCCCAAGCCCCAAAATAATAAATGTTGTCTTTCCTCTCTGGAAATTCTGAGAACTGCAATTGAGTGTCACACAAATATCTCAAGCTACCAATAACTGGAGTCATTATTTTTCATCTTTTATTTCCATGTTGTTACACATTCCATGGTAAGAGGTTTGTTCAGAGAGAAAGAACGGAGCAAGCCAGAGTCCAAGAGCGGCTCAGAGGTGGAACATGATGAATTTTAGCTGTAGGAGCTAAGCCTGATGCATGCCTGCACCAGCAGCCTTAGGAGCCCATCTCTATCACAGCACGGGGCCTTTCAGGTTCCACAGCAGCCTGTAGAAGTCACCTGTTCTCCTAACCCCACTCCACAATTAGTACAGCCAGCAGACAGGGATTTAGTGGGACGCTGCTAGAGCTGCCAAGAAAGGGCTCAGTGACACTGCAGAGTCCCTTTAGCAGCATGCCTGAAACCCTCAAGGCTGTTTATTCAGATGCCTGGCTGCAGACGCAATCCCCTCCCTCCAAAATCTCCGGCTCAAAAGTTCAAGCCCTCGCGATGTCACAGTGTCCAGCAATCCCACCCTGCAGGGGAGAGACCTAAAACGAGCGCTGCCTTTCTCAGCTGATAATGAACTGGGCTCTGCTGAAGCACACCTTTACCAACTGGCAGCTCACCCACGCTGTCAACCAAGACTGTGGTTTTAGGCAGGTGGAAAGCCCTACAGGTGGTCAGATTGCAAACCTCTGGGTCCCACACGCCTCTGAAAAGGTCTCTTAGGATCCCAGGCCTGTGACAACCTTAGCTAGAGGCCAGGACAGGACTGGTGCCTGGCTGTCATATCACGCTTGATCTCTTGCATTGTTTCATACTTGACGGCTTGTACTTGGGACAAGCCTGCTCCTCTGTTTGCTTCAGTGCTTCTCCTCAGAGCCTTGTGACCAAAAATCCTCGCTGCTAATGTAACACCAATTAATAATGTCATTAATGTAGTACTTCGGGCCTCATCCATATTTCCCTTTCTTTGGCACCAGCAGCCTCCGAAGACTCCAAGCACCAGCATGAGCAGATCCAAGGCACATATTTGCCTGCAGAAGATATCTACGTCTTACTGCAGCAGCTTGCTTAGAAGCTTTGCTTGCTAGAAAAGCCTTCCTACACTCCTCTGAGAGCTCCTCCATGCCTGCCTCAGGCAGTTCGGTTTATTTTTATTGCTGTATCTGACACGTCCCCTTAGTACGTATCATTAACATCCTGAGCTCTGCTAGTCAGCGATTTCACTTCAGACCCAGGATCACAAGCGAGCAGAGGTTTTCCTAGAAGGATGGAGGGGCCCACTCCCATCACGGCTTAGGTCTGGCTCTCTCTTCAATGGTGTCCCGAGGCCCTGGCTAACCTGCTCAATTATCTTTAGGAGGATGGCTTTACTTTTTGTGATTTCACCAAGCAAATTTATCCTAAAAGCCGTGGTAGCTTCCTTGCTGTACATTTCTAGGTGCTTTGGCTTATTCAGGCGCAAGAAAGAGAGCAGGGAGAAAGGAGGGCCCATTACCAAAGCACCAGGGCTGTGATGAAATTCCTTCTTCTCTGTGTGCCAGAGCATCTGGTAAGATTCAGGCTACAGTGCTGACATCCTAAAAAGCTCCTGTTATGAGCCACAGCCCACGGTGTCTCTTGCTTGCAGGCTGCAGCTGGAGGGAAGAGCTCAGCAGGCACCAGCCAGGGCTCATACTCATGACAAGTGACCCAGCAAGCTGGGACAATCAGGAGACCCCAGTGAACTCATCTCAAGCTTTTTTTAGCTCAGGAGTTCAGGCTGAAGTTCAAACACTTTGGAAGCTCGGCCACATTTCTTGCAGATGTGGGGGTCCCGATGAAGAGGCCATATAAATGAACACTCATCAGCTCTTGACAGAGCATCTCCAAAGTCAAAATAGAGCCAGAGGAGAACTGGGATGTGATCCCAACCCCAACACTCCATAACTGAGGACCTTCGGAGCTGAAATAACCCACAAAACAGGAAAAATCAGAGATAAAAACCGTGAAGCAGTGTTGAACTCCCCAAGACTGCAGACAGCAGTAGGTCTGGGAAGTTGGTTCAAATTGATCTTGTACTTGTTAAAATCAGAACATCGGAATGAACCTGGCTCAGGAGCAACTGCAAAGGAGCTGTGTGAATGAGATCCACTGCAGAGTCCTGTTGCAGCAGGTACCTGCTTCCAAAACCCTACGTCTCCAAGGCATTAAGTCATGGGCTTTGCACAAATACTGCAGTGGAGAAGAGCGTTTAGAGCCTCCATGCCCATATCTCCTGTCTCAGGGACTGGAAGACAGTGGGGATGGATAGATGGACAGACAGATGGACAGATGAAGGCTCTGGACCTTCTGATCGTCCACAGCCTGCGGGAGGTGTTTGCTCACTTGCTGACTGACCACAGCTTGGCAAGACACTTGCCAGATTCTCCAACAACTTTAATCCTCCAGTCTCAGCAGGTTTGCAGTGTTGCTGCTTGAAGACTTTTGCTCTTAAATCCCAGCAATCCAGGGCTGGCGGGTTAATTTATAGAGATTTGTTCTGTCGAAATACCGGACTGGAGGCCCCTCTCTGGTATGAGACAGCATAACAGCCTGGAGGCTGGAAGGAATCCGTGTTAATTATGTATGAACCGTGCTCCCCTCGCTGTAGCTTCTCTGCCCATGCCGTGCACATCTGGCCCATGCCGTGCTCCTAGGCTCTCCAGAAAATGTGCAGCACACGTCAAAATGAGCAGAGAATGGTGTACATCCATGCACATCCCGGGAAACACGGGGGTGTTGGGTGTGCTGCTCTGCTCTGCCCACTTGGACATGGCCCAGGGAGCCCAGGGCCTGCCAGCTGCCTGTGGGCTGTCCCACGAGAGGACACAGGGACAGTCACACGGGGCAGGCAGGGCCACCTTGATGGGCAAGATCTAGCCAGGCTCAGAGCGTTATCTGAACCTAACTTCATTTGACTTTTGCCAAGCTGACTCCAAGGTGAGTTTTGTGTGGGCCTTGCCTGTGTGACCGTTAGTCTGGAATAAACAGACGGCCCTGAATTCCTACAGCATTTACCTTCCAAAACCTGCGCCTGAGAAATTCAGAGCTTTCTAAGAGGGATAAAGCTGGGTAGAAATTCCAGCAGACCCCAAGAAGAAAGGCCAGGGATTATTGCTTTGCTTAGAGACATGCCAGTGTGTCTTGGTGTCCACACGTGGGGAGAAGGCTGAGCAGAAAGGACACGCTTCCCACCCACCCATGCTGCAATGCTGGAGGATGGCGAGAACCACCGAGGAGCACGGCGATGTGCAGGGTGATGTGTTATGGGGTCCCAAGCCCCTTTGTCCTCTTGGAAAGTCTGGGTCTCGTCCATGAACCAGTTCCCACAGGATTTCACGTGCTGGTGCTGGTGTAGCACCTGCTTCGCAGCAGTGCCTTCGTGCTGACACCAGACAGGGTGCCTGGGCACACAGCTGCGGCTCCACACAGGCTGCATTTATCCCAGAGCGAGTGGCTTTTCACTCCAGTTGCTTCTTCCTCCCCTCTGCATCGAGCATCCGGAGGTCAAAGGCAGTGCTGGCCACACACACGCTCACAAATCTGCGGCCACAAGCACTGCTCAGCATCGCTCCCCCAGCCCGAGATGCATGAAGCATGAGGGCACTCATGGACCAGATTTCCAGAAATAAACAAAAGCTGCTGTGTCCACATCTCCCACCCTGTGTTTCAATCTGGTCTGAGTTACTGGAGCCAAGAAACTAAAGCACCCTGGGTCTGGGGCTTGGGATGAAACTACTGATCTCTCCAGGCCACGGCACAGGGAAAATCGAATCGGAAGCTGCAGGGACTTGCAGAGAGCAGGGAGACTTTTCCTTCCCCCCAGCAAAATTGCCCCACGACGTCCCACTAATTTTGCTGCTTCATTTCAGTATGGAGCCCTGGAGGGCTGTGCCTCTTTCTTCACTGTGTTCAGTGACCTCAGGCCCAGAGAAAGACACCCAGAGAGGGCAGTTTGGAGGAGAGAGCAGGGGTTTGTGTGTCCCCCACCCCATACAGCTGGGCACCATCACTGGCAAAGGCTGTTGGAGAAAAAGAAGACCAGAGAGCCAGTGCAGCCAGGTGCTGGACGGACAGACATCCCTACAGACACTGCTCTGGTGTCTAAAGCACAGCATGCTGTTGCGATGTCTCTCCAGCCCAGATGATGCTAATTAAATGGTAGTGCCTGAGTCTAATATGCTTCCTTACGTCTGAGGCACTAATGGTGCTCAGCAAAGGCGTGCAGCAATTAGTCCGTCTTCAGGTGTTGCTCCAGCAATAAATCAATAGCTATTAAGGATAAATTATCCCATTTTTAACAGTCACACAGTTTTCCCCCGTTCTGTATCTTGATTTTGAATTACTAGCCTGGGATTTAATAAGCTGTGGTGCTTTTGAACTCACACGAGAAAGAAGGCGGGTCCTCGGCTGCCTTTCGCAGACTCGTACATCAGGATGGGCTTTACCTGCTGTGTGCACACCTGTGTATATCCACTGAGAATCAGGCCTGGAGAGACCAGAGCACCAGAGCCAGCACCTCTAGCACTGTGCTGGGACACATTTGATCCTGGGGAGCAGTGAAGTGAAAAGGGTGGCAGGAGGAGAGCTGGAAGAGCCCTCCCTTCACCCCCTCTGTCCCTCGCACCAACACTCTTTCAAATTCGTGTCCCCATCTGCGCTGGGAGATGGTGGCATACCTGTGGTCTCCAAAAAAATAAACGCATTTGAAGGGCTGTGAGGTGTTACAGCACTACCATAGCCGCACTGGTGTTTTAAGCAGGAAGAAAATGGATGTGGGAGTTGTCAAAGGTCAGAGAGAGCAGACCCTCGAGGGATGCCCCCAGTACCACCAGGCAGGACGTGGGGCTTCATTGGAGCAGCCCCCACAGCCCTTCCTACACGGCTCAGACGCGTGGATCGCAGTGCCAGGAGACAAAACCCACGCCAGCAAAACCTAGTTGCTCCCAGAAACAAAAAGAGGAACAAGAATAAATAGACTTTGAAATGTCTCTAGTACCTTTACCTGCAGAGGGTTCTTTGTGCTTATGGCAATGACGTGATACTTGTAGTAACACAGCTCGCAGCTCCAGCAGCCCCTCTCACTAATCCATTTGATCAGACATGGCTGGTGCGTGCATTTCACCGATCCGTCGCATCGACATGGGCTCAGCAACTCCCCCTGCAAAAGAGAGACGGCATCAGCGGGGCTCCCTCCTCCCACACGGCAAGGAGGCCGTGCACAGAAGCTGGCCAAGGCGCTCCTTCAGCCACCCATCTGCTCTTGGTCCCGCTTCCCCTGGTTTGGCTTGGGTAATAGGGCTGCTTTCATCAGTTTTTACCTCCAGTAATTCTTGGGTGATGCGAACACAGTTTGACAGAGATGTAGAGGTCTGAGATACTCACACTTTACAGTTTCTGTGAAAAGAAAAACCCGGGTAGGTGAGAGACTCCTAATATCACCGCTAGCGGAAAAGCTCCGCGAGCGCAGCTCTTCCTAGACACCAGAGCATCCACACCAGACCTCAACAAGTGGATGCGGCTCGGCTGGAAACTGGAAGCCACTGCTCAGGCCTCTGGCCCTCTGCTACCAGAGCAAGGCTGCTGGTTTATGAGCAGTGACCAAAGCCCTGCCCTCCTGCCTCGCTCCCTTGCTCCTGGTACAGCTCAAGCAGGGGTACCCAGCAAACCCCGATATTATTCTGACCCAGGTGCTGTCATCCTGTTCACCGCAGGACTACATTCCCCTCTGCACACCAAGCTCAGAGCTCATTTCACAGTCATTTGCTGTCGCTTATTTAGGGAAGAACCTAAATAAGAGTTTTACCCCCTGCCTCTCCGCTTTTAGAAGCCACAGCAGAGCCCCCAGTTGGGCGTTTGTTTAGCTGGGCCCCAAGGTTTAAAAGCTTTTAAAGGCAGGATGAGAATGTCAATAGGATGGGGAAGGCTGGCATCACACTTCTGGTGCCAGAGAGAGGATTCTTCTTCTTACATACCTTGATCAGCCCCGTGGTCCTCCCCAGTGTGACCACCTGAGGCTGCTGGATGCAGCAATGATGCCCACCGCCCCAGCTGCCCGAGGTTAGGAGGCCAAATCCTGCTCCTGCCGAACCCGGTGGGAAGCTGCCTTCGCTTTCAGGGTCTGAGGGCCCGAGGAAGCGAGAGTCACGCTGGGCAAGAGTGATGCCTTTTTTTATGAAACCTAATGCAAACGCATTAATCATTTCATTTGCTTCGGCGAGGTGACCTAAAAATGTCATCTTCCGTGAAATTTCAGCACAACTGTAAATAACTGTTTACATTACAAAACCGGGCTCGGCTCTACCTGCCACTGATTTCCATCACACACCGGAGGGGACTAAAAGAGGGGGAAGCAAGGAAGGCTTTAGGATCCGTGAACTTTTATTCAGGACACTACACCACACACCAGGGTCTCCTGTGGGGCTCCACGGAGCGAGTGAATGACCTGGGTGTTGTCTAATGAGCTGTGGGGGTGCACAGGGGAGACTTGCTGTGTCTTATTGGTCTCTGGAGTAAATGCGACAAAGAAATCTGACTTCTTCGGAGCCAAGAGATGCCCATAAACATCCCACACCACCGTGGGGACCTTGTCCCCCTCCCCTAACTGGGATGCTGCATCCCAGACAGCCCAGCCACCTCCTGCAAGGGCTCAGGGCTGACCATGGAGATGAACCCCCCAATTTCTTCATTTTTGCCAATCCAGCAAAAACCCGATTTATCGCATTTTCTCCAGCCGTGTGAAGGATGATATCCTTGTGTGTGGCACACAGCTATCTTTGCATACTGTGAAGCCCAATTCTGTCCACAGCAGGCGTTCATAAAGCACTGCCGCATGCACACGCGGGCACAGGCGCTCGTGTACCAGCAGAAAAATAAACACCGGGGGCATATTAAAGGAATAAATCCTTTGTACAGCAGAGGGGAAGGAGCCTTGTCGCCGGCTGCACAGCCAGCTTAGGAACGGCCCATTGGCTGTGACAGGCACGGAGGAATCACTGCGCAGGGACCTCTGCGAAGAAGGCACAAAAGCAAGCCCAGAGCGAGGCACAGCTCGCAGCCCCGAGAGCTGGGAATTAAACCCCACGTCTGTTCCTGCAGGTTTACAGCAGACGGCTCTGCACAGCGCTCCCTCCAGTGCTTCAGACAATGGCATTCCCACCAATCCCATTTGGAGACTGTTCTCCAAAGACCCTTTGAAGGGAGAAAATCGTTCCCAACATATTTTTTTTTGGCAGTTTTCCTTTTGTAGAGTTCCATCCCTTCGCTTGGATCAGCTGAAGCAGCATGTTGGCTTTGGCAGCAGCCGGTGGAGAAATGCTCCCTGGCTCATCCATCCTCAGCTTGCTCAGTACCATCTTGTCCCCCTGGAACAACCAAGCAGGCTTTGAATTCACCTGCCTTGCTGTTTGTCATCCAGGATGGGAGCTTGTCTTCAGGAGCAGCAAGGCGAGGAGAGGATGGCCTGGCTTCACCCCGGGGAGGAGCACACTGCCGGAGATGAACCGGGGCTCTCCCAGCTCTGCCCTCTCCCTCCAAAACCCCGCTCTGAGCCCGTTGTGGCACAGCAGAGTGGTTAAGGATTGCCTGGGCCCTGCTGTTCTCCGCCTGTTGGGAGGAATTCAGAGAAAGGATGGGAAAAACATTACTGCCAGCACGCGCACTTCTGACGCTCGATATATCCAGGGAGAAAATACTGACGTCAGGATCAGCGTCAGCCCTCCTGCATGCTGATGGCAGTGTGGTGCCCTGGCCATTTTATTTGTCATTTACCAGTGCTGGGAACCCATCTGCAGGCTGCTGCTGAAGCTGTGGCTGCTCGCCTGCCAGCTGGTGGTCATGGGCTGGGGCCCGTGGTGGCATTGGGCGAGGACGTGGCCATGCTGACCTACATCAGAGTCAACCACGTGCCAGCTACTAGAGCCAGCAGTTTGAAAACCAGTGAGAGCTGTACTGCTAACTGGGACGGCTGGTGGTGGTCCTAACACCTGCAGCGTTTCCTCGGCTGCGCCTTTTCCCTGCTCAGCTCCAAAAAGTAGCATCAGGTGTTAGCATCGCCTGCAGGATGAGTGCCCCAGGGAAATGCAGGGCAGGGGGAAGCAGGGCTGGCACCTCCCGCTGGGTACCTGCATGCAGCATCCACTGCTCACAGGAGCAGCTGCACACGTGGACCTGACTGCTAGGGTTCCTCGGAGTTTGTCTCATTTGGAAAAGGAAACCAAGAATATTTAATTTCAGGTCTTCAGCTGAGTCTCCTAAATACACTTAACTTCACATTGAATTTAAATGCAATGGGAAGTTTTATTATGGCAAATAAATGCCAAATGATTTCTATATTAGGAACATAATTACAGAGGAATTAAGTCTGATGGCAAAGAGAAACCCATTGTTACAGAGCTGGTAAACTCCAATAAATATGTGCTAATAATCGCTCTGTCTTCACACTCACTTACAGGAGCTGCCCCTCCATCCTTTTAAACCTAAACACGCGCATTGCTACCAGCATCTCAAATGCTTCCCCTGTGTCCCCTCCCGTGTGCGAGCGCTGTGCCAGCCAGCAACAGACAACAGGGGACACTTAATAACTACCTCCGAAAACCTGAAGCCACATGTTTCCATTGTGCTTTCTCTCTCAACTATTAAAGGATATAAATATGTGTGTGCTGAATGAAATTCTCTGGTATTGTCAGAGATTGACACTAAGTGTGGGCTCAGTGAGTGGACCCAATGTGTCCCAGACGTGTCTCCCACATTGCGGGGACATCACCAAACACGGCCACATGGGTGGCATCTCTCCAGGACTCCTAAATGGTTCCCAGCCTTGCGGCCAGGTCTGTAAGCCATGGGAGCCTTGCTCTGAAGGATAACCATTGCCCTCCAGCTTGGGGGCTGGATGGGGGTGAAAGGTTTTGGGAGGCCAGAAGGGCACACAGAGCCTCAGAGGAAAGGTTTTCAGCCCGTGGCTGCCCACCCGAAGGTTTTGGTGTGGGATTTTGGCCTGGGAGTACTGATGCTGCCTGGAGCAGCACCCACACAGGGCTCTGTAAAAAAAAAAAAAAAAAAAAGGAAACAAAGAAAGAAAAAGAGCTCGGTCGAGCTGTTTCAATATTTAGCTGACAGTAACTTGCCGATGCGTTTGCCTGCAGGCAGGCACAGTGCACCAGCTCTGGGCGCATCCCTGCCTCCACTGGGAAAGGCCAGAGGGAGGTGGGACCAGGTGTCTCATGGCTTAACATCAATTTCCTTTAAGGAGAAGCACTTTAAAGCAGCAGAAAACACACATTTTTTCCAAGCAGCAGAGAATCACAGGGCGTTTTTCATTCAATGGGCTCTGGAGGATTTTGACACCCTTGTTTCAGGCAGGTGAAGGGCAGAGAGGGATGCAAACCCCACCCGGCTGTGAAAGGAGGGCAGTGGGGATGCAGGGGGCTGGCTCTGCTTAGGGACAGCTCCTGCTGAAGGAGGGAGAGGGGAGGACAGTCCCTAAGGGTCCCTTTGGGCCACCCCCATTGCTGGGAATGGGGTCGAATGTGGATTTCTGGGCAAGCCGCTGTCACCCCCAGGGCAGCCCTGTGCCTTACCGCCGACTGCATGCATCAGCACCAAAATCCCACCCGCGAGCAGCCCCACCACCCTGCTTCCCTGTCTCCGAGAGGCAGGCTCCAGGCTGTACAGGGTTATAAGATCTGTTCCACAAGAACAAACTCAAACACTGCCTGAAATATGGAATAACAAAAGGATTTTCAGGAATTATATCTGCTTATCCATTGCCCAAAGAGCAGAGAGCTTATAGATCACATTGGGAATTATTTGCTTTTCCTTCTAAAGAAGGATTTCCACAAGATAAATAACTTTGCCTAGGTGTTCTGAAGCCCACTTCATCCTAATGTCATTGAACTTGTTTTTGATTAGCTGATTTAAGTAATTCTTGCTAAATGTTGCTCAGTTGCAAGGCATCAAAAGGCAAGCATCTCAAATATCACCTGCTGTGCCTCATCAGGTGTGATAATAGCACCGATTAAGTGAAGTGCCTTCGGTGCACAGAAATCACGGCGCTGCGCATGTGAAATCAAGCTACCTGAATACCCCTGAGCTCCTGGGTGTTGGAGCGCGTTCAGCTGCCGACTGGCGCTGAATACAGAGCGGGAGC
The DNA here is from genome assembly GCF_964211825.1 of Aythya ferina. Taxonomy (NCBI): domain Eukaryota; kingdom Metazoa; phylum Chordata; class Aves; order Anseriformes; family Anatidae; genus Aythya; species Aythya ferina. The sequence continues at coordinate 35,512,620 of NC_140303.1, read as the reverse complement.
TGTCTCAGCACCGAGAAGAAGTGTCCGAGTCTATAGCTCCTGGGCTTTCACCCAGGTTTTAAACTTCTGGAGAATTTTTTTTTTTTTGTGGACCCCATCCATTTTGTGGGACAGAATGATCTAGTCTCTTCTGAAAGAGAAATTCACTGTTGTTTCACTCTGCTTCTTCTTAATTAAAAAATAAAGTATTTTAGACAACACTTAGATTTATTCTGCATGAGATACAAGAGTGTACCTCCCAAGGATGCTGGGGTAAATCTGATGTGACTCCATGAAGCCAAATAGCTCTTCAGCACAAATCAAGTGCCCTTAAGTTATGGTTTGTACCAATTACAGAGATTTTCCATTAATTTTTTTATACAAATGGCTTTTTAATTTTTTTTTTTTTAATTTTTTTTCCTTCTAGTGAAAAAGCCTCAGGAAAATAGAATTCTACTAAGTATACCACTTCTTTTTCTTGGAAAAAAGATACCAATTATTCCTTATTATCTCTAATCCATTGAGACCTTCACCTTTCTACTTCTTCAATCCTCATCAGATCCATCAATGAGTATTTTAAAAGTTCAAAGTATAAAGTTAATGCTTTCAGCATGCAAGTACCATATAATGCAATTCTTCTCAGAGATGTGCTCATAATTCAGCAAATTGAACTTTGCAGCTACTTCCCTGGGAAGCTGTTCATAACGATACTCAGCTAATGGCCATCTCAGACAACGTTATGCCATCAGCCACTAAGGAGCAGCCGTGGAGTATCCACAGAAATAGATGCTGCTTGGATTCTTCAGATGATAGATCCTGCTTTCAAAGATAAAGAAATAAACAGCAATGGATTATGTGTATATATATATATATATATATATATATATTATTTTTTTTTCCCCTAAGAAAGCTGAAAAACCTTTTACCACAACAGCTGAGAGAATCCCAATTCTGCAATATTTGTCCTTGCTTGACATTGCAACATCAAGTGGCCCCCAGCCCGGACAAAGGGCAGGGGACCAATGGATCTTCATGCATGTTAAATAAGAGGAACCCAGTAATGGCGTGAAGACAAAAGCACAGAGGATCTTCCCAGTGTTCCCAGCATATCCCAGCTGGGAGCTGGTCTGCGGTGCACCCAGGGGTGCCAGGGCCCAACATGCTCTGGTGTAGGGAGCTGCAATACCTAATAACGAGAGCAGTTTGGTTACTTCTAGCTTTGGTAGCACTGTAGGACTCAACTGTTTCATTAAAACAAGGCCTGATCTGCTTTTCCTTTCTGCCTTCCAGAGCCAAGGAGAAGAATATGCAATTACAAAGTTCAGTCATGTAAAGCCCTTCAATTACTGGGTAACTCTGTTACAGCTTTTCCAAACGTTACGAGGTTCACGCGGCAGTACATGACATCTGAAGTAATTCATTTTTCATCTGCCGATTAGCAGAAATTAAAACGGTTCTCAGAACATCCCAATTTGTGTGAGATCAAGTTCCTTATTACTACAGAGTATCTTAGTGGGGAAGGCATTTCTTTTTAAAGTCCCAGGCAGCCCTGCAAGCAGAGATACTAAATAAAAATACACCAGGAAAGTAGTGGAGGGGAGGATCCTGGCTCCTGGGGACTGTAGGTGATGGAGCTGAAGAGCCCAGCCTTCACATCTTGCCAGAAGGTCACTTAAATATTTGGAGAAAAGTCAAAACACTTGCTGGCAAGAATATGCACCAGAGGCAGAGCTCTTTTGGAAATGCTGTAGCTACTGCACAAGGCTGAGCTGCCTTTCCTGGCAGTGGGCTAGAAACCAGCCAGCAGCACCGAGTGTTTCCCCAGCAGAGTTGGTCACACCTCCTGGTGGGGTCAGGGGAAGGAGCTGTAGGACAGCCTGGGAGATGTCTGTGGTGCCGGCAGCAAAAATAGACCATGGGAAAGGAGAGCGGGAGGCTCAACCCCCAAATCCCCTCGCCTCACATGACAACTTTCCAGCCGAGAGAAGCTCAAGAGGACCGAATGAAGGTGCCAGATGTGCTGTGCTGGGAGAAGCTGCACTACATTAATTCTGTTTTTCTGGTGCTGCCCTGGCCAAAGACCTCCTGTATCCAAAGCTGTGTGAATCTACGTGTTTTAGACTTTGCCTGCCTATGCCTCCTGGTGGAAAGCCTTGTGTTTTCCTCCTCCACCTGGAGAATGCAGGCAGCCTTCCCTTTTGCAGACAATATAAAACAGAGAGGAGAAAAGGCAGGAACTAATGTTAGAACAGCCGTAACTGCAGTGAAGTAACTGCAGTGAAGTGGGTTGCAAAGGCCATTTTCTGTTTCTTTCTTTTGGTCCTCCTTTTGCAGAAGAACAGTATCAGGCATACTGAATGACACACAGAGACGTGTGTGTACATAAACAATGCCAGGACTCCGAGGTTTTGGCACTGTCAGCATACAGATAATAAGCATTACATAGGGCTGATTTATTATCTGACTCTGCAATAACCTTTTGAAGATATACTGATTGGCAATTTGCATATTAACAGATACATCAACATTGAGGCAGTGTCAGATGTTATGCATGGCTATGTTCCGCTCCAGAGGTGGCTGAATTTCAAACAGTAGCCAAAAGGAAAAACTCATTTGTATCCTTCAGCGTGAAAGATGCCCTATTGAAATATGAATTATTAGCCTCTCTGTTGTTGGTCTTTATTGTACACTATCAGATCACTTCTCCTGCTCCCTCCCCATAGCTTTTGCTCTATCAGATATGGAACCTTTTTCTGCCATGCGAAGTTTTTCCTACCACACCTGGATTAGATTATTTCATTCAGTCTCTGGGCTGCGAAGGGCCTTCCCACATATTCCTTGGCTAGGAATTAGGCTGCTTTCCTCTCAAACAACACATCTGCTCCATAAAAACTTGCAGTTACCTTAGCAAGTTGTGTTTCTGCACAGGGAATGTCCAAGTGCCTCATCCTGGTTGGGCTTTTCTTTTGCCTTGGCAATGTCCTTCCCAGCCTTCCATCCTTCCCAGCCACCCTACCCCACTTCTTGGGGCACTGAGCTAAAAGCATCACTTTTCTTCCTTTCTTCCTACATTTAACTCTCTTACCCGAAAGTTTCATCCCAGCTACTGTGTGTCAACGATGGGTGACAGTGACATAGCCCTGACCATTGTGCAGGACCTTGCACTTGACCTTGTTGCACTTCATGAGGTTGACACGGGCCCGGCTGACAGGCTTGAGGGTTGGGCCCTGACAGGGCCCTGAGATCTGTGAGCACACCACTCCTGCACTTTGTTATTCTAGAAGGATTTTCAGAGGTTTTTGCAAGTTCCCATTTCTTTTTCCCCAGCCCTTGCAGAACTGGGATTGGTAAAGAGATGAGCAGAGAAATGATCACTATTTACAGATGTGTATTACCTAGAGAAGTCCCACTAATTGTGAAGATTTGTGTTCAGGGCAAGGTAGTGTGTAATCAGCTACTCATCTGCTCTTTGGTGCTGAACACGGAGAAGTTGTGTCTGCAGAGCTGAAAGCATTCAGGCAAAACTAAAGAAACTCATTACCAGCCATCACCCTCCACGGTGATGCTGTGGGAATGGGAAAGAGCTGCAGCAGCCACGAGCTCTCCTCGTGGCCCGTGGTGCCCCCAGGCCAACATGGGCAGGCCCCAGCCCCTCCTGCAGCTCCTGTGGCATTGGGTTTGGGGCAATTTCCATGCCCTGAGCCTGGCTTTATCCAGGGATAATGATGCTTATCCACTGCACACAGCCGATCGGATGCTTCATTTATCAGCATTTGTCGGGGGCTTTGAAATCTTGAATAAGGGAGGCTGTTGAAGTGCAGGTGATTAAATGTGGCCAGCCACCAGACTGTGTGGAAAATGAGCTCTGCTGGCACGCATTTGCTGCCAAGGCAGTCAGAGCATGCCCTGGCCTTGAGTACCAGGGCAGCCCATGTCTGCTCTGTCCATTTGGGCAGCCCTGTCCACCTGTTTATGTGGAAAGCCCTTCAGAGCACTGCCAATGTTGTCTGGAAGGGAAAAGATCCTTTGAGGGAAAAGAAGTTATCGTAGCCCTGCACGTCCGTGTAGTCAGGGACTTTTCCTGTTCAATACATTCACACACAAATCCTTAGTCTGATTTTTGTGTCCTTGTTTGAAGTGGATGAGCAGTAGCAGATGATTTTTTAAAATTTTGTTTCCAAAACGTTATCTTCCCTCATGCCATGCAAGCTTTCATGAAGTGCCACCCTGCAGCTGCTGCAACAACACACATATCCAAAATGGGTCTTAGGACTTCCACCCAGGACTTCTCCTTAATTTAGTTATTAAAGACACTTGTGTCATGTCATCAGGCTCATTTCCCCAGCCTGGTCCCTCATTATAAGATGAACCTGAGCATCCCACGTATACCCTTTAAGAGCAGAAAAGAGGGGAGGGTTAGGGTTTGGCTGCAATATTCTGTTCCTCCTCTAAAGTCTTGCTGCTCAGCAACTGCTTGGGATGGGTCTACAATAGAGCAGATAGGTTATTCAAGGTAAGCTTTGGGGCTGTAATACTACTCTTCAAGGAAACCGAGCAACTAGTTCTCACACTTTCATAACTTTCATAAAACTACTTCTTGACCTGTATTATCCAAGGGGCAAGTTCTGCCAGCAGCAGGCTGGAGAGGCTGTTTTTTTCTTTGGGATGTTTTCTTCAGAGCAATGACTCTTCTCCTAGACTCTTTTTCTGTTCTCCTATGTGGCTTGCTAAATCCTATTTGGGTGGAAATAGAACTTGTTTCACTTGGGGGATTCTCAGAGCTGTCTGCTAGGCAAGTGCCACATACCTAGAATGATTTTGGAGGATGCTCCTTAGCAATTGTTTCCCACCAATTCAATGGTAATTGGAATTAAATCACCCAGTTATATTAGTGAACTAGGAGCTTTGCTGAACGATAATAACAGCAATAAGCTGTTTACCAATTTGAAGTTTACTTCATCCCTCACAAGTGTGCAAGTTTAGAGCTGGTTGCTTTCAGTGGTTACCTGAGGATCGCTTGCCCTGACTCAAGCTTACAAAACTTGGAGGAGAGGAGAATGCCTGTGCTAGAAGTCCTAAAAGGCTGGAGAGGAACAGGTAGCCCAGTGTAAATGTGGCCTGCTGAGAGCTGCAGGACCAGGGAGGGAGACTGCTTATTTAGCAAAGGTCAAAGAAAAGCAATGTGAGAAAGTGAAGAAATGGGGCCACCTTAACCTGGGTGATGCTCTCCTGGGCAGGGTTGTCTCCTTGCTCTGACTCTGGCCTACCGTCATGTATCATGAGCCATAATGCCTTTTCTGAACAGCTTCTGGATTAAAAATCACACCTCTATCCCTGTAGCCAGAGAAACAAGCCCAAAGGCATTTGAGGAAGATTATTCTGGGAAGAGCACAGCTGGTTTGACTTTAGAAGGAAGGCATTTCTTTTGTGCAGAGGTTTCTGTTGCTCTGTCCTCTACCTTGACTCTATCTCCATAGACCTGTCATCCTCCAGTCCATATCCACAAAGATCCCAGATGGTGGGGAGCAGATTTGGGCTATGGGGAAAGGTCCTGGTGCAGGTGGACAGCCACACATCTCCCCTTGCTAACTGAGAAATCACCTGTACTTCAAGAAATTGGAGCCAGCTTTGAACAGGCAGATAAAAGATTGCAGAGATTGCTTCAGCGGCCAGTTCCAGCCTCCTGTTATTGCATGCCATATAAATTTGCTTGCAAATGTGCTCTGCTCACTATAAAATCAGTTCAATTTGATGCCCCAACTTCTGGAAACCTCTCTACTTTGTCACTTAGAAACTTGCTTATAAGTTTCCAACTTAAATACATTCCAGCTGTACCTCTAGCCACTGTATTCCTGTTGCAAAATATTTTGGGGAGGGGCGTTGAGAGACGTTGAGGTCCTTGAAGCACTCGGTCTTGATCCTGGACTGAAGCACTCTTTTAGGAATGGGTGATCTGTGCCTTGCACTGTCCTTGCTCGGCCCTCCCAGCTGCCAGACAGAGGCATTAATACTGCCCAGATGATGCAGGGGACTGTTTTTCACCATGTTGCAGGATCATACTTGTGTTTTTCCAGCCCATAAGCACTGTGGTCATTCAAAAATACCTTGGTGTTCAACTATTCCACCAAGGTCTTTCTCTGTGTTACAAGTGAGCTGATACCAGGCTTTCTCAAGGAGCTCAGTTACCTTTCCTCTGCTTTTTTCAGTTTTCTGGGGGCAGAAATGTCTGACGCAAGGAAATGAACATCTTCCTTCCTATGATGTGTTGCAGGACTTTACAGTAGCAAGTGTAGGAATATTATTTGTATGGTACCTTGTAAATCAGAGCCTTGTGAGACCAGCCTACTTCAGAAGTTATCTTGGAAAATTTCATGTTTATCAAACTTCTAATATTTGTGCATTAGGGACTTAGGTTTTCTGAGAGGGTGACACACCTTTGGCACTGCTCACCAGTAGATCAACTCCAGACCAGCCAAAGTCCCATCTGGGACTGAACCCTGAGTTGTTCCCTTGCATGCTGCCTCCTTTTAGTGGCAGAGCAAGGATCTGAGCTATTCCTAAAGCACAAAGTGTTGTTATATGGCAGAAACGCCTGGTTACGAGGAGGTTTAAAAACAAGAGAAAAAACATGAAGTGGCACAGCAGCAAAAGCCCAGGCGGGCTGAAGATTTCCTTCAACAAAGCCCTGTTTTATGTCTCTGTGGCATTACATGGTCTGTTTCCTCCTGAGGTGTAGTGATGCTCATACCCAGGACGTGGGGGACCAGTGCCAGGGGAACCTGCGTTTCTGAACAGCAGAACTCCTTTGTTTGCTGCTCGTTGGTTCAAATGTTGGATTGTCCAAATAATTCATTGCAGAAGGTAATTAAACAGTTCCTTTCATTTTCCACAATTATTTTATTCCTGGTAAATTTTTTTTTCTGTGCTGTAATTCAGTGTGTGTGAGACAAACGTACCAATTAACTAACTGCTTCTAAATTTACTCAGTGCAACAAAAGGGGGCTTAACCTGGCTGTGGCTGAATTTGGATGACAGGGCATGGGGCCAAACAAGGACCTGTCCATGTCCTCCATACCTCTCCAGCTGCTCCTGCATGTGGGGCAGGGCACTGAGCTTGCTGGCATAGATCAAGCGCCTTCTGGACCCCTTTTGTGCATCTTTCCCCTACCTTTTTTGCACAGAAAGGGCATAATACCCAAGCTGATGATTGAATCCCCCATGGTTCAGATGAATTTGGCCTTTGGGTTTCCGTGCTCTGTCCTAGCACATCAATGCATCTGGTGGCCTGCTCCATGGCTAGTTAATGGAGATGGGCCATGCTTATTCTTCAGTGAGACAGCTTTGATGTTACAGCAAGGAAAAACCCTGAGTCATGGGCATGCCCAATCCAGCTGTAGTTGGATGAACTGCCTGGTCAGCTTCATGTTCTGGCAAAGAGTGGGGCAAAATCCAAAGAGCTGCCACTAAAACCAGTGCCTGTGGCCAACATCCCAGATGTCCTGAGTCTTCTGGGATGGACTGCAGAAAGAAAACCAGCTTTTCAGCACATAATTTACATAACTTTTCATGCCTTTTTTCATGTCCATGCTGCCATGGCTTATGAGGATGTGAGGACACTCTAGGGATGGAAGTAGAAATTTAAGCTGTAATCCTCACAGTTTTAGACATTTTAAAAATATCAGTGCATCACAAGAGTAACTGACCTTTCCGGGCCCAAGATGCTGTTTGTGTGTGAAAGGAAATGTCAGAAAGGATGGGAGAAGTCTTGATCCTGATCTCCATCAAATTCAACAGCAAAACTCTTAGTGACTAGTGGAAATGGGACCTTGAAGGAAGTGTCTCCTGATGAAATGCTCTGAGGATATTTTGAAAACCAAATTAATAAATAATTGAACCATCTGCATCAGAGACTCTAAGTGGAGTGACACATGGAGGGTGTCTGTAAATGGAACAGCTTCAAATATGCAGGGTAAAATACACATTGGAATGGATTTTTTTCCCTTAAAAGACCTAATTATCAATTTGGGTCTATATTGCAAGCACAATGAGAGGCCCTGTCTGAGAGATGGGTTGTTTTCTCCTAAGAAATGAACACACAAGTGGTAAAATATTGCTCCTGCCCTACAGGGGTTACCATCGTATTAATAAAACAGACTGGGGTCAAGAACAATACCAAGGAAATGGTTTGCCTGAGGCCACACAGCAGATCAGCCTCCCATTTCCTAGAGTCCAGCTGGGCTCCTTGTCTTTTTGACAGAAGACCATGTTGCCTCTAAAGCTGCTAATATCTGTTGAATCTCCTCCCATCACCACCAGGCACCTTCTGCCCTGGACTGGAGAACTGCATTTTAATTAGCATCCCTCTTGGGGTTGCAGTAGTGGTTGGAGCTGATGTTTCACACCAGCAATCTTTGTAAGAACAGGGCCATACCAAAAGCTCACAGAGGTCACTTCTGAACTACTGAGTTTAATAACTTCCAATCCATTTTTCAGGTGTCTTATTTTTTTTTTTTCCACTCCTGCAACATCCTGAGGAAATGAGTTGCCTAGCTGATGCGCTGTGGGATCACTTTCCTGTTATCGTGTTCAGACCAGGTATCTGGACTTCCTTTGGTTTAAATTGGAAGAAGCAGTGAATAATTAATTGTTACAGGTTCTCTTCTTCCACTCTACCCTTAATTTTATATTTATATCCTATAGTCCCCCACTATTATTCCTTTGCCAAGTCAAGGTGATCTAGTTATTTAGCTGCCTTCTACCTAGAAACATAGCAAAGCAAGGTAGTGTATTTTTGGGAAAAAGTTTCATTTGCATAACCTATAGATAGCAACAACATCAGCCTTTTTTAAAAAAAAACCTGAAATAGAGAGGAATATTGAGAAAGGCACTGACAGCAAGAGAAATGCCTCAATTGAGAGATACAGAGGGTGAGATTTATCACATCTAAGATGCAATGTTCTGTGCAGACATCTCTATCTGAGGCTGTCTCCCTGTGCCCCTGATTTAGGGGCTTGCCAAGACAGGTGAGAGAGGGCAGGGTTGGTTTGACTTATTTTTGGGGAGATGATTCCTGCCCTGCAGCCCTAATGGAGGCTGAGGCAGATGCAGGCACCTGCTTTTTGATGTGATGATACTCAAATAAGACTCAGGCTGTGAGCTGTAGCAGTAACCTTTAAGTAGCCATGGCCAATGAATTAGTCTTGATGCTCCCTCACTGTGCCATATCTGTTATTAATCCCTGAGTAATCACTGAGAATAGTGCCCTGGGCCAACTCTGCTTGGTTTCTGGACATTTCTGGAAGTATAGAGGATGCAGCATGGTCACCTTCCCTGTGCGCCTGGGAATTTCTCTTCTTGGATCTCAGTGCCAGAAATTCAATCAAGAAATCTGAAATGTGATATTATTTTTTCCTGCACAATCAGGCTGAGTAGAATATAAATCTTTTATAAATGCAAAAATATTTTTGATCACTTGACATCTCATTTATACTAATTGTCTTTGAATATAATTAGCTTTCATAGGGATAAATTTCCTCATTTTTAGATTGTAGTTGAAATTACATTATATGTACATAAAGTAGGAGATGGACTTTCTGTTGCAGTTGATTTAAATATATCTTTACTGTGTGAATAAAGCCCTTTATATTTCTGGGAGAACAAAAGAAAATCTGTACCTCACCAGTTCTTTTGGTGCTCTCACATAAGCAAACACAAACAGCAGCATTAGCATGAAGCAGATGCTAAATACATTAAATACATGCCAAAGGCTCAGAAAAAGGGTTCTTATGATAGCAATGTAAAGTATTTGCAGTGATAAAACTATAAAGGGTTTGAGCATCCCCTTATGAAAGGGAAGGTTCCACCTGGATGTTAGAGGAGGTCTTACTGCCAGGGACAGCCATGTAGAACCCACAGCATCTTTCTCCAGATCCTGCTCTGGCCAAGGCAAGGCTCGTAGTAGGGACTCTGATCAAGCAAAAGGTTACAGATGATGGGAATCCAACATGTGGGAGAGCATGGAGAATGGGAAAATAGTGGGTGCTGCTGTATGGCTTACATTATTTCACTTCCCTCTGCTTTATCTCATGTGGTTCTGTGCGTCCAGGCGAATTTGCAAGAGGAGAGGAACCAAAGGGTTCATTTCCACCAGGATGTTACCAACATATCTCTAGTCTCAGCACTACCAGCTCTCACCACATAGGAGCACAAGCGGAGTCTCCTGTCATTATCTCTACCCAGATCCTTTGTCTGCAGGGGTGGCAAAGCAACATTTGTGAAAACAATGGCTGTCTTTTGTGCTCTGTGGTCTTACAGCCTTAATCCTGAAGAGTAAGAAGTGGGTTTTCAAGGGCAGCTTTCACCCAAAACCCCTGACCATCCCCTACAACAACCCCAGACTGTGGGTTGGAGTCAGGTGGCCATCACAGCCCCTATGGGAGATTTGGGATGGGGAATGTGGACGGCAGCTCTGGCTTGCCACTTTGGCAGATTTGCTACTGGTTTAATCCTTGTGCAATGCCTCCTCTCTGCATCCAGTCATTCAGTGAATGTAAAGCAGAAATAAAAGAGTCGCCTCATTAAAATCCGGTCACAGAAATGAAGATAATAGCCCTGGCTTTGCGACGTGGATACAAAGTCATGCGAGCCCCAGCAAGGAGGGGGAGATGATAGATGGAGGTAAATTTACCTCCTGTCCCTCAGACACCCCCTGCTCCTATGCGGCTGCCGTCAGCACGTAACGTCTCCGGCGGTAATGAATGACTGACAGCACCACACGATTCCCTGCCGGAGAGCTGCCGCTCAGGGGCTCTCGGGAGGAAACAGGAGAGGAACCTGATTGAAAAAATAACCCCCGATGCCGGTCTCTGGTGATTCGCCTCCCCACCCTCATCAGCAGATCCAGATGCTCCCGCTGAGGGCTCGCGGCCTGGAGTCGTGTGGTCGGGAGCACGATTCTGCCTCCTCTTCCTCAGCGCAGACACCTCCACCCCTGTGGGCTGAGCCCTCTCCTAAATCCTGGCTGAAGGGTTCAGCTCCTCTCCTGACAGTGAGCTGGAAAGGAGAAACCTTTATTTTTTTCCTCGTTTTCAGACCCCTGAGTTCACCGATGCTGTGAATGTTCTGGGTTTTCAGAAAGGAAGCGAAACCTGAGCGCTCGGGGGATAAATTCCTGGAAAAGTCAGGCAGCACTTAATTTTCAGACCTGAAGAAAGGGAAGGAGCACAATGGAAGCCTAGATCTTAGAAAAACCTGTTCAAAGAGCCTCTAAAAAGGCTTTCAGCCCCAAGATTTAGCACCAGAAAAGGATGGCTTTTAAACACACTGAACTCTGGAGACCTGCCCTGGGTAGTGTTGTTAGGGGAAAAAAAAAAAAAAGGCAGAAAGTTGGAGAAGATCCTAACAGAAGGAGTCCAAAAGCTGCTGAGTTCAAGTCTGGAGCCCTCCCCAAAGGGCTGCCCACATTAAATCTGTCTGAGTTGTTCTGGTAAAAGGGGAGAGAGGACGGCTTCCTCCTTTCGTGGCTGGGGACAAGGATGGGGGCGATGCCCAGGCTGATGGATTTGGGGGATACGAGGTGATTGTCCACAAGGTGCTCTACAGACACCTTCTTGTCTTGCCGCAATTGAGTGATGGCTTTCCAACCACCCCCTTTACAGCCCTGTTTCAGCACTAAGACCTCAGCACCCCATATCTAGGTATGGAGGGTGCAGGCCTCTCAGGAGAGCAGGTGACCCAAATTAGGCCTTTTTCCCCTGATCTCACACATTGCACTGATGGTTTCCAGCTGGCTCTGAGTGATTCACCAAGATCCCACAGGTGGTCAGGGGATAGTTGGGTTCCTACCCTTGTTTCCTCTTTAAATGAGCACCTTAATGTTAACACAGGACAATCACCTCCAGCATTGACCATTGCAGAGTCAGGATTGAACAAAATCATTTAAAATCAATTTCTCTGCATGCCATAAGCTGGGTCCAGTCTGTGATACCGGCACCAGGATGCAGAGTATGCAAATGAGATCATTAGCCCTCAAATGAAGCAGGGCATGTGCTCTGCTCCAGATGCTGCAGCTGAAACATTGCAGATCTCTGGTCAGCGTTTGGCTTTCCACGTTGGCAAGTGTCCATCAGTCACGATGCCAGACGGACAACTTGACAAGTCCTCTCACAGCAGCATCCCCTGGCCACAAAACAGCTCATGAAAGTGCCTGGCCACTGGTGCCTTCAACTGCAGCATCTCTTCAGTTGACTGGTGAAAAGAGAGCGTGCACTTGGTAGAAAATATGGTCTATGGTGACTGTAAATACTGCGTGAATTATTAATTTGCTGTTTACTAACTTCAATATTTTTCTATTCAATTATTCTCTATAGATAGAGCAAGGGACAGCTCTGATTTTTAAATAATACACAGATTATTTTTTGTACATATTTACAGGAAGAATTTTTTCACATCTATTTTCCTTGAATAGATTTTATTTGATTCATGTTTTATTAAAACATCTGCTCAATAATTAAGGAGCGTATATAATTATATGTAAGGCTACTGAATGATTCCTATTGCAGTATTTATTAACACTGTATTGAGAAATATAACCCTTCTTTCTTGAAATGTTTTCCAGAACTGCATCATAGCAGTTTATATGGAGGGTGTACCACTGTTTCCAATTTCCCAATGGGGAAACTGAGTCATGGGAGGAGTAAATGCCTCAGGGGACTAAATATGGACTTGAGAGTCAAACCCAAAACAGAGCGCAGATCTCCAGCCACCAAACAGTGCAATCTCCTGTCGTATTTTATAATGTATAATATTGTATCCCATATAATAGCCCCAGCACACACAACTTCTGTGAACAAAGCAATAAGCTCCTTGGCAAAAGGAGTGGGGATAACTGGCATCCTTTCTGCTCTTGCTGGCATTCAGCAGGCAGCTACTGGCCTCAGCATTTGATGAGACAGGTCCCAAATCCTCTGTGCGGATGACATTTAAACACAAATGGCCTTAAAAGTTATCCAGGAAAACTCGCTGACTCAGGAAGAGGAGTGTTTCATGTTTAGGCTGAGCCCAATTGCACATGCTGTGATGTAATTTGTTGTTCATAATACACAACTCATTTAAGGCTCTGCAAGCTGTGAAACACTTAAATCAGTGAGAGGGAGACTTTAAATCCATGCAGAGTGTGACTTTGAATGCTGCGACTGAAACACGGTGGAAAAGCCTTTGCCTGAAGAGGCAGGGAGCTTGCAGTTGCTCTGCTTTGTGCTGGACATCAGAAAACCAGCCTGGAGGAGAACTGGAGCAGGGGCAACACCTGCACGGAGCTAGGAGGGGCCTGATTTTGCAGAGCACCTTGCAGGAAGGTGGGCATGTCACCTCCTGGAGAAGGTTTGCTTTCCTGCTCTCCTTGTCCATAGGGAATTAGCCCCCCAGGGTGGAGCTGCTCACTTATTTTTGCCGAAGCCGGTGTTGCACGAGCTCTGTTCAGTCCTTGCTGTGAAATTTCAGAGTAAACACATACAAAAATCTCAGCTAAATTGGATTTGAGGAAACCTGGCACACCCTCTGGACTTTCATATGAACGATCCACTTCCTAGACCATTTCTGGCTTCATTTCATAGCTTTGTGAATGTATTTCCAAGGGGCTCATGACCCCACTGTCTAAGAAAAGCCCTAATTTGGGACCTACTGAGCCAGAGGTTGCAGCTCTGGTGTTTTAGACAATGCAGAGAGCAGCCTGACCCTATTTGCAGCTGGAGACTTGCCGATGCCAAGGCTGATCTTTATGGGGAACCTGATCCTGGCTTCCTTTCTGGAAATATGAGACCTTTATGGACTGTACTCATGGTACTGAGGGAACAATTTATGGGAAGCTCCACTGCTTTCTGGCAGGCAAACAAAAGGGGCAGATCCTGCCTGAATGTCCTTGCTCCTACAGTGCTGGCATGGGAGCAGGTGTAAATCACCGTGGTGCTGAGGAGCACAGGCTCTTGGTTCAGTCCCAGTTGAGTCTGGACCTGCCACAGCACAACAGAAGCACAAAACCAGTGCCAGGACTGCAAACTAGCAGGTAAAATTCAGCTTTTGTTAATGGTTTAAGCAGACCCCATAGACCTTCCCTTTGAGCATGGAGCCACCTTGGGGAGAATGCAGAGACATGGGTGGGAAGATGCCTGTGGCGTGAGGCACTGGGTCTTAGTCCTGCCCAAGGAGCCCTTTAAGTCCCCTAAGCTGCCATCCCCTCTGGCTGTAGTGCTCTTTGCATGCCATCCCCTCTCATTCCACCAGATGCACAAACCTAAAGTCACTGCTGTAGAGAAACCAGAAGATCACGCATCTCTGCTGAGCCAAAGCAGTGATCTAAGCATGGTCTCTCATCTCCTCTCTGATCTTCTCCCCTGTCCTCTGCAAACAGCTCAGCAACACCACGGTTATCACTGTTTGGAAGCAACACCGCTGTGGCCACCGTGACATAACCTGGAGCCTGGTAGTCTGATGATGATGATGATGCTCAGCTGCCCATGCTGCTTTGGATGGGGTTTCCATTCCCCCACCTGGGACCACTCAGCTTTCACCTACGAGCTGATGTAACAGCTCCTCTCCTCTCCCAAAATGACACCGCTCCCAGGCAGTGCTGCTCATTTCCTCCCCGTCCCAAAGGGATGCTGTGGCGTGCTGGATAAGGCGCTCTGACTCGCAGAGCTGCGCCTTCCCCGTCAGTTGGGAGTGCTTATAATTACAACTCCCATTATAGTAAATCATGTACGCAGTCCTGTAAAACATGACACTTTAATCCTATTAATTGCTGCGTTTCCATTTCTTGCCAGTTATTTACCCTTCCCTCCCCCACCCCCAAACACCCAAAGCCAAAAAAAGATTTTATTCCGTCAAACATGTTGCGAGCCCACACTGCAGTGGCTGGGTTTGGGGCTCCTGATATGCTGTCCCTAGACCTCTAGGGCAGGTACAATTCACACAGGGCTGTGGGGTCCCCCTCTCAGCTGCCAGCAAGGTCTGCCTGTCCTGTGGGATGGGGCTCTGACAAAACCCAGCCTTGCTGACCCCAGATGTTTCTCCCTCTTCCTGGCCCTCCTCAGCCTCTGGAGGGTGCATGAGTCCTCCGTGCAGGTGACTGGCAGCTTAACTAGAACAAGCCATGAGCTGAGGCCTGTTTCTGGTCCCCGGTGCTCATCTTTGCCTCTTGGTTGATTCCCCACTCCAGCCTCCACAGACTGCCAGGAAGGAGCGTGCTAGCTTGCAAGGAAAATGGGTAACAGCACCCCAAAGGGTCCTACAGCCGCTCTGCATGTGCTTTGCAGGCATAGGTGGGTTGGTCCCTAACTCCTGCCCAAATTTCAGCTTTCCTCCTAGAAGCAAATCCCTGTCCTTCTGTTCACTCCTTTCCCAAACGCTGCCCGTGTCTGGCCCTGTTTGACCTGTTGTGTCTTTGGTGGCAGTCGCCTTCTGCTTCCCTCCCACCGCTGGCACCATCAGCTGCAGGAACCCGAGTCCTGTCCTTGAAGCCCTTTAAGTGGAAAATAATGCGGCAGATGCAAAAGAACTGCACGTAGCAAAGATCGAATGGGTTTTAAACGCTAATAATTTTTGTGTCTGGAGCATATGTGAGGACTCCGAGGGGTTCTGCAAATGATGGCGAGGCTCTGATCGTGTCGTGAGGTGGGAAGACAAAGAAACCGTGTTCAAACAGAGATGGAAGCAAAGGGAGATGACAGGGAGCCAGGAAGGGGATGGGGGTCCTGCCCACCTTTGTTTTTCCCCTGCTTGCCTACACATGGGAGATCTCACTGGGTTCAGAGCAGAAAAAAAATAAAAAAATAAAAAAAATCTCCAGGCCTCAGCCCCACATTTCAGTGAGTTGTTCCCCACCTCATATGAGAAAGGGCAGAGCAGAGCAGACAAAAGCACGACATGGAGATCTTCTCCAGAGCCAGGCGCTAGCACAAGAGCCCCAAGTGCTGTATCTGACTTTTCTAATCCCTCACCAAGTGGACTTTCATCATACTCATAATTAAAGGGATAATAATTTAAACAGATAGTTGAATACCCAAATCTGCTAATCCTTCAGTGGAGCCTCTTTCTTTTAATCTTTCTCTGAGTCACTAATACATAAAAATGTAGCCAGGCACCCACTGCCCTCATTAAAGGGAAACTTTAGCCTCCTCCTCTCGGCCTCGGAGCCATGCCAGAGATGTACGAGGGCACAAAGGCAGCCCTCTGACTGCTCGAGACATGCAGGAACTTTGAAAACCGTGGGACTGGGCTCGCTTCGAGACCGATGTCACAACAGAGGCTGGTTGTCATGGTAACAGGTTATCAGCTATCAAAAACCATCCACAAAAAATAGACATCACATGGAGTGATGGCAATGGGGGGGCAGCAGGGAAGGGGATGCCAAAGGGTGGCTTTGTCCCTGGGTGAGGGGAAGGCAGAGGGAGACCCATCCTCTGCAACGGGAGGCACTGGTGGCTGTTAATCCACCACCCTCCTTTGTTCCCACGTGGCTGCCAGTGGGCAGAGGACCAGGAAGGCTTTTGAGAGCAGAAGAGGGGAGATGCAGGCATGCAGGCTCCTGATCCCGATGGGCAACTCGTACTTCCCCAAGCCTTCTGCTCCATTCAACCAGCAAGCTGTTCCTTTGCTGTCATTTCTGCTGGCACAATGGGCCATCCTGCTCGTCCTGTGACAAAGCTGGGCTTGCCACCAACATGGGCCTTTTGCACATCTCCTCCAGCCCTTTTGCTAGTGCCCCAGCTACCGTGTTACCACAGCGGGGAGCTCTGCTCTTGGGACCAGCAACGCCAGTGCCAGCACCTGCCAGGCAGGAGCTGATGTACTTGCCGGGCTGGGAGCTGCCACAAGTGGGAAGCCATTGTAAATTCATTGGATACGCCATGTAACAGCATTAATCACAATCAGGATATTAGATAGAGATGCTACTGCTGCTGCACAGGCTCTGCCAGATAACAAATACACCCACACGTCCCAGCGCAGCCACACACAGTCCTCGGGACCCCCAAGCTCCATGTCTGATCCTCCTGGGCTGCGTGCAGGCTTGAGGCAACAGCACTGAGAGATCTTTTGGCCTCTGCTCCTGGCATCCTGCTGAGCTCCTCTCCCCTGCCTTCTCCTGGGTTCATCTTTCCAATTTGCCTCCCCTGCGCCCTGCCTGCATTCCTTGTTGTTTTTTTTTCCAGTGATGTAATTTGGAGAGCTGCACCGAGAGGCACCCGTCTCATCCACACACGCCTCCATCTCCAGGGCTGGCGAAGGCTTCAGGAAAGGCTGGGAATGAGACCTCGATGTGCTGTTGTGTAGGTGGGCACTGAGCACTGTGCTGCTCCTCTCGGAGGCACTGAGAGGCCCTTTGTCCCCCTAGACAGGCATGGCAGCCTTAGCCAGCGCCGAGTGAAAGTAAAGACTTCCTAAAAATGCAACACGCTCACACCATTCATCTCAATTACTCTTCCCATGTTTTCCTGAGGACCAAACACCACCTTCCCTGCTCGTGATGTCCCTTGTCCCAGTTGCAAGGATTTTGTGCTGGAAGGGCATCCGCAGCCGGGGAAAGGGTCCTTCCAGAAAAACGCTCCTCCCTTCCTACACACACCACCACAACCACACTGCATAAGCTGGGAGGGGAATGCTTTTTCTCTGGCAGCTGCCACAGCAGAAATAAGAGGCATCTTTGAGATAACAAGATTTCGTTTCAAAAAGAGATGGTTTTCATGGCAGGCACGGTGTCTAAATGTAAGACGCCTGTTCTTGCTTCAAGTCCATCGCTCTCTAACGTACATGGAAAAGAAACCACAGACATACCAAAAATTTTGACAGAGATAATGACCACCCCAAGTCTAAAACCAGAAAATCCTGCTTTAATCTTGGGTTAAAAAATAATAATAATAATAATAATAAGGAAATCTAAATGCATTCTGTTAAAAGCAGACATGAGGATTCCAAAAATGCTTTTTCAGGCTAAATAATAATAAAAAAGATTAAAAAAAAAAATAGCCCAAATTGGCAGAAAAGCCTAGTGAGTCATTTAATGCTCTCGATGCAGCTGGCAGGGGCTGGGTAATTTATACCTCTCCACAGCACAGGCTGAGGGCAGGGCGCGCTCAAGCCATTAAGTGTTCAGCTGGGAAGAACTGAGGGCTCTTTCCTAAGTCCATGCTAGAGCTGAGGGGCAAAGGAGCTGTGGACAAAGCAGCCTGTGCAGTGGGTCCACTGTGCCCTGGGAAGGCTGTGCCAGCTGGGCAGGAGCTGGGAGTGTGACGTGGAGGTGAGGGGTGTCCTGCAATGAACCTACAGCAGAGCTGGGCAGCAAGCCCTTACACAGCTGGCTGATACTCAGCAAAGAGTATGATGCTGAGGCCTGGGTGGAAGAAAGAGGGAACAAGAGCTTGAGGAATAGCATCTGGTGCCCCTTGATTAGGCCTGTGCAGAGAGCTTGATTCCCAGGTGCGCTTCCTGGGAGTGTTTTGCTTATTTTCTAGCAGAGGGCTTTAGGTACGTTCATAGCTTCAGGTACTGGAGAGGTCGCACTGCCTTGCACAGATGGCTGAGGGACAACAATGGGACCACCACTCAACACTACCTCTGAAGAGCCTGCACTAGTTAGAGGTAATTAGCTACAGCTAAGACAAAACCCACTTGTCTGCTGATTAACTGGAGGTGTCCTTAGCCATATCTTGGCAGACCACCAGTTGCGCAGTGAGTGGAAGTTTAAATATGGCCCTGAATGACTTGTGTCTTGTTTTTCTTCTTGCTATGAGAGCTGAGGCAAAGCCAGGACGTGGCACTGCATCTGCTTGCTGTGCCATTGTTTGCAAGAGCAGGAACTGGACCACAACAAGTCTCAGCTCCTCTCCACACCTCCTGACAGCAGACCAGGCTACTTTGGTGTGATGAAGAGCATGTGTGGAGACCTAGACCTTTCCCATATTTAATGCTCTGTGTTCAGAGGAACATTTCTTTATCTGGATGCGGATTTCAAAGATGAACTAATTTATAGCTCTAGTTTTTGATCAGGAAGAAGAAACCAGAGATGATGAAATAGTCATAAGTTTGAAGTTATTTTTATTTTTGCTAGTGGATGACTTGAATGACTAAAACAAACAAACCCAGCTGGAATTTATCAGCTGTACACCAAGAAATATGTACTTAATGTTGGGATCTCAAATCTTCTCTCAAGTAAAACCTTATCTTACCTTCTTCCTACCTGTAGCCAGCTTATGTGTTATCTTTGGGAAATGGGTGCTGCGTTGGTGAACAATAGGATTACAGGCTCTGGGGTATACGCTCTGGGAGGCTGATACATATAAGACTTTTCTGAAATGACCATTTATGTAGAAGAGACTTTGAACTTGGATAGATCAAGTCACACGACACCCAACAAAGGCCTGAATCCTGAATAAAGGAGTCAGGCTCCTCATAAAAGTCGTTTGCCGTTCCTTATTATTCTTACTGAAAGGCTCTACTTTGGACTTTCCTTTGCTGGTTAGAAGCTCTCTTCTAACCACAAGCAATTTCTCCTGTTTCCTGAATACCCAGCTTATATCTCTCTTTCGTGCTGTGGTTTGCCACCCCCAGAATAACCTAGCTTCTCTCCTTCAGACTTTACTTTCTTAGGCTAAACCTGTCGCTGATGACTTCCTCTCATCATGTGGGGTCTTCACGCCCATGGCCACCTTAGAAGCCATCCTCTGCCCAGGCTCCCCCAGAAGAGGTTGCCCATGCCGTGGTCACTATTTCTTTGATTCTGCAAAGAAACCCTTTTATTTTTACACCTTGTGTTTTCCCAGCCTTCTCACATTCTGTGATTTTAAGGTGCAAAAAGGAAGGTGAATCTGTACAGGTATATACTATGAACACCCCTGAGCTCTCTGTGGAAAAGGCAGTGGCAGAAGATTTCCTCAAAGCTGAGCAGTAATTTCTGTAGTCTTAGTAGGTATAGCATTCACAGGCCTCCTCAGGCTTCAAGTTATCACCCATGACTTGAAGCTGGAGGGGGCATTTTAACCACCCCAGGAGTGCTGACTTCTAAGGACCAACGCTGATCCACTCTTCCTGCCCAGACACCTGATTATCTCATTGCTTATTAAGAAATATACCATGTGTTAAGTGACATATTTGATTGACTGTAAATGCATTTAGTTGGGATTTATAATCAAACAGACAGGTGGCTCCTTAAACTCCTTCTCAGCATTCATAAGGATTAATTATTTTTAGTCTGAACATTGTCCATAACTGAGTGTATCTGCGCTTCAGCTCAGTGGGTAACATACCTAATACCTTTCACTTCTGCTGTGCTAACAAGAGAGAAAGGGGATTGGGCCCTGTTTTTGCAGGTGGTATTTGCACAACTCCACGATTAACATGTAGCCTTGTATCTGCTGAGCTTCACACGCTAGGCGTAAAATCCTGCAACCACTTCTCCATCGCATGGTGTGACACATGGGAGGCATTCCCTGGGCTGCTGCCCAACTGTCACCATATCACCCCCTGGGAAAGGAGATGAATTGTTCTGCAAGGTCCAATGCCACCTGAAGGCACTGAATTTTCTGCTCAGTGTATATCTTACCTACATGACACTTGGATAGGAGGTGTCCGTATGTCAGTAGGTACCTAAAAACATGTTAGATTAGGGCCCAAAGCAGAGAGGCGACAGACTGCTACTAAAAGTAGTAATTTACCCCCAGCGCTACCAGTGTTGGTAGGCCTCCAACAATTTAAAATCTCTAAGGAGAGATGTAGGCAGACTGCAAGAGCAGTGATTTCCCCAGCCTGGCGAGTGGCCAGCACATTGCTGTTTGGATGCCCTTTCACCAGGACGCTGTTCTTTGGATGTCCTTTCCAAAAGCGTCATGAGAGTTTTCACTCCTGCTGGTGGGACGGGGCACTTCCACTCTGATCAAAAGCAGGTTTCTTGAGACAAACACAAGCCCTAACACCACCCTGGGGACTGGAGGCAGGTGGGGGATAACTGCTTAACTCAATAATGCTGCTTCAGGCAGTCTGTTGGTCTGTTCTGAGGGGGTCCCCAAGCAGCAGGCAGGCTTGTTACAGTGACACTGGGATCACTTCCAACCACAACAGCACTCCTTTTCTCCCCACTGAAGATTGGAGTTTTTTTCTTCTTAGTCTTCTCCCTCACTACATCTTTCTTGGCCATCCCACTTGAGGACACTTCAGTCCTTGGAAAATTTGGGCAGTCTCCAAGGTTTTGGTCAGGCATCCCTTTCCAGTCTCCTCAGAGAGAAGAGGACCAGAAACACTTTGGGTACCTGAGACAAAAAATGATCTGAGTGAACTAAACTGAGTGAGCTAAAAAGGGATTCATGCTTCAAAGACAACGTCACAAACAACATGCGAAGATGCAGAATTGGACACCTTTCAGTCCCCAGCTCAGAGGCCTATCCCACCCACTGCTCCGGGTGGCAGCAGTGACAGCATGTTCTCAGACTGCCAGGATGAGGAAATGTGCATTTACACCGGGGGAGGAACATGTGGTCTAGGAGTGTGGCTTGGCCGGAAATCCCACAGCCAGAGATCCTTTTCAAGTCTTGGCCTGCCTGGTCAGGCAGGGCATCTCCTGGTTTTAAAGCAGCTCTGCTGTTATATGGGACCCTGCTCCCCATGTTAGCAAGGCAGGAGCTCACAAAACCAGTGATGGGAAGAGTTACGTGAATCTGCTCAAACTTACAGGCTCCCAATAAGTTTCAGGCTGAGCCTCAGATCAATTCTTATTCCTTCCAGATTGCTTCACTCATCCCTCCTGGGTACTCTTGATCAAATCACAAAAATGCTGAGCAGATTCTTACAACATACTTTCTAATAAGCCCTTTAGGAAAGCTGAGCTGACAGCGTCGTACATTTTTTTCTTCTTTCTTCTTTTTTAAAACTAGATCCATAGCCTCTGCCAAATGCAAGGATGCCAAGTATGATCAGGCTGTGGATGGCACCACTCATTTGTGTCAATCCTCTTCATGCTAGCTGAGCAGACAGGACATATGGGCCTCTCCTTAACAAAGTGTACACAAGAAATAAACAGGAGATTTCTGCAAATCAGTAAACTTCCAAGTGCAAGATTAACCCAAGGAGTGCCAGACATGGGGAGGACCCACTGTAAGTCAGGAAAGTTAAGAAATGTTCTTGGACCTCCAATTCCTATAAAAACATCCTGGAAGAGGATACAGTGGAGAGGAAGGGTCTCCATGACCATACTCCATGATACTTCATCTCCACAGACCAGACTCTGGCAAATCAGCATCTCAGAGCATGCTCAGGGCCTCATAAACAGCCAGCACCTTATCCTCAAGACTTAAGGTTAGTCTGGCCATCTGGGCCATCTGGAGCATACCCTGACTCCCCACAGCCCTGCTCCAGTTTCAGCAGTGGAAAGCAGAGCTGCGTGTCCATGTTTGTGAAAACCTGCCTCTCTGGTGAGTGGAGAGAGAAGCTTAATCTGCTTAGCTTAATGAAGAGAAGGTGAAGACGTGACGTGACTGCAATCTGTTAAGTACTACCACTGGGAGAAGGCTTTTAACAGTGGAGGGCTTTTTAATCCGGCAGTCAGGCAGAATGAGATCCCGTGGACGGAAGATGAAGGTGGGCAGCTACAGTCTAGAAATAAGGTGCATTTTTGTTTGAAGCAGTGAAAGCAATTAGCCATTAAAGAACCTATGGAGAGATGCACCAGGTCCCCCAGCTCCTTAAGTCTTAAACAAAACCTCATTATGTTTGAAATGATAGATGTCACCGGGTCTGAAGTGAGGGGACCTGCTACGATTTCACATAGAAATCACTACAGCTGGTTCATAAAAGACCCACTTAAAAATCTGTGAATTTACCTTTGCTTCCTAAAGGCTTCTGAATTTCAGTATAATAGCTGTTGCCTTCCAGCCATGAGTTGTGCATCGTGTGGTTACACATATTCTCCATGGGAGGATGTTAATCAGGCTCTTAATCACCTGCACATACTCCTCCTCTCCTGCTTCAGTTTTCAAGGGCCCTACAGTAACTGTGACTTCTGCTCCACACCTGTACATGACCAGAATAACCTGCCTGCTCTTTTAGTCTGTTCCCATGCTCTTTTTGCATTCTTTTCTCCCCAGATCTCTTTGGTGCTTACATTTCTGCCTCCCTCCTGGATCTGCTCAGAGGCTGTGAGTGTGCCTTGAGCCAGCCAGAACATCTGGATCCCCATTCACAACGTGTTTCCACATTGTGATCCCTGTTTTCATGCTTGCTGGGGCATGGCGAGGATCTCCATGTGCTGCAGAGGCTCACAATTGAGTCCCAGATGCCTCTCCAGCCCCACCTGGAAGTGGTTGTTCTGGATAAGTCGTTATGCTCTGAATAACTGAAACACTTCTCAGAAGCAAAATGGTCCTGCTGGTATCCATCTGGTGACCAAAGGGACACGGGAGTGCTGTCAAGAGAATCAAGGTAATTCTTTCAGTTATGCAATGAGATGTCCCACAGGCATTTTCCATTCTCATTGGCACACGGAGCACCTGCCAGAGACCTTCGTCTCCAAACTCTTTGAGACACCTTGGCAGTCCAACCTTGAAGCCCTTCCCCAGGGCATAATGCGCTTGTGCAATAACGTGTGCAGAAATGTGTGCACCACTCAGTGCCCTGCTCTGACATTCCCAGTGCCTGCCAAAGGTCTGTCCGGGTTGTGCAGCTTGAACTCCAGGACATCCACAGGATCTTAGCATGGAGGCTTTCAGACTAGTGCTCAGTCACTCCTGAACTATCAACCTTTGGCCAGAACTGCAGATTCTTTTTGGTTATCCCAGCACACGCTCTGGCCTGAGTACATCAGACACATCCCACAAGTTCAGTGGCCTCACGCACTGCCAAATTTAATTCTTCCATCTCTCCTGTGTGCTCAGGACTACCACACCTCTGCTCTCTTATCACTGCCAACTGTATAGGCTCCTGTCTCCCCCCATCACCACTTTCTTCATTTCATCAGCTGTCATGGGGTCCCACCAGGTTTTGCTTGTCCCTTTTTTAGCACAATTTGTAATGTTTAATGGGGTTTACTACATTGTTTAATAAAAATAATGTTAATGAGGTTTATTACATTGCTGGTAATGTTTGTGTACCACCCACTAACTCCTTTTTAAGTCTTTGGTATGTAGCCTTTAGTATGACCAAATTTGTCAAGAGCTAGAGGTCTTCAAGATAATAAATTTGCTGTTATTTCTTGAAAATCGGGAACTACATAGAAGAGACAAAAAACACCAATGTAGGAAAATCAATGGACTGAACTAAATTTTTTTATTAGAAAAATAAAATAGTGAGAAAAAGCTTTTGTGGGACAGCCAGCACAACCCAGCTCAGGCGTGACCATACCACGCCCCTTGCCTGAGGGAAGGAAACGGGGCAAGAAAACCCAAGGATTGGGCATCATCACAGGAAGCCCATTGCTCCTGCCCTCCACACAGGCTTGTGCTTGACCTCCCACACCAACATTTCTATCCTGCCTTGAATAGCCCCAGCCCGGACACCTCTCGTGCCCTCACGTCTTGATCCATCCGACACGCTCTCCCCGGGGGCTGTCAGATCTGCTTCTGCTGATGCTGACGCCTATTAACAGCGCGGCTTGGGTGCCGCTGTGATATAAATACAGCCTCGGCAGCCAAAGCAGCTTTGCAGGTGTGTGAGGCTGAATCGATGTGCCATTTTGCTGGCACAGGCAAACTCGCCCTGCCCGTGCTGCGAACGGCCGAGCTCCTCTGAACCAGAAACCTCACGGTCCCCTCGTACCCAAGCCTGCCACCGCCTCTGAGCAGTATCCCACTGGGTTTGGGGCCCACGTGCTGGGCTGCACGTGTGTTTCCAGACCAGAAGTGGGGTCTTCAGGGTGGGAAGGTCCACCTGGGCCACAGCTATGGTTCATTAAAGCACCTCAGTGTTACCAGTTGCAAAAGAGACTGGTGCTGTGAAAAAGAAAAACACACAGGCATTAATGAACCTGTGGGCATCTACACTCATTTGAAGATAATAGTTTGAATAAAGCCCCAGGAACTCAATGGAAAGATACTTAATGCCAAGGAGATTATGATCTATTGGACAATGAGGCTCATTAAAGGCCAGGGCTGGCAAGCTAAAGGGAGTGAAAAAATCCATTTCCTGAAGCTGAACTTCCTAAAAAGACCCATATCCAAAGGCAGCAGGTTCTCCTTTGACAGCCCTTATAGGCTGGGATGTGAAGTGGAGGATGGGGATGAGTCATGAGAATCTTTTTTTTCCCTGAGCAGATAAGGAAACTGAGGCACAGCCAGCCAATTAAATGGAGATAATCAGTGCATTTCTGAGAGCTAATGTGGAGACACCCAAACTTCTCTTCCAGGCCATAAACATCTGTAGTTAATGACAAAATGTTAATTACTGGCAATCAGCTAATGAGGGTAAAAGCTGAACTAATTTTCTGCTGCCTGAAATGCTACTCTAGGCCGTGTTTTGCCCATCAGCTGAACTGCCATTTAAAATGAGGATGGAAAAGAAATGAAAAAAGCCCCATTTTGGCACCTCGCTCTGCCTCCCCTGCCAGACCAGATTAGTGTGGGGAGAAAGTCTCCGCTGACAACAAACCCGAGTTCATTTTCCTGTGTCAGGTGGTGAAGCAGCTCTGAGCTGAAGTGGGGCTGAGGGTCCTGCTGCCCAGTCCTGCCCCTGCTGAGATCAGCCTGGAGGATTTTACGCAAGGATGGAAATTTTGGTTCTTCCTTATGCTCAGCAGAACCCCTGAGCAGCATTGCTCTCCATAAAGACACAGGGGCGATTTGCTACCCCTCTTTCTGCACATTTAAGGCCTTGACCCCAATCAGCTATGGCATGGGGCAGGTCTAAGTCCCCTCCAAATTGCATCTTGAAGCTACAGCTGGAGAGGACACCTGGGGCGCTAAGCCAGCACGTAGCACTGCTGTGCATGAGTAACCAGCAGCAGTTCTGGAGGAGGCTGTTCCCTACCACTGGGCAGAATGATTCATGTGCATGTCACGGGCAAGGTGGCGATAGCCCTGCAACAAAAGGCAGAGCCACGGGGCAGTTTGTCATTATGGTGTGCCTTGGAGTGATCAGCCTGGGTGGTCGTATGCGAGGAAACCTCTCCATGGTGCCACTGAGGAGGGACAGGCTCCAGGTTGGGGACGCAGAGGAACGGGTCCTAATGGGGAACCCAAATTGGTACATTTTGCAAAATGGTTGGGGTTTATGGTGATAATCGATAAAGCCTCCTGCAATGGGTAGAGGGTCAGAGGGCAGATTAGGGTCCGTGTTGCCTATGGCGTGGTAAAGGCAACTCCAGCTGGCACCGTGCCTTACCCTGGAGCAGTAGCTCCATGCTCTAGGACCAGAAACACCAGCCTGAATCTCACGTGGAATCAGCAGCTAAGGGCCCCTTATCCTCTGAGCCAGGTCAGATTCCTCCAAGAACTGCCACCTGCAACATTCACTCTTAAATCTGGGATTTCAGCTCCATCTCAAGCCCTCGTTTGTAGCCTGCATTCCCAGAGATTTATCTGTGGCCAACTTCCCGATGTGCCTTCAGGCACCAATGCCCTCAGATGTGTTTGCTCTCCAGCTACCCACTCAGGGCTGAAGAAAAACCCTCCCGATTAAGCCGATTCTCAGCTTTTTGATAAAGTTCACCCCTTTGCGGACTTACTTCCCCACCGCTGTGATGCTGTCAGGCAGCTTCTCCGGTTTGTGCAATTAATTCCACCTCCCTTTGCAGCGCAGGTTCACCGCGTGCGGGGAGGATGAGCACATTTCATGCTCCAAAGGGCTTACCACCCCTCCATGCACACGTGTATCCATGTGCTAGCAGGGTGGCCAAGGGGATGTGCCAAAACACCAAAAGAATGGGAAGTAAAGCAATTTTCCAATTAGATGAGGCCATCCTGCATCACATTTAGGGGTGGGAGGACGAAGCAAACCGGGGTTGATGCCACGCAGCCTGACACATGCTCACCCTAAGACTTGTGAGCCTGGTACCCGGGTCACAGCTGCTGCCATCCCCGTGCACCAGGGTCACCGGCCAGCTCAGCTGCGCTCTTTGTCTCCCCCCTCCCACGTTGTTTGTAACTTGTTTTTCCAAGCCAGCAGCTGCTGCAGCTTCCCAGCAGCTCTTTCCTCAATTATAAGCTACCTGCCTTACAAATGGGACAGGTGAGGAGGTTTCCTGCAGCTCCTGCAAGGCTGTGTGGGCAGCTGGGTGCTCTCCCTGCCCTGCAGAAAGGGCTGAGTCCCACCACGGGCAGAGGCCAGGGTGTGGGAGTCATAGTGGGAGGGATGTGTCCTGCAACACAGCATTTCCAGGGACAGCTGTGCCAGCGTTGAGCCCCCCCATTTCACAGCAGGGCCATGTAACTGGTCCCACAGCATCCCTGCACTGCCCAGTACGAGACCTGTGCTGGGTCTGCGAGAGACTTGGTAGCCCTGGGGAGGCAGCACACAGCGCAGGGTAAGAAATGCAGATGTTAATAGACATGTGGAGCCATTTTCCATTTGCTTTCATCCAAGGCTATCTAAATGCCATGCGATCTTTAATGCATTAAGCATCCAAGCACCTCTCAAAGCTGGCGACTCTCATTTGTACTTCCCATACAATGGAAGGTGAGGCAGCAGCAGGGCAAACGGAGCAGCTGCACACTGCAGAGATGGGATGTGCCAGGGCTCTGGCTATCCTGCATCCAAACCTGCCCTACAAAACAACTCCAGGGGCTGGGAAATTCCTTTACTCTGACACGGGGATTTCCAGGTAGCTACTGGCATTTTGGAAACTGAGCCAGTGAAAAAAGTGGGAGGCAGGACCGGGACTAGAGAAGCCCATGCTGGGGCCATGAATGGGGTGGGGAGCTGCCCACCAGGGCATCCAGCTCCTGGCTGTTTTGAGTCCCTGCTCAATCTGGGTTGCCTGGAAGAGCAAGTCTCAGGCATGGGCATCATCTGTGCTCTGCTAGGGGGAGCCCAGGTGGGGCCAGGCAATTGTGGGGTGGATGTATGGGCACAGGCAGCACGGCTGGTCCCCACAGCCCTCTGCTCCGATGCCATGGAAAAAATATTTCTGGACTGCTGCTGCCAGCTGTAGTGGGAAAATCCTACAGGTCACTTTAGCTTGCGATATTCAGGCTGCATTTTACAAATGTGCTCCCTCCAGCTCCGCTCAGCGAGAGCAAATGAGCTGCGTGATTGGTGTGCAGGGGTTGCTGCACCTCTCGCTTCTCCTGCATTAGCACAACATGGCTGGTGTGCCCGGCACTGCAACACTGAGTCGATAACAACTATTGTTATTATCTTTATTAATCAATAATAATATCCTTATTTTCTCTTGTGAGGCTTCCCAGCGTATCCTTCCTTATTTATCCTTTGTCTTATTTATGTCCCCAGCTTGCAATTAGAGCTGGGTGAGCGGCTGCCAGCACTGACCTGGCTGCTGCAATCCAGCCGTGCTCTCGCAGGCGATTCCCTTTCAAGGCATGGACATTTCAGCCGGCTTCAATCAGCCTGCCCGTGAGCAGGGAGCCTGGCGGAGCCAGGGCAGAAGCCATCAGCTCCTCTAGGCAGCTCTGAAAGGGCTCTAAGTACCTAATGTCCCTCCAGGGAGGCACACAGACATCTGCTGCAGCTGTAAAAATATATAAAATAAGGCAAGGTTAATAGTGGCTATCTGGAGCATGTGCGTGTCTCCCTTTTTCTTGCTGTCTGGGGGATGTGTGATGGGCGATGCCTTTACCTTTGTGGGTTCCCCAGGGAGAAGGGACAGCACGGTGTCCCCGGGTGCTGGCGCACGGGCAGGGATGCACTGGAGGACACGTGGGAGGTGTCTCTGGTGGAGCTGGGATTTGCACCATGAACTTCCAAGTGCCAGCATCCGTCCTTCCCACCACGCTGCATTTTAACCGGACCATACTCCCCCCTCCGCGGCTTCGCATTCATCGCCTTCTGAACAAAACCTGCTGGCCCTGCCCTGCGTGGCAGCACCGCTTAACAAAGCAAATTCCTGAGCCAAGCCACGTTTTCGCAGCAAAAAGCAACCTTTCCACGAGAGCCGCGCTGACGCCCGTGCTCTGGGCGAGAACAAAACGCGTTCTGCCTAATTGCTGCTGGCGGCGCGCTGCCCTAACGAAGGTGGAACAATGGTGGCAGAGAAAGGCAGCGCTGCTTCGTCGCAGAACGCATCCTTTTGTGCTCTGTCTCTTACAGCACAACGCGAGGCCGGGCTCCTTTCTGCAAGCCGAGGAGCAGAGCTTGCTTTGAGCCAAAACCCGCCCTGCACACGCGCCCAGCTCTGCACGCCGGCAGTTGGCTCGTCTCTCCTTTTACTTTTTTTTTTTTTTGGTTTTTAAATGAAAAGCCTGAAATACGTCAAAGGTGAGAATTTACACCGTGGAAAGGTTCTGGGCTCTTTGTTTCCTATGCCTGGCGGGCTTTGCAATAGTTAATTTTGCTTCCCTACTCTCCGGAGGGCGGGCGGGAGGGAGGTGTTACTATTTGCGGTTTGCCGAGCAGCACAGCGAGGTGGATGGCTGAGAAATGAAGTCTGCGGCCTGACCGTGCTTCTCGAAAGCATTAGCACACTTTCTTCCTCCTTCCCCACCAGCACAGTGACATTTCACACTTCTGCTTGGGTCTAGCTCCCCGGGGGCCTCGTACCCGTTCCCTGGTGCCTCCTCTCCTTTCAGGGCAGCCTGAGCACGAGCCCAGCCCCGAGCCGACACCAGGAGGACGGCTCCTCCGTGAACCGAGAATTTGGGGCAGGAACCTGATCCAAATCAGCATGGGAGAAAATTCCAAAAAGAGGAAATTAGTAACATTTTTAAAGAATATTTTAAAGAGTCACCACGAGGGTGGCATCACCATGTGGAGCTCAGCGCATGGCCCCATCACCAGCCCTGCTCTGCTGCTGGGGGGAAGCAGCGGCGAGGCCTTGCCTCTGCTGTGCTCATTATGGCAGGCTCTCACGCCGGGCCAGATGAGGCGTTTAAAGGTCAATAAGACAGGAGCTGGGACACCACTGGGAAAACTGCAGGCACAGCCACATCTGAAGGCACGCAAGTGGGCAGATGCATGTGTCCATGTGTCTGTCCTGGACCCTGGGTTCCTGCTCTATGAGATGTGGAGAGAGACCAACCGCTTGCAAGGAGTGGGAACAACTTCAGGGTTGCACAGGAAAAAAAATACAGTGTGTGAGAGCACAAATAGCATGGCTCCATGCCCCCAGTGCCACTGGTTTTCTTCTCCTTTTTACAGGGTTAGAAAGGGACACCCTCCTGGGATAGTTTCACAGATCTCAGGCCAGGCAGGGAGCTTGTTTTCTAGAAGAGCTGAGCCCAAACTTGCTCTTTCTCACTGGGCTGAATTTATGATAATCTTGAAATTGCCATGGTGTATCTTCAAATATACTTAAATTTCATCATCGTTAGAAAGGAGTAGCTAAATCCTTGCTATTAAGATGCAGTTCCACACTCAGCCCAAGTCCGTGCTGCCATCTCTCCCTTCCCCTCGCTCACTGATGTACTGCCCTGCCCCTCCGTGCTGGTGCTTTGTGGCTGGGTTGTCCATCAGATCCAGGAGCTGGTCCAAGCAAAAGCTAATCAAAATTCAAAAGGAAAAAAAAAAAAAAAAAGGATTCTTGTTGGATCAAGTCCCTGGCTGCATGGTCAGTGGTGCTAAAGCTTGGGAAGGGTGGAAACGCAATGCTGAGGTTGCTGCTCACTGTAGCAGCATGGGCTTAGATGGGCTCAGCTTGCTCATGAACGCATACCACCAAGAGACCAGAAAGTCACTGAAATGCTGAGGAAAAGGCTGTAGATTTTGCCTCCTTTCAGTGATGCCCATCTTCTCTCATTTAACATCAGTAACTCCTTTATTTTTCATGGGCATGTCCCTGCGGCTGCTGGTTCAGTCACTGAGCAGGGAGACACCACGCTGGGAGGACACAGTTTCTGAGCTGACTTCAGTCTGACTTTGTTCACCACGGACATTTTGCTTCCAGCACTGCACGTCTCGTACCGTGCAGTCTTTCCTCAGAGCAACTCGTCTGTGTCAGCCCAGTCCTGCCACCCCCACCCTGCACCCAACCCAGCCTGTCACCTCTCTGAAGCCACCAACAAGGTGTCAGCCTTTATTAGCAGAGGAGTATGGCTTTTTTTCCTGATACAATTTCAGAAGTAGGCTGGCTGAATACAGGCTACTAGCAGAGAAAAGGCACTCCAGGACTTCCCTTAGTGTTGCAAGCTGAGAGCTAGCGCTGGCATCCCACCCCAGGGCTCCCTGAGATCCCCTCCTGAGGGTTTCCACTCAGGACAGATGCACCGAAACATCTTCCTCCACCCTGTGATCAGGCCCAGCTCCCTTTCTAGAGGAGCTCTCTAACCTAGAAATTTCAAGGAGACCCAACTCTTCTTTGTTATAAATATCCAGACATGTCAGTGTCAGAGGGAGATGTACCCCTCTTAATCCTTCCCAACAGTATTAACCAGACAAATCAGGAAGAAATTAATTAAGCAAAAGAAAAAACAAAACGAAACAAAACAAAACAAAACTAAACTAAAAAAAAAAAAACAGGCTGAATATCTGGGAAAATATCTTGACACTGAATTGCCTTATGGTAATTTCTTAGGGACTTGGCGGAGGCTGTGAGACTCCTGCTATTTGGGAACAATCGTGGAAAAACAACAGAGAAAGAAATGAGAGCAATGCATCTGTGCTGGAAGGTATGAACTAGAAACAGAAAAACAGCCCTTGAATGTCTGTGATGCTGCTGGAAGAAGGACAGATTCAGCCAGCTCAGATTTTGAAAAATCCCAATAATGTAAATTCCTTAAGTATGAGCCAAGCCTATGAATAATATAAATCTCTTAGTCACTTTGCCAGTGATATCCTTCTAATCTCGTCCTTCCTCAACAGTGATGCTGAGAGAATGAAACACTTTGCAGAAATGGGCTTGCTGCTCAGAGCAATCACTTGCCTCCCACTCAGACCCCAGGATTAGAGAAGTCCCCTGGATTAAAGCTGTTACTATTCTTAGTCCAGGGCAAACCATAAAACCAAGATCCTGAGGGAACTTTCAAGCAATTGCAAGAGAGAAAGAGAGAGGAGAGGAGACAAACAGGACATCTCTGTCTCAGGGAAGCACATGTCCCACGCTGGCCTTGAACTGTACAAAGGGACCTTAAAGTGCTTTACCAACAGGAATGACCCAATGACAAGGAATTATCAACATATGCATGGGAAGGTAACAGTAACTAAAAGGCCAAGCCAACTTTTTTCTGGAAGAAAATGACATTGAACTGACGGTGCAGTTTCCAGAGGTGCTGAGTGCCTTGCTCCCCAGCAGACATCTCTGGTTGCTGAGTGGGCCCAGCAGCTTGAAATTCAGCACCGAGGTCTGCTGAGCAATCTCTCCCCAAACAGGGATTGGAAATGACCTGCCCAAGGTTAAAAAGTGAGTTGGGATCCAGAGACGGGTCCCCTGAGCTCTGATGCCCATGAAGTGTGGTGGAGGCATTTACACCCAAAGAGGGAGAGCCTCAACGCTGCCAACTCAGATTTCTTACAGGCCACAGGTCACTTTGTGGAGCTGAGAAAATTCTGTATGCCAAAAAGAGGGCAACTGTGCTTATTCATCCAAATTACACCTACAACCATGGACAACCACTTGTCTTTTGCTTACTACTCCTTCACAGCACACACATACACAGGAACTCTTCTCAATACTACTTATGCAGCGTATACTCTAATAAAGTATGTAATCCTTCAAAATACAAGAGCTTTCCTTATAATCCACGCACGTGTAAATCCCTCCAGATATTTCATACGTTCTTATCACACCAACAGGAAATAGTTTTAACGCCTTCAACAGGCACGTGAATTTTCAGAAATGCCTGTCACACACTTACTACGCCTGCCCCCCTCACCATTTCTCTATGAGATGCCGATGTTCTCCCCTCCCCATGGGAGCATTTCCAGCAGCAGTTCCAGAACTGGAATATATCGAATATATATCAAATATATTGAATATATTGAATATATATTGATATATTGAATATATATCAAATACATATTCCAGAAAAGGGAATATATTGACTCCTCAGAAGCCAGGGAAGTTTTGCTGCTAGCAGCATCAGGCTGGACTTTCAGCGTTGTGCCGGGAAGTCCTGACGTGCAGTTTCTGCCTAGGTTTGCAGAACAGCCTTTCTGGGCTCTGGTTAATTGAAATAGAGCACGCCTCGCACAACTTCTGAACTTTTCTTTCTGCAAGAGTTATGTGGGGCTGCAGGTTGTCCATCACATCCTGCGTGTCCCCTGTGCCTAGACTGTAGTCTTCTATTTGACTGTAAATCATCCATTTTAATTAGATGTAAGACAATTATTATTGGTTTTTAGTGAGTCATTTTTCTCTCCGTAATTAGTACCTGTCAGTTCAACTCAGCCCAGAGCTGGTGTAACCTGGTGACTTCAAGGATGTGTTTAAAATCTCTTCTCTCCCACACAGCAGCTCATCATAAACAGGATCATCTTTCCTGCCTTGCCCACTGGAGCTGGGTCAGGCTGGGATCATCTCAAAAACTCCCGGTCAGGCCAGCAGAGAGGAGCACTTGCTGGTCCAAGTGCAGAAGGGACTGCCCCACAGGAGGAGAACTTGGCCAAGGAAAGGCAGCTCACCTCCTTGACCCCATTTCATTGCTATACACTTCAAACCCTGGCCACGTCTGTCTCCTTATAAAGATGTCAGACTGTCTCTAACACTTATTTTCGCTCACCGCTTCAGCGTGGCCTTACTTGGCAGCGTCTCCCATCTGTTTACTACTCTTCAATGTTTTGCATGCATTTCCAAATTACTGCTTACTTACAATAATGCAATCACTCTGCATCCATGGAGCACCTAGCTTTGAAGGGGTTTAGGTGTGGTACAGGCAAGGAAGGATCTTTACAGCTTTCCTAGGGGGAACTGAAGAGTCCTACTTTCATTTTATAACGGGATGAAATGGCTGTATGTATCACCATAGGTGAATCCAGGTCCAGACAGACTATATCTAGAAGCAGTAGCTATATGCGCAGTGGGTATCTGTGCTCCGTATAATCGATGGAGGTCTAGTCAATGCTGACAGTGCAGCCCCACGAGTGAGTCAGCTGAGCAAATGTAGGTGTCTAGCTCTCCAGCTCCACTGACTGTATTGACTAGGGGCACGATTCAATTACCTACCTTGAGATGTTTTCCACTAAGAAATCATTGTGTGGGCATGAGTCAAGCTCTTGATTTTCACTGCCTAGACACCCAGTCCACATGCAAACACCTACGTTGCGACACTCACGTTGAGATGTCTGCAGTCTGGAGCTGCATCCCGCATTGATGATGTGCCCAGGATCAGGGATTGTTTACAGAGCTCAGAGGAGAAGCTGAGATTCTTGGGTTGTTGTTCATCTTCCTTCATCCCCTTGAACTGGAAGAGGAACCTCCAGTCAAGCTGTCACTGTGAAACTACTCTAAATGTGTCCTCCCTGCACCTGGGCTGGGGCTTGTTTAGTAACCAGTGACTGAGCTGCCACCTTGACCCTAATACCTGGTCTTTGCTAATACTGATTTCTAGGGTAACTATCAGCTTACAGGGCTGTGTTTGCTGCTCAGTTCCCCTCACCCTTTGTTGTAACTTTTTTTTTTTTTCCCCAGCAGAAAGGCAAAGCCTGGCTCCTCACAAAGCAGAGTTGCCCTTCTCTGGGCACTCACGGGGGCAGGCTGTGTGCTTTTCCTCCATTTCATGATGTGCTGTTTGCTGAGAGGAGTCCCCACATGGGTTAAAAACTGTCCCGATCAAGAAGTTTTCTTTACCACTTGTATTGTCCAGCAAGGGCTCACTGCTGTTTCACAGTCAAGCCCTGACATCCATCCCAGTGTCAGAATGTGCTCAACTCTGCATAGCACATCAGATCTATGTATCCTAAATGATCACCTCAGCCTCTTAGCTCCTGGTCTCCAAGTCATAATGTCTTAAATACGTCCAGGCCAGCCTGTACACATGACCTGGTGAACCTGACGGCTGACCAGCCAGATGGAAAGACATTTTTCAGTGGATGGACACAGAGCACCATTACAGGGGTTAGAAAAACAACAAAAGACACTCAGGCCTAGCCCGTGGGCTGGTGTGATTCAGCCCAGTTGTGACAAACTGCGAATCACCACAAACTGCAAATCACCACAAGCTGCACTGGACGTGCCATGCATACGGTACTGGCAGAAACAGCCGAGGAGCTGGTCTCTGAGTACAAGCATACCAGCAACAGCGAGGAGTAGTCACCTTCCAAAATGACTGCTTTCTGCAGGGGAACATCCCTGGATGGGGAGCTCTTGGTTGGTGTGTTGTTGTCTCCAGTCCTGTAGTGAGCTCCAGAGAGATCTCCAAGAAAGTGCCTTGCAATAGCCTGAAACTGCTGCTTCTGCTTAACAGCCCAGATGTGCACCATGGCCCCAGGCCACCCTCTGCAGGAAAAGCTGACCCACAAGTGACCATTTAATCTCCTTCTCTATCCAATTTGGCTCAGCCACGTGGCATCTGCCTTCCACTGCACTGCCGCAAATCTGTGCACAGCAAA
Organism: Aythya ferina; assembly: GCF_964211825.1. Lineage (NCBI taxonomy): Eukaryota > Metazoa > Chordata > Aves > Anseriformes > Anatidae > Aythya > Aythya ferina. The sequence continues at coordinate 35,477,016 of NC_140303.1, read as the reverse complement.
TCCCTGCCTAATAATGAGCACTGGGCTCAGTGCACACTGCGACAGTGTGTGGCTGCTGCTTGGAAATCACACTGATCCTTGAAATACAGAGGGGTCCGGGAGTGTGTTAGTGGGAACCCAAGTCCCCGACCTCCAGCATCTCATGAAAACCCTGGAGGGTTTTATAGTCCAGGAGGGAGCAGTGCACTGAAGGTACCTACCTCAAATGCTGTGTGTGCATTTCAGGATGGAAGAAAAACAGCTCAAGGCAATGTAGACACAGTGATTTAAAAGGAAACAGATTAAAGACAGTCATGTGAGTGCAGCTGGGTCCCAGCAGTTATGCCATATGCATTTATAGGTAGATATATATATGGCAAAGATCCCTCCCTCTCCCCCCACAGCATATAAATCTTGGGAAGGGCTATTATTCATGCTGCCACCCACCCATAACTGAGGGACCTGGTACATCATCCGAGGCTGTGTCAGAGGGTTACCGAACTCTAGCAGCAGAGTGTGGGCAAGGAGGACTCAGAGATTTTATTTCACCTCTGGGAACAGAAGACAACAGGGCAGTCTGAGACAGGTGACTCACTGGACCCAGACTTGCCCCTGACATAGATTAAGGCAGGCTGAATGGCAGAGATCTGGATGTTTTTCCCCATCTCCATGTGCTTGTACAGCCTCTTGTTGCCTCATCGGCATCTCCAGCATACAAATGGCTAAGAGCCTTGGGGGCATTTACTCTGGGGGAGAGACCTTGGCCAACACTGATGGCTGGTAAGCATATGGAAAATGCAGAACAGCTGTCCGTGGAAGTGAATTTTGAACTCCAGGTTGTTTCATTTCCAGCTGAGCAAATTTTATCTTATTTTACAGGATACAGAGGGAACATACTCTCCTGTGCCTAAGTACCACTCCTTGTTTCTGCAATACAACAGAACAAATAGCCTAATCAGGCCGAAATGCAGAGCACGCTGAAAAACTGGGAACATTCAGGATGTAGTTAGAGCAGGTGAAAACCTCCCTTGTAGCCTTGCAGGGCTGGCACTGCTGCTCTGATCGTAGCGCTTAGGGGCAGAGGATTGTCTGGTGAAAAAAGACAGTGAGCTAAATCCCCCTGGTTTGTCAAAGGGACATTACCTGGAGAGGGGCGATGTGATAAATCCTGTGGAAGGAGTTACACAAACAGGGATGGGAGAACTGGGAGTGACACAAAGAAGCAAGGGCTGTGGAAGATGGATGTAACTGGGCTCTCCTGGTGGTGGTGGGATCCCCTCAGGAACACATAGGGGAAAATCCAGCATGTACAACACAGCCTGGTGCTGGTTGGAGAAGCAGAGCACGCATTTTCTGGCTTCCAGTCTGCCATGATCACCCGCCTGCACTTTCTGCTTTACCAGAGAAACTTGATCTCAGTGGCCTCCTCACATCCACTATAGGGAAAAATAACTGGATCCAACCCAAACAGAAAACAGAGCCCTGATATGGTAGCAAACCTCCTGCCAGCTCCAGAGGAGATTGCAACATTTACCCCGTATGTTTCTGATCCTCCTGAACACACACAGAGCAGCTCGGTTACACACACACACATTTGTATGCCTTGCGTTTGCAAATAATCTCTGATGTGGAGCCTCTTGGACTGCTCTGTGGAAATCCGCAAGGCTGTAGCCTTGTAAGTGTCTCGGCACTGCCCTTGGTTTACCACAACAATATCAACTTCTGAAGAGTTCCAGCAGCTTACTTCACTTTCCCACTTACAGAGGCACTTTGGCTGCCTCTTATCAAAGTTCCTCCTCTCACTAAGTAGGACAGAATTATTTCTGATATATTTCTGAGTACGCACCCATACAGTGAATACTCAAGTGGTCTGCAATTGCCCCCCACCCCAGCACATGGCTCTCCACTCCAGTTGGGTTTGCTACAGCCACTGAGTGACACACACGGCTCTGCAGGCTTGGGGAAGAGGTGCTGCCATCAACCAAGTACCAAAGATGCTGGTTCAGGCTTTCAGGGCTTCCTGTGTGGCAATACATTAACCTTCATGTCTGCACTGTCTGAGGGGTAACTGTTTTGGGTGGGTGCGACCACCCTGTTGTGAAGTGCTCTTGGAAGAGAATGATTGAAATAACAGCTCCTGGACTGTGATCAGTGGAGAAGATCCAAAACTTTTACTATGCGGCTCCTTGGTTTTCCGAAATGTATAATTTTCTGAAATATGTAGATATTCAAACTTACTATGCTCAGCCTCTGTTAGCAGATGGATTTTCTTGACTCTTCTAACAGAACAGAGAAAAAAAATAAATAAAAAAAATTCTGAGAGCAATGGGCAATGGAGCCAAATGAAGTGTAGGTTCTCTCACATTTGTACCTGGGAGTAAGGTGGCTTCTTTGATGTCTAGTAGGGGTGAACCTCTTATGACAGTTCTCTTCCATGGCATCACAAACCCAGCGTGGGGGTATGTCCCACTTGGCCACATGTTTTCATGAAATTCATAAGAGCTTGAGAATTCTGCACCCTTTATTTGTCAAAGGTGGCTGACTTTGGCCAAGAAGTTTAACTGTTATTGAGTGCGTCTAATGGATTTATAAACAGAACTTACATGGATAAGCACTGTTGCTTAGAAAAGCAAGCTAGAGGTAGAGAAGAATATTCTTTTTTTTTTATTATTTTTATTAAAATACATCTTGGGACAGGCTTTGAAGCTTTCCAGCTTTCCAGTCAAATTAAGTGAAAGCAGAAAGCAAAAATAGCCCGTAGAAGGGAGAATGACTGTGAGCTGCCAGAAAGCAGCAATTGTAACAGAATGCTTTTGTTTGTTATAAAGAGACTAATGGCTGTTTTGGTAGTCATTAGACAATGTAAAATAAATTTCTGCTATATTGCATATTTTTAAAGATTCCTAATTTTTCAAAATCTACTTTTGCGAAGTTGAAAACCTTAGTTACAAATCTCTTTTTGCTTATCCTTCTGTTCAATTTAAACAGAAATAGTTCTTGCTCGATCAAGCTTTTCTATGACCGGTTTTCCTGTGACTTGGTTTTGAAATAGTATCACCTCTTGGAGGTTTAGTGATTATTGGATCAAGAAATGTCTTGGCTATGACAAACAGAAATATCTGAGCCTTAGCTATTATTAGCAATGTTTGTTCTCGTTCTTCAATCTGTGGCTGGGCAGCTAGTTTCCCTTGATATTTATCTGACTACCATTACAAAAATTTCAGCCCCTGTCCAAATCCACCCTGGGGAGCTAGAGCAGACATTTAATCCTATCTTTTATATACCTCCTCCTAAATTCACTGTAAAGGCTAAGGGGAGGCTGTCTTCAGCCTTCTCACGGAAAGGCAGAGTGAAGACAGAGCTAGACTCTTCTCGAAGGTACATGGTTATGACAAGAGGCAACAGATGCAATTTGGAACATAAGACATTCTGATTAGAAATCAGAAAAAAAAAATAAATCACCAGGAGGGAATTCAAATACCGGACCGGGGGCCCAGAGAGGTAAGTGCAACAACCATCCTTGGAGGTACTCAGCTCTCAGCTTGACAATGCCCTGTGCAACCTGACCTAGGACGAATTGCTTGAGCAGGAGGTTGGAGACGATGGCCTCCAGAGATTCCTGCACCCTAAATAATTCTGTGGTCATGTAATTTTGTTTGACCTGAGCTATGACACTCAGAATTGCCACTGTCCTCTTATGTTTGAGCACACCACCATATGCTTGAGCACACCTCTGAAGAGGTAAAGCTCTTCATGCCTGGCAACATAAAGTAAAAGGTGAGAGAGGAAATCTCTTGAATAGCTGCAAGATAGCATGGCCAGGGGCTCTTCTGTAGATTTTCATGTTTGCATGAAGGGCAAGGAAGAAACCCAAGAGGACTGGGAAAGAGAAAGCTGATGGCAGCTGGGTCAGGTCATGGCAGTTTAGTAAGCTGAATTTTATGCAGGAGTCCTCCCTGCAGGCTATGGGGGCTGTAGAAAGCTTTTTCTTAGAAATGATGTAGCCATCCTGTCTATGAAGAAAATTTTCCAAATGTGGGTTAAATGTAGGTGACAACATTTCTGCTCTCATATGTCAGAGGAGGCTATGAACTGATTTTTCCTAACTTGCTGAATCCCATGCATGTTTGCCCAGTCTGAAACTTTCTTGTTTTTAATCTGATGTGGAGTAAAACTGTCTTCAAACACAAAGCTTCTCCATGAGGGAAACCTGGAAACCTTTGCCAGGCAGCCCAAGGGTTACAGAAGCTGTTTTTTTGTACAAAGTATTTGGTCCTTTCTGTGACAGAAAAGACAAAAGTTTATATGCAAAGACAATTTCAGTTCTCTGTTTCCCCAGATTTTCTCCTTGGGCACTGCAACAACTTCCCATTGTTAGAGATTTTCAAATTAGGATGGGGTATTTCTCCTCTTGCCCTTGCTCATCTAGTAACCTTCAAGCATGAATTTCACTGGTTGAACTTCTTTCACTGCAATTATAAGGAGGTTCAGACTATACTAGTCCAATAATACCCCTCCGGCCTTAAATCTTGTCAGAATTCACCTCTCTTCAGTGTTAAGGAAATGTTTGTTGTTGTTGTTTCTTTTTTTTTTTTTTTTTTTTTTTTTTTTTTTTTTTTTCTATGTGCTAAATTGTGTGCTCTCTAGCACAGGAAAAGCCTTGCTTCCCTTCTTGGTACAGTGCTTGACATACTGACACCCTCTAAAGGTTACCATAGTATTAAAATAAAGAATGGTCTAGAGGCCAGAAGCACCCATACCTTTACTTCTGCCTCTTGTGCAAACCCTTCTCTTTAATTACTTAACTGCCATTTCTCTGCTGATATAATACTTTATTATTACCTACTTTTCTTGAATGCTCATCTGATCCATCTTAATGTTCTTTTAATATCACTTGGAATGGGATAATAATCAGCTTGTACTTCCCCAGCACCTTTAATCCTGACAGGTCCTACTGCACTTAACCAGGGGAAAAGGAGACGGAAAGAACTTCAGCCACTGGACAGGGCAAGGTCATGCAAGACTGAGAAGAAGGCCTGACATAACTAAAGGTTCTGGGGTGTTTGGAGGAGCAGGTTTAGCTCATGGCCCTGTACTTGTGGAAAACGCAAACCCCCCTTGAACTTTTAGTTCATCACCCACATGAAATTGCCAGGGTAGATGCTGATGTGACATAAGTGAAATATCAGCAGGATGTCTGAGTGTCCATGCTGTATAATGTGTCTTCATTGGTTTCATTTACAAGGTTTTCTTGGCTCTGCCAATGACTGGGGACTGGAGTAAAAACTGGACAGGATCCACCTGGGTAATGACAGTGAGTGCTGTTGGGAGGGGAGGCGCACGTGGCGGTCCTCAGGGGAACCTCTTCTTCTATCAAAGTACCAATCAAAGAAAATGATCTTCACATCTTGGTCTTGACTCAACTAAAGGAAGGCAATGTCTGCGCTGGGGAGGTTGGAGAAAAAAAGATCACAGAAATGAAGTCAAGAGATGAGGATCTGAGCAAGTGTTTGTGTGACACGGAAGAAAGCACCAAAAGATCTGAGCACAACCTGTACACATAGCTGGGAAATGAAAGAAGCTTAAGCTGAGGGTAAGGTTAATGCCCTGAGTGACAGTGCCGGCCCAAGAAAAGGCAGAAAAAAAGGTGGACACAGAGGAAAATGCTGGATAAAAGAAATCTGAGGTGATGCCAGATCATTCAGCAAGAGAAGTCTGGGAAATAGAAAGACCTCTGGGGTTGGACTGAAATGAATGAAACCTGCCTTAAGGGCTGGCATAATGAAGGAAGTAGACAAGCTGGAGAAAAATGGGAAGGACAAAGAGAAAGGAGCTCATGTGGAATTCATGAAGGGACTGTGGAGGAAATGTTAGCCATCCCACCAGTGACAGAGTGACTGCAGAAGCAGGAGAGAAATAGGTAGCTGGATCAACATTTCAGGAAGGACTGGCTGGAGGATTTGCCAAGAAAGATCATGTTCAGCCTTACTGGGAGTGACTTTAGCTGGGGGCAGAGCATAGACACCTGAAATGAAATAGTGGGGATCCCTTCTCCCATCCTACACATGGCTATATGTGAGAAGTGACAGGAACAGTCCCATCCATAAGGCTCATCTCTGACAGACAGGGGATCCTTAAAGCTGCTCCTCCAGCCTCTTCCTCCCAGCTCTCTCCAAGACTCAGGGGAGAAGAGATCAAGTCTTTAATGACATGGAAGATTCAATACAGTGAGTGTGTACTGCTTCTGCAGGCCTACCTGGAAGGGGCTGCTGCTATGGAGAAAACTGAAAAAAATGATGAAATTCAGTAGGGCCACATACAGGTCCTCCACCAAGGCAGCAATTTCAACTGCACAGATCCAGGATGGAGAACTGACAGATGGAGCAGTTCTGAAGGACATGGAGATTATATGGGTTCATGAGATGAAAACAATCAATAACTTTTTGCTGCTCAAAAAAATAAATTAATTAAAAGAGAGGGCAAACATCACCCTGAAATGGATGGCATGTATTATCTGTTAAAGAGGACTCAAAACCTTTCTGCACAGCTCAGCATTGACAAGAACTCAACTGGATGATTGTTTCTTACTTCAGTCAGTGCATTTAAAGCAAAATATGGACCATCTGGTGAAAATCCAGAGGAGAACACCAAGGATGATCAGAGATCTAGAAAGCATGTCATAAGAGCAAAGGTAGATTTGCGATTGTTTGGCCTACAGAGGAACACGAAGCATCATGCCTTTAGGTGTCACTTCAACTTGGTAAGTCCTCAGCAGATCAATTTTTGCTATATTTACATCCAGCTACTGGATAACGCCTTCAATTACTTGCCACTTGGAAAAGAAAAGCAAAAGGCAAAAATAATCTGCTGCCATCCTAATGGGCAGTGCGAGAAGAAATGGGCTGCAGCAGGAAAGATTCAGGTCAGACTTTATATAAAATTTGCTAACAAGAAGGAAGTGAAGTCCTAGAACAGAGTGCCTAGGGACAACTGGAGTCTCCAGCCACGCTTACCCTTAAGAACTGGTTAGAACAGCCTCTGTCAGGATTTTGGATAGGTGGACTAATTGATCTCTTGAGACCTGGGCATTGCCTAGTGCTTGGGCAGGATCAGTGCATGGATTAAGTAACAGAAGCTAAACCCACGTAGCAGCAGAGGTTATTCCGGTAGTCACAGGAAAAGACTTTACAGAGGCTACAGCTTCCGGGCTGCCTTCATCACATGACGGCAGACATTCCAAAATGCTCGGTGCACTACAGACTTTAAAGGTGATCCCAAATGATTTGTATTTACTGCAAAGGTGACCTCTTCACCTCGCCTTTAAAATAAACATCATGTTAGCCAACTCCTGGTAAACATCTGCTAAGGGTGACATGTCACAATGGGACACCACAAAGACAGTAGCAGTCTTTGGCCTCCATAGAAAAGAACAAAACAAATTGCAAAACAGATTTTTGGTTACCCTTCTTCCGTTCTGCACCATCCCTTCCTTCATTCCCACCCAGGGAAGCAGGTTAAACTTATGTGACTGTTATGGGAGATGACACTTAGTGCTCCACCAGTGTTTGAGCTGCAAATAGAGGGTGCTTGGATAAGACAGTAACATAGACCGCCGGAGAACCTATACAGAGCAGAGCCAGATGGGATGGGTGGTCTGGTGAGATACAGCAAGGTCTGGTGTATCTTTGGACTTTGACCAAGATGAAGAGAAGGAGTTGAGAGAGAACCACCAAAGAACTTAAAACCATGACAGAAGAACTGATGTGTGAGGATTTCAGTACCTGGGCCTTGTCATTGGAGCCAGTCTGCCCACCAACATTTTGCCTTATCTCATCACTTTTCACAAAGGGGTAGAGCAACAGCAGATTTATTACCTGCATAGGTTTCCAGGTCTTGCTCTTATTTTCCTCACCAGAGGAAAGCCATCACTCATCACTCTTCACTGCCAACAAACTAATCTGTTCTACTGTAACCACTGATAAAGCAGAAAAGGATAAAAGGTCAGTTGTTAAAGGATGGGGGAAGCTAAATAAGTCTTCAACATCAAGCAACTCCTTTTAGGCAAGTAACCCTGATTAACAAGGGAAAAGGAAAAGGATAAAAAGTTAACAAGCTATTCTGTATTATTTAGTCTGGTTTTCCATGGAAACTATACCCTTTTTTCTTTTTTTTCCCTTGTCTAATGGGGTACATGATCCTGTTAAAGCTTTGGTTCCAGCTGAAGCTCTGTCCTGCTGCATGGACTCTACCATGTATAGTGCATCGGAGACAATGGCTCAACCCTTCCCACACAGGACACTACTAGTTTTCTTCTTCTTCCTCCAGCTGGTTTTCTTGAAACTTGCAGGAATTTAACACCTTTCAGATCTCCACTCCCTGCCAAACCTGACTGAAATCAGCCAGTAGGTGTAGAGGAGATCTGATGAGCATATAGTCTAACAGCTAACACCTTCACTTGGCTTTTCGACTTTAGTAATCAGCAATAAGAGAGACAGGTTAGCCACAGGTATGGACCAATACTGATTGTGGTCTATCTTATTTTCTTACTCCAGGACTAGGAGTGAGGAAAACATAACCCACTTTTCAGCTCAGATTATTTTAACTCAGTCCACATCATTAAATCATCCCTCCCCATGGCAGGTATTCTGCTGGGAGCTAAAGTGTAGTAAACTGCCTGCGGAGATTGAAATGCCTCTTTAGAAGGAGACTGGTGTGTCCTTCTTCTCTGCCCAGAAAAAGCAGGGGTTTAGGTGTGGGGCTGGTAGTTCAGCTGCTGTCTCTTGCATAAAAATAAACGCATATAGCATGATGTCCAATTGGTTTATTCCTCCCCTCAGCAATGGATCTCTGTGGGCATAACCTGAAGGGCTGCTGAGCACTTTCAGCTCCTCGGGAAGTGATACAAGGACAGCTTCCATCCAGAAGCCTTGGACCAAGGCCTGTCTCTAGGAGTGCAGTCAAAGCTGGAAGCTTTATGGATGCATTCACCTTTCATTGACTTGGAGCCGCGTGCGCAGTGGACACATAGGACACAGAGCATCACAGACACTATCAATCATCCAGATTCTGGCACAACTGTACTTCTGACTTCTGGACCATCCTTGAATGGAAAAACACCAATGTGAGGAAAAGGCTGCCACACAGGAGGCCCTTGCTGTGAATGAATATTTGCTTGAAAGACAACCTGAATGCAAGTCGGTTTTGTACAAACAGAGCCCTTCCAGGAGCAAGTGTTGCCTTTGTGGGAATAACAGTGACTTTACAGATGCAAACAAAGAAGCTACATGCTTTTGCATTGCTTGTTCTGTCACTAACTGACATCAGCCACTGTTAATCATGGTCTGAAATGTATATTTAAGAAACAGTGACACAAACACAGACAAGTTCCTTCACGACGCCTTTTATATGGGGGAAAGTGAAAGAAAAGAAAAACTGCTCCTCAGGCTAGCTGGTGGCACTAAAATAAATGGGTCAGGCATCAGAGTTTCAGGAGGCACAAAAGGTGAAAACCCTGTCTCCTGGAGCAATTAAAAGTCAATGGGATTAGTGGCCTTCAGTATTATTTATAGAAACCCCGCTGTGTGCACAACATTATTGAAATACAGGGGTCAAGTCCCTGCTACTGGATGCCTACCCTTTTGCTGTTGAATTTAATGGGAGCTTTGCCAATCAACTCTGTGGCAACAGAGTCTAAATCTAAAATAGATGACATCCTGGGCTCCATTCAGTTGATGGCTCAAGCAAAGCTTTTGCTGAAGCCAAAAAAGTTCTGCCCGCACAGTAGAGATTTGATCCGGGGACACTAGCCAGAGAGGTGTTGAAAGTCAAAGACAGGAAAGGAGAGAGGTGGATTGAATGTCACAGGAAGCTTTCTCTTTCCCTTTCTGCCATGTATTTCAATATACAGATTGAAATCTAAAGGGCTGCATCCCAGGATCTCTTAGACTTCATTTTTAGCAGGACTGGCTGTTTTCCAATGAATAATTCTCCTTCGAACACCATGTAAATGAATCATGTGGGAACACACCTATGAAAAGGACTCGGATGGGACGCCTGCACTGTCATTATGTGATTCAACATGTTCGAAAACAGTGTGCTGATGTTCTAGCCACTTTAGACAGATCCCACCAAACACCTGCATCTCCTTTCCTGAGCTTGCCCGGCTTTCCACTTGCTTGTAATGCTACTTGTGCAGTTGTTTCTTCTTCCTCTCATTCATTACTACGCTCGTGCCTTAAATTCTGCCACAGGTTACCTCTTTTCCTCTTTATCTCACTCTAGGAAGGAGGTACCTAATTCTGCCCTGTCTTACAATGCTGTAAATCAGAAATCAAGCATCCCAGTGATTTACTGCACTCCTCTGTACTACTGAGATACCCAGTCTGTAGAGTGGCAATATTTCCTGGCTTAGTTCATGACTTCAGACACTACCAGGTAGCAAGCTAACGATGGCTTTTGCGTGTCCCGGTATTTGCAACAGGAACGGGGTTGAGGTTGTCACTTGTTATTTCCAGTGGCACATCCTGACTCAGCGGTACTAAGCAGGCATTGTGTCTACTTGGGACCACCAAGAATAGCATTTTCATCCAGACTGAGGAATTAGGAGCAGGAACAAGGAAGGAATTGCCAGGTGGGGGCAGAGCTGCTTTGCGCGTACCCTGGTGCAGTCCTGGTGCAGGGGAAGGGACTCTCTTCATATCTGTGGCCATCTTAGCTCCAGAGACATCCTGAGTGTGGCAGGTACCCACATGAACGTGCACAAGCATGAAACCCAGACATGCACCTGGAGGGGCAGATCTCACCAGCTGTGCACAAGGGGCTGGTGAGCCCTGGGGCTAGAGACCAGCCCTGGGGCTCTGCTCCTCTTCAGTATTATCCTGATCTTGAGATTCAGACCTAAAGCATGGATTTTACTTTCAGATGTGTTATCATTAATTCTGATGACTCCAGATCCTTTGGTATCCACATGGCTTTACAACCGTTATTAAACTTAGTTAAGCACTTTGTCCTGCTAATGTCCTGCAGCAAGGAGCTCCACTGCCTAATGACATATCACATAGAAATGCATGTCCTACTATCCATGTAAGTTGTCTTCCCTTCCAGTTTCCTTGTAGGTCTTCGTGTTCACATATTAATGAGCTGATTTCCCTAAAGTCTGGAGGGGACTTTGGGAAGAAGAATAGTCTATTTTCAAACATTTCTTTTGAGTACTGAGCTACGTCCAAGCTAGCAGCCTGCTGGCAAAAGAGTCACAGTCTGTTCTCCCTGATCCTCCTCAGCCAACCAATCCTATCCACACTGACTTTTCAAATCCCCATCTTTATGGTATTTTTCCTCTGAACAGAGAAGTAGAGAAACACAGACAGAAACCGACAGGTAAGAAAAGATGCATGCACACTCTGACTGACAAGCAATCCTTGAGACACTGATTTCCAAATGATCTCAGTTTCATCTAAGAAAGCTTTTCTATGTTTTTTGGCACAGCCAGCACCAACTCGGAGATCCTAAACCCTGCCGTACTGCTAACTTCTTGTGACATGGGCAAACACTTTATCTGCTGATGTGAAGGGACTTTTCACCCATGTCTTTTCCTGCTACTCGCCATGATTTGCTTTCAGCTTGGATCTATACCAAGCACTAGGAAACATCTGTGAGAGCAGAGCTCATCTTAGTTTCCTTCTCTTGCAGAACATTGTCAAAGATCCAGGAAAGCAGACACAATTCTGCAAACACAGAGCATTAACCAAAACAGAAGAAAATATTCCAGCATCTTGCTTTCTCACTTTCTCCCCCAAGCTTCGCCTTTCCATCCACAGCCTCAGAATTAGCTGACACAACGGTGCAGGACATTTACTGAGTGAAACATCTGAAAATGCCAAGCAAGTCCCTGACAGGCAATGCCATTCCCAAGTGCAGAGTCCACCCCACCAGTTTTCATGCCCTAGTCTTCAATAAAAGCAATTGGCCTCTTTCAACTGCCAGACCTAAGCAGAGCTTGCTCTTTGTACCCTCAAAATGGGAGCCCAGACATTGCATTCACCTGGTCATCAGATCCACTCTTTCTCATCTGCATTACTGATTTCTCTCGAGTAACATGAAAGGATGGGAGCAGTTTTACAATAATGAGATTTACTCCTTCCTACAGCCCTCAGCACATTTCTAAATGAAAGAATCAGTTTACCCATAGCAGCCGCAAACAAACACGAGGAGCTTAAGATATAAGCAATTCAGTAGCCTGAAGTATTATGCATGTTGGGCAATCATAAATTTAAAGTGAAAATCCCTACAGATTTTGGTTTGCATTAGATATTAAATAAAATCCACTTGTGAAGCCAGATTAGTAAGAAACCTTTCTGGCTGTTGTATTTAAAAAAAAAAAAAAAAAGGATTAAAACATCTTTTGGAGACTCACTGTCATTTTATCTGGGTAAATAAGCTTAGAGCGCCTAACAGTCAATTTATAATGAAGGCTTTTGTTCTTGGTACTGTGATGCAGCCCTGCAAATTTGCCCACAGCTGCAGCAGTTTCAGATGTTTTTGACAGGTAAATAAAACACTGCTTATTTCTGTCATTGTTATTAATCTGCACAGTAAAGAACTAGCAATTACATTTTGTTTCCAAGTGGAGATATTTTCATGACAATCTTGGCAAGGGTGGTACGGAATTATGTGCATTTGTGACATCTATGGCTGCAAGGGTCTGAAACATGAAGGTCTGTGCTCAGCTGTTCAGCTGGAAAACAAATGGGAAATAAAGGCTAAACCAGCAGTAACTACCATAACGAGAAAGAACATGGAATTCAGGAGTTAGCCCTGTCAGATGTAAGGGACAAATAAACCAAACTGCAGGTCTCGAGTAGCACTGGTTCAGCTCTCGGTTGTTCTGAACTGTACTTCTAGGGAGCTGTGTCAGGATCTGACCATGTTTTACAGCCCCACACCTTGGGCCTACATTATGACTGGCACTTCCCAGCTGCTGCAGGGCAAAGGGTTTCAGGCGCTCCTCGACGTGCTGGTGAAGAAGAAATTATTTGCAGAATGAGGTACTACTCAAGGACGACTGGCAGAATCCAGCTGTAAGTGTCTTATTATATCAGTCAGGAACTGTGAGAAGCAAAGAAGAGAAATCCTGCTGAAACTCTATTAGATGCCAGTCACGTCTGCTCAGCTTCTCACTCAGGTAGGCTGGCAGATGGTCAGCAAATAGTCCCACTTTTACAATGCAACCTACACAGGTTTTAAGTGTGAAAATTAGCATCCAATTATTTTCAGGCATTGATGTTCGCCAAGGATGCGAGTTGCCTCTATTTTAATTCTGCTTCAGCTCTATTTGTTCACACACGCAAGCCAATCTTGCGGGCGCTACGTCTCGTGTACACAGCAGAATGGTAAGCCAGGGACGAGTACTAGAAACGTGGAATAATGCAAATTCCCAGTCAGGGAGTTGCACGGCTTCCAACTTTCAGAAGAGACAGGGAGGAGACAGTCAAGTGAGGAAGGCATAGAGCATCTCTGAAAAAGAATGATTTCCCCTACCCACATCTAAAAGCCTATGGTGAAAACCATCTCTCGCAGCTATCGGTCAGCTGCAGAAGCTCTTAGAGGAGGCTACAGTCCACTGAGCTCTGATCTGTGAGACCTAGGGGTGTTAGGATGAGTCGGTGGCTGGCCCTGCTTCTTCCAAAGATGAACATGAGCCCATTCCCCGCTTTCCCTAATCTCCCTCCCATCCTTGGGCTGGCACCATGGAAAACACGATGACTGCCCAGCAGACATGGGCATTGCCCTCCGGTCTGGCAGGATGTGTGCCCAAGTGTGGCCACCGTCAGGTGTGTGCTGGCTTTCCTTAGCAGAGCACACAGGTCCACCAAGGGGAAAGAAGACTTGGAGCAAAGCCTGTTTTGCTCAAGGTCTCAAGATATTACCTTCTGTGCCAGGATCCGTGCCTAAAAAGGGACTGGGTGTCAGCCAAGTCCAACCTCACAGCCCATGCTCGTGCAAGGATCGCTTATCACCAGAGGTAACAGAGCTACTCTGGACAATAAGGTTTATCTGCATATTATCCGGGCTTGATCCTACAAGCAGAGGTCTGCAGCCTTCCCTGCTGCCTACAGTTGTGACACGTTAAGCATAAATGTTGCTGTGTTACTGCCAGCCTGAAAATACATGAGCCTCTTGCAGCTGTCATTAAATGGGGAGAATAACGCCCCGGGTTGGCACCTGATGTTATGGTGAGGTTGCATTTGTGTCATTCTCCTGTTTGGGGGAAGAAAACTTCCCCGGCCCAACCTCGGGCTGTACCAAGGGGCATTTCCAGGCTGCAGCTCCAGCAGGCACACTTGCAGCCAGCGGTTTCCTCCCCCAGGTAGTGCAGCCGGGAGCATGGCCGCGTTGGCCAACCTGCAGAGCTCTTGCTGGCCATTCCCAGGCGCTGCTGCCGAGGTGGGTTTGCCTCCCGCCACGTGTTTACACAGACCCGTCGCATTTTTCAGAGCAAACAGCACGTTAAACACAACCTCGGCATCATTCCTGGGATCAGCACATCCAGGACCCTACTTGGGGACAAAAAGCCCCCAACACCGAGTCCGCGAGTCCCCACCACGGCCCTAAGACTGGAGACGAGCTGCAGCGAGGGGGACGTGTAGCCTTCCCCCACCCCATATTCCCTTGGAGAACCCATCCAGCACCCCAACCCCAACCCCAACCCACCCCAACCGCCCTCCTCGGCCTCACCTGCTCGGGCCCCTGGAAGCAGATCCTACAGAGCGGGGTGCGGATGCCGCTGTCGACGCTGCTGCCCAGCGAGTAGCGGTCCTCGGCCTTGCCCTTGCCGAAGTCATCCGAAGAGGTGCTGCTGGGCAGGGAGGCCGGGGGCTCCCCGGCGGGGCTCCCCCACTCCTCGGCTCCCGGGCTGCCCGCTGCCCCCCGCCAGCCGGCCCCGCGCCCCCCGGCCGGAGCGGTGCCGCCGGCCCCCGCCTCTGCGCCGCCGGGCATGGGGAGCGGCGGCGGCGGCGAGGGCGGCGGAGGGGCGGGGGGTCTCCGCAGCAAGAAGACCTTCAGGTCATTGAAGAGCATGCGGCAGCGGCACTTGAGGAGGCCTTGGTTTCGCAACATCTGTCTCGGACGGAGGAGCCCGCAGCAGCAGTAGCAGAAAAGGAGAGCGCCGGGTGGTATTAACATGTGCCTTTCCTGGGCTGGAGGAGACGGGGGGGGGAAAAGAAAGGGCAGGAGCCGGGAGCCCCGAGGGCGGGGGGCTCTGCTGGGGTCTCAGCGCTGCGGGGATGGGATGCGCTCGCAGGTTGGGAGACGACAAAAGAGGGGCCGGAGGGCGGGGGGGGGGGGGGGGGGGGAAATCCCCGGCAGCAACCGTGCGAGGCTAGCAACAGCGGTCGGAATAATTACAAAAAAAAAAAAAAAAAAAAAAAAAAAAAAAGAATTAAATAAATAAAGCGACCGGCTCCACGCTCCCCGGGGGATTTTTTTTTTATCGCCCTTCTCCCCCACCGGCGGGATGGATTCAAGTTTGTTTGGCAGCGGCGGGGGGCGCCCAGGCAGCTCCCACGCCCAAAGGGTCCGGGGGCGAGGGGCGGCGGCGGGCACCGCGGGGTGCGGCGCTCCCGGGAGACAGCCCCGGCTCTGCTCCGGCAACTCCTAAGCCTGGAAAAAAGAAGGGTCCGCGTCTCCGGTGGGTTTGGGGTAGAGGGAGGCCGTGGTTCCGTCGACAGTATTTGGCATCTCAAGTAATTTTCCTTTTTCTTCTTTTTTTTTTTTTTTTTTTCGAATAAAAAAATCGAACTCAATCACGCGAGACCCGGTGTGCACCCAGACAAAATAGCAGCCAGTCTGGCTAGCAAAATGCAAAACTGGTAGCTGTCGTTATTATCAAAATTGCCTCTTTGACAAAAAGACCTTCACATTGTTTGTGGGAAAACACCCTACGTTTCCAACACTGTACTCCCAGGTGGCTTCAGATTTTAGCGTTGCATTTAAAAGATTTCATTGTAAATATTAAAAGTCCTGAAAGAAATAATTAGCATTCAATGAGCTTAATCCCAGAGGTACTGAGATAAATATATTATATATATATAATATATATTATATATATCATATATATTTTTATATTTATTTATATATTCTGACCTTCTCTCTTCCAGCAGCTGTCTGGACCACACCAAAAATAATCAGAGCAAAATCGGTGAGGGAAGGCAGCTGTATTATTCCCTAAGCTGTTACCATCCTGGACCAAAAAACCCGTCGAAATCGGATCTATTCTTCGCATGTAATTGACCGGAGAAACGTGGATCTTACATGGTCACGTTTCCTTTCCTCCTTTCACAAAACAGGAACGTCATCAAACGCATTGGCAGCTTGTACAGACCATTGTGGATGGCAAGGCGGCCAGGGCTCTATCGGCGATTGCAGGGACCTCCTTTTGATGCATTGGACGAGGCTCCTTCTTTCTCTCCACCACCGTCCCCACCTTCATTTTCCTCCCCTTCTGTCCTCCTCCTCCTCTGACTGTTGTTCTCTCTCACAGGCATTGACATTCAACCATCGCAAGTCTGTCGCACTCTCTCTGGCAGGAAAAAAATAAAATAAAAAATAAAAAATCGGAGCAGATAATTCTCTTCTTCCTCCTAAAAGGCTCCGGTGGAGCACAATGCGCCAGACACACGGGGCAGCATGGCTTATTTTTCGTGCGGCTCCCACCGCTTTGGCAACACCGAGCTGGCGTGTGCGTGTGTGCCTTTCTCCCTCAGCAGCCTCCTCTCTGCTCTCCCATCCGGCTTGCGGTGATGATGTTGCTGTTGCTATCTCCCTTGGATGCAATGGGGAAGGCAGATTGTTTGCAGTGCAAGCGGGGATTCGCAGGAAGGGAGGGGTGGAACGTGGCCGCGCTTTCCTCCCTCCCCCGGCTTTTAGAAAAAAAAATAAAATAAAAAAAATAAAAAATAAGAGAAAAGGCGGGGTGAAGATGAGGAAGGGGGGGGGAAGAGGAAGAATCAAAGGGAGGACCCTCCCCAGCCTTTGATGCCCCGGGCTGGCTGCAGGAGCCCCCGCCGGGGAGGAAGGCGGGGGGCGGAGGCAGGGGCTGGGCGGCCGCTGCGGCTTCAGCACCACGAGCCGCGGACAGCTCCGCCGGGCGCGGGCACGGCGCCTCGGCGCGCCCCCGCGCTGCGCGCTCCCGCCGCCACCACCACCAGCGGGGCACACGCGGGCTGCTCGCCCCCGGGAATGAGGAAATCCAGCGTTTTTTGGGGGTGCCCCGGGGATAGGGGCCCCGCTTGGCAGGCCCCCAGCAGGCAGCAGGAATCCCCGCTAACTAACTTTTCCCTTGCAGATTAATTCGTGGCGGAGGATTTCACGGGTTGGAGGCGATGGGAAGCGGTTGTTCTCGTTTCACCCCGGCCGCGTTGGTTCGCCGGTAGGTTTGTTTGGCTTCAGGAGAGTGTATTTCAGAAGCATGGGTGCCTTGTACCCCCATGGAAGCTAAATCCGGCTGACCGCTGCAGCTTAATTCAACATTTGCTGTCAACAAAAGCGACCAAGGGCAGCTGGAGCTGAAAGTTTTTACTCTCCTCATCCCATTCGAACATTTTAAGTAGCAGCGGCTGGAGTCCGTCAAGCTTTCCCCTGCACATGTCAGCAGAGGTGGCTTTCTCAGCCTTCACGTGCTCCGTGTGTCCACACAGCCCCATCCGGCTGCCCAACAAACACGAGGCTGCCGATGGCACTCTGTCCTGCTGGAAGAGCTCACAGAGGTGCTGGGTGTGGTGTGGACCAACCCTATTAATGACACAGACGATCCGAAGGCTTCTAGGCTACGAGGTCCTGCGAGCATCGGTGCGGTGTCACAGCTGGTGGGCCAGCGGACCGCCTCCAGATGGGACACGCTTTTTGGTGAAATCGTGTCAGCAGCATTGGGATTGCAGGCTCCTTCACTTGGCTTCTCCACAGAGTTTCTTCAAAGTTGGCAGGGTGGAAGGGCCACCAAAACCCAGGCAGGATTCTCAAGCTGGGGCATGTAAAGGGGTCTGCACCAGTGGTGACCCAGGAGGTGCAGCTGACGGAGAACCTAATCCCACTCAAAAGTTGTGTTGGGCCCTAGACAATGATTTGAAATCTCCTTTAGTGTAAGATGAGACATGCAAAAACCCCTGTGCCATGATCAGCAGAGGAATCTACGTTGCTACCTAATTAAAAAGGGAGCAAAACTGATTATTCGCTACAGGAAAATGAAACCAGCACATGCAATTAATTTCCAGCAAATAAATTACACATTGGGATGCTGCAATGTTAAAACATTCATCATTGCAGCTTGCTGTTTCTCAGAAAAGCTGGGCAGATTCGCCAGTGTGGATCTCTACAGCATATTTAAGGCTTCTCAGAATTTCACGTGTGTCTAATGGGGTCATTAGAGGAATAATAATGGAAAGAGCATTTTAGGAACTTCCTGAGCATGAGACAGGCTGGCTAGAGGCTGTCTCAGTGCCCAACCTCCAGCATGGCTTTCCATCCAACCCCCCTCCCTCTTGTTATTACCCTCATCCTACTGTCCTGATGTCGCTAACGTTTTCAGAGTGGTTCCATCAATAAACAGAATTGGAGACAAATATATTGTTGTCATCCTTTGCGTGTGCAAAGCATCTTTCATCCTTCCCTCCTGCCCATGCCTGGTTTTTCAGAAAGGATGCGCTCAGGATAGAGGAGATCTTTGTATTATACTCAGGGTTTTAATGTATGGGCTGTGTGCCCAGAGAGTTGAATGGCTGATAAATGTGACAAAATAAATAAAACAAATAATAAATCGGAGGTGCTCCGTATGCTTCCCAGAGGTGAGTGGGTACTATTATTCCTTTCAGTAAATGGGACAGTGGCCAATGTTTTCACACATGGATGATGCATTCAGGTCCTTTGATACGGATGGAGGTGCCTTGCTTAGAAAGCTCAGGCCAGAAGGAGCTGGCCTCAGCCTCCTTGGTGAGATCCCAGAAGAGCAGGGGGGCAATGCAGGCTGCCTAACTTTGCTCCACATAAAGCAGCGTGGAGCAGAAAATGGAAAACTCTGGGAGTTTTGACCCTGTGTCTCTTGAACCCATCAGTAGTTGTGAGGGTAACACTGGGAAGGAGCGTACTGGAGGCACCAATGTTGGCACAGAGCATCCTGCCCTCCTTGGGTACAGAAAGAACAAAAGTCTGGGACGTCTGAACTCTGCAAAATCTGGGAATGAGAAATGATTGTGCTCTGCACCTGCTGAAGAGGAACCAGGCAGTGAGGACTGCTGGGGTGAGCGTCCCCCTCTGGCCATGCAACCGACCCGAGGGTCAGGGCATTGCAGAGCACTGAGAAGCGTGGCCCAGCCAGCTTTTCCAGACCTTTAGCTCTCTGTGTCAGTGACAGATCTTCCCTTCAACGAGACCTCTCCTCTGCTTTTCCTCCTTCCTTCAAATTAGGCCAGGATCCTGGCACGATGCTCTCTCTTTCCCCCTTAATTATTGTTAAGAACAGCGGTAGCGTTAATAACCCATAGAGTATCTTCATCCTCTATGCTGCATAGGGCAGAGGGCTTGGGAAAGGGGATGAACCCATCAAACACCCATCCAGGCCAGGCCTCAGCACCACATCTGCTGCCATCCACACCGTGGGCTCTCAAGGCCGTGTTACGAGGTGGCAGAAGCAGAGACACCCGGGTAACTCAGCACAGACCTGGAGGTGAGTTTGCTCCAGATCCCGTGTCAGGATGGGTTTGGGGGTCAGGCTGCAGGTCGGTCTCACAGCAGATACCCCAATTCTTATCGTCTGGAGCAGAGCGTGGGCCTACTGGCCCTTAGCTGCCACCCCCTCAAGGAAAAAAGACGTGTTGCTGGTTATGTGTTCTCCTCACTTCTCTGTGCAAGCCATTGCTCAGTGCAGAGGGGTGGAGAAAGGAAGGAAGGAAGAGGGTGGCTGGAGCAAGCAGCGATACTTATCTGCCTGTGTGGCAGTCTGATATCAGATCATATTGGAAATCTTTTTTGTTTGTTTGTTTGTTTTGATGTTGTCAGGCCAGAGATTAAAAATGAAGAAGAAAAAAAAAAAAAAAGAAAAAGGCAGAGACTGAGAGGGCAAATGCAAGCAGGAAAACTCTGTGTGGACTGCAGCGTTACAGCCTGAACACAGCATAGCAGTCATCGTGCATGACTATGTGAGAGACAAACAACACAAATGCTGATGTGGACAGCCAGGATCAGAGAGCTGCCAGAGAAACATCCCTTTGTGTTTTCCATCTCTCGGGAAGCAAACAGTTACCTAAACCCATTTTCATGCCCACCTACTCGGTCAATAGCTGCACTGCGCTTCCTGCTCCACTTACAGCTCCTTAATGGTGCAGGGGAGCTTTGATTGCCGTGGTGTGGGCCCCGTCCCTCTGGCACACCATTACTTAAATCCAATCCATCGAAGGTTCCTACTGCTCTCTCAGTGATGGGGAGCTGCTCATCAGCTGAGTACCCTCTGATTGCTTGTCACAGCCAGACTTCCCGGTTCTTTTTCCTAGATGGAGATATTAAATAGATCTCAAGTGATGTAATTACCATAACTCAGTTGACGAAGCTTGTGGGCAGATACAGATGGGGGCTGGAGGGGGCTCCGGCACATTTTCTTTGGTCTGTCTTTCTTGCTGGGCAGTTGCATATGTGCCGACTCAAAGGATGCTGCTGCTGGGAAGCAGAGCTCAGCAGGTGGGGGGTTACGCATCCTCCGAGCATCCAGAAATAATCCATGTATTGATTGGAATGATCTTCGCAAAGGAGATCAGAAATAATTTCTGGAGTGCTGTGCCTTGGTCTCCCTGCTGCCTTGGGCTGCAGCAAAGCACATGGCTCTGCTCTTGGAGAGTCCCCATGATATTGCTTTTTCCCCAAGCAGTGACTGAACTTGCATTTGTTCTCTTCCTGTGAGGATCGTGGTCTGCCTCTGAGCTGATACACAGCAAATTTTTCTACTTCCACAGCAGCTTGCTCTCTGCTGTGGGAAGAGAAGGGATTTTATTTATTTATTTTTAAATCAGCCATGTCCTGCAGTAGGAGTCCAAGCAAAGAAGCACAATTGCGCATCTCTTTTTCCTTGGGCTTAGGTCTTTGTTTTTTCAGGCAAGCTGTCTTGAGGCTAGTCATAGTGCATGAGGAGTATGTGAGGACACAACACAAAGGTTGATGGGGACAGACCCACGTTTCCTCCTTTAGGATTTCAAATTTAAACCTGCAAAAGGCAGAGCACTACTCTTCAGGACTAGGCAACAGCAAGCATGGGGCTTTCCTGGTATCAAGTCCTACGGTAACCAATACCAAGGGAATTTCTTGTCCCTGAGGATGACTAGTCAGAACTTGAACAGAGCAGTTGCAATAGATGCTGCATTTCAGGATAGCTTCAGTAGGCATTTAGCCAGATGCTGAGTGGTTTTAACTATCTAGGAATGCGCTGATTGTCATGAAATCCCAAACCTAAAAGGACATGGAATTTTAGACATTAAAAAAAAAAAAAAAGAAAGAAAAGAAAAAAAAAAGAGAAAACATATAATCACAGGAATCCCTTGTGTAATCCAACTACTCTCTCTCCTGAGTCAACTCACATTTGTTGCAAGTCTCTAATTGCATTCTCAGATGTATCAGTTATTTTGGTGACATGCAACACTCCTAGAACTAGCTCTGCTTGTCTGACATGGGATTAAGAGAGAAAATAATGTTGTTAAACAGGTCCATTAGGGGCAGATCCTGAGAGATACATGGTGCTCCCCAAATTAAGGTGAGCTGATAGGTTCTAGCGTGTCATCAGATGCTTGCTTAGCTACCGGGATTCACGATCAGACACAGTAACACCGAGGATATTCCCCACAGGATCATCATGATTTTACTGTGGCACAAAACTGCCGTACTCAGCTTAAGGAAATAGAAGCAACTTTGTATGGGAAGACTGAATGTCTATCCTCAGGAGGGTCTTTCAGCAAAAGATCCATCTCAGAGACGTTTTAACCTTTGGGGAGAAACTGAAGAAGCTGTTGGGCCATTTGCACTTCACAGCTCGAAGAAGCCCCAGCCCCAGATGCACTGGGGAAGAACAGAGCAAAGGCTAATCCTGAGGTCTCACCTCTGCCAGGGGTTCAGGGGATTTCTGCTGGTCAGAGCCTCCAGGCTCTGGAGAAAGCAGCTCTGGAGAAAGCTAGACTGCTGCTTGGCCAGAAGGAGAGGCCTCATCCAGGCTGCTGGTGTCTCAGCTTCCCACCAAAACAAAGGGGAACTGTTTTAAATGGTGCTACACGTTTGTTTCCCCACAGGATACTGGAGAACCACAGGATGTCAAATTTACATCCAGCCCTGGGATGCAGCCTGCCCCACCGCATCTCTCCCATGGTGGGTCCCTCTGTGCCCTGCACAATCAGGTTGGTAGATGGAAGCACCCATTCCTGGCACAAAATTGTCACATGTAGTGACACGGTGCTGGGATGTCCTGGAGATAAATCCTGTACTGAGGCGGGTCCCCTCTTGAGCTGCAGCTCTGCCTCAGTACAATGAGCAGGCTGAACATGAGACACTGTTTCCCCAAGGTCTTACAAATCCATATCTTAGGATTTAACATCTTAGGCTGCCCAGATAACTTCCTCAGCTAGAGCAGCTTGTTTCTGGATCAGCAGGCAAATGCATGTACGCTGCATAAATACAAGGCAGTGAAGTCACTTACAAGCCAGATAATCTTATTAGTTTCATCAATAGGAGATGAGTTTCTGTGTTGGCAGAGGCCACGATCCAGACATGAGGAGTGTTTTAGGTCTCCCCTAAGTGACCTTACTGCATATAGGGTCTTGAGAAGGGGGGAGACACTGGAGGTCAGAGAAAGGCACACAGTGGAGAATGTTGTAGGATTTAAAGGCCAGGCTGTTGGAGATGGAAACAGAGAAACACGAGAGAGCAGTGAGTGGGGAAAACTAATGGATTTACACCCGTGAAATGAAGACTTGATTTTTGACCCTTCCATTTTTAAGGAGGGACCCCGCAAGAGTACATCAGCCTGGAAACCTTGCTGTGAAAGGAGGGGTCTTGGCCCTGCACGTGGCCCAGAGACAGCATTCACAAGGGAGCTCCAGCACCACAGTGACTCTGCCAGGTCTTCAGGAGCACGTCAAGCGAGAGAATGCTACCTCCAAGTGATGGCCCAGATTTACCACTCCCAAACGGACTTAGTGTTAATTAAAGAGAGATTTCAAAACCATATACATTTTTTTTGCCGAGATAATTAATTGATTTAGAATAAAGTTTAATGTAGTTAAGGGGTTTTATAATTACACTTTATGGCCGGGGGAACATTTTCGGGATAGATGGTGCCAGAACACCTCTGGGAAGGTGCTGAGCAGAGGCCTGAACCATCCCTCCTGATGGGCTGGAAATCCCCTTGGGCCCTACGGGTCATGCAGTATTTGATGCCTTGGCCACACAGAACTGAGGTATTCAGTCTCTCAGCCCCTCAAAAGTGCTTCCTTCTGAGCCAGTGCCTCCATGCAGGCATCAATTCCCTGATGATGAAGGGGATTTTCTTTCCTAAGGGGCTTTAGCTGTCTCGATGGGTTTTTATTCCTCGGGTCAGATGCAGGTCACTGTGGTGGCCTACTGGCTCCAATACCAGCCCCTTTCACCTTGAGACCAACGCAGTTTCTCTGGGTCTTCCTCCCAAACAGACACTTGGTCTCATTGAAGATGAGGGAGAAAACACGTGCTGTTACCCTGAGAAACACTTCCCCCCCCCGTGTCACCCCCAAAGTCACATCCCTGCCTTTCTGACTGGGCATGACTGAGCAGCTGGCCCTGTTATGTGGGGAGACCCATAAGCCCTCTGATTTCTATAGAGAAACTGAGGCACGGACAGACTAACAAATACTCATTTGAGTCAGCAGCAAAGTGCTACGTAGGGACCTATTTTACCTCATGGCAAGGTTCTCCTCCGAGAGCAATTTGCACATCTTTGTGTGATGTGCAAATAAACACACGCGCAATACATATCTGCTTTTCTTCTCTCTTTTTTTTTTTACAGCTGAATAACCACACGATCTTTGTTACATGGAAGTTTGACTGCTGCTGTTTATTGCCCCCTGGAAACGGGATGACAACGGCCCACGGCTCCTCCACAGCAACTCGCAGAGGCCTCCCGAGCGGAGAATTACGCCCATCGGAGGAAATAAACAGCAGGAACAGCGGAGTGACTAAGCACCAAAGATCCTGCATTTGTGTAGAAACTAGCAATGAGAGGAGGAAAGGATGCCCTGGAGGATAGAGAGTGCTGTAGGAAAAAAAAAGTTTCCAGCATGTTCTGAAAATGAAGGTTGCCATGCAGAAGGCAAGGCCAAATTTAAGCATCACCCCATCCCAGCCCTGCTCCTGCCTGTGGCTGTGGGCAAGGCTCCCATGCCATGCCTGGGGGCCTGGAGAGTGGCCCCAGGAACCCATGGATGGCCCTGATATCTCCCCATCTAGCCCTGGAGGAAAAGGGACCAGTGCTCGAGGCCACTGTGGCCCTGTTGGACAAGCTGGTGGCTGTTGTTTCCCCTGCTCCCAGCCATCACCCTGACCTGGTACAGTGCCTGGACTCTGCTCAGGTTCCCTGCAGAGGAGTTTCCTCCGGGCACTGAGCTTATTGGAAAATTGGAAAACCACCACAGAACTGGCCCAGAGTACCCTGAGGTACAGCTTCCTCCCTGGTCTGGTTTGGGTGCGTGATATAGGGGAAGCCCGCAGAGGGAAATGGGGTGTCTTTGCCTGGATCCTTCACGTGTTGGGATTCTGCTGCTGAGCTCGCCCCTGTCCAGCTCTGATGTCCTTTGAGGTGCCCTCATTTAGGCTGATAAAGATTAAAACCATGGGGGATCTCAGCTGCAGAACCTTCCCATCTGGTGTCTTTTCTCTGAGGCTGAGCTGCTCCAGCAGTGGCACTGGCAATACGCGCTCTTACAAAATTGCTGTCCCGATGAAATCCCAAGTCCTGATGTGCATGGAAACAAAAGCCAATCTCCTTTTGTTCTCTTCCATGACCATCCCTTCCCTATATTTTTGGATTTTCTTGATTCATTTTCATTTTAAGCGATACAAATTTTCTGGGTCAGTGTTAAGTCCCTCGGTTGTCTGATCTTTACATACCAGCAGATAAATGCAGAGAGATGAGAGGAGACCAAGTGCAAACCAATCCATCCTCCTGACACTTTTATTTATCTATTTTCTTTTCCCATCTACCACTGCTCAAATTCCTGTTTGTGTGCATGAAGGAGGGAGAGGGAAAGGGGCTGGGATACTGGTAGAGCCACTGAAGATCTCTCCATATTCAATTGTAGCTCTCCTGGTTCCTTCATACCACCCTGCTCTCCATCACTGGTCTGGTCATGTCACACTACCTCCAACACTTTGCTGGTGTTCTGCTTTGTGGGAAAAAAAATATAATCTAATGTAAATGAAAATTAACAGAGTGTTTTCAGTGCTAATGCAAGATGCCAGAGCGGTAGTCACAAAGCTGGAGCCATCTGCCAAGCCCAGACTAAACACCAGTGGCAAAGCTGCTGTGCTGCCGAGTGCATCGAGGGCTCCCAGGCGAAAAGCACCAGCATCTGCAGCTTGAGCTGAGCTCTGTGGCTGAAAGCAGAGACAGATGCACATTGTCTGTGGCCCAGGCAGAGATGGGGGACACTTAACATCCACTGACTATTAATATTTCATGGTCCTGACATCCAGCATCCACACTGGGAAGAGAGACAGGGGTTTGCTCTTCTAGGCTTGCATTTAACTGCACCCTTCCTGCTTAATGTGCCAGCTGAAGCTGATCATGGTATGTACTGCAATCCTTTGTGTACCTCGCCCAGGGCAAGACCTTATTTTTTCATGTAGCCCATAACAACTGTAACAATTTCTAATGTTCTCCGACCCAAGATGGGTCTGAACTATCAGCTACAGGCAAAGCAAGGTCTGGTGGCTGTTGAGTCTCTCACCTATTAAATCATTCAGATAATCTTCATCTAGAGTATTTGTCTTTTCCAGGAAGCCCGTTTTTTCTTCTAGGAAGTAAGCCTCAGGAACTCATGACCCAGCAGGTATTTGCAAAGTGGCATGCATTCAAAATGCACTACTTTTATAGCAGTGGCGTTATCACGTAGTGAGCCTGTTCCTGGAATGAGCATTGCCTAGGAGTTGTCAATACTTTAATCTGATTTATGCAGGCTGTGTTCTCTCTCTCTCTCTCCCTTCCCTCAAATGAGCACTAATAAGTTCTCAACCTGGACAAATCCCAGGTAGTGGGATCAGCACATGGCAATATATCAGCTTTGTTGCTGAAATTGGGGATGAATCAGGGACAACAGAAAATGTTTCTCCTGTTTGTTTTTAATTCTCTTTGCAAATAGTCTGGTGCTTGTCTGAAGTATGAGTGTCCTATAGGAACACATTCCATTTATTATATTACTGCGCACCAATTAAGCGACTAGTGAAAGTTTGGAAAATCTATAAAAAAGTTGGTTGCATCCATGGGGATCATTAATACCACATGGTGTCATGACCGTAAATAAAACCTGTCAGCATGTGCAAATGCAGAGGGAACTACCTGTTCTGCCGTTAAGAGATCAAGTTCAGACTCCATCAAATGATTTTCAAGACTTGATCTTTAACTTGCTTGTGGAGTAGAAAATATTGGCGGGGCATTTCAGGGGGTGAGTCTTTGTCCTCCAGGACTCAGTTGTCACTTTACAACCGTATGATGTATTAGACATCGCCAGACATGAATGTCAGTGCTCTTAGCCTCAAATTCTATCAGCATGATATTGTGCTGCGATGCAGTCACTGTCAGCATCTTGATTTGATTTGTGCATTGCTTCACAATTTGCTCCAGGAGGGCTTAAGGTCTAATTCTGCAAATGAGAAAAGTCAACCCCACCATTCCTTGCAGACCTGAGCCCTTCGTATCTGGCAAGTGCTGTTCTCAAAGCATGGGGCAGCACCACCCACCCTGGCAGAATTGTATGGAAATGATGGCTATTTCCAAACTTTACTTGACCTCTGAGGCAATGCTTGATTTCTCTGTGTTACAATGAATCCAGATGGACAACAGGGAAAGAAGCAAGGGACTTGCTGAAAACCCAGCTGCTGCTTCTGAGCTTGGATTTTCCAGGTCAATACATTTTGAAAATTTTTCCACTGATAGACAGAAGGGAAAATCTTACCATTTCACTCTCAGTCTTAAATCTAGCTCCTGCAAGACCATTTGAAAAGGAATTTGGTGCCTGTTAAAGGATGAGGCCTGCTCCCGACCCATATTTATGCAGTTATCTGATACAAGGCTGCCCAACACCGATGAGCAGAGTCGTCAACATCCCTCCGGTTGGTCTTGGTGAGGGTCTAAATAACAAAGGTGTGTTTTGCAGCATGAATGTCTCTTTTTCTAGGAACTGTATCAAGAATCATAAACTCATTTCACATACATCAGTAAACAGCTGTCAGAGAGCAAGGGCTTGCAGACCTCATCATCCTAACCCAAACTGAGGCCAAGAAGTTACTGGCAGAACCCAGTTCACCTCTGAAGGATTTCTGTCATCAGCAAGAGCAGCATAAACTCAGATTAACAGATTAAGTCATGAAACCATAAAGTGACCCTATTAGTAAATATATATATATGTATTTTTATATACACACGTTTGCATACATGTATAAATTTAATGCATGGACTGACTGTGTATATGCGTACCCTCGCATGACATGGTCTAATCAGACAACACATGCACTCTCTTCCTTTCCTAGTACAAGATCTATGGAGCATCCAGAGAATCTGAAAGATGGAAAATGTCAAATGGACCACCAGGAATAAACGTTGTTACAACACATGATCAGCAAGTGAAATCTATTGCCTCGAGATATCAAACAGTGCATTTCATAGTGGACAATTAAAAACCTAATCCCACAAGCTATTACTTAAAGCATGCATCTGCTCCCTGGTAGAGACAAAAGAAAGGACTCTGAATGGCATGCATAGTTCCTGTATTCTTATAATGAAACTAATTGTCATCGTCTTTAATTGTTGTAACTCTTGCATTTTGTAACCCTTTTTACTTGACAGAAATATTCCAAATAATGCTAGTTTCTTGAGTCCCAGAAGTTACAGCTGAGCTTAGACAAACTTTTCCAGCCTTCAAGCCATGACTGGAATGAAATTTCTATAGATCCTTCATGAACCTTTCCCAGGGTGAGTCTTATGCTAATGATGTTACACAAAACTGATTTCCTCGATCAAATGCGAGCTTGTAATTGAATGTGGACATATCTGACTACATGACAAAAGCAAAACTGCTGCTTGTTGTAGAGTGTACAGTATCTATATTTAGTTATAGCCCCGTAAAAGGAAAGGACAACTCTTCTTATTTACCTGTAAAGAACCCTGCATGCCTGTGCCGTATTCCTCCATTCCTGGAGGAATAAAAAAATATTAATTGCCCTACTACTCCCTTGAGTTCTTCATGCCACTTCTTTCTCCCCTATCACCCTACATTCAGCCTTTTAAAACTGGAAGTGGCTGTAAATCTTTCTAAATGCCAAAGGACCATTTTGCTAAAACATCACCCATCTTAACATCATGTCAGATTTCTGAATGAGAATGCCTTCTTTGGTGGGAACAGGCCTATAACTTATACTGCTTCTCATTTCCTGAAGCACTGGAATTGTGCTGCTCCCTAATGTTATTTTATTAAGATGCGATTTGTCATCATATTGCTGAAAACAAGATAAAATGCAGGCTAATTAAATTCCTTATTTAACTTGATGAGCATCTGCTTTCTGTAGTCACATTCTTTTAAGCAGAACCTTTGGAGCTGTTTCTCGGGATCTGGCTATCACGACTCTTACTGTGATCAAAATGGGGAAATACCCCCATAAATAAAGGCGTGTGTGTTCCCAGTGCCCACAGCCCTTGCTATTTATAAGGAGAGATGTATAGCACCACCCAGGCAGAGACTGCAGCAGCACCTTGTGAGCATGCTGCCCTGAAACTTCAAGAGCAGTTTCTGTTGTGCAATAATTGCCATCCCAAGGAGCCCAGTGGAAGTCACTGAGACAAGCTGGTAGCAAAATACTGCAGCTGACAGCAAGTGCTTTTCAGATCAGGCTGCTATACAAAATATCACAAACAAATCACCTTGTGACTCCCCCCCCTTCTGTAGCAGATGAGACTCCCAATATAAAGGAAAATCATCTCTGTTGAAGGGGGAGGCTTAATAACAAGCTTAAGTACACACTTCAGGTTAAGTGTGTCCTTAAGTCTGCAGTTTGCCAAGGCCAGATTCTGTTTCACTTTCCATGCATAGCATTCATGGAGGTTTCTAAGATGAGAGCAACCTTCCTGGTTGAGTGAAGACTAAGGTAGCACAGAGTCCTGTGCTGAGTCCACGTTCCTCAGTAAATCAGTGGTGATATGTTGCTCCTAAGGCCACAGCAGATGTGGGTAAAACAGAACCAGAATCCACTGTAAGATCAGGGATTTTAGGAAAGTCTCTAGTGTGCTACAACCCTGGGTCTCTCTTGGAAACCCCTTTGGCATCAGACTTTGCATCCCAAAGAAGTTCAGAACCTCTTGGCCAAGTCCTCTTGGTCTGAAATGTGCTTTGAGAACTTCCAAGGAGATGTCCTGGTCTTGTGCAAGGGCAAAGGGCCATTAATATTACATTGGTAGTTAATTATTTACCATTAATGACATCTAATGATTCTGCTTAAAGAATTTCTCTGTATCTCTGGGTCTGTTGTCCCCCAAGAAGGGAAAACGCAGAGAATTGGAGTTAGCTTTAACAAACAGGATCTCAAAAGTTGGCCTCACATCAATACTAAGGCGATAGGATTAGCTGCTTATTCTGAGCTTGAAAACCAGGCCAGCAATTTAAGCTCCAGAATAGAACTGGGAATGCAACTTTTGTTTCTTTAGCTTGGTTTCCTAAGGAAATAAAGCTTATACAATTAAACTCTCTGTGTGCACATGGGTCTCCCCTTCTACATTTGCACCCTTCTGCCAGTTCAGCTGTGTTTCACCATGATAAAGATCTGTTCAGTATCTGGGGAAAAAAATAAAAAAATAAAGGAAAAAAAAATAAAGCAGTTGTGTAGGGCAGAGGGACATGCTCTGGCCTGAGCTCAAGTATACTATAGGACATCAGAGGGTCCACATTGCCGGTGCCTCCCTGAGCAGGATCACAGCTCATGTTGTGTTAAGTGCTGGCAACACAGTAGCTTTGGAAACATCATTTGCATCCTTATGGTTTTTTTATTTTTCCTTTTTCTTTTTCTTTTCTCTCTCTCTCTCTCTCTCTCTTTTTTTTTTTTTTTTTTTTTTTTTAAATCTTTGTTCTGAGTGCCAATGAAATGTCCTCCACACCTGGGCTGTATCACATCAAAGATCAAGAGCCGTCTCAGCCCTGCAGCAGCCATGTGAGTGTGGCAGTGGCCTGGCAGCCAAGTGGAGGCCATGTGCTGTGCAGACCATTGCTCTGGACTGGAGCTGTGGAGAGGAATCCAGCCAAGAAGGACAGAAGGCAGAAAAGAGACCCTGCAATCTGTTGGAGGGGCTGTACTATAAACAAGAGCAGGAAGGCTTCAGCGTGCCAGGGAAGAACAAGCTGCATAGATAAAAGAGGCTGCTTCAAAAGAGTGGACGGCAACTAATTTTCCTTGCACTGGGTGGCCAAAGAGCAGGGAAAAAGAAGTGGCCTTCACTGAGCTAGCAGTCGGAGAAGGGGAGCAACCTTTTCATGCTAGAAAAACTCATAGAAAAGCCTCTGGAAATTGTTCATCAAGGTTTTAATGGCAGCTGGATTCAGCAAACTCAATTTTTTGTCTTTGGTGATACAGAGATGCTCAGGGAAATTCAGAGTCAACTTGTGGTGGCAGCTGGGCTGTCAAATGGGCAAGCTACGGTCTTTTATGTACAGCAGCAGAGGGAAAACACAGGGGATCAACAGCTGTCTAACAACAGAAACCCTAGAAGAACTGGTATAGGGGGATGTGGGGGCAGCTACTGTGTTGAAGTCCAACCCAAAACCCAAGCACCAGGCTGAGCACCCTCTGGCACTCTGAACCTGGGTCTCCGGTACCCCATTAGGAAGCTCAGGGCCTGCTGAAGACCCCAAACACATCCCCTCAGCCTCCAGAGGACAGGTGCTATAGAAAGTGTTCAGGTCAGATGCTGAAAGCAGACAAACCAGACAAAATGGTTCCCCCAACCAGAAGAAATTCTACAAGTCCAGGGGCCTTTCTCCTGCCCTGAGACCTTTCCTGCCTGCCCCCAGTCCAGTCACTTGACTGGTTTTAGCTGGGAAGGTGCTGATAACGTTCATGGACATGGAATTAATTTCTTTGAAAAGAAGCAACTACAAGCTCTTCCCAGCTGTTTGAAGACTAGCATGTTTGGACATGGTGTTTCCGAGCTTGCGTGTGGGCTTCCAAACACCTCTGAGAAACTGGGGCATCCAAGGGCCATCCATGTGGGCTGAACTTTCCCAATCACCTCCTGAAACATCTTGCACACATCGGCTCTCTGTGCATTTCAGCCTCAGCAGAGACTGCAGGAAGAAGGTGGACAGCTCTGCCCGTGTGGAGAACCATGAAGGTGTGTTGGAATGGAAGTGGAGCAGAGGGGACATGCTCAGCAGGACATTCAGTGGTAGGATCTCCACAAACAGCTCAAAAACACTCAGAGGACGATCTGTAAGATTTCAGAACAGCTCTGGGGGCTTGGGTCCCTTATATTTTCCTGATGGGAGAGCATCTTCAGAAGCGAGCAAACCATTTCTTCCCCAGCAGAGCTGGGGTGTGCTAACCCACCAGTCCTCCCAGGATTTTCTTACTGCATCCCGGCTCCCTGACCCAGTGTATGGAGGGTGAGTCCAAGCCACTGCTGGAAGCATGTTCTGACCAAAAGGACACCTGGAGTGCTACCAGCAAACTGCTCGCAAACAGCCTCTCATTTTGTAGGCCTGTTTTCTGCATGGTTGAGCTGTTCCTCGTGCCTTGCTGAAGTTGTGCCATATGGAGCAAATGCTTTAACGTCTGTCTGTGTGTCTGCCTGACCGTGCAACCCAAGAGCTCTTCTTTCTGCAAACAATTCTCTGCTCTTATTGTTCTCATGAGCTGCGGACAGACCCCAATAACAGCTTTTCTCCACTTTTCCCAAGTGTTGTTTTTTTTTCCCCCTCATCTCCTACAGTATAAGGAGCCATCACGTGAGACCTGGAATTGTATAGCTACTGGAAGGGAGAAGGTGGCTGGAAATACTTGCAGGCTTACACTCTGTGTGTGTCCTCACTCGTGCCAATACATGGCACTGGGATTTGGTTTAGCTTTGGGCAGTTAAAAGTGTAACAAGAAGGAACAAAAAGGTCTCTCATCCATTCTGTTCTCTCCCTGCTACACAGCCAGCAGGAATCTGCCAGCTTGCGGGGGGAAAGGAGTAAACAGAAAGGATTTGAGAGGAGATGATGGGGCTGAGCACCCTTTTCTTGCACTCCATGCTATACAGTGCTGCAGTCTGGAGGAACATGCAACTTTTATGAAAGCAGATTTTCCTGCTTTCTAAGAGAAGCTGAGACAAAATCCTGGACCTGAATCTCCTCAGTTCTTTTTTTTTTTTTTTAATTACGAAAAAAAAAAAAAAAAAGTTGTGTGTTTTCAAGGGTCTGTGTGTACACGTGGTGAGTAACAGCACTCCCAGGGCTGTGCTGTATGTCAGGTCGCACCTCGCTCTCACCGCCTGCCTTGTTTTTCTCAAGCTGACGAGCTCCTGACTAATGACAGTCACTGCTGCTTAATCAGGAAGCAATTTAAGGATAACCTTTTTTAATTAACTAGCAGAGAGAAGAATGAATAAATAAACTGTGAAACAGCCAGCTGGCTTCTGTGTCCCCAACCGAGGGATCTGTTGGGTGAGAGAAAATGGCATTTGGGGACAGGGATGGCAGCTCCAGACCTGCTGCTGGGAAGGGCAGTGACAGTGTGCGATGGAAGGGGGTCACAGCACTTCATGGGACTGTTTCCTTGCCTTTTTGCCCCAAAGCCACTCTGGCCACACATGAAAGGATTACAGCTGTCTAGGAGGGATGGCTTCGTGTGTATGATTACACCCCGCGTATAATAAAAACCCAGGGAAACACTTTTATTCAGAAATGTAATGCAAATACGACTAATTGCATTATTATGAAGGTAGCATCGCTGTTGCCCATGTGTTACTCTTACTTTTAATTCTGCACCTGCTTAACAGACAGGTGCCTCGGTGCACCAGGCCCAAGAGGCAGCTGGTAAGCAAGCTCTGGGTGCTACTAGGGGGCAAAGCCCCAGCCCATGGCTGGCAGCAGGGACCCCACACCCCGCATGTGTGCAGAGGACAGGGGCAAACAACACAATTAGCGCTGCCTCCAGCCCCCCTAATTAATCAGAGAGCCCCTCAGCGCCCCTAAAATGGCGCCGGGTTGTGAAGACTCCATTTCCCAGCGTGCCCAGCGGCCCGCGCCGTATTTCAGTTCCCGGCGTGCCGCCCGCCCTCCGCTTTCCGATACCGCTGGGCGGCGAGCGCGGGGGCTGCTGGGAGTTGTAGTCCCTGCATGGCCGCGCGCCCTTTGGCGCCGTGGCCGGCCTCTGCCCGCCGGTGGGTGTGGGGGCAGCGGGAGGGTGCGGGGAGGCAGCGGGATGGAGGGGGGCCGGGGGGGGGGGCTCCTTGTGGGGCGGCAGCGGGGCCTCCAGGGGGTCGGGACATCCCCCAGTTTGTAGGGGAGGCAAGGGGGGAGCCTGGTTTTGTGCAGGGGGTGGAGAACGGCCGTGGCCAGGCGCTGCAGGAGGTGGGCGACGCCTCAGGGCGTGAGGGGACGTGTGGTGGGAGCCCGGTGCAACCAAAAGAAAGCCTTGGGCTGGAGCTGCCTCCTTGTTATTGTGCAGTCCTGTTATTAGGAACCAGACATATAAAATGCTTCCTGCATAAGACCTCACAGAGGCTTACTGCTTTGCCCGCGTTTGCCTTCGCAGGCTGTCCCCATGCTGGGTGGTTTTATCAGGGCTGGTAACTGCTAGGACTTGCCAAGGAGGGTGCTCAGAGCTGGTAGGAAATAGAGGTTTTTCCCTTTTTTTTTTTTCCCCATACTTTTTTGTCAATGTGGGACTAGCATGGAAAGCCCTAGTGGTGGTTATCAGCGTTCGCTCACTGGTAGTGGTTCAGCATTGGTCTGACAGCTAGATTTTTGTGTAGGAGCAGTTAGTGTAACATCTAACCACAAATAATACTGGGCTGTCACTGCAATAAGAACTTTGTTGGGGATGGAGTTGAAACTTCGTGTTTCTCTGCTGTTTTCTTACGTAGGCTGGCCTCCACTCCTGTAAAGAAGCAGGTGCCTCTGTGATTAAATACTGACGCGGTTTTGATTCGGGTTTGTTTGAGTTGTTGAAGATGTCATCAGGCCTTACAGACGAGCAAAAGAAAAGAATTGAAGAGAACCGCCAGAAGGCCTTGGCTAGGAGAGCAGAGAGGCTGGCAGCACAGAGAGGCGGACAGGTGGGGATTGCAGGACCTCAGGTAAAAGAACAGAGTCCAGGCAATTGGGAAAACTTGAAGCAAGAAAACAATCATGTCAGGTTCATTAACCAAGACCAACGGAATCCACACAGTCCTGCAGAGCAGAAGAGCTATCTTCAGAAAAATTATAATCATTACTCTGCAAACCAACAGATGGCTGGCTCACATGGAGAGCAACAAAAGAATTGTTCAGAGGACTCTAAGCAAGCAAGTGGCATTAAGCAGTTCCCTACAACGATCCCAAATTCTCTGAGTTATTCCCATCAACAAAACTCAGATGCCGATGGTCAGAAACACAGACAACAAGCTTTAATTAATCTTGGTACATTCCAGCAGCCCACATGCTACCCAGCTTCCAAAAACCCTGCAGAACCATCTCATCCTAAATTAATTGATAACGGGCACCCTGATGGTATTAAAGATTTACAAAGTTGGAGCAAATCTGCCATAAAATATGTTTCAGCGCCGAGCAGCGCCACCCCGAGTGATTCAGAAACACTGATAAACAGAAGCAGACCAACAGAAAGCCAGGGGGGAGGTGGTGCCTTTCAGGCCAGTGCTAAGGTGCAGAAGCTGCCCAGCTCTGCTGGTGCAGGCTCTACTTTTGAAGCTGCCTCTCGCAAGAAAGCGAATAATGTTACAAAAGGAAAATGTGTGAAATACGGAGAAGACCGTTTCCTGGTTGAAATAGGGTATAACGCTGAACTCATTGCTGTGTTTAAGAAAATACCAAGCAAAAGCTATGGTAAGAATTGATTGTTTGCTTTTATCTCTGTCTTAATGTTGGATCGAAGTTTCAGCATCTGCTGGAATTGTAGTAGCTCTTAGTGCAGCTGCTGTTGGGATGGCATATGTGGTATTAATGGGGGATTGCACAAGTGAAGGCAGCTGAAATTGGAAAGAATTTCTGGGTGTAAATATCTTGAGCTTGGATTTAGCCAGGAAACCAGAATTTTTGCTTTATGAACAGTGCTCCAATAAGGTTAGTGTTGGCTGCTGGTCAGAGCCTTTTGGGAATGAAGGAGGAGAAGTTATCCATGAATTAGTATGGGAAAATGGGTCACTTCAGCTGTAGTTCAGAGTTGATGGGCTAGCTCTGTTAACTGGGTTAGTGAGAGTAGTGGAGTTTCCACCTTTTCAGCTTGCTTCTGATCCTTTCTCCCTGCCTTTATTTGTTACATTCTACTTGTGTTTCCCCACCTGTGTTGCTGCTGCCTGTGAATGATTGATGCATTTTTCTTGCTTTAGTATTGATGTGCCCTGTGGCTTTTTTTTGGTGTCAGGTAGCTGTAAGCCTGTGCATACTGTTTTTCAGATGTGTATCAAGAACTTTGCATGAGTAGAATGAATTCAATCTTGCCAGGCATGAACGTTTTATAGCACCGCTTTATTCTACCCTAAATGACTCATATTCTGCCCTATTTTAGATCCTACTATGAAAAAATGGAATTTCAGCCTGGAAGATTACATCAGTTTCAGTAAGTAAATGGACTGTTGAATGATAAAAAGAGATCTAAGTCTTAACATTCCCCCCTGCAACCTTTCCATAATTGTTATTTAGCGTTGTTATTGTCTGGAGTAATAAAAGAAACAGTGGTACTCAAACATAATGCCTGTCTTCTCGACTTCTAGCTCATAACATTCTTCTGACATGGTGTAGTATATTAGAAATAACTTGATTTTTGAGGTAATATAAATGCCAAGCATAGACTTAATCCTGCACTTGCTGAATTGCTTAGGAGTCAACAAACCATATCATAGGGAAAATATCTGCTGTGTGGATACTTTATAAGAGTCTGTATGGAGACCTGAGCATTTTCCTCTGGCTCATGATTAATTTCTAGGTCTGTTCAAGCATTTTCTTTTTAAACAGATCTTTTTTTTTTTACTTTCCTGTTAATTTTGGGGTGTCAGAAAAGGAAAAAATACAGTTCTTTAAAGCTCCGAGCGAGGCTGAAAATGAAGTTGCCTTTTTTGACATAGCAAGGATGGTTTTATCTTTTTTGTCTACTGTCATTTTGTTCTGGAAAGATTGAGAGATGACAGAGGCAAACAGTTCAGGTAAGCTTTTCAAAAGCACATTGTATTGAAGCCAGTGATAAATCACTATTGATTTCAGTGGGAACAGAACTGGGCCTGTGTTGAGCACTTTGAAAAACCCACAGATGAGTGCTGGTATTTTAGCTTCCCATGTGGGTTGCCGCACATTCATTATTTAAGTGCTGCTGGTTTACTTGAAGTTTGTCAAGTACAGATGAGAGCAGAGTCTCTGCACCAAGGAGCTTGCAAATGAAGAGAATGTTTTGTTGTTGTTGTTGTTGTTTTTTTTTTTTTGAAATCATGTCATGTCAGGCTTTTTTTTTTCCCTTAAACCATCACAGTTGAACGATAATAATAAAGACAACATATGGGTATAGACTGGCAGAGAGACAGAAGGAAAAATGTGCCATTAGTTAGCGTTGTTAGCCGTGGTCTTTGACTAACAGCTGCAAAATGATCTGTCCCTTCTCTCCCCATGCCCTGGCATCGTGACAGCTGTGGTTGCTAGTAATCGGTAAGAGAGGAGCCCGGATGGCTGGGGGAGGTACAAGCCTAGCTGCAAGGTGTGTTAGAATAAAGGGTGATGGACTTCAATTGTAACAGAGGAGATTTGAGGTTTTGGCCTAGATTCCTTCCTAGAGTATTATGAGTATAGGGCATTCCTACTGGGTGTCGGAGGTCCACATGAAACACGAGGCAGATGTGTTCAGATCTTTCTCCTTTGCTCTTTACAGAAGCACCTTCCAGCCTTTCCAGGCGCATGCTATTGATCACCATACCCCTGTCCCTTCGGCTTCTTAAGTGAAAATACCGTGTTGTGACCGTGCAATTTACTGCTCAGTGTGGTTCTGCAGGTTGCCTGCACTGGCCTAGTAAGCCACATTTTGGGACTGCTGATAGCAGAAGCCTCACACAATGACAATACCGGGCCTTAGTTCCCCTATTCTCACATGCTCCCCTGCCCCTCCTGCACAATTTGAGCCACCACTCTCCCTATTCTTTGTCCCTGCAAGTTAAAGCAAGGAATCATTATTCCCTTTCAATGTGAAGGTGTCTGGCTTGCTTGTCAGCCACTTGTCATCCTTTTCCAAAGCATCCTGTGCATCTCGTTTATCCGTGTCCTTTGTTCTTTCCATGCTATCTCATGGTTTTTCTTCCTAGTGGAAGCGGCGAATCGGCTTTCTTCAGTGATTCTGGAACCACTGGAAGGCGGAGAAAATGTGGTTGGCTTGGCATCAGGCTCTCGTTTCGGTGACAGTGGGGTTGATGTGGTGTCCCTCTTGAAGATGTGCAAGAACTGGAAGAAACCCTCAGCCCTCGTCAAAGGGAAGTGTGTGCTGATCTCTCGCTTCCGCTTTGAGGTTGATATTGGATATTCTGCAGAAGTTATTGGAGTGTTCAAACAGATGAATTCTAGAAATTACGGTGAGTCTGTTATTATTTTGCTGTTGTTTGGGCCGCTTTTGGAGTGCTGTGAATTCAGTTCTGAGATGAAGAGGCATGGATGGATGGCCATGTTCCTCTGGACAGAGAGCTCAGTCTATTTTAAGAGTTGTGACAGTGTTTGTTGTAACTATTGCAGATGCAAAGACCAGAAAGTGGAATTTCTTGCTGGAGGACTATCCCAAACTGGGTGAGTTGCAGCTTTTTTTTTTTTTTTTTTTTTTTTTCCTGGCTAGGGTTATTTTTGGGAGTGGTGAATGAATTGTAACTTCATTTTGTGGACTAAGCCTTTCCACTCTGGGGAGATGAGTGGCTAGCGGACTGTGAAATGGCTGCCTTCCCCTTTTGTCAGACTTCCTTTTTTTTTTTCCCCAGACTCAAAACTTTATATATGTATATTATTCATGCCATCCCACTGGGCGAGTGGCCCTGTTCTATAAGATTCTGTGCTGAATTTCTGTACAGCTTCTTAGAGGATGTCTCAGTATTTGCTATCACAAAAATCTTCCTGCTTACTACGTACAGCAGCTCTACTTGAACTCTAAAGAGCTGCAGGAGAACAAATTCCTCTCTTCTCCTGCCATATTTGAACAGGTAGGCATGGTGGCAACCAGGCCTTCTTGTCCTCACGGAAATTCTGTCTTACAGACTCTTTTTAGGTGTGCTCCTCTAATCCTCAGCGCCAGCCTGCCCATAATGTTTGCTCCCTCTTGTTCACATATCAATTTGTAAACTGGCACAGCCACCCCTTGCTCAGAAAAGAGCACAGAGCAAAGCTTACCAGGCTGTTTCACTTCCAGTTCTTCCTCTTAGTTAGCTACAATATTCCAGTAGTGTGCAGAGTGTCACGCTATTTTGTTTCACACTTAGCAAATTCTGTCTTTCAGGTCAGAGCACGAGGTTTTCAAATCAGCCGATGATTTCTGTAACAACAGTTCCTGTGTGGGCACAGTTAGGGTGTTGACTCCAGCTGGTTTTGTTCAGCATACATTTTACTGTTAATAATAATGTCTTTGCGGATGTCACACAATGTTAGGCTTCCAGCTGATGTACAAGGCAGGTTAGAATTCAGCTTTCTCCCGTAGCTGTATTTACTGTTGGCCAAACAAGAAGAGCTGCTTGTTTCTCTTGCAGGAGTGTGCAGATCTGCTCGAAGTAGTCGTCTTGATGCAGAACTTCATATCCCACTAGAATGCTTCAGTGTTAGTTGATAGATGCTTAAAAGAAAGCTTGCCCCAAAAAAATCTTTTCAAGAACATCGTTTATTCTTCTCCCAAGTGGAATCAAAGAACAAGGTGTTGCTGCACCGTTCGTTTCTTGGCAGAAGTTGACCGCTCGACTCCTGCCTTAGTGCATCCACGCTGTGCTGGTGGAACTGTGACTGGCTGAACTGAAACACAGAACTCTTGTTTTGGGTTTTGTTGCTGTTTTTTAATGGATGCCACTTTGCAGAACAATTCCGTCTAAGCAGCATGTTCCTAGCACATCTGCTTCTTAGTTGTATATTTTTTTTAATGTTTAGTGAAGTTTATAGAGTGCTTTGAGATGAACAGCATTATGCAAGTC
This sequence comes from Aythya ferina, assembly GCF_964211825.1. Lineage (NCBI taxonomy): Eukaryota > Metazoa > Chordata > Aves > Anseriformes > Anatidae > Aythya > Aythya ferina. The sequence continues at coordinate 35,437,397 of NC_140303.1, read as the reverse complement.
CTAAGTATTATAATTATTATTTATCATCCCAGTTGGCCTGCTGTGTTTGCCTTGCTACTTACGGGAGGGTGTGTGGCTGTGGAGTGTGATTGGGGTAAGCTGCAGAAAGATAATAAGCAAGGTGCTCTGCACTCATCCTTAGAAAGCATGTTGTGTAGGACTGAGCATTTCAGAGCTGGAATGCTCGGAGTGGTTTTTCTTTCAGTGCAGGCTCCTGCTTCCATGGGATACTGAAGCGTGCTTCTTGACCATCTCTCTGTGGCTATGGTGCCTGCCTCAGGAATGTTAATAATGGTCGTAGGGCTGAGAGCTATGTGGTGAGGCCTTGTAGGAATGGCAAATCATGAAAACAACTGCGTGTGCCTTGTTGGAGGCTGTGAAGCTCCAGGACTGGGACAGTCTGGTGACAGACCTGGATCTTTTGTATGTGCAAAGGGCCTGATCTTGTAGCTAGAGCTAGGTAGTGAGAACAAATGCATCATCTCCCAGTCTGTCACTCTCTTTGCTGTGCTGGCGGTTTTACACATTGCGTGAAGGATCCAGAATACCACAGATTTAAAGAAAAATCAAACCAAACCACCGCCACCAAATCCTGAACCAAAAACCTCCAGAGATGCTCAGTTTGTGAGGGCATTTGAGGCTTCCTGTGGCATGTGCCTTTCTGAGGAACAACATTTGCTTTGTGCCTGTTCATTTACCTACGTCAGGAAGAAAAAACAATGTTTTTAAAAGGCTGGTTGCCATTTCCAGTGTTGATATCTGTTAGTTTGGAACTGTTTGTAGAGGTTAATGTCTCTTTGCCTAGTTGCTCAGTCATCTTTATATAAAGGTCACTTCAGTAAAAAGTGTCTGTTGGATGAATCACGCTGGTGGCAGATATATCTTAATCACTCTCCCAGCTCATGTACAGAACAATAGCAACAGAATTATCAGTGAGCAAATTGTAGCAATTATGCTAACACATAGCTCAGTCTGTGAGTGTAATAACAAGCTTGTGCTCTACTTCGGGCGGAGAGAGTTCCTGCTATTGAAGAAGTATAAATTAAGCTGGAGAGTTTAGAAAGTTTGGCCATTGCCCAACCGCAAATGGAAATCTTTTCATATGTATATTCCTTTGAATTGCTTTCCCCCTTCATGTGGCAGGGGTCCATAATGCTGCTTTCCTCCTGGAGCTAACTGAAACGAGAATACCTGGCTGGGTTCTGGAGGTGCGTTTACTGCTGCTGTAGTGAGTTCTTATTTCAGGGAGCGTAGCACTGGTCATTTTTGCAAGCAGGGTTGTTTTTATGTCTTCCTGACTTCCTCTACAAGCCACTAAATAAAAGTGGCTCCTCACAGGAAAGGATCCGTGCACATGCATTTGTGTTGCTAGTGTAGAGGTGTCTTTTGTTCCTCGGTCAGTGGCCGCAGGTTGATTACTGAGCCTGATTTCCTGGTCCCACATGTTTGAAAATTGTATTTATTTTCATAGAAACTCACAGCTGGATTAAAGAGACATACTTATCCCCTTTTGGGATGGGATGGGGAGGCAAGGATGGCTGGCCGAGTGCCACTGACAACGTTGTACGAGGGTAGGGTCTCTGAGTCTTGAGGCACTGCCCGTTTTCTTATCCAAATATGCTGAAAGTGGGGTGATGTGCATTTTAGTCAGAGCTGAACCTGTGTGAATTTGGGTAAGAAGAGAAGAAGGGTTGTCAAAGCTGAGGATTCATATGACCTTCTTTAACTGTCTCAGGTCACTCCTGGTCATGTACTAAGGGGTGGTAGAGACCTCAGAGAAATTTAGTGCAGAATCCCAAGGTCAGGATCAAGGTGCTCTTACTTTCTAGGCTTCAAGAGCTCTTTTGTTCCAATCCACACTTTTATTCCTGAGTAAAATGTGCCCTAAACTGCCCTCGATGTGAATAATCCAGCTCCAGCTGTATTAGTAGCAATCATCTCTGAACGATGGCATCAGACTTTCAGTTTTTTATAATAAAGCCTAAATACAAGGGGAGGGGATGTGATTCATCATGTGGCGCTGAAATAGACTTCAGGGAAGAGGCCAGGCCAACACCTGTGCGTGATGCAGTGCTTTCTTCAGCTGTTTCAGGGTAGGAAATAATGTTGTAGATGAGGTCAAGGGATGTGCTCTCGTGTCAGTAATGTAAGTCGTGTGCATGGCACCTCGGCTGCTAACAAACTGCTCTGTTCTTTGCAGTGAAAACGTTCCAGAGCCTCGCGTCTGTGCAAGTGGAGCCACTTCCCGAGGCAGTAGTGCAGACCTTCGCTGCTCAAATTCAGAGCTCCACGTCACAGACGACAGACCTTCCCGAGGCTGACCTTTCAGTAGTGGACTCTAAAATTGTGACGAGCCTCATGCCCTTTCAGCGGGAAGGTGTGAAGTAGGTCCTTTTTGCATGCTGTTAGAGCTGGTCTTTGCCTGGAATTGTATGCTTTATATCGGTGCCCAGGCCACGTTCTCTTCCACAGAGGGCTCTACGTTTCTCTGGAGTCTTGAGTTGTCACACTCTGCCAGTCTGGGCTCTTGCTTGTTTGGTGTGGTTTGTTTTCTTTGATTTTTTTTTTTTTGTTTGTTTGATTGAATGACACATCTATTCCTTTCTAGCTAGAATTTTTCATCATGAGTCAGGACAAAAATATCATTCTGCTAGTCTTACAGAACTGTTCAAATGGTACCTCTCTGATCTCTCTCCCACGATTCAATATGTGCCTAATTGTCATATGATTTTTTTTGTAAGGTCATTTTTTTTTTACCCAAGTAACTTTTTTTTTTTTCCTCTCCAAATCCTAATGTACATGGAGAGTGCCAGGAAATGGGACTCTGGTCATGAAAGGCTTGGAATGGCTAACTGTATGTAGGGAGAACCTTTTAAATGTGCCTGTCTGTGCCATATACAGCTATTAGCTGCTGAATTCAAGATGCAACCCAGGAAAGTCTGTGTTTATTGCTATTTAAATGGCATTGTTGTTAATGTTTTCTTAGCCCAGACAGAGCATGAATAATAGCACGGAAAACGTGCTTTAAATAATTGTGAGGTCTTGCATCTACTTCTTGCATGAAATCAGTGTCTCTAAGGTCTGGGCTGCACCATCCAAGCTTTGGGAGAAGAATTTTATGAGCTGCTTCTTTATGTTAAAACTAATGGAGAAGGTCCAGGTTTACTGAAGAACCCAGATTACTTCCAGGCAATTCACGTTGTAGGCTTAACCTGCAAAACATCCCCAGTTTATTGGGTACCATGCAGCAGGCTAAAGATATTTACTGCAGTTGATGCTCACTGTGGTGTCATCCACAATCTGCAGAAGGATTTTCTCTTTTTTTCCTCAATTTTTCTAGAAAGTGCTTCTCCTCTGATTCAGACAGTTGTTGAGTTGTGCTCACCTTGGACGCCAGGAGAGATGGTAACCCATTTCTTGCCTCTTATTTCCCCCAGTTTTGCAATTTTCAGAAATGGCCGTTTACTTCTTGCGGACGACATGGGCTTGGGCAAGACCATCCAGGCGATCTGCGTGGCTGCCTATTACCGAAAGGAATGGCCCTTGCTGGTGGTGACTCCTTCTTCTGTGAGGTTCACGTGGGCAGAGGTACCGTGAGTTTAGCATTACGGAGATGGCCAGTAGAGGGCACGTGTGGTGATTTATTCTGTGTTGCAGTCTGTGCAAGTTAAAATTTTAAGATGGATTTTAAGGGCAAGAAGGCAAAATCCGTCCTTGTTTAGAAACCTGAGATGGGCATAATTACGTAGCATTGGCATTGACTATGTGATAGAAGCCTGCTGCCTTTTGCTGGCTGATTTTCTTCTTGCAGTCCAGCTGATTTATTGAAAAGATGGAGATTTAGAGCAAATATGTCCTGTGAGCCTTTGTTAACTTTGTTCCTGCAAGTCAGCCAGCTCCAAGGAGGCATTTTACTCATTAGTGCCGAAGACAATAGTTGCATTGAAGCAACTGCCTGTTGTATTCAATTCCTTTATAGCAGGACTTAGATGCTGAGCTTCTTGTTATTCTTCCTTCTTTCCAAGAGGTCCCATTATCATCATCATTAAATGTTTGTCATAACATGGCTTTTAGCATGTCCACTGTGTGATGCTAAGTCCTCGGAGCCCTTTATCACTGCTAAACAGAAGCTCAACAAAGCTCATGTGGCTGGGAAATGTGGTTTGTTGAAAGAAATCAGTCATGACACAGGCTCTTGGGTTGCCATAGGCTAGTGAGATGCTCATTGTGGGAGAAAAATGTAAGCCAGATGTTTTAGCTTGTAACTTTATGTCTGAGTCGGAGAGGGTGGGAGTTTAGTCTTCCCCGTGATGCTTCTTTGATGAGAAGTAGATTGGTGGGGATTTACTTACATTTTTTCTGTTCACGTTGTTCTATAATCTGGTAGTTAGAGCATCTCGGCTTGTGTTTTCACATCCAGTAGTGCAACAAAACACTGGGTGGCAAGAAAAAAAAAAAAAACTGAACAAGGGAGTAATGCTCCTCGTGTTTCGGATGGGAAAGAAAAGGATTTACTTCAAAGGCCCATGGACTTGGGATTCAACGCCTAACCTGGATTCAGGGCTCCTGTTGGAGACACTGGGAGAGTTCTGGGGCCTGGGTTCTTGAAGTACTTGGTACCTGCAGCTAAACTCCTACATCCTGCTCCAGGAGATTTAAGCAGTGTGAAGGTTTTCTTCTTGAGTGCTTGATTTCCTCTGCCTATGCCCTCCTGGCTCCTCGGGAGATATTTGTTAGGATGTTTGCTTTAAAATTGTCCGTGCTGCTTTGAGTATGTGAAATACCCGAGTCCAAGGAAAATGCGTTGCAGAAGGGAGAAGAAGGTGAAGTTTGTTATGGTCTGTAACCTTCTCAGTTCACTTCTGCACAGATGTGTTTAACACGAAAGCTCTTGTTGTGTCTCTAGAGCTGAATTGCCAGAAGTTGTCTTCATCTCAGCTGCAGGATTTATTTTTAGATTATCTGGGCTCATGCCATTGAGTGCCTTAGTATTTAAGGTGCAGTAGGAAGCTAGCGAGAAGGTGCAAGTTACTCTTAGGTGAGAAGCGCTGCAGGCGTGCATTTGGAGTTCAGCATCAAAACTATGTTTTTAAAATTAAGATTCAGATCTTCTGTTCCGGGAATTTCAAAGTCCTTGTTCCAGGCAAAGTTCAGCATCGAGTATAGGATCACTTTTATGGTGTGAATGAGGCGAGTGACCTTTAGAAAAGGAGAGAGCAGCACAGTAGGAGCTTCTAGATACCTTCCCACTGCTTCAGCCGTTGACTCAAGTTTGTGTAGCATCAGCCACGTGTTTTTTGGTTGAAATCTAACCTTGCCCATGTGGCAGTGTATTTTGTTAGTGGTGCTTACAGGTGGTGCCTGATAGCCAGCTGTTGGTTTCTCACATGCTGTTGGTATTTGGCTCGCCTGACTACAACACGTAGTTGCTGCACGGAGGAGAAGAATGAGGCTTGGGGGATTTCTGCAAGTGTAGGGCCTGGAGGCAGAGATGTTTCCCATCACCACTGCTTGAAAACATTTCTTTAGGGACCAGATCCTGATTAGTGGAGCCCCAGCCTGTCCTCTGCAGAGCAAGGCCATCAGGACTCAAATGTTGCAGAGAGATTGGTGTCGCTGGGGTCAGGTTTACAAGGGAAGGGGCGGGTGCTCAGTGCCTAACAGATGGGTTTGCAGAAGGATGTCTTCCTAAGGGGTGTGGAGAAATTCAAGAGGTTGTTTTGAGTGCCTATTACCACGTGAAGTTCATTTTGCTGTCACAGAGCAGATGGTGTGGTGTTGGCTTGATCTTTTCTTCCTTTTTTGTTGTTGTTATAATGGTTTTGGTTTTTTTTCTGGTATACTATTCAAGAAGGAGGGCTAGTGGAAGAGTTTTTGTTGGTCTGGATGTGTTATGCTTTATTGTCATCGTGGATTAAACATTAATTAATGAGAGATTAATTAATTAATGAGAGATGTTTACCTCTCAGAAGTTCACAGCCTAACTTCACAGCCTAAGTTTCCTGCTGAGTTGGGAGAACTGGAAATTATTGCATTCTCTGTCTGTGAACATAGCAAGTAATATCGTGAGGAGGTGGCACCCATTTCTATTACAGACCATACTTTGTTTTCAGTAAGGAGCAAGAATAAATCAATTTGAGCCTTCCTGGCTGTGGAAGGTGGATTCGGCCTTGCAGCCTTGTGCTATTCTTCATCTTCCCATGACTGGCAGTGCTGCCACGGGAATGCTGCTGACCCTTTCTGTTCCCTCAGCTCGTGTCCGATGGTGGGTGGGGTGAGTCCTTGTTGTAAGCATTCGTGTTATAATTTGTGATGGGTTCTGTGATCCTGACGGGGTTTGAGCACCAGAATGAAATTACTCTCTCTTCTCCTCCAGGCATTTCACAGGTGGCTTCCATCCTTGCGTCCAGGTAGCACGAACGTCATCGTGACTGGCAAAGACAACCTGACGGGAAGCTTGATTAACATTATCAGCTTTGATCTCCTCAGCAAGATGGACAAACAACTCAAGAACACTTTCCAAGTAGTTATTATTGTAAGTAGTACACCGGAGTTTTGAGGTTAATTATACGTTGCAAGTCGTGTATCCTTCGTGTGGTACAGCAGAGAAGCGTGAGGCAGAGGTTTTTTAGGACTGAAACTATCTTGTAATTGTGGCTGTGATCACAGATCTCTTCAGGAGCAAAAGCAGTGGGATTTTATGAAACTTTTTTGATTCCTGAGGCTGTATTTTCTGTCTTAATGCTTAAGGTGCACCTTTGGCTCCATTGTGGTTGAGCGTGTCCCTTGCTGGAGAGCAAGGTGTGTTGTATCCATGTAATAGTCTTGGAGTTGTATCTTTTTGAGGGAAATGGACTTCAGGTTGACTTGAGTGTTTATCAAGTAAGCCAGATAACCTCTCAACACCACCTATGTGGGTAAAGCATCAAAAAAAAACCTCCCCTTGTTTGGATTCCGCTGACAGAGTGCATTAAGCTTTCTTCAGTTACAAGTATCTTTGCTTTTGTAAATTAGTTTGAAATCCATTTTTTTCACCTTCCTAGGAGCCATGGTAAAAGGCATTTTTCTAGATTTCAGTTTGTAAAAATTCAAAACACGCAGTGTTTCAAATCCAGCTTGGATCAATAAAGACCAAAAGTGTCTACAAAGCTTCCTGTGTTTCGTGTTCTCAGGCTAGCTTTCAGTTAACAGATGCACCTGTCCCCAAAAATATAACCCTTGGAGCATAACAGACCTTTTGTTTCTCAGCATCAGATGGGAATATGGAAGTTGTTGGGGGTGGGGGGTGTGGAGAGAGGTTTGGAGACTGAACTGCTCATGAGGGAACTGATTTTTTTTCCCCCCTTTTCTCCCCAAGCTACTCTCAGGGTGGAAGTGCAGATTATCTTACGTGGGCTGCTGCTTTCAGTAAAGGGACTCAGGCTGCTGTAGGGCTACTACATTGGAACCTTTTACCAGTCCTGAGCTGGAAAATGTTCTTCCTGTGTTTATATGTTCAGAACTGGACACTCTGTAAGTTTTTACAGATGCTAGGAGCTCTACTGAGTGCTGAGGTTTCCTGCTTTTCCTTCCGATATTCTTTTGCTGACTGGGGCCAGCAACGTAGCTTATTTGTTAATCAGGAAGGAGAGGACTGTGCCTGGGAGGCTAAGCAGTTGTATTGTCTTTACACGCATGGTTGCTTGCTCATCCAAACGTGGAAAGATGAGAATGTACCTTGGAGGGTGCCGATTAGATTTTGTGTCCAAGATCTGCTTTGCTATAGCAGAAGAAATGAAGCCTGTTTGGGGGTGATGGCTCAAGTAGGAGGCTGTTATCCACCTGGTGAGCCCTATCAGCAGAGCAGTTGGATCCTAATTAGATTTCTTTTTTCCTTGTTGTTTTCATTAACCCTTCAGTTAGGAAAGTATCACTGTGTAGGCCTCCTGTGTTTGCTGCATTTAAAGGACACACGGGCAAACGAGCATCGGTGGTGAAGATGATGTTCCTCTTTCTCCTCCCCTTTCCTCCTCCCCTCTGGTCACCTGCCTGTGATCATTTGAGATTCATGGCTTTAAGGTTTGATTTCCATTTCGTTTGCGTGCAACTGTGGGTTTGAATGTGGGAAGCCTGCTGCTCCACGTGCTGTCTTCATGTTTAAAATTTGATGTGACTATGCCAGTGCTTGAAATTTCCTCTGGAAGGATAAGCATCTAATATTTTAGATACCTGAGAACATTGGGAATTTGTCCTTTATCCTGCAGTTGGGCTATGGATCAGAGCTGTCTTCATTTCAATTCCTGTTTTGTTTCAGGATGAATCTCATTACCTAAAGAACGTAAAAACTGCACGATGTCGAGCTGCCATGCCTCTACTCAAGGTACGTATGCTGTGTGTCAAACATCCAGCAGTTAAGGTCAGACTTCCAAAACATGTGCTGCTCTTTTTACCAGTTTAGGAGCCAGCCGCTGAATTCTGCTGTTGTACCAGTGGAAGTCCAAGTAACTGCTGATTCAAGAGCAAGATTTGTCTTTATCTTAGCCACTAATTTCAATAGAAATGTTAGATGGTAAAAACTAACGAAAGAACTTCAGAAACTCCCTTGATCTAATTGTGGTACCGACGCTGATGTTTTATGGTGATGGGGAAAAAGGGAATGTCAAAATTTACTGAAAATACATGTATTAGTGGAGAGTAGAAAGAATATAGCCGTATCAACGCAGCTTGCTTAGTGTAAAATCATAATCACTTACTACTTGGCACTCAGATTGCTGCTGTGTATCAAAATGATGTTACCTAGGTCCCGTCCTTGGCTTTAGTTTTGACCTTTGCTTTGTTACTGCAAGCTTCCAACGTATTTGTGTGGCTGGCATATGAGAGCACTCCTACTAGTTCTTTGCGTTTAACCAGCAGGAAACAGCAGAATGGGAGGTTAGCAAGACAAGTGGCCCCCAGAAGGGAAGGAATATTGAAGTATGTGATAGCAGGAGAAATGTAAATTTTAATTTCTGCCTGTTGGTGTCGAATCAAAGAATCAAATTGTCCCTGGTAGCCTCTAGGAGATTAAAGTTACCTGTAGCTTCTAGGCACTGCAGAGTCTGTACGTTAGAACAAGATAAATGCAGTGCTTTTTCAACAGCTATCCGTAAGTGTGCATAAAGAGAAGGTTTGATCTGTGATGGCTTTACAGCAACCGACTTTTATATGCAAGATTTTTAATGGCAGGTTAAAGGTGGTTGTACTTGGGTAACTTCTTCATTCTCTCTATAGGCCTGGCTCTTGTCTTCTCTTAGCTTTCAAATCACTTGAGGCTTTTAATGTTTGCAAACTCAGTAGGAGGTCCAATTTTACAAGCAGTTTTAAGTACAGTAGTTAAGTTTTATGTCCGAAAATGATGAAAAAATTTTTACCTCATTGTGGAATGCTCAGAAAGTTTTCTTCTCCTTTCCTACTTGTAGCTTTACAAGGATCACCTCATAAAAATTATTTGCAAGCTATAAGATATGAAAGATGGTACCTGTTAAATGGAGGCTAATTGTCTGTATGAACTTACTGAGAATGTACAGTTTTATGCTATCACATCACTGGTCTGACAGCGTTGCGATCTGCTGCTCTTGAAGCTGAATTTCACCCTTCTGAAAGCGTTACGAGTCTCATGTTCTCCTCATGCACTTTCTCACCCATGAACAGCATACAATAAGAAAGGACCAGAACCTTTAGAGGCACTTCTTGCTTGGTGTTCACACAAATTGCGTTTTCCTATTTGTTGACTACAACTTCTGGAGTGAGTATTTGCTGTAATAGCCACTCCTCTGCCCTCCTCGCTTTCCAACGTGTGTTTTGTTCTAAAACTAGTCCATTTGGCAGCTTTGTCCTCAGCTACCAGTGAGTGATGCTGAGCACATGACAGCGACGTTTCATTTGAAAGAACAACCAAGATGTGACAAGCCTTCGTGACCTGAATACTGGATTTAAAAGCTATCCTGTTGTCTGCAGAGTAAATAGTCAATGGGGTAAAAATGGGATTATTTTCAGTACTTATTACATGATACTTCAAAATTGTTGGATAAGAGGAACTGATAAAGTTGGCTGCAGTTTATTGTTGCTGGAAGTTTGAGAACTAAGGATGATATTCTTGCTCTTGCTTTCCTTACATTTAAAAGGAGCAGTAGTGAGTCTCTTAGAAGAGACCCAAAAAGCTGTATCCAAAGCAAGCCATTTAGAGGCACAGTGCACCTTGTACATCAGTCCCTACCTTGAGGGCTCAGTGCAAAGCCGTACCAGTGCTGTAACAAGAACCTGAGGAGTCAACTCATGCCTTGTCTAGGTGATCTAACTCTTGTTGGCAGCATACTACTCTAAAATTTCTTAAATACTTAGTTACCTTTATTTTCTATGAGGTCCTCAACATCCTTAAGCATGAAATCCTAGCCTTGTGCTGAATTTTGGGGAAAAGAAACAAATAAATGTGATCCTTTGTCCTTACTTGCTACAAAGATTTATGAGTCCATAATGGCACTGGATGGATCTAAATTAAAATATTCCCGTGCCTGAAATGTTTCTGTCCTTTCCATTGGTTCTTAATGAATTCCTTTCATCTTGGTAGAATCTGTTCCTGTGACTTCTCCATTTGAATAACAAGTAAAATATAAAAATTGTTGTGGGAGTTTAGACAGAACTGCACAATAACCAGATTAAATCAATACATTCATAATAAAGATGACTTACCTTGGGTATTAATTTTGAATCTGCCTTGTTAGACAGCCAAGCTGAATCTCTACCTTTGAAATATTTAACCCATGGTTACAGCATTTAAAGTCTCATTTTACTTTTAATATCTGACATTGATTATTTTTCAAAATGAAGTGGTATTTTTAACCACTCAGTTATAATTTATCGTTCCCTGTTCTGTTGAATATATGGTAGGGTAAGCGTGGTCTGGAATTGTCAAGCAGAGCCCATGTATTAAACATGCGGCCGAAGTCTGTCAGTTGGGGACTTCTAGACATCTTCAAAACATTTAAAAAAGCAAACAACAACAACAAAACCCACCAAACAAACCTTTGAGTAGTATTCAGTATCGTTTACGACCTACTTAGTTGCTACCCTGGTGGAGATACAGGGAAGTTTTTTGCTTGAGGACAGCAGGTGAGCAGTAGCAGGCCCTGCTTTTGTCACCTTGCTCTCTTCTTTAGTCTCATGCTTCAGACTAAGTTCTCCTGGGCATACTGTCAGTACTTGTTCCCTTTACCTCTGTCCTACGTCTGCTTCCCACGGTGTTACGTCTTCTGTATGCATTTTGTTCCTTTTGAGATCACACCAGCTCAGAGACATGAGGATTGACGAGGGAGTGTACATGCTACCAATATCCATAAAGCACCAAAGCCCGAAGGGAAGTAGAGAAAGAAGAAAACAAAATTTTTCACTGATCTGTGGAGGGATCTCTTGGGAACTTGGGTGAAAAGGATTCTACATCCTTCAACCAGCCAAAGTGCTGTGTTGTTTTTGTTCTGCAATTGCGTGGAGTATCACAAAGCAGTGGAAACTGGGGAAGGTTCTGCTGGAATATGGATGAGTTTTTTGTTTTTTTTGGAGGCATGACAGTAAGTTTTCAGTGAAGAACAGCATCAGAAACTGAGAAACATAGTTGCATTTAATCAAAGATTCCAGTGGCATAAAATGGGCTTATTTTTGTTGTTCTCTGTATGTTCCCCCCCCAACGTTTGGATAATATTACTCATGCAATTGTTTGTATTGAGCTGCTGCTCAGATTAAGAGCATGACACACATCCTGATCTGTGGAGGGTTAAAGGTCTTTGTTTCTATTACAGAAGTCCAAATGCATTGTGTAGCTGGAATACGATACTCTGGGCTGGTTTTAATAAAGAGATGCCTAAAAATAAGAAAGAGAATTAGATCAATGCTGAAGGTAGAAGGTGAGGAGGGAACAGAAAAATCTCGCTGGTGGGAATAAATAGCTGCTTTCTTTAGGCATTACAAATCCACGTGGACTGGATAAAAAAAGCCTTCCCTTGTTGTCACCTGCTGAGAGGAAGAACTTCATCTTGAGATCACAGAAGCTGTGGAGGCATCTCCAGATCGGTTGGCACCTTCCAATTTCCCTTCCGTCTCGAAGTAGGGAGGTAGTGTAACTTGCTTCAGTCACAGTGATTTATCACTGTTTGACACACATTCTCTTTCTGGGTGTCACTGAAGAATAGGGAAAGGCATATATATATTTTTGGAATGACCACTCTAGGATCATCTTATAAAATGCAGAGCACTACCTGACCCAGGTACAGAAATAGACTCCCCAAAACAGCTGCAGCCCTTTCCCTTTATCAAATCTTCTATTTTATGTATTATCCCTATTATATTATGGCCACTCTCAGATTTTTCATTTCACAAGATAATGCATTCTTATGCTAAGCAGCTCAAAATTACAAAGTAAGCAAAAATTGGGGACACGTGTAATTGTACAGCCAGAACCAGCCATACTTTTATGTTTAAAAAAAAACGTCTGTCAGCCTGTTAGCATATGGCAGAGCTCATGCTGTGAAATTCATTTAAAACAGAGACAGTCATTGTATGTTAATGAGGCTTTTTGCATGTTCTCTTACTTCTTTGTGGCATAACGCTCCCCAGCACCCCCTAATCACTCCCCTTCCAGTCAGTTGGGTTAATAAATTCCCCTTTGACTTTCAAAAGTAATTTTTTTTGTAAATGTTATCACAGCTGTGGAATTAATTCTTGCTGCTGTTCTCTGTGTGTGCAGGTGTGATGCTACAATTGTCTTAGGTGGTTTGGTAAATGAGGGCTACAGAAGAGGTGTCACCTTTGCAAGTCATCGTCAGAGTTCCTTAAAGCAGTTTCATAAGAAAGTAGCTGTAAGAATAGTCACAGGGACACGAGAGAGAGGAGGGCTCCTGTCGAAGATTTATTTTCATACCTAAACGCAAACAAGTAGCTGAAGTGTCAATGGAGATGCGTATCAGTTGCTGACAGCTCTGTTTTTGCTGGAAAATCCTCACTGCTCGCTGCGCTCGTATTTTCTGTGCTGTTGATCCATGTTGTCCTGATAGACCTTGTAAGAAAGAGGGTAAGCACTCACTTTTGACACCACAGAAGGTTCATCAGAAAACAAGAATAAGCAGTGATCAGCAGAGACTTCTCTACAGGAGCAAATCTCTGTTGGCATCTATTCAAAATGAGTTGCCAGTAGCAAAAGAAACGTGAATCAAAGCTGTTGCTTTCATCCAGAATTTAAGAAAGTCTTCAACACTTGAAACCTCTTCAGCCTAGGATTTTTCTTCCCTCTCTTAGGCTTCTTCTGTCATGGATTTTAAAACTGAAGGGAATTATTGGGATAATGAGTCAGACCACCTATGTTCTACTTCTGGAATTAATTTCTGCACATTCTTAGCAGCTGTTGCTTAGGTTGTACCTCTCTTTTCTTTCTTTTTTTTTTTTTTGTGGTGGTTCTTGTTTTTGTTTGTTTACTTGATTTTTAAAATGGTTGATTAGCAATTAGGTATCACAACCCTTAGGAAGCACTTGCAGTGGCTGGAAACTATCTCTGTTCAAAAATACGTTGCACACAAAAGCAGCAATTGGACAAGTTTAAAAATCAGATAACCTGTAACTTTATCATTCCCTCTCTTGGTACCTTTTTTTGGGATTGGAGAAGGAGCAAGGAGCCCAGCTGACTTCACTACTGGGGAATTAGTGTTCCAACCTGGTCTTCCGTAGCTCCTGAGGAGCCCCCTCCAAGGAGGGGGAGTTTTGGGAATGGTGTAAGACCTCTCAACACAGTTGATTTTACGTTACGTTTAGCATGTCCTGGGCTTGTTTTGAATGCACATTGCTTGGAAGTGTCCCAGCAGTGCTGTTAACTCCTCAGTTAACTCCTCAAAGTGTCAGGTAACTCCTCAAAGGCTTCTGCAAAGCACTGGATATGGTCTAGGTTTTGCTTGGTTGTCCTCCACTGTTACCTTCGTTTTGAAAACTGACCCAATTTCTGTTTTATCACTTTGTTGCCTCATGGGATCTGAAATCTTTGGGTTCTCTCACCCCTACCCCCTAAGGGTAGAGCAGGGACTTCTGTCTTGTGTGAACTAACACTTAAACTTCTGACATGTCTAAAGGTTAGACACCTCCTCTTATTTAGTTCGATAAACATCCTGCTTTTTAAAAATGTTTGTGGGAATTGTCTGATCCTTTTGGTGACTGCATTGCCTTCTGACATGTTTAATAGGGCTGGAGGGAGAAGGCAAGCCCCACCTTCATTACAACCTGTATCTATATATCTGATAGAGTCCTGAAATTAATTTCCGGTAGCTCATCTGTGAACTTTTTCCACCAGATTTTGGTTGGCGAGTGGATGAATCAGCTGAATAGATTTGGGTGACTGGTAGATCTCGGTGAAACGATAAAAGAATTTAATTTTCTTTTTCATTTAAATGTGAATGAGCTGTTGGTACAGATGTCACTCAAGAATCCCTTTTGTTATTTTAATGAACCTGCTTTAAACCATGCAGGAAATTACAGGGCATTTGTAATTTAACTACTATAGGTGAATTTACAGCAGGAGAAATTCATCTCTCGCATCTAATAATAGAATTAGATAATACTGGACATAAGAGGCTAGAAATGCATCTTGGAGGCATTTGTTTGTGGTATAATTTTCCCTCAATTTTGGGAGCACCTACTTTAGATACCGTGTGAGGCTTGTTTGTCTGTTCCCCTCCCGTATCAGATACACAGCTTTTTGTTGTTGTTTTTTTTTTTTTTTACAGTATTCTTATGTGACTTTTGCCATGGCTGCTAGGTAGACATCTTCTGGCCTTTCTTCATCGTCTATCTCTTCTTGCTAATAGAACTTAAAAAGAAAAAAAAAAATCAGAAAAAAACAACTAACTAACAGAATGAAAAATCCTACTTCTTTAGATGCCTTCTGCTTTTGTGAGCAAGACGGTCTGTTTATGGCATGGTTTATTCCAAGAGGATTTATTCTGGAGGTGAGGATGTACCTGCGAGGGGTGTGTGTGTCATGCTCCTGTGGCGTCTGGTGCCCAATGAAATCTTGTGCCAGGCGTAAGGCATCAACGTGCCTTGTGCCTAAATGCAAATTTGGAAAGTACTGTCATAAAAATTGATGTCCCCTTCCCTTCCAGCATGTGGATGATGAATAAGACGTGCTGCAGGCTGTCCTGCTTTGGAAGGTGAAACACCCTTCCATTTAGGGTGCCTGAACGATGGCTTTTGGGGCCGGGGATGACTTCTTAGCAGGTGCTGCCTCTCTCGTGAGCTGTCTGATAAGGGATGTTCCACTTTGCTTTCCCAGGCGGCCAGAAGAGTGATCTTGCTTTCGGGAACCCCTGCCATGTCGCGGCCTATGGAGCTCTACACGCAGATCGCGGCTGTCCAGCCAGGCTTCTTCCCTCAGTTCCACACCTTCGGGCTCCGCTACTGCGATGCGAAGCAGGTACTTCAGTGAGACTCTTCAGACAGCATTTTGGTTTATTGTTTTGTTTTCTTAAACTGCAGTAGTGTTTTTTTTTTTCTCTCCCTCCTTTCCCTCTATGATATTATGTGCTCTTTTTGAGAAGGTCTCACTCCAAAGTAATATTTTGAAAGCTCTCAACCTTAGAAACGGTAGGTGCTGCAAATAAATCGTGGGCCTGAGATATGGAGGCAGTAAAGCTTCTTGTCAAAAGCTGCCCTGGAAGGGCACAGAAATAAAAAGCTAAAAACAGAATTGGCCTTAGTGTGGGGAAAGGAGCCTGTTCTGACAAGAATTTGCCGATAGCTTTAAATGGGCAGAGTGGCTGTGGGCCTTTTAAGCAGCTCTAGGATTGGGCTAATTGATTGAAAAACAGTCTCTGGTCTGGCTTAGTGACTGTTCTAACAACGTGAGGCTTCTGTTGCTTAGAATTTTGGATTTCATGCCTCCAGCTAGGTAAAAAAAAATTAAGACTTAGAGTCTGTATTCCACCTCTTCCAATTCAGGAAATGGATGTGGTGCCCAACAAAACTTGGAAATAAATTAATTTATCTTATCTGGAAGTGTTTTTCTCTTCTAGGAGTACTTCTAAGAATAATTCTCTTATCCCTGGAAGTGTTCAAGGCCAGGAGATGAGGCTTTGAGCAACCTGGTGTAGTAGGAGGTGTCCCTGCCCATGGCAGGGGAGTTGGAATTATATATGATCTTTAGGGTCCCTTCCAACCCAAACCAAGTTCATATAGATTATAAATATATACAGAGAGAGAGAGAATGAGAACATAACAGCATTCATGTCAGCAAAGCTCTGCTTTCATGGCAGAGGAGTGGAACTTCTAATTTCTCCATCCATAGTAAGAGTTGGATGGGAGGCAGAAGGCTTCAATTTCTACTGAGTTTCATTATCTTTGCTGAGAGATCCCTGTCTGAGCAGTGTCCAGCGTGCTTTTTAGAGGGAAATGAAAAGATGCAGTTTAATCTTGTTGGCTTTCTGCAGTAAAAGGGAGGGTGAATTGTGAGTGTAAATAGGTTTGGAGTTTCATAAACCCTTTGAGGGTAAAGTTCTGCATGACTTGCTGTTGCTTCAATTACAAGGCATATGGACCTCAGGTAAGATGTGGAATTGGATAAAAGAAATAAAATTGTTCTGCACGATCCAGGTTGTACCAATGTATTCTGTATAAATGAGTTTTCAGCCTACAATGGAACTCAGCATGGAGGTCACAGTGTGTATCAGCTCCCCTTCAGAGCCTCTGCAGGGTTTCTAGTCCAATTTTGTTTTTGTTTGACCCGCCTCTACTAGACAGTTGGACGTTACTGGTCTTCTCAGTGCTCACCTGGGACTTCTGCTACAGTTAATGGCAGTAAATGATACCGTGAACCTAGAAGGAATTTGCTTATTTAGACCAGAAGTGGGACTGCTGGAAACGAAGAGATGTGGATAGTATTTGAAACTAAAAGTAGGACTGCTGCGTATCGGGTTGCTGAAAATCCACGCAGCTCTGAGTAAACTAAAAGGTGTTTTGATGATTGTAGTGTTTCCTTCATGGTTGCAGTGTGTCCCTCATGTTTGTTTTTGCAGCTCTAACCTGCGATTGTGTTAAGAGTTACAAGCTCTCTGAAGAACCGTTGTGGTACTTTTGCTGGTGTTACTCAAATAGGTTCTTCCTTCTGCCCTGAAAGTGGCTGCATTGTAAGCAGGGTGGAGTGGCACAAAACCAGGGAGGTTTTGCAAAGCTTTTGGAGATCTGTCAGGATGAAAGGTACTCCGTAAAAATATTTTGGTATTAATTATAAATCTGGTTGCATTAGAAGATTAATGAAAAATTGACAAACCTGAACCATTCGATGTAAAACCAAAACCTGACAACTTTCTGTTTGAAGAGAATAGATTTCGTGACAGAAAATGGCAGATACCTGGCAGATGTGATTAGGAAGGATATAAAATAAAAGTTTGTCACTTTGCAATTCAACCTCCCAGCATCTATACTCTTAAAAATGCAGCAAGTGAAATGTCACCTGCTTATTTACAAAATAGCTCAAGTCTGTTTCCCAAAATACATGCTGTGAATTCATTTTTCAAACTGGGTGATGTTGGCAAATATTAAATAATTTCTATCTGAGCACATGCTCTGAATTTGTAAGAGTTTGGCAGCGTCTGCTAACGCTGTAATAAGTTTACTGACTCATGTAAGATGCTGTAACACTTTGGTAAGAAAATCACAGTTGGATGCATTTGTTCTGGAATGTTATGGATCAAAGCCAGATGTGTATTTTGGCAAAATAATTGTCCTTTTTTCTCTCTTTTTTTTCATCCCAGTGCATACTAAAATGTATTTTAATAATTCCAAGAAATAATTCTCATCACCTAGGTGCAGCACAGAACCAGAATGTTTCCTTGTTTGCAAATTGTTCCAGCAGCACGGTCACCTTATAGGAGCATACTGCTGGGATTCTGCCTGGCTGTACTTCAGTATGACAACAGAGAGTGTCTTGGCTCCGTTTCTGCCCTGTTCTTTCAGTCAGAGTGATGTTACTCTTCGGAAATGAATTGTGCTACGTGGCTGCAAAATACATGCATCGCTTGTTTGGTAGGGAAATGGAAAGGGGAATAACGTGGGTTGCTTGAGTAGAATGAGCCTGCGGGAGGTGTCCAGGTCCCAGAGCAGGTCTTGCTCAGCAGCCTCAGCGTTGGTTCCTGCTCCTTCACTGGCAGAGCGCTGAGCAGTGTGACCAGGGAGCTTATTGCACGGGGTGCAGCACCAGGTCCTTCTCAGGTCAGCACATCTGCTCTGCTGAGCCCAAAGCCTTGAAGGCAGGAAAGGGGGCAAAGAGACTGGGGCTCAGCCCTGTCAGCTTTCACGCAGCACCTGCCTACATCTAATAAACCCAGCTAGACTCGAGCCAGCTTTTCGTGGACCTGAGGGACCTGCATTGCACTCCTGGCTTCAGGGAAGCAGAGCAGGAATACCCACGTTGGCTTCTTGAGGGCTTGGCTTAGATCCAGGTGGGTTTATTACCTCTAGCTCTACACCGCGGTGCTGTTCTCGGAGCCAAATTCTCTACTCTATGGGACCCAGTCTGGCTTTGTATCAGGGTTTTGAATTATTTCTAGCTTTAATGAACCAACTACAGATAATCAGAAGGCACCATCATTATGTAGGAGTAGATTAAGTCAAATGAGTTTTAATGATGACCATAGGTGCCAGAAACCATAGTTAGTTGATGATTCACAGCACTACAATATGGCCATAGAATGGCAGATTGTCCTGTTAAGTCTCTACGTGAAGTAGGACTTATTTGCTTCCAGATACCATAGTGGTCTTAATTGCCTGTGACCGGTTTGATTCCTCCTCGTTCTGTCTCAAAGCATGTTCTCACCCCTGTTCCACCAAAGCACTATCCGTTCATACAGTCAGTGCAGTGCTCAACCATGTGTCTGGTACAATTTTTCTTATTTTGGTCTCCTCCATTCTACAGAAGGACAGAGGTTGCAGTGAACACTTGAGAGCTTTTTCCTATTTTATTCCATTTCCATGTCGTAGCAGCTTTCTCTTGGGGAAGGCAAATAAAGGAAATACAGATTTTTTTTATTTTTTTTTTTCCTGGTTAAATTTATTTTAGCAATTCAAGTGGTACAATTAGAACAGAGCAGCAGATCAAAGGGGTTCGTGCTGAGGCTCCCCACGTTTCTGTTACAGGCCATCGAGGAGTTTATAGGTACAAATGTGTAGGGGCTGCTTGCTTGGGATTGTTTGAAGATCAGAACTTGTACTTCTTGGTGACGCTGCTAGCAAGACTTGGAATCAGAGCTGTGACGAAGATTTTCCCCCCACTTGGCTTTCAATATTATAGTAGCTGTATTTCATATACTTAACTTGTGAAACTTCAGCAAAAAGATTGCTCTTTATCCTTTAAGTCATTTTAAAAACGTTATTGGTCTCCTGTCCAAACCCAAGTAGCCTTCTCTTGTTGGGTGGGTTTGTACCCTTCTGTTTTACCACCAATTTTACCAAATCTCTCTTCCTACTGATCACCGAGTTCTCTCTTTATCCGTTTTCTCTGGAAGTTTATTCCACCTGCAGACCAGGAGGGTCAGTCTCTTGAGTTTGACGCTCATAACTGCTTTGGTCTTTCCCAGATGCCATGGGGTTGGGACTACTCTGGATCATCCAATTTAGCCGAACTGAAAATTTTACTGGAAGAATCCATCATGATACGACGTCTTAAATCAGATGTGCTTTCCCAGCTTCCAGCAAAGCAACGCAAAATGGTTGTGGTGTCTCCCGAAGGCATTAATGCAAAGACCAAAGCTGCCTTGGCAGTTGAAGCAAAGAAGATGGCCAAAGGATATGGAAATGTAAGTCAGAAACTATTTTCATGATGCAACATTGGTATTTCAGGTGCCTTTATTTTTCAGATTAGGAGATTATTTTTTTTTTTGTTAAATCAAATTAAAAACATCAGTGGAAAAACAGTGTCCTGTGTTTCAAAGAAAGTCAGAGCCACACCTCATGTCATGGCACAGTGGAAGACTGTTCAAGGCACGGTTTTAAACAACACAAAACAGATCTGCTTTTTTTTTCCTTTTAAGTGGTCTGCTTTATCCCTTTGTGTCAAATACCATTTATTCTCACTTTCTTCTTGTTAGTCCCCTCTAATTGTCTGTTTACTCTTCCGTCTTGCCTTATAATTCCATTCAGCATACAAACACAGCCTTGCTGAAGCTGAGTTGCAGAGTACAGCGGTAGCCAAAAATGCTAAGACTGAATTTTTGCAATTTTTTCTTCTATGGATGGCAAAAGCATTTTCTAGATGCCTAGATTCTTAATACAGTTCTGTAATAACCTGGGAGTTTTTCCTTGCCATTTTAGTTGGGAAGTGCTTTATCAACTCAAACTGCGTTTGTCTTATGCTTGTCATTCCACTTGTAGGAGTTGAGTGGGAGATAGGAATGGAGGTGTCAGAAGTAGGAGTGTGAGTATCTGCCATGCCCAGTGGCGTGTAGACTTCCCCCTCCAATCCCCTTTTGTTTTACGGTTTTAGGCTGATATATTTTTTTGCTAGCAAAGAGTATATGGGCAGCAACAGACATTGCAAATCTGTAAGCAAGAAGGTAGAAAAGCCATTTCTTGGACTCAAATTTATTTTTCTTTCCCTCTGCAGAAACAACAGGAGAAAGAAGCTCTTCTCCTCTTCTACAACAGAACAGCAGAAGCTAAAATCCACTCAGTCGTGTAAGCTGCATGTCACTGCTTCATTCTTGCCTAGTAAAATGTGTTTTTTCCGCTGAGAACAGGAAAATGGTGCCTTAGAGATAACAGTGCAGGGACATGAAGCATAGCCTCAAGCCAGCTTAAAAAAAAAAATAAAATTGATTTTAATTACAATGCACTAAACATTTTCTTCTCTTAGAATTCCTAGGCTGAACAAGTCTTCTGATTTCATTCCAGATACGGTTCTAAACTCTGTCATTTGAACTGTCTGAAATTACTTGGTGTTTGGGACTTGGATCAAGCTCCCCGCTCCAGACCCTATTTCAATTTAAGGAGGGGTGGAGTAATGAAACTAAAAGTATCAACAGAATTTGAGAAAACAAATACTGCAGTAGTACTGCAGCAAGAGCCCTGAGCCAAAAAGCTTATGAAATGGTCTGAGCTTTAGTTATACTGTTCTCTGAGGGTGTCACAGCCCCTACTGTTGGCACTTCCACAGCGCTCACATGGGACCTCAGTAGCAAAAGTTTTCTCTCATAGATGTGCTTTTAACTGTCTTCTGTAGGAATAATTCCCTTCTATGACTTTCCATGCCCTTTCATCCTTAGCCTTTCTGCTGGGACTGCAAAGGAGTTGCTTTAGGCCATTTAACATGACTTTTTAATAAGCATGCTAAGAACATGAAAACAGTTTACTTTTCCACAGCCCTCTGAATGCGAGGACCAACTAATGTGCACTGATTTCACAATCTCAGACCTTGCTGCAAAATCTGTCTGTTTGGCACAGAACTGCACTTCAGAGTCCCAGCTCTCATTTCTGTAGAGGACTTTCTTCCTTTTGTGTTAGTGAACAGTTAGTAGAGTTTCTTCCTTTTATATTCAGTTGCAAGTGTGAACTGAATACAAAACCATGAAGTGTTTACTTGACTCTACAGGCACTGAGAAGTAGGAGCTAGTCCACTTTTTTCTAGGGTTTAGCAGCATTTAAAGTATCAGACATTACAAGGTGCTAATGTACAGTTCCATCTAGCTAATGGTGCTGTCATATGAACATTAGCACCTCCCATTCCTTACCCCTGATGACAGTTTCCATTGCCACTCTGCGGAGTCACTGAAATGACTAACCACTTTGTAACTGGGTGTATGGGGGTGAGCTATAAAATAATTGTGATTTGTTGGCATCTGGTTGCTACACTGAATGTTCACTTTGATATTTTACTTTAAAACCCAGTAATCCTGCTCTGAGATTTTTTTCTTAGCTGATATTCTGTAACTGGGATCTGAACATGACAGAATCCAGGGAGCTGGCTGCAAAGCATTGACCCATCTTCGTATGGTGCTGGAAATCCTGCTTGGTGTCGTCTGCCAGTTGCTGCTGGCCTAAGCTGTCTTTTATTTAGCAAAGAACTTGGTATTCCTGGTCGTGCAACAACTTTGCCATTCCAAAGTAAAGAAGGCATTTGTATAATCTACTCTGAAGGCTGTTGCTATATTTACTTACAAATTTTAGGATTTTAGATGTTTTTCGAGCTCTAGTTTCTAGTTGACCTAGTTGTATCACAAGTTACTAGATAGACATGTGTTCAGTACTCAGCTGGTATGCATGTGATTACTCCATGGCAAATGCCAGACGTTTTGATTTAATTAACACTGTTTAACTGGATTTGAACTGAATCTAGTTGCCTTTCATTTGTCATTAGCCTTTATGCATATGGATGCTTCCTGGAAATAGCTGATGTATATAGGTTAAGCTGTAGTAAACATTAATATGAACCCTTACAAGAAAAATGTTTTTACCATATCCTGATGCATGCGTTTAGACACCTATTGTTCTAAAATAAAAACAATCCGAAGTAAACACTGTGTACAGATTAGTTTAATGTATTGTGATCGTGCAAAAGTCAGAAATACAGAAGGCTGGATGGACTAGTCAAAACGTACAGGCGATTCCTGTTCCTTTGTTTAGGGTGTCATGATTAAGGTAGGATGCAATAAATTGATTCTCAGTGATATACAAGTACAAATGTAGGCAGCTGTCCAGCTGGGATGAAGAAAAATGAGTGGATTTTCGTGTTATATCTCTTTCAATCTGTAGGAGACTTGACTTGCTACTTGCATTTTACTGCAACGCTTTATGCTAACCTATTTCCTAGTTTCTGTAGGATGAAAAGTTTCTTTAAAATCTGGTTTGGGCAAAGTCTGTATTCTCTCAGCACATAATTCATGTTTTTTCTCTTTCATATAGAGAATACATCTTGGAGTTACTAGAAAGTGGAAAAGATAAATTCCTGGTGTTTGCTCATCACAAGATAATGCTGGATGCAATAGTTGAAGAGCTGGAGAAGAAAGTAAGTAACAACTGAGTTTTCTCAACTTTATCACTATTCCAGCTTCACAGCTGCTTAAGAGCTCCCCAGAGTTACGGCTGGTCAGCTGGTTTATTAAAGTTAGGGGCAGAGATGATTTCTACTTGCTGTGCTTCTGAATGTGCCCTTCACCAAGGGAGCTGAGCCGTCGGGGGAGTGCAGCATGGGATGCACTTTGTATTAGCTGAATGGCTTTTGTCGTATTCAGTGTTCTTCACTGATCTCCATCATCTGCCCTGGAGCTCGTGAATTACAGCCCTGCATCATCCAAGTTTATCATCCCTCTCCTGAGGAGCAACTGAGATATGTAAGATCCCATCTCCTTCCATTGTAAACAGAGGAAGACTTGAGGCTGGAAAGGCTGTAACATCAGCGTGCAGATAATATCCTGCTTTTTGCTAAGCTGCTTCCCTTTCCACTGTACCTGAGTTGCCAGCTGGTTGCTGTCCTTCCTGTTGCTCCGGATCAGTGTGGGAGCAATGGACAGGAGCGAGGCAGATGTTGTTGACAGAGGGGAAGAACATTACACGCTGAGCTACAGTGCCTTGAAATGGTGAAAGGTTTTAAAAAGACAGCAGTTGCATTTTTAACTTTCTTGGTTCTGGCATGGGGAAGGGAAACGGAATCCACTAAAATATGGAGGGAGAAGACAGGAAAGGGGACACAAGGCTGCTAAGTACTATCTTCTTTCTCTGCCTTTTCTCAGCGTGTTGAATATATCCGCATTGATGGCTCCACCTCTTCAGCTGAGCGGCAGTCTCTGTGCCAGAAGTTCCAGTTGTCAGAGAAGCAGGCGGTGGCCGTTCTGTCCCTCACTGCCGCAAACATGGGCCTGACGTTGTCTGCTGCGGACCTGGTGGTGTTTGCAGAGCTCTTCTGGAATCCAGGGGTACGTATCCTGGAAGTGTCAGGGGCTGGATGCTGCCTGGAGAGCAGAAATGCTGGCTCTTGGGAGGAGATGTGATGGGCAAAGAGAGCATAGATTTTTCCTAGCTTGTTTATCTGTTTCCCTTAATCTCAGCCACATACGTTCTCTAGCATTTTTGTTATTTCTTCGACATCGCAGTTCTCAATTAATTCTCTTTGTCACCTTTTTTATGTAAAGGTTTTGATCCAAGCAGAAGATCGGGCACATCGAATTGGACAGACCAGCTCCGTTAACGTCCACTACCTGGTGGCTAAAGGCACAGCGGATGACTTCTTATGGTAGGAAGTGGAGGGGAACATTTTGGTTCTCCTCCTGGCTGTTCTCAGTCTGTCCCACGTGATGTAAGTTGCTTAATGGTAGTGCTGATCTCCACAGCCTGCAAGGGGAGGAGCAGCAATTGCCAACCGATTGTAAGTGGGTGACACGGCCTGGCCACAGCGGATATAATTAAGTGGGTGATAAGCAAGGAGGAATAAAAGTAGTCACTGAGCAATCTGTCCGTTTGAGTGCTTGGACAGGGAGCTATGGAGGAGAACTTCACTGTTGCTTTCCTCTTGGCTCTTCAGCGAGCCCTTTGATGGATTAAAGAAGTGCTGTTGACCCAACTCTGGGGAAATGGGGTCTGCGCCTTGCGTGCTGCAGTCAGTGTGCAGCAGTCCTTGTGGCTGGGAATCTGACATCCTGGGGGAATGGAGGAGCTGGGGAATCCTTAATGCTGCGAGGGAGCTGACCTGCAAATGATGAAAAGTAATCATCTACCAGCTGGTTCATTTAAAGTCCAAAATTACTTCTTTATTACCTCATTTAAAGGAGCGAATGGAGTAAGTGAACTTGTGCAGTTCCCAGAATATCATGATGGCAAATAATTATAACCCTACAATGAAGGGATCTGGAAACTAATGTGTCGCCCACGTTTCACGGAAATTTAATGACAGTAATTCTGCCTTTATTTGTGAAATGCTGTCCATGCAGTCGTTAATGCTTAACTGGATGGAAGCATGGCTCTTCAAATAAGGACGGGAGCATCTGTTTTAAAAGCAAGAAAAAGAAGAAAAAGACAAGGCTATTTGGTAAATGTGGTGTTGTGCTGTGGCCTTTGCCCCTTTCAAAGCCTCCAGTGTGGAGGTGCAGTTGGGACCTCACTAGACCTCATGGGCCAGTGAGGGATTATTCCTCCTGCAGTACGTTGGGAGGTACCCCAGAAATGCTGATGCATCTGTTGCTGAGGATTATCACTGCTTGCCTTGGAGGACAGGCTATTTTGGCTCCCTTGACCTGCATCTCCTTGTTCTGACTTCATACCATTAGTCTTGCCACTTTCTCTCTTGGATATGCGACCCTTCCAAATATTTGTAGCCTGAAATCACATCCTCTTCTTGTTTCTCATTTAAATTGGATTGATGCTTCCTTAGATTTGATATCCCAAAACAGCATACAGTCATCATAAACAATAATAGGGCAGGTTAAGGAGCTAATGAGCTTTGGAAGAAAAGTCATCTTTATACCGCTATAGTTTTTTCATCTACACGTAGTAAATGACAGTGTCTTTCCCAATGGATCATTGAATCTGGCATGTTATTTTCTTCCTTTCAATAACATCTGTTTCTCTCTCCTAGGCCAATGATTCAAGAGAAAATAAAAGTGCTGGGGGAAGCTGGTCTTTCGGAAACCAACTTTTCCAGTACAGCTGAATCCACCGATTACTGTCCTAAGGTAACTGACCTGAGGGAATGGCAGAGGTCCCTGGGAGAGGCTGAATGCATTTGGGATTTTGTATTTCTAGATTTGCATGTGATGGGCAGTCTGACCTCACACCTGTTCTGCCTTTAATGGCAGAGGGTCATGGGTCAAGGGCCATGGGACTACCCTTTGAGGGTTGCTTACTTTCACTGTGTGTGACAATGCATATACAGACTCTGCCTGTTCTGATTTCTCAGCCAGATCCAAAGCAGAAGACCATCTATGAACTCTTCCAGAGGACCTTTTCTGATTGCAGAGATGACGATGATGAACTTTTGCTTTTGGAAGCAGCTGATGCTTGCTGTGAGTTTGACTCTGGCAGTGCCTTTCAAGACACAAAAGAAGAGAGGTGTTCAGTGAGTTCCCCCAAAAAGCGGCGTATTGAGGAGGCTTTTGAAAGTGTAACATAAAAAAAAAAAAGGTGGCTAGCAGTTTTTAATATTAAAAAAAAAAAAAAAAAAAAAAAAAACACAACAAAAGGAATCAAGTATTATTTTTGAATTTTCAGAAATAAAAGACTCTTTTCTGTATCTCTAGCGTGTTTCATCTCAAAGGATGAGGAGACAATCTGACAGCATGATGAATGAGTAGTGCACAGCTGGCAGCCTGCAGGTCTTGCAGTCCTGCCTCTGCTGATGACTGAGTGGCCATGGGCAAGTAGCATGCTGCTTTGTTTTAGTAAGTCATCTTCTGTAGCTGTTTCATTTAGAAAGCAGGTAACTGTTGTCTGTCCACATTGCAGAGCTGTTCTTGAGGACTCATGTCTGAGCCTTCCATCTCAGAGAAGCTCAGACTGGATCTTTAGGAGTCACTTCACAGGCCCTCACGAACTGTCTCTGCTATTCACTTGAGTAGCGAGGAGAAAAACTGGGATCTAGAGAGATCTTAACATTTTTGGAGGTGGGGGGAGAAAAAGGAGAGACCCAGGTTTTGTGTCTCTGCAGGGCAGTCGGTAGCTTGAAACCAAGCAGTGCAACTGCCTGCTAGCAAGTGTGTCTTGCCTGATAGGCACAAGTCTGCGTGAGCACTCTGATCTCTGGCCTCATTCTCTACATTTTAGGACCAGCTCCATGGCACATGCTCACTTCAGTGGAGGGTGAAGCCTGCACCCGCTGTCAGGGATTAAGACTGGTTGCTCAGGGGAACGCGTGTGTGTGTGTTTTCTTTAAGACTCGAGACTCATTTCCACAGATGAGTGAGCAGAGGAGGATGTGCAGACTTCTGTTTTTGTAGGAAGCTGATTCCGGGTTGAATTGTTTAAATAAAAAGTTGTTTTTAACTCATGTTTCCCAAGTTTCCGGTGCTTTTTCTGTCTTAGAATTTCGTCACCCATTTGGTTCTTAACTTTGAAAAGTACATGATGTAGTGGGAATTAGTGTGGTGATGTTTTTTGTTGTTTTTTTTTTTTTTTTTAATTTATAGTGGCCAAAAGGTTTGGTTTGTCTGGCGATGCTTTGTTTTGTGCTTCCTAAAACATGAAGGGAAGCTCACACGATACTTCGTTTAGAGGTGAATCGACAGCTAATGCCTGAGATCTTCAGGGTGGTTAGGACCTGTTATTCACTCCTCTTACAGCTCTGTGCAGGCTACACTGAGACTGCCAAAAGCAGCACTGTTGCTGGGCGCGGTGATACTTCTGGTTTGTGATGGCTCAACCAAAATTCTGGAGTCCGTTTTTAATGCGGGCTTGATACAAAGGCAAATTTCTGTTTATCATGACTTGTCTTTTCAGGCAGTGCTGCGTGGTTGTCTTTTTGTGTGTGAATATTGTTGCCAGTGCAGCGTAACGTAATCAAGAATTCCTGTCTTTCCCAATTCTGATCTTAATACTGGAAGATACTTGGAAACGTGATAGCGTTGTACAAACGTGACCAGGGAGTACAGGAGAAGATAAAATGTCAGAGGGACCAGTTAGATGTGTTTTACAGCCTTAATCTGTGGATAAGGGTGAGGAAACAGCAAACTAAAGGCTTATGTTCGGCTCCTGGAGACCAGCAGCTAACGTTTTGTGCAGGCAGCATGCTTGACTGTGTACAGATAGATAGCAGACAGTGGCCAAAAGCCCTCTCTTCCATGGTTGAGGACAAAAAAAAAAAGTTGTGCTACAAGATCAAGCTGATAGTAAGCGTGATATATTTTTTTCCTGCTTCAAAGGGTTCGATTACCCCGTTTTCAGCAAGTGTCGTCATGGAAATGCCCTACAGGCTGTGTTTGCAATTGTGCTGGCTTTTCATTCATGACTGCAAAAGGTGCTTTGATGTGCGTACAAGCGCAGAGGCATCGGACCAGAGATCGTGTGACTGGCCAGCTGTGGGAAGTGTTTTGTCTCTGGATTTTAAGAGTGAGAGCTAAACATCATTTCTCCTGTGCCAACAGTTGGCCAGGAGACAAATACACACTTCTAAACACTTTTAAATGGCTTCCTTCTTGAATGTGGAGTATTTAATCTGTTTCTAGGACACATGATCTTTCTACTTGCTGAGAAGGTTGTTCTGAGAAAGGGGTGAGAAATGTTGCCATCTGCCTGCTGAAAAACAAATGGAAGGCATTATTTGTATACCCATAATGTCATCTCCTACAGGAGTAATTCTCTTCCTCCTCGTAAAGCTATAGCTACTTCAAAACAGTATTTTTTCTGAAATCTGCTGAGAGTACCCTTGGAGAATTCTGCTTCTCATAAACTCAATTTATCTTGCCCATATATTGATAAGTCCCAGCCCTGCTAGAAGAATGCTAGGTGCACTCTTTCTTTGTTAGGACCCATAAAAATCTCAGCTGGATTGCTGTAGAGTTACAAAGGCTCTTCAAGTACACTTGAGATTCACTTTAACCGTACTAGATGAAAAAAGGGAGAAGAATCTTGAAGCAAAGTGCTTTTAGTCATTACATCAAGGCATTGGAAAAAAATTGTGCGTGCCTTAGCCCAATTACACCATTAGTCTGTCATTAATAGGAGGAGGAGGAGGTTGGGATGCTGCCAGGAGGCTTCGACAGGACCTCCAAGGCTTGCTGATGAGAATCTGTACAAGGTAGCGTGCAGGTTGGCAGCGAGACCTCCAGGCAGGCTCAGGAGTGTGCAGTACTTTGGGGACTCTTACATTTGCCCGTCAAAGACACTGGAGCCTTGATTTTTAAATCCCAGTACTGTAAATGGAATGACACGTGGTGAGGCCTGTGAAACCGGGGGCTTCCTATGGGCCTACAGCCTTCACTGTTTCAGTAGGGTGTCTTCTGTGGTTCTTACCACTTGTTTTGGTTTTTGTATGTTCTTGGGAGCTTTTTATGGGAAGACTGTTTTCTACCCGACCTAATGTAGCAGAATGTCTTTGTGCTGTCAGCGCAAATGGAAGTGACAAACGTGCTGACCGCTCTTTTAAACAAGGAAGAGGCACTACCAGAGCAACCCCAATTATCAGATAACTCTGTGTGTGTTTGGATACACCGAAAGCCCTTCCAGATTCGGACTCGGAACTGCAGCCTGCCTGCTACTGTAGTGGAGCCGAGCTTGGAGCATTTTACTGAGGTGACATTTTCAGGAAGGACACCCAACTAGAAACAACAGGTATTTGAGCAATAAAAAGGAGCAGTTTGAACGACGGCAGCAGCAGTATGTGAAGCTGTACAGCCTGGGACATGCCGAAGAGGGTGAGGCGGTAGGCTGAGAAAAGGGAAAGCTCTGGGAGCTCTGCTGGCCTGTCTGCGCCTATCCATGTCCCTGTCACTTGGAAATACGCATTTATTTTGGCAATGCTGGAAGAGGCTGTAGTGTGAGAGGGTTGCATTTTGCTGTTGGCAGAGCTGTCTGTAATAACTGTAGGTGAAGGATATGACCGTGGACTGTATTGCCACAGCCACCCTGAACTCTGTCAGTACAGACTGGAGAGCAGCGGTAGATCCTCAGTCCTGGATGTGCTGTCTTTTTATTTTTATTTTCTAACCAAATAGTCACAAAGCAGCGAAAGGAACCTTTTATTATATATATTTCTTAATACGTTGGTATTGAAGATGTATCCCATGAGTCATCATTAGGTTCTGAAAAGGGCAAATATATTCCTAGGCTGTGTTAAATGAGACTTTGACTCAGCAGAGATCTAAATCCCATAAATTCAGCCCTACGGAAAAATGCACCTGCAAAAAGTGCCTGGCAATGGTTTCGGCAGGTGGGCTCCCAGCCGCCTGGGCTTCCTCCTCGGGGCTGCGATGAATTTGCAGCCGGCTTTGAGCATTAAAAAGCGCTTGGGCTAACGAGATTATATTTCCTAATGGGGGTTAATGGGTGGTTAATCCTGTTAGCAGCACTGCAGAGCAGCAGCGGGCAGAGAAATCCCTCCCTGCGCTGCTCTGCTCTTTTGATATTGGTGTTTCGGGGAGCTGGGGGGGGGCACTGCTGGGATTTTGGGAACCCCCTCCACCTTTTTGAGGGGGGTTTTGGGGCCATTTATTTGGGTATGGGGTGGCACGGGAGGGAATCACAGGTGTATGGACGTTGCGAGCTGGGCGTTTTGAAACCTCTGCTTTTAGGGCTGCTGTTAGAAATTTAGGGCTGGTTAGAATTTGTTCTTATTTATTCATTTTTATTTTTTTTTTTTTCCTTTTACACCTGCAGCGGGGCTGCTGAGCCTTTATCCCGTTTCTGTTTAACAGCCACCAGAAATGAGGTGGGGACGGCGAGGGCTGCTTCTCTGCTGCCTCCCTGCCCTCTTGTGGGGTGAAGGTGTCCCCCACAGCCCTCCCACCGCCCTATTTTAACCCAAATTTTGGCTTCTTGGGGGCTTTTCGGGGGCCCCCTCAGCGGGGCCCGTGCCTCCCCTCAGTCCCGTCAGGCGGGGCTACCATAGAGTTCAGTCCTCCAAGCGGCGCAGACAAGCCCGGCCTCTCTGCCCTGCCTGACTTCCGGCGGCGCCGCTTCACCTCCCCGCGCATGCGCCCTGCGCCTTCCTCTCTCCGCGGCGGCTCCGGGCGGCAAGATGGTGAGCGGGGAGGGGGCCGCCGCCATCCGCTGCCATCCGCCGCCATCAGCCGCAATGGGGCCGCGGGGAGCGGCCAGGGGATGGCGGGGGGATCGATGAGGGCGGGGGGAACGATCATGGCGGGGGGGCGGCCTCCGGCGGGGCGGCGCTGGGGGAGCAGCGAGCGGAGGCCTTGGGGGGGGGGGGAGGGGAGGCCGGGCCTGGGGATGGCGGTGCAGGGATCCTGTATAAGCTTGGGGGGGGGGCGGCAGCACGAGGGGCTGGGATTTAATTAAACAACGCTGTGTCCGCGGTGCTAGGGGATGGTTTGGTGGTTGGGACTCGGGGTGGTCCCTGTTTGTTGGAGGAGGCGCTGGGGAAGGCGGTGAGCCGGGTGAAGCCGCGCCTGATGGCGGTGTGGTGCTGTTCGCCTCCCTGCAGGCCAAGCGCACCAAGAAGGTGGGGATCGTGGGTAAGTACGGGACCCGCTACGGCGCGTCCCTGAGGAAGATGGTGAAGAAGATCGAGATCAGCCAGCACGCCAAGTATACCTGCTCCTTC
The DNA here is from genome assembly GCF_964211825.1 of Aythya ferina. Lineage (NCBI taxonomy): Eukaryota > Metazoa > Chordata > Aves > Anseriformes > Anatidae > Aythya > Aythya ferina. The sequence goes on along the minus strand of NC_140303.1, from coordinate 35,406,160 downwards.
TGCGGCAAGGTGAGGCGCCCGGCTTCCTACGGCTGTACTCAAAAATCGGCCTGTTAGCGGTGGTGGGAATGGATTGCGTCTGGATTTTTTTCTGCTTGACTGGCTTAAGGAAAATAAATAGTTTTTTTGTGAACGTTAGGTCACCTTATAAAATAAAAGGACTTAATAGACATTTCAGGTGAATGCACAGTTGGTAGTTAAGTGGAAACAAATCTTTATTTCATCGCCAGACTGTGTATTGTAGGGATCTGATGAAAAGACCTGGCAGAATTTACACAATGTATCTGTAATCCTGAAAATTAAGGCATGATTTGGGCTTTTTTTCCTTTTTCTTCCTCCTTCACTAACTTTACAGCATACCTGAGGAGGAAGGGACCTCACTCTTCCCGCTTACAACTCTAACTGCACTTGGTTGCTTACATCTGTATGCATTTTATAGCTCTGGATGGGGAATGATTACTGATAAGGAGGAGTCTTATTTGTTTGTGTGTGAGCACAGTTCACTTGAATTTGGCTTTGACAGCTTGAGAGGCCCAGCAGCTTGTTCTTTGCCCAGACTATTGATACCTGTAAAGTAGGTATCTGTAGGTGACTAGAAAACTGTAAGAATTTGTCTGTTTTTTTTATACTTAATGGCTTTCACATGTGAAGTGAGAACATTGGTATCTCCATCTGAATAGCTTAGACCAAGGTAGGTCTGAGCAAACCCGTTGTTATCTCCGCAAGACGATGGAGACTTCCCCAGGTGAAGAGAGTGAAGTGCCCACTCCTTAGGTGCAAAGAGCATTTGGTTCAGAGCAATCCTGGGATGTTCATAAAGGGCAAATAACAGCAGTGCAATGTTGGTCATAATGCCAGGGGAGAATATCAGTTGTTATTACCAGTATAACTCCTTAATATTTTTTTCTCCTTTAAAAAATAGATTTTTGATGGTGCGTTTAGAAATAACCCCCTTCTATTCCATATACGAATAAAAAAAAAATATTTCAGATGAACTCTCTGTTTTGAGAAATTGGAATGAAAACCTCTGATTCTTGTGTGTTTTAGGCAGCGCCATGATGTGATGCTGAACTACTCACCTGAAGTTGGGTTTTAGGATAACAGTACGAGTTGTTGTGGGTTTTTCAGCTGTTGGAGAGTGTGTCTTTTTCTCTTCTATTACAGACCAAAATGAAGAGGAAGGCTGTTGGGATCTGGCACTGTGGATCCTGCATGAAGACAGTTGCTGGTGGTGCCTGGACTTACAAGTAAGGCAATAAAGAAGTTTCTATCAGCATTCATTTTCATGTGACTGAGACAACTGAGGGATTTTAAAATTTTTTAATTATAATCTGCTAATCATTAAGTAGATATGTACTGAATTAGTGATGTGTTTTTTTCTCAATTTGGTTAATAAAATTTGATCAGACGGAAGCACTTGCTGTTCTTTCCAGTATCTGTTGTGCAGCTTTTGCCAATACTGCATTTCAGCCATGAAGTTCCTGCTAGTTTTGGTATATCCTCCCAAAAATCTCATAATCTCTCTGGACTTTACCAAAGCAGTTGTTTTTGTTTTTTTTAAAGAAAAAAACAAGCAATTTTTGCATCTTTTCCCAAACTTGAAATAAACAAATCCAAACATCTGCAAATGTGGAAGCAAACATTTGTTTCTAAGCAGTCTCTCTTGTGGCTCTGCTGTAGTAGCATCTCTTACTGGAGATGCAAACGATAGTTCTTGCTTATAGGAAGTATTCCGAGTGGGCCAGGTGTCTGGTGATGCTGGAAGGAAAGGAGCAGAGGTAAAGGCTGATCCATTCAGCTGTTCTCTGGGTGGAACAGGCTGCATGGCTGAGACCTGACAGCTCTCCTTCCAATCTATTTAAAAAAAAGATATTTTCACAGCTTGTGATACATGATTGTCTTTAATCTGGGGTGTATTTTTCCTCCCTTGGTTTTCTTGGCTGTAGAAATAGCGTAGTTGTGGAAAGACTCTTACCTCCTTATTTTGAAGTTTAAGCAGCACTTTTTGTGGTTACTGCAGTAGCCTTCCCAGTTGAGAGAAACAGGTGCAATAGTTGAAATCCAAAGAAAACTTTCTTTTTTTCCCTAAAACAATTGAATCATTACAGTTTTTATTGTGATGGTGCCCTTGCATGCCTTTCTTTACCCTCCTTGCCCCCTCCCGTTCTGGTAGAGGACGCGGTTACCCCACACGACAGTCGCTAGGGCTCAGCCCACGCGTTTGCGCACGTAGTTGTTGGATGCCGGGGTAATTTGGATTGAGAGGAAGCTGTGAAGTTGTGTGCGTGTCTGTAGGCACGGGCCTACGCTTCGTTGTCAGGAAAATCGACGTGGAGGTAGCCTCCTGTTGACAATGCAGTCGGGCGAGAAGTATTTGATGAGTGCTTTGTCCAAAAAATAACTGGTGCGGGTTGTTGTGCTGCGCTGTGCAAATGACTCTGCTGCTTCTTTCAGCACCACCTCTGCAGTGACAGTCAAATCTGCGATCAGAAGGCTGAAGGAACTGAAGGACCAGTAGATGCTGCACCCTGCTCTCCTTCTGAAACATGCTTGTTTCCTCCACTGTCAAGATCTGTCCCTTTAACAATAAAAGGTGATACGGAGTGGAATCATGTTCATCTTTCTATGGAAAGTGCTGTCTTGCTGCATTATTATTTATTGGTATAACTACGGAGGCATTTGTATTTCTATCCAGTAGTTGAAAAGTTCTTATTACTGGTTAAGTCATTAAAAAACAATTTTCTATTCCATTTAATTTCCTACTCTGGTTCCGTTGCTTTAATGCACTGAGGTGAACGTGAGGAGAACTTGGGCACATCCTGAGGTGCCCTTTTGATGTCTGTGCCTTGAGGAATAGCACAGAGCAAATGGAGGAGTGGAGGAGCGAGCAGATGGAAGGGGAGAGGAGAGAAAGTGGAACATCAGCCTGCCTGCTCCTGTTCGTCTTTGAGGAGGGCTTGGGAGAGCCGTGCATGTGCTGCAAGGAGAGAAAAGAGCATCGTGGCTTGAGGGCAGAGACTGAAATGAATAAAGAGCAGCTGTCATCCTCTGCTGCTGGCTGGTGCTGCTCATTTTCAGTGCCAGCTGCAGATGGTGGCTTACCTCAGCCCGTAGTGTTTTCTGCTGTGTGCAGATCTCAATATCAGCGCGCACAAATGCTGCGATTGGGTTGCTCTCCCTACTTGTAGTAGGGCTCTCATCTCTGTGTGTTCAAGTTCCTGAGTCCATTTTCATGCTTTTCATGTTGAGCCAACTCCTGGGACCGTCAATCTTGGAGGAAAAGCTGCTGTTAAGGCTAATAATTGCCTCCAAATCACCTCCTTAGACTCTCAAGCTTGGGATACTGGAACATTTTTTTTTACAGTAGATTTGTTAGGTGAGTTTTGATTTAGTTCAGGATTATGAGCTGGGCTTTTTGGTCACTGCAGCACTTCTCTTGTCCTTCACAATACACATCAGAAAACACAGGTCTTAGTAGTAGCCTTGATAACAGCTAAAGGAAAAATAGTAAAGTAATATTTAAGTCCTCTTGCTCCAACTTAAAAACAATAAAGACAATAATGTCATTAATGAGCCTGCTGTCTTTGGAAGTTGTATTCAGGAGAGGACTTAAATAGGAGCACTTTCTTAAGCTGCAAAAAGTCTTCATGCAACTCAAATGTTTGAATTTGGCATCCCTGAACCCCTTTCCTTTTATTTTAAAGTTCAGTGCTATAAGCTTTCCTTACTAAAGGAAAGTTTTTTTTTTTTTTTTTTTTTTTTTTTTGCTTAACTTGCATCAAAATAAAGACAATTTCCCTTATTAAGGTGTTTTCATTTAAAGTGGGAATCCTTTTCTCAGAAACTTGTGATGAGGCCGTGGCTGTGCACTGGTGCCTCGGTTTCCATCTTCATCCCGTGGAAGCCTTCACTGATAAAACACGGGGTGTTGAGCTGTTTCCACAGGGAGGCACTGTGGGCAGCGGGTTTGGCAATCAGGGAAGGAGCAAAAAAGCGTTCTCCTCTCTGAGAGGGTGTGGAAGAGGTCTGAGATTCCTGCACAAGATGCTTTTACTGCACCAAAACTCCCTTGAAGCCTGTGGTGATGGATGTAGGAAGTTGTGGTACCAGCTCGTGAGGTGCCACTGGAAGCACAGGTGGGGGTTTTGCCTTTTGTTCCCCACTCAGGGTGCTTGGGATGTTTCCTTCCATTTTCTCCTTTCTAGTGGTTGTGATATAACAGCCCTCTGTCTTCATTAATGCACAGGCCATAATTAAAGCACGTGGCTTTGATTAAAGCCTCCCCACCTGGCATGAAATAGCCACTCGGTAGCAGGTGCAGAGGATACATCCGCACTACCTCGATACCCCAAAACGATTTGATTCCCTTGGGGATTAGCGTGGGCGGAGGGTGGAAAAAGGGCAGGGTGGAAACGGGAAGAGAAAATGAGGCTGGGATTTGGGTTTGAGCTGCTCCTGCCTTGCCAGGAGCGAGAAACCCAGAGCCAGGAGCCGAGAGCACGAAGCCGAGAGCTGCTGCGGCCGGGGCGATGCTGCGAGCGGCCAGCGGGCGCCACTGCCGCGCTGCGGCTGGGGGCTGAGCCTGGCTCCGTCCTTCCCTGGCCACCTCGGGGGTCCCCTGCTCACCTGTCCCCCTCCCCAGCTGCTTTCTCACGCCCTCCTGGCACGGAGCCGGGTGAGGATTTGGGGGCTCGGCGCCAAGAGGAGGAATAAACGGGAGCGGGGAGGCTGGGAAGCGGTGGTCAGCAGGCAGGAATTGGTGGAGCTGCTCTGTCGAGAGCATCTCTACGTCCTAGGGAGGTGCTGTGGCGTTGTGCCACGCTTTACGGAGCACGTCCTGGTGTGATTTCTCACGTCCACGAACTGCAAAGGTCACGGCCTCGCTGCGTGCTTGGCTGCCTTCATCCCTGGGTGAGATCAAGAGGTGTCCGTGGCTTTCCTGAGCTCCCCCAAGCCTCTTTCTCCGTGCTGCACCCCAGGGAAACTCCCAGCAGCTGCTCCAGAATCAGTGCAGGTGAGTGGCCTTCCTGGGGCTGACATGCCCTGTCCTGGAAGACATATCCAGGTCTCTCCCCAGCAAGAAAGGAGCTTAGCAATGAAGTTTATTGACACTTTTACAGCTCAGCACGTTGGCCAAGAGGAGAATCAACCAGGGCTGGGGGCACTGTGGCGGGCTGCAAGCTGCCATTTGCTTTTACGCCGTGTCCCAGCTTCCAGCTGCTGCTCCTCTCACCTGGAGCTTCACCAGCTGCTCCTTTTGGGGACACAAAGCATCACAGAGCTGGCGGCACAGCTCTCATCAAACTGCTCAGGCAGCACGGCTCACGGCTTTAGGAGAAATCATTCCTCAGAGGATGCTGCGAAATAACACGCAGTGGCACGAGACCGTGTGTTCGCAGTGGCTCAGGGGGGTGGCAGAGGATCACAAGCTTAGGACCAGCCCCAGTGCCCTGCAAGTGGGCAGTTGCCATCGCTAACGTGCCCTTGCTCTGTGTATTCGCCCCTTAGCGGATGTCTTTTGAGGCACGGAGCGTGGCGGGGTTGTGGATATGCCTCAGGTGCCCTTATTAGATGCCTGGATGCATTTTGAAAATGGCTGCTTAGAAAATGTCTAATTGCTATTCCACATATTCAAAGTGTTGTTTTTTTTTTTTTTTTTCTCTTGACAAGGCTTTGGCATGCCTTGGATTGCTAAATATACTTTCCTCTTGCAAATTCTTGGCAGGGATCTGTGTAAGGAATCACGCCAGGCAGTCTCTTCAAATGTTAACAAGCTCATCGGTGTGGCTTTCCCAGCGCAGGGTTTGTGCTCCCCCTTCCCATCCCCCCCAAAAAAACAGCCCTTCTCCTTTCTGTACAGCGTTGCTCCAAGCATACGAACAGTGGCAGCTCTGCAGGAAAGGGTTTCTCTAACCAGAGCTGAGAAAAACTCTCGTTGGGTGCTCAGCAGCTTGGTGTCACTGCCCTGCTCGGCCTCCTGGGGCTCCTATGAGTTGTGTGGATTTTGGGGTGCATCTGAAAAACCCGATCCATTTCCTCTCCTCTCTTGCCCTGTCATGCTTTCCCCTCTGCTTTTAGCAAGCTGGACCGTATCCCTGCGTGGCAATCATAAATGTGATGTCTTGCTTTCAGTAGCCTATTAGCAAGTGAATGAGCTTGCCTGCCCCCTCTTTGTTCCCCCCCAGTGTGCCTACTGGTGCTGGAGCTGGTGCCTGCAGCTGGGCTGGGATGCCCGGAGCTGCAGCACGGAGCTTCAGGCCTGGCCTCAGCATCTCCCTCTTCCCCAAGCAAAGGGCAGTGCCGCTATGGCACCTCGAACTACAAAAGCAAAGAAAAGGGGGAGAAGCCAGCACAGCATTACCCAAACTCCAATATCTGCCTAAAAGAAACCTCCTTGGGCTCTGGCATCCCTCAATGTCAGGCCACAAACTTCCCTTGAGCTCTACCTGGGCCAGTCTTGCAGCATTTTTTGGAGAACCAAAGGGCTGGCTTCCTCTTGAGCTTCACCCACCTCTTTTTCTTCTCTTGTCCTGTATCGCTCACCTCCTGCTATGCATTCCTGTGCCTCTCCTGACCTAGAGCACGAGCAGCATCACCGGGAAAGCTCCTGAGCTTCCTTGTGCTGCACCTTCAGGGCTCTGCTGGCAGCACGCCCCAACCCGAGGGATGCACCTGATTTCTCAGCAGGAAAGGCAAACCAGAGCCGGCCTCTCCTCCCCAGCTCTGCTGTGGTGCGCACTGTCACGGCTGCCCCTTGCCCCTGTGGTGGCGGAGGGAGAGCTGGCCTGGGTTTCTTATTTTTGTGCAATGAGGGGCACGTTCTTGCCAGGTTGCACCAGCAGAGGCTTTGGGCTGCGCTTTTGAAATGTGAGTGATGTAAAAGATTTCCCTGGAATTTGCTCGGCTTCAGATGTCCTCTCCTGGCCTTCAGGCATCTGATGGATATGCTTCGGGACTGCGTGTTTCTGCTCAGGCTGGAGATGTTGGGCACCCTTCTGTTCAGAGTCCTGCCTGCTCTTCATGGCGAGAGCATGAAGAAGGGGCTGTGGAGGAGCTGCTGCAGAGGAGACCGAGCTGCGGGGCCACGGAGCCTGCGTTCGTCCCATCACAGCCAGGTGAGCAGAGGGTGGACAGCCAGGAGCAGACCTTGGCCCAGAAGACACCTTATAGGAGACGACTGGAAGGGTGGTCCAGGCCAGGTGATGACTTCCCCCTTTTACACTCGGTTACTTCTTTTCTATCTTCTCTCTGCTTGGGGCTTTCTGGTTTGGGGCCATTCCTGCAACGTGGGGCTGTTTACCTGGCGTGAAGGGGACCGTCTCTCATGGATCCTCTGGCTCTCATGTTAACGATGACCTCTCTTTTGTATTTTGTCCACCAAAATGGAATATTTTCAGCCTTGACTCACTGGGCTTTTCCGAAGGGACCTCTGTCCACACCAGGGAATACTTATTTATAACTCGTGAATTTGGAGTCAGGAATTTGCTCTGTGACCTCTCTCCATTTCTTTGATTAAGTCTAATATTGTAAGAGGAACATTGTATTCTGCAGGCCTGGCCACCCTGAGACAAATGTCCTTCAAGTCACTGCTTTGTTCTCCCCTTCAGGCATTTTTGAACCAGTTCCAGTTCTTTGAAAGTGTGAAGAGAAGACCTGACTCTTCCAAATAAATATTATTTCCCAGGAGACGCTAAGTGGTGAACCAAGAGGGCCGTTGGCTTCTTCACTCAACAAAGTTCTTCTGAGCCACCACCTACTACTGGGCCTCACCTTTGAAGGGAGAAGATTTGATGCAGAGCAGGATTCCCTGATATCCCGTTATTTACAAGAGGCAACGTGCACAAACACAAGAAGTTCTGTCTAAGCACCAGGAAGCACTTTGCTGGGCAGACGGCGAAGCACTGGCACAGGTTGCTCATAGAGGCTGTGGAGTCTCCTCCTTGGAGATCTTCAAAATCTGGACACAGTCCTGGGAAATCTGCTCGAGGTGCCCCTGCTTGAGCAGGGTTTGGATGAGGTGGCCTCCTGAGGTCCCTCCCAGCCTCAGCCATTCTCTGATTCTGTGATCCCAGCTGTGGGGCCACACTGATTGCCTAAAGATAGGAACCTGGTCTCTGACAACGATGTCTGTTTCCATTCAAGCTGTTGGATTTGAAACTGTTTTTACTGTAATGGATTGCACTTGAGATAAAAAGGAACATTTAAAACCTTAATTGCAGAGCGGACCCAAGTCATGAAAGGGAAGAAGAGGAACAAATAAATAACCCAGGCATCAAACAACTGATTTTAACCTTAGCCTCCTGAAACTGTTATTCTTTGTGCATGAAGAAAAAGAAGAAAATAAATACAAATTCCTGTAGCAAGCAGAGATATTTATTCCAGAGTGGACCCACCTCTGACAAAAATGTTACATATGCCATGGTAATCCTTATGAACCTCCAGTGAAGACTATGCTGGTACCTATCAAACTGAAGAAAACAGTCAAAGAAAAGGTGGATGATAAACCATCAGGCAGATATGGAAGCCTAAAGAAAGTGCTTTGTGATCTGATTGTCCTGGAAGCAGCGCCTGGCAGCTTAAGATGATGGTGCTTGTTTGATGATGATTTGTTTGGCCAACGTGCTGTCCTCCCTTTTTTTGCTACTCCCCCTTTCTTCTGTGTTCCCACCTTACGCACGTTCTCCTGGGGGATGCGAGGTCCCTGAGGCACAGAACATCTCACTTTGCTCATTTTTGGAGGACTGAGCACAGAGGAACCTGCCTGCTGTCCATCTTTTACCTCTGTTGCTCACCTGGAGGATGGAGATCACCCAAGCTTTTGAGGATGCGCGTTGTGAGCGTTCCCTGCCGTCACCGCAGGAAGAAGACACGTTTCTCAAAGGCAGAGCTTGCTATCGCTTGCAGAAAAAGGGGTTATGTGGAAATGAAAGAGACTCTGGCTTGTGGCCTTGCTCTAAATCAGCTGCATTTTTAACATTCAGAAGCCAACAAAGATGAAAGACTCCTGGTCAACCTCTCCACTCCCTTGGAAAAAAAATACAAAGACTTGATAAATATTTTGCATTAATAAATTCCATTTGTCTTATAAAACAAAGTTTGCCAACTACCAAAGCAGGGAAAATATTTTACATAACTCTGAGTACGACGTCTAAAAGGTTGCTATGAGCCTGGTTTGAACAACTCTTTCCACAACCCAGAATGTGAAGGAATGCTAAGCTTCACTCAGGCTAGGACCAAGCTTGCTGCGTGTGTGTGTGCTTTTCTGCTGTCTGGTTGATTTTATTGCAGTGGAAGTGGCAGGCTGGCTGCCTTCTGGTCAGCAGAGGCTAGCAGGTGAGAGGTAGGCCATGGAAAAAGAGAAGAAGGCCCAAACGCAGCCCCAAAGCTGCTTGTGAACCCCAAATGATGTCCCTCGCTGTGCTGTGGGAACGTTGCTATAAAAGGCATGAAAAGCACAGCTGTCTACTATTATTGTTTTGTTATTAATTTTTAAGAGCGATGGTGATTAACCAGTGGAGCGGATTCCCTGGGGATGTTTCTTGGTCTGGACTACTGAGGCTTTCTGATTCTCGGGGCAGGGACTGAGCACTGGCTGTTCCTGCTGACTCCGCCAGTGTCTATGTGATGGGCTGTATCATCCTGCTGCTCTGGTTTTTCAGCAAGGTGGTGATCATTTTTTGTGTCTAGGGGACCAGCAGCAGCTTTTTCTTGCCACTTGCAAGCCCACGCCCTTGGTCTTGGCTAGCACTTCCAGGCATACAGAAATATGAGTTGTTATTGAATGGGGTGGTAGAAGGATGAGGGACCCAAGCCTGAGGTTGAAGCCCTGGGTTCGCAGGAAGCTGCATGAGGAGTTTTACATGCAGAAAGGAGAGTGAATCACCCCCTTCTTCCCCCAACCACATGTCCTTTGAGCAAGGAAGGGCTCTGAGGGTGCAGAGCACATCATTTGCTGAGTTGACAGTCCCGAAATGATGATGTAGGGCCAAAGAAAGATGTTCTACCTCCTCCTTTCTGACCTAACTGCCGCTGGAGAAGGGATTGCAGCCAAGTATGTAGGAGCAAGTGAAGGTGGGAGAGAAAGATCTGTCAAAGGTTGGTTTCCAGACGTAATATCCTTACCACGGTGATAACCAGGCTTTCTAGATGTGCTCTTGGCTCACTAGGTACTGCGTTTTAGGTACTAGTTTTAAAACTAGTACCTAAAATTAGGTACTGCTTTTAACAGTCAACGTGACAATGGGACAGCGGAGGTCTGCCTCCAAATGACAGTCCTGAAACCACTCAGGATTTGGCGCTCAGGAGCACTCTAAACCAAGTATGGCCTTCTGATTTTGTAGGGTACACATCATCAACATAGCTAACCAACCTCCCTCCACCCTTCTTGTCAGGCCTCCATCACTCTTCTCCTGGGTTATCACCTTGGCTTGGAAGATCGGGGGTTGTTTTTCTTTGCAATTAAGTCCATTTCCTGGCCACCTGTGCCTACCCCCTTGAAGATGAGCTGGCTGCAAGTTTTCTCATGCTTACGCTTGTCCTTGAGCCTCCCTTTGCCTTGGGCCATCTGTCACCAGTGAACCTCGAGGGAAGGATGCAACCAAAGGCTCCCAAGCCTCTGTCAGTGTCAATGCTGGCCAACGCCATGGGTTAAACCTTGCAGAAAATGAGGGCTGCAGCAACTCTGGGTGCACCAGCATTGTCTTGGAACTCATCTCTCTGAAGCATCAAAGACCCTAGACTTACCTCTTGGGATGTGCATGCCAGGAAGATATGTCGTGGCTTGAGCCTCATGGGAAGCAGCCGTTCCCTGTTGGGAAAACATCTGATATAGACGACTAAGGATTTATCCTGAATTGGGGTGAAAATTTATTTACAAATCCCAAACAATGTCCCCAGCAGAGCTATGGGAATGTTGCTATAAAAGGCACGAAAGGCCCAGCTGTCTGCGATTATTGTTTTGTTGTTAATTTTTAACAATGAGGGTAATTACCCATTGGAACAGATTCCCCCTGGGATGTTTGCTGGTCTTGGGTATTTAAACTATGAGATCCTCAGAGCAGAGACGTGTCTAGGGCAAAGTGTACGTTCAACACCGAAAACCGCAGCGCCTTCAGCCATGGCTTGTGCAAATCTACTTTCAATTGCGCGGCAGCAGTCTGGGAGGGCGCGTGTGGCCAGACACGCTGTCTCAGTGGAGGGGTGTCAACTCCCGCTGGGGTGGCAGTAAGTCTTGGGAAAACCTGGAGAGCTGGGTAGCCCCGAGCGCCTGAAGTCTTTCTCAATTTTGTCAGACTGGTATTTTACAGCAGCACGTCTTCGGACTGTTTCTAGTGAGGAACAATTAGCGTTTGTTTTAACAGAGGTTGAGACTCTTAGGAAAGAGTTTCAACAGCTGAAGGATCAGCCCGTGGTCACCGAGGGCTTTTTTCTTCCCCTTTCCCCTCCCCAATAGGCTGTGCAAGTACCTTCTCTTTCAGGAATTGGTGCTGAAGCAAACAGAGACGTGCCACTAAATTATATCTCTAGGCAGAAAAGAAACACCAATCTGGTTCACTGATTTTGTAATGCAGGGGACGGACTCCCCCCACCCCGTGCCCTGCGTGCAGTCACGCACAGACACCCTGGCATCTAATTAATAACTTGCAGTTAAGCAGTGGCTACTTCCTTGCATCATTTCAACACGGTTGCCAAGTGGAAAATTGAAAAGCGAGAGAGAGCCAAAGAAACGACGACAACAACAACAACAACAACAAAGGTTTAAAGTTCTAGGAAATTTCACTATGTGAGGTCAAAATTCCTTGCGTGTTCAAGGGCTGTGCTGTTCGCTGGCAGGAGACTCTGGTTAAAATGGCAAGACCCTTTCTATGCAAAGCCTTGCTCTCCTAAAGCTGCTTCTCTTTGACTGGAGTTTCTCAGCCCTAAAATGCACGTGTATTTGGGGAAGGGGAGGACGTGGAGAGAATGCAGGACTGGGTTCAAAGAGAAGTCCAAGGAGGGCTTTTCTCTTGCTTGAGGCTGTACATGCTCTGCAGAACGGGGCAAGCAGGGAGGGATGGCAGAGCAGAGCTCTTAGAGCAGAGCCAGGAGGAGTGTGGGGTGACACAGCTAAGGGGTTTGCAGAGCAGAGGGTATTCACACATGGGCCTCCAGCCAAGGGTGGCCTGGTCCTAATTTTTCTGGATATCGAGGAAAGCATTGGTCCATGAGCCACTCTTCTTTGCCTGTCAGCAGCTGGAGGCAAGGGGTGTGCTTGGCCTGTTCATGGCACAGATGGGCTTTCCTCTGGGCTGAGGGTTTTTAGCACGGCCCTGTTAGAAAACAATAACAAGAATGTCTCGTGAGTTAGGTTTTCCACTCTTTTATGCTGCTAGCCCTGGGGCGTGCAGCATTGTTGGCACAGCCAGAAGTACCGCAGCTATCAACAGCTGAACCGAGGACTTGGGTTTTTATGTGTCTTTGTGCTTGAGGTTATGGGAGACGTGAGGGGAAGGGGCCCAAGGGAAGGCTGGTGTTCAGAGCGTATGATGAGCTGTTTCTGCTTTGCTTGCCTTTCCTCTGCCTTCTTTTCTCCGTGGAGGAGGCCTGTGGAGGCTCCTGCTTCTAACTTTTCCCAGTAGTCTTCATGAGGTTGGCAATTCCAGGATCTCTGTGGCTGGAAACTTGCAATTGTTTGTGGGATATAAGGCATATAAGGCGTATAAGATCATCAGTCCCAAAAACATGACCTATGAGTGAAGTCTGAAGGATCTGGAGAAGGAAGGGCTATTTATTTTTATTTATTTTATTTTTTTTAAGTATGCAAGAGGTTGCTGTAAGATGAAGAGGTCTCATCAGTTCCCTGTACCCATGGCAGACCTGACACGATGTGATGGTTGAAACTGCAGCAAGGGAGGTACAGGTTAGGTGTTGGTTGGCCTTACTTTGAGTCAGGGTTGGAGCAGACACCTGCAGAGGTCCTTTCCAGCTTCAGTTATTCTACAGTTCTGTGTTAGGAAACAACTTCTCAGCAATGAGGATGGCCATGTAGTGAAGAAGCGAGGTGCTTGAATTGTCACCTCTGGAAGTTTTTAAGCTGGAGGTGAGGCAAGCGCTTGTCAGAAGTGGCTCTGGTAGAGCTGATGCTGTTTGGAGGTATGAAAGCGGACTGTGCTCCTGAGGTCTCTTCTGGTTTTGGCTTTGAAGAACAGTAGGTCCTACTTCCCAGCACCGAGCCCTGAGGGCATCAGGCTATGTATACTCCATTCCTGCTTGGAGGAGCTTGAGATATACAGACACCTGACATCAGATAAGATAGGGAAACCTGTGAGGCTGAATGGTTTCATCAAGAAAAATGTCGTTCCCCATGTTCACCCTCCTGGCTTGTGGGTTTTCCAGACAGGGAAGGAAGAAATTCTGTGGGTGACTCATGGCCTCCATGTAAAAGCCCCAATAATGCTGTGTTGAATCACTGAGCAAACACAGGCAGAGCTGCAAACAATACCCAGAAATATCGGCCTCCTTCCTCTGTTCCCATTTCTGGGGCTTATTACTAAATCTAAACCAGGGGCTCTCAGCTCTTTTTAGGGAGGTGTGTTTAACAGCAGGCACATATCACCGGCCAGATCTCTTCCTCTTTGCCCCGAGTCTTTGTATGTGAAGCGGTGATGGGGGGCCTGTAGCTTCTTGCAGCTTCTTGCTTCTGTGGGATTCCCGTGGGCTGAGTGTGACTGAATGGCTGCAGTCCTGGGGATGAGAAATGCCTCACACCCCGCTGGCATCAAAAAGGGATTACTGCTCCCCTGCCTAATGCGTTTGTTTAGTGCCCATTCCATGAGGCTGCTTCTTGCGCTGTTTTCCTTGCAGGATATGACTCTTTGTGTGTAATTAGCCAAGAGACATTAGCTTAACGACTTGTGCGTGTCGGAATTAGGCCCAGCCCCATCTCAGACTGCTGCCTTCTCCCTCACCTTTCTCCTGTCTGGAGATTTTGCATTCTCTCAGAGCCGCACAAACTGCTCTGTCATCCTCATCCCAAAGGGGCTGGATGCCTGGATGCAGACAGTGCCTCTTGCTGGTCCCCAGCCAAAGAAACCCTGCTATCACACATAATTATCTCCTTGACTCATCACGACTTTTATTGCCGCCATCCCCCCCCTTTATTTTTACAAGTTTGATTTGCTCTTTCAAAGCTATTGTTTCCAGCCCTGTATTCCCAGTGGCTCTGGAGGACTGCAGTGTATCCATGCAGGCATTACTGGGGCGGGCTCTGTGGTCTGTTTTGTGCAAGAGTTCAGCCTGAACGATCGTTTTGGTCTCTTCTGGCTGGTTTCTGAGCTGTGGGGTTAGGCTGAGGGAGAGAAATATCTGGCCAGCGGGCTGCACTGGTCGGGAAACGGTGCTGGAGCAGTCCTTCACTGAAATATAGGCCTCATTTTGAGGCCAAGGTCTTGATCGCCTCAAGTTGTCCACAGCTGCTAGCTGAGGGGTGGCTCAGGTAAGATGACATAGACACTGATCATTTGGTCTCCTGAACAGTGCTGGTGCTAAGAGTTTTCAGGAGAGCAAGAGCAGGTCTCACAGGGGAATGCCCATCCGCTGTTCTTAACCACCACCGAAGGAGAAGCCAGCACATCAGCCGGTGAGCTGTGCTGACAGGTGATTCCTCCTGCTAAGCTGATTTCTAGGCTGAATTTGGCCATTTTCAGCTGCTATACCAGGGACTGCATTGTGTCTCTCTCTGGAAGGCTCAAGATCTCCCTGTTGTTACCACTTCTCTTCTTCACAAGCATACACAGCCTCAGCCAAGTGACCCTGGGGTTGTGTCACTGACAGGCTGAAAGTCTCCCAAACACCCTGAGACTTGAAGTTACATCTCTGAACCTGTCCTCCCTCCATCTTTTGTTCTCACTCATTTTATTTCCTGTACACTCCAGCACCAGTTCCAAAACTCAGTCCCACAAACGTGTCTGCAAAGGGCACTGATAAAAGCCAGGCTCCCCTTTCCCCATTCCAGGCTGGACTGGAGCTTGTGCTGACTCAGCTACTCAGCTTCGCCTCTGAGCACAAATGAATTAAGCTTCTAGATCCATCAGTGTGGAAATGTTTGCAGTGGCCAGACCAGCATGACGACATCTATGGAAAGAAAGGCAAGAAAATCCAGGTGTTTTGTGGGCTCGCCTGTGTAAAAACAGGGTCAGACAGCTCATCTGAACTAGCCATTGTCTGCTTAATGCCACCTCTGGCCCTTCCCTTAAATGTGGGGGCAAGAAGGCTGATGAGTACGTTGGGTGCCAATAAACCACTTTACCTGCGTCAACATTATCTGAGGTTTTGCAAAGTTCTGGCCTCAAGAGAGGTGTCACTGGGCCTTCGGAAGTGGCAATACCCTCTGTAGTTCCTCCTTTTCATGCTTCCCTTCCTAAAGTCAAGGACATTGAAGTCACCATCTGCAGTTCAGTGAGGAGAGACCTGTACTTGCTCCCTTGAAGGGAGCAGAGGAAAGAAGGGCCATGGGGGAAGATTTGCTTCAAGGCTTTCTCTTAGGGTAGTTTGTGTATGCCAAGGAGCCAGCTGTGTTTCAGAGGGTGGTCTGAGATCCAGTCTGAAGCAACAAAAAGATAAGTGACAAGTTCATATCTTTTATTTCCTCACCATTTTTCACTTCTAAGGTAGATTTGGTAAAGCATCAGCTTCAGGCTTGACACCAGGAGGAACAATCTGAATTAATTTACCTAGTCCTCTTTTAAAATCTCTGAGATCTACCAGTTTATTGTTATCCTGGGAAGCACTGTGACATTTCGCTTATTGCTGACGATATTGTTCCTATTATAGAGTGTCAATCATTCGATGCAGCTAGATATAAATCAAATGCATTCCTTTCATTGATGCAATTAGTGAACAGAAGGCGTGGGGGAATTGTAAAGCTGTTGAATTCTGCAAATTAAGGCCTTCAACAGCAGCAACAAACCCCTGACTATAATGAAAAGAGCAAAGACGTGTCAATCTTGTTTAGTTACCTGGTTGGAGGATGCAGGTTCCCTTACTGACAGTTTCAGAGTGTGACAGGGTAAGAATTTCAGATCCAATAGCTCCTGTGGAACTGAACCCATATGAACTATCTCAACTGACATGCTTCTAAATTTCTCACAGGAATTGTTTATCTAAGATGAAAACCAGTCCTTTTTGTGAAATTGAGCATTTTAGCAAGGCACATCTCTTTCTGATGATTTTTTTTTCCTAGATTTTTCATGGGAGAATGACAAAAAACAAAACAAAACAAAACAAAACAAAAAAAAAAAACAACCCAGGGTTATTATTATTTTTTTAAGATAAATTTATAGGTCTTTGCTGAAAAACTGTGGATGCTTTGTTTCTTCATCCTAAACCTGAGAAACATTCAAAGTAGGCCAATGAAAACAACATTTGTTTTATCAGGAAGAGCAACAACATTTTAATAATCATTCTTCCCAGACAGCTAGGCTAATTGCTCATTAAACCACTGTTAAAAGCCCTAGAGAGGAACAAAATCTCTGTGCTTAGGTGGCACCAAAGCCAGCTGCTTGGAAGGTCCCACTTGTACAGCTGGGTGACGGTGCCACAGCCGAGCTGGCCAGCCTGACTCCTTTAGCTGCACACTCCTGTGATTGAGTCTTGGGGTTTTGGGCCCTGATGGATTCCATTGCACCGTGTGTGACCCCAGTTTGTGCAAAGGTCTTGGTCCTTCCAGACCTCTAAGGGAAAGGAGGTAGGGAGGGCTGTCCTGGGAGACAGGCAGGGAAGCTGCCAGGAGCACGTGGAACAAGCACTGGACTCTGGTCCTCATCTGCTGTGTGCATCTTCCTCCCCCAAAGGGCATCAAGGGTAACCCCTGGACACACCTCTCAGGGCCTGGTTTTCCCCAGGCACGTGGGCTTGGGTTCACTGCTGCTGGCTTTGCTTGCAGGTTCTCCCTGACCCGTGGAGTGAACTATTCCCAGTAAAAAAATGTAAACAAATCCCACGACAAGCACCTCTATGTCTTTTCCCCTTCCTGACCTTGAGGACAAAACTCCATTTGAGCCTACAGTCATCGTCAAATGGTTAAGATTGTGTCAAAAGCAGGGTTTATCGTTTTTGTTAGTTTGTTTTAATGGACAAAGCAGCCCAATCTCTCTGCCTTCAGAGCCTTACCCTGAAGCTTCACAGGTGTCAGACAGGGCAGGCCGAGCCCGCGTTGTGCCTGGCCTCACTGCTGCGACGGTGTTTTGGGCTGCCAGCGAAGGAGTGAGAAGGTCAGATGAACACAAATGCATCCGTTCACATGTAATTCCTCATCCCACAGACACTGGGGCCAGGTCACCCTGCTGCTGGTGGGTGTTCTCCAAGGGGCTCAGAGGGATGGAAAGGGTAAAAGGGGTGCCCGGGCTGCACTGAGCCAGGGACGGAGGCCAGGCTGTCACATGCACAGGTCTCCAGGGCTTTAACCTCCAGACCACAGCGCTCAGCTCCTTCTGAAAAAGGACAAAGCTGCTCAGCAAAACTGTGGAACTGGGAGGCTTGCGGGCTGAAATGAGTCCAAAAGACATATTAACAAGCATGAGAGGCCTGTGATGAAATAGCTAAGGTATTAATGCAGCCAGAGGCTGGTAATGAATACAAGAAATGCCCACGTTTACCCAAGAGGTCCCAAAGGTCTCTTTGCCCAGAACATTGTGATCCTTAAAGGAATATTTTAAAGTTACACTGCAGGATTAGGGATCTAGGAACAAAATCTGAGCTAATGTGGTTTCTTGGCTGCTCTGACCTCTTGGCTGATGAGACCCCATTATGAGCCTTGTGCTGTTTATTATCCTCCGGGATTTATCACCAGGGGCCACTCTGAGGCCTGTCAGATGTAGGTGCCCCCTGGTCCCTGTGGACTGCATGAGTCTCTCACTGTACCCTATGGATGTGATGGAGGTACCAAAGCATGGTTCTCTCTTTATTTTTATTTATTTTTTTTCAGATGAGACTCTGTCATCCAGTGGCAGAGAGGATCCTGAATGCTCAGATATAACCTGGTGACGTACAAAATGTCTTCCAATACTCCCGTCTCTCCCCATCTCTCAGCAGCTGGAGGAAATCCATTCATGCAGAGCATGGGCCAGCACAGGCTGAAATACCACCACCATGTTTCACCTGCACTGCTTTTCCTTGGTGCTTTTCCATTATTTCTCTAGTGTTCAGCAGCCATGGAAAGGACCCGTTGGTGCTGAGCAGAGCTGGGCTGCAAGGAGAAGATGGGAGCTGGAGGATGGTGAGTGCAGACAGTTGTTGAATGGCTGAGCACCTCTGGTTTCGGCTATGATACAAACACCATGGCGGTGAGAAAACTAAAACAGGTTTGATGGATCTTCCTCTAAAGTTAATTCCAAACTAGTGCCCATCTGGCCTGCTTTTTGGAGAGCTGAACCCAGCTTTTAGGAGTAACTCAATGAAGTCTTGCACTTTTTTGACCCATACAAGGGAGACAGTCCCATTCTTGGTGTGGGAAGGTCCTGTCTGCCCCTGAGGCTGCACCCACACTGCTCGAGCCAGGGCTGGGGCTCCTTTAGCCTTTCTGTCCCTGAGTAATTGCTCTTTATTTATTTATTTATTTATTATCATTTTAAAAAATATATCTCCTTTTTCCCATTCAGGTTGCCCCAGTGAAGAAGAGCTGGTGAGAGGAGGCCTCACCTGGTGCTGGACTGCTTGGCATGAAAACAACAATACGCTGTTGTTATTTAGTGCACCTGATGTGATAGTTCTTACAGCCGTTCTTCGCTTCAATCGTTTACAAGCCCTGATTTTAGTCCAAAACAAGCTTCCTTGAAATAAAATAATCATTTTCCAGTCTTCCTGTAGAAGCCAAAAGTATTTTAAGTTGGCCTGGTCTGGCCTAAACACAAGGTGGGGAGGGGGTTGGTATGTTGGGGACATTTTAGTAATGAGAGGAAGAATGTGAAAGGAAGGATTAAACCTGGTGTTTTATGTGTATTCATTGAGTCAATTTATAAGGTGCCTTTTGCAAAATATCTCGAGCACTGCATGAAAAACCACAAAGCAAAATATTTGAAAAATCTGGATGCAAAGCCAACATGTCCCAGAGTACAGCCAGGCAGCGGAGGAGAACCTGGCACCAGGCGAAGTTCTCTAACCACTGGGCACCAGCAGAAGGACATCCGTGGCTGTGGGGCGAGGTGAGCCACGAAGGGAAGGATCTGCTCCTGAAAGCCAGCCAGGAGGGTCTCTGCGGGCAGCCAGGTGGCAAGAACAGGGCCCTATGTGAAGGACAGGGTGGCTCAGGCTGTTGTTTCTCCTCCGAGCAGTGCTGGGGTGAAGGACTCTCTGGAGATGGGATGACCCCAGCTGAGCTGGGAGGCCTGGAGGTGACCCACTGCAAGCCCAGATGGTTCGCAAGTGGTCTCCTGATGGAGGGTGTGCCAGGAAGGACAACCAATGCTCCCCCCACTGCACTGCATCTTCCCCGGCGCTGCTGCCTCTGGCCCGGTTTCAGCGAGAGGCCAATTAGCAGCCCGTTACAGTAATTTCACCTGGCCACGGCGCAGGCACAGCTGTTCGTGGCAAGGCGTGCGTTACGGGATTTTCTCGCTCGCAGCTGAAGGTCAGGGCGAGTGTTGACTCTGGCAGGCCGCGGCCCTGACGGCCTCTTCCAGCTGGATGCGTGGAGCCTCCCCCCGCAGCCGGCGGCTCGGGGCTCTGCTCAGCCCTGCCATAGGGCTGCCACGCAGCCTGGCCACGCTCCCCGACCCTTTGGGAAGCACACAAGACCCCGGCATGGCGAGGAGCACGGGCAGGACCGCGGTTAGGGAGAGCACTTGGCAGTCACAGGTGGCTGGGTGAACTCCGAAATGGCCCTCGGGGCAGGCACGTGACAAATATTCTGCTGAGGATTTGGCTGAGGTAAAGACCTCAGGACAAAGTTGCAGGGCCTTAATCACATCCCTTTCTCGATGTATTTTAAGGGTGACAAGGAACTGAAAAGGAGCAGGGAAGAAAAATGGCCACGCTGAGAGCTTTAAGCGACACAAGCCACATTTTTTAGCATCTGTGGCATAGCTGATTTCCTGATGCAGCATTTCTTCTGAAAACAGTTTGCTGTAATGAAAGTGAAGGAACACTTTGCCCGGGGGGACAGTGATAAATCTGCAGCACGCAAGGACATTAATCTGCTGTACCAGGGACCTGCTGTGGCTCAGGCTGGGGGACATGAGTGAGGTCAAGCAAACATCATGAATGGGGTGGGCTTCATCGCTCCCTTCCCTACTGTCAACCACTTGCCTCTCTTCCAACAAGGAGGAGAGCAAAACGCTTAGAAAACAAGAAAAACAGCTTGTAAAACTACATCTGTTTGCAGTGAGGCCCCAGATAGGACCAGAGTCTGTTTTTAGCTCTTGTTTTTGTCAACTGACTGGAGCTCAAGCTGACAAAGTATCCCCTTGGTTCTTTAGGACACTTGCTAAAAACACTAAGGCTTCAGGCAATCTCTGCTGGGGAAAGGGGTTTGGGATAGATGTCCCTTGAGAATGGTCCAGGCTCTTTAAGGTTGCCTTCCCAGTGGGAGGAAGACCTTGTTGAAGCCAGAGATACTCTACATGTCATCCATTTTCCTGATGCACGATCTGCTTGTCCATCTATCTGTCCCAGTCTTGGAAGAGAGGTGGTGATAAGAATTATGAGTCCCTGTCTTCCTTGGGACCCTGACTGAGAAGCACGGGGCAGCAGCACCCACATGGTGTGAGAAAGGCAGCACCACCTGGCTTTCTGTCGCCTGGCTTTCAGGTAATATTTACAGACCGTCCTTGCCTCGAGGACTTTATTAGCCAAGAGCAGAGCTGATTTACAGCCTGATTTCTTTAGAAGCATTTGTGTGCCCAGAGCAGAGCGATACTTGTGTGGAAGATGTTAGACTAGGGGCTGATACTTGGCACTGCTGCAAAGCATTGCCGCAGGAGCTGGTTTGCATGCAGGAGGATTTGACCTTGAACTTTCTCCTGCAGTTCAAGCCAACATCCTCTACCCCCTAGGCCTGAAAAATGTTCCTCCCCCTTGTTTTAAAAATACATTTGTTATGTCTAATATCTCTGGCCAGAGCAGTGCTACAGACTTTTACCCGCAGAGCTATGTGGGTCAGGGGTGGGGGGTGATGTGATTTCTGAGTGGCTCTAGCTGGGCTCACTGAAGTCCCCAGTGCACTTACACCAGCAGAGCTGTACTGCTCTGGGGACAGCTTGCTGCGGTCACAGGGACGGTGGGTTTACTGTCCCAGTGTGCAGCACAGCCCTGAGAGGCTTCCTGGGCTCACACTAGGCTGTAGCAACACCAGGCTAGCTGTGACATCCGCACTGCTTGTTTAAGAGTGGGTTTGAAAACTGGCTGAGATACCCAGAGCTTGGACCTGCTCTGGTTCAAAGGACCTGCCAAGGAGCTCAGGCTCTGGCTGTCTGTCCAGCACCGGAGCAGTGCCTTGGACCCACCCAGAGCATGGGAAGCAAGCCTTGTATTTGAGCTGCAGGGCTCCAGACTTCATGCAGGGCATGTGTTCATGCCTGACTAACATAGTGCTTCATGACATTCACTGCGCTTTTGCCCTTTTTGGAGTCATTGCTTACTGTGTCTGTTGGCAAAATGTGTGTTATGGCACCCTTTGTCCTCATGTGAGAGGTTACTGTCACACTGGAAGGGGGGCATCTACTTGCTTTTCAAGGGAGAAAAGTGGGTGTAGGGGGTAACTGTGGCAATTTGGCAAGCAGCAATGTTGGGTATAGGAAGCCACAGAGTCATGTCCTTTCTCAGCCACTCCAGGGTGGGTTTTCCAATGAATTCCCAGCAGTGGGGGATCTGCGAGGTGTCCTGAGAAAGAGAAAAGCTCCACCTGCCTGGGAGGGTGCAGGTGAAAGAGCAGGTGTCACAGTGCCACGTGGATCTTGCTATCAAACCTCTCCAGGTGCTTCTCATCACTGCTGGTTTTGCTGTGTCTGGAGAAGCTGATGTTTTCCCACAGGCCATCATTTAAATCTCGTTGGAGCCCTCGTGCAGGCTGCTGCTGTTGTCTGTGCACAGGAATCCTTGCTGGCTTCTGTGCAGCTCCGTGCCCTGACCTGTCCCGTGAAATTAAGAGACGCAGAAGCTATTCCTAGGAGATCCTTTGTGTCTGTATTTTTCTGGGTAGGGCTGGCCCACAAAAAGCCATTGGGATGGGGCTTGTTTCTGCAGTGGCTAAGTGGCTGGAAGAGTTTGAAAGCTGCATTATCTTCCCATCTCATCAGCTGTGCCCTTGTCGCTCCTCTGTTCGACTCCCCCAGCAGAGGCATGTCCCCAGAACATGGTGTAGCATGGGACAGGCACCTGGGCATGGCCAAACACCCTCATGAAGGCAAAAGCTAGCAGACAGCTGCTGCCCATCTCTCCCTGTGACACTGTATTGAGCCACTGCCCTTAGTAGTGCTGCTCCGGTAAAACCCACCGTGACTGGGAGCTCCACTGGCCCCATACTGGTGCTGGGCTTCCCATTCTCTCTGGCACCTCCTGGTTATTCTGGTGTGAACACTGCTGCTGGAAGGCTGGCTTCTTGCTGAGCATTGCAGGAGGAAGCAGGGAGTCCATGGCTGGGCTTTGCTGAGATGGCCCCTTCCACTGAGCCTCTCTCTGCTGGCATTGCCTGGCTTACATGGCATTAGAAAGCAGCCCTTAACTCCTTTAGGAGCATAGATCTCCAAATCTTGAGAACCTTAACTAGAAAAATCTTGTCTCATTTTGATGCTGTGCAATTCAGAGGGTTACAAGTGGAAAGTTTTTTTTTTTTTTTTTTTTTTTTTAAACTTACCCTCCACAGCTTTCTATATCCATTGCAGTTTCTAGCTCTGCCATACCTGATGTGTTCAATTTTTCCTTACACCCTCGTCCTGCAGCTACCAGTGCATGCAGCCCTGCAGAAATGTGGTGCTGCACGGTGCAGGAGCCGACTTTAACCCGGGTGCTCTGCGTGTTGGACCCGGCTCGCCGAGCCCCTGGCATCCGGCAGAGGGCAAGCGAGCTAAGAGAGCAATCCCGTCCCCGCAGTCCCTCCGGCGCTGCTCGCATCAGGCCCACACCAGCAAACCCAGCAAACTGCCGGGAAACATCCTTTGGGACTGTTTTGGGCTTCCAGCAGATGAGATCTGCTTATTCTAACTCTTTTTTCCCCCTCTCTACCCAGCTGCATCTTGTCATTTCTCCTGCCCGGTAACACCAGCATTTATTCTTTGTTATATTGCTGTACTGGCACAGTCTTATACTCAAACTTTAGCTATTATCCACCCTTACAAGTGTGGTTAGATGCAACAGGATGCTTTTGTGTTATTTTTCTTTCTGATAAAGCATCTCCTCCTTTCTTTGGTCCACTTTGGAGCACAAAGGCTTGGATCTTGACAGCAGATTCCCTGGAAAAGCTGCAGTTTCCCCAGCCTGCCGGCTGCAAGAAGGAGCAGATCCGCCCAAGGTGTGCATAAAGATTGCTCAAACTGTTCCTGCTGCTCTTTTATAGCTGTAGTGCATCCCTACATGCAACTGTTACCTGTTACTGCTCCAGCTGGCAGGCATATTGTCCTATGTGCTGCAGGACAGGAGCCGAGCTCTGTTCCCTGCTTTCTGGGGATGTGCATTGCTCACTCTCATACCTGGCTGTGGGGATTCATCAGATTTAACTAGCAAATTAAAACAAAAACAACAACAAAAACCTTCAAGTTTGAGATAAAGCAGATATTTCTGGCTTTGGGGGAGGGGAGTGGTCTCTCTTTGTTCTCAGGACAAATTACTGGTGTGCATCATCAAAGTGATTTAAAGCGTGGTTCAACTCTCAAAAGGTGCTGCGGGAGAAGAGCACCAGTTGTTATGCATTTGCTTCCTTTAACGGGTCAGAATTGGGCTGTACGTGCTGCAGGCTGGGAGAGTCGACAACGCCAGAGGAAACCTTGTACTCACGCCTGTCAGGTCCAGGCTTCTGGCTTTCTTTGGGTTTTCTGCAAAATCCCAATGCCTGCAATGAAAATAAGTAGGTTTTACTCCATCTCACAGCTGCTCTAGTAGGTACAAAGAGAGTAACCCATCTATGGCTTAAGCTAAAGGCTGCATTTGCTCTTGGCTGTTCCCATAGCCCTGTGCAGCCCCAGCAGAGTGCCACAGGGACACACTGACCCACGGGACAGATGGACACTGGAGGAGGATGGATCGAGCACAGAGCAAGAAAGCTGATTAGCTGATTCTGGCTAGGTGGGTATCCCAAAAGCCAGGGTATCGCACAGGGTTTGGGGAGGCGGACTTGGAGCCTTTGTTTCAGAGCTGTGGGTGAAGGAGGAGAACCTGCATTTGCAAATGGCTCTGTAGAAAAGGTCTCTTTTTTAGTGGAACGGGTTTCATTCGGAGTCTGCGAGAGACAATAAACAGGAAGTCCCGCAATGACATTTTTATAGAGCTGCTTTGCAGAGCGGGGCTGCACTTAAAATCCAAATTTAGTTTATTTGAGTGGGAGCAGCCTCTTTTTAATGTCCAATCGCTTTCAAAGCAACGTGATGGAACTTGGCTCAGGCAGTTTCTGATGTCCATGCAAACGCACGCTCAGGATCCTTCCCGGTATCTCCTCAAGAGCCCTTTGCCCTTGCACTGGGCTACACCACTGCTCATCCTTTAAGACCTAAGCTGAGATGTTTTTGTGAAGGGTTAATTAGTGAGCTGTATTCTGCAGCAGAGATGACTTCATTTGAAGGTTTAAGTAGCTTTTGTACATCAGGCTAGTAAAATTTCCTTGGAAATAAACACAGAGCTATAAACCCCAAATCGTGCTCTACTGTGGGGTGAGACACCAGAATCTTAAATAAAAGGATACAATTTTTTCAGTTAATTACTAACATGTGACAGCAAGTGATGAGGTGAGGCTGAGGGCTGGTTTTGTTCAACCTGAAGAAGGCAGAGCCAGAGCTGACTGCTGTGCTTGAGTCTCTCAAGGGAGGGTTCAGAGGGGATGGAGCAGGTTTCTTCTCGGAGAGGCACCACGAAAGGATGAGAAGCAACAGACATGGGCTGCTGCAAGGGAAGTTCTGACTAGGTATAAAGGGAATAATTCACGGGAAGATGGGTTAATCCCACAGAGGCTGTGGGATCTCCAAAAATGGTCAAAACTGGACTGGACAAGGCTGTGGGGCAACATTTTCCAGCTCTGAAGGGAACCTCTGGTGGTCTCCAGGGCAGCTCTCTACGTTGTACAGCACCTGCTTGGTTGTGGTGGGAGGCCTCAAGAGGTGCTGGTTGCAGGGTCACCAGGGGACTTCTCCTTGGTGTGGAAGGAATCCACAGCCTTGGGCAGAGGGGACCCACCCTTGTTATTTCTGCCCTACGTTTTCTTTGGCAGGCTGGCAAGGAAGAGGAGAGCTTGTTAGCCCGGCTCCATCTGTGTAAGAGGAACCAGCAAGGTTCAGAGCTACAAGCCAGGAACGAGCAGTGGTGCTTGGGCAGAAGATCCCAGCAGTGGTCCTGCCTGTGGGCTTGTGTAGAAATGTATAAACATGCCAAAGAAAGGCAGAGACCGGCTGCCACAGGAGTGTCCTGCTGGGGGAACCCCCCAGCTGGGCCGCACCAGCACAGGAGGTCTCACAGCTTCACCTCAGTGTGAGGCCATCCAGCCCACCTCCTCCCACAGGTGCTGTGCTTTGAAGCCCACCATCAAATCCCCTCCGCTGAGGTCCTGTGTCTTCGTGCCATGTTCTTAGCTGAGCACCGTTACCAGTCGAGTGGCTGCGATGCTCACCAGGGCACGTTCACCCTTCCTGAGGAGCTACCAGGCAGCTAAGAAAAGTGCTTTCACCCAGGCCTGGTCCCTGCCTTTCTGCTGTGCTGCTGCTGAGGAGGGCCAGGGCTGTGTCTGGAGGCAGAAGGGCAGAGCTGGCGCTGCTCTGCAGTGCCCCACGAGTGGGAGCTGCCCAAATCCCTGAGCAGAGGTGGGACAGGGCCTGCTTGAGGCTGCGGGAGCCAGGGACCTGCAAGCGCTGCGTCCCCTGCTCCTGGCTGCGTCTCCCCGTGTGCCAACCCTGTCTCCAGAAGAGATTCAGACCTGAGAGAGGTGTGAACACACGACCAGGGCACTGGGGAAGTCCCTGCTTTAGAAACAGGGGGCCAAAGGCAGCGTGACCCCGCGTGTTCCCTTGTCCAGGAACAGCTGCTGCTTCCCAACAGCCAGCAGACTGCAAGGGCGTGGGGTTTCCTTTGTGTTCGGGGTAAATTCTGGTGCACCTTCAAATATTTCCCTTGCCCTGGGAGAGCTCTGTGCTCCGGGTTGAGATCTGAATGGTCTGTCTTGTCCCCTGCCAATATGAGACTGTTCCCTGTATTTTTTCCAGTGCTTGTTTTATTCGTCCCATGAGGCAAATAAAATTACTTCCCCTAGGAGGCTTTGACACAGGCAGATAGAGACCAGCAGCTGGAGTCTTTTCTTGCTACGTACTCGCACCACTCTTTCCTTTGCCTTCATCCTGTTCCACTGGAGCACTTTCTGTGGGCTTGTGTCAGCAAACCCGGCTCCTCACGGGGCTGCAGCCCCTTTCTGCTCCGCTCCCGCGTGCTGTGTTGTTACACAAAGCAGCATCGCAGCATGGTGCCTAGGAAAGAGCTGTTTTCTCTCCTGAGTAGATTCTCCAGAGTTGTTATTACTTTTCCAACAGCAAATACAAAAGCAAGTGGAAATGTTGGCTGATGCTGCTAATAAAATTCTTGAGCATCTACGTGTGCTTTGAAATGCTTTCACCCCACTGCTCTGCTCAAGGGGTACCAGACACAGGGGAAAGCCTGTCGACAGAAATGTAAAGGGATCTTTGGATTCTCAGATTCGTCAGATTTGACCTAAATCCTCCTGGAGGAGAAGGAACAGGCCGGGAGGCTCTGTGGCTGGCAGGTGTGAGCAATGTGGTGGCTCTCACACCACCACAGGGTCCTTTAGCCACCCACTTCAGATGGAGATTTGATTAAAGTCAGAATATTTCTGCAAAGATGTGCTGCTACCTCTCACTGAGCTGAAAGATCTTCCTTCCCCTCCCTCAGCTTCATCTCCTTCATCCTCACCAGGTCCTTTTTAACAGCAATTAACCCAGTACCGGCTGAAGTTGGGGACATTGCCCACACAAATCCTTTCTGCTCTTGTTTTATTGTCCCTGTAACCCGAGTCACGGTGCCTGACTGCCCTGGGTCAGTATTTAATCCTTTCTGCATCACCTCCTCCTGGCCAGCTGCTTGATTTCAAGCTGCTTTTTACACTTGAGACTAATGCTGGCGTCTTGGAGGGATGCTTAGGGATGAGCGAGAGGTTTGGCTACCGGGGAACACCACGGCTTGGAGCCACCACCATGGCTCCATGCCCTCCCACGAACTTTAAGCCTGGCTTAACTCTAATCAGTGCTACAGAAACCTAAACAAACGACCCCAGGCCAAAGCATTCATAATTACCGGCTCAGGCTCACAGATAATGAGTTTAGGGCTGCTCTAAAGCCATCGTAGATAGGCTCCATCTAAAGGCCTATAATTGACCCTTCTGCTGACATCTGAACTCTGCCCAGTTTGGGGGAAGAGCAGTTTGGGGAAGGAGGGGCTGTGGGGGCGACGGGACGCAGATGGGCTGCGCTTTGCTGCGGGTGTGTGGTGAACCCCAGTGCACGGCGCTCTGCACACCTCTCCCCCTTCGCTCGCGGTCTGTTTGCCAAATCTCTGGGGAGAAAGTGAGAAGCTGACCACCGAGCACATCCCCACAGCCTTCCTCCTCACTGCCTTCCCTTCCTCATCACCTGCTCCTCTCCTGGGCAGCCCTGGGAGGCGGGAGGCTTTTTGCAGCACTCGACAGAAAGTGCTTTGTGTCAGCCTCTTGAACGGGAGGCCTCCAAAAATACCAAGGCTCTTTTTTTTTTTCTATTTATTTTCCTCTTCTTATTTTTTTTTCCTTACCCCTAGAGCTAAAAATGAGGGAGAGAAAAATGCAGGAGGACACATTGTTTTCTTTTTCCCCCACCCAGCGCTGTAAAATACTTCTTAATGGTTGGGAGCAAGAGGATCTCCGGGCTGGGCCTCCACTTTGTGTTTGCGAGTTTATTTTTCTTAATTCATCCTTGACAAAGGACAGAGCCATAAAAGACCCGACCAGCACGTCTGTGGGAAAAAACTGCCCTGAAAAGGGTCGGAGGAATACTGTAGCATTTACAAACAATCCCGAGGGCTAAAGCCTCTGTGAGATGCGGCTTCAGTTATAACTTGCCTTTCTAGGAACAAGCCTACATCTGTTTGGCAATGCCATATTTTGTAGGGTAAAATAAACCCTTGAGAACAAACAGGCCAGCTTATGCAGAGGGGTAAATGCCTGGGAACAGAGCTCACTTGTTAATCCTAAAACTGTCAGCAAAGACCCACTGGAGAAATTATAGCCGGCCATGGGCACTCAAGCTGTTTTCTCCTCGCCTCCCCCCACAAGCACAACAGCTGTAAAATCTTCTTTATTGTTCTTCTCTGGCCGAGGAGCTCGGCAGCGAGGGCTCTGGTGGGAGAACAACGGGCAGCATCTGCCCCGCTGCGCTTGCACCAAGAAAGTGGTGGTGATAAAAAAACCACGGGGCAGCCTCGGCACCTCTGATGGAGGCTCCGAAGAGGAAAAGCCGGCTGGTTCCCTCATCGGAGCTGCACATTTCTTTCCCCGCAGGGTCCTTACGTGCAAGGTCCTGCTGCAATTTGGGAAGAAGCCCCTTCCCTCCCCCTCGGCTCTCTCCCTGCCCTTCCCTCGCCGGCTCCAAGCTCTCCCTGGGGAAAACCCATTTGTGCACCAGCAGCCGACAGCAGGGTGCTTATCGGGCATCTGCCCCTGCCAGGAGTTATTAATGGCACGCCAGCAAGCGCCCCAGCACAACGGGCCTCGCAAGCATCAAGCGCCTGCTGAAGAAACGGGTTTCAATCCTCCCTTGGGGAATGACCTGCCGGCCACCTAAAAAATGCAGGATCGCTTCACTTCGTAATTAAGTTCAGGCCATCTCTTGTGCTTACACACGCAGAAACCCAGATGTCAGCCTGGTACGAGTCAAAGTGCCGGGCTGCTTTTACAGCCCCAGCAGCACGGAGAGCACGAGGGCACAGCGCTTGCCACTGGAAGAAAACCTACTTGGAATACTTGGAATATTTAACTGACTGCAACAGATAATTAGCCAAACCCTCTTACGCCTCCAAATATAGATTCATTAGTCATATGAAAATATCTCATTGGAACCAAATGTGAGTCATTAGTGAAGTCAACGGCAGATCATAAAAAAGGTACGGAGAGCCTCCCCCCCCCCCCCGAAAAGTCGTGAGTGTGCAGCGAGAATAACTCGCTCCCTTGTCTATGGAACATCTGCTCGCAAATCCGTGCTAAAGGGAGGCTTTGAGGGGCTGCTGTGTGCTGTGCGTCCCATTTTCCCACCCCGAGATTTGTAGGAGTAACAAATGCAAAGTCTTTTCTTTTCTTTTCTTTTCTTTTCTTTTCTTTTCTTTTCTTTTCTTTTCTTTTCTTTTCTTTTCTTTTCTTTTCTTTTCTTTTCTTTTCTTTTCTTTTCTTTTCTTTTCTTTTCTTTTCTTTTCTTCTCTTCTCTTCTCTTCTCTTCTCTTCTCTTCTCTTCTCTTCTCTTCTCTTCTCTTCTCTTCTCTTCTCTTCTCTTCTCTTCTCTTCTCTTCTCTTCTCTTCTCCTTCTCCTTCTCCTTCTCCTTCTCCTTCTCCTTCTTTCTTTCTTTCTTTCTTGGCTTTGAAAGGGACTTTCTTAGGTCACTCAGGCTAAAATTCTGGTTCTGTCGTGCAAAAGGCGATTTTGTAACACGAAGTGATGAAGCAAAACAAAAATATCTTCATTATTTGCTTCTAATTTCAGGGCAATGTTTTTGTTGGCTTGGAGTTTTGGAGTCCCTTGCATTCCGAGCAGGGAGTGCTGCAACCAGATGCCGCTGCCGCAGGGACCCCAAAAGTGACCAGGTTCCTCCAGAAGTGACACCAGGATGGCTAAAATCACCACGAGGTGCAAAGATGCGGCTGTAGGATTTCACAAATAAAGCGAGCTGGCAGCTCTTTCATAACAACATAGCAGAAGCGTGATGGGTGGTCGGAGAAAGGGACCCTGCCTGATTAAACCCTTGTAAAAACCTGAGTTATTTCTTGGGGGGTGGGATGGGAACGTGTGCTAGGTGCCGGGACGCACACTGTGGGTTTTGCAGCGTGCCAGATGCCACAGACCGCCGTTCCTCTCTGGGCTCATGGCTCCCGCAAACAAATGTGTTATAAAACTCCAAGGCCATGAGTAATCCCATGCCGAACGTCATGTTGCATGAGAGGCATAAGCAGCTGCACTTTGCGTTTGCCTTAATTTGAGAAGAAAAACCCAAACACCAGCAAACCTGCAGCAGAAAATGCTAACGCTGAGTGCCACAGAGCCGGCATCCCCGCGGGTGAGGGAGCTCCAGCTCTCAGCGCCTGGCTTTAACCGTATCATCCCAAAATGATGTTAACAGGGATTTCCAGCTTCATTAGCCTGCCTGCGTTCCCTT
Source organism: Aythya ferina (assembly GCF_964211825.1). NCBI lineage: Eukaryota > Metazoa > Chordata > Aves > Anseriformes > Anatidae > Aythya > Aythya ferina. The sequence continues at coordinate 35,375,593 of NC_140303.1, read as the reverse complement.
GGCTTTGCTATTAACATTTTTAACTAATGAAGAAGTCGGTCACATCCGTGTGATGATTGAGGGTCTGCATCCCAGTCTGAGGGCCAGCATCCCAGTCTCAGGGTGAGCATCCCAGTTTTGGGGTGAGCATCCCACTCTGAGGGTTGGCGTTCCAGTCTGGGAGTGAGCACCTCAGTTTGGGGTTGAGCATCCCAATCTGAGGGTCAGCATCCCAGTTTGGGGGTGAGCATCTCAGCATGGGGTCAGCATCCCAGTCTGGGGATAAGCATCCCAGTTTGGGATTGAACATCCCAGTCTGGGAGCCAGCATCCAAGTCTGGGGGTGAGCATCCCAGTCTGGGGGTCAGCACCCCAGTCTGGGGGTCAGTATCGCAGTTTGGGGTTGAGCATCCCAGTTTGGGGGCGAGCATCCCAGTCTGGGGGCCATCATCCCAGCCTGGGGGTCAGTATTCCAGACTGGGGACCAGCATCCCAGTCTGGGAGCCAGCATCCCATTTTGGGGGCAAGCATCCCAGTCTGGGGGCCATCATCCCAGTCTGGGGGTCAGTATCCCAGTCTGGGGTTGATCATCCCAGTCTGGGGGCCATCATCCCACTCTAGGAGCCAGCATCCCAGTTTGGGGGCGAGCATCCCAGTCAGGGGGCCATCATCCCAGTTTGGGGTTGAGCATCCCAGTCTGGGGGCCATCATCCCAGTCTGGGGCTGAGCATCCCAATCTGGTGGTCAGTATCGCAGTTTGGGATTGAGCATCCCAGTTTGGTGGTGAACATCCCAGTCTGGGGGCCATCATCCCAGTATGTGGGTCAGTATCCCAGTCTGGGGTTGATCATCCCAGTTTGGGGGCCAGCATCCCACTCTAGGAGCCAGCACCCCAGTCTGGGGGTGAGCACCCCACTCCGGGGGTCAGCATCCCAGTTTGGGGTTGAACATGCCAGTCTGGGGGCCATCATCCCAGATTGGGGGGAAGCACCCCACTCTGGAGGCCTGGAGCATCCCAATCTGAGGGTCAGCATCCCAGTTTGGGGATGAGCATCCCAGTTTGGGATTGAACATCCCAGTCTGGGGGAGAGCATCCCAGTCTGGGGCCAGCATCCCAGTTTGGGGGTGAGCATGCCAGTCAGGGGGCCATCATCCCAGTCTGGGGGTGAGAACCCCACTCTGGGGGCCAGCATCCCAGTTTGGGGGCGAGCATCCCAGTCTGGAGACCAGCATCCCCCTCTGGGATCCATCATCCCAACCTGTGGGCCAGCACCCCAATTTATGGGCCAGCACCCCAATTTGGGTGCCACCACCCCAATCTAGTACCAACACCCCCATCACCTCCCCCCCTTTCCCCCCATTCCCCCCCCATCCCCTCATCCCCTCATCCCCCCGCTCCTCGCCGCGGGCCGGCTCTAGGACCCAGCGCGTCCCCTGCAGGCGGGCGCCCGGCCCCGCTCCGCACAGCGCTGCTCGGGCTCTCTCCCCTCTCCCTCTCTCCCTCTCCCTCCCTCCCTCCCTCCCTCTCTCCCCTTTCTCTCTCCCCTTTCCCTCCCGTTTCTCTCCGAGCCGTGCCGAGCCGCGCCGCCGGGGGGGGCCGAGCGCCTCGCGTCCATCCACCTGCCGGCCCCGCCGCGCCCTCAGTCCCGCCATGGCGCTCGGCGGGCTCGGTGCTGGCGGCGGTGGCGGCGGCGGCGGCGGCGGCGGCGCCGCGGCTCGGGCCCCGTGGCCGCGGCTGCTGCTGGCGCTGGCGCTGGCGGGGCCGGCGCTGCCCGAGGTGCTGTTCCGCTGCCCTCCTTGCACGGCCGAGCGTTTGGCCGCTTGCCCCCCGGCTTCCCGCCCGCCTTGCCCGGAGCTGGTGAGGGAACCGGGCTGCGGTTGTTGCCCGGTTTGCGCTCGTTTGGAGGCCGAAGCTTGCGGCGTTTACACCCCGCGCTGCGCCGCCGGTTTGCGCTGCTACCCCGATCCCGGAGCCGAGCTGCCCCTGCAAGCCCTGGTGCAAGGGCAGGGCACCTGCGCCCGCCGCAGGGATGCCGCCGAGTACGGGGCCAGCGCCGAGCGACCCGCAGGTGAGACCCCCCCCCGGGAGCTGCTGGAGCACCGGGGGGGAAAGGGGGGACCCTAACGGGGAGAGGGGAGCAGGGGGAGCATCCCCTTGGAAGGAGGGTTTGGGGTTGTGCACCCCCGGGGTGATCCCTCAGAGCATCCCCTTGGAAGGGGGGTTTGGGGTTGTGCACCCCCTGGGGTGATCTCTCGGAGCATCCCCTTGGAAGGGGGGTTTGGGGTTGTGCACCCCTGGGGTGATGCCGGGGAGCATCCCCTTGGAAAGGGGGTTTGGGGTTGTGCACCCCTCGGGGTGATCCTGGGGGGTGCTGCTGTACGGGGAGCCCGGGGGTGTGGGGTGGGAAAGCGGGGGACCCCGCTGGGAGCGAGGGTTGTGGGGATGCACAGGGGTTAAGGTGGAGGTTGGGGTGTTACGGGGAAAAAAAAAGCCCCAGTGGGGGGGTTTAGGGGGGAAGCGTGGGGAGATGCAGCCGAGGGGGAGCCCTTCGGGGAGCAAGGGGAGGTGGAGGTGCACAGCAGGGCTCGGAGGGGGGCTGAAGGCACCCCAAAAAGTGACCGATGCCCTAAAAGTCCCGCACCATGCGCTGCCAGCTGGGCTGGCTGGGGAGCTGCGATGTGGGGACCCCAAACCCCATGACCCCAACGGAGCCCACCGCAGAGGTTGGGACCCCCTCTGCCCTCCTCGCCAGCCCGGGCACTGGGTGCTGGGGAGCAACGGGAGCATCCCGGAGCACTCAGCCCAAAGGACGGGGCGCTACAGGCTCCCGACCTGTTGCTGCGGGAGGCAGCTCTCCCGGGGATGCCGATGGTTTGCGAGCGCCTGGGCTCTCGCCCGATCGAGAGGGAGAAGCAGAAGGAGAGGAGAAAGAAAAAAACCGGAGGTGCAGGGAACTTTGCACGCCGCAAGCTGCTGCTTCGCTGCAGTCACTGCGGCCGCTGCGGGCCCCGCTGCCGTCCCCTTCCTCTGCCCGGCTGCGGAGGACACGAGGATGGGAAATCCTGCTCGGCCACAGCATACGGGTGTCAAGGGAGTGAGTTTTACACTCGCCAGAAGAAGCCAAGGGCATTTAGATTTAAGGAATCTGGCGCTGACTTCAGGCTTGTGCTTTTGGAAGAAAAAAAAGCTTGTGCTTTTTGGTGGGGGGGAGTGGGGAAGGCTGCAGAGATGGGTTAAGAGGTGATTTTCTGAGTTAACGCTGCTTTTTTGATTTTATGGTCCTTTTTTTTTTTTTTTTTCTTCAGAATTTTTACATTACTTCACTGGGTGTTTTGCTTGATTTTACTACCCTTACTCCTTCACAGTGCATGTGATTTATTTGACCATATCTCTGTGTGTATGTAACACGCACACACTCCTATATAAATAGCGCAGTTTAAGCACACTTTAATGTATGTGGTGCTCTGTAATGTCCATAGGGGGTGAATAATAAAAATACTGGCACATCTTTAACCAGCGTGATGTGAAACATGCAGCTGGAATATTCACAGTCGAGCACGTCTTGGCAGAGGAGCTTGGACATCCAGAAAAGGGTTCGCTCTCTTCAGATTACAAAACTTTTAACAGGTTGCTGTAGCCATTAAAAAATTTAAAAAAAAGAAAAAGAAAAAGAAAAAAAGAAAACAACCCACAACAAAAACAAAACCCCGATCGGCCAGCTTCACTTGATGCTATTCTGTTCAGGCTCACATCTCTGCTTCCATCTGCAGCATGCCTGCAAAATATATACCAGGGAGAGTTTGCTTTTCGTTCAAAGCAGTGACAGGGAAAGCAGTCTGGCACCCGAAGCGCAGGGATTGGAATTCCCTTTCAAATGCTGATGTCAAGCTTGTTTCACCAGTGCCCCGAGAGCAGGTTTTTGCCTGCAAAAGGCAGGTGTTGAGCCTTTTTTTTTTTTTTTTTTTTTCAAATGTGCTTAAAGGTATTTGCCCTTTTTCCCCTTTCCAGCTTGAAAAGGCTCCTTTGGCTGATTGAGGACTGGAATGCAGAGCTCGTGCTATTCCTAAATTAAGAGGTTGGCAAGTTTTTTTGTCCCTGATGAGAGGCAGAAGGATTGCCCAAATGAAACAAGGAATAAAACTCTGCAAATTCTCCTGCTGTGGCTCCAGCATTGTTTAGTCTTCCACTTAGGTCTGTAAAGCCAATCCTGAAATGGTTGTAGGCGGAAAGTAACATAAACCACCATGTAGCTAGGAAGCAGGGGATGTTGCTCATTGCACAAGAGGCTTTGGGTATTTTGAAGATGTTGGGAATGTTGGAACAAAATAGCAGCAGTCTGTGGAAATCAGGCTGAGAACCTCTACCTCCTCGGGGAGCCGGGGGCACGAACTCCCGCTGATGGAGGCAGCGAGATGGAGGCTCAGCACCTCCAGGGATCAGGGCCTCTGAAATAGTTTCGATGCCACTGGACCACACTGTTTTCCAGTTTATTTCAGGTCATCGTGTAACAAACTTTACATGCTGCTGACGGAAGCCGCCTGCACACGGGACAGAGGGTTGTTATTGTGCGCGAAGCTCTCATGCCAGTCTCCCGAGTATTTATTTATTCCTGCGGCACGGCCGGGAGGTCTGCGCACCATTTTAAGGCTGAGTAACGGGCTGGGCACGTGGAGCAGGGTGAGGATGGCATTTGTGTCATGTTAGCACTCGTGTCCCTGTCCCTGATAGCCATCTTCTGGCTAAGCAGGTCCGGGGTGGCCCAAGACCCAAGAGGAGCTGGACTCAGAGCCAGCTTTGAGAGGCGTTTCGGGTACCACGGGATACCCAGACTCAGCCCTGCAGAGAGCCAGCCCCAAGAAACCAGGCAGTGGGTTTTTCTGTCGGATCAGCGACCTGACCTGGCTGAGGGCTCAGCGGGGTGCTGGTGCTGCTCCAGGGCAAACAGCGGGAGCCGTGCTGGGAGGTGGAGCAGGGCAGAGCTTTGCAGCGTCAGCAGATGGCCCAAAGCATCTTGCCTGAGTTAGAGGATAGCTGAAGAACATCTGTTTTCTCCTCATGGAGACACTACCCTAGGATTAAAGCTCGTCTCTCAAAGAGTTTTGCAAAAGTGACCAGTTAAGGGACTTTTTTCCCCCGTTGGCAGTGCAGTTCAGGTGGGTTTGTAGTACCGTTTTACTGTGTTGTTGGGATATTTGTGCTAATGGAGTGAGGTGCCCCTCTGAACCCACTGCTGGCTGCTGAGTTCTGCTTCAGAATCCCACTTTTTTAGCAAAGGAAATGCGTTCTGCAGCCCATGCTACTCAGGGCAACCTTCCCAAATGGAAGGAGAGCTGGGCAAAGACCGTGGCCTCAGGCAAACTTGAACTTGCAAGGCTGGGGCTGTCCCCTTCACCTGGTCAGGGGCTGCCATGGAACAAAAACAGCGTCAAAATAGTTAACTGTTAGAAGAGCAGCTCCTTTTAACATGCAGCTAAAATCCTTATTTGGGTAGCCCCAAATGCCACACATCCTTCCTTACGGGTCAAATGTCAAAACCTCCATTTCCCCTTGGCAGGCAGCTGCTAAAAGACAGTTTAATGTATTGCTCCGAAACACAGAAGACTCTGAGGCTGGAGGTAGCATAATAGAAGTGGAATTTTAACAGCAACTTGAAAACCATGCCAGCAATGCTATGACTACATTTTTCACATCCACTGAATTGCCAGGAAGACTTCTGCTTCTCTCCAGCTTTTCTAGGGAAACGAAGCATTTGTTGTCATCCGCACGTGCCTGTGTGTGTGTGTGTCTCTCTGTCCTTCTGCCCCCACGGCTTCTGCCCCTTCGGTCGGTGTGACCAGGTCTGACAGAGCCTCGGAGGCTGTGAATTTGCTGCCTTGCTGAAAGCGGGTGAGATGCAGAGGAGAGCCCTTCTGGGAGCATCCCCTTTGCTCCGTGCCAGGCATCTTTTGGGGTGGAAGCGCACGGGCATGGGAGAAGTTCACGATGAGTGCTGCAACCAGGTCTTCAGCCTGGCTTGTGCAAGCTTGGGCGTTACAGGACATCAGAGAAAAGAGCTGCAAGAAGCCAGCCTGCTGTGTTAATATCCCTGCAGCCGCTGCTGCAGCTCTCCCCCGGCTATACTGAAGGGCTGCAGAGCTCTTTGTTGTGGAAGAAGTTATTAGAAGTGAAATGCAATTAATAACAGCTCTGAGGGTGATACGTGAATGAAAAAGCATACGGCTCCTCTGTCCTTGTTGCCTCTGGGGCTTTGCCAGTAGATGGACCAGGTTTCCAAGCTCTTCTGCAGCAGCTGTGTCTGGTCAAGGACTAAACCCATCAGGTCCTGAGCCGGTTGTCATCTTTAAGTAGGAAGATAATAAATAACACCTTGTGGAGCAGCTTCTTGACAATAATGCTCCTCCAGGCCCAAGCCCACTGGCTTTGCTGTGGTGGGGGTGATAGCGGTGTGAAAATGGGCTGGAGGGAAGGGGGAGTCTGGGAGGATTTCAAGGCTCTGGCCCAAAAGGAGAAATGTGTTTTCATGCTGTCCCTTGGCAAATGATCTGTTTCCTTCTTGCCCTTTGCAGTTGTTTCCTTTCCTCTGGGTTTCAGGCTCATGCTCGCTGAGCGTGGTATTTGTCAAGGGAAGAGCGAGAAGCCCCGTCTGTGAGAAAGTCCATGTCGTTTGTTTTATCCACATCCAGGAATTGAGCCGAGATAAACAATTCAGGAGGCAAAGCAGCAAAAAACTGGAATGCGAGAGGTGTGTTTGTGTTTGGCTCTGGGCTAGACCTGGCTGCAGCATCAGCTGGGGCTGCTGTGTCCGACCGATGAGCTGTTGGCATCATTGCCCACAGACACAACCAGGTTTCGGAGGACAGGCTTTCGTCCGGTGGCCGGCAGCACTTCTGTGCCTGTTCTTCTAGGGCAAGTGTTCATCATGAAGGGGCTACGAGGAGCAGCAGTTGTCCTGAGGTCTGTGTGCATTTCTGCTTGGATTGGGCTACTCCAGCTTTCTGGGCATGGTTACAGCCCAGCTCCCTCCTGGGGCTGCGATTCCTTCGGGGAAGGTCTTTTGTTTGAGGCCAGCAGAGTAAGATGAAGGGCGAGGTAACACGTGAAGATGCTTTTAAAGCATTTCTGTCACACGAGGAGGACGGAGCTCAGGCGTGTACTGAGTTTCCAGATGTTCCTCCCTCTTCTTTGGGAAGGTGCTGCGCAAATCAGCGTGCGTGTAGCCGCTTTGGAGGGTGTCCTTTAACAGCACATATTGAACACATCGGGCTCTGCTTTCCATCATGGTGTTGCTGACTGTTTGCATCTGCCAGAGAGGCATGTGTGTCCTCAGTGGAAGACTGAGGCTTTACCAGATGGCCTTAGTCTCGCTGAGAAAGCCACTTTAGCCCCCCGTGCCTGTTCCCTTGCTATGTGCCATGCAGCACCACGATGGCTCACGTGTGCAGAGTGGGCCGGGGGATTTGGAGGCTAAAAATGGTGCATGTTCTGGGAGTGCACCTAGGAGAGAAGAGAAACCCGGGCTTTGGGTCCTGGCATGCCGTGCAGATTTTTTTTGGCTGCCTTTCATCCCCACCGAGCTGCTCTCACGGCAGTCATGCCCCACTCCCTCCCTGTCCCAGTGCACATCCCTGTGCTCTGTCGTGTTGGTCTTGGTCCTTGTCTGCTCCCTGGGCAGGCCATGATAAGGCATTAACCAACAAAATCTTTACTTTTCTGGCTGATTATTCTGCTGGTTTAGCTCCCTGAATCTTTTCTGCATGGGATCAGCTGAGTACTGATGCAAGGGACATGCTAGGAGCCCAAGGTCAGGCCCAAGGGTACAGGAAAAGGGGGAGCCACACAGAAAATCTGCCTTCAGCAGACCGAACCTCTGGCTGAGACATCTCTGCCCACCTTCGGCAGCCGCCGCCAGCAAGCTGGGAGGCGTTGGACATTCATGAGCTGGCCGAGTGTGCCCTCATTAAACACGCGAGCTGACATCTCATTACACGCGAACGTGGCGCGGTGCTTATCCGGGGCGAAGGCTGAAGAGAAAAAAGGGTTAGAGCGTGCTTATGGCAGCCTTACAGCAGCTCAGCGTTTGACAGCCTGGGCTCCGTTGTTCTCACTGCAGAGCTGTGTTGTAGTTGGTGTTCTGCCCTACACGTATTTAGCGAGATAGCAGTGGGAAGATAAAAATCTCGTGCTGCGTCAGCTTGTGATAGAGAGAAATTGTTTGAGAAAGGAAAGGGTCAGTAATCACATGCCTTTCTTATGGGCTGGGATACAGAAAAACATCAGGTCACTTTTATAAGCCTTAATCTATCTTTTGACATTGCAGCTTTTATTCTGAAGAAAGCCGCACTGTGCCTCTTGGCTGGTAAGGGAACAAGTTCACTGCCTGGTGCTCTCTGTAGTCAAAGATCCCATTAATTCTGCCGGCCGCGAGGAACGATTTCTTGGTATTTCATTCTGGGCTGTAATTGAGAGTGACACAAAGCGCTGGTGGGAATTGGACTGTGTTGAAATCCGTGCTTTTCCTTACAATTTCCTGCAGATAGAACAGCTCAGGTGGGATGAGGGGATTTTTAATGCTCTGCCCTTGAAATTAATAATGTCTCCACCACCCTACTGTCTGGAGGCGATTTTTGAGAGGAGTTTCTGTGCCTCCTCGCATCTTGTCCTTGTAGCCAGGTAATGCAGCGTACCTACAGCAGTGAAGAGCTGTTGCAATCACTCGCATGACATCTTCTGTGGGAGAGCCCCAAAGCCCTACAGTGCAGGGAAAATTCATTAAGCAATGCCCAGTACTTCTGATCGAGACCACAGCAAACTTCCCTGGAAGATCTTGGTTTTCAGCCTTCATTCTGGGCAGCATGTTCTCAGCTCTTCTGGTTCGTACTAAAAGACCCACCCCATGCTAGTGGGCTTCTCTTGGCTTGGTGATCAGGTTTTCTGATAACCTTCCCATATTGTTTTAAAACTAGGAAGGGGTGGGCATCTGATAGCTGTGTCCCAGGAATGTTTGCTTTTCGGTCTTGGGGGGACTGGTGGGTGAAGTGAGTTGCAGAAAGCATTTTTGTGGTTTTTGGTGCCTCCAGCGAGGACGTGTGTGTCCTCCAGCGTGGCCTGTCTCCTGTATGTCAGAATTCCCAAATTTTATTCTGAAGGGGAGCAGTACAGACCCTAAGTGGTCCCAGCGAAGGCAGAAGAGCAAAAGCAGAAAAAAAAACTGGCTGGAATTTGACTTTTTTTTTTTTTTTTTTTTTTTTTTCCGTCTGGAAAATTGCTCGGAGGCGATTATTTTCTGTTTGAATTCGTGAGGGTTTGCCTGCGGCGCCGGGGGCGAGGTGCGCGGTTCAGCTGCGAGCGGAGCTGGAGGGCGGCGCGGGCTTTGCAGCCAGAGCAATGGCAGGCCTCCCACGCAGCCCATGTGGAAACGCTCGGCTCTCGGCGCGTTCGGCGAGCGGGCTGCTCGCCCCCATCTGCTGCCGTTTCATCTGGCACTTCAAAAGCAAGCAGAAACGGGGAGAGGAACGCAGGTTTCGCATGAGGAGGAGGAGGAGCAGGAGCAGGAGCAGGAGGGGCGGCCGGAGTGAGGCCCTCATCCTCCTGCGTTTCTGGGGTCGTGGTGGGGCTGTGGCCCGTATCTATGGCCAGGCTGTGGAGCTGGTGGTATTGTGGACAATTCAGCTTGGCAGCTGGGAGATGAACCTCGGTGGCTGGGTTGGGAGCTCCCTGAAGTGCCTTGGTTTGTGTCCTCTGGGTCTCGGCCACCAGAAGGGTAAGGCCATGTGGGTTGTAAGGTCAGGGTGGTTGGCCACAGTGGCATTTCTGTTGGCGGTGAGGCTAACCCAACAGCCCTGTGGCTTTCCACGGTGCTTTTCTGTTCCTTCTGGTCCTCCTCAGTCGCCTTGTCGAGCTTTTGCCAAAGGCAAATTCCAGTTACCTGGGTGAATCACATCTTGTTTTTTTGGGGACACTCATCGGGGGTGCTGCAATTCACCTTCTGCACAGCTTTGCTCTCCTAGGCTTGCAGTTGAGCTAGTGAAAATGCTGAGCGATAACACTGCAACGAGTCTCACCACTGCTTTCTGAAGGTCGGAACAACTGCTCCAGCATCCATCCGAGGCTCTGGCAAGGCACCTCATAGTCAGACTGGTCAAGGACAGCGGTCCTGTGGTAGAACCATCTCCCTTTCTGCACTATTGAGCTCCAAGAGCCTTTTCTTTTTGGCACAGTACTTACCACTGACCAAGCTTGATGCAATCCTTGATGTGTAGAGGGTCCTTTCCCTTCATCTGAACACAATATGAACCTGATTGACGAAATGGCAGGGAAATCAGTGCTGTACCATCTTGATCCAACTGTGGTGTGAATGTTAAATCATCTGCCATGATGGACACTGGGATCAGGAGGCCTGAAGCAATGCATGGACATGGTAGGGGACCTTCTCCTTTATCCGTGGTGAACAATCCTGCCTCCATATCTTGTGCAGAGGTGGTTTGGGGAGGATTTTGTTTAAACTGTTAGAAATCCTGTTATACAGGACATTTGAGGCAGAAAATCTGGGTTCCTGGTGGTGTTCAGGGAGCCTGAGCATTCTTGGGACTGGATGGTGGGACAGCAGCAGAGGTATTATTTGAGGCTAACCCTCTAACCCATCACTAAATTTAAAGAGCAGTCCAAAATTTTTGGGGGAGAAAAAAAAGAGACTATGGCAAAATGGTGCCTTCTTACACAATAGATTGGCTCCCTGTGGGTATTCTGAGTCATTTTGTTGTTGTTGTTGATTTTAGTGACTGAAATAAGTTTATTCCATGCTTTTTTTCCTTGCCAGACCCCACAGACCCTGTCACCCCCAGCTCACAGGGAGCAAGACAGATTCCATTAATTCTTGTGCATTATTGAGGGATTTCGGTCGATGGGATTCTTGCCTGAAATTTCTCTGTGGAGGAGCCTGGCTTCCCACTGACTGCAGATGGGACCCAAAAACCTCAGGCTCCTAGCAGGCCCGGTGGAGCTGCAGGAATACATTTTTTAGCGTGTCCAGGAGATATTCGGTACCCTGCTCCTTTCAGGGCACCTGTCATTGAGAGAGTGACCAGGGCTGGGCGGGTGGAAGTGGTTGGTCTGCAGGGCTTTGAATGCCGTCAAACTGCTTGATTTTGGAGGTCTGGCAGGTCTCGACCTTTGTGCACGTGACTGGGGCATGTCTGGTCTGGGGGCACCGGGAGGAATTTGGCACGGAGCCCTGTAAGGCAATGGTCCTATTTAGTAAAGCTCGGGCTGTGGGAGTCGGTGCGAGGAAATCACAACATCCGCTTGGGTTTCTGCAGTCTCTGTCCTGGGGGCCAGTCGAGTGTTGAAGGAGGCCACAGGAATCCTGCTCGTGACCACAGCCAGATTAATGGCTATTTTGGCAGCTTTTCAGGAGTGAGGAATTTGGCCACTTTCATAATAATGGCTAGAAATTCCACATGAATTAATTAGTTTTATTACAGGACATGTCCTTCCTGCTCCTCCAGGGCTGCCTGAAACACTGAACTCATTACTTGAAGAAATGAAAATAGTACTAAAAATAAGAACTGGTATCCCAAGCCTTTGTCAGGAAATGTGCAGAGTACACTGACATCCTCCACCAGACGTGCTTCCGAAGCTGTGGCTTTTGGCCAGATGAGATCTGAACCCAAGCTTTAGATCAATTGCAGCCACTAAAATGCCCCAGCCTGCTCTACAAGGGTGTCTTCTCTCAGCCTCTTGGCCCCTGCTCAGCTTACACCATTCCTCTAGGCTTTTTAATCAATCCTGCAATTTCAGTTTAATGTAGCGTTCACATCTGACCCTTTGATGTTTTATGGCGGAGGCCGTGCACCTTCAGCTGTCTCCCACCTCTGTGATGAGTTTCCATAGTGCTGCTCCTGCCTTGCAAGGACCCTGTTTGTATCTGCGGTAGGAAAGTGCTTGGAAACACCCATGGGAAAGGGTCCTCTGCAGTTGAGTTTTGGTCAAGGGAATGCCATCAAAATGACAGCATGCGACTTTGGAAAGAGCTACTCAAGAGTAGCCAGAATAACTGTGGACTAAGTAAATATTTTGGGAGCCCAGAGCTGATAACTTTCCCCTGCTTACGTTTGTGGGGAGTCTGTCTGTAAATACTTACCGTCTTTCACGTAGCTTTTTAAACAAATGTGCTCAGTGGACTCAGTGTGCTCAGTTTTATTTGAATCTCCTTTTTAGAAGCACTGATGTCCTGAGATTTGCCTGTTGGTAAGGGGCAGGTGTGCAAAGTGAGCCCTGCTTGCCGGTCATCCCAGTGTTTGCTTTATGAACATTGCTTCAGAGACTTGTGTATGGACAGGGGGTTCTCCGTGTGAATCTGAGCAGCTCCACCTTTGTGGATCAGGGCATGACTGGCTTGCTTTTTTTTTTTTTTTTTTTTCTCCTGTTTTGGAGCTGAACGTGGCAAAACTGACCAGGGAGGTGATCAGGTTCCTGCAGGTCCCACCACACAGAAAATGGCTTGGTTTGTGCTCAGGCCTCTTGGGAACTATGACTGTCATCCTACAAGGTCTAAGGCCAGCTGAGCTGACAACGGATTAATCACAAATCTTTCAGCTTAAACAAAATATGCCTGTTAGAAAAAAAGAAAAAAAAAAAAGAAAAAAAAAAAAGAAAAAAAAAAAAGATAATGCAGAGAGCTTTCTTCTAATCTCAGCCGGTTGGACAGCTTCCGACTTTCTAGTAATGATTGTTATTGATTTCAGTCCTTGCTTACCCCTGTTTTGTGTTTATTCTGTCTTTTTATCAGTTTGATTTCAAGGATTTGTTACCTTAACCCCTGGCCATTGGGCTGCCCTTTGTGTCCTGAAGCAGACCTTTATGAATTCAGGCTGTGCTGAAAATGCTTGGGCAGTGCGGATATGACTTGGCAGCACACCAAGCTGGCCAAAGGTCCATCAGGCCCATAATCCTGCCTTAGGTGGTGGCCAGTAAATTGGGCATTCCTGGAAAAGGGTGAGTATGGGGTGAGCCTTGCCTTCAGCTGCCCTCCTGACTTCTAGCAGTGGGGCTTCAAGTGCCGGGGAAGCAAACCCTCAGCCGTGTACATGAGTGCTGTGTCTTGAGGCGTTGGGCAGGAAGATCTCCACACATAAGACCAAGCTGGAGTTGCTCTTACAAACCCCATTTGCTGCCTGCTGGCACCTCTCATCGCTTCATGTGTCTGGGAGCAGCAGCCGCGGTGAGAAGGGAGGTCCCATCCAGGAGGTGTCCTTTCCCCTGACAGTGATGTGCCCAGGCAGAGCCAAAATGTTCCAGCTGACATCAAATCTGCTCCCCTCTGAAATGCAGAGGCCCCCTATAAATATTTAACTGAATCTGCCTTTTTTTTTTTCTTTTTTTTTTTTCTTTTTTTTTCTTTTTTTCCCCCCAGTTCCTTTCTTTCTTTTTCCCCTGCCCATGTGGGGATAGTTGCCTGAATGCATAACCCGTTCATGGCATCCCATGATGAGGCTGCATTTTAGGCAGCTGAATAATGCGTCTTGCTTGTCGCCCGTCATCACTACCCATGTTCAAGCCTGACGTTGAGCTACGTGTTGAGTGTGTGAATGCTCCTCTGGGAGTATTTACAATCCACTCTGGACTGTCCACTGCCATAAAAAATTACATTTTCGGCTGTAAGCTCTTGCAGCTTTTCTCTCGAAGCAGTCCGTGGTGGATGCCAGCAGATTGAGGAGATATTTTTTAATGGGAGGAATTCCCCCAGATTTCTCCATGAAAAAGCTGTTAATGATCTGCCTGGTGGAAATCAGCGGGGCGAGGAAGGTGTCCCTGTGAGCGGGCAGCAGACTGGGCTGTGCTTTGGAAATCCCTGCAGCCGTGGGCTGAGCAGTGTCAGCAGCAGGAGCGGGGCAGGGCTGGGTTGGGCTGATGCCGGGACCTGGGCTTGTTGTGCAAGGCTCGGAGCTTGCAGTTTGCCCTGCACGGGCGTTACCTCGAGCTGGTTGCACCTTTTTTCTCTCCAACCCTGCAGGCATGCACGGTGCCTGGAGGGCGAACAGCCACAGCCCGTGCCTCCGGGCAGGGCAAGAGGGATGGGGACATCAGGGACAAGGTGCTGTGCTGATCGGGGAGCTGGAATTTGGGCCGGGGGTGCTGGTTTTGTTGCAGGAGCATTGCCACGAGAGCATGGGAAGTAGGATCCTGGGCTGTCGCTGCCAAAAACGGAGCAAATGCGGGTTTTCCCATGGCAGCGGTGGTGAGCGGCTGCACTTTGGGGCAGGAGATGTGGCGTTGGTCCCCTCATCGCTGAACCTGCACTAACGTGGTGCAGTGCTGCTGTCGTGCCCAGGCTTGTGGCGTGGCTGGGTTTGCTGTTTTGGGCTGGTGAGTCAGACCCCGGGCAGCCTTAGGCCAGAGCTGCAGGTTCGCCCTTTTTCCTTGCATCTGTTCAGAGAGGCAGCCTGCTCTACCCGGGCACCGAGCAGAGGAGCCTGACCTTCCCCCAAAAACCCTGCCCTCACGCAGGGACCTCGGTGCGGGTTTAGACACCGAAGTTTGGGCAAACACATTTTGTGGGGCCGCCTGGAGGACTCCTGCCCCTCTTGTGTAGAGGGACGCACCCGGGAAGCAGAAATAGCAAGTGACTAAATGTCACGGCTGCGTTCCTGCCGTCGGAACAGAACTCCCTATTTTCTTTTGACGGCGAAAATCAACTTCCCCTTTCCCCCCAAGCTGGCTGCCCGTGGCCGTGCCCTCGCTGCGGGTATGCAGGACGGCTCGGGTCAGCCTGAAAGGAAAATGCTCCCGCTGCGGGCTTTTCACTGCCTGGCTTCTTTCTGAAAAAAAAAAAAAAAAAAAAACGTGCCGGGCTTTCGCTGCTCCTAGTGCAGGGCTGTAGCTGGAATAGGGGACGGCGGCCTCGTTTTGGAGCTCGTCTCCGTTTTGGGCTGCTCTCATCCCCTTCTGCATCCACGTTTCTTAGACTAAAACAGCCTGCGAGGTGCTCCGCTGCTGAACGCTGCAGAAACCACGGCGGTGCCACACACGGCATGTGCTGCCTAGTCGGAACATGCCGGGGTGAAGAAACCTCTGAAAACCTCCAATGCAAAATCCCCGGGGATTTTTTTGGAATTCTTTTTGATACTCTTTCCAGCAGCAGAAACCTGGTCCTCTGCGGGGTGGGAGCCTGGTGGGTGAGCCAAGAACTTGGTCCCTGTTCGCAGAAGGCTTCTGGGGGCCCTTGGGGATCTCCTTGGTGCCAGGAGGGAAACACACCGTTATACCCATGCTGAGCAATGTGTTCACCCCAGTCCCCCTTTGCCTTCTTTGGTAGCTGCTGTTCCTGTCCTTACAGCCTTGTACATTCTTCCCATTGCATCTTTTTTTTTGGTTTATTATTTTCTTTCTGCTATGAAGTGCTCTCTCTTTTCCTCTCTCTTCCTCTTGCTGCGTTTCTGCCAGCCTCGCCTTCTCCCCCTGCGCCCACTCTCGGGTTCACTTTGCATATTTTCACCCAGGTGCTGGCAGCCTCATTTGGACCCGTCTGGCTCGGTGGAGACCTGCTCAGACCTGCAGAGAGCACAGAGAGCAGCCGGCGGGGTCCAGCTTTTCCTTTGCCTGAGATGTAAACGCTGTCTGTCTTAGGTCCCCCGTTCAAACTCTGTGTGGTCTTTCCAAATGATGATACTTGAGCTCATGGAAGTCCACCAAATCCAGTCTCCAGACCATGCCCCTGAATGCTGTAGACATTTGGTTGCTTTTATTTGTATTGTTTTTCCAGTTTTTGCTGAAATTGTGCCACAAGCGTACCTCCTCGACGGAACTGCTGGTACTTAGGCTCCCTCCATCCCACCAGCCCTGTTACTGGCCATGGTCTTCAATTTCTTTTCCTTCTAAAAACACCAAAAAGGAGCCTTGTGTTTGACCATAAGCAGACCTTTTTGACCTACCCAACAAAACAAAAGCCCAGAACATTTTCTGTAAGTCCAGTTTTATTACCACTTTCCTGTCTTCCAGGTCATCAGCCAAGCCAAAAGACCCCATACAGCTGCCACATCTTTGCACAGTCCTGCTTTCTGTGCAAACTCAGAGTTGCTTTATAAAAACGTGTGCAAGCATTTTAACTACCCTGATTATTTTTTTCTACTTGCATTTGGAGAGAGCGTCTCCTTTTGTTGCAGCTGTACTGAGATGAGATGTTTTAGTCCTGGCTCTCCCTCTCCAAGAGCAGCGCAAGGAGAAAGCCATCAGAAGCTACGGAGAGGGCAGCACGATGGTGAACACCAGAGGGGCTTGAACTTGGCATGTTCAAGCTGTATGAGAAGGCTTTCCTGGGGCTGTTGTTGACCCTCTGGATGTGTACACCTGTAGTCATCTCCTTCCTCTCCCTCTTACCAACTATCTGAGGGATTCCTGAAAGCCCATCCCAAAGCTGGGGCGGGTGGCTTGGCACCACGTGCAAATCCTGCACCCGGGCTGCTCTTGCACTGTTGCCCATCCCCTTCCAGAGGCTTTGGGGCAGCCCTGCACGGGAACTGCCCCGGTTTGGGTTGGCAGGAGGGCTGCCGAGGCAGCGGCCCTGCATCTCCTCGCTCTTTATTCCTGTTACCTGGGGCACTGTCTGTCTCCTCAGCATGCAAATTACCCTCTGCTTTGCATCTCCTGTAATTCAAACCGGTGCAAATTGCTTTCCTCTGCTGCCGATATCCGTTTTCTGACCTAGCGTTTCTGCTGTCGTTGAGTTTTGGCCTTCACCCTTTCGGGGCTGGCACCCACTGAACCCGGCTGAGAAAGTGGCCCTTTGTGCCGAGCTCTTTGGAGGAACCGGGGAGCTTTGCCTTCCCCGCTGCGAGCCTTTTTGGCCGGCGAACGCCTGCCCTGTTCTGGTGGGGAGGGATTTCGGGGTGAGGGGGAGGTGAGAGCGCTCCTTGTGCTCGAAGAAAAATGATGAATGACTCTCTTGTGCTTCTGAACAAAACCAGGAAATCAGAAGGGGGGGGGGGGGGGGGGGAGGGAGAAAAAAAAAGCAAAAAAAAAAAAAAAAAGAGGAAATGAGAAACAGTAAAGAGGCCTCCCCCGCCTTCATATAAGCAATCACTCCACAGCATCTGGAGCCCAGTAAAAGGGCCGTTCCCAGGAGCTCAGGCACTCGCCAGCCACGCAGATCTCCTCTGTGGGGCTTGCTCCGCTCTGTCTGCCCCGTGCCCACCGCCGCGGGCAGACCCGAGCTCCATCTCAGCAGCCACCGGCACCGGAGGTGCACGTGTCTGCCGGGGCTGGATCCGGCCCCAGGACACGGTTGCATTGCTGTCGGCGCAGCCAGAGCACCCGATACGGTGTTTATGCTGGCGGGCTGCCCTACGCCGGCGTCGCGTTACAGCGGTGCGGGCAGCACGACACCCGATCCAGCCTGAAATCTGCTGGAGCGGAGTCGTCCCCCCCCACCCTCCGCCCTCAAAAATGTTTTGGGCGCTGTAGATGTAGCAGGGGCGAGACCAGAGCGGGTCAGCATCCCGCCAGGCTTTGATTTAAGCATCTTCAAGCTGGAGTTGGCTTAGGTTGGGTTTCTCAACGCGCTACGTGGTTGAATTGGGGTGGGCAAATGCAGCTGCAATGGGGCTGGAGGTGGTGGTGTTCTGGCGTGAGCTGTCCCTGCCACCTTGCGTGGGCGAGGAAAATCATAGAATATACAGAATCGGAGAATATCCCGAGTTGGAAGGGACCCACAAGGATCATTGAGTCCAGCTCCTGGTCTCCCTGCAGCGAGTGGTCCAGCACAGCTCTGCTGCAGCTTGCCGAGATGGAGCCCCACGTGCTGAAGCACTTTGCTTTTCCATGGCCCCCTTGGGAGGAGCCCTTTGGCTATTTGGTAAAGCACAAATCTGGTAAGGACCTCAACAGACGAAACTTTTCCTTAGTGTAACCTCACTGGTGCTGCAGGTGACTCGTTGTGGAACAAGCTGCCTGCAAGGGGACAGCTGTCCCTGAGGGCGGCTTTAAAACAGCAGTGGCAGTTCCCAAAATAGAGACCCCGCCAGGGAAGCTGCTCTCACCCCTTTCCAGCTGGAGACAATCTCGGCTGAAGCAGCTGAGCATCCTCACCATCCAGGCACAAGCACCAGCTGCTAATTTGGGCCTAGTTTTTATCCCTCTGTTGTCTCCATCAAGTCCCACCTGAATTTAAGAGTTAAATAGGGGGGTCAGCAGGGGTCAGCTTGTTTCTTCTTTGTGGTGTGGAGGCTGCAGGGGAGCTCTTCCTCCCTTTTTTTCAACATGCAAGTCCACTGGGTGTGTTTTACGGCCTGTCATCCTCAGGTCTGGGGATTTTCAGTGTTTGGGGCTCTGGGGGAGGTTTCTTCGTAGCAGCAGCAATGCAGGTGTTGTGGGTTCTGTGCTGATGAATGGTTTCATTTCTGAAATTTTTGTTTTTTATTTGTCAGGATGTAGCACAGCACTCGCTCACCTGTTTGCATGGCCCCACGTCCATTCTTACAGGCCTGGAGCATGTCTGAAAAATGGACGTGCTTTTGAGTGAGGGTATGGGGAGGGAAGGCTTTCGAGGTCCCCTCTTAGCACCTTGTGAACCAGAAGGGATCCTGTTCTAGTCAGTGGGGCTTGGGCAGTGACTCCAGGTCAGTTTTTGGGGCAGCTCTTCAGCTGCACGAGTCTGGGGTCAGCAACCCAAGAGGCAGCATGTGCAAGGCCTGAGCCGTGTGCCCTCGTGGGCTCCTTCCTCAGCTGGGCCTGTGGGCAGCCTGGGGGGGGAACAACGCTGCCCCAGCACTTGTTGAAGTTTGTCGAAGGTTTCTGTTGAACCCAGAAACCCTGGGCTCCTTGGTGAGGCTGTATTTTGGGCCTGAGCCCTTCAAATTAGCTGTGCCCTCTCAAAGGGAGAGAAATCGCTGTCCCTGTCTTCCTCAGGGAAAGCTCCTGAGGGAAGCCTGCCTCCTCTGTGGTTTCCATAACACCATGTGGAGGCGTCTGCATCTCCTGATGCCTTACTAATTTACCAGTAATGACTTTTTGGGGTTATTTTTAACAGGTGCATTGTGCAATTAATGGGCTTTTTATTGGTGGTAAACAAGCTGTGTGAGGCTGGGGTGCTGCTGGGGCTTGACCAGGAGACTCGCTGCTGCTCCGTGCTCTAGAAATGATTCATTTTTTTTTCCTCTGCACCTCCTAGCCCGATGTATGGGGAGCCCCAACCCATCCCCGTGGGATTTGTTGCAGGCCTAGGTCTTGCCCAATGCTGCCAGTTGCTGATGGGCCCCCATGTGTCCCCAGGGATCTCACAGTGCTGTGTGTGTGCCTCCACCATCCAGGCTAACTCTGAGTGAAAAGTATCAAACTTCAGTGGCCAAGAAAAGAGTGCTGACCTATTTTGGACACTTATTTATATTCAAGTTGCTTCTCGCTGTCTCTGTGAAAAAGCTGTTGTGACTCCAGTGCTTTAAATTTTTCCCCTCCCAAAGCTTTTGTTTCTCACAGGATATAATCTAGGACTAACATCTGTATTTTCCAGTAGTCAGAATGAATACCTTTTTAAATCTTTATTAAGTTTTCTGGATGAAGCAACACTTCTGCAAAGCCAGCTCTGTAATAAAGCAAAGTCTTTGGTTGTGTTGTTTCTCAAGCTTTACAGATTCTCTTGAATTTTTTGCTGTAACCCAAAGCTTTCAGACCAAATTGGGGAAAAAGTTGAAAATGTCATTATTGGCTCTGGTAATGAGCCACACAGGAAAGTCATCTAATGTAGGGTCAACAAAATACTGTGGAAAGCTGTTTTCAGTTTTGTTCAACTATGGTTTCCTTTAACTACACTTATTGTGTATCGTTTTGCTGAAATCTTGATCTTCTCTTGAAAGATCTTATTGATGAAAATGGCTTCTCCTGTCTTGTTTTGACAGCTAAGCTATTCTCTAGCTTTATATGCTGTGGTTCGCAGTTAATTTCTGGTGCCTTTTAAATTGAGAGTGTAGTGTTTGTCAAAACTGTATCACTGGAGTAATCATGAAACTTGAAGGGCTTGGTCAGTGCAGCTGTGTGCGCTAACAGTGGCTGGATACTTGTCCTGCATATTTTGACCTCCTTATTACTGTGAACTGTAGGAATATAGGTTAGACAACTAGAAAAAAAAAAGAATAAAATGCTGCAGGTGTCATCCGTATGAATGATGGTTGTTGTAGTCCCTTGTATTTCATTATTTTCTGTTTCAGTGTAGGAGCTTAGTGTATGTTTTTCTTTGAGACCTGAAAGAGCAATGGTAAATAAAATAAATAAATCAAATCTGGAAGTAGCTTGATTGATGGAAACTGCAAGCCCTTTGGCTTCACTAGCCAAGCTTGCAGATTCACTGAACATGCTGGCCTTATGGTTAACTAGCTGTACCCTGAGTGCATTTACATGATGACCAACTCCCAAAAGGTCAATGGAAGCCTTTCCATCATCTGTCTGCAGCTGAATTTGACCCAAAGTGCATCTGTGAAAAATTAGGGAAGTTTCCTCATTATGCAGTCATGGTACATGGCTTTAATGTATGTGTTCCTGTTTTTTGGAGTGTATGTCATGAAGTTAGTGAGATCACGTATACAGACAGACACACCAACTGAAATGTCTCCCTGTATTGATGTGGCTGGGTTTGGGTCCCAAATTGTGCCCTTGCAGGAGGGCTGGTGCTTTAGCATTGGCTCCATGAGCTCCTGGGGCTGATGGCTCTGTGGTTCCTGTCAAATGGAGCTGCTCCTTGAGTGTGGCCAGGGTGCCAGTGGCCCTGCTCAGGTTTCCTTTGCATCATTTATCAGGTCTGAGGCCACAATTTTTCTATACTGGAAGCTCATGAAGGTGTGATTTTTTTTCTTGTCTTTATTTTCTCTTTGCTTGAGCCCATCAATTCAATCCTTTGTACTTCTGCTCAGTGGTCATCTTGGTGCTGATAATGCTGCTTACAAGTGTGTTGGCTCTGCGTCTTACCCTGATGACATTTTGGTTTGCAGAATTTACCAAAAAAACCCTGCAATTCCGAATGATCAATCCCTTTGATTCAGGCTTGGACAGAAGTCTGAGCATTGGATGTTCATCCCCTGTGCTGCTGCCACCATGTTTGTCTCCAAGCAGGAAGGATCTGATTAAATCACAGCACACCTCCATTAATGTGCAAGCGTGGCAGCTCCCTGAAGTTTCATATTAGCTGTATTTTTCATGTGGTGTGAGTAATCATGTTCACACATCCAGAGGGCTGAAGAAAGCAATGTGCAGAAATTGCTGCATATGCATTTCAAAACTCCCCGTGGAAGACTGTTTAATTAGCTTTAATGAGCTGGCTGGTGTGCATACACGTGCGTGTGCTTTCACCACTTGGAGCTCGCAGGCTCAGAGGCGCTGGTGTGCGTCCCAGGTAAATGGGATGAGTACGTGGGAGAGGTGTTTGTGCACTTGCAGACAGCAGGTCTGAAGCAGGCTTTACCTGTGTTCGACAAGCCTGTGCTGTAACAGACCTCCATCGTGGAGGGGAAGCACTTGGAAGCCAGGTTTGCTGTGGTTTCGGCTGCTTAGGTGCGGCAGGATGGGAGCAGCGCCCTGGCTCGTCCCAAGAGCTGTCGGTGGCAGGGTTGCAGTAGGTCACAGGTGATGTGTGCCACCGGGGTTTTAATTAGAGGGGAAAAATGGTCAGTCAGAGGGGCAGGTAACCACCTTGCACCTTGCTGCACCTCAGGTCTGCTCCCCTGCCTGATTTCCATTGCTGGAGTCAGCCCTGAGCTGGCTGCGTGTAATTTGGCTTCCTTGCAGGGGTGATGGCCGGGGGTCAGTGCTCAGCTTCCAGGAAGGACCAGGCTGGGTCGAGAGCCATGCCGAGAGGGTGGCCATTTTAATGAGGGATTTCTTTGTGCTGCTTTTTTTTTTTTTTTTTTAATTAACCTTTGTTTTCTGTCAAGAAAGCTGTCCCGAGGCACGACTTAGCAAGGCAAACATGCCTGGACAAAGGGAGCATTAAGCCTGCACAGAGGGAGGGGAGAGGGTTACACCTCTAATTACTTTGTGTGCCTGTAATTTTTTTCCCCTCTGGTGACTGATGGGTCATGAAAGGACTTGCTGGGGCTGGTGTGTGATTCACTGGGGCAGAGCACGTTCTCGGCTGATGCTGAGGGCTGTCTGGGTGCCCAGGGCAGGCAATGCCATCGCGTGGGTGTTGCTCACGCCTGAGTCAGCGCTTGTGCTGGGGATTGGGCTGTGAGAAGGAGATGGTCCTGAGCTGCATTTGTGGCCCTGTTTAGGAGAAGGGACACCCAAGCAGGGACAATGAGTTTGGAGCTCTCCCACCTTCCCCGTGGGCAGTAGTTTCCGAACTGTCTGAGCTGCCATCCCATCCCGTCTTCTGGTCCTCACATCTACTCATGGAGGTCAGGGTAGACATCTGTGCCCTCCCGAACCAGATGGGGTCGGAGGTTGGTCAGCAGGGGAGTTAGGGCTCACGGTGTTCATGTGGGAGGCAAGAAAAGGGAGGAAGGGGAACTGGGGCAGGAGTGGAGGTAGAAAATAAGCAGCTGTGGGGTTGGAGTTCTGGGCTCAACCACCATATGAGACACCAGAACATCCACATGGGTGCCGAGGTGACCAAGATGAACTGCACTATTTCTGCTGTGGCCAGCTATCCTCTTAGGAAACAACACACTGCACCAAAAAAAAAAAGTTTGGGGATGGCCTCCAACCCCTTTCTTTCACACCTCCCGATTTCCTTCTCCAAGCAGGTGAGATGCTCAGGCTCCCCCTGGTCCCCCCCTGGGGATTTGCTGCCCTTGAGGAAGGCTTTTTTGGTCTGTCGCTGGGAGGATGCTGTCAGGGTTTTTTGTCATTTTGCTGTCATTTTGTCAGGGTTTGGGGTGGCTGTTGGTACCGTGTGGTGTTGAGACCCTCCTGTGCACTGCTGCTCCACGTTTCCTTCCTATAGCTTCAGGCTGGTTTGGTGATTGTCAGTCCTGCTGCTGTGACTCTTTCCCCTGCTTTTCCCTTCATTTCACCAATTTTTTCTTTCTTGCTGGGAGATGATCCCACATTCTAATAAATCTCGCTTAATGTTTTAGAGAAAATATTTGTCAGCAGATTTTCCCTCCTCCCCTATGAATATCTTGCATTGTTTTTCATTAATTTGTCTCCAGCTGAAGGGAATGAGCGTCTTTGCCGTTTTGAACAAATTCCTCGCCCAGCCAGTGTGGGGAAATCTGTCTCCAGTGTCACCCGTTTGGCAGGGGAGAGCTGTGGGAACCGAAGTATGGAAGCTCAGTTGCATCCTCCAGATTGCAACAGGGCTATAAGGAGGTCCTTTTTTTAAGGAGAAATAAAAAAAAAAAATAAATCCAACCAGACCTGTCTGGGGGTCCTTTCATTAAGCAGAGCCGAGGGACTGCAGCAAACTACCTCTTTTACAGGAATCCCTTTTGGCTTGAAAGGAATTATTCAGGCGCTTACGCAATCCATGCTGAATTTTCAATTTGTCACAGTTTTTCCCCTACCCCCACTCTGTCCACCGGCCCGACCAGGCTCCTGCTGGGTCCCTCCACTGACTGATGTGCGTTAGGAAAAAGCCCTAACATGTATGTACGGTCCCGATCCGGCAGCCCTCGTGCACTGGGATCTTGGGATCTCTGCTTGGAGCAAGTGCCTGCGGTGCGGATGCAGGTCGAGAGTCCCTCCCCGTGTAAGGTTACCCCCGCCAGGAGGGAGAGCCATCATTTTTCAGCCCGAATTCTTTCCTGAAAGGCTGCGGTTGCCTGGTGTCTCGGCTTCCCTCTGTGGATCCGTGTGGGAAAGCCGCGAGCATTTCTCAGCTGTTTGCATTCCTTGCAGGAGGAAACCTCAGAGGCTGAGGTCTGTGGTCCTTGGGGCTCGTAACCTGAACGTGGCTGCAGAGCAAAGATACTGGGGGAAAGCTCAGGACCTTTGCTGCAGTAATACCGGCTCCAATGGGCGATGGCTGAGCGTGGTGTTTTATCTTAACTCAGTTTCAGGCTCCGGGTGGGGTGATTTGCTTGCACTGCTGCAGCGTTATCCTGGAAAAAATGATTTTTTCCCCCTGGCCACGCTGCGCTGCTGCGGGAGCACCTGATGGCCATCGTCCCTCCTCGCTCTCCTCCAAGAGGAGAGCAGGGTCTGAGCTGCAGGCGATGCCCGGCAGCGTGGGCAGTGCCCACACGCACGCAGGCTGATTCATGGTGGTGATGCAAACAGCTGAACTGCCAGGGGATGGGGCAACAGGGATTTTTTTTGTCCTGCTCCTCCCATTCAGTGCTTTGCAAGGATCGGTGGAGGGAATGGTAGATGTTAAAGCTAGCTGCTGCCGTTCAGGGAGGTATTTTCTTCTGGCTCCCTCAAAGCTCAAGGAGGGGAAAATAATAAAATTTGGCTTGTCCTTCTTGTTTTCAGGGTGTTCCGTCTTTGGAGATGCACATGGAAACCTCGGATGGGTGCACCCTTCCTGGGGCTGTGCACAGGAGTCTGAACGCAAAGAAAGAAAACAGAAGAAAACCAACTAACCCTTACCTCAGGCTGCTTTTGCTGCTCTTTGGAGCAGCTCGGGCCTTGAATACGACACCCCCCCCTTTCCCCATGCCTCTTACTAATTCCTCCTGCTGCAACAAGTGCTCGAGCCCCAGCTGCTGAGCAGCAGCCCTGGGCTGTGGTTCAGCCCCTGCCCCTCCCTGGGGCTGTGGACGTGCTGGTGCCTGCATCCCTGTGCTGTGTCCTCCAGCCTGACGCAGCTTTTTCCTTTCTTGCTCGTTTTCGAGGGGTTTGGGCTGGGGATGGGATGTGTTTTTCTTCGGTATGTAAGCCTTGACACTGTTCCTGAAGTTGTTCTGACCCGAGGAGAGCAAATCTTGCGAGAGTACTTGAGTTGTGAACTAGTTTGGTCTCCTGGGTGACACATCACGGGGGCAAATACTGCTCCTGGCAAACAAGGTTAGTTGGAGTCAGGCGGTGTCTCACCTGCAGAAGGTGCACCTGAATTCCTCCTTTGTGCTGAGCTAGCCCATACCCCAGCCAGTGGCAGGGTCTCACTGACCTGCTGTATTTAATTTAGGTCCTAAAGCTCCCCCCTCCCCAAGTCAGTTCAACCTTAATTCAACTTGCTCGAGCCAGCCTTGTCCCTGGACTTCCTGCATATGAGAGGTGGGAACAGCCCCTGGATGGTGTTTGGGGTAAAAATAAAAATAATAATAATAAAAAAATCCTTTGTGCTGCTGGGCTGTTGATCTCTGCCCCTTCCCCAGGATGCTGCCCCATCAGCTTTTGCCTGTGCTGGGGCAACATCTTGCTATCGCTGCGGCTGTGAGCAAGCCTTGTCCCCAGGCTTTGTGAGGTGAGCAGCTGCCTTTCTGCTTCCCCAGGGCAGTGCTTGCGGTTGCCCTGCTTGTGTGTGCATGAGCTTTGCAGAGCTGGGTGCACCGTGTGCCTGTTCTTTGCCTCTCCCCCACCCCTTAAAATCCCCAGGTTTCATGTTTTTCTGATCCCCTGCTCTCTGCTCGCCGTCACGTGCGCGCACGCTGCGTGCATCCTGAGCACTCAGTGTCTGATTACAAATCCTCCCCTCTGAATGTCTCTGCTCTGCCATGCCGTTTTAAATCTATAAGGAGGGCATCTGAGCAATGAAGTGCAAACGTGATCATTGTTTGGCTCTTGTGCTCAGCAGAGACTTCTATTTCTTGTTTTAAAGCCGTGTACTGGCTGTCCCATTTTGAGCCTGGCTCTCTTCCAAACGAGCCTTGTGTGCGGGCACGTGTGGATTATCCTTGTCTCTATGGCTACCCTGAAAACTTTTGAACCAGAACATTCACTGGGGGGGATCGAGCTCTAAGGTGCTGGTTTCCTACAGCTTTTGTGAAAACAGTTGGTGGGTGGTGGGACTGCACCTCGTACGTGTCTCCTGATGGGTCGTAGCCAAAACTTCTCCGGTATCAGATATCGGAGAACCAACAGCCCCCTGAGCACAGTCTCAGGAAAGAGCTACACGAGGAAAAACAAATCAGAAAACCCTAAAAAGTCAAGCTCTGTTAGATCTGTCGCTCTGGTGCATTAATATTAATTAGGTCATTTTTACTAATTACCTGTTCATCTGTATATAAGGGGCCATCGATAGCTTGCTGATGGGTCCCAGCTGGAAACTGTAGAGCATGAGAAACATAGACCTTATGAGTCACATGTGGGCAAGAGGGGTTTGATTATCACCTCCAAGAGCTCTTGTTTGCTGAGATTTTAAATCATTTTGGCAATTGCTAAGGTCTCACGTGGGATGGAAAAGTGCTCTTTGAGGGTTAAATATGTGCTTTTTAAGAGAGAATTAGTGCATGTAAGCTATTCACTGGTGTATGCTTGCTAAGAGCTGCTGTCAACATCTTGGGAAGATAACAAGTAACAGCAGTTACAAATATCATCAGTATTATTATTATGTTTTGGCTTTTTTCAGGCATCTCCCCAGTTGGGGATTTAAAGATGTTTCTAATTAGTCAGCGTTTCTAACTGTGAGAGATGACTTGCTGAGGCTCCTGTTGCAGGGCCGTCTGCCTTCAGGGCTCTCTGGAGCTCGTTCCTGGGTGAGCACTATCTCTGCTCCCCTCCTGAAGGTCACCCTCTCAGCGGTGAGAGTGAGGAGCCGAAGCGGGGGATTGGAAGTGGTGTTGTGTGGACCACAAGTAACACAAATGGGATAACACCGATCCCATTTCCTGTGGGTGTTAGGTCTCTTAGATGGGAGACCTTCGTTGGAGACTCACTGGCTTGTCTCACACGTGGTGGGACTTGGAAAATAGTTTTTATTTCTCTGCCTTGTTCAGCCATGGTGGCACATGGATGCAGCTCAGGAACAGGAGTTTTTCCAGCCCCACCTTGGCTCTGAGCTGCTCTGTGCCAGGTTGGATAATGCTCAGTAATGAAAGATTTGATGGTAAGTTGATGTATAGTTCCTTATCGGTCTTTCTAGACCGACTGTGGGAGTCAGGTCTCCTAAAAAAAAAAAAAACAAAAATAGCTGTGTTTTTTCAGCCTGGTCTTTAAACAAACAAGTGGTGACATTCCCCATGTTTCAGTCATTCCATTGCATGCCCGGTGTAATAATCTTTGAAGCCAGTTGAACTATTTGTTGTTCATTTTGTGAAAATTGGCAGAGAGGAGACCCTTTTAATACTTTGAATTTGACGTCAAAGGGCTGCATGGGAAGCATTCCTCTGTGCCAGCCCCCTGGACTGCTGGCCTCCTTGGTTCTGCTCTCTGGAGGACACACCAGTACATTGTCATTTTGGGCTTGGGAGCTGCCAAAACTGGCTTTGTTTTTTTTTTTTTTTTTCTTTTTTTCTTTTTTTACCCCCCTGTGAGTATTCTGGGAAAGATTTGGGCATTTTAATGCAATTGTGCCTTTCTGCCTCCTCAAACCTTTTCTCTCCTCTACTGAGAGCTGCTGCTGCTGCCTGAGTCCGGTTCCCTTTCTTCAGGCACTTGTTGATCGTGCAGCTCAGCAAAACCCTCATCTTCAGAGTAAGGTGTGAAAGAAACTTCTCCAGCTCCTGGAGAGTCTTCCAGGTGGGAATCATCAGCATGCAGTGGGT
Organism: Aythya ferina; assembly: GCF_964211825.1. Taxonomy (NCBI): domain Eukaryota; kingdom Metazoa; phylum Chordata; class Aves; order Anseriformes; family Anatidae; genus Aythya; species Aythya ferina. The sequence goes on along the minus strand of NC_140303.1, from coordinate 35,348,045 downwards.
TTGGGCTGGTGCTTATTTGCCGCAAGAGCAGAAGGAAGGACAGGGTCACAAATTAACCTTGTTCCAGGGAAAGGGAACGTGAAGGCTTGCTCCCAGATGTGGAAACGTGGGGGAAATCAAAGAAAACAGGGAAGAGGGGAAAGAGTGCCCTTCTCCGAAATGAGAGCTGCTGTTGCTCAAACCAGGGAGTGAAATAAGTTTTAGATATAATTGAAGTTGCAGCTGAAGTGGTGGAGACAAGGCAACAGAAACATAGAGGTAGCCGCCTCTGGACATCTGTACCTGAACAAACAGCTGTCCCAGGAAGAAATTCATTTGCCCTGGGAAGAAATTAGGCTGGATGAGAACTGGTTAGGACAGGTTTACTTAAGTTCAAGGGATTGCATCATGTGGTTGCAACCTTTTTTTTCCCTCCCCGTAGGCCATCTGGGGATTTCCTGGCTGATCCTGCTCATGCTCTTTTCCCTGGGCGCTTGAGATCTCTGATAGGTGCTTGTGAACAGCTGTGGTAGAATAGCATAGACCTAGCCGAGCTCATTAAAGGAAAAGGAGTTCAGAGCAACTGAGGTGATCTGGGGGCATTAATCAGTGCCTTCAGTGGAAGCGAAGGGTTATTTTTCATTGCAGTGGCCTCTCGAAGGCATGATGGAGCTAGTGAGGTAGGTGGATGGCTGCTATCTTCATGGAAGCAATGAAATAAGGTTCTCCATGGCCCTTGGCGAGAGTCCTTGGCCCTGCTGCATTGCTTCAGCAAGGCACTCATCTTCCAGTCATTAGTCATCTTGTTATTCCATTTTGTGGAAGAGATTGTAACCAGCTGAGGAGATAGGGCAACACGAGCAGTCAGGCTGCCTTTCTATACCGCTGTATTGTTCCTTCGCCTCTGCCTTGTCCTCCTTCCAAACCCGTGGCCATCGAGACCGTACAATGGAGAGCAGGCAAGAGCATTCCTTATGGTGAGAGGAGCAGCCAGTCGGGACTTGTGCAAGTGGAGTTGCCTCACCCTGGGATTACGCTATCCATTGTGGAAAAAACAAGGGCTGGAGTCGGGAGCACGGGGCTCGATTCCTCGCGCAGCCACCGACGCCTGCATGATCTTGAACAGATGACCCTCGGTTGCTCCAGCTTGCCTGTCTGCTCTATTGTAAGCACCGAGACAGCAGAGTTGTTGTTTTCCCCGAGTGCTTCGAAATCTTGGTGCATTCGAGGAGAGCGAAGGCTCTGGGCTGCGTGGAGGCCTTCTCCATAACGCGGCCCTGCAGTCAGCCGGGCCCCTGGGGGTTTGGCAGGAGCAGGTGGACTCGAGGAGGCCGGTTTCAGGACCTGAACCTGAAGATCCTTATTAGCTAATCCAGCCACGAGGCAATGAGATAAGAGCTGTGTATCCCTAGAGGCCTGGCTGTTTTTCTTCTTTGATGAAGAAGGCTTTGGGAGACAAGATTATCTCTAAATGGGTTTGTTCAGCAAATTATACGCTGGGACCCCGTTGTCCTGAGGGGACCTCAGGTCAAAGTGGTCATCTTCAGTGATGATAACAGCATTTGACTGGCTCACCTGACTCAGAGGTAGAATGAGATTTATTGCTTCTAGGAGGTGGAGTCTGACCTTCACTCCTAGGGTCTTAAATGTTCCTGCAGGACCAAACCTCGGTCTCTGAAGCTGCTCACCACCTGGGAGCAACTTTCTCCCCATGAGGGTAAAGAGCCGATTATTGCCTGACTTTTCTTAAGGGCAAGCTGGAGACTACTGTTACCTGTTAATGTGCCTAGGCTCACGTACATTTTGGCACGTACACCTCTTTGATATGAGAAACGACTGGGTTGGGAAAATGCAAATGACTTTTTGCAAAATTGCTGAATCTTCTTGCATGGGAGGAAGAGGCGCACCCAAATTTTTCCTGAAAGTCCTGAGTTTGAGGAGTGTCTAACCTCAGCCACCTTCAATAATCACAGCGCCTGGTGCCAAGCAAGAACAATTTTTTCAGCGGGTAATGAGGCGATACCGTGAGGTGTGTTTGGTGCTGCGGGTGGGCAGAGGCAGCTGCCTCTCCTGGGGTTTTGCATGGGGTCAGCTTTGCTTAATATGCATCGCCTGAGATAAAAAGCAAGTCAGACACACAGCTCAGTGTTACTGCCTCGGGTTGTCTCGGTTTGGGCAGCTGCAGTGCGTGAGGCTTCTTGTGAAGAGGCAATCCTCAGAGTGAGGCAGGTGAGGTAATTGCCACAGATCTTTTCCTCTCAGGTTTCACAAAGCAGCTCCGGCCTTTGCAGGAGGTTGATGAGAGAAAGAAACCTTTTTTTTTTTTTTTTCTCTCTCCTTTTTATCCAACCTGTATGCTTGGAGATAAGAGGCCAAAGAAAAAAAAGGAATTATTTATGTGGTACTAAAAAGCACAGCATCGGAGCAAGGGACTTGAAGCGAAATATCTGGTGTGGCTATGTGGCTGTCCTTGCCAGAGTTACAAGGACTTCCTTGTATCTGCCGGCTTGATCTTAGCAGCCATTCTGTCAAGGATGGGAATTTTATGATCGTTTTTTATATTGTGGGATAAAGTGACTTCCTCAAGGTCTCATGGGGGGGGAGAGGGAGCAAGATAGGAGGGCTTGAGTCCAGTTCTCTGGACTCCCAGCTTGTGAACTTGGCCCCAAAACTATTTATGGGACCTTCATGATGTCAGGATTGACTCCCCTGAAGTCAGCTATATTGCATCAGTGTAAACTACCTTAAGCAGACTGTGGCTGGAGCCGTGTTAGCTGCTTCCAAGGACTTTACTGTGAAACACAGCACACACACAAAAAAAAATGGAATGGGAGCAGAAACAAAGGCAGTACTGAAAGCAAAGCTCTTTGGTCTTGTCATCAGTAACAAAGTGGGCACTGGGAATCTCTTGTCTACCAGAATTCATTTTTGTCTTAGTCTAATTCATCCTTTCATTTGCATTTTGCCTTTTTTTTGTGTAACGCTAGTTTTGATGAAGAAACACGCCAAAGCTTGTGACTTCCATGACAAATCCATTCACAGCCCCACACAACTTGCCTGACTTGTGTCCCTGTCTTCAATCTGTTTGAGCAAAAGTAGTGAAGGTATAAATTATCTAACGATTTTCAGCGAAGGGCCGTGACAGCCTGACTTTTTGGAGGAACATCCTGGTGATAGGATTGCTTGGAGGTATTCACGAAATACCTAGGGAGATGGCAGCTCATTTAAGCACCTTGGGAAATAGCCATGGGAGGACAGATAAAGAGCTGCAGCCTGTGAAATGAGGCGTAGCAGAGTTGGTATGGGTAGACCTCTGTAATGTTACTAGAAAGATAAATGTTTCCAAAATAATACTGCTGTGGGAGCTTAGGTATGTATCTTTATATCTAGGAATACACATTGGCAAACGCATTGTATTAATAAGGTAAAACAGATATTCCTGGATGGAATAGCCTGGATTTTTTCATTAAATAGTAACAGCACCAGCAAACGGAGGTGCTATTTTAGGTTTTGTTTTGGTAACTAGTGTTGATGTTACAGAAGGGCCTTGTTGTACAGAGGAATCTTGGACTTAGTGCTCATAAAATGGATTCCTTTTTAAATTAAATGGAAGCCTAAACAAAAGTAGGCCTGGAGCTAGGATACTTGTCTTTGAAAGGGCAAACTTTGAAAAATGAAAATCTGGCTGGTGAAGTCATCCGGGCAGGGAAGCACGGGAACTTGAGTGTGGAGGATGCAAAGCTTTCCTGTAGTTCAGAGGTGTGGAAACTCTCTGGACCAGGGATCCCAAGGAGAAGGGGAGAACTTGGTAGGAAAGGGCTCCAGGCTGAGGCTAGCGAGTAGCCACCTTAAAAAGGGTAGTTGGGACCGAGCAGCGTGTCTGCAAGGAATGGAAAAAAAAGACTAATCGGCAAAAAAGCAATGTCTTAGAGGTCAGGAGGGGTAGGGATGAAATGAGAATTGCCAAAAGTCAAGCTGCGTTAGGCCTGGCAAAGGAAATTAAAACAAATAGCAACAGGTTTCTCAGCTATATAAATAAAAAGACTTGAATCCGCTGTGCGGTGAAGACCAACTGGAGATTAAAGATGATCTAGGTATGGCTCCAACACGAACCAACCATTGCCTCAGTTTTCAGTACAGTCGGAGGGGATGAGGACATGGAAACCTTGAAAACTGATGGGAAAAACAGAAATCAAAATTGAAATTGGTAGGCGAGCAGAGGCCAGGAACTTTATAAAGGGACAGATACCAAAAAATCGCTGTGTCATGAGTACGGATTTGTAGGTCATGGTGTAAATAGCAGCCAAGGACCCAGTATTTAGGCTCCCCGAAGGTGGGGGAGTGAGTCAAACAAATATAGAGCTGTAAATCGGACAGATTAATGGATGACTGATCTTGTAACAGATCTGGAAGGAGGAGTAATGAAGGACTTGAAGGTAAGTGCTGAGCAGATGGAGTGCCCTGGGAGCTAAGCAGAGGCAGATCGTGCCAGGCTGAGCCAATACTTCAGTAAATGATTTTTTTTTTTCATTTAAAAATTAAAAAAAACATTGCCATGTGTCAGGTCTGAGTGATCTCTGGGAGAGCAGTAGGTACAAATGTGCATGAGATAGTCCTTAAAATGGAGCCAGAGGGAGTCAGTTTGGGAAATGGTGGGTGAGGGGGTGACAGAAGCTTGTGAGGGGATGGTGGGGTTTGGCTGCAGGGCTGCTGGCTGTAGGGGACCCCAGGGATAGGACTTCAAGTGGAGCTGGCAGTGGGTTTGCAGTGATGGCCCTGGTGCAAACGGTAGGTGTGAAGGGCTTCACTGGGTGATTGCACTGAAATGGGATTGTTACGGAAAGAGAAAGTTCAGGAAAACTTCTCAGGGTAAGTGATCTGGAGGGGTGACAAGGTCCAAAATGGGATAAAATGCAATCGCATGGGGTGCAGTAAAAGACCAGACCAGAGACTGATGAACAGGACACACGTTAGTAGGATCCATCTGTAGATAAGACCAGAGCATTTTCATCGATTCCAGGGTGAGGGTGGACACTCACTCGGGTCCCACTTTGCAAAACCCGGTCTCACCCAAATCTGTAGAGAAGCCTCCTGTGGGGCGAGGGAAGTGTTAACCCCTCTGAAGGCAGCTGGCGAGCCCTTGGCTGCAGTCACGAGCTTGAAAAAAGAATGGCTGAGGGCCGGCGCAGGTGCACGGAAGAGCTCCAGGGGAGCCAGAGCGTGTGCAATGGGGAGGGCTTGGCTGCTCCCTCGTGAGATGGGAGGAAAACAAAGACGGGGAGAGAAAAAGAGCACAGAGAGCTAGAGAGGAGTGCTGGCATGAGGACAGCATGCCAGAACTCGGCCCTAATGACATCCCATCTCAAACTTCTGCTGGCTGGAGCGCGCTCCTTCTAGGACATCTTCTCCAGCTGGCACCTCAAGGGCAGGGCAGCGGCTTTCCTGTTCCCACGTTGGGTGGTACCATGTGGCTGATGGCACAGGCAGGTCCCCAGTGCCTTGGGACACCTCTGCACCAATGCTAGGGAGGATTTTTTTTCCCTGAAACAATACCTAGTTATTTTTGTTCTCTTGCGTTCTCCTTAGTTTTGCAGTGCACAGGGAAACGGAGCGGTGACCTTGCCATGCTAACGCTCCTCCGGCTTGGCAAAAGGAGCTTTTGTCAGGGGGCAGGGGGTTGATAAAGATCAATATTTATCCACCAAATGCAAAATAAAATCGCTCGCAGAATTTAGGGTCTGGTTCAAAGTGCAGTTGGATCTACACTAAAGCAAGGTTCCTGTTTTGCAAGCAGTTGCTCTACTGAGTTTTGAAAGGAAATGGAAATGCAGAGGCTTTTTCTGCCTTTGTCAATGCTGTTTTCTGGGTGCAGGACTCCTATTTTCTTTGTTAAAAAAGATTTTTTTTCTAATTTTAGCAAACCAAGCAGTGTGACATAGTCTGACCTAAAGCAAGTTTCCATGTATGTATTTATTTACTGAGGTTTTATTGCTCAGCATTTCAGGATAACAGAAGTGTACTATGTGTTTATTTTTGTAGGCTCTAGAGTTTGCCCTGTAGCAAACCCAAATCACTCCAGCTTTGGGGGAGATAGAAGTGAGGAAATCTGTCCTTTGTGACCTTAAACTTTCAAAGAAAGGGGACTTAGGGAATGGAGAAATTGCAAGTGCTCAGAAAGCGAATATTTGCAGTGGGGAAAGGAGGGAAGATTTTTTAAGCAAAGCTCTTGTACAATGCCAATAACTAGATATGGTAAGGTTTAGGAAGCCTTGATAGTGAATTAGTTGCTCGAGAGGAGTTATTGGGTACATCCTTGGAGGTCCCAAGCCCCCAGCAGGGGAAAGGATAGCTGGCATCTCTGGTACTTGAACTGCAAATGAAATAAAAGCTGGCAGGAAAGAAATTGAGACGTGTCACATGCCTCGAAGGCCTCCTGAAGGCTCTTCCCCAGCTTATGGCAGTCCCGTGTAGATTGCTTTGGAATGATTTATTCCTGTGACTCAGGGAGGGTTGGATTTTAGGCATTTGCTTTTCCCTACCTCTGAGCTCCCCCAGTGTGGCTCTTCTGCCTTTGGGGTAAAGGAGCAAGATGCACTTCAGACTATTTATGGCTCATTCTACAGTTTCATTCTGGGAACATCCCAGGGAAGCTGATGGCTGTTTTGGAGCCAAATATTCATCAGCCTTCTGCCATTTTCCAGTTAATTTGTCTGCATGACTTCTCTGACTTCTCACACTTTCCACCACCTGATGCTCTATTAAGAGTTTGTTCCTTTGTCTGTTCCTGGGGCTGTCGTGTTGCATTGACACTGCCTCGTTTCCTGTCTGACTTAAGGATTTAGGCTAACCTCATCAATCGTGGCAATGGATCAAGGCCACTTTTGTGAGGAATCTGCATCTGGAGACCTCCATCCCATGCTCTGCTCCACGGTAGTAGCAGGTATGATCTGAGCACCATCCTTCCATCGAGTTACTGAGTTCAGCCCATACAACATCAGGTCTTTATTGTGGATGCATCCAGCTCGGGTGCTCTCGGGTTCATTTTCCGCAGCCTTAAGGCTTGAAGAAAGATGTCCTTGAAAATCTTGAGAACTTGGAAGTCAATGACAACAGGAGAGGCCATCACAGCCCTCCTGAAAACAGTGCCAGTGACTAATGAGCTGTATTGTCCAGGTATGTCTCATCCAGTAAATAGTTTTCATCTCAGCAACAGTTGTGTATTTGCAAGAGTCATCGATTCCTTTCTAGTCTTTATATACTTAATTATAGGTGAACTAAAATCTTCCCTGGTTGCCTTTCTATCCTCTGACCAATTTATCCTGCTTTTATCAGTGGTGCTCCATTACAACAGCAGAATTTGCATGACCGCTGCAAAACCTTCCCTCGGGCTGCCTGCTTGCTGCTCCTCCAGGCACGTTTCCGAAGCAGGAGGGAGATGCAGCGATGAGGGAGGGAGCTCCCCCTCGGCTGTCACAGCTTTGGGGTGTCTCTGGGTAGGAAGAACTTGATGTTGAACAGACCCGTACCTGCAGAGGGACCAACTCAGTGAAGCTGGTAAAAAATGAGGTCATCCTGAGGATTTTTCTTGCCCTGTACTCGAGAGGAAGGGTCCAAAATGCAAGCATGATGCTTGCAAGCGCATATGGCTGAGGCTGGCCATCTTGAGGTCTGTTCAGTGAAAACCGGGTTTCTCTGCCAAGAGCAACACGTTTTTCCCTTTAACCCTCAGCTTCCAGCTTCGGCCTGGCTGTGATCATCGCTGTTTGTTTGGTGAGGCAAAGCATGGCCCTGGCAGAGGAGAATTGGCAGAGAGGCCACGGCTGTGCGTTGGGACGTTGGGGGAAGTCAGGGATGGGGCAGGGGAGAAAGCAGTTGGGGGGGAAAAAGTGTTTTGGTGCAGAGCTGGAAAGTGGGATTTGTAATGTTCGCAGTGGTAAATAGCTAGTTAATTAATGCCAGATCGTCTGTTGGATGTTGTCTTAATTACTTCAGCCTGTGCCAGACACTGATATCCTTGAAACCTGAAAAATCCCACTAGAAGGTGCTTTCGTTGGGGCCCAGCCAAGGCGCTTTGCAGGCTTTTGAGAAAGAGCAGCCCGTGACAAGGATGGGTGCTGATGGGTTGGGGCTGTCAGGGCGGCGATGGGATGGCCCTGGAAGGGTGTCCTGAAATGTTGGGCTCTGTCCTGCAGAGATCATCGGGAGCTTGCGATAAATCCCTCGTGAGCTCGCTCTGGGGCGGTGTCCCAGCTCTCAAATTAGGCAGCGGCAAGAACTGCTGCTGCTGCTGTTTTCCATGTGCTTTGGCTTTGTTCCTGTGCCCTTGGCTTGTGCCAAAGCCTTCTGTACTTGTGAAAAGGCCGGGCATTTTTCTTGCTCTTTAAAGAAGAGGTGTCCTGGCTCCCAGCCCCTTGGGGAGGGCTACGGCTGATTTCGGAGGTGCGAGAGAGACCTGTGTGACATGCAGCAGGTGCCCGTTGCTTTCTGAAGGTCGCCTCCCGATTAAAGGGTCTTCAGAGTCCCTTTCAGCAACGTGAAGACCTGGCCCTGGGTGTTTGGGTCTTTCTGTTGGCTTGTTCTCGTGGGCCGAGAGCGTGCTGTGAGGCGGTGAATAGTGGGAGGAACAAGGAGGTCACTGCTTTTGTTTCATCGAGCATCCCATGGAAAAGATCGGGCATGGAAAAGATCATTCTTCTTTAGAAGACTGGGTATCCTTGTGGGGATGACTTGGTTTGGTCTTTCCGTGGTGGGTAGTGCTCAGCAGGATTCACTTGGAAAGGAAAAGAGGGATTTTCTGATGAGAAAGGTGTCCTCGCTTTGTCTGCGTGAGCCTTGCTGGATGCAGGGAAGGGGATGGGAGAGGTTTAGAAGTTGTAATTTGCTTGTAGCTTCCTCCCAAGGAGCCCAGAAGAACTCCAGAAGATGGGTCTGTTTTACGCTCCAGCGCATCCAAGTAACTCTGAAGCACACAGCAACACCCAACCGGGACAGCAAGTGCAGTGCTTAATTACACCGTGACCCCCCTTTACCTCTCCTGTTCAGTTGTTTATTCTCCTGGGCCTGAAATTTTGTTGGACTGGGGCAGGAAGGACCAGAGGAGCTCGTTCAGCTGCTGCTAGTGTGCCTTTTTTGCTTGCTTTTTTTGCTTTTTCCTTGCTTCAGGGGTGGCTTTTGTGCTTAGACATGGAAGAAAAGATACCAAGCAGCAGGGATAAAAGAGGATTGAACTCAGGACCGCAGCATGAAATCAAACTGGAACGTGGCATGGGGAAGGCTGGCAGGGCTTTTAATATCTTACTCTGGTAGGAAGGGGAGCAGGCAGGAGGACACGGATGCCTGCTTCCATCAGGAGAGCTGAAAGCTGGAGTTTGCAAGGAGGGATCAGAGCGGTGCTGGCTGAGCAGGGCTCTGTGTGGGTGGGTGATGATGGTTGGAGGGATGTGCTGGGGGATATGACGGGGCAGTGTCAAAACCAGGGTTCAGAGATGTGGTTGGTACCTGCCCGTGCCAGACACACGGTGGCCAGAAAAATGTGGAAAGATGCTGGGCACAGGTCCCTGGGAGGATGCCAGCGCCCAGCGGTGGTGCCCCGATTCCTTCCTGCAGGAGGGCCCCGCCGTGCTTTTCTCCTGGGAAGCATCTGGGGTGGCTTAGTGGGAAAATTGCCAACTTTGCAGCCAGTACTCATCTCTGTTCCCAGCCCCTGCGTGCCTGGCTGCTGCTCCTCAGCGGCAGAAGCCAGCGTCTTCCAGCACAGGAGCTGGCAAAGGGGCACGAAGGACCTCTGCGCTTCCTGGAAAGGATTTCAAGCACCCCGTGTGTTGGATGCAGGCTTCCTGAGCTGGGCTTTTCTGCTGTTCAGGCCACCTGGAAGGATGTGCCTGAGGAGGCTCACAGCGTAATTGTTTGTGAGCGGTAGCTGGCAGCAGTGCAGCCTGAGCTGCATGGATGGAGAGGGATGTGGGGGCTGTGTTTTGATTTCTGCTTTTCCTGTTTGTTGTAACTTGGCAGAGGCAAAGTTTTGGAGATGGCAGGGGCAGTGAGACCTTTTTCTTTTCTTTCTTTTTCTCCCTGGCTTGTACCGTGACACCTCCCGCCAGGTTTTTTTTTTTTTTCTCCAGGGCAGAGGAACGCTATGGGGAGATTGCATCAAGGCTCCGTGGTGTTGAAGTATGTACAGCAGGATAATTCGGGATGGGGTTCATTGTGCTGGGGGGAGGCGTCACGAAAAGCACGCGAGTGTCTGCAACGGGGCTTTTTGTTCCTGTTTCAGGTGGGATTTCTATGGGGAGAAAAATTTGAAAGAGTAAGAACAGAAAACAAGTGTCCCAAGCACTCTCCTCAAGGCCTGTTCCGAAAACGGAGATAAAGCAGCAATAAAGTCAAGTGCTCAGTCGAACCAGATGTACGCGCTCTCAAGCGCTCCCAGATGTGGCAACAGTGGCTCCGATGAAGCGGAGCTTTATGGACTGAGTGCGGTGGAGGCGGATGTGTGCGCCCGTGCTTTCTGATGGGGAGCAGCGCAGTGATTTCGTTTTTGGAGCTGCTGAAAGCCCTTGGTGGGGATGGGGATGGAGCAGGAAGTAAGAGGGTGCTTTAGGCAGTGAGGAGGTGAATGAAGGGCAGGTAGGGCTTGTTCAGGTGCTGTGTAATTCCTCAATGCAAGGCAGTGAGCAGCACCCGCTGCTGAGCAGCCCTCTGGGGTTTGGGGTGTTTGTGTGGGGGGAAGCGACTCATCTGGTCCGTGCTTAGACCATGTGCGAGGTTGGTTTGGACAGGGCATTAAACATCGCTGTGGCAGAAGCTAGCCAAAGCTGTCTGGTGTTCTGGGGTAAATGGCGAATGCCCGTCCATCTTGAAGCCAGAGGATCACCTGGCATTTCCTTGTGGAAGCTCAGTATTTTCCCCATTTGGTGTGTTAATGCAGATGTGGATGGCTTGCTCTCAGTGGGGGGATCACCCGTACCAACAGTTCGCCCCCAAAAGGGCTCTTGGCCACGAGTCTGGGTATATCTTCCAAGCCTACTTGTCCTGCAGGCAGTAGCCAGATCTTTTCAGCATCACCTGATGGGAAGGCTGGGGTGGAGCTGAGCAGGATTGCAGTGTGAGGGGTGCTGCCAGGATCAGGTGCACAGCAAACGTGCCGGGGCGCTTGGTGCTGAGCACGCTGGCTGGATGCACGCAGGATAACGCCCGGGGCTCTGTGAGCAGCACGCTGACTGCTGCACGTCACAGCTTCCCTTTCGGTGGTCCAGCTGCTTTATCACATTTGTCTCCATCGCTGTTTTGTGGTGGTCTGCGTTTTAGGCGTCGGGATGCCTCCCTCCTCCTGGAGAACGCAGCCGACTGATCTTCCTCTTTCTTTTCTTCCTTCCTTGACCGCAATTTTATGACTCTCTCTCTTCCTGCCTCTTGCTCGGTGGGAGTCTGCGTACTCCTGAGGTTGGAGCTTGGGCAGCTTCATGGGTGGCCCGAAATACGGCATCGTTTGGAAACGCAGCGAGATCCAGCCCCCTTCCCTTACTTACAACGGCAGGAGACCAGAGCAGTGACACAGCAGAGCGATGTGGCAGGGCTGCCTTGTGCTTATACCTCCCACCTGTGTGGGAGGAAACTTCCCCTTCTGAAAGCCGAATGCCATTGATCTGCGCGCGCTGTAGGCTTTGAAGTCAATGAAGGAGCGTAAAGGCAACAAGCGTGGCTGTTGTATGCCATCAGCTGCTATTCCAGATCAGATGATCTGCTGTAAATTGCTGCCTTCTGGTAGCATATCGGTGAGTCTGAGCCCTTCGTCACATTCCTGCATGTCTCCGGGTGTCGTTCAGCAGTGGGACAAATCGGCAGAGCTTGATTTTGGCAGAGCTCCTGTTTGTTTGAACAGTGGCTCCCCATCAGCGAGGACTTCATTGCCTGGTTTCTGTGAATGGTAAATGCATGATCAAGACCAGGGTCAATCCGCCTTGTGGTGGTCTTCGCCGTGAGGGTAAAATTTAGCTCCGTTCCTACCTGGGAGAAGGATGAAACAAGGGTTAAGGAAATCAAGCGAAGTGACTGCCAGAGTGAAATATTGTTCCAGGAACTCCATCGGAGATGAACAAAGTGTTTTGACATGACCTGAAATAATTGCAAAGTTGTTGTGTTTGGTCATCAAATGAGGGAAAAGCCACACGATCTGTGAACACCTCAACCTGGGGCTTAAATGTGGGGTCTGACAAGCCTGTGGTGGCCCCCACGAGGAGGGGAGGATCACGTCTGAGAGTGCCTGAGACAGCTGGGAGCTGCTGGTGGGCAGAGGAGACTTGCAACTAAAATATGACAGATGCTGCCTTTCCACCTACAGTTCAGTGCTCCGATTTTATTTGGAGGCAGTTGTGCTTTGCCTCTGGGGAATGCAGGTTCCTGGGGAAAAATCCGACCGAGGGTTGGCTTTGAGAGCTGGTGTGTTCAGCCAGGGGGTTGCACGGGGACAGTAAGTCCGGCAGACCTCGAGGTGACACTGGTGGTAATTGCAGCTGGGGTCTGGCAGGGTTTCTGAGGAGAAGGTAGAAAGGAATTACCATAATAATAGCGTGTTTTGAAAAGGCAGACTTTGAGGAAATGCGCAATGAGATTTGGGTGGGTGGTGAGGGGAGCCCTGGACCGGGCTGCTGTCTGGAAAACTGACTGTGGAAAAGTGAGATGTTATTTAAAAACTAGTAATACAAATGGCTGAAGTTCATTCCATTTGCATGCAATAGTCATAATAACTAGAGAAGCCAATGTGGCTGAGAAGGGAGTGGAGCCACACCGGAGATAGACGAGAGATGGCTCTGGCAGGCAGGGTGGGGCACTGCTCTGACCTTTTGAGGTTTGTATTTTTTTTCTCACTTGTTTTTCTTCCTGATTTTCAAGCTTTTCTACCTTTCTGCAGAGCGGAAGGTCAGATTTCTGGCACCCCTGCGTGTAGCCTTTCCAAGAGGCACAGGGGAATGCCGTTGTAGGTTCCTCTGGTTGCACGCTGTCCACGGCTGCTTCTGCACTAGCCATTGGTCTTGGTGGGGGTTGTAGTTGGGCACCAAAGGGCACAGTTGGGTTTACAGGGTCAGAGGACACCTTTCTGTTGAACTGAGCCATCCCTGAGGAGCTGGAACGGGTGGAGGGCACTGCTTGCCTGCAGAGGGAGTGCTTTTGTGACCATCTCCCAAACTTCGATGAGAAGGACCCAAAAGATTCCCTTGGCCACCTCCGTTTGGAAGAGGATGCCTTGTATTTGGTTAAAGCACCCTATCCATGAGGCGTGCTCCATGTGTTGGAAGACCCTGGTGGGTAGATCTGAGCAAATGATCTGGTAGCATGCCTTTCCTTGGTGCCTGTCTCCAACTAACTGGTGCCTACTTGATTGCCTTTCCAGGTTCAGGCAGCAACATCTCGAAATGGGACAAGTCGGGGTCCTGTATGTTACATTTTCTCCAAAAACCTGAGGGAGACAGAAAAGTTCAGAGTGAGTTTGGGTTGCACACGATTGTGTGTCCACCAGATCATTACTCCATCATTCCCTCCCAAATCCCCAGAGCATCTCTTCTTCCTTCTGGCCAAGCTGCAGAGCTTCATACCTGGGAATTGTCCTCGTTAGGACTTGAAGCTTCTGTGACTGCCAGCAGCTCTTCTCCTGCAGTAAAGAGAGATGCAGCATCCTGCTGCCAAACCGAGGTCACTTTAGATAATAATTAACTTGGGGGCACCATCATGTAGGCTGCAGAGAGGAGTGCTCACGTTGTCCAGACTACGTGAAGCAAAAGCCTCACTGGGCTCAGCTGATGCTGTGTTTCCTAACAAACTGGGAAAACAAAAGAAATTTGAACACAGCAGTGAAGCCTGTAGGAAGTCAATGAGGTGGTTTTGTGGTCTTATTTCGTTTTGGAAATTCATAGGAACTGAGGATTTAGGGGCTGAGCTTATAATGGGAGTTGGTGCAGGCTTTTTAGGGTGGCCGAGGCACTGAAGACCACAGGGACACCTGTGAGTGATAGAGGATGGAAGGCAGAGACATGGCCTGGTGATGTTAACAGCTCGGTTCATTCAGGCAGAAGCCCCTAATGACTAAGAAGTAGCTTCCCTAGGGATTTTACAGGCGAGGTCAAGGTCAAACAGGGAAGCTGCAGTGCAATTAATTGAAGCTTAAAGTGTTTTTGAGTTAATTCACTCGGTTCTGCTGGGAAGATTGCAGCTTTGCAGAGGGCTAATCAGAGAAGTGTGTTGAAAGGGCTGAGATACGGCTCGTTAACAAGGGGGAATGCTTTTATGGTGGCAGGGAGCTCGGAGAGCCTCACTCAGCAAAACCTTTCAAACATGTTAACGTTTCTTCCCCTTAGCCAGCTGCCTTCACACGTGTTGAAATCGTGCATGTGCTGCTGAACAGGAGCCTTGGAAAACATCAAAACGTGGTATTTGCCACTTTTGGGACTGGTGTCTTAGCAGCATCCTGGGAAAACAGTGAGTGAATTCCCCCTGTACCGCAGGATGGAGGTGGAGAAGGGCAAGTCAGCTCGCCCAAGGTGTCTCACTGTGTGGCAAAGGTAGGGACAAAGCCACTGTCATCAGCCGTGACCTGAGACCCTCTGGTTCTTCAGCCTTGGCATTTAGGAGTCCCGGGCATCTCTGCTGTAAGCACCTTCGAGGATGATGATTGCAGCTCTGCAGTTCCATGCTTGGGGGAAGAAGTGGAGGAGAGAAAAATGGGATTGCGAGTGGACGTGGGGTGAATGAGAGGACTGGAAAAGCATTTTTTGAGTCACCCAAACAGCGTTTTCCCTTATCGTTCTTAGCACAAAGCAAACGACTGGCATGGAAGGGAGCAGGATGTCACAAACAACACTTGTGGGCTGGCTTTTGGCAGGAGGAGGGCCGGAGCAGACCTTCCCCAGCGGTGGTTTGTGCTCTGCTGGGCCCACACAGAGTGGGCTGGTGATGTGCTCCGTAGCCCATCAGCTGAATCAGTTGGAAAGAAAGCTTAACAAAACAAACCTTGCTATTTCATCTCTCCAGCCTGGCTGCACATTTCCATGAAATGGTGGAAACTTACTATTTTTGAGAATTCGGGTTCCTGTTTGAGATTTAGTTGGCATTTGCTGACGTGTTTGTAGATATATTGGGAGGTGGAGGAGGACTAATAGGCAGTCATGCAAACGCGTGCACATGCAGAAACACATAGGGGCAGGCTGTGTTATTGCACAAGTCCTGTATCCTTGGGAAATCAGTCTACAAACATGATTTAAAAAAAAAAAAAGGCAATTTGAAATAAAGCCCAGGGGAAGGGACATTTCAGTCCCTCTTCCTTCTTCATCTGCGATCAGTTCTGTCTCAGCATTGCTTCAGTGCTTGCTCCGGTGTGCTGGAGGAGTCTGGGCGTGATGCAGTGCTGCAGGGCACTCTGCACTAGGTGTGGGTTTTTTTTTTCCAGCTTTGGACCCAGAGGGATGGAGGAGGGAAGGATGCTCCTTGTAGCCACCAAGAACTAGCAGAGAAAAGAGTTAAGTGACTGCTGGAGGCTGCGCTGCCCTGAGTCAATGTCCTGGCACTTTGCAGGAGCATAAAGCATTTCCTGCGAGACAGCTGAGCCAAAGGAAGGCACTGGGTGCCCCTTGGATCACCTCTCGGTGCCAGCGGCTTGGGGCAGGGACAGGAGCTTGTGAAGCAAGCCCTGGACAGGACATAGCGTTCCCTTCAGCGAGAGGTGGACTGAAAAGATCGGATGGCAAAAAAAAAAATAAAGGCAGTTTGGAGAGCCCCAGGGGAGCTCTGGGTGCTTTGTGGACAGCTTATAGTGGAGGTAAAGCCATCTATTGTAGAACAAAGTGGGAATTTCCTCAAACCCAAAACGGGATTCCTCCCATCTTGGTCTGATGGCTGTTAAACCTGGTCTGGATGTGTCTGGTGGGAGGGCTTCTTTTCTGCCCTACATCCCTTCTGCCTCCCTTCTCCTACGTTGCCCATTACTTGCACTCCCTCTGTGGCATTTTCCAGTCCTTTTTTTTTGATTTTTTTTTTTTGAGTGCAAAGAGTGAAACTTGAGTGACTGCCTTGGTTTATTCTGCCTCTGGAGAGTCACATCCAGCCTGGCTCAGTTACCTGTGGGCCTGGGCCATGCACCGATGCCCCCAAAGTCCCCCCCTCTGCTGTCAGCTGAGCCCTGCTGGACGCTGTGCCACTGCGGCGCTTCTTATTCTGGCAGCAATAGTGACAGACCTGGGTCCTTTTTGGGTTAGGGTGGGCCAGAGGCCTGGGGGGGACTTTGTTCTTGGCAGCCCCTGCCGCAAGGAAATTGCAACGCCGATATAATCCCTGCTGGCAAACGTTTCCTGAGGTATCCGAGCTCCAGGTCAACAACACCCACACCAGAGCTATTGCACAGGAACCTTTGCCCAGAGCTCTCCTAGAAATGCTTTGCAGAGGGATGAAGCAGAGGTCACAGAGGCTGCAGTCAGGGTTTGTCTGCTCCTTCCCCACCTTCCTGCGACTCATTCCCTGGCTGTGGTGCATGGTAAGGGTCAGGCTTACAGGCTCTGTCTGCTCTCAGGCGGTGCAGGACAAGGGCTGGGCTCCTGGCAGCTGGGATGGGAAGCAGAGCTCCTTAAAGTCTGTCTGTCTGTGTCCCAGGAAGAACACTTCCCTCTCTGGGGTCATTAATGGACCGTAAAGCTCTTTGTCTTCAGATGAGGAGGGATGGCTGCGGCAGGGAGATGCGAGCCCGGGGAGCATCCAGGCCATGAAGCTGAGGGGGCTGTAAGCAGGGTGTTGAAGGCCACTTGGTCAAAACTTTCTGTGGATTTGAGACCACAATCAGCACTTGGATGCTGTGTAAACACCCTGGATGGATAAGCAAATGCATGTGAAATTTCTGAGCAAGCAAGCAGCTGCCTCTCTGTGCATGGGGCTTCTTTCTCCTTTCTTCTCAGGAGCCATCAGGTCCTTTTTAAGCCCCTCTGTTTCTCCACCGTCTCGGTGGGGGTACCTGAAGGTCTTGAACCAGATTCCTGAAAACTTTAGTGCTGGAAATTAGTAGCCGCTTCTGAAAATGTTGGCGAGACTGCGTGGCTTGCTACAGACATTAGCTGATGGCCTTTGGGATAAACTTCCTCAGCCAAGTCCTCACCCCGTTGAAGCCAATGGGAATTTTCCTTGAAAAAGGCCATAAGGAAATCATTTCCTTGGCATGGAGAGGTGTTTCATGGGCTCCGCATTGGCGTTCAGGAGAACTTGGGCTATCTGCTTTGATTCCTGCCTCGCCGCTCCCGCCCTGCGTGGCGTGCTCTACCTTTTGATCCAAAATAGCACAGGAGATGTTTTCCACATGCCACAGGAAAATGGAAGAGCTATAAAACATAATTGTTTTGGAGTTCGGCACCGCTCTGTTCACGGATATATTTAGCGCAAATTGAAATTGGTCAGCGAAAGGGCGGCTGCCAGGATGACAAATGGATTAGGCCTGTGTATCTTAGGCGATCTCATGCCTGCCCATCCCATGCCGGTGGGGTTGGTGGGTGGCTGAATTGGTTCATAGATAGTCATAAGCAGACATGTACAACTCGCTCCTCTCGGCTATTTGGCTGTAAAAAGCATTGTTTGGCTCTTTGTTCTCCTAACCTCGAGGCTCAATGTCTCTGCTCTTGCCATGGCTGCCAGGCCCCTCTTAGCGCTTTGAAATGAGGCCTACCAAATGTCTACCCAAGCTAGGTCTCGTTTCATGAAGTAATGGTGGGCCCAGCCTCCTGTCCTGTCCCCTTCCCCAGCTGCTGGGAAGGGGGGATGTCCTGGTTGTTGGCTTGTGTGAAGTTGAACAAATGGGGAGGACAAAACGGGGGCTAAATCAAAATCAAAAAGTGCCATCTCTGAAAGCCTCAGCCCAGGAGGACTCCTCTTAAGGAGCAGCGCAGGCTTTGAGAGAGGGGAAAAGCTGTGCTGGGGCTCTGGAGTCTGCCCAAGGTGGATCAACCCGTCTCAGCGGTGTGGAGGAAAACTTGCAGTTGATAGCAGCTGGACCTTTCTGGCCTCGGCTCCAGGTTTGTTCCTGTGAGGGTGCCCGAGGAGCCAAGACCAACCTCTCCCGTCCCTGGGTGTGTTCGTGCACATGGGCTTGCACGCTCTGCTCCCATCAGGGGTTTTCTTTGGGCTGACATTTGTTAGCATTGGAAAGTGAGAAAAATGAGCGAAAATATTATCAGAAGCAGGTTTTGTGAATGAATCAGCCGACAAGAGGCTTACCAGCTTGCCTTGATTTACTAGAGCAGTGCTTATTTGGGCAGATGTCTATATATTTTAGTTGGAGGGAGGAAGGAGCGAGAGCTGATCAGGGAAGGCACTGCATTCAGCACGCTGCTCCTCGGTCACTGTGCACCAGCAGATTTCTGAATGGAGCAGGGGACTGCAATGTGTCCAAAACACTGCCTTGCTGCTGCTCTCCTCGTGGTGTTGGTCACTTCGTGGGGTCACCCAGGAGAGGACAAAAGACATTGAGAGGCTGAAAACCTCCTAAGCAGCTGGTTGCGAGTCAGCGCCTGGCAGGCCTTGCCCATCTTCTGCACGGTGCTTTTTCATTTGATCCTGTCTGAAGGGCGGCCTCATGGCCTTCTCTTCTCGCTATGTGTTTCTAATTAATGGGGAGACTGGTGGATAAACAGAAGATTCTTGCTCAAAATGTTCCTTGCCCAGCTCCTCGGATGATAGCCAAGGCAGCAATCGCCAGGCAGCAGCCCAGACTTTGAGCTCGCCCATCTGGCTATCAAGCCTCATCCAAATTCTTGTCTGGAACCGGTATTGAGGAAAGTCGTGGACTTTGCCAGATTGGTTTTGCCCCATGTTTGCTTTTCAGTCACTACCTAAGCAGCTAAAAACCTGCAAACCAAACACATTTAGTATTTCTGGGAAGTGAGACGATCCCAGTACTGGGAGATCTGGGGCCAAAACTGGGAGGAAGTTCAAAAGGATATTGGACAAATCCATGGAGGATGGGTCCACTGGTGGCTTTTAAATCCTGTGGATCAGATGCAGGCTCCAGCACAGAAGGGCTGTTGCTGCTGCTCTCCAGCACAGATTGGGAATAGTCCATCTGACACTTGTCCCCAGGCAGCTTCTGGTGGTCTGTTGTGGATGGGACGTTGGGGTTGGTCTGTCATCCAGCCTTCCTGGGCTGTTCTTCTGCCATCAGTCTGTAGGCAGCTGCACGTTTACTGAGTAATTGTAGACAAACTCTCCTTGCAATTTCCCCTGTGGGACCCTGGGGTCATAACACCTGCAGAAAAGAGCTTGGGAAGCTGTGGCAGAAATAAAACACTTCCTATTATGATTTTTCCACTCTGTGTCAAGATGGTACAGTTATGTCCTGTCAAAACATGATGCAGCTTCTAAAAGGAAGGAAATGTTAAACTTTTTAAGTGCTCTGCCTGCTTGGTCTTCCATAAAGCAGGGCAGGACCATAAATTAAGCCTTGTTACGTGAACTAAAGTATTGTGTGCCCTGTCATTCACAGTTTAATGTGACTTTGTACAAGTGTCTGAGGTGTCAGAGACAGTCTGGACTGTGTTGCTGATGCTTGGAGGCTGGGTGCTACAGTTCTCCTTGGTATGCTATGAAACTTCATGCTTGTCACCACTGTAGGACCAGAAGGGCCTGGTCTGTCACTGCCATCGTACCAATTGAGCTGCTGAAGAGCTATGTGTAGACACATTAGCTTGGGTTGTAATGAGAAGGGTGTTGTACATGCATATGTTGAATCATAATTTGGGCTGAAAAGGACCTCTGGAAGTCTTGGTCCAAGCCCCTGCTCAGAGCAAGGCTAGCTCAAGTGTTAAATCCAGCTTCAGTGTTAGATGTGGTTGCTCAGGTTTCTCCGTATCTCAGCCAGGTCAGACCACGAGTGCTGCCAGGCACCAAGGAGGAGACCGAGCTGTCACCTGCTGGAGCAAATGGGAGGATTTGAGATCTGCCTCCACTGTGAAGTCCAAAGGGACTGCAGCACTGCCGTTGTTGTGTCCTGCTTTGGCAAGGATCACCTACAGAAACAGCGCCCAGCAAACTGTGAAAATGCACAAAGCAGGGAACGGAGGAGGTGGGAAAAGCCTGGCGTTTATCCAGCTTTTCTGCTAAGAGATTTGAAATGGCTGAATTAGGTAGGGGGTCTTGTGGCTTGCAGCAGTGGCAGAGTCAGGCCCAGGACGTGTGGGGTTGTTCCACAGTGGGAAGTGGCCAAACGCAGAAGTAGGTAGGCTGCGTGCTCGCAGCTGGGTGAGTAATGCACCATATGACAACGTGAAAGAGGATACGGCAAGGACAATCACTGAAATGGCAGGATCTCTGAGGGAAATTAGGGTGGCCATAAAAAAAAAAAAAAAAAAAAAAGGTATTTTTGAAAGCAGTCCTGAGAATTTATTTTAGCACATTAATATTGAGCAAGTATTCCTGGAGATACTCTGGGGGATGATAGATGGACTCAAGGTATTGTTACTAATCACTGTGGTTTTTAAGTTTTGGAGCTGAAGCACACTTGGCATCACTAACTCAACTGGACTTCTGATGGGAAAATTACATTCTTCGGGAAGTAATTTAGAAGGTCAAAGAAAAACCAGAAAGAACTTCTCCAGCAGCAGCGATTTCCCCTGATCTCTAAACTGTCTTTTCGTGTGGTAATAACTCCAGAATGAAAGGATCTATTCTCACCTTCCAGATGAAAGGGCTAATGCAATTTAAAATTTTTGCATGCAAAGATTTTATGGCTTGGTAGCTGTCCATGCTTGAAAGCGATCCAGGATGGGACGAACATGTGAGAGAGTGCCTGGCTGAGCTTGACCCTTTCCTTCTCTGCCCTCTCTCTTGCAGACAATGGCGATGACCGGTCCGAGAGCATCCTTGCTGAGAATCACGTGGATGGCACCCCAGGGATCCTGAGCGGAGCTGGGGGCAGGAAACCCATGAAAACGGGCATGAAGGAGCTGGCGGTTATGAGGGAGAAGGTGAATGAGCAGCAGCGGCAGATGGGCAAAGTGGGCAAGCCCCATCACAACCACGAGGACTCGAAGAAGTCGCGGATGCCGACGGGCAGGGTGAGAGGAGGGAGCGTGTGAGGGGGGTGGTGGGGGCACGGGGACCTCACAGGCTCTCAGGGGGAGATGCTGAACGCAGAAGTGACATTTGCAGCTGCCTTTTAAAGAAAGGGAGAGAAAAAGAGAGGGGAAAAAAAAAAAAGAAAGAAAAGCAAACGTTTGTTTTGGCCCGAAGCTGGGGTTGAACACGCCATCTGATGAACTTTGATGTGCTGGCGAGGAGGCGTTATTTTCATTGCAGCTTCACCCTCTGACAGCAGGGCTGGAGAAGGGGGGTCCTGCTGGCTCAGCACCAGCCCCTGCAGGGGCGTGAGCATGCCCTTTGCCTGCAGCCTGGCTTTTGCACACCCTTTTTCCCTAAGCAGCCCCCGGGGATTTATGGCGGGGGGTTTTGCCTGCTGCACGACAGCCCCAGCGTGGATTGAGGGGGCCCTGAAGAGTGTTGTGGGGCTGTCAAGCAGCAGGACAGTGCCCGGTGTGCTGTCCCTGTCCTGCTGCCCTCCGGTTCTTGGCCATGGTTTCCCTCTAGTGGGCAGCTTGGTCAAGGCAACTAGGTGGCATAGGGCTGGAAAGCCACCCCAAAAGGTCTGTAATACTTCTCTATAAACACAAGGCATTTATGTGTGGGGAGTACAGGGGCAGACAGGAGCTTTTGAGAGCCTTTATCTCCAAGGAAAAGGCATGTTCATGGCCCAGTCTCCCCAGTGTGCGTTCCCTGTGCTTACTCCTGCAGCCCTTGGGTCAAATTTAGCTTAACTGGCTGATTTCTGTGGGACAGACGTGGCTCCATGGTGTGGTAATGGGGATATCATCATTTGAGAGAGTTTCCATGCTGTTACTGCTGCTGGGGGGGACGGGCAGACCCAACATAAAGCAGAAGCAGGCAGAGCTGCCTCAGCTGGGAGCCCAGGCTCAGGGCTGCTGCGGAAGCATCTCCGAGGCTTCTCCATTGTGCCTTCAAGGCCTGCAATCAGGTGTTGGGTTGGCTCTTGGCCACGTGACGATTTGGGGATATGATGCTGTGAACGGTCTCATTACACGGATTTGGGATTACATGGGTTGTTTGTCTTTCTGTTTCCTCGGCTCTTTTCAGACCCCTTGTCAGCAGGAGCTGGATCAGGTCCTGGAACGCATCTCCACCATGCGGCTGCCGGATGAGCGAGGTCCCCTGGAGCACCTCTATTCCCTCCACATCCCCAACTGCGACAAGCATGGCTTGTACAATCTCAAGCAGGCAAGTGGGACGAGCTGGAGCCCAAGCTGTGCTCCTAATGGCATCCCTCTGCTCAGCACGGCATAGAAATCCTCCTCTGCTCCTGGGGCAGGGAGCAGGTCCCAGGGGCCCTGGAAGATGGGCTGGGGCAGCTCTGTAAGATGCTGTGGTGCCACAAAGCCTCTGGGGGCCTGATTCAGAGCCAGGTGTTTGATGTCTGCAGTGTGAGGAACAGTCACAGACTCTAGGAGAGCATCATGTGCTGCAGGAGAGTCTGCAGACAGGAGAAAGCTCTCTTTGGCAGCAAAACACCAGCTGGACCAGGGCTGACCTGCATCAAAGATACCTATACGCAAGCACCCCTTCTGGCTATGTGGAGCTGATCCCTTGGAGGGATCAGGTGGCCTGCTGCTTTCACGGCTAAGCCTTTTAAGGACTACTTTCAACCCTTGATCAGGAATGCTTTTTTTTTTTTTGTATTAAAAAAGAGCAGGATGCTTTGAAATAATCTTTCTCTGTCCCTTCTCTTTCTGCAGCATGCAGATGTTACACGTTGACCATAGCTGCAGAAAAAAGAAGGGACAAAAATGCTGTTTCTCCTCCTGGTCTGGTTGAGGGCAAACAGGGCAAGCATGAGGCTGTTCCTAGTTTTTTCTCCATCTAGTTTCTAGAGCTGAGTGTTGGCTCCTCTTTCTTTGCTGGAAATTGGATGCCAACAAAAGCATTCCTGGCTGCTCCCACCTCCTGTGGGCTAGAATGAGATGGAGGGTGCCTGGGTGCGCACTCATGCTGGGGCTCCTTTTTCTACCTCTTTTCCTGCTTTTTTATCCCTGTGAACAAGGCTGTGTTTTGACCTCAGTCCAGCTGCAGAAAATGGCTGGAATTCAGCTTTGCAGAGCGCATGCAGAGCCTGGCCTGCTGGATTCACCTCTGCTGTGGGGGCTGGTTCCTGCTGTGCCTTGTTCAGGGACGTGTCTCTTGGGGATGGAGGGATGAGCACTGGGTACAAGGTGCCCGCAGTCCTGCTGGTGTAAGGGGTGGGTGATAGCAGTTAGGGCAAGAAATTTTGCTCTAAACCAAAGCCTGCTCTGCTTAGAGCAGGCTTTAGGGGACGGAGTCCAGGTCCAGGCACACTGTGGTCCCTGTCTCTGTATGGGGACAGGTTGGGACCCTGTTCCCAAACACGGTTGAGTGCTTCCATGGGGCCTAGCTGTTACGTTTAGCCCAATTGCAGGCAAAATGAAGCTTATGGAGGCCCTTTGTCAGCATATTTAATCCCTCTTTTCGCACAGCACCCCTAAACCTTGCTTAAATCCAAACCGTCTGCGCTGAATCTCCAGAGAAACCACACAGGGGTGTGATGGGGGTGGTCTTCTCCACGTATCTCCTCCGCTGACGTCTGCCCCATCCCTCTCCCTGCAGTGCAAGATGTCGGTGAACGGGCAGCGTGGCGAGTGCTGGTGCGTGGACCCCATCCACGGGAAGGTGATCCAGGGTGCGCCCACCATCCGTGGGGACCCCGAGTGCCACCTCTTCTACACAGCCCACGAGCAGGAGGACCGGGGAGCACACGCCCTGCGGAGCCAGTAGACGGACGTGATCCTGCTCGCCGTGGCCCTGGTGCTGGATTTGTACATGGGTTTCAGCGTGTCTCTTTAGGCTCTGGAAGAGACCAGGGTTGGGTCCCACGTTCTGCCCTCCTGCTGCCCGGCTCCTGGGGAGGGAAGGGACGAGGGGAGGGGAAGGGCGGTGGGGGGGGGGGTTGCAAGGAGAAGGGACTGCTTTCCTATAGTCTTTTGCCCAACGTCAGCCAGAGAACCGGTCTTTTTTTGCTCCTCGCCCCGTGGCCCTGCCCTCCCTGCTGCTTTGCGGCACCTTCTGCAGGCAAAAACCCTTTGCCATGGAGGGGAGGGGGGAAAAATAAAAAATAAAATAAAAACCAACAAAAATATCCCACTTCCCCCCCTCCATCCCTCCCTCCCCCGAGACCAAAGACTGTAAATACTGCTTCTCGTGTCCTGTTGGTCCTGGCGCGGGATGCGGTGTGGGAGGGAGGGAAGGAGGAGAGCCCCCCTTCCCAGCTGGAACATGCCAGCGCAATGGGGATGCGTCCCCCAAGGGGGCATCGCCAGGGGATAGAAACAAGACAGCCCCCCCCAAAAAACCACCCCTGGCTGCAGCCAGCCCTGCTGGTCCAGGAGGATGGGGCCTCTGGGTGACTGCGGAGCTGAACGCTTGGTTTTCCGAGGGGTTTGGAGGGCTGCTGCCCAGTATTTCTTAGGATCGGCTTAAGCTGAGGGAGCTAAAGTGAACTTGCCGGGGCTGGGTGGAAGGATGCCTGTGTAGATTTAGGATAACCAGCCAGGGAGTGTCTCTCTTTCTCTCTTTCTTTCTTTCTAGATAGGAAAAACTCATCTAAAACCTGCACTCCCAGCAGCTGCTCTTGTCCCTCCATTTTCGCTTGGGACAGGAGTGAGCATTTGCTATTCAGCACACACTTTTTTTTTTTTTTTTTTTTGTAAGTACAGTATATATCATGCTTTGTAAAGGCCCGGACACACACGCACCCGTCTGCCCACGTGCACGTTTGTATAGGTTAAAGCCAAGCAATTGCAGGCACTCTGAGAGGTTTTGCACTGGACATGCCGCTCTGAGGACCGATGTGTCTCTGCCATTACTTCACCTGTTGATTTCTTTCTGTACAGAACACACCGACGCTGAGAATAAATAACTTCCCCGTCGCCTAAGCAAGGAGATCTTATTTTTTTTTTTTCCTCCCCTTTTTAATATGGCTACCCTTTGCAAAGCAATTGCAAACATCCTTCTCCTTACATTAAAAGCAAGCAAATTGTCTTAGAGCTTTTTGCAGGACTTTGGGCAGGGCTGGGGGTGGGCATCGCTAACAGAGGGGTTGAGGGGCTGGTGCTGTCACTGTGCTGTCCTTGGAGCTTCTGGAGAAACACCACAGTGGAGTCCTCCTGCTGATATCCCTCATCTGGGGGCTTGAAGCTGGGTAAGGAAAAGCAAAAAGCCCCAAACTTTGCAGGAAAGGGAGCACTGGGATTTGTTGCTATTTTTTTCTTCCTTCCTGTCCCTATGTTTCACATCTGAAGTGGAAAGAGCATGGATGGTCTGTGTCTATTAAACCCCTTTTGTCCTTGCGGGAGTTTGGAAGTATCAGTGGAGGAGAAAAGGAAAAGACCTTGGGGCTGTGGTGGGAAGGCGATGGAGATGTGTGAGAGGGAGCAAGAACGTATGAGGGGAGGAACGCACCTGCATGCAAAGCCAAGTAACTGTAAAAATGATGCTACCTGTTTTCTGTTAACAGCCAAGGGTGTTCTGCTTTTTCATGTAAACCTTGTGCATGCTGGCTCTCAGCTGCAGTTTGTACTTTTTGTTTTGTTTAGGAGTCAGGAAGTTTTCTTTTGTTTTTCTTTTCTCTTTTGGAAAAGCTGAGCTGCATAAAGTTGGAATAAATTAAATGGGATGCCAGAAAACTGTCATCTTCCCCCCCCCCCCTTCCCCACTCCCCTCTATTAATAGAGCATGTTTTCTTGCCTGCTGCATCACACACAAATTTGGGCCTGTTTAGCTTTTGCCCTGGGGGTGTTGTAAAATGCCGGGCCCAACAAGTGACACTGGGAGTTTGGCTTTCATCCTCACTGGTCCCAGTTGTACGAGCGGAGAGGAGCTGGTGTCACCCCCATCCCCCCTCTGGGCCATGCTGCATGCGGTGTTTTTTTGTGGTTCTGCAAAATGCAACCGTGCCTTCGAGTCCTCTCAAGTCAGCATCTGGCCAGCACATGTGTGCGGAGACCGTTTCCCTGCCTGATGGCAGCCAGGTTTGGTGGAAAAGGGTGGGTGGTTTTGTCACACTTGGTTTGGTGGGGAGGGGATAGCGGGAGCACCCTGACCAGCCTCGTGCTTGCAGAGCTCCAAGGAAGGGTCCCTCTGCCCGGTGTGGGTGCTGCTTTTTGGGGTCGTGGCAGATATTTGGCCAAAGACTAAGGGTGAGGGAGCTCTGCTCCTCCCAGCTTTCCCAGCCGCAGTGTTTTAGTTGGTGCTTGTGCCTGACCATGCTGTTGGTTAGCCAGCAGATGGACCTGTTCTCCATGGCTCAGCCAGGTCTTGATGGTTTTGGTCTCCTCTGCCCTCTGTGTGAGGAGTTTCTGGGCTGGGCAGAGTGCTGCTTGGAGAAAAGTCCCCTGGCCGAAGCACAGCGCTTGGGACACACCACCACAAAACAAAGAATAACAACAAACCATGCTATATTCGGTTAAAATCGCGGCTTTGAGGGCAAGGCCCCGTGTGGCTGGGGTTAACCAGGGGCCTTGTGAGGAACGTGCTGTGGGTGGGCCTGCTGGGCCTTGTCCCTGCTGGGCCTGGGCTGCATGGCTGAGAGAAGGCCAGGCTTTGTCCCCAGAGGGATTTGGGCACCCAAATCCTGTATTTAGCTCTGCAGCTCAGGGGGGGCACCCAGAAAAGGCATGGGGTGGGGGGCAGGCAGAGCACCCTGCCCAAAGAGGGCTGGGGGTGGCAAAGGAGCCCAGAGCCCGGCCATGCCTGGGTTACAGTGGGGTCTACTGTAGGGCAAGGGGGGCAAAGAGCTTCTGGTTAGATTGCCCCAGCCTTGTGACATGTCCTCAAGGGTGTGTGTGCGTGCACGCACGTTTCTGCTGGGTGTCACAGCTTGGGGCTGGGCTTTGGGCTTTCTTCTTGCCCAGCTTTGTGTGTTTTGGGTGATGGGGTGGGAGGTCAGGGTGCAGGGACCCAGCCAGCAGCACTTGGGTATCAGGGAAAGCCCTGTGGGGTCTGGTGTGCACTGGCAAACTGCACTTCTAGTACAGCATACATTATACACTAGGATAATGCAAATAATATTTAATATAAACAACATAATGAGACAGTATGTGCAGCTCTAGCTACTCTCTACATCTGCCTGTAGCCATAGCATGGTGGTAGGGCTATGAATCCCTGTCCTGTGAGCTGGGGGGGTAGTACCCTCGCTTTTGGGGTGGAAAGCCTGCTTTCAGTGCCTTGCACGCCTGACAGCTGCAGCAGCAGCGCCTCCCTGCCCAGCAGCACGAGCAGCTCAGGCAGCAGGAGCAGCGCAGGCAGGCTCAGCGCGCCGCCTGCTGCCGGCCAGCTCCTGCGCTGTGGGGTGCCCAGCCTTGTGGGGTGACCCCACAGCCTGGTTTGGCCCCCAGTCAGTGGGCTGTGGGGTGAGCGGGAGGCAGAGCCAGCCCCCTGTGGTGTAGATGAGGATGGGGGGACGTGTTTTGGCACGCTCCTGGCGACCTACAGTCCTCATTTGGGGAGGAAGGGGGTGGTTTTGTGTCCTGCCTTGCTCTGGGTGCACAGGATGATGCTGGCAGCAGGGGTGGATGGAGGGCAGGAGGTGGGTGTGTGGGAAGACGAAGGGTGGTGTGGGTGGAGGGGAGGCTGGATCTGGCATGGGGAAGGACAGGGGTGGTGGGAAGGGGCACTGAGAGCTACCCTCAGGTCTCTGAGGACCACGGCCTGGCTGGGCTGCCCTGCAGGGGTGGATTGGGGATGCTCCTGGGGCGTTGGGGCAGGACTTCCCCTTGCCTGTGGTGTTTCGAGGCTGAAACATTGTGACCCAAACTATGAATCTGTTTGGGGTAGCAGCTGGGAGCTCAGCATCACTGGCACCAATCTCTCTCCCCAAATAACCTGGCAGAACCTGCTGTAAGCTCAACCGTGCAATTTTCCTGCTGCCTTAGCAGATTGCTCCGGAGTCTAAAGCTCTCCTAAAACCTTGCCACCACACCAGCCCTGCCCTGGTCCTCCCGCAGCACCCTGCGGGGCTGGCTGAGCCTCCCCGGGCACAGTGTGCTGAGGGCAGGGCCGGCACACAGACGCTCCACGAGGGTCAGGCACAAGCTAACTGAATGCATAACTTTATTAAATAAATGCTTTGTCATGAGAAAAGACAAAGATCAAAGAGTAACATAAATTATAAGTTGAATAAATAGTATACAGCAATCTTCACTTTTTAATAAAATGTGAGATTTTTTTTTTTTTTTTTTAAGTACAAAATGCTAAACAGAGCATTAAGCTCTTCTTCCATTGTCAGTTTTTCACAAACTGCTTTTTTTTTTTTTTTTTTTTTTTTTCCCACCAGTAAGATTATGAGTATTTCTTGTTTACTGGAAAAAAAAAAAAAAATCAACGAAAACAAAACGAAACGAAACAACAGAGCTACCGTATGTATGTAAAGCTATAAAAAGCTACCGTAAAATGTGTAGTGAGTATTGCTTAAAGATTTAAAAAAAAAAAAAAAAAAAAAAAAAAAAAAAAAAAAAAAGACCAGGCAGGAAACTCGGAATCTGGTGTGTGTGAAATAGTGTGGGTGACGGTGGGCGACGTGCGCGGTGACGTCTGTCCCAGTGGCAGTGGCGGGCGGCTGGCGGGGCTGGGGACAGGGCACGGTGCGCAGGGCTCCTCGCCAGGGCCAGGACAGCGGTCTGGAAGCGAGGTGAGCTGTCGGTTGTTAAATATACAATGCTCCGTTTGGGAAAAAAAAAAAAATCAGTAAAAACAACAACACAAAAAGAAAGAAAGGAAAAAAAAAAAAAAAACAACACCAACAAAAAGAAGTTTTCACGGGGAAAGGGGAGAAAAAGAGAAGGAGGAAGAGAGAGAGGGAGCAGAGAAATAGTGCAAAATGCTCTTGTACTAGTGGTTTTCGAAGGCCACTGCAGTACAGACAAGGGGTAACCCAGCTGCTGAACATCTCCCCTGGGAGATGTGGTCCAAGGGCTGTCCTCACCCCTGCTCCAGCCTTTTCCTCTCACCCGGCGGCCGCTGGTGCGTGAAATGGCCGGCAACCTCCCCGTGCGCCTCGGTCCCCGTGCCGCGTCCACCCCTTCTGGTTTTCCCACCCCAAAGGCAAAGCGGGTCCCTCCACCTGCCCGCTGGGAACGGCAGCGCTTGGTCACCGCCCGATGGGTTTTGGAGCTCGTGGGGCCACAGCTGGGACCCACTTTGTATGGGGAGGACAGGGAGTCCTCCTCTGTCCCCCTCCCAGTGTCAAGGTGGTGGCTGCATCGTTAAGGCCACCACCAGGCTGGTCTGTGTCCCCTGGGAGCTGAGTTATCCGAAATAAACTTCCCATGGGGAGCTGCCATCCCTCTGCCCGCTCCCATCCCGCCTGTCCCCGGGCAGCACGGCTCCTTTCTCTGCAGCCAAAGGCTTTCAAGTTTTGGGAAATCAAACAACAAAACAAACAAAATGAACAAAAAAAAAAAACAAAAAAAAAAAAAGCAAGAACGAGAGGGAGGAGGAAAGGAGGGAGAGGGGCGCTGGGGAAGGTGGTACTGGCCTATAACAGTCAGGAGGTTTTGCACGGGGACAGGCAAGTGGAGGAGATGGGAGACAGCGGTGACGGTGCCTGTGGCCCTGGGGGTTGGCACGGGCTCCCTCTCCATCCTGCTGTCCCTCCACCCCCCCTTCACCATCCTGTTCACCCCCCATCCTGCTCAATCCAACCCTGCTCCATCAGCCCCACAGAGCCAAGGGGTCCCCTCCCCAGCCCCAGCTCCCCCCCAGCCCCACGGGGGTTGCCTCAACTCCTGCTTTTGTTTTTTTTTTTTTTTCTTTCACGGAGAGCAAGAGATCTGCATTTGGTGCCCCTCCTCACCCCCCCTCATTCCTCGCTTCCTTTCAGCAAAGGAAGGCACTCCACCCCCAGCTCCAAACATGCCCCGTTGGGTCTCCGTGGAAGTCTATTGGCAAAAAAAAAACCCTTGGGGGCCATCCAGTCCTGCCCCCACGAGGGCAAAGCATCCTTGCAGGATGCCTGGTTGCGGTGGTGGGGGGGATGCCGTCCCCTGGGACGCTACGAAGGCACCCAACCAGTGATGGAGAGGAGCCTTCACCAGAGCTGGTGCTGAGTCCCTCCCATCCTGGCCCCACCGGTGCTTGGGCCCCCTTCTTCCTCCCTGTCCAGCCCCAAGAGTCTCAGACCCTCTTTGGGGGATGCATTGGCTGCATCCTCCCCCAAAGACCGGCCGCATCCTTCGGATGGCTCCAGGTGCGTGTTTTGAGTGCCGGGGCTGCAACGCCCAGCCCCCGACAGCTCCTTCTCCTCCTTCCCTTTGCTGCAGGATTTCCCAGCGCAGCAGTCGCGGAGACCCTTGTCGTGGGGAAATGAGTCCCAAAATCCAATGTGGAAAATTAAAAACAAAAAAAAAAACAAAACAAAAAAACAAAACAAAACAAAAATAACACAACAAAATAGTCAGGAAGGCAGCTGACAGCTGTCCAAGCATGCCTGAGGCAGTGGGTCTCCGTTTCGTGGTGGCCTCTGTCACTGAGCGAGGACGTGGTTCCTGGGTGAAGCGTGAGGACCTGTTGCAGGATCTCACGGCAGGATGGGGAGGTGGCGGAGGGAGTCAGACGTGGCAGACATGAGCAGTGTCCTCAGTGTGAAAGGATGGAGACTGGTGTTTTCCTAACCCTGGGAAAGGCTACAAACCAGCCTTAACAAAAACCCAAGACGAAATAAAAGTCTTTTTTTTTCCCCCCTGGAGCAAACTATTATTTTTTTTTTTTTTGGCTGTGAAAACAAAAATAATAATAATAAAAAAAAATAATTAAAAAAAAAATCTCCATAGTTGGTCTTCGCTGTGGCAGCAAAGGGTGGTGAAGGGTTTTGTCCCCGGTCCCCCGTCCCCACGTATGCCTGCTTCACGCTGGGGAGCGGTGGAGCATCTGCAGAGCTGGCTTGGACGCAGCCCTCGGTGTTGGTGGGGCCTCGGGGCACCTCCGTAGCTCTGCTCCCTGTTCGGTCCAGCAGCTCTCCCCTTGCTTACAGTGAAGCCTTCAAATTGCAGATTTCCAGGCACGTTTTTTTTGCAAGGAGAAGTCACGTCTGTGTGCACGCACACGACAAATGCTTCCACACACACGGCTGGGTGACGTTTGGAGTCTCACTCGTCCAAAACTCGGATTTCTGACCTCCCGGTCAAGAGGAACTGCACTGAGAAGGGGACGTCTCCCTTCTGGAGTGTTTCTTTTTGAAGTCCACGAATATTGCGGGGGATATTCGTGCCGTTGCAGGAGCTTGTGTGTCCCTCCCCGGTACATCTCCAGGTGCGCAGCAGTCCCGCTCCTCCTCTTCTTCCTCCTCCTCCTCCTCTTCCTCCCAGCATGGTTCAGATCTGCCTGGATCGGGGCGGTCGTTTGGGACGGAGATCAGATTGACTCGAGTGCATCCCGGCGATGCAGGGAGGAAACTCCAGAAGAACGGAGCAAGGAGTGGAGACGCTGGTGGCCGCAAGGTTTTTCTCTCCAGACCCTTTAGAAAATGACTAGCTAATCCAGAAAGAATTAAAAAAAAAAAAAAAAAAAAGAAAAAAAAAAAAAAAAACAGAAAAATTCACCCCGCCCACAACCCCAATTAGAAAATCACCAACTCGGAGAGCTTCCTACATTGGCGTGGGCTCTGCTCGGCAGCAGGGGGGCGCGGGTGGTGCAGGGAGAGGTGCGGGATGGCGGAGCGGCCGAAGCTGGCTTGTCTCTGGCTCTGTCCTTTCCTTGCTGAGTCCTTGCTGTCAAAACGCTGCTGTAGATTCCGAGTCCTCAGTTTCTTCAGGGTTTGGTTTTCTCTTTCCTTCTTTCTTGTCTTCTTTCTTTTCTTTTCCATTTTCGTATTCCTTTTCTTTCTTTTCCATTTTCATTTTCTTTTCCTTTTCTTTCTTTTCAATTTTTCTCTCTTCTTTTTTCTTTTCTTTTCTTTTCTTTTCTTTTCTTTTCTTTTCTTTTCTTTTCTTTTCTTTTCTTTTCTTTTCTTTTCTTTTCTTTTCTTTTCTTTTCTTTTCTTTTCTTTTCTTTTCTTTTCTTTTCTCTTTTCCTCTTTTTCTTCTTTTTTTTTTTTCTGCTTTTCTTTTTCCTTGTCCTTTCTTAACTTCTCTTTTTTCTTTTCACTCTCCTTTTCCTTATCCCTTATTTATATATTTTTTTTGTTTTCGGTGCCTTTCTTTCTTCTTTTTTCTTTTCCTCTCTTTTTTTTTTTCTTCTTACATGAGATGAAAGGAATCGGAGTCCCGGGGTGCGGGGAGGTGTGGAGGGGAGGGTGGGAGGGAGCCTGGGTGGGTGGTGATGGGGCGGAGGGAGGGGATGCGACTTCACTCCACGTTGCTGCTGTCAAACGCGTGACACTGCAGGTCTCCGCTCAGGTAGTCAGTCCCTGGCAGCTTCATGCCGTATTTGTCCACGCACCAACACAGCCCACGCTTTCGGCCTCGGGAGGGCTTGCACTGGGGAAGACACCGAAGGGCAAAGATCAGGAGCTTGTCACCAGCCCCCGCTGCCTCCCTCGTGCTGGCTCAGCCCTGAGCTTGGCCACTTTTACCCCAGCACCTCCATCCCCAGCCCCGAGCTCTCCTTTTCCTTCTCCCCTCCCCGCTGCTTCAGGATGCTCATCTCAGGCTGGACCACGCTCAGAGCCTCCAGCAAGACCACTGAGCACCAACCGTGCCTGGAGAGGCTCCCAGCAACTTCCCCACCATCCTGATGGAGGAAAATCCTCCATCTGTTCCAGCTGGGATGGCAGCTGAGCAAAGCCTCCAGGGTGAGAGGCATCCCTGCCTTCACAGGGCTCTCACCTGCTTCCTCTTGTAGAAGCCCTTTCGGTCGCAGTTGGGGAGGTGGACGGCGCGGGGCACCATCCGCTGGCTGCTCTTCAGCTCCTGCAGGGAGGCCTCCATGTGCCTGCGGCAAGGGCCCTGCGAGGGGAAAATGGGGTTTGTCAGGTGGGGAGCACCTTGCAGTGAATGTCCCCAGGTCCCTATTCTCAGGGTCACCAAGCCCTCCCGCGGAAAAAGGGACGGCACCCACCAGCTCAAACTCTTGCCGGAGCTCGGGGATGACGACGCGGGGATGTGCCGTGTTCTCCGCCATGCCCACAAATTTGGCCAGGGTCAGCTTCTTCCTGCGGTCCTTCTTCAGGGCCTCGGCTTTGAGCTCGGAGAGGCGGCCATGCTTGGGCCGGTAGGCCTTGGGCGGGTAGGTCTCCTCTGTCATCTCCGACGTGGTCGGCTCCTCGTGTTCACGGGACTCCCGTTCTGGAGGGGAAAGGACAGCAGACCATCAGGTCTCCAGCGGCTGACTGGGGATTGCTGGTTTGATCGCAGAGG
This sequence comes from Aythya ferina, assembly GCF_964211825.1. NCBI lineage: Eukaryota > Metazoa > Chordata > Aves > Anseriformes > Anatidae > Aythya > Aythya ferina. The sequence continues at coordinate 35,314,617 of NC_140303.1, read as the reverse complement.
ACATCTTTGCACCAGGACCGAAGAAGGCCCATGGAAACGCATCTGTCCTCCGGGTCCCTTCTGGGAAAGCCCCAGGTCTCGCTCCTGGTGTAACCCTCAAGGGGCCAGCAGGAAGAAGAGGCTTTAGCAGAGCTACAAACCAACCCTCACACAGCCACCAACTCCCATCCCACCCCACCTTGAAGATGCAAGAGCACAAGCCAGGTACGCTCAAAGACGAGACGACGCCAAGGCCCGGGACTGTCACACAGCAAAGCCACCGCATGCCCTGATCCCCTGGCAAAGCCTGTGGCAACGCCTCACAGCAGTGCTGCCCGGCCATAGCTGCCACCAGTGGCACCGAGGAGCACATTTAGGCTCTGCCCGTGGCCCCGTGCACCGCCTCGCATCGCCCCAGCGTGACCTGCCCAGGCAGGATGCAGTCAGGAGCCCTGCACGGTTATATATAGGAGAGCTGGTGACAGGCTAAACTTAGCTGACTTGTGACCTTTTAGTGCAGCCACCAGAGTGAAAAAGGGCTATTTCTGGACTAAATTTGAATACGGTTTAGCTCCTGAGGTTGCTGGTCTCCCAGCCCCTGCTTCCCGGGGGACCGGTGCTGATGCTGCCAGGGCAGGCACGGGAGAAGCCACCAGAGCAGCAGGACAAATACCAGGGGGCTGAAACAAGGCAGACAGGAGCGTCCCTGCAGACGGCTTTGCCCCACCAGGTTACAGAGTGGTGCGCATGGGGACACCCAGCAGGGGACACCCGCTTGGGGTTGATGGCAGCACCAGCCTGGCACACACAGTGGGTGGCCCTAGAAGTAGCACAGGGGACAGGCTGGTCACTAGGTCCCCACTTTCAAAAGCTGCTAAGTTTTCCGTGGACACTTATTGATTTAAACGCTCCTCTCTCCACCCCCCTGCCCCCCTTTTTCTTTTTTTTTTTTTTTTTCTTTTTCCATGAGAGCAGAGCTGGATCAGCATCCCAGACTCTGCACCCAGAAGCCACCTAAATGGCTCCATCCATCCTCCCTGGGATTTGCACGTCTCTCCAGGACAGGATCCTCTTGCCATTTTGCCCTGTGACACTCATGTGCCTGTATTTTCGCCTTGCTGCTGGATTCACAGTCACTCCTCTATTATAAGACGACGATGGACACAGGATAGGGAGGAGATTGATTACATCGGGAACGTACGGGGTGCAGCAGAAGTTCCTGCTTTGCCACAAGATGCTGCTGCACTCCAAGGTCTGAAAGCAGACCAGAGACAACTGCAGTGAACGAGTCCATCCACGGCCCCGACACTGCTGCCACCTCTGTCCTTTGAGCCCCCTCTGGCACCGAGTGCTGGGGCATCTCCCTGGGCTGCCCCCGAGTAGCTACGGGAGGGGAGGATTCACAGCCTGCCCTTATACAACATCATGCAGCTCATCACCTATGAAACACCACCTGAGAGGGGCGCAGCTCCCTGGGCAGCCCTAAAAAAAAAAAAAATCAACAAACCAACGGGCCACGGCAGCGAGGATTCAGAAAAACAGCACAGCGCGTCCAGTCCCCTGGGCTCGTGGTGCAAGGGGGTGTTTGCAGCAGGCTCCGTCCGCTCATATGGGCAGCAACTCGAGCCTGTGCAAACACCTTGTTCCTCTGCTTCCTGCCAGCAAGCCGGGGCGGGCTGCGAGCCAGGGACTAACGTGGAGCCCTTTCGGCAAGGGCAGGTGGGAAGCACAGGAGCACGAGGGAGCTGGGGAATGGTGTGTGCTGAAAGCTGCCCAGCTCCTGCCCGGGTCCAGCTCTTCCTGCAGAGCTGAAGGAGCGCTTGGAGGAGCTGCTTTCGCCCTCCCCGGCATGCTCAGCAGCGATGCATGGAGGGCTGGCTGCGGTGGGACACCTCGGGGTGAGCCAAGGGGCTGGCTGGTGCAGGAGGAGGAAGGGTTGGGGCTACACAGCCTTGTCCTGGCCGTTGTCTTGCGATGCCCAGACAGCCACAGGCTCTGGTTTAGGTCTTTATCTTCTGGTGAGAAGTCCGTGGATCCCTTTCCTCCACCCTCTGGTGATTTTTAGCCTGATTTCCTACAGCAAGGAGGCCAAAGCTCATGCACCTGTTCCCCAATTTGACTCTAACGAGCCAATTTAGACAAAGGGAAGGGCAGAGGGCTCCGACATACAAACGACTGACGAGCTCTGGGCAGGTGGTGAGAGACCATCGTGGTACCAAGGCGAGGGGCCAGGCAGAGCCACAGCAGCAGCACCAGCTGCCCCAAATCCTCACCTTCTCCCCCAGCCATCTCACCCACACCAACCGGCAGCCACCCCGTGCAACCGGGACCGTGTCAGCATCTCCAAAGCCCCCACGCCCATCCCTCAGCCTCCATCTGCCACCCCCGGCTGGCTTGTGGCAGGCAGCACTGGCACCGCTGCGTGTCTGCTCCCAAGGAGACGCTGGCGGGAGGAACGCCCAATTTCCCCGAATGAGCCCTAATTGTGCCTGTCTGAGACTCAGGAAGGAGGCTGGAGCATCTCCTCCCTCGCTGTCAGGATCTGGCCCGATGCACAGCCCATTCCCGCCTACAGCCGGAGCCAACTCCCATCCGCCTCGCCAACCTGGTGCTTGGGTTTCAGGCAGGCGGCCGTTTGCGGAGGCAGAGCAGCCGAAATCTCCCAATCCCAGTCCCGGGCACAGGGCAGCAGGAGGTGGGTGAGCCTCACGTCTCCATCCCTTCTCCCCACCACTGGGGAGATGTCAGCTTCTCCGCAGATGTCCCAGACCCCATGGCCACATCGAAGAGTGACATTGGTGGCCACGCTGAGGACGCTGGCTAGCCGGGAGGTGGCACTCGGGTTGTAGGAATCTCAAGGGGCTGGAGACCCTATGGCCAAGGCAGGAGATTGAACTCAACTCAGAGCCACCCCATGACTTTGTTGCTGGTCCTGGCACTGTGGTGTCCGTGGGGGACCCAGGGAAAGACTGGAGAGCTCCTGGAGACCAGCTTGCAGGTCCCCAACACCAGCTGCTGTCCTAATTTCTGCAGGCTCCCATCAGCCCTGGGAGGCAGAAAATACCCTGAGCTGGGTGCGGGCTGTCCCCTGCCCCAGTGGATTAGGGCTTAATGCTGGAGCTGGCTGGGATGAGCTCCTGAGCAGCTCCTTCCCTCCAGGAGCCATTTCCACCCTGCCAGTAGAAAGCAAAACACCCGTGACAGGGAAACCACAAAGCTCGCCCGCTGTCCTCGACAGGCACGGTGCAGAACAGCCTGTGCACCTCCCTGCACCTGGCCCCAAAGCCAGCCCACGTGCTTTCGTCCTCCGGAGGCTTTTGGGCACCGCACAGGGTGATCGCGTGTGCACGTGGGTGTGTGGGAACGCCGCCTCCTCCCCGCTCGCTCGCGTTGCGGGAAGCGTTTTCCAAAATGACTGGGAGGCTCAAATTTTCGCAACACGTTTCCATCGCTTTCTGGCAGGAAGGGAGGGAAAGTACCTATTTGCTGCTGCTAATGATCCGTGCTCGTTACATCCACAGCCCGCTGCTGCAGGACTTGCCGTCCTGTTCAAAAACCGGGGAAAAAAAAAAAAAAAAAGAAAAAAAGAAAAAAAAAGCCATGTGCACCTCAGGAGAACAAGCACAACCACTGCCTCTGATCTTGCTCAACAGCCTGCTTGATGATTATCACGATTATTATTATTTACAGCACGAGCGCCAACATAATACACCGCTTGAGCAGGAAGGTGTTAGAGAAAGACATAACGGGGACCTGAGTTAAACCTCTAGCAAGGGGATGACAGCAAATGTCACTTGGGAAGTCGCTCAGTCCTTCTGCCTCCAGACCGGGCCCTCTGAGGGGCTCATTGTGAGATGGGAATAATTAAGGCTTGCATTACCCAGGGCTTCTTACACCACAGAGGATTTACCCCCAGGACGGAGTGCCACCACCCAGTGTTGCCACGAAGGGGAGGACTTCATCATGCATGGCCCCACACCCTGCTTTCCTCCTGGGATTTTGGTCCCTAGTGGCAGCTGTCTTTTGAGCATCCTGGTTTCTGTCCCATCACTGCATACAACAACGTAGCGTTTTCTGAATTTGGCTGGGTGATCTTTGACACCCTGGCCTTTCTTTCTGGACAGCGCTCTGGGATCGGGCATCTACACAGGCAATGCTGGAGCTAGAAAAGGGAAAATGCATGGGGAAAGGCTGGGGGACAGAGGGAGGGCTTTTTCTGCAGTTCCCATTGATAGGAACCACAAAGCACTAATCAGGACCAGATCCAGACACTCCCTGCTGGCTTCACCCATAACATCTCCCTGGCACAGACAGCTGCAGCCTCCTCCCTATTGCACCTCCACAACCTGATGAAGCCCCACGTTGGTGCCTTACATCTTCCTGCTGGACTTTGCACGCACACGCAGGCAAAGGCAATGATTGCTGAAGTCAGTGTCTGCCTTCTGCCCTGCACCTGCCAGAGCGCCTTTCTTTTTCCTCCCCATCCTTTTTTGCTGCTGGTTCTTGCTGGGCAGCATGAAGCAGCTGCCCGGGGCTGGGAGAGGAGGAACGTCAGTGCTGCCCCTGAAAACAGCTTTAGCACTTGCAGGTCATGTTAGGGATGTACCTATTTTTCTTCAGATTGGGTCTTACACAGCAAATCTGGGCTTAGGTCTCTGCCTAGGAAAAAAAAAATAAAAATCTTGGTGCATTTCCCCCTCTTGTTCCTACTCCAGAGGACGGAACATGCCTGACCCGCACCAAATCCTCCTGGAACAGGCAGGCAAGTTCCTCCCCAGCCTGCACTTGCACCTGTGACCATGTCGGGAAAGTAAAACTCCCTCCCTGCTGGTCAGCACACGGGGAGAGTGTTTGCACTCCCGCCAGGCAGGCAGGGACCGGGAGGGTCAGCTCAGCTCGCGCCCTTTGGCAGCTGGAGAGCACGACTGAGCAAAAGCATTCCTGAGCTCCCCAGGGGCTGCGGGGATCAGCCCGTTCACTGCCCTAACAAAGAAAAGCTCGCTTCCATTCCCAGGGCAGGCACAAACCCCCAGCGTGACAGCAAATGACCCCCCCCAGCCCTGCTGGAGTGGGCACGGAGCCGGCTGCGGCGTGATGCCCGGGACTGGGGTCAGTGCCGCGGACCACCGCCCCGGTGAAGTCAGGCGCTGATGTCAGGCATCCGCGGCGGCCGGCCAGCCTCAGGAGGAGCAGCAGCCAGGGCCAGGGACTCAGGCTGCAGCCGGTCCCTCTGCTAGCCCCGGGGCGTTGGCTACGGGAGAGCCAGCTGCAAGGCGCCTTGGACTTTCGACGAACTTTTGTGCTTTGGTGGGGATTCAGCGGTGGGCCGGCGCGGCAGCGCGTGCGCTGGTGATGCTCGCAGGCGATGAGAGACTGGGAGGAGGCACCACACACTGAGATGGGCTGGAAAGCAGCAGCCCTGCTTGGAAGGGACAACCTCTGCTGATGGCCACCTCGCCTCCCCCAAATCCCCAACATGCGCAACAGGCATTGACGATGGACCGAACGCGGAGGATTTGGGGTGGCTAAACTCCATGTCTAGGTCATTGTGGAGATGCTGCACCCTCCAAACGGCAGCCAGCCCTGTCATTTGGCTTAGATACTGATTTCAGGGTGGAAGGACTTATCTCTGGAGACCCCAGTCTCTTTTCTTGCGACTCCTATGGTTTCACATAGGCTGAAGCTAAGAAATGTAAATCCCACCACCTCTTCAGGACTGGTCTCCCTGCAGCCTGTGGGGTAGCTCTCATGGGAAGCTGTGCCAAACTGTCCTACATGCACAGGTGCACTGGTAAGAAAACCCAGACCCTGTTTCCTTCACTGGGAATTTGCCCAACAGTTGTCACAATAAGCAAATTACCTTTGCGATTTGCAGGCTGCTGCAAGAAGTCTTTAAGAGCTAAAGCACTGTGAAGTGCCCACAAAAAAATTCATTCTGCCCCACCATGCCCAGTCCCCTACTCAGGACAAAGAAAAGAGTCCAAACAATCCACAAACCGCAGCCCAAAAGCCACAGGAGCTTTTGGAAAAAGACTTCTGGGATACCCCAGTACCTTAAATCCCTAACAGCATGGTGAATGTTTCTGCAACCTCACTCTCTTGTCCCACAGAGACAATTTTGAAGAGAAGGCCATGGACTGATGGGACCAAGCTCAGGGAAGAGATGGAAAAGCAGCCGAAGAGCTAGAAGTGCTCAACCCTAGGCTAAGACTTATCTCCATTTTATCAAGCTGAAACCTAGCAGGGTGCTTAGGAGCTGCTCAGGAACACCTGAAGAGCCATGGAGAGTGAAGACAGATGGCAAAAGGATGTTCTGTGCTGAGGCCTTTGTCTCTTAAGTTAGAGTTTGGACTTTGCTGAAGTAGTCTGGAAGACCAGCTCTTTCTCAGGAGATTAATGTCTCCTCAGCAGAAACCTGTGGATGCAGATTCTGCTGCATCAGCCAGGGCTCACCTGCAGAGCGTGAATATCAGGTGCTTGGGCTGCCCCCAGGTTCACATACGATGCATAAGAAAGGGAGATCATTGTCCTGATGACCTTGCGTCTTCACACAAAGCTGGATGGGGGAGAAATGCAGCTCAGCATGTGGGAAGGAGCTCTCAAGGGAACCAACTTATGTTTAGGTCTGCTGCGGAAGCACATGGCCTATCTGTAGGAATGAATCTCTGGGTCAGCACCACTTCTCCGCACTGCCAGCAAATGCTGTGGAGGTGGGAGAGGTAAAGTTATGGGAGCTGGAAGCATAGCTGTGTGCCAAATGATACTTTCCTAAGCTGGCGTTCCTTACTGCAGCCGCAAAATAAAACTACCTCGGAGCAACTCTCCAGAACAAAGAGAAAATCAGGTTTAGATATGGGTAGCACCACGACAAAATCTCCTTCCCTAATTGCTGCCAGCTGTTAGTTCATCAGGCTCCAAGCGTCCATGCTGTGCTGGAGGAGCCAGGCTTTGGCATCTACTGGTGAGTTCGGCTGTTTGTGACTTGGGATGTACAAGCAAGGACTGGGGCTGATAAAGAGGTGGTGTCTTTGACTTGGTTGTTTCTCTCCAGATAGCTCCCAAATCTGTACGAGGTTAGTTCTCAACACAGGCTTGAGAGTTTGCAATGTGTATACAGGGCACACGAAGCCAGGGTGAGAATCCAGGCAGTGTGACCAGAGGCTTGGGGTTCCCAGCAACAACCATTTCTGGTGAGGGGGAACCCAAGGTACCTAACCAGTAAAAGGGTTAGGAAACTTTTGAGTCTCTCCCTTGTATTAAAAATGAACGAATATCCATCCGTCTCAATGAAATGATGATGATGTGCCCCATCTTGCAAAATTGCAGGCACTCTGCTTCTAGATAGCTGCTTGGATCACCCTGACATTTCCTGAACAAAGTTATTTTCCAGGGAACTGAACTGGCAAGTGGAGAGGAAGGAAGTATTTCAGGATTAGATTTACATCAAGAAGCTTCTGTAGCTGATGCACTGATGATAGGAAGATAAAACATATTTCCTTCACATCATCTGGAGACTACAGATGTTCCCCATTCCATATGCTGAAGCTGCAGAAGAAGCTGAGAGCTGAACTGAAGAACAACTCAGAGAAATGTAAATAAATCAACTTTCAATATCATAGTGACCAAGACATATTTTTCCTTCCTGGAAAGGATGAAATCATTCAGTCTTTCTTAGTCTTGCATGTTTTCCAACAAATCCACCCTAGTGGCAGATTCCATTGGTTCTAATAAAGGCATTAAAAAAGCTTCCATGCTGCCAACTAAGAGCAGAAAAGAACAAAGAAGGAAACCCAGGGAAGAAGATTGCCTGTCTCTGTCTAACTGATGGTACAAGTGAGGAAAATCTGGAGTAGCTCCTGACAAACATTATTGAATCATTTACTGACAGTTTCTCTGTGAGATTTAGCTGTGGCAAAAAGAAAGGAAGCCCCTCATGGAAAACGAACATGCTTTCACGTCTTCTGAATGAAAACAAAAGGGTCTGAACTGCTCATCTGGCTACCAGCTGAGAAGAGATGACCTGAAAAAGCATCTGCTATTAGGGTTTTCTTCCAACCCATCACACCTCCTTACTTCCTAAGGACACAGTGAGCCTTTTTTTCAGGCCACCTCTTCTCAGGGTTTTGAATTTGATTGTTGCATACTGAGCAGAGCTCTTAACAACTGGGAACTGAGCCTGGGAGAGGCTGGTTGCACTGGAGAACAGAGGTCTCCATCACAAGATCCATCCCCACTTACGGTAATGATGGGCTCTGTCAGACCCAACAGCAACCAGTATCTGAAAGATCCACGAAAGCCAAACCTGCTTCTCTCTAGAAAGAGATGAAAGCACATCAGGTGGAGTCTGGAGATGCACCTGTGTCAGGTGCTGAACGAGAACTGTCCAAACACCACAAATATTTCACACGTACAGCTGTGACTGCAAACCTCCAGCCTAGCCTGGATTAATTTCTAGGCCTTCGGCCTGACTTTCACAGCTCTGCCTTAAACCAGATGGAAAAGATCTGTGAGATCATCCGTTGCTCATCTCTGTGTCAGCACCAGATGACACATCGTCACATGCACTGTCCAGCCTAACTTTTACAAGCTCGAAGTGATGAGATTTCCACCTCTGCCCTCAGGCCTCCCTTCTGCTTTCTCAGTGGCTCCTTCTGTCAGAAAGTAGAGTAGGCCTGAGTAGGCCCAGCCATTCCTTAATCCCTCAGTCCACTTAAGCAGTACCACATAAAAGTACCAGAAGTTTGATGTTCACACTCTGACAATATTGCTAAGCAGAAACTTGCCCAAGCCTGATCTGAAACACTGGCTCTAGTCTCTCCTAGCCATTTCCCCCCCTACACTGCACTGGGGCATACACCGCCTGATTCCCTTTGGTCCAGGCAGGATGTAAAGATGCTTTTAAATGGTAAAAAGTATCAACAGTCCCTTTATGCAGCGAAATGTACAGACCTCCATTTTGGGGTCTGAAACTCCAAGAAAAACAATGGATTGCTCTTTGCAACAGGTCCCGAGCCTTTCCAGAATTAATTCCCTGTTGCATTTCACTGTTTTTTTCCACAACCTCAAGCTGTCCCTGTTGCTACAAAACAAAATAACTGAATACTGAAATGCTTATGAAATGATGCAGTAAAGTTTCACCCATTTCTGCCATTTCTTCAGGAAAGCAGGAGCCACAAATGAAAGTGACTGACACAGCCAAAGATATGTCTTTAATGACTGGTACACCGTAATGAGACTTTCTAGTAAAACTTCTTTCCTCTTTTCCTGCATCACTTTTAAATTAAAAAGTGAAAGCCAGGTCCCATGGTTGTTCACTGTCTTAATTACTAGATTTTCATCATTAGTCCAATGCATAACATCTGATTTCTTAAGCATGAATAATGAAAGGGTCTGTTGATTTAATTGTTTTCAGAGGACAAATCCCATCTGAATTTGGAACAAGAAAATATTTCTATTGGTTTTCTGCAAAACAGAAATATGACTATTAGTCAACTTTGCCCCTAAAGTTACCTTTAAGATACATTCCCTCTCTTGTTTAGCTGGGGGATCATTTCCTTAAGTATCTGACAGGATTACCTTCTTGCCCTTAAATAGCAACCAGACCAGCAATCTCCATCAACATAACAATTATCTCCATCAGTGAACCAGCTGTGTCCATCCAACAAGCAAACAAACCAAACTCTGCAATAACAGCCCTCAAGGCAGGCAGCTGCTAAGTGCTTTCCAATCCTACTGAAGCCAACAGCATCTCTGGGCTTTCCGCCTCACAGTCCTTCGAGGACTGAATTAGCTGGCCCCCAAGGAAGGGATTAGGTGCCTGAAGGCCTATGGTGCTCTGGGTCTCAATCCCTGGAGAAAAGGCTCTCGGCACCTTTCAGGATCAGACCCTGCCTGGTTAATAGGGAATGATGTGCAGCCGAGGGAGGCTTGGACCTTCCTTCAGGCTGTAGCATGAGGCAGGTGTGGTGTCCTGGTGTCCCAGCCAGAAGCTGGCTGCTCTGTGACATGGACTGATGGGCAGTTCACACACTTATCCTGGAAACATCATAGGCAGACAACAGATCCACCAGAACATGCTGAGAAATGGCTTCCTTGAGAGCAAATTTGCCCACATCAAACCACAGAGAGTCCCAAATTTCTGCAAACACATTACGCTGGCTCCTGCTGGGATTAACTGCGAACCGGTGGATTGACATAAACACTAAGGGGTCCCCTTAGATCACTAGCATCAAAGAGCCACTTCAAAAACAACATCTTGCTGAGAGTTGCCTTGGCTACACAGCTGAAGGAATAGAAAGAGAGCGTCTGGTGGGGGAGTGGAGGGGAGAGGACAGGGGATTTCACTCCTTCATCACCAGATGCGACACGACCCTTCCCAGACGGGCTGACACACGGAGCACAACCCATGCCTGGCCTTCTCCAGTGGCATCCTAGGGCCTGGGAGCAAGGCACGGCTGCCACCCTGCTCTGCAACCTGCAGCAGCCCTGGGGACACCCAGCTGGGAGGCTTTCTCCTGCCAGGTTACCTGCCCTCCCCTCCTTGCAGCAGAGCATCCTCATGCTTTTTGCTACACTTACCCTGAGGATAAATGCACGATACCAATCTTTTCTACCTGTTAAAAAAAAAAAAAAGAAAAAACTCCTTACAAATGACTAGGTGGTTATTATGAAGGCTGCCAAGGAGTTCATCCAGGCCAAACCCTCTGGATCATCTCTGACCTCTCCATGCACCATGTCTTCAGGGCCTGCTGCTTCCTCCTTCTCAGGTTATTTCTGCTGTCTTCAGCTCGCCACATCACCAAAATGCCACCTTTTCTCAGCTCAGGTCCTGTTTCCCACTTCCCCAAAGGCCACGTGTTGCTGCCTTGGCAAAGGGAAGCTTGCAGAACAAACACGGTGTGTGAGCTCATATCCACGCAGCTGGCTGGGGGGACTATCTGGCCTCTATCTCCTCCCTTACCTCCCGTTGTTTGATATGCTCACCTGCAGCATCTCATCTCTCAGCCCTCGGTGGGAGGAACGGGTAGGCTGCTCTCTGTACGCCAATATCTGATCTTTATGGCCAAATACCCCATGTGCCAGTCGTAAGCAGAACCAGAGCGATTTATGCGTGCTGCCTGGAAACCATTCTGCCCCCAGAGACAAAAATGCTTTGTAAGTGTGTTTCCACACATTAAATGTTTGTGCAGGCATGTGTGGGTGTGTGAACACGGGCACATGTGTGTGTATGCTCACAGGGATATCTTCCCGGCACATACCAACCCTGCTGCTCAGCAGCCCACGTAGAGGGGCAGGTGTGCTCCAGCCAAATCCCACTTTCATTTATGTCCGCCCCTGAATTTGCACTACTTCGCTGGGGAAAAAAAACACAGGCAGGATCTGCCATGCTGTGGATCATTTTATCTGCCCTACGAGTTAGCATGGGTGAAATGAGCTACGGCAGTTCTCAGCAGCTTGTCCTGCCCCTTCCCAGTGCTCTCAGGCTTCCCAGTTTGGGTGAGGAGCACTGGGAGCCACCACTGCTAAATCCGCTCCTGCTGCTGCTCCTTGCCTCGTGGATGGGCGCTCACAAACCGAGGAGCAGGCGAAGCTGCAGAGTGCAGCGAGCAAAGCTCGCAGCCGACGTTAGGAGGAAGCAGAGCACCGTGCTGTGCTTGCAGGCACAGCCGCTCGCTGCCTCTCCTCCTCCTCCCTGCCCTACCAACACGCGTGTGCCAAACGTGTGCCGGGCACAGGATGCTGGTGCTGGAGCACTGATGGGAGGAGGCAGGCGGCCTCCCTCCAGCATCCCTCGTATCTGCGGAGGCTGCCATGTAAGGCCAGCCCCAGTGCTGCAGGCGGTGGTACAGCTCCAGGCGGGCTCGCTGGGAGCGGGTCCAGGCTGACAGACGTGCGCGGGAGCTTGGAGCCGCTCCATCACTCGCGCACGCACGCACGCACGCATGCACGCACAAAGCCACGTCTTTGCTCCGGTGAACTCTGCTGGCACCAGGCAGGAATTTCATTTGGATCAACTACTTAATATTCTTGCTCCTTCCTTAGAAACCAGGCTGCTGAAAAGTCTTTCCAGCCAAGGCCCCTCCTTTCCTGTTTGAACCACCCCATCCCTCCCTCCCCCGTACACGCACACCGCAGAAACCCAGCTTTCTTGCTGGCACCTGATGGATTTCACCTTCTCTCTCTCTTTTTTTTTTTAATATATTGTTATTGTTGCTGAAACTTCAGATCAAAAGAAAAATGGGGTTTTTCCTGTTTTGGATAGGAGGCTTTGCAGGCCTGTTGATACTAGCTTTTGCCTTGACAGCTCGGTTGCTGCTCTGCACAAAGGACCCGGTGCTCAGCACCGCACGGCTCCTTCCCCAGGCCCACAGCTGCTGCTGCGTGTCCCAAAAACCCCGTGCCCGCATCCTGCATCGCTGGGCAGGGAGGGGAAGTGCACTGGAAGGAGAAGCAGGGTGGGGGGAACGTGTTGGGGCGGGATGAAGGACTGCACCCAACAGGAGCCGCAGGAAACCTGGGCTCCACAGCTCTCCTCTGCCGCCTGCTTCCAGCTGACGCAGCAAAGACGATTTTCTTAGCGCTAATTCTGCGCAACCCCCCCCCCCCTCCCTTCCCCTCCTGGTTATCGTTGGCGCACGGTTTCGTGGGGAAACTTGCCAAGTCTCGCTCGCTTTCTAGAAAGAGAGAAGGAACGAGAGAGGAGAAGGAAATATTTGACAACCTTTGTTTTTCCACGAGCTGTTTCAGGGCGGCGGGCTGCGATCTGTGCCCCGCGCTCCCCGGCGCTCGGCCTGACCTTGCTGTGTCAGCAGGAGGAAGTCTGGCGGGAGCACGGGGCAGCGAAAATGGAAAGACGCGGTGTGTTTCAAACAAAACTTAAACAAAACAGAGAAAACCCAGAATCCTGAAGCTTGTGCCATAAATGAAGCTCATTCATGTATTTTTTTTTTTTTTTTTTTTAACCAGGAATGTCAATTACAGCAGCGGTGTTTGGCTTTCGGCAAAGGACGGTGTCTGACTGCTGTGCCAGCAAGGACTACAGGGACCATCCTGTCACTACCTACCCATCAGCCTACTTAAAACGAGCCTTACCAAAGCCCTTTAATCCTATATTTGCTTTCATTTCCGACCTCTTTGCCAGCCAGGAGCACATCCTGCGCAGGAGCCCTAGCATTTCTCAGCGCTGCCGTGCCCAGCTTACAGAAGAGGAAACTGAGGCACGGTGCCCAGGAGCATCCTGTCCCCACGCGAAACATCTGGTCTGCAGCACAGCCAAGCCCGGCCTCCCAGCGCCGGGCTCCTGCAGTATTCTTGCTGCCTTTCCACCTCGGCTATAAGGAGGAAAGCATCTGTGATTTTCAGCTCAGCCAGCGCAAGTGCAGAAATAGATAGAAATGCAGTTTGATCTAGTCCTTGCCACTGTCCCAGAGTTTATTTCGCTGATTCTTTCTCAGCGGTTTGCAGCTCAGGGCCAATTTTGGTCATTGATAGATCGGAGGGCCAGGCCAGCTTCCCCAGCACACAGTCCCTGCGCTGCTGGCCAAACTGGCAGAGGCCAGAAAGTTCAAGTCAAACTTCATTTCTTTCCTTGCCCCGTTGCTTAGTAACACGCCTATGAAAATATACTTTGTTCTCACACACTACCAGTTGAATGCCAAGAGCGTTTTTTCCCTCTCCCATCCTCAGGAATTCCTGATTTATTTTTTATTTCTTTTTCTTTCTCTCTCTCTTTTTTTTTTTTTTTTTTTTTCAATCGTGCAAAGCTCGGGAGAAGCCTGCTGGTCTGCTGCGGCTTCCTGCAGAAGCCTTGCCCAGCGGGGCTCATCTCCCACCTGCAAACCAAACCCACCGAAAGGAGCCCCCTGCGGCGCTCAGGGAGTCCAAATGGCAGCTGCAGGTGGTGCCGGGGGTCGCTTTTGCAACAAACCTGCAGCCTCTTCCCTATTCCTCTCCTTGTTCGCTCAAAGGGTGCTCCCCATCCCAAGCTCACCCAAAGCAGCGACGTTATGAGGGGACCAGCCAGAGTTTGCACGCAGAGCACCTGCTAAAGGACCAGGCTCCTTGGGCAGAGCAAGGCAGGTGGAAGGAAAGGAGACTCAACCATCAGCCAAGACACAAAGCTTTTTGGGGTGCCCTCGGTTCACACCAGGCACCCTGCCTAGGGGTGCAAGGCTCAGCCCCACTCTCGCGGCTGCCGCCGCCTTTTGCCTGCATGGTTTCCCCTCCTGGCTGCACCGCCTGCCTCCTGAACACACACGCACACGCGCAGGGTAAATAAACACAGCGGATGACGCGCTCGGGGATATTTCGCATAGCTCGGCCGTCAGCAGCTTCGTGCACGGCTTCCTGGGCTCTCACACAGGGCAGCAGCTCCCGGCTCCCCCCTCAGCCCCCCACGCACCTCTCCACCCGGCCCTCACCCCCTCTGCAAGCTCCCTTGCAGAAGGCCCAGCTCTGTTTTGCCGGTTCTGGCCACTTTTTGCAGAGGCCGGAGAGTTTTGGTCCTTTGGAGGGGGGAAAGTTACACGTCAATGTATATACGTGCCCACAGAAATTGGTTTTGCCCTGCAGGATGGAGCGCAACAGCACGACCGCTGCCTGCAAGCAGCAAAGGGGAAAAATAATAAAAGCACCAGGATTTATTAGGTGCTGGAAAGGAGAAACGGATTCCCATTGCGCCGGTATAAGCAGGAGCTTGCTAACAAGCTAAAATGACATTTTCCTGAACAACAACAAAAAAAACAAAAAACAAAAAAGGGGGGGGGACTTGATTCTGTTTTTTTTTTTTTTTCTTTTTTGCAAAGTGCTTTCCTAGGTCCCCTGGACTCGCAGACCCCCGCCCGCCCCCCTCCTCCCCTGCGTGCCATGGCAGAAGGGCAGAAGCTTTTGGAGGTGCATGAGGGGCCCTGCCCCTGTCCCAGCCACAGGACCCAGGAGTTTAACCGGGCGCCCAAGCGAAGGAGCGCTTTCTGCCGTGCTTTTGTCACGTGCAAGGTGCAAGCGGTTCAGCAGCTTGGCTTTGCGCTGCTGCTGCCGCGCCAGCCCTCGTGCTGGTTTTTATGCCTTCTGTCTGCCTGCTAGCGGCACTGCCACTCGCTTCTGCACCCGCGGATTCCCTGCTCCTTGTGCACCTGCTCTCCTCACCTCCCAGCGCTCAAACCCGTTGCCCAACAAAGAGGTCCAGCAGCAGGCAGCCAGGAGTTGCCGCGGCCACGAGAAGGCGGGAGGCTGAGCGATAAACCCAGGGGGGATAAACCTGAGGGTTTTGGGGATGGGGAAGGTGCCCTGCCCAGAAGGAGCCTTTTATCTCGAGTGCAGAGCCCCAGAGCGAAGTGGAGAGAAAGGGGGGTCCTGGAGAGGGTGAGGATGGGGATGTGGGAGGGATGTAAAGGGTGCAACTGGAGAAGGACGGGGATGCAGCTGGGACTAAGAGCGAGTTTCTGGGAGTTTGGGGGAAGAAAACCTCTCCATCGGGGATGGGACGACCCAGAGGGGGTGGATGGGGGGGGTGCAAGATGATGCAACAGGAGGTTCAAGTGGGGCATGGATGGGAAGAAGGAGTGGAGAAGCAGTGGGGGGCACAGGTGGGCAGCTGAGGGGATGGCAGAGCAGCCGGGCAGGTGGAAGGGCAGCAGGAAAAGTGGGAAAGCAACAGGGGGATGGCAGAGCTGCCAGGGGAAGCGGTGGCGGTGGAGAAGCAGCTGGAAAGATGGGGGCTTGGCAAAGCAGCGGGTGGAGGGGCAGGGAGAGGAAGGAAGGGGGAAATAGCTGGAAGGGACGGAAAGACAGGCGGGGTGGGTGTGTGCGCGAGGGTGGAAATCAGGTGGAAAGATGGAAAAAGCAGCTGGGGAGACGGACGGGCAGCTGGCGGTGGCGGAGGGGAATGGAAGAGCAGCCGGAAAGGCAGCAAAAGCCAACAGGGGGAGGGGAAACGGAAGAGCAGCCGGGGACGGAAAAGCGGGGCCGAAGGATGGAAAAGCAGCCGGCGGGGCGGAAAAAAAGCAAGCGGGGGCGCGGAAGAGGCACCTGGACCGCTGCAAAACGCAGGCGGCGAGCTGCGGGAGCGGGGGCAGGGAAAAAAATAAAAAAAATAATAAAATAAAAAGAGCCGGGGGAGGGGTGGGGGGGAGCTGCAAAGCAAGCGGAGAGCCGGGGTGGGAAAAAAAAAAAAAAAAAGCAGGCAGGGAAACGCACTCCGGGATTGGGATAAAAAAAAAAAAAAAAGGGAAAAAGAGACGGAAAGGAGGAAAGGGAGCCGGCTGCGGGGCACTCACCGGCCTTGGCTTGCTCGCGGTAGCTCTTCTCGCTCAGGCAGACGGCGGTGCCGTGGAGCAGGGCGTGCAGCGGCTTCTCCTCGCCCTGCCGGGGGAGGCAGCGGAGCCCCCGGGCGCAGCGCTCGGTGTAGACGCCGCAGGGCTGCCCGGCGGGCAGGGCGCAGGTGAGGCAGCAGCCGCAGCCCGGCTCCTTCACCAGCTCACAGCCCAAGGGAGGAGGAGGGCAGAGGGACAGAGCTTTGCCGTCGCAAGGCTCGCACTGCACGAAGGAGCCCAGGCACCGCGACAGCCCCGGGCAGGCGCCCAGCAGCACCAGGAGCCGCAGCAGCATCGCGCCGGGGTTAGGATGCTGCGGGATGGGGAGCGCGGCGGGGGGGTGGGGGGGGGCGGGCGGAGCTCGCTTCCCGCTTGGCCCCCTCCGGGGGGCTCGGAGGGGGGTGTTGTGGGCTCGGGGGGGTGCGGGGAGAAAGGAGAAAATCGGATTCAAAAAAGAAAAAGGGCGCAAAGCGCAGCCCCCGCTTGCCGGCGCCCCAGGCTGGGGGTTATTGGGGTGCGGGAGGCTCCCGCTTTGCTTTTTTTTTTGGCTGCGGGGGGGGGGGGCGGCTAGGTTTGCTTTGGGGCTTTTTGTCTTTCTTGCTTTTTTTTTTTTTCTCCTCCTGCCGGCTTTTTTTTTTTTCTTTCCTTTTTTTTTTTTTTCTCGCCTCGAAAAGGGGGGATTCTCAGCGCAAAAAAGAGAAGGGGGAGGGAAAGGGAGGGGAGGGGGGGAAAGGGAGAGAAGCGTGCGGGGGCTGCACGGGGGGCTGCAGCCCACAGGTTGCGGGGGGAGCAAAAAAAGGGGGGTGGGGGGGGGCCGGAGACTTCACGCACTCACTCACACGCACACGCACACTCTCCCCAAAGGGCTGGGAGGAGGCAGGTTGGGAAGGGAGCAAAGTTCCTTGCAAACCAGTGTCCTGCTCTTACTGCATCAAAGCAGTCAGGAGAAAAAGAAGAGTAATAAAAAAAAAAAGGAAAAAAAAAAAAAAAAGCCCGCAGGAGAAGGAAGAGGGGATGCAAAGCTCCCCTTTCCCTCCCCCCTTTTCTTCTGCAGGAGGAGAAAAAAGTCTCTCCCGACGCAGCGAGCTGCTGGGAAGCTTGGTATGAAGCAAAGTTGTGTTTCGATCGGCTCTGTTCAACCTCCCGCTTTCCTCTTCCAAGATTTGCAAAGGCAAAAAAAAAATAAAAAAATCAAAAAATAATAAAAAAGTGGGAAAAAAGCCCCCCCCACGCACCAAAAAGGCAAAAAAAAAATAAAAAAGGGAAAAAAAAAAAGTTTTCTGCAAAATTAAAGAGTGGTTGGTTGCAAAGTCTGCAGAGGAGCGGTAAAAACGGGGGGGAAGGAAGGGGGGAAAAAATTAAGAAAAGAGGTAAAAAAAAAAAAAATAAAAAAAAAATCCACTTTGTAGATCTCCCAACACTTTTCCCCTGGAGAAGTTTCTAAAGAGACTGAATACTGCAGAACAGGCTGTCTTTTAAATAGACTGCCCCTGGCTGCCTGCCAGCCCCTAGCTGCAATTTGAGATCCCAATGACACCTCAGCTTGACTGGGTGCCAGCAGCCAGGGCCCTATCAGTGCACACTCGAGCCGGTGGGGGTGGGGTGCGCAGCTTCTGACTTCTGGGCTTCAAACCCCGGGCAGTGATCAAGGATAATATTATGAGGAGAGACAAGGGGAGGAGGAGGAGGAGGAGGAGGAGGAGGAGGAGGAGGAGGGGGGAAGGGGAAGGCGAGGATGGGGAGGGGAAAGGCAGGGGAAGAGAAAGATGAAAAAAAAAAAAAAAAAAAAGAAGAAGAAAAAAAAAGTTGAGATCTTCACGGTTTAAAAAAAAAAAAAAAAAAAAAAAAAAAAAGGGTAGAAGGAGAGAAGTGGTTGCAATGGGGTTGCGGGGAGCCTGGGAGGGAGAGATCAGGGTGCTGAGTTTGGGGAGGGAAGAGGGGGAGGTGTATTAATAGGGCCTGATCCTGCTGCTCTCAGCCTCGCTTGGGGTGGAGACCCCCGGCCCCTTGCCCGGGTGGCTGGGGACCCTCGGCGAGGGGGGAGCGGGTGCGTGCGCCCCACCATCAGCTCCAAAGGTGAGATTGGCAGGGAGATGGCTGGGTGGGTGCCAGGGAGCTGCTCTTGCCCACCCTAATCCCAGGAGGTGCCTTTGTGCGTGCGGTGTGCCCAGCTCTCCTCTCCCACCCACCCCAGCCTGGGCAAGGGGTGAAAAGGCAAGGGGGGGGGCTTTCCCTAATGCCAGGCTGTGCCCCTGACACCCCCAAACAGCAAGGGTTAAGGCGGCCGGACAGGGAGCAGGAGGGAGGGCTGGGCTGCTTGTAAGAACTGTGTTAGATTCCTCTTTGGAAAAGTTCGCTGTTGCTCAGGGCATGCCAGAAAACAAGGGGAATTTTGCCATGCGAAGTCCAATTTGCACGTTTTAGCTCATTCTTCTGCTGCCTCTTGCCCTGCACAAATGTGTGTGTGTGTGTGCGGGGGGGGGGGAGAAGTTTAAAAATAAAATTAAAAAAAAAAAAGGCTTTGCAATGCTCATCCTCTGTCCTGGACAGCTTGCGGTTTGCTGCCTTTTGTTCCACCGCTGCATTCCTCAGCGTTACAGCTCTCCGGGCCCTGGTCCTTCGCACTTGCCTCCCTCAGTGCTCATTCATTGCTAGGAGTGGGGAAGCTGGAAGCGTGGCAAAGGGAATCTCCAAAATTGCCTCGTGTGCAGCCCCGTGGCCAGCCCAGGCAGCTGTGTGCAGGGATGTTACACCTGGAGGAGCGGCTGGGAGATCGCTCACCAGCACCAGCCCAGGGTTATCTACCAGGAAGGCATCAGGCAATTCTGGGCGAGGCTCACGGGCAATTCAAGTCACCCCCCCCCCCCCACCTCCTTCCACACATGCACACACTCCTCCAGAGCCTCATATTCCCCAGGTTTCTTTTTAGATCAGGCAGCTATGCAGCTGCATTGCATGGATTTTGCCACTAGAATGCACCCTTATCTATGGTAAGAGGACGGGTGCTTGCTTAAAAGCATTAACTCTTTCTTCCCCAAAATTTCCCTGCTTAAGATTTTTTTTTTAATTATTTTTTTATTATTTTTTTTTTTTCTTTGCACATCTCAGGTGTTCCTTGTTTTACTGCCTTCCTACCCCATGGGAGCTCTGGAGTAAGGATCAGCTCCCTGCCGTCCTTTTTTGACCCCCCTCCCTTCAAAAAGAAGGCCACATTTCTGAGCTTTTTTTTTTTTTTCTTCCTCTTTCTCTCAGCCAGCAGGTTTTCCAGAGGTTTTATTTGATCACACCTGAATCTCTGCTTAGATCCCAGTTAACTGCTACCAAATAGGCACCCCTAAGGTAAGAAAAGCAACCCCTTTGGATTTTATCTAGAAGCATTATTAAACGGTTTCTCCAGTTGACACTTATGACTTTTACAGCATATTAATTGCATCCTGCTGCTGGTTTTTATGAGGCTCTGCTGCTGGTCTGACTGGGTGCCTTGCAGAAAATAGCAGCGGGCAGAGGAGCACTTCTCACCTGGAGATTTGGGAGCATTTTGTGAAAGGGCAGGAGACAACTGGCTTTTCCTTTTCCTCTCTGCCACTCTGTAAGAAACAGAGAGTCCCAAATAATCTCTGCTGCGGAGACAGCAGGAGTATGGAGAGGGGTGGTGGGGAGGTTTCCCTCCCACTCCAGCCTGCAGGACACGAAGCGGCGAGGCGTGTAGGGAGCTGCCTCCGTGCAGCCCAGCTGCAAGCTCTGGCACAGGAGAATTGGGCACGGCTGGATCGCTACGGGGCAGGGATCCTGCGAGGCAGCCCCAGGGAAGCTGCCCTAATTTCGGGCTGCCTGGGAGCTGTCTCCCGGGCTTTCAGAGCAGGCCACATCCAAGTGGTGTGAAGTTGTCCTGAGGCCACCCTCGCTTCCCTCCTACGCTGAGCTGCGAGGCTGTGCCGGGACCTTCATCCATCACGGTGCACCTGGAAACTCTGTCAGATACTCAACCAGGGCAAGGTAAAGTTTTAGCCACGAGACGTGCCCTGGTAACAGGTTTTCTGCCCAAATATTGAAGTGGCCTTAACCGTGAGGATCCATCCTGCTGAGCCCTGGAGCAGGGATGGAGTTGCAGATGACTGCTTGGTGTGTGCCATCATGCTCCTCACAAGGGCTGGCTTCTTGACATTTGTGCTGATGCTTCAAAAAACCCACAGCCCTGGGAATAAAAGACAGCAATGGGGCAGTGTACAGCTGGTCACGAGCTGTAGCAGAGCCCACAGATCATGAAGATCTCATTTCTCTTGGCCTTTTCTCTTCCAGGGGAGGTCACAATGATGTTTTATGTTTAAAAGGCATGCTTTCATATTTTGCAGGGATAAACAAGAGGAAACCAAGGTTTCTGTTAGTGTCTGCTAATATACTTCATTGCTATAGGCTCTATTTGTTACATATGGCTCCTTCTTGGGAAAAAAAAAAAGAAAAAGGAAAAAAATAAAGAGAAGTAGTCATTTGGAAAAGAGTTACCATTCTTTATATCTCAGATACGTCACGCTTCATTATGATACTTTCTGTAATGTGCAAAAGCACTGACTTTCCTGGGCATGATAATGAAGATGAAACTTGTGCTTTAATCAGTTTGGGCTAATCTGTGTGTTTTGGAGGCACTCAGAACATCAAACAAGTTCAGGCAATCTAGAAAGATTAAGGGCTGAATCACAGATACATGAATGAGATTTTTTTTTCTTCTCCCTCCAAAACCACTGTCCAGTTGGTGTAGATCTGAAACTTGTTAGGAAAATAATGCTTATACAGGAGATTTTTTTTTTTTTCATGTGCAAGTATTAAAAAAACGCCAACAGGTTGTGAAATCAGGTGCCTGAAGCATCGTTACGAAAACAGCCTATATTTCATCCTTGGTGTAAAAAATCCCGGAGGGCGAAATGACAAGTGACAAAACTGGAACTGATGGGGCAAGCCTTGGGGGAGAAGCACAAAAAGAGAAGATGGGCAACAGCAGGCAGTGCAGATACCAACACGCTATTTCACTTTGAATGGAGGCTGGGTTGAGAGTCAGGAGGAAACTCGGATTCCTTCCCAAGATGTTTGTCCTTCTCTCGGGTGGTGCTTCCATCCCTGCGATGCTAACCCCGAGAGGTGTTCACAGCTTCATGCTGGGAGCCCCTTTCCAGCAGGCGCGAGCAGCCTGTGCTGCAGCGGTGGGTGTAGTAGAGCTAGCGAGGGCTAGGTGGCATACTGGATTCGTTGGAGTCACCTCCAAGGACTTCCTTCCACATCCAGCAAGGGCTAGGCTGAATGAAATTATCTCTTTGCAGGCAGCTTTCTGTGTCATTAAAAAAACAAAGCAACCGATGCTTCCAGTGAAGACAGCATCAATGTTTTGCTTTCTAACATGCCTCATGGGGGTATCAATTTTAAACCGCATGTAGGAATGGAGTCTCCCCTCACCAGATCAGCGCCTGGGTGTTCTGCGTGCCGGGGTTGGCTCCGTTTCACGTTATCAAGGCTTGGCTGCCAAGATTTCCAGCGATGCCTGGTGACTGGGGTGCCTCCATCTCCCCCATCGCCACCCGAGTCACCTTGCATGGTGTGGGGGACGTCAGCTCCTGCGCATCGCAAGGCCCTTTCGCCAGGGCCAGAGCTTAAAGCCCGTGCTGGATGTTTAAACGATAGAGGCAGAACTTGCTCAGGGGACAAATTCCTCTTGCCTGAGCACAGGCGAAATTAGTTTCTTTTGCTAACGGGGAAAAGACAGATGTTTCATCACGAGCAGACAGCAGAGGTTTCCCTTTGCGCCTTCCCGGCCGGTGCAAAGAGCTGAGGCCTTTGCCTTGCTCAAAGGGCCTGAGCAGGGTCCCCACGCGTGGGCAAGTGTCTCAGTGTCCCCTGGGCACACACGTGGGGCCATTTTCCCCCTCCCAGCCCCGGGGGCATGGACCTGCGTACGCGGTTGTGCTCGCTTGGGATGTCAGGGCAGCGCAGTTTGGCTCTGGGGAGGAGGCTGGCCTCGTTCCAGAGGCTCGGGAGGGCTGGGGAGGAGTTGCAAAAGCAGCTTCATCTTCCCCTGTCTGCCACAGGGCCGGTGAGGATCCTGCATAGCAGAGGGAACCGGGTGGGTTCAGACGGCTGCCTTCGAAAGCGGTTGGGAATCTTCTCGTCGAGGTGCTCGGCAAGCTCAAAATATCCCCGCGATTCGCTCGCTTTCCACCTCCACCTTCCCCCGCTCCGTGCTGCCCACATTCTTTTTTTGTTATTAATTGTTTTAGATTCAGACAATGCCTCTCCTTTGGCCTCAGGCAGGCGCACTGGCTGAATCACTAAAACACTTTAACACACATCTGCTGAGGCAGCAAAAATCGGTATCTCTCCCGCTCTCCTTTTTTTTTTCCCTCTCCCATTCTCTGCCTCTCCAGTATCACAGTCAAAAGGTGACCGAGGCACAAAGTAGAGCTGGAATTGGCTGAAAAGAGAAAGTGCTCCCAGCTGAAGGGCAGAAAACACCTGCATCTAATAAAAACAAATGAGAAACATCATCAATAACCAGTAGAAAAAAAAAATGGCATAAATAAAAGGAAAAGTATAAATTCAGATGGTCTCTGGGAAACTCGAACAGATGCCCCAGCCTGCTGTCTTCTGGAGGTATTGTCTAATTATTTGCTTTGTGATGCAGTGAAATACAGAGGGTTGCCATGTCTCTCTGGCATAGAGCAAGGAGCTTTAGAAACCTTGCTGATGCCACGGTGATGGGTGGCTCATAAATAAGTCAGATTGTTGCCCTGGTGGGAGAGGGGCGTCTCCTGGAAGGAGCAAGCGTCCTCTGAAGGGGTCTCCTTTTGTCCCCTGTGAGGCCTTGCACATTTTGCTGGGAGCATTAGGAAAAGGGTTTAGGCAAGCAAGCATGCTTGGGATTGACCAAGCAAAGAGAGATTTCTTACAGGTGTGCTCAGTGTGATGTGGGGAGGCACTTTGTGATCATGTACCTGCTGCCTGGCCCCATGAACTGGTGGTAAGTGGTGGTTTACCTGCAGGAGGTGACTCCTGACTGTGACCATCAGCTCCCTCCAAGCTTGCTGTGTCTGTTCACTCCTGAAGAAGTGTAATTTTCACAGAGAGCCCCCTGGGTGGATATCTAGCTGCACATTGAGAGGAGAGGCTATGGATGGTTTGGGGGCTTCCTAAAGGTGAGGAGACATGACCTTTCCAGCCTGGCTCTGAGGAGAGCTCAGAAACCAGGCTGCCTTTTCTGCTGAGGTGCTGCAGAGGTTCCCTGGGGACATCCAAAATACTTGGGCTTTTGGGGATGGGAAGAACTGCCTGTGCCTTTTCATATTCCTTGTGACTAGGGAAAACTTTGTTCTTTCTTCTCCCTTCGGTTAGCACACCTTGATTTCTTGCAGAACCTCCTGCTGTGTGATCAGATAGATGTCTGAGCATAGCCTCCTTTATGAATGTTGTGCCACTCAAAGGGCAGGTAAGATCCTCACCAATTTACTCCAGGCTGAGGCTTAGGCCCCCAGCCTCCCTCTTGTGAAAGAAAAATATCCTGTCTCCATCCCATCCCAGAAACGCACCCGGAGCCTCATCCCTGAAGGTCTGCAGAGTGCTGTGAGGTCAGGAATACGTGTAGTCTTCTGGGGTCCTGCTGTGACAGTGGGGACAGCAGCTTCTTTGACGGGGATGTAGGCTCATGCAAGACTTGATGGAGACGGACCCAAACCAGAGGGGCCCACAAACGCTGCTTGGATACATCCTCTTCTTAGCCGCCAGTAACTGGCCTGGATGTGGGCTCATGATTATATCCCTGAAGTAATTCCCTGGACTTCCCCTTGCCCCCACTCTATAATTATTCAGAGTTATTTTCTAATGGCTGTCCTGCCACTTGTTTTCTTTCTGGCTTTCTTCTTCTTCTGAGTAATGAAAACACATCAGTGGCCTTTTTCCAAGAACAGTTATTAAAGCAATCACCCCCGCCTGTCCCCCTCCCCTCGTTTAAAGCCTATCAAGCTCCATTGGATTTGTGGCCAGCGTTTGCATCGAATTACTATTTTGGGGTTGCCAAAAAAAGCACAACCAGAAAGTTTTTTGGGGAAAAAAAAAGTTAAAAAAAAAAAAAAAAAAAAAGTGGAAGAGAGAGAAAGTTATAATCTTCCCAGATCACTATTAATTACGTTTACAATAATTACACTGTTCCGGATGGTTACACTGCTGACATGCAGGAGGATCAGCTCTTGCAGGGGAACCTGTGTGCGCATCTCGTCTTTGCCTTTCCTCTAGAACAAGGCTTGCAGCTGATGCTGGGACACCTCCACCCCCAGTGGGCTGGAGAGGATGATGAGGGTGAATGGTTTCACCCACTCAGTGGCAAAGCTTGCTCCCCTGAATGGGTCCCAGCTCAGCTTGCCAGTTCGCCTTCTCCTCTGAGGCCACATTTCAGTGCAATATTTTGTCAGCCCATTCCCCTGACACTCCCAAGCATGAAAGAGGCTGGATGCAGGGCTGGGGGTAACTGTCTAAAGCTCTTGTCCAAGGCAAAGAAGAATTAAGGGACACCATCACCTGGTCATGGGCTGAGGTTGCCTCCATTCAAGTCTCCCAGGAATTTGCCCTTGCATGGGTGGGTCTAATGCTCAACCACAGAGATTTTGAGCAGCCCTGGCGTGATAGACCATTGCTGGTTTATCCGGAGGAGTGTAGTGATTAGGGAAGAGATATCAAAAAGCGTAGAGCTCTCCTCCAACGAGCCCCTTCTCTTGATGACTTTCTGAGGCCACCATCCTCCCCAGTCTCCTGCAGCGCTGGGATCCCTGACAAGTCCCTCTCTTGCAGCACAGTGCAAGTTATCATCTCTTCTCCTTGCCTCTGCTTGACAGTTCCTACTTGAAACCCCCCTCTCTTGTCCCAAGACAGAGGTGTGGGGATGTAAATACTCATCAGAAGCAGAACCTCAAAGGCATTAAAATAACACGTTTTGACAGTGACCCAGTTATCTGTGTTTTCAGAGCTGTCCCACTTCAGACCCATCAAAAGCTTTGGATCCCACATATTCTCACCTGGAATGTGATATATTTCATCCCTTACACCAAGTGCCTTCCCAGAAACTGCATATCACACAGACCACTCGGTGAAGAGCACAAACACCCACTTACCAGTGGGGAAACATTTTTATACAACATCCACTTCATCTCCAGCCTGTGAATGCTGATCCTCAAGGGTAAGCTAAAATAATACTGACTCTTGAACTAAAATTCATAACTCTCCTGGCTGTGACAAATCACAGCCTCAACAAGAGATATTCATTTTGTGGCATATTACAGCTTCTCCTACAATTTACCCATCCCCTGGGATCCTGAAGGCAGTAATTATCTGTCTGTCTGTCCATCCAGGACCAACAGCCTTCCCGCCTCCCCTTTTCCAGCATCCTCTTCCACTCTCCGGTTGCCGGCTCCCTTAACGCAGGCAGCTGCAGTCATCAAAGCGCTGAGCCATGTGTGGTGTTCGTAAGCCAAGGACAGATTTCTCCTGCACTCCTGACAAATGGCTTGCAGCAGTGCTCCCAAACTGTTGCCCCACTTCTGCTCTAGTAGCAAAAGCACAGAGGTCAAGAGCTGTGGGATCTGCAAGCAGGCTGCTACCTTCACTCCCGCTCCTGGTTGGTGAAGGGCGACATTTTCACCCTGTGAACAAGATGTCCTTTGCCTTGCGCTTTGTTTTCCCTAGGAAACATCCCCACTCCTGTTTCTGCCCTTCTGGCCCTCCTGGTGGAGCTGAGCATTGCTCACGGATGACCCAGCAAGAGTCTCTGCCACCTCCCCAGCCTCTGCGTGCCCTCCGACAAATGGCCCCTGGGACACACTGGCCTGAAGTGTTGAGAGTGGCCCATAAAACCTTGTTCAAAAACCCATAAATCATTGTTTCACTCAGTATTAAAAGAAATACTAAAAATGTGGTACTGAAACATATATATAAAATTATATTTACTAATATATATATATAAAAGGCATATATGTGCATTATATATGTATATAAAGTATATCTATATATTTTCTTTTACAGATATTTTACGTTAGGCTGAGAGAGAGAGGGAAAGGCAGATGCCTGTGCATTGGGTTGATGCTGACTCCTCGGAAAAGCCATCAGGATGGGGGGGCAGAGAATACAAGTGCCTTGGCCGGAGCCAGCACCC
The DNA here is from genome assembly GCF_964211825.1 of Aythya ferina. Lineage (NCBI taxonomy): Eukaryota > Metazoa > Chordata > Aves > Anseriformes > Anatidae > Aythya > Aythya ferina. The sequence goes on along the minus strand of NC_140303.1, from coordinate 35,288,148 downwards.
TCATGGGGCTGTGCTGGGAAATGGTTACGATTCCTGCACTTCTGCAGCCCGGGGAAATGCGGTGACTCAACACGCTCGTGCCAGTGGGCGACATCTCCATGTTGTGATGCGTGTCAGCGCATCAGGAATCAATTGAGTATTCCCCCCGTGCGTCAGGCTGACAGGAACTCACTCAGACCAGAGGCATGCTCCGGCACATGTGACGTCGCGTCTTTGAAGGCACTGCTCGCAATGGTTTCGGGAAAATGCCAGCCAACTGTGGGCTGCTTGGCAAGAGGACAATAACGGGAACAGGGCAAGGAAACTGAGCCCTCCTATGATAGGAAATTCCAGGAGAGCTTCTCCATAGCAGTGGGTCTCATGACCTGCTGGGATGCACGGCCCTTTGGTCACCATCCGCCTGTCTGGAACGAGTCTGGTGTGAATGATGCCCTTAGACATTGGGCTTCCTCTAGGGCAGCTCACTTGCATTTCAGATGAGAGCCCGGGGATGAACAAGTATGTGCAAAGAAGGCATCAGAGGGATATAGGCTCAAGAGGAATGAGCAGCAGCATAACAAGGTAGACATAAAAGAGCACAGCGCCATGAAAAGCAGACAAGTTGCAAGAGTTAGGAAGAGGAGCGGGGGTTTTCCTTTCCAGCAGCATGAGCGAGCTGGAGAGCTCTTTCCTGGTGCTGACATGTCACATTAGGAAGCTGCACAGCAAATGAGCATCCTGGCAATGGCATCAACGCTGCAGACATTCATATACCAGCATGATAGATTCTTCCTCAGAAGGACAAGAACTTAATCTATGAACAAAACGAATAGATTTCAGCCAAAGGAAAAAAAAAATCATGCCTCCCACTTGCCTTCATTTTTATGGCCCATTTGCATGCTTTTTCCAGAGTTTTCAGCAGCCTCCTCAATCTTCCTGCAGAAATCCCTCAGGACAGCCTGATCCAATATAAACTTTACTGTAGCTGCTTTCCCAGGTGACTGGCTCCTGTAGCTATTCTCTCTGCTCTAGCTCTGCCCAAAGCCACTACTTGCTGCCAAATCCTTGATGTTTTCCTGAGGTCCGCCATGAATAGCACATGTTGCTTGATTTCCCATCTCTTCCTTTAAGCCCCCTTTGTCTGCCTCTTAAAGTCTCAGGTTTTCAAAGAGTGGGCAGAGTTTTCCAGGCTTGTACCGTATGTCTTGCAGCCCACAGGAAGCCTCCTAAATCTGAACATATTTCAAGTGCAGTGGTGCTGGATGTCAGAGGGGTCCCATCTCCGTCCTTCCACCACCTCATCCTTGACTTTACTCACGCTCTTCCAAGTTCATGTTGTAGCCCATATGCCCTGAAAAACCAGGCTTGGAGACTCCACCCCAGCTCCCCATAGGTACCTAAAAGTTGGCTGTCTGGCTGAACGTACCTGTTGCGCTTCTTCGTGGTAGAAGACGGGTGTGAGGAATCTGGGACTTTTGTTGGATGCTGAGAAATGCTGTCCTTTCCAGTACACTTGACTGAATAGTGGCTGCTCCAGTGCTCTCAGAGCCTTCAGTCCTTCCTCCAAAACAGTCCACCTTTTGTGCCTTGGACTGCATGGCTTTTTCAGCAGGCTCATGAGCCTTTTGGCCAAGGGCTGCTTGGCTTCCAGGGTGAGCCAGAAAGGCTGCTCTTGTAGCTGAAAGGGTAGCTGGAGAGTGGCCATGGACAAAGTTTGGAATGAGGACTTCTGTTCCTGGAGCGTCCTGGAGACAGTTTTAACTGAGTATGATACATGTGGCTGCTGAGTACCAACAGTAATCTTTTTCCCCTCTACCATAACCGGCTTCCATAAGCACTGTGAGGCTCAAGAAACGAAAAAAATATATATAAAAAAAAATGAAAGCAACAACCAGAAAACACAAACACAGCCCTCTGTGGAGGGAACAGATTAGTTAAGCAAATATATTTCCTGTACATCAAATGGCCGAAGACATACAGGTTTCCTGGTTTCCAGGGCACTGTAAAATGAAACACAATAGGAAGGCGGAATGAGATTAATGGGAAAAATGTCACGCTCTGCTCTCAGCCAGAGCAGCCGCACCAAAAGCAGTGGGACCACGCCAGTGGAGCTACGAGCAGGATTTGGCCTTGAATCTGTTAAATGAGGACATTACCAGAGTACCAGATTACACAGCCGAGTTCTCTGAAACAAATCCTGCTAAAGCAGAAAGGATTTGTTAGAAGGCTGCAAGGTCAGGGAAGCAAGATTATTGGTTTAGCAGCCTTCTGCTGTGCTGGAGACCCCAGGCAATGGCAAGCGTGGTTCTGCCCAGCATTTCACATCTTTCGCTTCGTCATTTAAAAACTTGTGAAATGGAGAATGAGACCTTCTCCTTTCTCTCCAATATTTGCACAGTTGGAATCACTCTTGCTCTGTGCTTTTTTTCCCCCCCTTCAGAAAACAAGTGCTTCAATGCCCTTATTTTCTAAATAAACTGAACATGCCCACACAAGTGCACCCACGAATATTAGCAGCCCAGAGCGCATGACCACAACAACGAACCATTTTGTAGGGCAGCCTTCATGAATATCCTGTTCATAGCAGCCGAGCCCCCTGCTCATGAACAGCTCCATGGCTGCTGCTAACCAGCAGCCCTCCACTAATAATCTATCCTCTTCAGCCTCGTACCCTTGGGTGACCTCCCGTTAAAAGACCCCACTATCGCTGCACAAATTGGCCACAATTAATCAGTGTAGCTCAAGGATTGCAAATTACTTTCACCTTTGCCAGCCCTTGTTTTCAAGGGACCCTACAATAACAAACCAAGATCCACTACTGGCAAAATAGTCACGTGTATATATAAATATATATACATACAAACTTTTTTACTTTTTTTTTTTTTTTCCCAAAACATCAAAACAGCTAAATAAAATCCTTTTTTATTTTTTATTTATTTATTTATTTTTATTTTTTTTTCCGCTCTTTTCTTCAATTAAAACTTATAGCCAGAACTTTGATTAACATTAGCACAAAGACATCATATTTTTGGGGACAAGACAGAGATCAATTTTAACAGGCTACGCGTCCAATCAGGAAAAACAAACAAACAAACCCAAAAATATCTCTGACCCTATAAAGGCTTGTGTGGCTGTCCAGTCCAGGGGGTTGTCACCCACCTTATGCGTGGACATGTCCCCTTCTGGTGTGGTGCCCACGCTAAGGACTAGAAGACATTATGACAGCCGTGAGGGGGGAGCTAAGCACTTAACGAGCATGGGGAGGCACGTGCTGGTGCTTGAGCCCCTGTCCTGTTTAATTTTGCTTGTGCAACTGCAGCCACAGCCTCTGATTTGCAGCATCCCTTTCTCAGGTGGCTTTGCTGGTGTCAGAGTCCCTCCATCCTACAGCGGGTACTTCATTTCAGGTGCTCTCCTCTACCTCGTCACCAGTTTTCATGAAACATGTGGAAATGTTACAACTCTGAGGACCCCGCAGTGTTGTCAGTTTTGGTTGCAATGCGCCAGCGTCTTGTGAAGCCGTTGCAAAGTCATGGAGTGGCAGATGCAGAAATGTCCCGACTCCCGAGTGTCACAGCGTTGTGGTGGCATTTTATCCTTCAGAAGCCTCCGCCAAAGCCGCTGCCTGGAATTTGTCCTGCTTCACCTTGTTTTAGCACCTGGGGTTGAAACGAATTTCAAAACCAGAGGGAAGCACAAAGAGCTGGCACACAGTGGGGTCCTGGCTCTGATCTCTCCAGAGCCACTGACTCACTCTGTGATCTTCAGCAAGACTGTTGACCTGCCTGTGCTTTGTGCTACACAGCTGGAAAATGGAGAAAAAAAAAAAAAAGGCAAAAAAAAAGCAATGGGAACTTCACTGAAAAGAGCAGATGCAGAGATTTTCTAGATAAACAAATCACCCAAACCCTGCCACTTCGATTCCCTCTCCCCCATCCTGATTTCTTCTTTGCACCTTATAGTTCAAGCAAGAAGCAGTTTAAAGTGGAAAGTCTGGGGCTGTGTTTTCTTACATGTCCTGGATCCTCCTTTAACTGTGAAAATGTTCAAAGTGAAAACTTGACCTGGCAACAGTTTCTGCATGACCTCGCTTTGGCTGTGAAATCCACTTTAGCTTTGCAGGAGCAGATTTTTATAGTCTTCTCTGGTAAAGGAACAAAAAGATTTTTATTATTATTATTATTTTTCTTCAAGAGGAAACTTCATACAGGCTGTGTGTTATGCTTTCTCCCAGCGCTCAAGGTCAAATCAGCAGTTCTCTTCTCACTGTTCCCCGCTCACTTTATATCACCCAAAAAATAAATCCCTTCCCCTCTCTCTCCCTACAGATATTCCCCAGCAGCAAGAAATGACAGAAGCGCGAGCAGGCAGCGTGACATTTCTGCCATTGCAGCCGCACATGGTAAAGCCTCACATCTAGGCAAAGGGATCTCGTAGCTTTAAGTTGCTAATTATAATGCCTAAAGGCAGTGTGACAAATGCTGCCTCCTAATTCAAAGGAGAAATGATCCATGGGATCCCTGTGCTATCCAGGGCTCCCAGGCCCAAATTCCCTATAGTGCGAGTCACAGTGCTGGGGATAAGCACCACTAACCTCGAGCTCGAGGGTGGCCAAAGCCACTGCTGGTGAAGATTTGGTATGAGTGCTGTCCAGCTCAGTAGTTAGTGCAGGATCAGGAGCTGTGGCTGAACATCTGGGGCTCAGCTGGAGCTAGCTCGAGCCTCCTAAAGCACCCCATGCCAAAATGGCCTCTGCTGAACGCTGCTGTAACTTGTTTGCCAGGGCACTGCATGCAGCACCAGCCATGTCCTGGTTGAGAAAGCATTTTTGTTTGCAGAAAAGGCTTCCCGGTGTGCGGCAGTGGCTGTCTGCACGCACAGCTGGCATTCCTCGCAGCTTGGCCAGACCCACAAGCACACGCAGCTCTGCAAGTGAGGATTTATGTGCTTCGGCTCTCTTACAAAGTTGAACTTTAGGTGATAACAAATTCTGAATGATGTGCTAAAAAAGCAACAGATATCCAATAAAGGCTGATCCTAACCTGAAAAGTGCTTGGCTTTCCCTCCTGGTCTGACCCTTGGAAAGGACAGCCTGGTCTCTAACACTGACCTTCCCCGTGGCCACAGACGAGGCGTCTCAACTTCTTAGCCTCATATGGTGGGGATAATAGACATTGACTTTTACTTGGCCAGCTCACACCTGTGTTTTCTGGGCTTGGCTTGGGGCACAGCATGTGCCAGGGACTGTTCCCTGTAAGGATCGTGAAGGTGACTACTGCGGCATGGAGGAGGGAAGGGAAGGGAATTCAGCTGCGAGCCAAGCTGAGCTGGCTTGTGCCAGTCAGACTGCAGAGCACGGTCCCCGATCTCTTAGCTACAGGGATATATATGGCCTGCATTTCCAGGACTGTAAATGAGACATCACATCATCAGGGTCAAGAGAGTAACACACTAAGGAAAGGGATACAGGCCAAGGACATATTACCGTATTATCTTATTATTCCTCCACACTCTCTTTCAATCAGACTGTGTTCCCCGTGCAGCTTTTTACACATGATTATGGGCTCCTTGGGGGCAGAGACCATCTTTTAGCTACATTTGTGCAGCCGCAGAAACAATGAGGTCATGTCCTTGATGAGGACTTCCACACACCAGCGATGCTAATGATGCCTGGATGCTTGTGGGGAGGGCGAAGGAGGGCTCCCCTGCTGAGATACTACTCGACAGCCGAGGCAAAGGTCTGCTCGCTTGCCTCACTCATTCCAAGTAGGTGGAAGTTTGGTCGCAGCCATCCAAGGAATGCCTGCATGACGTTTTGTGGCCAGACTGTTCATTTCTCTGTCAGAGATGCTCCCGCACTGGGAAATGTTCACCCACAGCTCCACCTGCTTGAGCATCGCCCCTGCCACCAGAAGGGTTTGTGCCCACATGTGACTGCGATGTGAGGTCCTGGGGAAGACTGTCAGGAGTCTCTTTGAGGCAGCTTTTTATTAGGTGCTGGATGTCATGGCAAAGGGTTACTTTCCCTATAAAAGCTAATGTAGGAAAGAATCCTGCTGTCAGCTCAGCCCTCCTACAAACCGCTGGCAGATTGAGTCCATGAGGGGAGCGGAGGTGGTGGGATGAACCACGCTGCATTACGGGGCATGGCCAGGTGAGCAGCGGAGCTTGTGAAGCCTGCTTCTTGCTCAAAGTATGACATGTGAGGGGGCTGATGTTGCTGATCCTCCTGCACAGCTGGGGCACCTCATCGTAGCTTTGATATCTTCTTCTCCCTGCTCCCTGGAGAGACACTTAGGGGAGGTGTAAGCTACTCTGAGCAGATGCCTTCCCGTGGTTTTCCCCCCAGCAGAGCAAAGCAGAATGGTGCATGAGTGTTACATAGGTCTGAGAAATGGGTGTTTAAAACCATCTCATTGTGCAGTGGCCTGTAGCACATGCTGGGATTACTCACCCTTGATACTCAGATACTTGTCAGAGGGGGTGAACTGGTAGGAGAAACATAGTCCCCCGTACTCTACATCCACTTTTCCCCTTGTCCTGGGGATCAGAGACTCCTTGGGTCACGTTTCTGTACACCCTGCTGCCCTGTACAGATAAGGTAAGAGCCTTGAAAAGCCACAAGCGTGTTTGCACAGCTACGACTGCCCGGCAGGTCATGCACTTTAGGGCATTCATGAAAGTCTTGTTGACCAGCCCTTCAGTTCTGCCTGGCAGCTTCACACAAAAACCTCTGAAATCAAAGAGAAGTGCAGGACAAGCCCCAGTGACCAGATAAAAAGGAACAATCCCAATTAGCACAAGGTGCAAAGCCATCTGTGCTTACACATAATCCACTAGATGTGGACCTTGGGAGTAGAGGAGGAGCTGGTGTCAGCTTCTTGTGAAACCTACTGCGGTTGGCAGGGCAGCAGGAAAAATGTATGGGATGCTTACAGCTAGACGAGGGTAGCCAGATGTAATTACCAGGGTAATGCCATGCCAGGCAAAGCAGGAAAGATGGCGAGGAAGGAGGTGGTGGGGAAAATTGGGAGGTATATTGGTATGATCATGACTGTGGAAGGGAATATTTGCTCAGAACAGGAGAACAGGAGAAGCTGTCGCATCTGCCACATCCCGGTGACCAGGATAGGAGACTGGGGGCTGGGAAGCTCATTGAAACTAAAGACAGTGACTTTTGGGGTTATATTCAGGAGGGGTAACCTCCATTGTGAGCATTAATCCTGCAGTTCAGTGCTTCTCTTTTCCTTCCCCTAGGAATCATCTCTGGAAAAAAACCTCATCCAAGGAGGCTTTGATTTCTGTTTGAGGCAGAGTTGCATGTTTCACCTGCTTTATCCAAACCAATCCACATTTTGCATGGTCTCCTTTTATAACATCATTTCTGCATCGCTAATCACTGGTTTTGTTGTTGTTATTGTTGCTCAGATCTGAACTATTTTTGCTTTTCCCAGAGGGAGAAATAAATGCATAGTATTATATTGACGAAGAGGTGAGGTTTACACTGCATCCAGATGTGCCTAGTAGACAGTTCACAGTGTGTTGTTTCTGTCTTGCATTATCTCTCAGGCTTTGACCCCAATGGTGCAAAGCTGAGCTCCTCAACCAGCAGCACGCTTTGAAAGAGGAACAGAAAGGGAGCAGCCATAGAAAATAATGGTTTCCTGTACTGAGGGCTGGGTGATTGCATGAGACAAGACCAGGTTTGGATGCTTTTTTTATTCCAGTAGTGCCTGGAGTTCAGGCTCATTGCAGCCACCTGCACACACACTGATCTTGTGTACTGCACTGATCTTGGTGCTTGCTCCAAAACCTTCCTTCCAGCATCCACATCTCCTCCTGCCCAAAGTCATGCTCAGACCTGGGTACAAATATCCACTTGTGTTTTTCAGGGGCTGGATCTACCTGAAAGTGGCTGAACCTGGGGACAGATGTCCTGCTGTGCACAGAAACACTTGTACCGATTTTTATTATTTTTATTTTTATTTTTATTTTGTATTTTTATTTCATTTTATTTTATTTTATTTTATTTTATTTTATTTTATTTTATTTTATTTTATTTTATTTTATTTTATTTTATTTTATTTTCCTGTGTGGTTCTCTATGAGACTGTAGCAGAATATGCCAAGCTATGGGAGGCTGGGCTCTCATGTTGAGTGCACTGTTTGTGATTAAAGCTCATAAAATGACCAAAGGCTGTCACCTCTCTTTAGTACGAGATACACAAGCCACAGGGAAAAGGTACTGACTGCTGACCTTGCCATTTTACTAGGCTGTTTGCAGCCTTCCAGCTGGCTGCTACCTCTCGCAGTCAGGTTGTTCTCCAGGCTGAGCTATTAATTTTCTTGAGAGACCCAGCATCAGCCACTTTATTGTAATCCAAACTTGTGACAAGTAATTCATTTTGCTTTGCTGTAATTGGTAGTAATACAAAAAAACCCACCACCACCAGCAGCAACAACAACAAAAAAAATTTCCAGCCACCAGGTCTTGATACAAGAGGCAGGCAGCTCAGCTGTGACAGCCTTTTGGAGAAGGAACTGGTGTTTGAGACTTGAAGTGCTGCTGGCTTTTGGTGGTGCCAGAGCCTGGGGCACCAGAAAGAGCACAAGATAACATAGAGAAAGGGAAGCTGACAGCTCTCTACAGAAGACTTGTAAGGAAATGGACTGCAGCTCCTACCTGAGACAATTTTGAACAGATTTCTATCTGTACAAGGGCTAACTCCCCCAAGACTGTTGGTCCTTTTTTCATATCTCACTCTGGTGTCCATTTCTCTGTTGGGTTTCTGTGCTGTGCTTAGACTTGCTGGGTTCCCCCAAACATGTGGAGCCGAGTGATTTAGCAGTGCGCATGTGTGATTCATAGTTTTTAAGTGATGAGATTTGTAAGCTATTATAAACAGAAGGGCCCGGACAAATCTTGCTGCCTGGCTGAGCTGTCAGCATCCCCAGATGCGAAGGAGAGGCCATGCTTGTATATAACACAAGGGCAAAGATGAAAGCACGGTAAAGCTTGGTACCACATAAGTTACAAGAGCGGCAGCTAATTTGCATTTTATCTAACATTCCAACAGCAAAATGCAATTGCTTTCACATACGATCCAGGATTCCTACTACATGATCTTGGACACATGGATTTGATGGACAATGAGTTTTGCTGAAGCCCATTACAAATAAGGAAGAAATGTGATGAGCCTCCAAGGAGGTTTTGAGAGCCATGAGTGTTTGTGTGCAAAGGTTTGCATTACAAAAGACTCCTGCAAAAGGTAACCCTGTCCAAGCTCAGGATTTCTTTGCTGAAAGGTTTGTTTTTTTGGCCTTCGGGAGGTGGCCAGTCAAACAGGACCACAGTTGCTGAGAGATGGCCAGGAGGGAGCTGGCTGAGGAGAAGACTTGAAGAAAAGCCTGACCCTAAAATGAAGACTCAGGCAGTCAGGGCAAGGACTGTGTGCATTTTACTCTGGAGGCCCTACTTAGAAACCCTCATCTTGCTGGTCATTTTAAAATTTGCTAGTCAACAGCAAGTGTTTTAACATCTGTCTTTCCATCATAGCTAGAGAAGCTGTCACTGTACTGCCTGCTCATTTTTTTTTTTTCTCCTTATTCCTGAGGACAGAAAAACTATCCTAAAACTAAGTCCTATTTCTGAGTTTTATCAGCAAAGTGAGACAGTGGAAATCTCTGTATTTCATTATCTCCTTCATCCCCTGCTACAAGGAGCAGTCTGATCCGAGTGTGCCATTGCCAGACCAGTGGGCCTGGTGCCTCTGGTCACCGATAGCCTGTATGACACTGGCCATTGCACTGTCCCCAGGAGCTAACCATTCCTGCTCATGACAGCTCCTTGGGCTGAGCTTCAGGCACAAGCTCCGTCTGCTGGAACAGAGCCCTGCACCTCAATCCAAAGACCATCATTTAATTGTCCTCACCCCTAGCTTATTCCAAAAAATCCTCGTTTTTCTTCCCTCTGGGCTCTCGTGAGTGCTGCGGTGTGCAGCTCACCAGCTCTCTGTGCCACCTCTCCGAAGCAGCTGTGGCAGGGATGTGTTTCTGAGGCCTGAAACCCTGCTGGAGGAGGACAGCAATGTAGACAGGTACCAGGAGGGCAGCAATGAGGACAGGTACCAGGACCAACATCCCCGCACTGCCATGCTCACACCGCAGGCAAGCCAACAAATGCCACTGCAGGCCTACCCTCAGGCCGCAAATCCAGGTTCTGGGCTGTTCCTGCAGGCTTCCATCCCCTTCTTCCTCTCTTGCCAGATAATATGGAACAAAATCAGGACTCATGCATCTCATGCAGGGCCAGAGCGTCCCCTTTCAGCTGCCATTCCCGGGGTGGGTTTGTGTCAAGTGTCTGTCTGTCCTGGCGGGACGCGCAGGCACACCCTGCTGAAGAAACGATACGACCAACGGGCTGCACCTGGGACCGGGACTCGTCACAGTTGGATGGGTTTCTGCTTTCAGACCAGCCTGCTCCAGCCAGCTACACACATCCTCCAGGCAATTTTAATGTTCCTGGAAAGTCCTCCCAAAAACAATCACATCATCCAGATCAGCCGAACATGTGGCCTACTGAACGGCTGCCAAAATCAAATCCATGCGCCTTTGAGAGGTGCTAGGGGAATTGCAGAGACCAAAAGGCGTCACGTTAAACTCGGAGAGTGAGACACGCTGTCTTTGGACAAGCTTCTCGATGAGTCTGCCCTTGGCAAAAGCCACCGAGCCCGCTTGGAGAGGAACACGGCTCTGCAGCGCCCAGAGCCTCCACGGTGCGGGCGAGTGCCTTGGGCAGCTCCTCTGCTTGCTTGTTTCTCCTTTTGCTTTTAGCACTCGGATGCTTGGAGAAACGCTGGCTGCTCCAGCCCTGTCTCCCCAGGAGAGACCACCCAGCGGAGGGGCTGGCTGTCAGGGAGCCCCTCTCGTGCTGGTTTTGGTTACCAGAGCTGGTTTCATCCTTGTGCTGTTAATCCAGTGCTGAGAACAATGGGACCCTAATCCCTGCTTTGAGTTTTAAAATAATGAATAGCAGCGATCAGCATCATCAGCTGAGGCCAGTGGGCCCTATTTGGTGGGGGGATGCACCCTTTTCTTCTAGGAAATGGGTCTGTGGGCCAGCTCAGCTCCATACCAGCAGCATGAATATGAAACCTGTGCAACCATAACCTGTTGAAAGCCTTCATCCCCCATCTGCTTTCCCTTTGCATGACACTCTCTGCATTGCCTTGATGCTCATGAGAGTTTTTATAAGCAAGAATACCTGTGAACCCCAAGGATATTTTGGAGGATGCGTCATTTCCACCTTCCTACAAACAACAAAACCAAACCCAGAATCTCCCCTAGTTGCTTTACTGAACAGGCTTGCTGACTCCTGGGAAATGCACTTGCATTTTGCCATCGAAGTCTTAAAAGAAAAGGATGAAAAACACATGACCCGGTGTCCTTGCAAAGAACTTTTCTGATAACACAGTCTTCTCCCATTGCTGGTTAGTCAGACTTAGAAGCCAAAGGAATGTTAGCAAAAGGGAAAAGGGATGAGATGTCAAATCTCCATTATCCCCGCCAACCTCCCTATCCACCTAACATCTGCCAACACAGGGCTAGTGCAGAAAAAATAGAGGCTTCGCCTGCCAGATGGCTGATGGATAATGGCACCATTGTAAAAATTGGCCAGAACAGCTCAGAGAGCAGCCCTGCCACCCATCACAGCATGTGACAACAGCTCAGATGGCTGTCATTCATCTCCAGCCATAAAACTGGATCTTTCCTCCAAGACCCAAAAGACCTAATCCTGCCAGGTGCAAGACTCTCTGCAATCTCCTAATGTAAGTGGGAGTGGAGGGTTGCTTGACATCTTGCAGGAAGAAGCATGAATTGTTTTGGGTTTGTTGTTGCATGTCAGGGGTGTCAGGAAAGGAGCAGCTCTGATTTTGCCAGGGCAGGCTGTTGTAGAAAGAAGGTGCTGAGATACCTCCTGCAGGACCTTCTCCAGGGATGTCAGCCCTGTCACATTCCTAACTTCTTTTTCTTCCATCTCTTCTGCTCATTTGTGCTTTTTTGGATTGCTATCAAGGAGGAAGGTTTTCATATTGGTTTAAATTTATACCTGAGTGACTCAGCACTGGGCTTAACCAGAAATTCAGTTGCCCCAGGGAGATACGGATAGGAGAAACAATTGTGTGTGTTGGCAGGGGGCAACTTCTTCCTCAACCTCAGCTATTCACACACTTTCAGTTAGGAAAGCCTGAAGAAAGCTTTCTCATTTCCTCCCCACTCGTGTGGAGCAGAAGCAGGACTGGGCATCGTGTTCCAACACGCTGAGCCGTCTCCTTCCTTCGTGCTCAGCGGCTCCTCTCCCGTGCGTGTGAGGAGGTCTCAGAGAACAGCGCTCCTGGCCTGTTTGCAGCTCTGAAATGCGTCAGCTGATTGCTATCTTGTCTTGCATACCTGTCTGGTGCAGAACATGTGTGGAGTATTAGCTCTGCAAAAGTGGGGCTGGAGCACTGGAGTATGCTGGCCGAGGAGCTGAGCTTTAACTCTTTCACTGCAGAGGTCCCTGCTCGCTGGTCACAGCTGCTGCACGGCAGAGGGTGAAAGGGGACCCAGAGCCACCCATGGGGGTGCCAGGGGACTGAGGTGGGCACCCATGAGGTGAGCAGCAAATGGAGCCAGGGAGACAAGGCCAGGACCAGGCAAAGGAGGCTGGGGGGTGCATGGTGCAGGACAAACTTTCGAAGGAGACTGGATGAGTTCATGAAGAAGAAATTAACTGAGGGTTAATATATATGCAGAGAGTTATATGTTTAAGCAGTCCTGGGGGAAACAGCATATATATTTGTCTTGTTCTTACTTTCCCCAGTCTGCTGGGCTAGATGGTCATGAGGTTAGACTCAGCACAGCTGCTTTCATGTCCTTTTACAATCTTGCAGCTCCCTGGTATATGCCTTAGGATCATGCGTCAGATTATTGGTGAGTGGCAGCCAGGAGATATTTGCTGGTAGTACCCCCAGCTATACCCTGGCTGTTAGTTGGGCAATTAGTACCAAAATGATTTCTTTTTCATTCTGTCAGTACTTTATGACATTTTAAAGTACCTTCCTCCTGTTCTGTAAACCAGGCAGGGTTAAACTCTGAAGTCACTTGGAAATGAGGAGGCCAAAGCCTCCTCCTAGGGCACCCTGAGAGAAAAAGCTGGTGTTTCTGCTCCCACAGAGGACTTCTGTTTTCTTCTTGCTCCAGTGGAAACCCACAAGGCTGAATCTTACATAACACATTTAGTAAATGAAGCTTTGGAGGGGTTGTTGTTTGGTGACCAAATGAAGTGAAACAGGATGGGAAAGTCCCCAGAACTCCCATGAGGAGCAACAGGGACAGATGCAGGAAGGAAAGAAGGCTGCTGTTGTGGCAGCGTGAAGCAAGGAAATCCACCAACCTGGTGGTAAGCTGTGAGGGGAAAAATACTACATCAGGAAACAGTAAAATTGCTGTGCTGTCCTGCAGGAGTCTAGCACAGTTTTACCAGATGAAATGACGAAGCAGTTCTAAGAAGCAGGATAAAAGGGTGAGAAAGGAGCTGGTCCAGGGTCAGTCACCTATGATTTCCAAGGTTAAGAAGGACTGACTTAGCGGTCAGTATTTTTTTGCAAGGTGTAAGCCAAAAGGAGGAGAAACCATCATTTAGTCTCATCAAAGTGGGAAGCGCAAGACCATGAAAAAAGGAAGTAGTAACGTTGGTAACGCTTGGCAAGGAGGTCTGCCTATTCAGAAAAGGAGCACTTTAATAAGGATGCAAAAGTTTTGTGCATCTCATATAATCAGGCGAATAATACTTGATAAAGCAGGATTAAGAGAGACCATAGCGGGTCCTTCCTCCCTCTCTTCCTCTTTCTCTCACGACATATGTGTAGTTCTTGTCTTTGGAAATGTGGGAAAGGATTGCAAATATAGAGCTGTTTTAAATGAATGAATTCATCTAGAAAGTTCTATGGATAATGTTACACAGGAATTCGGTCTGAACATTGGATTGAACTCATCTAGTTTTAAACTGTCTAATATTCAGGTATTTGCAAGCTGTATAGACCCCAGTTTAGGCAATGGAGAAAGATTTGTATCTCTGTGGCATATTTATCCTAGCCTGTCGCAGAAGTGGAGGGTATTCCAGGTTGGAAATGCATTTTTTTCTTCATTAACTGAAGGATCTAGACGGTTGCTTGATTTAGGATCCTAATTTATAATTGGCTGAAGCTGGTGAGATGAACCTCAGTGCAGATAAGAGTGAGTCCCTCCAGCCTTAGCATCTGATTTATTACATAAATTTTCTCCTGCACCACATTTTGGAAGATACAAAAGTTGTTTTCCCCATGCAAGTAACAATAAGAAGTACTTGACAAGACTGCAGAGGACCCCAAGGCCTTTGTCTTGTACTGAAGACAAAAGAATTACCAAAGCAGACTATTTTCTTCTTTCCTTTGCAACTAGCAGAAGAAGAAACAGATTTCCAGGAATTCTGTCTTTTTAATGCAAGTGTTTCAGCATTTTTATTTTTTTGGAGATGACACAGCCTTTTATGAAACCAAGATTTTAAAGTCAGTTTGCATATGGAAAGTTCTCATCAAAACCAACTTTTATGTAACTTTCTACGGCATGTATTAAGCTCTTCTGGATACAAGTACATAGTTTCTCTGTAGAAAGATTCCTCATATTAATAATGGGGATCACTGTGGGGTCTGGAGCATCTGCAGGCTTTTAGATTACTTAATATGGCACAGCTAGATAGAAACTTAATCATGAGCCTAGAATGCTCTTCAGGAAAGGGCAGAGACAGACACCCCCAGGTTATACATACTGGATCCAATGTCATAGAGATTCAACTAATCTGAAGGAAAACCAGGCACTGGTATGAAGATACTAAGGCTTCCAAGAAAGAAGGTGGGATGAGTCAGTTGCTGATTTGGGACTGGAAATCCTAAGTGCTGCTTTGCTGTCCACGGAGCCCTGCTGCAGTGAGTGGGGCAGTCCTGTCCACTGGCTATTCTTCAAACCTGAGTATTGAATCAGCAACATCCTATTGCAGGTGCCAAGATTTAAACCTAATGAGTAATCCAAGGAATTCCCATGAAGATGTTACAGGAACAGCTCACATATTTCAAACTAGGCATGTGCTTCAGAAGGAGGTTGAAGTCCCTCATTCTGGGAATATGATGAAGTCATGGGGGACTGCCATGATTCAAACACAGTTTTATATTCCTCTCTAATATTTTATTTGTTTATAACCTACATCAGAGGGCTTATTTCTATGTCTTTTCTATTTGGACACCTTTCCATGTTTTGGCTGTAGTTTTTTTTTTTTTTTTTTTAATATATTTTATATTTTCTGAAGGCTGGTGATTCAAACCATGTTTGAGGTCAGGGAGTGACACTGTGAACACAATGGCATTTTAGCACTTTCAGTCGTGTTCTCTAGCCTTTTCCTAATAGAATGATGTAGTCTCTGTTGGTCACCAAGACCTTGAGGCTACAAAGTAATTTGGCACAAATCTCAGGGAATAACTCTTTGAATTTCCCTTTAGAGGTGTTCTCTTCTCAGCACACCTCATTTCTGTCTCACTGAGAAGCTTGTTTGCTTTCACTGAGGTCTGCAAAACTTTTTATAGTTTCCTCAGGGATTTAAATACAAAATACACAAAAAAATATGACTATAGCTGGGACGGAAGGTGGCATGCAACAACACCACTCAAGTACTCCTTGTGTGCAAGGAATGATGCTCTGTCAATCTCAAACCACAAAAAGGACTCTGGAACAAGAATAAAATTTCTCTGCAGTAATTCAGCCAGAAAACCAAAGATAATGGGCTTTTTCCTATGAAATGCAAGCTGGAATCCTCCACCATCACAGGCTGATGTAGTCTTTGATTAAGCCCTCCAACTTTAGGGTGCCATCAGACAGTGTCAAGATGTTTGGTTCCTAGCATTTAATGAAGAAATAAAGATAAAAGCCTACTTTATCATGCTCCTGGCTCCTTGCAGCACCTGATAGATATTTGACCCTCTCTGTTTCTGGTTAGCCAAAGGAATTCAGGAAGACTTATTCTTCCGTTGGGATAGTTTAACACTTTTAGGCCTCACACATGGAGGAATTGCCCTGGAATTTTCTCTTCTGGCAGGGGAGGATGTCCTAAGCTCACACTTGGAATTGCACTGGGAAAAGGGGTTTCTTAATTATCTCTGACTTCAAGACAGTTAGCCTTCAAAGAGATCCATTGCTCTGCTGGGCTAAGGAAAGCTTTGGAGGTGTGGACCAGCTTTTTTCCTCCACTTAGTTTTTACAGGGATATGTATACAACTCTTTCAAAAACACTGTGCTCTGACTCAGGCAGATTAAGTGGTGGTGCCTCTGAGGAGCTGTAATGAGGTACCATCAGGGACAGAAGATACTGATGTAAAATATTCTGAATGCAACCAATCTGTATGACTTAAGACAAAAAGCATCATTCACACTCGCACACATCCAATTGGCAAAGCCTGCCAATACCCACAGAACAACCCATATAGTTGAATCCTTTCTCAACCACCAAAAACATAGAAGGAAGAAAAGAATGTCACTTTTTCTTCTAGCCTAAAAACAAATGAGTTTTTGGAGGGGCTATTAGTATCCTGAACATATGGCAACTCCTTGCATTGCCTGGGGAAGTTTTTGACTTTCCAGTACAAAAGCTGTTAAACCAGTAATTGGGGACTGGGTGTATCAAGTGTTTATGAGTCTCCCATCTGTAGGCCAGACAGGAACATCTCATGATGACTGTTTCACAGTACCGTCAACCCATCTGCAGAACTGTCTAGTTGACCCCAGGTATGTGATGGACTTGGCAAGAAACAAGAAAGAAACAAGGAAGGTTGGGGGAAGGGGGAGAGGTGAAGAAAGGAAGATGGGTGGAGCAAGAAAAAAATATAAGGTGAGGAATATAAATAAGCCTGTTCAAATATCATAGAACTGACATCATTATGTTTCTTTACTCAAATCCTTCGCTCTCAAACTGATAAATGAATTAAAGAGATGCATTTTGCAACTCCTTCAGCCTACTGAATTGAAATCTTTTTTTTTTTAGTTAGTCTGGCCAAATTCTGAAGAGGACTCCAAACACATGTTTGCAAGGGAAAGTGTTAGTGTATGGTATGTTCATTGGAAAGACCCAATTTTTACTGGTGAAGCGGGGTGAAAGGAAATAAACAGCAAAGTCAGTCTTATTTTTGTTTTATTTATTTCTCTTCTATTTGGCTCTGGGCAGTGTTGAACTTCCCACCCTCTGCAGTGTTGTCACCCTGAACCATACAGACATCTGGTGTGCAAATAATTTGTAGTCCAGACAAATTGTATCTTGTAGTTAAGCCTCTCTATCTTGCTTGCTTGCTTGCTTTCTCATTCTTTCTTAATTGCTTCTTCTCTGCTGTCTTCAGCAGCTGTCTTTGTAATTAATTATTATAGGTGTCCAGCCACCTTTGATTCATCTTAGAGGGAAAGAACTGGAATGTTACAGTGTGATGACACCCCCATGGCTAACAGCTAGACTCATAAAGAAAGCTCTCATTAAAGTATTTCACTTTTTATGATGGAAGCCAATTCATCACAGCCAGCAAAAAGGTCTTAAATACAATTTCATTTCTGCTAAAAAGGTACTGACCGTGAAAGTATACGGTCAATATATTCTCAACACGCTACATGCACTTTAAGTGGCTGGGATGTTTACAACAGCTCATGAAATCACTGACATCTGTAAATACCACAAAACAGCCCTCAGTATTTTCTGATTACTGAACCAATGAATCTGGGTCTGAGAAACAGTTAGATCCAATGGGTTTTGATTAGTCTGGACAGAATAGGCCTGGAGTTATACAGTAGGAGGACAGTTCAGAGTTCCCCTTCAGAATTCACTTTCTTTCATACTTTATTTGTGTGACACAGCTCTACCAAAAAGATCAGTAATGTGAGTGACCAAAGGTATCCTTTCACTGACCTGTAGCTCCAGGGCCAACACTAATGCCTTTTAAAGGTCATTTCCAGGGAAAATATAATCACTTGTAACCATTCCCCCACCTGGTCTTCCCCATCTTATTCCTCATAAACCAGCACTAGATTGCCCCATGAGCTATATAAACAAAAAGAGAGGGTACAAAATAATGTGCACTGAGATACTGAAGAATGGGAGCAATGAAACGTATTGATCACATATCTCAGGGTATCAGAGACATAGGCTGAGATTGCCTTCCACGTTATAAAAAAAGGAACTGTTAAGGATGAATTTCAAGGAAGATAACATGGTAACTTTGTAGATATTCACAGAGAGCTCCTTGGAGAAATTTTGGGACAAAATATGAAAGAAGTTGTCTGAAAATGTAAAAAACGGGCTATGGAACACTAAGAACAATTTACTTGCTTTCCAAATACATGTTCAGTGTTGTCTGTATTCCAACAAGGGTTACAGCTATGTTAGTGATACTGCAAGGGAAGCACTAGCTGACTCTGAAATTATGTTTTACCATGAGTAAGGGACCAGAGAATTTTCAGAGAACTTTCCATGCTATTGACCATATTTGTATTTGAACAGGTAATATTTGAACAGAATTTTCAGAGTTTCACTGCTTCATTAAAAAAATATCCCGTCCTATCCACCTTCTTTTTTTTTCCTACTTTTTTTTTTTTTTTTTTTTCTTTTTTCCCTGAACTGGGTATAATTGCATTGCTGGGTCAGTTTAAATCACAAAGATATTTCTTGGCAGAGGAAATCCCAGATGGAAAACTTTTATATAGAAGTTGATCCTCATTCTTAGTTTGTTTTTTAACTTTTTTTTTTTTTTTTAACTATTTTTTTTTTTTTTTTTTTTTTTTTCTGGCTGTGTTTTGTTAATTTGAAACCATGGTTGCTGTCAAGCACACTGCTGGCCCTCCTGCATGCCCAATGCATCATAGCAGTCTTGGCTTGGCTGTTCATTCCAGCTGAGCTGCGGAATGGTGAGAGCTGGGTGGTATGTGCAGGGTAACCAAGAGAAATACGGATTCTTATCAGCTGTCCAGATCTTCAAAGTACTGCATGAGCTGAGGTTGGTGCTGGTGATTGGTTTGGGAGCAAGTCTGAATCATTGCTAGCAGGGTTCCTGGCTGGGACCAAAGAAAGCTGGTGAAATGTGAATGTTTGGAACTGATTATTAATGGAAGAAGAACAGATGGTATCTAATTCCAAGAGGGTCAGCAACACTTGCCCTGATCTGCCTTTGCTTCAAAATTGACACTTCTATTAATTGTAACAGCAGAAGAGCTCACTTTTGATCATGGAGAGTGAACTTTATTTGCTCTTCCTTTTGCTGACGTTCCAAGTTAAGGTCTTGTTGCCAGTGGGTGGAGTGGTGAAATTTACATTGCATCCACTATGGCTAAGCAGAGGACCTCCATTTCCAGGGCTGTCAACTGAACCTCCTTCACACTACAGAGAGAACTTTATAAATGCAAAAAAAAAAAAAAAAAAAGTGAAATGTGATCTTGCTGGAATAGGGGTGTATCCAAAAGAACTGTGCTTTGGGTTGTACAGCCTTCCCAAGGAGTCAGAGCAAATATCCAGACTTCAACGCGAGACCAAGCAGAGTTGCTCAGTCCCTGTGGAGATGAGATGTAGAACTGGAGAATGTAAACAGATGTGGAGACATTTTGATGCATTTCTGAAAAGACAAATGACTTTTGTGCTGCTATATTTTAGAGTTTGCTCCAGTCCCCTTATCAAAAATATGATGCAAAAAGCAATAGTCACTTCATTTTCATTTCTCAATCTGTCTGGAGAGCAAAAGGCACAGTCATCTAGCAGATGAAGTAACACCAGTGCCTAACAACTGTTGAGAAAGACTCGCAGAATTTAAGAAACTGAAGAAAAAGGAGAAGATCTTCAAGAAAATGAGAATCTGAAGGCAATCACTATGAAAGCCTGAGATCTTGAAACAACATGCATTGTTATTGTTATTATTGCAAGCAGGTTGATTAGTATGTGAGAGAGAATCCAACACAGCCTCATCCAACTGAGATAGAAAATGCAAGTTATGAACATGCATACATCCCAATATGGCTAAAAAGATTCCATAGAAACTAGAAACTATAAGATACAAAAGAGGTGAAACTTCAGCTTCCTAGTCTTGTCTCCCTTCTTCTGTACAGGAGAACCACTCTGTGAAGGCGGTAAGACTGGAGCAGTGGCAGTTTGGGATATTCTCCACATCTAGGAAGCTGACTTCTGCGGGTGGACAAAGGATGAGCCAACAGCCAACAGTGGCTCTACAGCTCAGGGCTTTGAAATGGCAAGGAACGTTGTTCAAGGATATCTCAACCAGTTTTAACTAACCAATGTGGCCTGCTCAGGCCAATATTATGGACAGCAATAAACAAGAGGACACTGTGTCTCATCAGTCTCATGGATATAACTTTCTGCTTACAGCTGTATTTGGCTAGGGCCTGTAGGTGGTTATGGACTTTGACTCAGTGGCTGGGCTTGGATGGGAGCCTTCTGGCTTACAGTCCTGTGCTCTAACCATCTAATCTCTCAGCCCAAAGGAAATTGCGGTGTCCCTGTGGGCCCTTGGTAAGACACCACAGCTTTGTTTGTTGAGTGCTTAGCTTTTGAATGGGATATTTGAAGGTTTCGCAGATGACATTCAGTGACTCTGTTCCCTATTTCTACCTGGAGGCTGCCAAAGGATGGCAGCAAAGAGACAGATGTGAGAGGGACATCAGGGTGTGAAAAGATGGGGTATGTGCAATAGGAGAAGTGCTGGAAGTGCTGTTGCTGTGAAAGAAAAGCACACCGTCCTGGAAAACAAACTATCTGGAAACCAGTGCTTTCTGCAGTTTGGTGCTGATAAAAAATGCTGTACTGGCATCTCTGCAATATGATACCCCAAAGCAAGAATACGGTTTGTTATTACATCTGCGGCCAGTAGGACTTCGTGGTGATGGAGGAGACATCCTCAGCTATGGCTGAGTGTTTAGTTTCCATGTCCCTTCTGTCCTAGGATGGCAGTCAGCAATAATTACTTCAGTGGTTTCTACCCTGCAATTCTTAACCTCTAGGGACTATACACAGATCCACAAATTCATTCCATGCAAGCCCCTTCTAACAGGATGATGACTTCTAGTCTCTGCTGGACTTGATCTAGATTCACATGGGAAAGCTAGAGAAGAAATGCCAATTTCCTGGAGCAGCCAGTGCCAGGACAGAGTTCTGTAAGGAGCTATCTGCATTTGGAAACAGTCCTGAACTGACAGAGAAAGAAGTGTAATGATTAATTTGAGACATGTGATTTAATGAATGATCAGCCAGGAGATCAAGACAGGAGAGGAAAACTGATTGCTAATAACAACTGTTATACACAGGAGTGTTAAGAATATCCTCTGATGACACCAGATGATAGGCTTGTATCCTTTAAATCTGTTACAAATTTCTGTTATCTAAGCGTGCTTTTCTGCAGAACAAGAGAAAAGGCAATTTTTGTTTTGTTTTGTTTCATTTTGTTTTGTTGTCTTGTTTAGCAGAGCTCCTGTGCCTGACATAATCTTTACACTTGCTTCCCTAGTTAAGTCTCTTTTTTCTTTTCCTTCCCTGGTGTTTGCATGAACTTGGTGAACCCTCATCACGTGTGGCAGTGTTTATATTTGCACAGGCTGTTCTGCGTGTCTCTGTTTGTGTTGCCACCACATCTATATGGCTTGGCAGCAGCCCCACGGCTGTGTTTCAGCTGCATATAAATCAGCTTCTCTCCATCCCCCTGTGTTTCCATCTGTCTGTCTTCCCTGATTGCTCTGAAATGTTACAGGGCATGGGGGATAGCCCATGGCTGAACCCTTCAAACAGAGATGGTACAAAATAAAACCTGAGCTTCTCCTCCACAAATCTATCTCATCAAAGTATGGAGGTGCGGGGTGTTTATGTTTTTGCAGGGAGAGGCCTCAAAACAGGGACTAAGCCCTGCTTCTGTAGTTTTCAAGTCTTTTGTTTCCCCAAAAAAACTTGTGCAGAAGCTCTGAGGTCACTTCTACTGTGGAGCTAATCTTCCCTTAGTTCTTCACTGCGTGAAGATCTCTCCTTCCTCACACAAATTTAATTTCTGCTCATTCATTAGTTATTACCCCTAGTTTAATTATCATCTCATTAGTTCATTTCTTTCTTTGGAGAAGGAGATGTGAAATGCGTCCAAAGACTGGTAGGACAGGGAACTGGAGGTATATGATCATCCAGGGAGAAGGATGTCGGGCAAAAATTGTAGACCTTGATGCTCTCTTTGTACAAAGACATTTCTCCAGGGATCTCCTCCCAGACAGGGTTCATTGTGGGGTTAATCACATATGCAGTTGATTGAATTGCTGTGAACCCTGGAGATAAACTTCTTGGAGTATCTGTGTGTTTTACTCTTGGCCATGTCACTAATCTCATGGAATAGATACCCCAGGGGAACAGAAAATGGATCATGTCGCCCTTTGGCCATTGACAATATTGGCCACCTCAACAGAGATGACAAAGACTAAATGGAGTTGGGTATTAGAATTCCCTATCTCAAAAAAACTGAGAAACATGGACAGGACAAAAAAGGTGGGAAAAGAACAAGACTCCCTTGTTGTCCTGGTGGACTTCAGTCAGACTGCCAGAGCTGAAGAGCAACGTTTTCTCACCATAACTAGGTTTAGTATTCTGGCTTCCTCCTGAGCATAAAACTGAAAACAAGCTCTTCCTTTTTTATGTGTAAGTGCTGAGAGGGCTTTGCATGAACTCTCTTGTTCTAGAAGGCAGAAAATACCAAGAAGTTAATCTCAGAAACACTGTAGGCTAAGCTAGAAGAATAGTGGATAAATTTGGATTGGCCTCCCAAACCACCCAGAATCTACTTCATAAAGGAGACAGTGTGTCCTTACCTAGGCCAAATGATTAAAAATCATCACTGATTGTGGGTTCATGTCTCTTTCCAACCTTTTCTCAAACTAGGAGATATTTAGGCTTGGTTCTCTAGTTTGCCTAGTTCTTTGGCTCCAAATTTGAAACTTAAAAAAGTTATGTAAAGTTGGGTCTAATACTTAATTTTAATAGTTTCCAGAGAATGATGTGTAATGCCTATTTTGTTACAGAGATAAATCTTTAATAACATGATCCATCTGTCTAGTAGTACTTTGCTACTAAACTTTTACTGAGGTGTGGGGGTGGCTGTGATGTCATTTTGGATGGGAGTAACTATGTTTAGAAATTCAGAAAGGCAGATAACCCTGTGATGTGAATGTCCTTTTCTGTTGCATTTCCAGCTGAAAGAGAAAGAATTTCTAGTTGTTTTCAATATTGCTGATGTCCCAGCCACACGTCTGAGTAGATGGCATAAAAAAATCAGAGTTGTAAGAAACCTTGGACAGTATCTATCCATGGGAATCTCACAGAACCAGAGTGGTTTTAATGTTCACCAGACTATTTCCATGAAAGTTCCTAGGATGCCAGGGAAAGCTTGGACTGACCACAGAAGACTGATATGAGACAAGTGTATGACAATATTCTTTTTAAAGAAAAAGTATGTATTAAGAATCCAGCTGAGAACTATAGTGACATATCCATATTTACTTAAAAAAAAGAAAAAAGAAAAAAAAAAAAAAGGAGAGAGGGAGAGAGAAAGAAAGAAGGAAAGCAAGCAAGCAGGATGATCAGTTTTATGTCTATGTTCTCCAGTCTGTCTGTCAGCTGTTCAAGAACAGGACATGACTTGCAGTACAAGGCTAAGTCAGTTTGGATTCAGTATTTGGAGAACAGAGGAGAAGCAGTCAGGTGTCAAAGGGCATAAGCAGGTTACGTATCCTTCCTATTCACAGGGAACTTTGCTCCTGATGGTGAGGTGCAGTTGTCCAGGCCTTAAGACAAAAAAAAAAAAAAAAAAGCAAGACAAGACTGGTCTATGTACAAATCCCTGGAAGAAATCCCTGGAAGGGACTGGTAAAGATACAAGCCTGGAGACTAATGGAGCTGCACTATAGCCAAATAGGAGGTGGGGGAAGCATGCCCTATAGAAGGGATCCAGAGGTCTCTGCTCTGGTGCTGAGATTGAAGATTTTTGCCAGAGGTGGAAATAAAATAGTTTGTGCCCCTTAGACTATCTCCAGGAACCTCACTCCTGTCTGTGTGCAGAGACTTGTGGCTGGAGATGAGTTTATGGCTTTCACTTTTACATGCTGATGCACTTTATAAAGCCACGATCATATTTTATGGGGCTTTTATAGAAAGGCCTCTGAGGTCTAGCAAAATTACAGCTGAACAGTAGAGCCTGAGATCAGGAGACATGCTGTAAGGGAGAGAAAAGAGGAGGAGCTTGAGAAACACAGGTAAATACAGAAGGGCAGGCTTAGGGTAAAGCAGAAATAAGCTCTTACAGAGAACTTCTTGGGCAAAGCTGAAGATTAGTCAGAGCTCTGTCAAAGCAAGTATCTGACATAGACATTTTACCTATATCCATCAGTCTAAGGGCAAATCTACAGCACGATTAGCCCCCCAGATCCCACTCAGCCAGCTCATGCGTGGACCTAGAGCAGGATGCAATGCCAGACAGCCTACCAGAGGCATCTTGGTGTCAGCATTGCTGTGGCTGAGAAACGAGGGGGAGATGACAGGAATTCACCAAACTGGGGAATTCAGCATTGCAGATAATTACAGAAACACCTTCCAAATCAGGAGAGACTATTCCTCTGTGTTCAAATATCACCAATGGTAGTGTCCCTGTTGGGATATGCTGTCTTTGCTGGGGTATGCATTAATATCTACTATGCTTAGAGAGGAATTTCCCCTCTCCTGCAGAGTTTGGCAGCAGCTATTAGATTCCTTCTCTCTCATTTAGGTCCCACAGTCCCAGTTTAGAGGAGCTGAGCTGTTCTCTAATATACTCCTAGTCTGCAGTGACTCTGAACTTCTCTTTCAGCTCACATGTGAGACCGCTGGTGGGGCGTGGGTGCATCCCCATGCAGCCACACGTCAGCAGGAGGTAACCTCGTTCCAGGGAGAGGAACACCAATTCAGCTGGGTCACTGGAGCCAAACCCCTGCAAAATTAAATTTTCTCTGAGAATGGTCCCTGCAGCATTCACACCATTGCATACACCCACCCCAAACTCTTCCCAAGTGCCTGGAACAAATGCAGCTCCTTTGTAGAAGAAAAAACAACCAAATAAAAGCACACAAACCCCAAAGCACTTGCAATGTGTCAATAAACAAGGGAGATCTTATGAGTAATTTTCATCCCATGTCCTTCTCGTAGAAGGAAATGTTAGGTGAAATGTTCTGGTCCTCCAAAGAAGTGGACCATGAAGCAAGGAACAGCAGCCCCTCCAGCCCCCTCATGATCCCTGAGGCTTTGGTGCTGGGATCAGCACAAGGAAGGATGCCAGAGAAAAAGTATGAGATTACCTCTCAGCAAAACCCTTTGGCCTGAATCACTGACATCTTTGATTTAAACAGTAATTTAAAACATGCATGATGAGAAGTCAGGGAAGGGATCCAGGAAGGCCTGGGGTCCAGCCAACCTGGCGTGTCTGCCAATTTGCTGTTCAGAAGGTAGGCTTGCTAGGAAGGGGCAGGACCATGTCTGAAACCTGTCACATCTCAGCTAAGCCACAGGACCCTTACTCAGTGGTTGCACATCTGCATCAGCACCGCTTCGCTGGATACCTGCAGCCCCGGTCTTCGCTCAACTGCACCAAAGCAGCATGGAGAGGGGTCTGGGGAAAAATCTTGCCATATTCTTTCCAGCTGATCAGAAAGCCCTGCTGATGTATGTCCCATGGATTCCTCCCCAGGCTTTCAAGCCACAAGACTTTTATGGTCGGTTTAGTGATGTAGCTTGAGGGTGAGGAAGGCATGCAGGAGCAGAAAGAAAGTGAAGAAATCTGCATAAAGAAAAGGAAAAGAGGAGCACATTGCAACACGTATATCAGGCAACTTCTTTCCACTCTCCCATATTTCCCAGACCACTGGCTTTATTGAGGGATATTACTGGCACCTGGTTCTTGCCATGAGGAGATAAGAGAGAGTGCAGGGAAAATCCATTTAACCAATGTCCTCATTGCTTGGTTTCAATGGAAGAAGTTCATGGCTTTAGATAAAGGTTTCCCAGGTTGAACACTATTGCAAAACCGATTAAATTGGGAGCCCAGCTTTAGAAATAACAGTGACTTCACTTCGGTGAAGGGAGAAGAAAGTTTTGAGCCAGCTCTGAGGCCAGTCTCTGTGGCTCTGGCCCACTGAGTTTTGGTGACTAAATGCCTTTCGGTTTTAGGTAAAAAAGGTTATTCTCACACAAATTATCTTCCTCCCTGCTGTGCAATTTCAGATTCTGTTCTGATATTCCTTGTGTCACTTTTCTTCTCTTTCCTGGGTCAGGTTCAGGTTGGAAACCTATTGCTCAGGGAGGGCAGATGGAAGAGGTCTCTCTGACTTTGAATCAGATTCTGTATGATCATGACTCAATGATCATAAATCCTCCAGGGCCTGAAACCTAACAAGGCAATAAAGGAGGAAGCTCTGTCTCTCTCAGATCAAAGGGAGAGAAAAGCTGAGATGTAAAGGAGACAAAATGAGCTGCAGGGTATGTGAAAATCAGAGCTCCCATACAGCTTGCTGAAGACTGCCAAAATAGGGTTCTCCACAGCCATCCCATACCTACGCAATACAGCGATGGGAGCGTTTTTAGATAAGATCAGGCCCAGAGAGAGCATGCCTGGCTCTGTTTCTTCCAGCAGCACAATATGGAAACCCAGTGCTGGGAAACCGTTTTTCCGCGCCAGGAAGGAGGCAGGGAATTGTTCTGTGCAACCATTCAGAAGCCTCCGCTCCCACGCATTCTCCCACTTGCTGACACCCGGCCAGGACGGCAACAGAGGAATTGATTTACGTGCAGTAAGTCAAATAAATAACTAAATAGATAAATAAGGCCCTTCCTACCTTGCTCAGCTAAAGAAAGAGAGAAGGACTGAGGGCAAATACAGCAGGAACTTGTCTGCAGGTGCACCGCTGCAGTGCAGAGCTGGGCACTGGGTGCTGACAGCGCTGGTAAATGTGATATTTATTCCCTGGGAGAGAATTTCAGGCTGCTCTTTGTGAGACCTGTCACTCACTTTCTCCTGTTCTTGCTAGTGAAATCTCTGCGCTGCGTGAGCTCCCTGGGTTCAGACAGTGCTGGATGGGTCCTGCCTGAGTTTCCCAAGTGTTTTATTCTCATTTTGATGAGTTTCCTCCTAAAAAGAGGAAATGGACTGAATGCAGCCTGCCCTGATTGAAGTCTGCCCTGTAGACCACTGTGTTTAATAGGCATGATCCTCAGTAAATCCTCCCCTTTCCTGCTTCTGGCCCCCTCAGCATTCAGTGGCAAAGGAACCTGTCATGGGAAGTGTGTGTAATGTGAAAAAACACCACGGCGCTTTCATTCATGCTCCTTTGAGCTTCCCCAGACTGACCATCCTTGTTTGGGAGCAGGTCTCCCACAACTGTGCACCATTCCTTTATCCTTTGTCATGCCCTCAGCTGCCCACACACCTGCAGAAATACAGGGAAGAGGTCTGTACTCCATGATGTGTTCTCATGATTTATCTCCCAATAAAATAAGCAGAGATCTAGTGATTGCATTAGTCCTGGGAGTTCAGGGGGGAGCTCAGTGCCTGGAACTGCCTGGAATTAAATGCATGCGAGCAAAGAGGGCCTCTGCCTGCTCTCTCCAGACATTCACCTTTATTCAAATACAAGTGACCTTTTCCTTTGTGCACTACTAGTAGCAGAACTGGGCCATCCAAATGGACATTTGTTTTTCCCTTTGTCATAAAGATTGGTCAACTGACATTTTGATGGAGCTAAATTTCTCCTTGTTCTGCTACCAGGCTCTCACAGTGGGTAAGACGAGGGCTGGGAACAGAGAAGAGTCAGGGGCAGGAGACTCTTTTTGTAAGCCAAAGTTTTCCTGCCTTCTCTCAGAGCAGCAGGCTTGTTGCTCTTCAATCCTGGTGTAGGATAGGAGCTAGCCCCTAGGATACCTGCACCCAGGAATGTTCCAGGGTTGCTGCAAGAGCAAAAGAATAATTAAGAAAAAGGAAAGGAAAGGAAAGGAAAGGAAAGGAAAGGAAAGGAAAGGAAAGGAAAGGAAAGGAAAGGAAAGGAAAGGAAAGGAAAGGAAAGGAAAGGAAAGGAAAGGAAAGGAAAGGAAAGGAAAGGAAAGGAAAGAAAAGAAAAGAAAAGAAAAGAAAAGAAAAGAAAAGAAAAGAAAAGAAAAGAAAAGAAAAGAAAAGAAAAGAAAAGAAAAGAAAAGAAAAGAAAAGAAATTGGGATACAAAATCTCAAAATCCTTAAATAAAAAGTATGGATTCATCAGACACAGCTTTCCTGTATTTCTCTGGCTACCTGTACTTCTCTTTGTTTCACGACGTTAACCTCCTACCCTCTCTCCTTTCTAACATCTCTTCCCTGCCTCCCCCAGAGGCTGATTGCTCTTTGCTCAAACTGTCAAAGCAGCTGACATAGAGAAGTTAGACCAGGAACAAGTGTTTCCCACCTGTGTGCAGCTGAAAATGGTGCACTTCGGTTTCAGGCCCAAAGAAGGGCCAGTGAGCCTGAAAGTGCATCTGTTTTTCTAACTCTCCTAGTTAGTCTAAGGAGAGATATTCTCCCTCTTTGAAAAACCCACTTCTAATAAAAATAATTCATTCCACCTCTGAGTGAAACCTCGTAATGTCCAAATTCCCTGGAAGTGGGTTTCTGACCTTTCGATGTGAAAGATGAGCTGGCACATTTCCCTGGGAAACCTTGCTTTCAGGCGAAGGGTTTGACAAAGCCAACCTGTTCCCGCAGAACCTCTCCAATCTGTCCAGTGGTGTTTCCAGCCAAAAAAACCCTCCTGCCCCCTTCCAACCCTCTCCGTTACAGCCAGAGAAGAAAGCATTACTGAAACAGAAGGATCCCTTCTTGCTTTCAGAGTGGAAATGAAACCAACATTAACCTATTTACAGAGGATCTTCATGTGACGGCTCAGGCCAAGAGCAAATGCCAAACAGGCCTGGGGTTAGCTTTTCCAAGCAGCAAAAAGCTATAAACGTGGCCCTAAAAGAAAAAAAAATGAGTGAGGGAGTAAGAAAAGAAGGCAGATTAAAAAAAAAAAAAAAAGGCAGGTGCTATTTCAGCAGAGTTCCCAACTCAGCAACTTCCTTTCAAACCTTTCCAGTACCACTGTTTGCTGCGTTGCTCTGGGCTCAGCTGCAAGGCAGGCCAGAAAGTACATGTACAGGCCGCGCTGCGTGGCTTCTCCCCATCTTTGGATGGGGCTGCATTGTCTGAGCCTCCTGGCACGCTCCCAAGGGGGCTTCTTGTTTGCACTGCCACATCTGTTTGAAATCCTGGCACATCTCAGCCTGAGAAATATGGTTTGCGGTGTCATGGCAACCACTTTTTCTTGATCTGACAGGCCAGGCAAGGTTGCGGAGGCCTGGAAGTGCTCCTTCCAGATCTGGTTTCAATGGGTAGAAAGCTCCAGAGGCTGCTGATCACACGTATTACCTGTGATGCTTTCCTTCTACCTTGCTACTTCCCACCCTACCGTACCTTAAATCATGGTACACGTGGCAGGGGGTTAGTTCAGAGGTGTGGATGAGACTGCCAAACCTGCTCTTGAAATTTCAGAGATGCCCTGCTTGAACCACTGTCACTGAACTACAAAACACAAAGACATCAAAACTCACCAGACCAAACCTATCTGGGGTGCTAGGGGGCCTGCGTGGAAATTTGCATCTCTGTCCCTGTGGCAAGGACATTAATTTAGCCAAGGGAGGCCTGCAGAGCATGTCTGTCCTTTCTCCTGAGGATGGGTGCGAGGTGGAAGGTGCTGCATGTGCTCCAGCAACCTTTTCTCCGAGCTGTGTGGAAAGAGCCACCAAATTTGCCCTCAAGTGTCTTCAGTGCAATCTGCACTGAAGGCAAGATCCTGAAGCTCTGACCAGAGGATAGAAAGGGAATTTAGTTAATCACTGCAATTGTTAATGAATCAAAGAATCCTCTACCTTTGGGCAGCCAACCCAGCCTGTGAAAGTGTTGCTAATTAGCACCAAGTCATCTGTATAAAATGAATTGGTCAGGTCTCCTAACTGAAGCCACACAAATCACTCATTTCTCAGTTGCTCCATGCCCTGTGCCATGTAGCTAAGGCCAGGGACCAGAGGCCAGGCTCTCCTGCCAGCGCTCCCGTGTGTGACACTTCCATCATGCGGTGTCAGCAGGAATGTAAACGTTTGGCAAAGACAAAGGGAACGAAGCCACCTGAATCTTTTCCTCTGGAAAGCAGCCTGGCAGCAACCACAGGAATGTTCCTCGAAGCAAACGGTACCGGCGAGAAACTGAAAAGGATGAAATCCTTGACACACCGATGCCTGACTTAAGGCTTGAGGCTTTTTCTTTTGCAGAAAAAGCATTGCAGGAGGGGTATGAAAGGACAGCGGAGCACCAAGGTGAAGCATTTCTGAATGTCGGTACTGTTGAAATCAGTGGGTGATTTCCCCAGGGGCAAGCACACAGCCTTCCTGCAGAAACCAGCTGCCAAGCGTGACTTTCCACCACTCTCCTGCAGGTGTACAAATTATGGCTAAGTGCTATGGATCTGAACAGTAGTAGACTAATCTGAAAGCATAGCATTTGTTGTATAACTGACAAGTAGGTCAGAGCCAGGTTATCCCCAAGAAATGGACTTGACTTGGCAAGGGGGAGTGAGTATTTGCAGGGCTGCTAAAAACTTGCGCTTCCCCAAAGAAAAGCATTAGCAAGCAGGGAGAAAGCGGCAGCGGATCCAATTAAACACACACGCCAAGGCAAAAAGAGAGAAAAAAGAAAACAGATTTCTTCAAAATGCCTTAAAAATATACAGTGGGAGAATCCAGACTTGTTTGCCATAAACGAGGAGGCAATCACAGTACAACACAGGTGTCCAGGCCCGGAGGGAAGGCAGGGGAGAGGGCAGCCAGGCAGCAAAGAGAATAATTACAGACTCCGTTGAGGGTATCTGCACTTATTTTGGGATATTAGTCCAGCTTTGCTATGAGGACTCCATCTGGAGGCATGCCATGGAAGAAACACTGAGGAAATTTTGGCTATTGCTACCCACAAGGGTGAAAGGCGTTGGAGTATCTTCCCAGCTCTGACACCAACCTCCAGGGTAGAGCATACCCCAGTAAGCCTGTGCCTCAGTTTCCCCATCAAGGTTCTCCTCTGACAGTAATGCTCTTGATCAACTTTTCCAGATGCTCTGCAATCTGTGCAGGGAAAGTAAACTTAAAAGTAGGAGAGATACCATTTTGAATATGTTAAAACAGATAGTGTTCAGACCTTCCTTTATGAAATTCTTTCCTCAAGAGGCACCTCCCTCTGATCTGATCATCCCAAAGACTTGGCAAAGCCACCAGACAGTCAGTCATGGGCACAAATGTGCCTGTTGAGGAGAGCTGATTGTATGCATTTGTTTTAAAAATGCAAAAGTTTCCTAAACCAAGTTCAAACCAAGCATTCTCCAGTGACCTGGCATAACATAGACCAAACAAATTTCATACCATGGGTTCTTTGCTTTTGCTTCTTTTTCCTCTGCTTTTATTTGTCATGCTTCCCTATGAAAATGTTTTAAAATTAATTGGTAGCTATTTAGGAGCAAGGATTTCTATTTCTTGGTCCCCTGATGAATCATCACTGTCATGTATCCCTTGAGCTTGACTGGGGCTTCCTTGTGTGCTTCTTCCTCTGCCTTCTCAGGTTAATGAGGTAGGGCTTATGTCTGGGACAGTCCAACCTAATGGCAAGACTGCTGCTGAGAGGGAAGATCCCACCTCTGATCTTGAGATATTTTACATGGTTTCTGGAACAACAACCTTCTAAGTGAAGAAAATTAGGATCAAATAGAAGTCATTCTGTGAGCAAACATGGCAGTTACTGGGAGATGAGAGTTAATAGTGAGTAGGTGTTGACCGAGTTCTCCTAGACAGCATGAGATAAACAACATCTCAGACTGTTCACTGCTCCAATGCAATGAGGAGGTGAATGCAGAGAAAGAGGCAGAAGCAGAGGATTTTGCATGGGAAAAAATCTGCCCTCCCCTTGATTCAGTTAGATGCAATAAAGGACTTACCCAGCTTTATTTTAGCTTTCTGTGACGTAAAGGATGCCATTGAAACTAGTCCCTCCAGCTCCCTTTTAGGGAGGAGAAACGGGCACTTTCAGAGTACAATTAATCTGTATGAATGTAGACAGTTACTTTTGGATGTGGCAATCCATGCCCATTTCTCCACTGACTCCACTGATTACATCCCAGTGGGCTGTAGAGAACACTTAACAAGATTAATTGACATTAAATGTCAGCACCCCATCAGATGAGTCCCATCCAAAGCCTGTCAGTCCATGGGCTGCAAGCCAGTGCCATCCCACCACCAGCTGGGATTGTAGCTTGGGCCAGAACTGTGATGTAGCTGCAGGATGCCCTGCACTGTGGTCAGGGCAGAGCTGCAGCAAGGATGGGTAGAGAGGGGTATGCCCAAAAAAGGAGGAAAATATGACCCAGGCCTCTGCCTTCCAGTGCTGTCACGGGAGAAGAAGTGTTGCAGTTCTGAGCCAGGAGGAATTTCTGGGGGCTGGATGTAGCTTAGGGTAGGGCAGTGCTCTGGGGAGAGCTGTGAATGGAAAGAGAACCAAGCTGGTTATGCCTTAGGGATTAGGTATCTTGCAAATGAGCTGGTTAAGAGATTTTTTTTCTTCTGAACTTGCTTGACATCAGCCACTCTCAAGATACTTGCAGGGTACTTGGCTAGAAAAAGTACAGGTGTGTTCCAGCACAGCTGTGCCCATTCTGCTCAGTTAGGGGTTTGGAAGGGTTATTACCTCTTCCAAGAAGAAAGCTGTTTGCTCTGGGATTGGAGAGATTGATGAAAATGAGGGGGGTGGGGGGGTGATCTAGAGGGCTTGTATGGTCCAAGCTGAGCTGGGAGCCAGCAGGATTCTAGGTTTTCCAAGATCCTGACTCAGCTTTTGACCTTTGGCAAGTCATTGACCTGAGTCAGAGCAGCTGGAAAGTTGAATAAAACTTAGTCTGGCAGGAAAAGTAGAGATGCTGCGTTGAGATGATCTGTCATCTCTCTCTATTTGGGCAAATGTTGGTTTAAAGGTACACACATCCTGAACTGACGTTACTTCCTCAGGAAATTGTGTGACTTAGGATCAGCCCCCCTGTTGCTGCACTGAAGTAACATAAGGAAGGAATGGGAGATGAAATGAACTGTGATTAGTTCTGTGATCAAGACATATGCAATTTAATGAAGTGGAAATCTTGATGGATTTGTAGTTTTTCTTAACTATCCAGTTAGGATTTCTCATGGGGAGATAGAAGAAATCCTAAGAAAGGGTTGCAAAAAATAATTTAACCTTGCTTTTAAATATTTTTTTTAGAAAGGAATGTTCTGTTAAGCAGTGATGGGGTTGGAGGAGCAGTAGTGGGAATAAAGCAAGGTCATGGATTCCATATCTGGTATTATTGCTGATTTCTTACGTGGTGTGGGGCAGGATGCCCAGTCTCTTTCCATTCCTGTACTTCAACTCTAAAATAAGGCAACCATATTTGCCTGCAGGTTTTGAGACTATCCATTCGCAGCTACAGTGTAACATAATCCATGATGTCTAATCATGTGGATGCTCTGAGGCCATTGCAAAGGGAATCAAAGGCTCTAGAGACCTCTGGGTAAAAGATAAGAATTTCTTCTCTCCTAATTTTTCTTCTGTCAAGCACTGTACAAACAAGAATGAAAAGCTGGCCTTTCTACAGCCATACTACCCTGATTATTTTCCAACTTTAAGTGAATGTTTGAGTCAGCTGTTATTTGATTCATTTTCTTGCCTTAGATTGTATGGGAATGTCAGGAACAGAAAAGCATCTGTGTACATCACTAAGTGATGCAGTCTTGAACTCTGCTGAGTTCTCCTTTCTGCTGCTCCTCGCATCATGTCTAGTCGTGTTAAACATGAGAAGTTATGTCTCTCTGCAAACAAGATAATTCCCAGTTTGTGTTGGTTGCCTGCAAGGCTGTGGAATGGGATTGACGTGGAACATTAGTTGGTGGAACTGTACTTAGCAGTATGGTTTGGTACAGTTACAGTATAGTGTACTATAGTGGATAGTGTTTCCAATTAGAGTTCTGATAGTAAAAGAAGATTCATGGAAGAGCTCGGGAATTAACAGGAAAATGCTGGCCCAATAATTCTGAGCACATTGACCCAGTGAGGCAGACATCTCCAGGCTCTCTTGGTTTCACCAGGTCTCCTCACCACATGGCATTCATTAAGAAGCCCTGAAGGCAAGTGTTTGGCCCATAAACTTGAGACTGCCTTCCCTTCTTCACTGACCCTTTAAACAGTTAACAGTGCTCTATATCTTCCCTGCAGCAGAAGCAATTCCCAGACGTTGAAGCATTTCCATTGCAAAACACAGCTTGGGATTCTGGACTCGGTTATTTGTTTGGAAGACATAGACAAAATGAAAGTGTAGCAAACTCATACCAGATTGGATCCACTTCAGAAGCTGCCAAACAGCTGCCAGTGCTGTCGGGTCAGAAGAGCTTGCCAGGCTGTTCCCTGGGGCAGGGGGTAGGTTTTAATGGGGGAACCTGGGATCTGGAGATGAACTGTACAGCTAGCCTGGAATAGAATATGCTGTCTACTGCATTTTCCCACCTGCAAGGATATAAACATGCCCCTTATCCCCCTTTCCAGGCTGAAATACAGCTGATCTAGAGCACATCCACAGCAAAAGTGCCACTGGGCAATTAGCAGTTACTGCAGCATCAATTCAGACAAAAGAGTATGCACACATCTCTAACTTAAGGGAGAAGAACAGAAAGAAATAGAAGTTTGCAGGATGCTATGTAGCTCAATACCAATTCTTAACCTGAGTGTCACACCCTCTCAGTCCCACCCTGCACAAAAAACATTGGAGAGTGTGTAGAAGCTGATACTTGGTGGTCTGGTGATAAGGAAGGTCTTGCAAGCCAGGATGAACAGGCTTCCTACCTTAGTAGGCAACGCTGATGTTGTCTTTTGCAGTACAGGTTATAAAAGTAAAATGTTCAGTAGCTTCTGAGCTATCCAGTCAGTGGGGGTCTGTGGCTACAACATGGGAATTTTCTATTGTTTCTGGAGAGAAAAAGCCATAAAGAGAGAGAAGGAGGAGGAGGAGAATGGAGTGAGATCTAGCTCCAGCAGTTTGGCACCTTTCACCAGCCTGAAATGAGTTAAAAAGAAAGAAAAAACAAAAACAAAAACAAAAATGAGTTAAGTGGGATACTGAGGTTCAAAAACCTTTGTAAAAAACATAATGAAAGAAGAGATCGTTATTTGCTGGATTTAGATCTGAAAGGATTTTTGTTTCATTGCTAATACATAGAAAAGACAGGGAAACATCTTCCTCTCTTCAGGGGCTTATGAGAGCTCACCTTGTAAATCAGTCCATTTAGAAGGGTACGAACTCTTCCATATGTTGTTAGTAATGTATGTCAGGTTCTCCTGGTCTCACATTTGTTTGAAAGGGAGCTCTTCCTCTGTTATCAGAGATTAAGCAGAGACAACAGAGAAGAAGTCCAACAAAAGTGAGATTAAATTGGTAAACTACAACGCAAAGAAGGTTAGAAAAAAATTCGTCTGGGACTACTAGAAATTTTCCATTAGAATATTTTTTTTTTTTCAGTGGAAAATTTGCCTTTCAAAAAAAGAAAAATTGCTTTGTGTCAAGTTACAACCAGTCTCTCAACAAGGCTTCAGAGTGTGGCAAGAGGCATGGGGATTCAACTGGGAAATCTTTGGACAGTGTCTCCCAGAGCCTGTCACTGAAGAGCTTTGTGATCCCATCCTCCTCTTATGGCTGGGCTTGCCATGTGAACCATGTTTCTCACAAAGCACCATGGTGATATGACTTCCATGGTGCATGGCATTGTCTCTGCAAGAGAGGGGACGATGCTGCATCATGAGAGATGTGGGCAAGCCAGGAATGTCAGCTCACAGGGAAGGACAGGGACACAAAGCATACCAGCTACAACTCCCACGGGGGAGCATTTCTGAACTGAAATGGAGGGCTCTTGGCCAAACATTTTCATTGTTTGGTAAAATCTCAATATTTTCCATGGGAAAAGAAAACAAAAACACAATGAAAAAAAAAAAAAAAGGCATTTTTCAGCCCAGCTTTATCCAGTCAAGGTTTGAGAAACCCCAAGGAATGGGTTGCTATTAAGAGAATTCTTCCAGGGACCCACAGAAATTGATGGTGGGAACCACATATGGCTTGGGACTAATCATACCACTATAGTAGGACCACAGGAGAGGTCAGGGAAGCCCATCCATGTGTGGTTCAGGCTTGGACTAGATTAGTAACTATCAAGCACCGTCAGACCACATAAGGCAGGGGCAGCCAAAAACTTACAGGGGACAAGTCAATATATTTGTGTTCAAGGCAGAGATGTTTGGTGATTCTGACAAAATCCAGTGTGAAGACTGTGCCAGTGGGTGTCTTGAAATTGGAATGTCTCATACTGAGTTGTATCCTCTTAGATCCTGCTGTCTCTGGGTAGCTTTCTCCCCTCTTACACCAGGAAGTCCTTGTTACGTTACGTATTTGAAGGACTGAGTCTTGAGCACGAATAGTTAACACTCCAAGTCCTCAGCAAACCAAGAGTGACCGAGAAAGAAAGGACAGGAGAGGGTTTTGTGTTTGTAAGTGACAAGCAGATACAATACCTACCTTGCACTTATGCTCAGTTTCAAGTTTCTGTTGAGCAGCATCTGATACCTCCCATTTTCCATAGGTGAATTAACCAAACAACAGACAGACAATAGAGACAAATTGGCTAAGTCAGTGAACATGTTCAACAGGAATGAGCTAGCTATGGGAGGGAGGGGAAAACTTTACTAGTAAGTGATCTTTTCTTGGTTTACTTATCTGTGTTGCAGGTAGGCTTGGGAACTCAGAAATG
This sequence comes from Aythya ferina, assembly GCF_964211825.1. Taxonomy (NCBI): domain Eukaryota; kingdom Metazoa; phylum Chordata; class Aves; order Anseriformes; family Anatidae; genus Aythya; species Aythya ferina. Next base: position 35,251,106 of record NC_140303.1, on the reverse strand, counting down.
GAGGCAGTGCCCTGGGAATTCTTCACAAGAGATTATATTTTCTACAGCCGTTTACAATTACACCCGCACTGTGTCATTTCAGTCTCCTTTGGTTGGCTGTGTATTTTCTTCAGCATAGGTAAGTAATGACCTTTTTCCATTTTCCCTTCCCTTCCCTTCCCTTCCCTTCCCTTCCCTTCCCTTCCCTTCCCTTCCCTTCCCTTCCCTTCCCTTCCCTTCCCTTCCCTTCTCCCCCTTCTATTCTAAGAGGAAAAATCATAGACAGAAGCAGATCCGTTTTTGTTGATGTCAAGACAAGAGTCCCCACCAAAACCCATCACCTGAAACAAATCATTTGCCAAAAGTTATGTAATGCTCAGACTTCGTTCTAAGAATTAGGACCTATGCCAAGAGTGATATAAAGTTCTCTTTAACTCTCCCCACAAAAAAACAAATGTGTTAAGTGTCTCCTGGAAGGTTATTCTCAAGGGACTTAATCTCATGACTGACAAAAGAGAAGGTGGAAAGGTAATGTTATGTATGACTGAAGGCTTTCAACCCAAGTTGTCAGAAAAAAAAAAGAAAAGAAAAAAAAAAAAAAAGAACAGTGTCCCCTTCATAGCATAAGCTGGGGAAGAGTGGGAATGGAGCCAAAACAAAGGGAAGACTAAATATATTTACATCACCAGTACCCTAAAAGTACCTGGTAAATTCTTATTTTCTGGGTGGCGACAAGGAGATTCATTAGTGATGGACATGCTAGATACCTAAAAGAGAGGGATTAGTATAGGCAACATATAGGTAAATTTATTCCATGTGAGATACAACCAGAAACCTTGTTGTTTTTTGATATGAGGTAATATTCATAGGCCAATTAATCACTGCAGTGGTCCCTCACTGCACTGAATCAGGATCTCAAAGGCAGAGAGCAGCCAGAAAAAAAGCATTGACAGCTATTTAAGCAGAAAACACTCACCTCCAGCTCTGGAAGTCCTGAAGCTGCAAGCTGTAGGAAGAATGAAACACTCCCTATTCACCCTGTTCATAATCTTTCCCCTTGACATCTGCTATTAGCTGCTGTCAGCAATGGTGTTATGGAAAAGAGGAACCCAGTCTGACATGGGTTGTCTGTTCCTATCTTCCTATGATACACTAAAATCACTGCAGTTTGCAACAGCTGGCTACATATGACAATCACAGGTGCTTTAGAAACACGTTAACCAGCCGTGAGTGTAGAAACAAGAAACAGTGGAGGCCAATTAGAATTATCTCTTTAGTCTGTTGTGCCGGATAGACTTCACTCCGGGTCTCATCTCCATTGTGTTAATAATACACTAAAAACAACAGTGTATTTTTTCTTGTATCTTTAGGGAGACTCCTCAGTGGGGCAGTTGTCACCATAAGGCCTGTTTTTGTGGTCTTTGGCTTCCTTGTTCCATCTGATAGCTATATGGCCTAGAGCAGTTCAGTTCTTCTCTTTTCTTTGTTTCAGCCATCCGACTTAGAGGTGGCACTTTATACAGCACGGTTGTCATGGCATGGAAATCCTCCCTCTCTGAGGATACAACTGCTCTACATCTAAAGACAGGATTGCAGCTCAAGTTGAGCAGACCTGAGACCGAATCAAACTTGTTGGGATTCTACTTTGCAGTATATCTGCCGAATTTTCTGGTCCACTTTACAGCCTGGGCTCCAACCTGGATCTCCTTACATTGCACCAATATTCCTCTTAAGAATAAAGCTACTTGAAGTGTAACTTCCACAGCCACTACCAGACTGCAGCAGGGTTGTCCTCTCCAAAATGCAACTCAATACAGGGAAGCTGAACTGGGGCATCCTTCCAACAGAGTGAAATGTCCTCTCTGTTCCAGTTCATGCCTGAACAAGCTGACCTAAAACTTTCTGACCCTAGCAGAGACATGGGGTAGATGCCTTCCAAGCCTCATTAGCTGGCAAGCAGTGTAGCCATAGGACAAAAAGTCATTCAAGTGCCTGTTGGCATTGCTTGAGCTGACTAAGCTTGAAATGGTCTGATAGTTCAGCTGAGCTCCCTGGCCTGTCCATCTGCATCAACTGGTCATCTCTTAACTCAGACCACAAGGGCCCCAAGCTCTTGCAGCATTTTTGGCTGCAAGGTAATAACATTTCTTTGGTAGGGCTCATCTGTAATTCTTGGGAAGGATCTTTTTCACCCAACTTCCTAAGGAAACTAACTAGTCTTGAGCAATTGCATTGTCTGTCTTTGTATGCGCCAATCTGTTCCTCTCCAAGCAACAGTCGAACATGTAGGCCAAGTAATAGAGATCTCAGAGATTTTCTGAGATCTAAGGAAAAATAAGCAGCGAGAGATATGGAGAAATTGTTAGCCAAGTTCATGTGTTTAAATCAGAGTACTGAGAACAGAAAAGCTTCAAACAGAGGTCTTCATTAATCACCAGAAACAAATCAGTGGGAAACCAGGCATCAGTAGTACTACATGAGCAAACAGTTTGTTTGTCCAGTGTTTCTTTTTTTTTTTTTTTTTTTTTAGTCTGAATCTGTACATCACCTAGCATAGTGGTGTAGAGAAATACACTTGTAATAACACAGCGGGAGAGCTGGCATGCAGGAGGGATCATGAAGAGTGAAGAAACCGCCCTAGCAGGCAGCTTCTTCATTTCACATCAGTTTCTAATGTCAGGCCAATTCACAGTGCAAGGGTGAAGAAGCAGAAAGTGAAGAAGAAAAAAGAAAATCCCACAACCCCAAGAACAAAAACCTCAAACAAACCAAGAAAACAGCAGCGTGTCCAGAGACTGCTTGTTCCTCAGATGAAGGGCCTGTTTTCATACCCAACTCTGTCTTGTGTCCCAGACTCACGTCGCCTCCAAGGCTGAAAGACTGGTTCCTTATTCTGAAGACTGAGTCTCCTGGGCTTTGGTAATATTTTCCGGCCTTTCTAAGGTGTCTGCTTTAATGAATAAGGAAATAAGAAGCCAGACTGACTCCATGGGCTAGGAGATTGGTTACCACTTACTTCATAGCAACTGTCCAGACAGAATGAGAAGAAATGAAGCAGGGATTAATTGACGCAGATTGCCTTTGTAAACAAATGTGGGAGGGATCAGGTAACGATTTCCCAAGCATTGTCCAAAGAGGCAACATAATCAGGCAGGCAGTGTGAACAGCCCACGCTAGGGCTTGAAACCCTTCTCCAAAACTCCTTTGCTCTCCTGCTTTTCTTCCATTCTGTCTCAGCAACTCCATCCTTCCCATTGCCACCTTACCTGAGAACTGCTTGGTTTGAGGTTTTTGCACTGCTGAAGGACATCTGGCATACCAGGAAGAAAAACTGCCCCCAAAGGCTGGACTCCAAAATGCTTCCACAGACCTTGCCTTACACGGATTCATTCAGCTCAGTTACTTCCCACTTCTTTTATTTTCTTTTTAATCCTGTTTCTCCCTTCTAGCCCTTACCCCCCTCCCTCTCACATTTATCCCGTAATCAAATTGCTATATGCTCTTCTCAGCAATTCTTCTCTAAATCCCTCAAGCGGGTTAGAAGCCCCCTGAGGAAAGATCTTTTCTGGCAACGGAGTTGAGATAGGAAAGAGGTCCTTGACAGAAGCATATTCCATCCCAGAAAGTTTTAATCCTTCCAGATGCTTTGTCACAAACTGTGCTTTTATGCCGGTGCACTTTTAAAGGCAGCCAGGATACGTGCAGAGGTCAGATCTCAGAGCCAGGCTGGAAAACTCTAAATTGCTCTCGCCTTTGATTCTTGTGCTTTAAAACCACTCTGAAGTTTAAATAAATGGATTAGAAATGAGTTAAAGAGCAGGGTGCTTAATGCTTCTGCTTAAATCTATAGCCTCAAGCCACGGCACTTTGGGTGGTGAGATCCTGTCAAATCTCACCAGCTCAGCAGGCTCCAAACAAGTCGAGGCTTGGATGCAGATGTCTGGGGAGAAGCAAGGTGAGAGAGACCAGAGAGGTGGCAGTGGTCCTACTGCATCACCACAGAAGCAGCCCTGAAGGTGGTAAAACAGGCAGCTGTGCATACCTGTGACCATCTTTTGGGGAAAGCATCAGCACCGCAGCTATTTGAATTAATACTACAGCTCAGACACCACATACTTTATTTTATTTTAGGATTCATGATTTCCAGACTTCTATCCAGCTGGGGAGAAGGGGGGAGCAGTGATAATGTGGTGGGCTAGATCCTCTCGGGAGACTCAGTTGCCTTGAAAGCCCGTTCTGCTTCCCGTTGTTTATTATTGTTGGATGGCGATAGCACAGCTGCTCTGTTACATCCTAGAGGTGACTGCACTTCCAAGGCTGGATGAAATCATTGTTGTAAATGCCAGCTTGGCAGCAGTTTTGGCCCTTGTTGGGGCAGACCTTTACCCCCTGCCTATCCCATGGCTTTGTTCTGCTAGAGAAAAGCATTTTGTAGCTGCTATTGAAAGAAGTTTCTCAACCTTTTAGGATAATCCCTGTTTTAAACAGAAGTTGAGCCAGTGAGAGTAAATCACTTACACAGAAACACAGGTGGAGCTTGCTTGTTTATTGCTGATTTTCTTGCTGTCTGTCCACACTGTCCTACCTGAGTTCAGCATCCCTAATCATGGCTCCGTTTTATTTATTTATTTATTTTTTTCAATGAGGCCAATTATATTTATTTCCAGTTCACAGACAGAGAACTGAGACACAAGGAGATGAAATTGACCCAGCCACAATGACCAAGGTAAGCCTGTAGAAGGAAGTACTGGCAGTTAAAATCCGAAATTTTGGATATCCAGCATACACCCCACCACATACATATGAACAGCTCAACTGTGCAGGGAGCAGAGAATGGGTTAGCTCAGCTTTGAGAGCTCACGCACTTTTCTCTCTACAGCAGGCTATAAATTATGCAGCATTTAAAGATGACTTTCTAAAACCCTGGCTTTAAAGCTTTTATTTATATCTCCCACACTGATATTTTTCAGACTTGACAGCTCCCACCTTCACAAGCTGGGGACATGCCAAGCACCTGGCCTTTTCTATAATGGCCCATTCCCCCCCAGCATGCTCCCCCCACCTCTTTTTTAAGCAACACTTTGGATATCTCAAGCAGCTCTTTATTTATAGGAGAGGCAGAAAAATGAGTGGAAGAGAGTAAGGATGGGCAAAGGGAGAAGCAGCAAGTATCCTAAATGGCTGACAAACTTCCTATGAACATTTCATGCTGGAAAAATAAGGCCCTCAGAGGTCTCTTGGTGACAATCAATATAAGATCAGTGTGAACCTATGTAAACTACATTAGACTCAACCTGGCCGAGAGAGAAACTGATGGATAAAGGGAAACATCTCAGTTGTGTTCAATTCTCAGTCCTTGCTTTGGATTCAGGCTTACATAGCCATATTTGTGTCTGGCCTCTGGGATCCTCTGGGTGCAACAGAAGCTAGGATACTGAATTTTAAATAGGACAACCAAAGCCCAGCATGTGGCAAAAATCTTCGTGTCAGACTCCCTCTTGGTAGGTGAGGTTGTTCTAGGTTCAAGCTGTTGCTTCCAGATTCAGGAACATATCCGGTGTCGCAATGGAGAGAGACGTCTGTCCAGGCTACCGCACCAATGTGTGGAAAGATGACAGAAAAATGGAGTTGCTCCTGGCGACTCCATATATCAGGAAGGGAGCAGCACGTCATGGCAATTGAATTCTTCAGGATTTGCTTGTAGAGGAGAGCCAGTTTTCTACTAATGAGTGCCATGGCTTCAAATTCTCACAATGTCCTTGGTGCTGGGTGCGGTAGTGAGAGGCAGAGCCCTGCGCTCCTTTGGGGCTGAGGAACATCTCTGTGCCAGGGGCGGGTGTGCTTGCATTACCAGAGGAAGACAATTCAGCTTTGCGAAATTTTTCAAGGTTTTGAAATTATTATTTATTTTTTTTTTGGTCCGCCCTGGAGCAGGATCAGCATTAAAAAAATAAAAAATTAAAAAAATCACGCATGTGAGAGGCAGAATTGTGTTAGAACATCTGTTTTCAGCTTGATGCTTTTATTCAGATGTCTGCTTCTCTCTTGTCTGAGGTGACCAGCAGATATCAGGGTTCAGGAATTTGGCCAGAGAAAAACTTGCTTAAAATTGCTTTGTCTTGTCCACAAAAATGCCCCAGGCTCTACATGAATGGTACATTTCAACAAAAGTAAATTTAGTCAAAATGCTCTGACCACCTCCAGACTGTTCTCTGTGGCACCAGGCACTGCAGGCAAAACAGAGACATCTTGGCAAAATTATACCACTGAAATTGCCGGCAGAAGAGCTCAATTTAACACCCACTAATTGTTGCACAATAGTTACAGGAATAAACGGAATTTGTTAATTAGATGCACGCCAATGAGTAATTCAAGACTGGTTTAAATAATTATTCCTATCTTCCCAATAGGCTGTGGTGGTGATTAGCTAGCTGGCTGTTTCTCTTGACTGCTCTGCTTCAAATAGAAAGGAGGTGAGACACCCATGCACTGAGCCATGGCACTCCTTAATGAAATCCTACTCCCGGGATGCTGGGACCCGCTTGCCTGCGGCTGCTGTTGGTTGTTGCTGCTGACCACAGAAACGTCACAGACAGTGAGGTGGGCTGCCAGCAAGCTCTTGGATCGACACTGTGCCAGTGAAATTAAATTAATACTTTTTAATGTGTTTAATTCCTGATGGAAGATTTAAGGGCAACAGCGCCATAGATGCAAATCCTCCATTATAACCACAGAAAAAACCCTGGGCTTGAGAACAAAACTCTCCTCCCTGGGACATAGCAAAGCTACTTGTCCCCCAGCCTGGAGAAATGCCCTCTGCTGGCTCAGGTAAACTCTCTCTGTTTTTTCCCCCCCTCCCAGTTTCATGACAGATTTGCCAATTTGCCACCTTCAGATCTCCCAGAAAGGACATAAAATAAATCTAAAATTTTGCCAGACTGGGTCAGCTCCTGCTCCCCCGTCCTGTTCCTTTTTCAGCACTTTCTCACTCTCCTGCAGTTGGCTGGCTATGTCTGTGCTGCTTGGCTCATGTCATACCTCTTTGTTGGACCGTTGGGAAGAGGTACCTCAGGAAAGTATGTGCAGAAAGTAGTGGAAGAGGATCAGTTTAACTGGTCTTCTGAAAGCTACACAGTAAAAATTGGAGCCCAAACACAACAATGAGAAAAAAAAGAAAAAATGAAAAAAACTAAGCCAAATTCTATTGAACTGCACAATCTGCTTGTCTAAAAGGACTAGCCTCCTGAAGGAAGCAAGAGAAATGCCCAAAAATTAGAGGATAATACAGTTTATGATGCAAACAATATTCATTATCAAGTCATTTGAAGTCACAACTGCTTAATATTTCTGCCAGGCACACTCTTCATGGGCCTAGGAGAAATGTTGCTACTGGAACAGCCACCTGATGGCTGCCTAAAGGAAAACAGCAGTAGTACAAACTGGTTCTGTGTAGGAAATATTGCAGTCTGTAGGATTCGTGGAGGAAATTAAGGAAGGCAGCACACAAGCAGGAGCCAGGAAGCATGAAGACTAATCTTGCCAAAATTCAGGTAAATGGCCATGAGTTCCAAAACCTTAATGTTGTATCTCCCTGCATAAACTAGCACCTCTAAGCACTAGAAATCCCTTGTCCACCTTGCACTAAAGCACTTGCTCATTTAATGGGATGACAGATCAAGGAAAGTAAAGGACAAAGGTGCAAGAAGGCAATATTAACCATGGGCACAATAATGGTAGGGACAGCCCAGATGCCTGATATGCAGCCCCTTGCTGGAGGGGGCAATTTTTTGTTGGCAGGGATTGTAGCAGTTTGTGACAAACATTAACACCAGTCATTGTTGGTCCCCATCTTCTCATCATTAGGTTGAGATAGAGCCCCACAAATTACTTTAAAGCTGAGTACCATCTCTCTGCTACTTTTCCTCCATTAGCTCTCTCTTCATATGTCTCCACTTACCTCCCAACTTGCAGCAAAAGGAGACAATATGTTTGACAAATGTTCTCCTTCCTCTTGGGCCCTAAGCAGTGACAGGAGTCCTTTTCCAGTTTTCTCAGTACATTTCACTGTTTTGGCAGAAGTATTTCCTCTCTCATCTAACCCTTGCTCACTTATACCCCTTACATCATGATTCCCCACAAATTTCAGCTAGTATCTGAGCTGCCTAGGTTAGGAATACGGACAAGGTAAGCTCTCTGTTTAGTCAATGGAGAGAGACCAGGGTCTTCAAGCTGTGATTCAGGTCTCAGGTCACCTGTGTAACCCTCAGATAGTTTCTCTTTTTGTTAACTGTAGAGGGAGCTGAAAGCTAGCAGGATCCTAATTTGCCTGAGGTGAGGTAGAGCTGGACCATTACATGGACAGGACTGGAGACTACAGGTCAAGCTATTTGACACAGCAATGTTTGAACATCCTATAAGAATTCAACTCTACCCAGCAAGCAGCAGAGAAGAAAACATATGAAACAGTCTCAGACAAAGGGGGGAAAAACACATAAACAATTCCCCTAGTTGAAATTTATGCTTTTCTCCTTAGTTTCATGAGGAATCTGAAGACAGCCAAGAGCATGGAAGACAGTCTCAGTTCGCAAGTCCTTGGGGAACTTCTATCTCCATTAATAAAACTTCAGGTGAAAGCTAGCCCTGAACTTATCACCACAGGTCTCAAACCTCTCCTTTTCTGTTCATCCAGACTACAAGAAAAGAAGTACAATTGGCTAGCTGTCTTATGGCTCCTTGTATTTCTATCTGCTGCTCCCTCACCATAACCACTGAAACACACTCGACTGGAACTACCAAAGAAAACACATCAAGGTTATCACATGACACCAAAAGTTTAAAAGTTTTCTCCAGCCTATGCTTGATACCAACCCAACGATGGTTTTGCAGAGCCCAAAGACCAAAACTTCTTCCTCCACCCAATCAAATTAAATGGGATGCTGAGAAAATTACCTATTCATGTCAGCTGTTCCAGTCTTGCCCCTGGAGAGTCCAGCCATTCCTGGATACAGCTGCAGCTCTGGTGCTGCTCAGCATTACCTCTTGCTTCCCACCACCCAGAACACACCTGCTTACCCCAAAAGCATTGGTTTGCTGTAAATCCACGCTTTCCATAACACAGAAAGCAAATAAAAAGTGAGGAATATTGTCAAGACCTGCCCTTCTTTGCCAGCTGAGAGGATAGGTGTGTGAATCCAATGAGGAGGAACTCAAAGAGTTTCTATTCCTCTTTTTCCTTTTCCTTTTCCTTTTCCTTTCCCTTTTCCTTTTCCTTTTCCTTTTCCTTTTCCTTTTCCTTTTCCTTTTCCTTTTCCTTTTCCTTTTCCTTTTCCTTTTCCTTTTCCTTTTCCTTTTCCTTTTCCTTTTCCTTTTCCTTTTCCTTTTCCTTTTCCTTTTCCTTTTCCTTTTTTTTTTTTTTTCTTTTTTTCTTTTTTTTTTTTTTCTGGTGCTAAAAAACTGAATGCATGAATTGTCCTGTGGTATGCCAAGAAACTCTCCCTTAAGTATCCTGCTTCCTCCACCTTCATTTAAAGTTGAAACTAGATGGAACAAAATTTAAAATAAACCAGGCATTTACTACTCACTGGCCAAATAATGGCCAAATATCTCAGGCATCCTGAGAGAGACAGGAACAATATGGGTGGAAGGGAAGGATGATTGACAGAATCTGGCTAACACTAAATAGGCTAAGATATTTTGTAGACCAAATGGAGGCTGGAGATTTTTCTGCTGTGAAACAGCACGGGAACTTTTCCATAGTCTTTAACACAATATGAACTTGATCTAAATACTCCACAGAGTGTTTTTTTTTTTTTTTTTTTTTTTCGTTTCTAATTTCCATGATCTAGATGCATAAATTGGCTTCTTCTCCTTTGTTTGATCTGAGATAGTCAGCTATTTCCTGCAATGTGTGACTGTCTTGACTTTCTGCCTCCAGTTTAAGTGGCTATAATAACCCTGAACACATCTCTCTACATTTCAGCGGATACAGGTCATGCAGTTGTGACATTTTTGATAATTGTTTTTCAGTGTTTTATTCTGTGGATCGGGGGATCTCCAGGGATTTTCCACCTGAGATTTCTCCTCCTTCCCCCTGATTATTTTGGAAGGAAAGGCGCAACAAAATGCAGCATAAATATAAAGCACATTTTTGGCTAACATCTGAAATGCCTTCAGATATCATCTAAAGTTACACACACATGTCCCCAGTGAAGCCTGAAACAAAGCTCTCAGAGAAGACAGGATTAATTTGAGGTCAGAAGGGCTTTGCTTTCTGTCATAACATTGCCATGATGTAGTACCAAACTCATTACTTACCGTGACATGAAGCTAAGAGGCTAAGGAATGGTTTAGAGTATGTTAGTTCATTCTCCCTTTCCACCACAATATCTTCTCTTGAGGATGGCAGCAAACAATCTAAACAAGGAATTGTGTGTATGGAACAACTTAGTCCCCATGCAAACAATATGGGGACATGAGGGATTTCTGTGAGATTTATTTATTTATTTATTCATGTATCCAAATCACCCACAGATTTCTCTACATTATAGTCTTTGCTTAGAGGGGACTGTGTTCTGTAATTAAGTCAAGTTGATTAGACAGTTTCACAGAAAAGAAACTAGTTCACAATATGTCATCTGACCTTTTCCGTCTTTTTCCTCAGCTCTGATCAGTTGTGAAGTAATTCTGAATTTTCAAAACAATTTGTTCTTCAGTTTGGAATAATGACAGTAAATAGTTCTTTAAATAGCCTCATTTGTCAGCTGTCCACTGGGATTAGTTAACATTAAAGAGCAGATCTCCTTTAACTGGATACTTAAGCTGTCTACTGCTGACCTTCTATATGATCACAGGTAGATGTTCTTGGAGGGTCTTGGATTCACTGATTATGAAGTTGGAAGGGATGTCTCTAATTGTTCAGTTCTGCAACACTGAGACTTGAAGGTTTCCCTGTTTCAATCAGTGTACCAGTTAGAAAAAAAAAAAAAAAAAAGCAAAAAAAAAAAGCAACAACTCATCCTCACCAAAATATTTCTAGTGCTTGGGATTGTACCATCAGCTAGAATTCGATTGCTTCAGGGATTAATCATACTTTTGACTGAACATTTGAACTTTGTTTCTGGCCAGGATATATCTAACTTCAACTTCTACATATAAGCTATTTTTATCTATGAATATTCTTGCTCGCAGTGTGAGACTAAAAAGTGCTACCAAATTCAAGTAGTTTTGAGTATGACATTCGTGTGTAATAGTTCCCCAGAAACTTCAGGTCTTCTGTAGATGCCTCTGTGACTGTATCATATTTACCTAATCCATGGAGAGCTCTTCATACAGTGTCTAATTAATCTGCCTATACACTGCAGGCGCTTCTGACATTTTTGGAGATACAGCAGCCTCTGTTGAGCAACAGAGGTCAAACAAAAGGCCTAAAATTCACCTAGAGTAGAAGTCCAGATGAGAAAAGGGAGCATAGCCAGGAAAAAACTGTGTTTTAGTATCTCTCTATAGAGCAACTATCTTCTATTGATGTCACTGGCCCTCAGCAAAGCTGGATGTCTTAAACAATGCCTCAGTATACTGGATACAAGCTTCACTCTCCCCCCACTTCAGCTATCCTTGATTGCACACTTCCAGGTGCTGATTTCCAGATTAAGGGAGTCTTTATTTTAGACTTTTCACACGCTATCAACGTGGTGTTTGATTACATCAGTAGTGGCAAAATATCAGCACTTAGTGCAAATAAAGAGACGTTTTAAGCAGGGAGATCTATTTTTGTCACTTCCTCCTGTGGGGCAGGTTATCAAGATGACCTGCAAACAGCGTTGCAGCAGAGAACAGCTAACTGTTTGGGGAGGTGGAGAGGGGGAGACAGATGGTATTTATGGTCTGTCATAAACAGTGAAGGACTCTTTGGACAATAGCCTAATAAATACTCTAAAAAGAAACTGCTGGACTCTCATAACTCAATATACAGACTGTCATCCTTTCCCTCCTGCTTTGTGATCTGGCTACAATTTGCCTTTTAGTATTGCAATACTGAACTCAACTCTTAAGGACAAACTTTGGAAGCACAGATGAAAGATGTTGCAGGACCCCTTATGGGCAGAAGCCATGCAGAACTCCAGGGAATGGTTATGCTTGTCTTCCTAAATCTGGGTTGCCCTACCAGGCCTGCTGCTGCCTCTTAGGGACCTCTTTCCAGCTGTGGTCTCAGTCTTGGGGTCAGCAGGTCCCATGTGCTCTACCTTAGAATGATGCAGTCTCTGAAAACAGAATTTGGACATAGATCTAGGTTTGATGCAGGTAGAGATTGACTCTAGTGGTACAATGTTTGGGTCCAGGTCTCAAACTGAAAAGAGGTCTGCATTCATCTCTGCTAGGAGAGTACTGGGAGTAAGAGTGTCTGGAGGATAGCACCCATAAGGAATCCCCCAGCGATCTGGAGTCCTGTGCCCCAGCATGTTAGCTCCTCTCTGCAGACTAGTAAGGAAGAAGGAAGGGAGATGATGTTGGAGAGCTCACCGGAGAGAGGCAGCTAGCAACAATACATGGAAGACAAGTTGTGCTTTGCCCTGAGAAAACAGTTCCTTTCACTGCTGGGGTCTGCCTTGATCCTCCTCATTTTTGAGTGAGCCAGCAGGCTCAGGAAGATAACTCTTTGTTGTCCCCTAAGTTACTCAGAGGGAAAGAGCATCATCATTTTCTAGAAATAGTGGTCGCCTTCCTTCAGCCCCAATCAGCTCAGCGAATGGAGCCTCTGGACTGCCTTCCCACTTGGACTTTCTCCAGGAAGACCACTAGGCCAGACAGCAACTGTTGCTGCGAGCGGGGTGTTTCTACCGGGAGTGCTGACAGCCTGTTTTCATCAGCTCCAAATGGAAAAAATTGTTTGGAAAAAGGCCTGAAATGTTTATCAAAGAACCATGGCATTTAGTGTAAATGATGAAATGACGGCAAATTAATCTAAAACCCACCATCGCTGCTATCAGGAATCATGGATTGTAATAGCTGTGTGATGGTCAGTAGGAATTTCACCCTTGAGGGCTGATATTTTACCTTTCAATTGAAATTCAACAGCTTCTGGGGTGGATCACAGTCTGTGCAGTGCACCAGCGCCTCTGAAGAGTGGGGAGTTAAAAGGTGATCATTGCATTGTAGTTTTCATGGCTGCTTCATGCTGCTGCATCTGCCCATGATCTTTAGGAGCGTTTTGTCTTACACTGTGAAGTTTTTCACTACAGAGACCAGCTTGTTGTTCTGTGCTGTGATGAGAATTAATAATCCCCATCATGGTTGATGATACAAACATAAGACTATCTGGGATGGAAGGATTAAAGACCACAAGGAGAACAACTGCTTGAATGTCTTGTGGTAACCCCAGAGAGATCTTTCCTTTCCTTCAGCAATCAGGAGTTAAGGCTGTTCAAGCTGTTTCTCTAACAAATAATACCCTTCAGGCCTTCCTGACTCATTTGCAGAGCAATAATTAGGACAGAAGAGTTTCCTCCACTCAATCAGCATTACCATCTCTTGTGGTGCCCTGCTGGTGATGTGTGTAACTTTTATGCCTAGAGAAAAGGTTTTAAACATACATGAGCTGCAACAATCACATGTAAATCATGTAAATAATAATAAAAAAAAACTTGCATTTTTTAAAGTTGTACTTCTAGCTGTCATGGGCCAAAGCCTAACTTCTAAACTAGGAACTGAGTGTAAAGTTGTGGTGGGATTTTTACAGCAGTTTGCAGACACCCCTCAGGTATCATTGCATTCATCTTTGGATGTCAGTCTGGTGGCAGGTCTACACAGCCTGTAGGCAACACCATTTTCAAGGACAGAGAGGATGGAGATGAAAACCTCCTCTGTTCAGCCCACTACCCTACACACATCTCTTCAGACCTATCTACCCTGGTGCTCATTAGGCTTCCCCTCTGCTTTTCTCTTGCTGTAAAGCACTTGGCCAGCAAGAATATCCTGCGAGGTGCTGGGCCTGAGGTCGAAGGGAGGGTGGAGAGAAAGCTATTTTTGCTCTTATCGCACTGTGAGATTTGTTGCATTCCGAGGAAATCATTTGGTACTTGGCTTTCCCTGCTGCCCTGGCCACCGTGAGGATTTAGGACAATCCCTAATCTGTTCCCTTGTGAACACTGGGGGCCTTTCTTGTGGGAAACAAGTTCGCAAATTCAGTTGTTTCTATCAAAGATGAGGGAACATCCAAGCAGCGCCAGACAGTACAAGCTTCCCCCACAGGCACTCCGTCTCTGGCATCCCACACTGCTCTATCACCACCGAGCCCCACAGCACAAGCCAGCATCCCTGTCCCGGGCAGCCACCTCCTCCGCCTCCCCCTGTGCTCATAGCCTGCGTTCCTGGCTGCCTACCTCTCCTCCTCCCCGCACAGCTCCCGGCGGGGAGAGGCACAGTGCAAAGCCTGGGAAAAGCTGGCACCGACCTTCCCCTCCCCTTGCTGCTGCTCTGCACAAAGGAGCGCGTGCAGGCGCTCAGCCCCGTGGGCCTGAACCTGTGACTCAGGCCCGTGTCCCAGCCCACGCGGAGGGCTAGAGAGCAGCGGTGGCAAGCACCGAGCCCTGAGGGACTATGGTGGGAACAGGAGCCAGGAGGGGAAGGAAGCCGGCCCTTGGCGAGACGCACGAAACGAGGGGGTGGTGGGGATAGGATCCTGATCTCCTCCTGCGGCCCTCCTCACCCTTTTCTCCTGTCCCCCACCTGACCCTTGCTCTCCCGCCCGATTGCGCAGCACTTCGCACTCCCTTTCTGCCCCGGGGGAAATGGCCACCCAAGAAGTGAGGCAGCGGGGAAGCAGGAGGAGCATCTCACTCACTCTCGCTGCCAAAATCGCACCCACGTTGCTTCAGAAGCCTTGGCATTGGGTGCTGGCGAGCAGTGATTGCTGGCATTGCCTCCTCAGGGACCACTTCTGCCACCATCTGGACCCTCACTTCTTCTTGCAGGAGCTGCTGATGACAAAGCAGAAATCCAAGGATTTGGGACAATTCCCATGGCCTTCCTATCTCCCCCCTCACACCTCAGTTGCTGCCTCGCTTTTAAGCCCACTGCCAGAGGGCATGGGGGGAGTCTGCTCCCACCGGCCTTCAGGATATGTCCTGTCCTTTCCTCCTTCACCTCCCACTTGCTGAGCAAACCTGGCCATCTCTCTCAGCCTGCCTTGAAGGCAAAGATCAAAGGGTCCCCATTAACTCTCTCCCCAAGGTCCCGCTGCAACACCACAAGCACATCTGGTTGTGGTTTCCCTTGGGAAAGCTCCAGAGAGTTGCTGCATTATCACTCCACCTTCCTCGCCCAGCCTTGGGCTGCTCCCCTCCTCCCTACCTGTGGCCACAGCACCATTAACTCTGCTCCTCTGTAACCTCCACATGCTGCAGTGGTAGCTTGTGGCCAAGGAGCGGGCAGGGGAGGTGGTATGACTGCACACGAAGGGGGAAAACCTCCCCATAAACTGTGCAGCAAACAACCCAAAAGTCACCTCACTCCTACATAAAAATGTTGGGGCAAAAGGATCCAGTAAATGCCTGGATCCCCAAGGTGGGTTGTATTTATCCTAAAGGTAAATGTGTTGCCTGCAGTGAATTTGGCAGGTGAAGGAGACTTGGGTGGGTTGAAATACCATGGGGTCAAGAGGTAAGGGGAACAGTTTGTGTTTTACCTCCCACCTGAGGCTCTTGTTGGAGGGGCTGAAGTCTTGGGGCACAGCCCCAAGCTGAATCAGTCCTTAAAGATCCCTGTCAGACCATAGGATAGAAATGGCTGGGTAGAGGGAAGTGCTCCTTCTCACATCCCCCACTTCTTCTCTTCAGTCTGGATAAATGGAAGCTTTTCTACATAAACATCAACAAGACTTTGTGAAGCTGTGCAGGAGAGAGAAAGTGCATGCAGAATCCCAAGCTGTGCAGTGCTGGAAAGGGGAAGGAAAGCAAACTATCAGGAGTGCACGAGGATCAGGAGAGTGGGTAGGAGTTGAATGTTTGCTGGTAAATCACAACAGGTTGGATTTCGTGATGAAGCACCTAGGGCAGCCTTAAAACCCACCCATTAGTTCAGCAGGATTTAATGTTTTCCATTGGGTAAATACCACCTCATTTTGTTAGCACAAAGTGGTCCTCATCAAAGTATTGGCACAATTGCTACGTTTTTCATAAATCTAGCAAATTGCAGTCTGCCTACAGCCATCCATTGGAGTCTTCCTTGTCTCACTTTAATTGAACTTCGTTGTAGGGGAGAGTTAGGGCATTACACTTTTTACTGCTGGGTGTGTTTTACGGGATATCTGTCAGCTGGAATTGACAATGCCAATTAAGGCTGCATGTTTTCATGTGAGTTGCAGAGTCTTAGAAAGCATACAAAAGAAGAGGAGGAGGAAGCAAGCCAAGTTATTTACAGTGATGGATCTGGGGAAGAGCGAGACGGGAAATATCTCCCTATCTTCGTTGCTACCTGCAGCTGCGAGACTTGCCCTTCATCCTCCTTCACCCCTGCCAAAACACATACACACACACATGCACGTTCTCTGAGATGTGCTTGCAGAAGATCAGAGGCTTATTTCCCATTGCCCTAATCACACCTTTCCTCATTTGCCCATGCGTGGCCCATGACTGCAGACAAGTTATTGTGTGGTCTTCTCCTGCATGCTCTCACAGGCATGTAGCAAATGTCTCCTGAAGGGAGCTCCTTAGGACTGGTCTGCCTCGGGTTGCTGTCTGTAGTGGAAGCAATTTGAAAATACAGTGTTTTTGGAAAGAAAGACACAAAAGCCAGAAACGGTCCAGGCTCCCTGATGGTGTCTCATAATGAAATTCACCTGGCAAAGGACAAAGAGTGTGATGGGAGTTTGGTTTGGGACATCTTTATTTTAATCAGCAAAGGGGCAGGGAAGGGGTCTGTATTCCCAGGCAATCTTACTCCCAAGGACTTATTCTCAGGAGCGTAGTGTCTGATGGCAAAAGCAGCAGCAACTTCTTACAATTCAGAGGTAAGGCTTTACTTTTTGAGCTGTGAGCCTTCTGGGTGTTCATCAAGACCACCAACAGACCCTTTCCTCTTCCCTGCCATGTCTCTTCAGTTAGGACCTCTGCCTCTCTCCACAGGCACCCTCCAGACCCCTTGCACGAGGGTCCTCAGCCAGCCTTGTGGGCTGGACAGCAAATCCAGCCAGCTCCAGCACAGGGGCAGGTGGGATGGAGAGGGATGGTGCGCATTGAGAGCCAGGCTGCTCCCTTTTGGGGGAGGGATGAGTGTTTGGGATTTATGCTGCTGTATGTGAAAAATAAACACTTGGTCTCCATGTGCTTTGCTAGTCGGCGTGTGCTACCCAGCTAATTCAAACATCCATCCATCAAAGTTGCCTTGACTCATCACAACATCGATGTGCACGGGGGAGTGAGCACTCCCACATGGGGATAAGAGAAGGTCCAGTCTGCCATGAGATGTCGAAATACCTCTCTGAGCCAGCTGCTAATGAAAAGCGGTTAGGTACAGCACAGCCCTGCTGTTGTGAACCATCACTTCCAGCTTTGAGTTATATGTTGATTTTTTATGGATTTCTCTGTGACACAGTCTATCTCCCTTGGCAGGCTTAGCTTGCCATGGGCCAGTGCAGGGGTTTGCCTTTACCAGGCAGATGGGACATTCCCCTCGTCTCCTTGTCCACTGGCCATCTCAAGTCGTGGAGGGGGAGTCCCTGTTGGCAAAAAGGGGGTGATGCCAGATCACCCATCACCTCTGGCTTGGCTGCCTCTCTGCATTTCCACTGGAGCACTCTATTAATAGCCGTGTTTCTAAACAACACTGGCATTAATAATGATTTATTGGGACTTAAATGACACATCTGACAATGACACTGACTTCTGGTATTTGAGCACCGGTGAGGAATTTTAAAAAGGAAAGGAACAGAATGAATAACGTGTTAAAAGGGAGATGGGTTTCACTAGCCTTGTGTTTAAACAAGATGATGAAGAGTCTGATGAAAGCTTATCTACATGGTAAAACAAATGAATTAGCTGAACCTCTTGAAAGCCAGGTGGCCCAGGGTATTCACTCTTGCTTCTTGGGACGGGACTGCTCTGAGCCTCTGCCTGTGGGAAAGTACTGGAATAAAAAAAGGGAAGGTGGTCTCCATCCAACAGCCCATATCTTTAGGTGGTTGTAGGTCCTCTGATCCAGTGGCTGTATTTTTACTCAGATGTCCGTAAGCCCAACCCTGCCTTAATCCTGTCTCCTCAAGGCTGCTGTGTGAACAGATGTGTGGGGAGCCAGCTTGCCAATGGACTTGGGATGCAGCAGATTTGAGGTCTAGAGGATGGTTCTGGGACCACAGAGATTGCACACAACACAGACACCCTCAGTGGCACTGCTTGGTGACAGAAGATGTTCACAGACTCTTCTAGATACAGAAGGTCGATGGGCAAATGGCAAAACACCAGAAAGGCCAAGGAATGATGGGGGCATCAGCCTGGGAGGACTTTTGTTTTTCATGAAGCTGTGTTTCTGGTAGAGAAAACACTACATTTATGATGTGCGTGGGACTAAGATTAGTGTGGGATTTTCAGAACTGGCGGAGTGCCCCACCTGACCTCTGTTGGATATGCAGAATGAGGTGGGTGGAGATTGTTTCTCATAGGTCCTGACCCATATCTGAAAGGTCCCTGAGGATGCTAATGATACCCTAGGAAGTCTAAACTGGGTTTTGCTTAAGCATTTGGCTCCTGCCTGTGTTTTAAGACAGTGTCTCCGTGACTATCTTGTTTCAGGTCCTGCTGGATAATAGAGACAGATCAATAGCTAGAGAAGAAATCTTTGGCCAGAAACCTAAAATACTCTTGTGACAGGAGTATTAAAGAGGGCAGACAAGAACATGCCAGGGCTCAGCTCAATCAGTATCTTGTCTCTGATGATAACAGATGATTCAGAAAAGCGTGACCCTTCCCTTGCCCTTAATCTTCTGCTTGGATTTTTTTTTCCAAAACTTTTTTCCACTCCACAAAGGCTGTTCTATGTAAATACATTGAAACAGATTCCCCAGAAAATGAGCTTATTTTTTCCCTACCTTTTGTTATTCCCCACCCTCCATATCTATTCCCATCCAAATAAACATAACCTTAAAAAATAAAGATTACCCAGATTTAGCAAATAAGTGAACCCAAGCAAATGACTCTGGAACTGATCTTACACCAACTTCTTTGCGTTTCATGGTGCAGCTTCACAAATGAATTTCTTTTGCCCTCAGAATAACGGCATGTGCACACAGATTCCAAAACAAACATGGAACATCTCCTTCAAAACTGCCTCTGGTAAGATTTTTCTGGAAACATTCCAGGGGCAAAATGCTTGCCTTGTGTTTCATGTCCCATGCAACATGCACGATGGAATTATTTATTTGTTGCTGCTTTGCCTTTGTTTGTGCAAACTGACGCCGCAGGGACTTCTTTTGAGGGCATTTTTCAGCCAAGAAGATTATCCCATATAAATACAGTGAAATAAATAGATTTATCACTAAAATGACTTCAGGCTGTTCTATCTATCTATCTGTCTATCTATCTAATATCTGCCTGCCTTTGTAGATAGCAGAATAACAGAGTTAAGTTCCTATCACTGACTATTGGGTTTATCTTATTTTGGGTCTACACTGAAACTGTGAGCAAGCTCTGAGCTAATTAAGCCAAGCATATTTACCAGCCTCATTTACACCTTGGAGTTACTGCCTGTAGCCCATTAGCCTGCTCCTTTGCCAAAGGTCATTACTACTTTAGCTGAGGAACAGAGGCAGATGGAACCCATACACCTTTCTGGAACAATCTCAGCCTGAAGAGGAACATGATTTGGAGACAGAATCAAAGCTAGCTCAACGGAGAATATCCTATCAGCTCTGAGACTCTGTGAATTTTTGTCACAATTCCTAACCTGTTCACAAAAGTTAGGTGGGTTCCCTTTATTTTTATGTTTTTAGTTGTTATCACAAATAATTTCCAAGGTGCGCCACAGTTTCAGCTGTGGGAATAACCAGCATAAATGTCATGAGAGCAATGTTGGGAAAGATGTTTCAGTCCTGAAGATGTTAGTATAGCCCCTATCCAAAACTGATGAAGGAGTAGGTACTGCTGGCATATGACCCCAGATAAGTCATTTAGAAGAATGTTTGAAAATGGATCCATCAGAAAGTAACCTCAAAATGACTGAGAATTAAAACCAAGATGAATACACTGTTCCCCAGCTGAAATGTGCATTCCCATACATGCAAAAGAGGAAGAAAAACCTGAGAAAATAAAGGTGATAAACAAACATGAAGTCTTGTCTTATTTCTAATGGGCTGGGATGAAAACAAGCAGTAAAACTACATGAACAGGCCTATGGATATATATATATATATATATATATATATATATATTATTCCTGAACAATTACATGTTCCTTACACTTAAAAAGTTCATAAACTTTAACATGAGAGTGCAGCTACATGTGCTGAGGGAGTGATTTCATTGCTCATCAGTTGGTGCACTTGTGAATATTTGACCAGGACCTGACCATGAAGTTAAAGGGGTTGCCTTAAACCTCAGAGGAAGAGGTGGTAACTTGCTAAGCTGCCATAATTAAGTGGCTGTATCTGTGGCCTCCCAGTGTACTTGACAGCTTTACTTTCATTTGAAATGAGTGGGAGTTTTCCACTTGAACAAGTGTCAGGTACCTAAGAAAAATCTGGGCTTAGGGAGAGCCTTAATCTGTCTGATTCCTAACAGAGTTTTCCCAGAAATGCTGGGAAAATAAATACAGGGAAGACTATGAGACACTCAGACAATTTGGCAATAAGTCTATAGGAGTATCACAGACGAAAGACAATCCTTAGTTCTGTCTGGAAACATGGACTATAGGAAGTTTCATGAGCATTTTGGGACCAATCATGGTTGAGACTGCAGTATCCTAGCTTAAGAGAGCTAGGAAATAAAGGACAATCCAGGTCTCTGGCTCCAAAAACAATAAAATCATCTCCATGCCTCTTTGCTACAGTAACTGCAAATGTAGAAAGAAGCTAATCAGGGACTTACATTAGAGAATGAGCAGCTGGATTCCACCTCATAAGAGATGAAAGGTATAAGGGATATAAATGGTGGTGGCTGGTAAAAGTGCATGAATAAAATTAAAGATTAAGTTATTACAGATATCAATCATGCCCTTTTAAAGAAAAATAAATTGCCTGAAAATGAGACAGAGACAAAATGAATGACTTAGAAGTTACAGTGTTACTGTAGTCTATTTTTCCATTACTGTCACTGCACTTATGAGGTAAAGTCAAAACAGTTCGTTTGCCTTTGATAGACAAGTACAGGTTGATGACAGAAACTTTTCCTTTATTTTATTTATTTTTTTTTAGATCTTTGAACATTTTATTCATTTTTCTTCTCTTGGATTGTTGAGAAAGATGTGAAACATGAACAATCTCTTTAGATTGACAAACTGTAACAAATCACATTTTTGAAATGCTTTGCTTAGATTTTAAGATTTAAATAAAATTGTTCTACAGTTTACAGTTTAAAATGGAATTTTAATTTTGAATTAAAAAAATAGAACATATGCTTCTCCAATTATGGCTTTTAAAGCAAAATTAAATAGCTCTAACTCTTTCTTTTTAACTGTTTAAGTTGTGATGAACTTCATTTTTCTACATTAAAAAAAAAAATCCAACCTGCTTTGCTATACTGTTCTTGTACCAGAATCTTCAGTGATCTGTATGCAAACCTCCATGAAAATTGTGATGTGAAAAGAAAGAAGAATCAGAAGGTCCTTAGTTTCTTGAGCTGACTACCAGGCTGGTTGTCTAGACCATTCCCACAAAGGTCACCTTAATCCTGTTTTTCTTTGACAAGGCTGTGCTACCCCCTTCCCATGGATTCCAGGAGGATATCTGGACATGAAGAGATGATGGCTCTTGTTACAATATCCGCCCCCATGGATCCCCTGCAGGTAGAGTTTGGTTGGTGATCCCAGAGATTAGCTGTTGCTGATGACGCTGAAGTACAGGAGATGCACATGGCTTATCTCGGTCATTCAGTTTGTGTCTGAGATGAGGCACCAGATAAGGATGCAGAATTTTTGCAGGCAGAGCCAAGCAACTGTATCATTAATAACCAGAGAGGAGGAGCTGACATTTATTTGCTCAAATATCCATAAACAAAGACTCTCAGAAAATGGTTGTTTTCAAATGAGTCATTGAATGGGCATGGTGGCTAGGTCTGCAGCAAATCCTCTGTGAGACGCCAGGGTTCTCAGTTAAGAACCTCTTTTTCTAGGGGGAAAGAGAGACTCCAGATTCAACACAGTGCTCTCCCATGCTGTCAGGGATTTTATTTCTCCTAGCCATAACCAGTAGAGCACTATGGGTCAGGGCTAGGGTGACCTCTCTGCTCCTAGATTCATGGTCTCTATAAATTTTTTCAACTTAAGAAATGAAACATTTAATAATGGAAATGTTGGGCAGTGTTATCTCCCGACACATTTCCTGTGGTGTTTACATAGCTGCATCAGTGGACGTTTGTCATTTAGTCTATCCCAGGATTCTATGTAGACTCTGTCATCCCACTGGCAAGATGGACACAATCTATAAAACAATCCCCTCCATTCATTCTTGATATGATTTCATTGCAGTTTAGTGGCAGTCTCCAAAGAAGAACAGCAAGTTTTGGGGCTCAGTTTCATGACAGGTGTGTTAGGAGGGACTAGTTCTTGCTGTCTGAGTGATCTTTCCTCACATTGCCACTGTGTTAGGAACCCAACCACCAAATCAATTGAACCACCACAAACTCTGCAAGCATAACCCTATGGCTTTGCATGGCTGTCCAGAGAACAGGGAAACAGCTACTCAAGAGCCTGGGTTGGACCAAAGAGGGCTGGCAAGCTTAAAAAAATAAAAAAAATATAAATAAATGACTTTGATTTACTCATACTTTTTGTGTTCTGTTTCCCTCTGAAAACAAAGACAGGTATATACAGGCTCTTGGCTTCATGCAAAATAGAAAAGCATTTTCAATTCTGCAGAGAATTGAAATGTATCTTGCAGAGACATGCAAGATATAAGTGACCAGAGAATTCCAACCTAAACAAATGTTTATTGCTACCAATTTCAGGGAACCAGTGTTCAAATACTACATAAACAGACAAAACAGTAAAGTAAAGGTAGTTTGGAAATCTCCCAAGGAAAACATCTTTTCTCTCATAAAATAACAATGCACGGACAGAAAAAAACTCCACAAACACACATGGATTTTGATGATTGTCTATTTCAAGATAAGTTTTTAAAAAGGTTAACTTTTTCTGGTTAGAAAGTAAATTTTTAGGTGTTGCATTTATGAAAAATGTGACATTTTTATAAGAGATTTTATGATAGGAATATCAAAAGTACAAAGAATAAGACCAATTTTATTTCCCAGAGCTGAAGTACTTCAACAGCTCTGAAAAGATAAAAAACTGCCCTAAAGATAAAAATGCCCTTTCTTAACAGCCTGGGTACTCTGTTATTTTGTACTCAAAGAGCAACTGCTGATTTCCCTATTGCAGCAGAAGGATGACACTTCCATTGGCCTAGAAGCTTATGGTTGGATGGAGCAGGAACTGGCTTGTGAAATATTTGACTCACATAATTTAAGAAAAACCTGAAATACAGGAAAAGGTGTTGGTGATGCCAAGCAGGGCTTCTATTTACATCTCAAATACTAGCAGTGCATACAGTTTTTCTTTAAGGAAATATGGAGAGGAAGGATATGGATGCAAACACTGCGAGAGAGGAAAGAGTTACACGGTGACACGGAATTGGACTGGGTCCAATAGGATTACCAGCAAGAAAAAGGGACTCTGGTTTAGTACTGCTATCTTTGTTCCAACTTTTCTTCTCAAAACAAAAAGAGAAAATATACAGGCTCATGGCTGTGTGCAACATATAAAAGCATTTTCACATCTGCAAAGCCCTCACTGCAGACTAAAATAATGAAGGCTTTGTGAGCAATCGGTTGGTACATGTTCTTAAAAATAGCTGCATCCCAGACAAATCAGCTTTTGTTCAGAAATTGGTCAGGCCACATGAGCAAGGCAGCCGGGGCAGGTGATGATAAGGACAGTGAGTCGTTATTGTGTTGTGAAACTTCTTGCAGTTTTACCATTCTGTGTTTTGGGACCTGAGCAAGTCTTCAGCTAAAGAGAATCAGGTACATTGGGTCAGGTCAGGTACATTACGTACATTTTTTCCCAGCACAGGAAAAGGGAGGACCAAGTCATGACTGAATGCAGCACAAGTCCTTCCACAATAAGAATGTTTAGAGACTAAAGCACCCTTCACTCCCTATACCTCAGCATTGCACCATCCCTCCTGGTTGTATGACAATCCATTGAAACAGTCTCATTTATAAAAGATAGTAAAACGAATCTCAAATGCCATGTCCTGCTCAGGTAGCTAATGTGCTAGCAATGATCTTAAAATCCACAGAACTACAGCTTAGATCAGAGAGGAGGGATACTGCTAGCCCACATGCTCTTAGGAAGCAGAATTTCAAAGAGTATTTAGCCACCATAATACTACACAAGTGGGGGTGATTGAATGAACATTTGTCTTCTGACCATAGGAGTCTGTTCCCCATTTGATTTTCTGATGGGTGAGGTATGTTCTGGCATCAATTTGATATTTACTGAGCAGAAGAGATGATGCCTAGCCAAATATCTGTTTTATAGAAATGCCCAGAAAGGGTTAAATAAGAGTGAGCACAAGTAGCAAGGTTGACACAAGGAGCCTCCCTTTGATATTTTTTTTTTTATTTTTATTATTATTTTTATTTATTTGTTTATTTATTTATTTATTATGATGAGAGTGTAGCTTCTGCTGTTAGTCAGTTCTTACTGTTTGGCTTCAGTGAAGCCCATGGCCACTAACCTGTTTGTTACACAAACAAGGATTTATGATTTCCACTGTTGTCTCTTCCTCTTAGGAGTATGATTTATTCTGAGGAAATAATTGGATCCTGACAGGGGATTTGTGCAGTAGTCCTAGGTTAAGATTCAGCTTCTCATTCAGAGTAGGCTACATTCTATAAATACCTTACTCTCCTTTTCCACTGCTACTCCTTTGCTGCAGGCTCTAACAGAGCTAAAACTGATAGCACAGAGGGGTGTATTATATATGTGTGTATTAATGTTGGTCATTGTAGCTGTTATCAAGGTTGCAAATAGTAATTTAAGAAAGGTTGACCTAATATTTTTTTTGGGTTTTGCTTCTTTCTGCGAGAGTGTTAGCAATTTTATATTGAATTTATTATAATTTAATTTATTAAAATTAGAAAATTCACCTTTTGCCTGACAGTAGCAATGATCTGGTCGAACATGACCCCAAAGCAATTCCTGGATAAACTATGAATGTAGATGATGTGAAATGGGGTTTCTTTGCCCAGTAACTTCTGGCTGAGGTTCTTCATTGTTTTGTCTTGTAATGGGCGTTGTGAGAAGGTCAGGCTGTTTCATCAGTTTTGGTTTCCTGGATCCTGGCTCCTGTTCCACAACATGCTCTTGAGAAACTGCGCAGGATGACGCTCCAGCTTATACGTCATCTGCGTACTGGGCTATGTAGGGTGGCAGGTCAGCTTGTCTGAAGAACTCCTTACCCAAAAGGCAGCTGGGCCTTTGCTCTGGGTGCCCGCTTTGCTTGACAGGAAGATGAATGAGAACATTTGTAAATTTTTGTCTTGTACAATGTATTCCCGGCTTCCTTCCAGCCCTGATTTTGAAACTGGCATATGACTGGTTCAGTTGAGTCTTCCCATGTCTTTCTAACATTCCTTTTCAATTTGGGCATATTGTTCTGCTTGGTGATAGAGGCTCTGATAATTGCATAAGTCAGCCATTTTGCGTAGTTTGGCAATATACTGGTCTATTGTTTTTTTCAGCTCCTTGGACAACGTTCCTGTTTCTGTGGGTTGAAAAGCACTTCTAGGATTTTAGAGTGTCTTTCTTCTCCTCTCTTGTCCCTACCAAACACTATAAATGCATATGGTGGACTAATCTTGGAGAGCTAAAAATGTCTGCTTGCATTTTATTTTCTTCCTATCAGCTGTTTTCAGTTCTATCTTGCAGCAAAAAGGGCACTCAACTACATACCAACCCCTTTCACATTTATCTGTCAGACCTGGGACAGTTATGCCCTTGCCTTTGCCATTTTTTTTCCCCCTTCCACTTTTTTTTAATTTATTTTAAATTTAATTTTATTTCTTCCTATGACATTATTAGCTTCTTCTTCTTGCAAGTCCCATTTTCTCATTCCACTACTCTCTATGTTCTGGCACAAAAGCAGATTGCCTACAGAGGATTGAAAGAGTTCCTCATGATTCTTTAAGAGTGTCCATCATTACTACAGAAGTGCTCCTTTGAACTAAGCAATTTGCAGTTATTAATTAATCCTATCAATCTAGCCATGAAGAGGGGATGGATGGTTCACGGTTATTTTGCATTCATTTGACTGGCACCTTATTTGAATGTATGTTTTATCAAGTTTTATCTCAAGCTGAGTGACACAGATAATTATATCTGTTTTCCCAGGCTTCAAGTTCCAGTTTGAAGGAGAATGAGCATAAAAGCATGAGTGCCTTCATTCCTAGAGATAAACGTTTGGTTTTACAAAATGTTTGAGCACATGGGCTTGAAATGTGACTTCTGCTAGTAAAACTGAAATTACTGGAAGATTCTGTGGGCAGTCAACAGGGGAAACATTTATAGGTATGACAGGATAACTGTGGAAAGGAATTCAGTCTCAGTGGGGAGTATACCAGCTGCATGGAGCCTTTGTCTTTTGTCATGCTCAGCCCCTCCAGGTGCAAAGGGAAGGACCAGGCTAAGAGTGGTGGCATCCCAGCTTGCCTAGTGAACCTCTATAAAATATATCCTGCTTAAATAAAAGTTTTATTATTCATTTATTTATTTGGTGCCCATTATGCTTAGTAATCCAGAGACAAGTGAACAGATCTACATCTACAGAGGGAACTCCTGATTGATCGTGGATGTTTTGCAGGAGACACTCAGTTCTTTCTCTTCCTCCATGGAGCTTGGAGATCCCAGGCATTGCTGTTGGAGATCTGAGGGGTGCAGGTGAAAAGTATCCACAGATAATAAAATAACAGTAGTGATGAACCTAACTTCTTATACAGCTCGGTCAGGAGTTACCAAGGAATCTGGGGTAGGGAGTTGCTTCTTACAGGATGACCGAAGCAAATATGTCATCCCTCTGAGAATAGTCCTAAAATAATATGTAAATCTCCAAACAGAGCAAAAAAGACAGGTGGTGGAAGTGTTTTTTTTTTTTTTTTTTTTTTTTTTTTTTTTTTTTCCCTGTGCCTGCATGCCTGGTTGTCTAAGACAGGTGTTAGGTAATAAGAAGCAATCCTTTTCAGTCAGTGAATAGATGACTCATCAGCACAGCAGGTCAGAGAGCTAAAGGCTGTAGATGGGCTTTTAGAAGAGTTGAAATAATTTTATGACCAATGAAAGTACTTGCCTTGTTGTTCCTGTATAATCAGTAAGAGAAGGATAATCAAAGCCAGTTCCCTGGGGCACCAGCTAATGATACTAATTAGCAAACAGACAGGGATTTGCTGAAAGCATTACACCCAGGCATGTGCTAATTAATTAGCTGATTGTAGGGAGGTGATCCTCCTGCTTTCTCTCTCACCTGCAGGATTGTGCAATGGGGAAGGAAGGAGGGTGTTATGCTTTCTCATAAAGTAGATGACATTGTGGGGTAGCCCAGTAGGGTGAGTTTCGGCAGCTTCTGCAGGAATGTGGCTTGTCTAAGGTTTAAAGAGGTCCCTCAAACTACTGCTCCAATCTGCATCCAAGTGCATTGGGGACAAAGATAGTGTTATTCGGATTTTGGCCCGTTTGTCCTTCAGAAAAAAGTTGGTTCCAAATCCAGCTTTGTCCTGCGCCCTCTGTCTATTCAGGCTATAGCAACAATACTCAAGTGAAGTCACAGTCCTGAGTTTCTGGCAAAAGAAGTTTAAATGGAAAACAATTCCTGTGAGTTTCTACGTTGTTAGAGCATTGCTGCTCATAGCCAAAATCATGCAGTGGCACAGGCTCTCAATACCACTGCAGGCTCTCAGGAAGCTTTGAAGATCAAAGATCACCCCCTCTGATCGTCTGAGGGGCTGGCTGCCTTTCCCAAGCAGGGCTCCTTGCAACGAACACAGCTTTGATGAGAGCCAATGTCCTGACATTACAGTGACCGCTCTGGCTCCAAGGAGCTCAGCTCAGACAGAGGCACTGGAGTCTGGCAGTGACCAAGTGTTTTTTCTTGTTGGCTTTCTATTTCTAGGAGACTGTTGGATAAGATCCCAAGTGATATATCTGGCTTCTTTTCCAGGCTGGTTTGTATGAGTGTGTGTGTGCGAATGTGACTAGGCAGAAAATATTTCTTCCATTGTTATATAGGAAAGAAGCAAAGAAAGACCAGTTTAAGAGAGAAATGTAAGGCGGAGTACATTTTTCTTTTAACTCCACACAAATCCCTGCCTGGCCAGACCTCTATAGTGCACAACATTCTGCCCAACAAAGTCAAAGCCAAGTTTTGCAGCTGTATTCAGGGATTCTCAGTCCTTTCCTCTTCCCTACACTTGCAGAGAAATAAGAACCTCTGTTGTGTCTGGAAACATGTGACACATGGGTTAGCTGGACCTACAGCAGCAGAGGGAAGACTGCAAGATATTCCTTGTAATTTCATAGGTCCTGTGTAAAGGCTGCTATGTGGGAAGGAAAGAAAGAGATCTTTCTATGCACCATGTTCTCCGTCATCTGAATGACCTCCTGGTCAGGTCTTGAGGAGGACCTATTAGGTTGTCATATTTTCTGGACAGGGTAGGTGTTGGGTAAAGGGAGGCTCCTACAAAGCAACACTGGTAATTTGCAACTCTGGCCTAGGTCCTTTCAAGCCAGGTAAAACCAGTGTTTTGTCAGCAGATTCAGAAGAAAGAGGGATGCAATTTTGTGCTATCAGTTTCTCAAAATGGATGATTTTCCTGTTTTATGGGATATGAAGCAGCCCTTCCTTTCTTTGCATAAGGTCTCTATGTGCTGCACTTTCAATGTTGTTTTGCTGCTTTTGGATTTGACTTGGTACCTGAACTTACCATCCCCGTGTCTTGGTTTAGCCCATACAGCACGTAGAAGGACTGCTGTGAGCACATCCAACATTCTCCCCAGGTGGCCCACCAAGACAAAGCCTAGCAGCCAGATGCCCAAGGTTTGCACCACAAATGGAAGCTGTTCTTCCCCTCACGTGAGTGTGTGTAACCATACCCACCAAAAACAGTCATAAACACTGTCCACTCTGGTTTTGTGATTCAGTAAGTGCCCGTGGGGCTGATTTTTATAGACCTTAAATTACCACACGAGGGGATAGTTGTTCTCGAGGCCTGAGTCACTTGTTTAATGGGACCTATTTTTAAATTAAGGAGGAAGAAGTGGCAGCACTACTAGGAAGGGTGATAACTACCATCTTCATTGTGCACTGTGGCATGAAGTCCTGTCTCCCTAAGGTGGTACTCCATCCTCAAATAAAAGCAGAGTCCACATGGCTTCTGCAAGTTGGAGGATAGAGAAAGGCACATGCAATGTGGAAAAGTCAAACAAAGCATTACATTTTTAGTTTTGCAGGACCTGTTCAGAAGTTGGGATTGTGCTGAAAGCTGGAACACAAACCTTCTTGGATGTCTAGCAGCCGTGACTTCCCAAAGTGCTGAGTAACATATTTCAGAGTTGTGTATTTGGGCACGTGCAAGTTACTGTGTGTGGCAGAAATAAAGTGTCTTCCCTTTTCTTATTCATGTTGCATACAGATACAACCACGTCATTCACATAAATCAGGCACAGTTAGCCAGAGGGCTCAAATTTACAGCATTTCTGATAAACCAGACGCCTAAGAAATTCTGTGATGGGAAAAGGCTGCACTCTGCAAGAACACAGCAGGTAACAGTAGCCTTGTGAATGATAGCTCAAAGCCTCAGCTTTCGCCCCAGTACCTGAACATCTCACTGTCCTGAGGGAAACATCTGCGGAGCAATTATTATCTTGGAAAGAGCCATGGGAAAATAAAGCAGTCGGTAACACTTGAAAAGCGTCCCAGATTCCCACTGAAAGGCTTTGTCAGAACTGTGAACCTTCACTTTATTTAGCTGTATGCATTTTTTTTTTTTTTTGGGTGGGTAGTAAACCAAAAAAGTATCCTGTATGTTGCTGTGGTGGGAAATCTCAGCCGTGATAACATTCAGCTCAAGGTTGTTATCTAGTGGGTTGTAACCTGGGAAATATGGGAATATTTCTCAAAGGAAAAGACGGGCTTGTCACTTTGTGCTCTTTAGGAGCTTAACTGTTTGTGTCTCAGTAGGTTGCAGCTAGATGAGCTATATACCACACAGAGGGACAAACACTACTTTGTGCTGACCATCTCCAAGGGACACAATTTTTTATGTCATAATCACTGTTTGTTTTTCTTTTATTTTCTTTTCTTTTTTAAATTTAATTTTATTTATTTATTTATTTTTTCTCCCAGAGATTTTATGTAAGAGGGGAGACTGGGAGGTTCAATTTGCACAGAACTCTCTGCCAACACAAAGAGGCAAACTGGTATGTCAGGCCATGAAATACGTCTGTCACAGCTGGTGAAGTGACAGGGCTGCCACTGAACATGGTGCTTCCTAGGAGAATACACTAGATGGCACAGTCCCCAGATCCTGCTCCATGATCTGCCTTCCCTTCTGGTTTTGGGTCTCATACAGCAGGCATAGGATCACAGCTCTGGCTATGTTGGGCATGGCCAGTTGTGGAGGCAGAGGAAAAATGTGCAGGAGCCTCACAGAACCCGCAGAGGTGCACCTACATGTGAGGAACCTGTGTGTGCATGGGGAGAAAAGGCGTGGAGCGCGCTGCCTGCTGTCATGCAAGCCCAAGTGAAGATGGTATGTGAAGCTGAGCACAACACTTGGCACTTGTCTTCAGAAGATGTCGAGGGCCTTTGGGCATGAGGTAGCATCACTGCCCTTCATGTTCACAGATGGCAAAGTGGAAAGATGGAACAGTGAAAAAAACTTAGTTAAGGTCACCCAAGGAGGCAGTGGAGGAGCTGGGAATAAAATCCAGGTTTCATGAATCACTAAACCACACTGCTTCCCCTTGGGGCTATGGATGTATTATAATAGAGCAAGATCCAGATGTGGTTTTTAACTGTCATTCAATACTCTGTGTGATATTACTCTGCCTATGAAAATATACAAATGTGGACTCCCCAGAGATCTGACTGTTTCAGGGGAGCTTGATTAAGCCAGTTTGGCGTGACGTTGTTAGGCAGAACAGCACCCAAGGGGATGGGGGGCAATTCTCAATTGCACTGACAAGGAGTTGCTGAGCCATTTCTGTACCCAGGAGGATGCGTAAGGGTTGGAGAAACACAATCACCAAAATGAAAGGGAGCAGAGTCAGAGCAAAGAAGCTGGACCACATCAGGAGGCAGGAGGAAAACAGATGCTTGGCAGTAAAGCTGCGATCAGATGTGCTGTTCCAGTGGCAGCTGATCCCCTTAGAAAGTTATTACTCTCCAGCTGTTCATCTCTATTCCCTTTCCAACCCACCAGCTCAACTGCTGGTGAAGTGCTCCAAAAAGCAACCCAGGCCAATCTGAGGAGGCTGTGTTTGAAGGTGATTGCAGAGCTACCAGCCCTGGTGATTCAGGGGAGGTGGTCAGTGATGGTGGTGAAGAAGAGCCACGGATGTCCATCTCTCCACCCAGCTCTGCCACATCTCTGTAGCTCTCTAGCTACAGTCAGAGAAAGGAGTGTTAGCTTGGTAAAAAAAAAAAAATATTGCTCCACAGGTAGAACTCTTCATGCTTTGATATTAACAGTAAGCACTGAGAGGGCCAAAACCCCATAGCCTGAAGCTATGATTTAAATTGATCTGCATTCACATTTTCACCTCCAGGTTTGGGCTGGGGGGAGGAGGAGAATGGAAGAATTGAATCCTTTCATCAAATTTCTTCATTAAAATTGCCCCCCAGCCCACCCTGGCAAATTACAGGTGTTTTTCCTCAGAGCACTGCTCTTGGAGTCAGATGGCTGCATATCATCTCAGAGTTTGCTGAGAATAAGAAAGGGCTCTTTAACTTCTGGAATTGGCCTATACAGTTAGAAACTTACATTTAAAGGTCTGAAAGACTTGAAATCAAAATGTATCCCTTTCATACTTCTTCATGTTAAATAAGCCTTTATGATGTAAAGTTTGTTTCCTGATTTCTGCAGAAGAACTCATGCTTTTGAATACTTGGTCTCAGAAATGTGGATTTAATACTGGCCTAAACTGGAAGCAATATTCTTCCTTTCCCTCCCTTTAGAGTTATGTGTTCCTGAAAGCTGTTAAAAAGACATGATTCCACCAGCACGCAAAGAGGGCAATGAAGACGCAGTGGTGCCTGGCTGAACAGAACCATCCTTCACTGATCCTTCGGCCACACAGTAAATCTCTGCCAGAAACAAGAGTCTCATCCTGTTGTGGAGTATTTGTAATCAAGTCCTAGGTGAAGTGATTACCATGGATTCTATGCTTTAAAAGCATTCAAGAGGTGTTGGCGATGAGAATTGCTAGTCTAACCCACTGGTGAGACCTTGCACAAGGCTCCTGGTTGTATTGAGGGTCCCAGGTGGTAGAGAGAAGATGATTTGGGGAAGAAGCACTGAAAATTCATGGTTTTCACTATGAAAGCCTCCCGTCCAGCTCCTGTAGACTAAGAAAGACAGCAGCTGTCACAACTGGAGGTGGCAGCTCACCCCCATGTTGTATGTATGAACTGTTTTAGGGATGAACCAAACAACAGTTTGATGTGAACTAAAAGTGGAAAGAACTACTTGGTATCAACATTAATCCTTCCTAATAGTCTAGTCGTATCAACCTCTTTGTTCTTCAAAAGGAAAAACCCCTAAAGCGTTCCATATGTTTATGTTTATTTAAAAAGGCCACCAGGAAGCTACAAGAGAAAGTTTCCCTTTTATTTCTCTGAAAATAGAGGCAGGAGTCATCTCACTGTATTCTGGCTACCTAAAAAGTGGGTGACATATAAATAAGACTTGCTCTACATCTGCTAGAGATATACTGGAAACTCCTGGAAAGGATTTCTGCCAGCCCAACCAAAAACAAATCAAAATGAGCAGGGAAGATTTGTTTTACGGAGTGTCTCCTTCTTCATCAGCCAAGGGAGTTTAGATTTAGGACAATTTAGGGCAGACACCTAAAATTTGGTTTCAGTGATGTGAAACCACAACCATGTCACAGAGAGGGAAAATGTTGACCAGGAGAAGAAAAATAAGGGCTGAAAAGGGAAGCAGAGAGCAGCTCCAGCGAAGGTAAAAAGAGACAGAAAGTTGAAGAGTTACAGACAAAAGACAGCATTTTTAAAACAAAGCTGTTCCAGAGGCTGTAATGCAATGTGTCCTTCAATATCAGGTTAGCTGCTCAGCGGCTGGCACTCTGCACCGTGTGAAAAGATCTCAGCTGAAGATCTTTGATAATCCAGCCAGCCGCGGAGTACTCTGGGGCACTATTCCCCAAAGCCCATCAGGCAAGTGCAGGAAGAGGGAGGCAAAGCTTTCCCACTGCTGACAGACACCCTGGCTGTCCCCTGCTCCCACCCACCGTGAGTCACGACTCAGGAGACACCGCCCCAGGCACTGGAGAAATCCCCAAGCCACTGAAACATGAAATTATTGACAGGACGGATGTGATGCTCTCCTTCTCGAGCCTGCTGAAGCCAAATCCTGCCAGGTCTACAGCATGGGGAGATGTCAGGATGTGTGGTCAGGACAGAGCCCTGAGGATGGGACACAAAGGGATGTGTCCACGAATCAGTGACGGGGTCAGCATGCTCTGGGAGCCAGGTCTTCATAGAGATACTAAAACTGGAAACTTTCTATATCTTACCTGCCACAGCCAGCATTTGGTTGCACATCTCTTTCTGAATAAAATGTTATATAGCAATAAATGCACCACAGCTGGCCAGGTGTTCACTTGCTCCTCAGCTGCTGATATCTGGGGCCGTTACTGCAATATCGTAGTGCTGAATGCTTCTGCTCAACATCCATGCTTCGCTGCAGTGCCCTGCAAAATCAGTCTGGGCTCTGTTCCTCTGCTGGTGGCGGTTAGACCAAGTGCCCAGGGGACAGGTGGGGGGATGCCGCATATTTACAGAGGGACGGAAATATTAAACCTTCCCCCTGCTTGTAAATTAAATGCTCTGTTAAAGCTCCAGGTCAGATGCTCGCCCGACCACCCTGCCATCTCCTCTGATTTATCTCAGCAGCAGATGCAGGCCCACACTTGGTTGGTGAGTGCTGCCAGTAACAAAGCAAATCCTTTACTCACCCCATCCCCCCCTTTGCCCAGGAGAATAAAAACTCAAGTCTGTGGACTCCTTTGGAGGGAGAAAAGGGAACAATGAGGTTTCATGGAGTGGTGGAAGGGTGCTTTACCTTTGCTGAGCTCACATTTGACTTATGGACATGATGTTGCAGGGGCTGTGAGGGCCAGCCAGCGAGCCCCATGGCGATGCTGGCTTGTCGGGTACCATGGGGTGAGACATCTGCTCCTCCAGCTACCCTGCTCCCTCTCCTGCCGGCTGAATGACCGCCTGCCACCCTATCCTCACCTGCAGGTTCTGTCCTCACCATGCATGCTGAGCACACATCTCTATGGGAGCTTTGTGAAGGTCTACATCCTCTGAGGACTGGAAATGGGGTCTAACTTCTAACTCTGTAAAGGAGCTTCAATCCTATCTGTTGCTCAAGCCCTGGAGATGCTACAAGATGGTATTATATTGCCAAAACTTCTTGGTTGACTCTGCTTTTCTCTTCTGCTTTCCTTTGTTTTTTTCTTCTTCTTTTTTTTTTTTTTTTTTTTCTTCTTTTTTTTTTTTTTTTTTCTTTTTCTCTGCATTCCCCATTCTTCTTTCTCCTGCTTTCATGTTGCATAAATGAGTAAAGAAACAGATTTACATGGTGTGAGATGTTAAGAGGAACCTTATGCCATGCTGGCGTGAATACTGTGTCAGAGAGAAATGTGTATGTCTGCGTGTTTGAGACCACTTGAACAGGACAGCAACCGCAGGATCATGGGGATAGGAAAGCCTGATGTCTTGAATTCTGCAGGAAAAACAGCCAGCCTTGATCCTCATTCTGGGAAACAACAGCTGCTGCCAGGATAATTTTATCCTCTTGCTTACACAAGAGAGAAGATCTATTTTACAAACATCCCGTGATCTCCTGGACCCGTCCATGCGGTCATTCCAGGTCAGAGTTGCATCACCCGAGTGGCAGGTCCATATTCTGACCTGCTTTTTTGCTGTCTCCCAGCAGACTCTTCCTCCTTTTAGTGCTCTCAACCTAGGGACCATATTCTTTCCTCTCCCAATTAAACTAGTTATGAATGCATGCTCTTCACAGTTTCTCCATCCTCTGCTCAGAGTTTCTCCGTGACTTTCAGGACACCAGAAAAATTTTGCTCCATCACACTCTATGCAGTGACTCACATTCAACAACAATCAATTATGGAAGAAAATAACTTGTTTCGCTCCTTACAGGATGCAAGGCACTATAGATAAAGAATTCATGCCCTTATCAATTCTTATGCTGAAGTATTTATCTTTTGCTGGTCTTAAACTTCTTACTGGCTGCCTGAGTGCAAAGGAAGAGACACAAATTAATTAAAATGAGATAGAGACGAGACGATGAGATAGAGAAACATTTCCCAGCTCCCTGTCTTTCCACAGAAATAGGCTACCCTGCTACGCTGGTAATCCAGAGAGCGCCTCTGGTTAGCTCCCAGCAACACTTCCCAAATGAAAATCTCTCTAACATTAAAAAAAAAAAAAAAAAATAGAGAGAGAGAGAGAGAAAGAGAAATCTTAAAATCTGTCATAAATTTTTGAGGGGTTGCAACAGAATAAAACCTGAAATGCTTCATTTTGTAATCAGGCATTTTGTTATTTTCTCATTTGCTTCTTTGCAATGACTTTCTGGCTCTGCATTTTCTTCTGAAAACATCCAGAAGATTAAAAAAAAATAAATCCCAAGTCTTCCAGAGGAGCTAAAAATGATAGCTTTGGCATTTCTGGAGAAGCAAATTAGCTTCAAAAGGGACAGAAAGTGGCTTAAATTTGAACACAAATTTGTATTTCAAGAAACTAAATTCCCCCCCAAAATGTCATTTCCTTCAGATTTTTCCAGTGCCAAAATTTTTAAAGTATTTCTTTCCTTGAAATTACCGATGAGTCCAGTCACCCATTTGGCTCTGAACTGCCATTATTGTGTTGGAAGTGCTGTGTAAGCCATCCAAAAGAAAGAGCTCTCCTGATTGTTTCATGCCTTCCTGGAGCACTGGAGGGTGGCTTTCAAGACACGTTTTTATTTGGTTAGCAACGGTCACTTGGCATCTGTGAAATCAAAGTATTCCCATATTTAACACCGGACTACGGATGCTTACAACCAGTGGGTTAATCATTATGGAAATACTGACTGATTCTTGAGTCAAGTGTCAGGTGGTGCCAAAACCCAGAGCCCCAGGACAAAGGACAGAGAAAAGTCAGCTCTGACTAATGCTGCAGATAAAACGGCTGTTACACAAAACGTGTCTTCCAACACAGCGCTCAGGTCACAGCAGTATCTCAGCCACAAAGCCCACTTTCCTTTCCTGCGAAACACAGCGGATGCCATTAGCTGTGATCTGATTTGTGCCAAAGGCTGGGGTTCTCAAAGCAGGGAGCAACTTGTGCCCGACTAATAAGCTATCCAGACTAGGGGGGTTATATATAGAGAGCTTAGGAGTAAAAGAAAAAAAAAAAAAAAGGTTTCAGAATGATACATAAATAAACTTAGAAACTCTAAATTAGAAGAGGGTTTCTAAGCAGCAGAGGGGAAGAGGTTTGGAGTACATCCACCATGGGTACAACACCTGTAAAAAAATGATACCGTGTTTTAAGATAAACTGCATCAATCAGTGAATGGGGCTGTATGATACAAATATCTGTGAAGGCAGGGCCAGGTCTCCTGGTTTAGCTCTGGCTTTCTATAGTCATCTTTACTGAGGGCTGAAGAACTGAAAACAGACAATAGTCATAGCAGCCAATGCTTGCAGTCCCTCCTCAAATTGTCTTAAATACAGTGACATCTTCAGCGATGACTCAGGATTTTGGTGGTTGCCAAATTTGGCTGCCCCATGTAGCAGAGAGTGAAATGAGCATGATTTCACATGGGATGGTCCACTTAGCACCAGCGAGCTGGTTACACCACCAGGCCCTTTGGGAAGTCTTGGTTCACACATCAACAAGTGCCCACAGACATTTGCCCTTAATCAGCCCTTTTGGTCTGGCCCAGGTCAACAGTGCGTGGACTTGTTCAGTAGCATTTCTTTTGGAGGGAGGGAAGGAAGGCAATCTACAGAGCAAGGAAGTCCCATATGTTATTTTTCTAAGCTTAATGGCGGTTGCAAATATGTGAATCTTAACTGGTAGGGAGAATAATGACATGCAGTCGGGGGTGCTTCTGATCCTGTGGGACTATGTGTGTCCATTGTTTGCCAGAGTAAACAATGGGATTCCCATCATCGAATTTTGACTTGGCTTCTACCTCTGGGGCAATACAACTTAGGTTTTTCAAATCCTTGGCCATGGCAGGGGCGGGTGGCTGTTGTTGAAGGGACAATTGTGAGGCACAGCTGGGTTGGAGCTTGGATGTGCTGCTACAGCCCACAGAAAGAGGCTGACAGCTCTGGATGTCAGTGCATCCCTCAGTTGTAGGGAGTATTCTTGGAGAGAGACAGATCTCCTGCCCTTCAGGAGAGAGGGATCCTAAATGGCCAACTAATATGAGATGCTAAATTTTTAAATAGAAAAAGGGCAGGGTGATGAATCTCATCTGAATAGAATATGGTCATTAACACATCATTAAAAATGCCTGGTGTCTTACAAATGCAAACAATAAAATCCTTCCAGGAGTGTAAGGGATCCTCTTTCTCTTTAAATACAGCTACAATTTTTTTTTTTTTTAGTACATGATGATTTTTCGGTTTTCAGTCTGTTTCTCTTCTCTTCACAGCTACTGTTGTTCCTCAGCTAGATAGGAGCAGGATATTTTCTCTCTGTGTTCGACAAGCAGTGGCCCATTCTTACCTTGACCTCAGAGCAAAGCAAATCCTTTTTTCATACCCTGACTCTTGTTTGGTGGCTCAGAGAGGACCAAAGTTTATGGCCTCACAGGGGATAATGCCATCTAGGATAAAGGCGGGTGCCTCAGCAGTTTGTGCCACTAGCCAGAAGGCAACTAGAAAGGAAGGTGGGAAACTAGGATTTGACTTCAAAAAAAGGTCACTGGGGAGAATGCAGAGCCCAAACGCAGCAGGTTCATACTGGCTGCAATGTTTGCAGGACAGCTGACCTGTCTTGGTAGAGTGGGGTGCTGTGATCCAGTTTGAAGTCAGGGGTCTGGGCAAACTGTGGCGAGAAGTACCAACCATGAATAGATAAACAAATTAATTGGTTAGCAGCCTTGATTATCTATCTGAACTATTGAGCTACAGTGCAAAGCACACAAAAATTGTGCTGGCAATAGCACTCATTTTGCAGCCAGTTCTGCTACCAGAAAATGGTGTTATAGTGGTGTTCCTCTTTCCATTAATTCCCAGTTTATTCTGTATCCAACTACAACTAATAGCTTTCCCCTAGACAGTATTTTCTGGGCAGCAAATCTTGGTGGGACAACCATAATCCTACCAATGTTAAAGCAATAGGAAGTGTGGAGGAGGGGTCCTGGAACAGCCAGGAGAAGAGTGTGCTTGTGTTGGGGGACAGTGATGGGAAGGGCTTGGATGGCTGATTTTAGTGAAATGAAGGCTGAAAAGGGTAGGATTCGCTGCCACAGATACATCAGGGGACTAAATTCTGGGGAGGAAAGAGAGCTATTTAACTGTCCTACAATGTTGGCACAGGAATAGCTGGATACAGGCTGCCCATGAATGCATCTAGACAATGTGAATAGATGGAAAACAGTAATACAAAAGTTAAAAACAAAAAACAAGCAACAACAACAACAAAACCCACAGACAAAATCATTTTCAGATTATAAAGTCATGGAAATGGAACTGAGAAAAGCCTCCAGAGATCTGCTCATTTTGAGCTTTTTAACCTTTGGCAATATGACAACTGCCAATGTGGCCACAACATTTTTTCATTTACAGCTTACTAAAAAGAAGATGATTACCTGCATGTTCCTCTTATTTTTTTTTGCC
The DNA here is from genome assembly GCF_964211825.1 of Aythya ferina. NCBI lineage: Eukaryota > Metazoa > Chordata > Aves > Anseriformes > Anatidae > Aythya > Aythya ferina. The sequence continues at coordinate 35,211,761 of NC_140303.1, read as the reverse complement.
CATTTGGCTGCATGTTTGCATGCGAGAACATAAATTAGTATAATTAATAATTTGCAATCATTTCATAGCCCTTCATCTAATGGTGCTTCATGGACAACTGGATGAGAAATACTGCTCTGCTGCAATTCCCTGCTCCAAGGCCCTGTCACAGGCATCTAAAGCATCTTTCTTTCTTGATACACTCACGAGAGGGGTTGTGGGAATGTGGCTGCTGCTAACAGCAGGACTATGATTTCTTCTAACCATTGGGGCTGAAAGAATGTGAGATCTCTGAGTGTGATGGTGGTAGTGATCAAGAGCTTTAAGTCAGCCCTGCCACCAAGAAAAGAAGATGCAAGATGATCAACAGGGAAGCCAGAGAAATTTCCCTGGAGCAATCTCAACTGACTTTTGAGGGGTGCATGGGAGACTCGTGCTAGGAAGGCAGCAGGAGGGAGCTGAAAACCAAAGGGAGATCAGGGGCCATGGTTAAGGCTGGTGGACATGTAGCCCCCACCTCCTCTAATCCCCAGGCAAAAGAAGGAGCAGCAAAGCCCTGCTTTCCCATGCTGCTGAGAAACCCTGAGCCTGTGCTGGGCTGCTCTGTCTCTCTACAACGTTCCCTGTGCCTCTTTCCTCCTTTCACTTGCTTGTCTTATCTGTTTAGCAGTCGCCTTCTTCCAGTGCTGGGACTGGTTTGGGCAGTGGGTACAAATAGTGCCCAACACAACCAAGCCTAGAGGTGCTCTTTCCTACAAACTAATAACAGAAGAAGCTTTATTTTGGCTTCACTTCTCTGCCTCTGCATAGGAACCTGTGTCATCAGTGGGTCTGCAGACAGGAAAGATAAAGAGCTGAGCCCTCATATTCCAAATATCTATGTATACATTCTTTCCACAGGCTGTGAAAGTACCCCAGAAAAGCTCTTTTAGGGCTTAAAGCATTACTGTTTCAGTCTACACTGTCATTTAGTTCCCTGGGTAGTAGAGAAACTGGGAGTGGAGAATGCCAGATCTGGCTTTACTTTGGCCCTACAAACATATTAGTGAGTAGTGAAAAGTCAGGGAAAAGCATAAATCTCACTGCTGCACTCCAGTGCTCTGGGAGTTTTTCAAGTCCCTCTGGAATCAAGAGGCAGTTTGCAGTTTGGAAATCCAAATGTGCTTTGCTGATGGGGCCAAATTCAGTCTTAACACAAGGCCATGGAAGTCAGGGGAGTTTCATTAGGAATGCATTAGGAATTGCATCGCTGCTTTAGGGGCTATATATTAGGGGAGCTGCTGAGCCAGCCTGACTTTATAAAATGTCATAAGTAATAAAGAGCAAGCCTCGTACCAGTGTGTTTTCACTCCTCACCCTGAGATTATCAGATCACCACTGACACCAAATCATTCCTGGTAGACAACAGTAAAAATGTTTTGCTCTGCTCTGCAGTCTGCTATGGAGCATCTCAAAACCCCTGCAGATTGTTCCCGTAACTTTATCACTTTCACCTCCTAATTAGCAAATGGTATTTTAGCCCTTTCACTGAGCCATAGGCATTCTCACCAGTGCACCCCTGGAGCATACTCACTTCTGCACAATCCCAATATCCCACAGAAATCTCACTGGCAAGTCAAGGTGGTAGGTGAAGAAATGCACCAGGGATTTACACGGCTGCACCCCATCAGCTCCTGTGTGAGCAGTGTGGGTGTGCATGCTTTAAGAATGTGTGCACACAATTTTCTCCTTCAAGCCCATACTGACAGCTCTTGCAAAGCCTGACGTGAGGACAATGCAAGAGTCCCCATGTATCATCCTACACCAAGAAAACACCAGGCTGAGCAGCATCTGGGATTTGGGAGTGTTTTCCCATTCAGGTGGGGCAGTGCCCCACCTTGGCAGGTAGCAGCTGTCTGCAGTGTGCTCCCTTTCGTTGCACTGGCCATGACAAACTGCTGGCCCTGTGGAGGTCGGGACCCTGGTGAACCGCAGCAGAGACATCAAATGCTATTCATGGCTCCTGCAAAGCTGCTGCATCTCAGACATCCCAACTATTTTAAATTTAAAACACAGCTTTGGAAGGCACGTCTCTCCTGCAGCATTCTTCCCATTGCACCCATGCGCACGGGCTTGGCTTTCCAAACAACAGCCCTACTGAGGGGCTAGTTTTGTTATTAATAAGATGGCTGTGTTTATGTAGTTTTAAGTGATGTTAAAATTAAAGTGAAGCTATGATTCAGCTGACTTCGAGTTTTCTTAGCTCCCTTCCTTTGCACACACAGTTTGCCCTGCACTTGTTTGCCTTGGCAGGGCCCAGGCTTAGTAGTAACAATTTCATCTTCCATTTATAGGCATCTCACACCACGCTATTCTTTTAGAGCCGAGCACTTCTCAGAGCCGAGCAAGGGGGACATGTAAAGCCAGGCACGCAAAAGCTCAGATCCTTTCAGGAGCACAGCTTCTTCACATGAGGAATAGCTTTGTCTCTGTCCTTTGGGAAAAATAACTAGAAAAGGGAAAAAAAAAAAAAAATCCCATCTCTGACTTTGGAACTTGAAAAAGCAAAAGGAAGCAGTCACAAGCCTGCAATGTTTTACATTCACTGTACACTGCCTGGCAAGTTTCCAGGGCAAATGTAGGAAAGCTGTAAACTGGTAGAGTTGGACAAACCAGCGGAATTCTTTTTTTTTTTTTTTTTTTTAATTTACTTTTTTTTTTTCTTCTTTTCTTTTTCTTTTTAGATACTTAGACTTCAGGTAACCACTGTACCAGCAGCTATCTCTTCTGAGAGTCTGAGAGTCCATGCTTGCTTTCCCACCCAGACTTTCCAGCACCTAAGTGTAGTGCAACCCACAGAGAGTTGTCTCTTTCCTGTTAATCACTTGCCAGCCCCTCCTGCACTTAAGCAGTGCTCAAGAGTGGAGTTTTGGGATGAGTTGTTTCTTTCTTGTTGTTGTTTTGTTTGTTTTGTTGTGCTGTGTTTTGTTGTGTTTTGTTTGTCTGTTTGTTTTGTTTTTAAACTTTTTAAAATTTATCATTTAGGGGGAGTGTTGTAGCAGTGATTTGACACTCTGAGAACCAAGACTTCGGGGTACCTTTCAACTTTGCCTTGAAGTTCCACAGAAAAAGAAAAAAACATGAATGAGATCCTGACTGCAGCAGGGCTAAGGGGCACTGCAGCTACAGCATCACCTGGTGACAGCAGCCTGCCACTTACAAAAACGAGACTTGTCCTCCGAGAGTACCACTGAGTCTCCTCTGCTTTGTCTCAGCACAAATGGAAACTTAAGCCAAACATCTTCTTGCTTTGATAAGTGAATTGCAGCAGAGGGCAGGGATGCACCTGGAAGAGGGAGCAACATCCCATGCATGGAGCACGTCATGCAAGTGATAAAATGAGGTGGATGAGGAACGAAGGAGTCCTGAGTGTGGGGAGGAGATAGTTTTGCATCAGCAAAAGACTAATTGCCTTTTCACTGCAAACGTCCCCTAAAGCATCATCTCTAAATCCTTCGTGAAGGGAACATGGGCTCGTCCCCTCCTGTTTTATTCAACAACACGGGCTGTTCCTGCTCCCCTCAGCCCCTGGGATGGACAGCAAAAACCACAACAGTAAGCTGGGAGATGATAGAGAAATGACCAGATTTTGCATCTATCAGGAGGACAGAGAAAAAGTGCAATGTTCTGGATAGCAGCACATGACTGGATGGGGTCCAGACGTACAGGCAGAGCTCGTGGCAGAAAGCTCCTTCCCCCACTGTTTGCTCCCGGTGACATGTCCAGCCTTAGCGTGTCTTTCTCACTAGGTGACGTTCGACTCCTATGTCTGCAAGCCTTGTTGTGTGACTCCCCATTCATGTCACCTCCCTGTCCCAAATCTGCTTCCCATTTGCTAGGAACCAGATTCCCTGCTGTTTCTGGTGGACTTTCTCTGAGCTGCTCAGCCATGACCCAGGCCTGAGGCATGTTGGATGGCAGCTCGTGAATCTCACACTGCAACAACTGACCACAAACTGAAAACCTCCCAGTGGAAGACTGCTCTTTAGGAGTGTGTTATGCTCCCTTCCCAAAATTGCTAGTTACTCAGTCACTTCTGCATAAACAGGAACTTTGTCCCCAGCTTCTTTCCAAGTGCTGCAAAGCCAGCAGCTGGCGTGCTATCCTATCATCTTTAGGACAGCATCATCCCCTGAAACATTAGAAATGTGCATTGCGTCCTGGCTTTCCAGTAACCAGATTCACTTGCACTTTCGCTGATGTTTCGGTCCCCGGAGTAAAACCGCCTACATTTTGCACACAATTGGCAGGCCAGGCCTGCAGCTCTCCTCTGCTCACCCCCAGCAGATGATCTGCTAGAAGCTCTGTGGGGCAGAGGCAGTAGGAATTGTGCAGTGATGAAGTCACATAGGGCCTGTTTTAATTAAACATGCTGCTTTTCCTTTCAGAGTGTGCCTTCTCTTGGTGCTGCATGCTGAGGGGCAGGGTGGGGGACAGTCTCTGTCCCTGCTTCAGAGACCTGCAGCAGACGGTGCCCAGCTGCTCACCAGATCTGTGATGGTTCCTAACCTAGTGCCCTGGAGCTGCTGCTTTCTATGAATCCTGAATGCTCTTTTGCTTCTGTAAAAGGTGGGCCTGAAGGCTGAGGACTGCTCTCTACATGCAGGATGGGTCCTGGGGCCCCTCGCCATGCCCTGTCAGCAGCCCTGCCTCTCCCAAACACATCTTGCAAAGCATACACTACCACCTCAGACAGCTGCCCTCTTGTTTTTTGCCTAGGATGCTGTTACTCTTTAGGAACTTGGGGGCAGAAAAATGCCTGATGCAGTTCAGAAGTTATTTCCCAAGGATATTTCTTAGCAGCTCTGAAGTTATGTGCAGTGGTTCAATGAATTCTATTTCTATGTGTCTGGAATAGGTATGTTCTCTGTGTCTGGGTCATTTTGTCTGAGACAAGGGCACGGGGCCCTCAGGTGGGTTAATTTATAATTCCTTATCTAGGTGCTGCTAGTAGCCTGGATCTTTCCCTTAGGAGAACAGGATAATGAAAGTTTCCTTCTGCAGCAAGTTTCAGAGGGTTGTCTGGGTTGCTCACCTGGAGCTGTTGTTATCCTCTTCACATCAGGGAGAAATGGCACAAAATATTCTTGAAGACTGTGTATTTTCAGAGGTCAGAGAACAGACTGGGGCCCTCCTTCCCCCCCATCCCTCTTGCAAGCATTAGGAAGATGTCCAAGAAATGTTCCCCTTCTGCAAAGCCTCATTTCTCCAGTCCTCTTAGTTTCCAGTGGCCCCTTCACCTGCTTTCCTCCTCTTACATCAGTTCTTCCCACCTCAACATTTCCCCTCCTTCCATCATTTCTGACCTCATCTGCCCTTGCCCTCTCCTTTAAATCTGTTCCTCTCTTCTCCCACCCCCCAGTGCCTTTCTGCCTTCTAGCCTCACCTCTGGTGCATTGAATGGGTGTGCCAAGCCACCGTCTCCTTGTTCAGCAGCAGCCTCTGCAGCTGCTCTGGCTTTCTTGGCTCTCTTCATTTTCCTTTTTTCATCCTTCCCCTGAACATCTAGAGGTTGCAAACCTCAGAAAGACCCCCCAGCAGAAAGGTTTCTGACCCACTCTTCTGTCAAAGGGAGGAGGAGAGGTTCTCTTAGGGAATTTTTGGAGATGCTGTGTCAGCAGAGACGGTGCAGAAGCCCACGGCACTGCCCTGGGAAATCATTAGCTCCCTGTCTGAACCGAGCAAGGTGCTTTGAAGAAAGCATGTGAGTGCTGTGCTCTTCATTAAATGCCTTGCATGGGATGATGGGAACTGCAGGGGGAAAAGGAATGGACTAGAAAGGAGAGACAAACTTAGGTTTTCAGTCAAATGAGGGAGAGGCCTGAAGAGACCTGCCAGTGAAGGGTTTGAGGGTCCAAATGAGAAACAAAGAGCTCTGTAGAGCAGGCTGCAATGTGTGTGCATGAGGTGGCAGTGGAGAGTTCCAGTGAAGAGCACTGCAAATGGGTGGCACCCTGAATTGTGACACACTACTCTATTTAGGAAGGATTGATAGAAAACAAACAAGCAAACAAAAAATCATGTTCTTGTTTTGGTAAGGAGTTCATCTGGCTTTTCATTATACACTCTAACAGTACTGTAAGTTAGAAAAAAGGATTGCAATTGTCCTTTGACAGTTGGACCTGAGGCACCAGGGGTGGATTTTAATTGTCCTAGGCCTGACATTGAGTCTGTGGGAGAGCAGGGAGCTCAGAAATCCTAAACAGCAGCCTCTGTCCTTGGGAGAGAAGACCTCTTTCTAGTTAATTTGTTGTTTTGAAAGAGTGGTGAGAAGACAGCTTGATTTTGCCTGTCATTGCCAGGAAGAGAGAGACAAAGTGGAGGCAGTTCAGAGGAAGGATGACCAAAATGACCAGAGGTGGCTGAGCTAGCTTGGTTTCTGAGCTGCAATTGAGAAAACAAAATCTGCCCAGCTTGGCCAAGTGACAGTGAGGGGCTCAGACTCACAGTCAAGTTGCCATGGCTTCATGAATAACTGTAAATTGGTTGAGAGAAGCAGTGGCAGAGTCTTGATAAACCTCCAGACTGCTGATGGGTGTAAATACCACGGCCAAAGAGGAAATGGTCTTGGCCATGGACCAGGTACTGGCTCAGACTGAACATGGTTCTCTTTTGACTTTACCATTGTGGATGGCCATGCTATAAATGAGTCTCCTGCATGACTGTAGCTCTAGCACAGACTGGCTTTTACCCCATGCAGCCCCATGAGACATGAAAGTTCAGTGCTGCTTCTTCTTTTTTGGGGGTCTGAACTGAATGGTAATTAATGTTCATTGATATTGCCTGTGAACAAGAAGATTGAATGCAAATCATTGAAGGGAACAGGGAATAAATAGCCTTGGTATCCTATAAGACAGAGGAAGAACCTTATCCTTATCCATGTCAAGTAGGTTTGTCCTTCTGGCTTACCCTAGTGGGTCATCTGAGGGAATAAACGAGGTACTACTCAGTTTGAATAAAAGCATCTAGGCCTATGCAAGCTCTCCATAGGGGATGCTGCCAGAGCCTCATCAGTGAGCCTTGGAGTTAACACTGTCCTGATAAACTTGGAACAGATAAAACTACATGAAACTTTTGTTTTCCAGATGAGGCTCAGGCACATGCAGCATTCATTACACTTAAAACACATTTTTCAAGATCTGCTTCCAAACCACAAGGTCTAGAAATGTCATAAGCAACCAAACAAAGCTTCCAACATAATCACCTGACTCCAGGAGATGAGGTTCTACTACTCAGCTGATAACAAAAGGACTTGCAAACAACAAATGGTTCAGCCTAGCATCTGACCTAAATAATAGGCAAGATAATTGTTTCTGTTCTACAGAACAATCCTTCAACCTGAAATGAAACTACCTATTTTAATTTGGGATTATTATTATTATTTTTAATGTTACCTTCAAAAAAGACTGTTGAAGTTCAAAATGAAGGGAATTATTTGGGAACACAAAGTTGAAGTCATTTGGGAACACATTTTGTTTCCAGAATTCTGAAGTAGAATCTTGGAGGTAATGGGGAAGGGGCAGGAGGGACAATTTCTTTTTTCCTTCTTGTCAGTTTGAAATTCAAATTGCATCTCCAGCAAATTCCTCCCTGTGGGCTCATCTGCATGATGTTCCCAAAGGGAAGCCTGGATCCAGCCCTTTTTGCTGAACTGACCCTGAATAGAGAAAGATGATGTATGTTCTCTGCTACTACCTCCTCTCCCAGTCAGAAACTTGCAGGGCTGCCTTTTCTCTTCCAGGAAGGTCTCTCTTTCTTCCTGGAATCTGGCATTGCTTTTTCAGCCCAGCTGCCTTCCATCAGCTCAGGAGCATGGGGCAGAGCAGGCCTTGTAAACAAGGTGGTGATGCACTACAGAAGGACAAGGCTGACCTCAGAAACATTTGGATTTCCAAAGTGTCATGTCTGATGATCTGAGCTAGCTGAAGCTTTAAGACATGCAGCAATATTGCAGTATTCAGCTATCTTACAACCATCCTACACCCTGCCTTCTGAGGTCAGAAAGAAATCAGAAAACAGCCACCATCACAAAAAAAAAAAAAAGGGGTGGGGGGAAGGGGGGAAAGAGTCCTGTTTTGCATCAATGAAATTTATGAGAATAAATAGAATGATGCTGCTCAGCAGATGGTAGGTCAATAAAGCAGGCCTTACCTGGCCTCAAATCTTTGGTATTTTAATGTATTTCCTGATTCTGTAAATTACAGCAGCCCCATTGCATACATATGCACATAGCATTTAATGATGCATAAGAGAGACAGAGCAGTATTTTTCCCCTCATTGCCAATGCCTCCTTTATCTTTGTTTTAAAGGCTTGATTCAGCCCTGAGAAATCTCCTGCCTCTGATCCTGCTACAAGTCAAACTAAAAGCATCCCCCAAGAGGAAACCATTCATATTTATTTTAGTTAATTGCTTGTTTGCATAATTACTCATTCCTAAATCCAACTTACAATAAAATCTTCCCTCCCATCAATACAGCTATTGTTACAGCTTCCAGCATGTCTGTCCTAACAGTCATTTGCTGGAGCTGGGAACGCTGCTTTGTAAAGGTGAGCCCTACAGTCTAGCTTTGAAGGTCAGTATGTCTGATCTACAGAAACCAGGTCAGATAGCTTCCAAGTCGGCTCCAAGATCCACTTTCTCTTCCAAGTCCTTCACTGTAATTCAATGTAATAAAGAAAGGGGCAAGTGGATGAGGGGGAAGGAGTATTTGAGGTTGGTGAATGTAAAACAAGGACGGCTTTTAGAGGTAAGCATCTGGTTTTTGGCTTTGCCATCTCTAGCATAGGTGTATGGCAACGTGTGTCCCTGCATATTAAAAACAAACCAAAGCAGAACAGTGTTTGAGTGTGGGAGAATGGTCACATGAAAGATGTTCTGTATAGTACAGTAGAAAGTGCTCAGATGAGACTGGGACAGGGGCAGGTGACGTGTTTTTATAAACCAGAGTTTTCCTCAAAAGGTAAAAGTATCCCTTGCATGGCCTCCTTAAACAAGTAAGTTTATTTTCCCAAGCCAATTTCCCATCAGATCTTTTTAAAATTGTTATTATTTTATTAATTTATTTATTTTGATACATGCAAACAGGAGAAGAATATTGTAAAAACCTGCCTGAACCAGTAGGATTTAGGAAGTCCTTGGCAAGGCTTACAGTGTACCTTAATGCCTCAGGACCAAGAGATTTTGAACCAGCACTGAAGAAACACACATATCTCTGTGCTGAATGTCCACTCCATGTCAATGATGAAGTAGTGCATCCTGTAAGGCTAAGATGACAGCAGAGGGCAGGGTGTACAACCTAGGAGAGTTGCAAAGAAAGCAAACAAAAGCTTTGCTAGGCAGCCTTCAACACTGTGTTAGGCTTTTGGCTTATTGTTTGTGTCCTGTGACTCAGATTCACCCATTCCCACCTATTTGGCATGACCCTGCCTGAGTTGGTGGGGTCTGCCAAAGAATCAGGTTCCAACCATGTTTATTTTGACTTCTGCTGGCATAAATCCAGGGGCAGAGCTGGAAGCCCACTCTCACCCCTAGCGCCCTTGGGGATACACTCTCGCTGGGCCAAGCTGAACCAGAGTGGCAGAAGTGTGCATGTATGTGTGTCTACGAGTCTGCTCAGGGGTGGCCCAGAGCTGCTTGTTTTCTAAACACACCAGAGGGTCTCTTAGAAAGCCAGTGAGGTGCCCCACTTTGATGAGAAGAGCAAGCAAGACACAGGCAAGTCACTGACCTGCCAGAAGTGGCCTTCAGGCACAGAGGTGGACCTTATTGATGGAAGTTTTTTACTGGTGATAGCTGTTATTGCTCTGGTTTTGTGGTCTGCTCTGTTTTGACCTGGGGCCTGTGCCTTTCCTTGCTGGCAATATGCAACACCTAGGTGGCCCCCGTCTTCTCTTCTGTCAAAGACAGCTGTCTCTGAGAAGAAACCTAGATGACAGGACAGTGTGTTTCAGGATCAACCTCAGTGTTGTCTGGGCTGTGAATCAGACATGGCAAATGCATTTGGAGTCATGAGTTGGGCTCGATGATCCTTGTGGGTCCCTTCCAACTCAGGATATCCCATGATTGTCCAAAGAGATGGAAGAGACACCATCCAGGTCACTGGCTGGACATCTTTTAACACGCCCCTGGAGTTTTACAGGATAAGTCTGGTGGTTGTGTTGTACTGTCAGAAATGGCTGGTATCTCCTAGGTAGTTTCTGTCCCCACTCTCATTTCCCGACATCTTTTCACAATGTGGGTATCCAAAGGAGGAGCCAGCGCCTGCGGTAGTGTGGGAGAGGGAGGAGGGAGAGGAGAGCAAGCCTCGTGTCCTTGTAAGCGTAACAGTTTAGTCTTTGCTCTCAGGGACACAAGCTGGCAGTTGGCTTTGTAGTAACCCACATGACAACAGGAATAACATCAGGCATAATTAGACGAAATGATGGTAGTTCAGCTCTTTCCCCCCAAAGCACCCAGCCCCCTCAACCCATTTTGAAACAATGCACCTTTTGTGGGCTCCAAGTAGCTTTTAAAAACACAATCAATTTCTTTCTTCACCGTCACAGAAAAGAGCTTGCTGCTTGGATAACTAATGTTGAAATGTCTCGGGTAGGATGGGGGCTGGGACAGGGAGGGGACGAGACACCTCACCCACCCCTCGAGCTTCATCTGATGTCCTCTGCCAGACAGCCCTTACTCCCCCTCAAGATAATAATTTCTCCTTGTTACTACAACTTTAAATGCTCTTCCTTTCCACCCCTGCAGCCCACAACAGTGTCCCCTATTGTCTTCACATCAGAGGTATACGTGATGTAGGCATGATTCTGCCTTTTCCAAGGCCTTGTCAGGTTATGGATGATTGGTCATGCTTCATCTACCCGATGAAGGCCATCAAAGAATAGCACAACATTTTCCCCTGCTGTCTCCTTCCTCTAAGTGCAACTTGGCTGAGAGGACCACTGTGCTGGATTTGAATGGAAATTATCTAAGTGTGTGGTTCAAGCTCCCCCTGCTAGCTCCCCTCTCTTTAAAAAATGAGTCTGAAATGTAATCAGATTTACTTTAATGAGGGGGGACTGAGAAAATGCATCCCATGAAAAAGAACTTTGTGGGCAATCCAGGTCCCACACCATAAACAAAATCAAGTCACTCTGTATTAGTGTATGGAAAGCTCCAACACAGGAGAAATTGTGTTTCTACCCCCTCCATATCACAGCTTTCCAGCCAGCCCATTAAACTGCTTTTTACCTACTCCTGTGCCACCCCGCCAGGTAGATGTATGTGTGCCTTTACTGGGTAAGAGACTTGCATGTGGGAAGGCAGCACTAGGTCAGAAGAGGACCAGATTCTGAGAGCTGTGATTTCACTTTGAGATGGTTTTGAGTCCTTTGCTGAAATATGAGTCGTTTTAAAACTACTGAGCTAAGAACTGTGGGGGTTTTATTGGTTTGGCTGTTTGGTTTTGTGCATCTTTAAGGCATTTGGACATGAAGTGTGATGCCAACCGTGGCAACATTAACATTTTAAGTGTTTGAAGACTGCAAGTGAATGCTTAATGCTGTGATACATATATCTGTGTACGTATTGTTGATAACTCTGAAGTTGGTTTATAACTCCACCAAGTTTATTCAAACCTAGTTTCTTTTTAAGGTCCCAGTGAGATTCCCAAGCAATCAAGTTTGAAGACTTGCAGTACAGTCATGTAAATAAAACTTGTGAACAGTGGAGTTTGACAAAGCCATCTTGAGAACTGTTCACCTCGTTAATGGGCATAGGAAAATTTCTTCCAGAAATGTCCCGATAGCAATACATGTAAGAAAAAGAGAATAAGAAAATAAAATCTCAGCATGATTTTTTTTTTCCCCAGCGCTTCTAACTTTGGGATAGCCATACATGTTCTTTCCTCAAAAAGCAACAGTAATTATTTCTGGAAAAAAAAAAAAAAAAGCCTACCCTGGCAAACTTCATTCCCAAACTGTTGCATATTTCTTTTAGCTCTGGCTCAAAAATATTAAAGCTGATTTTTGGGGAAGCTGTATTATTTTCCCTGCACATGTATGATTTGATTTTGTCCCCTAAAATTATTTGGATGTTTCAGGCCAAAAATTGAATGTTCCAGAACATGTAAGGTTGTGGCAACAGGGGATTGATCATAAACTCTTTTCCAAACTTAACTACTAGTTTAACTGTTGACCGGTTATTACCCAGAGAGTATATTTTATTGACTGTGAATTCATTAATAGTTAACTGGAGTGTAGACATTGAAACAATGTGTCAATTCTTCATATTGAATCCTATCTCAGACAAATACAATAAGATGCCATGGTCTGTCGCTTTTTCAGCTCCACATTGCTGAGTGTTGATGTCAGGGAAAAGTCTTGCTCAGTTAACAGCATTCCTAGAGCACTTTGTGGGACCAAAACAGCACAAGACAAAAAAAAAAAAAAAAAAAAAAAAAAAAGAGCTCCAGAGCTAAAAAAAAACATCAGCAAGGTTCCCAAGTCAGTAACTTGCACCTTGAGGAAAAAAATAAGCAGACAAAGGATCAAATCCAATGCTGTGCTCCAGCATGAAGCCAGGGTTTCCTGCTATGAAATGTTACCTCTGCTAGAAAGCTTCCTTGGATGCCTTTGCTGGGTTACCTGTATATATGATGAGTTTTTTCCTGCAACCTGGAGCTTTTCATTTCTCATCCCTCTTTTTTTTTTTTTTTTTTTTTTTTTCCCCTGGAAGTGTGGAGAGTCATTTGTAAACTTTATTACCTTGCAAGGCAGAGAGAGCAAAAATTCATGTGTCTCTAGAGGTTTGAAAATGCAAAGTGCTAGATGTGACTGCTACTCATAAAGGAGTTCCCTTTATGAATGCTGATGTACCTAGAAACACATGAAGAAAGCATTTATGTTTTCGAAGTCTATTGAATAGAAGGAGGACAAACACTCTGTATCTGTTGAAGGCCAGGATCATTGCTGTAAGATTAACTAGAAAGGAAAAACACATGGCAGCTATCCAGGAAACACAGCTATCAGAAGATAAACAGGGATAAACAACCAGGGACTCCAAAAAGTTGCCCTACCATCAAAATAAAAGATATGGCCCCCTCAGAAGGCTTTATATTCTAGAAGCATGTGTCTAAATACAAAAAAAAATAGGAGTATTTTCAGCTGAGGAATGGTTTTAAGGCCATAGCTGAAGCCAAGAAAGAGGGCCAGCCCTGGCTGAAGTTGGAGAGTAGAGGTACACAGTATGTGGTGATTTTTGAAAGACCACAGAGTGAATTTCTGCTCATGACAATCCCTAAGGAGAGAGACATTGGCTCTCCTTGCCCTTTTCAGCAAGTAATCACTTTTCATATAGTGTGTGTGTGGGGACAGTAGAACTTTTCCACCCCAGCTTCTGAGAATGTCATTATTGGCTTTGCTAAGAGGCATCAAAACAAAAGGAATGGAATACAGTTCTCTCCAGAACAAAGGCTTAACAATTCAGCCAGTCCTTGGCATTCCCAAGAGCAGAGTGCAGTAGCACCAGGTTCCCTCTAGGCCCAGGGAGAAAAAGAAGTGGCTCAGCAGCTCTGAAATTCTGAACTGGGTGTGCCCCTCTCCTCACCCAGACATCTCTGGTACCTATGGTGACCATACTCCTAACTTAGAGTCATGGCTAGGTCATGTGGAGGGAGTCCTATGCTGTACAAAGAGGAGCAATTTTCAATGAAGAGAGGGTGACCATAGGCAGATACATGCAAAGATAACAGAGAAGAGGGGAAGAAGTGGGGAACAGAAATAGTTGACAATGTCCAAGGTCATCACAGAGTCTGTGGCAGGTGTGAGGTGGGTGTCTTCAGTGCCTAAGTCATAAGATCTTCACAATAAGGCAAGTTCCAAGGAGTTCTTTGGGTTTGTCCCTTAAAGACCTGTCTACAAATATCCACCTCTGCATTTGCTTGATAGTCATCAAGTCATCTGCTTCATGGCTACTAACACACAAAACAAAACACATGGCTAATCATACTCCCCCTGGCTGGATTACCCAAGCCAGAAATGGTATCAAAGCCTTTTTGATAGATTTTGGTCCTTGAATTCGTTAAAGTGCTTTATGCATGTACCTGTTAGCAGTCTCAGTCACTACAGCTGCAAGTACCTGACTTCATTTTCTTGCACAGTGGATACTTACCTCCTATCCATTTGGAGACTTTTTATCAGCAAACAGTGAGGAAGTATTTCCAGTTTATGGATTTCTACTGTTTTACATCCTCAGTCATGGTCAGCAAGGTGCACTTAACCATGCGTATTTTTTGAGTAGCCTTGAAAACGAAACAGGAGTGTGAAATTCAATGAGAAAATGCTTTCTGACTGCAAAAAAAAGTAAATTTCTGTCCTTGTTTTAATATAGTTGCTCTTCTTAGAAAAGATCTATCAATCTATCTATTTTTTATTTTACTGAACAAGCGCACTTTTTATTCAAGAGGAACCCTCTTTAGCAGTAAAATAAACACACTAAAGAAAAACCACAAGTGATGATTTTAAAAGAATGACTCTATACTGTTGTCAAGAGAGTTATTTGCATAGAGTTACACTGGACAAAATGCCTAAGAACTGCATCGCTATCTTTCACTGAAGCGTAAAAACCTTTAGACATTATTAAACTTCTCTTATGATGGCCCTCAAGATTATAAACAAAGGGGAAAAAAAAGTGTGGTGGTTAGGAACAAACTTATCCCTCATGTATTTCTTTTCCTCAACTGGGAAAAGGCAATAGAATTCCTTGGTCCATTGGGTCAATTGTACAAGAGAAGTAGCTTAGTGGCACAAATCACAATGCTAAGGAAAACCAGAGAGCCCAGATGCTAGAGGGTTGCCTGTGATCTCATGTCTGTTTTGTAGCTGTGTGTACTGCATATCTGTTGACAGCAAGGAACTGGCTCCTGATTTACAAGCAAGTTATCAGAGAACTGACTTGCTTTATGTTGATAGAGACCTGAAGTTTCACTACACGTCTAATAACTGTGGGACACCTCAGCAATGCAGTTTTAAGGACAAAATACAACCAGGTCTGGTGCATTGTCATCACTCATTTGTCCCCTCTTCTGTGGTGGTCTCTCAAATTTGCGCTAATGAACAAAGGGAGGATTTGGGAAGAACTGGCATCTGTCTCCAGTTGCTTTGCTATTCCAAATAAGTCTGCCTCTGTACATTTTGTGGAAACAGTCAAAATCTCATTCTCAAATAATCTTCCTTCTTATTTTGAAAAGGTGTTAGAGTGCTTTGATGTGTCAGTAGATGTTCTTCAGCATATTGGGGTTCTTATGTTAAACTGAGACATTGGGATCTAATTCCACAAATGTTCATATGCTGTGGGACTAGATATTAGTTTGGGCACAATGCAATATCGTAGACTTTTTTTTTTTTTTTTTTTCAAAAAAGTTGCACCTCAGGCTGGCTGAATCACACGAGCTCACTGCTTGCTTATCTATCTATCTATCTATCTATTTTAGTAGTAGCCTTTATGTAAGGAAACAAACAAACAAAACCAAACAACAACAACAACCAGAACTCATTTAGACATGAAAAAATGATGCCTGATCATACACATTCAGTTTTAATATTAGTTGTAGAATAATTTTGTGACTGCAATCAATGCATTCCCACTATGTGATGTTGCACTTGCATTCAGCTTCTTTGTTTGAAGCTTTATGGTTATCTAAGGTACTGCCTTCATTCTGCTTCTACTTAACAGATCTAGAAATGCCTTTGCTCCTTGTCTCACTCTGATCCTACTTCCTGGGAGAAACTCCCCCCAGACTTCTACAAATTTTCATCATGATGTCTCAGCTGCTTTAAAGCACTCTTGCTCTGTGTTCTACACAAAATACCTTTATTTGGTTACTGGTATATTGTAACTGAACTTTCATGAGGACTATTACTGCTCTATGTTCTTCTTTCCAGCTATTTTTGGGAACTCTTTCTTGTGCTAGTAAAGGATCTATCTGTTCACAATATCACAATATCTGTTGTGGCAAGAGCAACGTAAATGTAGTTATTAAATTAGTTATAGTTAGTATTAAGAACTCAATGGCATTAACTGTTATATATATTAAACTTGTTACAATCAGTAGACAGTTGTTAGTTGTGAATCTTTGTCATGGTGTCATTGAAAAAGATATTGAAATTAATAACTAGTAATAACCATAACATGTATTTGACCTTCAATTAATAAAAAGATGTATTCATTAAGTGACTGTGCTCTTCTGATTTTCTGGATATGACAGGAAAACAAGGTCTATTATTTCTTTATCTACTATTATGAACTCATCACTATGGTGTCCACATCCTGGTGTAGGCTTTTGGGTTGTAACAGATTATGCTTGCTACATCTTTTATTTTAAATGCCAGAATCTTTCTGCTGTCTGAAATGTTGGGTTCGGTTTCAGTACTTACTTCAATATTTCCTGGCCATATTCTGAGTCCTCTGTTTAAGATGTTTTACTGCGCAGAACAATATGACTGCATTAAATATGTATTTAATGTATAAAGGCCAACCAAAGTGTCTAAGTTAATCGAAGCTGTTTCTGGGGCTCAGGGTTTTTGAACAGCAAGTTCTGGAAATCAGAGCAGGGGAGCAGGCCTGGGAACAGCTCCAGCTCTAGATTGCATCCTCCTGCCTACCTAGTAGTCTGTTTTTTTGCCATGGACTCTGCCCAAACTTCCTTTTGGAAGTGACACATCCTGATGCTGGAAGACCTTCCTAGGGAAGTTTCAGCAGGGAGGAAATGGGAAAATATAACATCTCATAAACTCCCTATGACTCCAGAACAAGGCCCAAAGGCTATCATTACTGAGATGAATATTGCAAACGTCATTTCCAAGAGAGGATCTCAATTTATTGTGTGTTGGGAGTTTCTAGGGTCAGCTCCATCCTGCTATGTGGTATAACAATGCATCAGTTGCACAATGGAAGTAACTTCACAGTATTCATATGTCACTTCAACAAGAGAGCAGAAGAAAATACTCATGTAGCAACAGGGTGATTTGGTTTTCCTGACATTTAATTCTTACATGGCAGGCATCAGTGCTTTAATGGGAGAGAATTTTGGAATGAAAGCAAACTCATTAGTAGAAACCAATTACAAATCTGTGTTTCCTGCCCTTGACAAAATTCCCTGTTTCTCTGCCTTGTTGTTTTGTTGTTGTTGTTGTTTTTGCTTGTTTGTTTGGTTGGTTTGTTTTTCCCTTTCACTGTCGTCATGTCAAAGCTGATTATAAGAGATGGGCCTTGCAGAAGACAACATTGCATGGGTGGGCTTTGGATGCTAAGCTTCACCACTGTTCTGAAGATCACAAAACTCAATTTCAGTGTCTTTGTTCACTCCCTAGGCCAGTGAAAACCCTAAAGTAAAAGCCCAGTGGTAATTTTTTTTAGCCTCGAGTCTAAGTTCGTGTATTCTGAGATGGAAGGAAAAATTCTTATTTCACAGTCAAATGCTGATTGTGAAGCAGTTTGTACTGTGTTGGAAAGCCAAGTGGCCAAATATGGTTATTACTCTATATGGCAAAATCATTCCATATTCCTTTGCATCACAAACACTCCATGACCCTTAGATGTCATAACTGCTGACCTCTCAGGACAGACCAGATATGTGCCAGCTCACCGTCTGACACGGAGTAACATCAGAGAAACAGGCTGCTCTGCCTGGAGGCTGCCACCGCCTTACAGAAACCTTGAAAACAGCAATGGCACGATCCAGGCGATATCGGGCGCGACGCAGCAGGGGACGCTCCCGGCGGAGGCAGGGAGTCAGAGGCAGGAGACAAAAAAGGAGGCAAGGGAGAATGAGGAGAAGGGCAGGAGGTACGGTTCTTTCAGGCTAAGTGGTGGAAAGGCTGTCACAGGATGAGACTTTGAGAAATCCTGGTGGAACCATAGTGCTTCAGGGACTATCTTGTGACCAGTCAAGGAAAACTCTTTTTGGCTCAAGGACAATGCATCTTTAGGGGGAAAATATGAGTTTAAGATTCTCATTGTGGAGCCAAAATGAAAGTTGGACTAATCATATTGGCCATAGCCAGAAGAGTGTCCAGGACATTTTAGGTGGCTGAAGGCTGTCAAACTGTCATCTTTGAATCTTTTATGATAACACCTCCTAGTTGGGTAGGGAATGTGGGGGAATGACGAAGAGTTCCATAAAAACACAGCCCTTAACTATTATTTTGTACCAGCTGGTCAGCACAAAACTACTTCTGATGACACAGGAGCAACCTGGAGACATTCATGTGTACTCCTACAATATTGTATAGAATATCTGGTGGTGAAGCAGATGTTTATAGGGCTTGTTAAACACTCAGCTGAACTTGTAGACAGGTTCTCTAAGATATAGCAATATAGGTCAAATATATTCTGAAAATACCTGTCTCTCTGTTGCCTAAAGAGGTAACTTTGACTACCCAGTTAAACTAATAAATTATCACATTTAAGCAAACAGAAACCCTTACTGACATCCTCTCTTATGTACCAAGAAACCTTCAGTTCTAGAGCATGGCTTTTGAAAGCATTATGCCTGGACAAGTAACTATTGCCATCAACGCCCTTTTTCAGCTTTCTAAGGAGAATGTGTCTCATCCTTGTTTTCCTACCTTTTCTTCCACAGGGAGCAAGAAGTACCATTACAGGAGGCGAGTGATGTATTGAGACCCAGCCTTCTCTGCCATGTGGAAGCAGTGTAGAAACAAGCTGCCACATCAGTTGCATGACAAATAATTCTGCTTTCTGGGAAGAGCTTGGCATAGGAGCAGCCTGACATAATCAGCTTGCAATAAACAGGCCTGGATGCATTTTTTTCTTTTAAAATTTTATTTATATATATAAATATATATTTTATGGGGGGGTATCCATAGAATGTAATCTCAGGGAATGTTGGCTGTACACAAAGATGTTCTGTGTCATCCAGCACTGAGAGGAATTACTGAAAATGGAGAAGCAAATGGTTGAGGCTTGTCTTACAGTAGCCATTCAACCAAGTCTGAAAACAAAAATATCTCCCTAGTTGCTGGAATTTTTTTAGCTGTTAATCTGTTATTCAGCTGATTATTGTGCACTATACAAACACTTGAAACTCACTGCTGCATTAATTGCCCTTGTTCAGGAAAGGCCATCATTAGCTGCCTAGGGAATGGCTCTCAAGTTCATGTAACAACGTACAGTTAGAGCAGGATACTGACAGTTCATGGCCTGCTAGGCAAAACGCCAGCTCACGGAAGCAGCTGATCATGCAAAGTTAAGTCAGAATCTAAATTTCTTCCTCTACTAAGGCCTTTCCCATGTGAAACAGGGGACACCTGAGCAGCCACTGTCCTCCCTGCTTTGAAGGAACTGCCACTGGAAATTCCTTAGCTCTCTGAGGAATATGGTTTGTGGCCTTGCAGATCATGACATCAGTGCAATAGGACAATCAAAGCAGACCTGTTTCCAAATCCTCCTGATCACAAGCAGAGAGGCTAATAAAGAAGATCATCAGCTGAGTAGGCAGAAGCAAATAAGTTTCTCATCATTTCCTGTCATCGCCTGTGATTTCTGAACCTCAGGAGCTTCAGAAATTTGTTATTAATCTGAAGGAGAACAGGAAAATAGACCCAGATGCTTGGGACAACACACCAGTTCTATGTCCTTCCCCTGCATCCTTGGCCAGTGAGGGTCCATACATGGACAAATGTCTCCAAGGAGTGGCAAGGCAAAGACGTGGCCCAAGTTAGTGACCATGCCTGGACATATATCTACCAGCTGGTGGTCTCAGTTGGCTCTGGAGTTCTCTGATGAGGTAGGAGATGGGAGGGCTGAGTGTATGACGGAAGGTGCTCTGCCCTTAGCTGCATGTCTGAGGTACATTTTGTTGCGAGGTGACATTATGGCTCATGCCCTTCCAAACAATTGTGACAGGAAGGCCCTGCCCAGCATCTCTTACTCTATTTCCTCTTCCTTCCCTCTCCCCAGGTTGGGCACCACTGCCCTGGAGCAGTGGGGACTTGCAGGTGTGGATTTCCTGCTGGGAGGGTCTGTGTTACACCCCACTGAGGTCACAGGGAGATCTCTGTCACTCCACAAACCTTTGACATCACTGGTTTAGCCCCTAAAGGTCAGGTGGGGTCAGAGCACAGATGGGACTTGTATCCAATTCCTGTTCAAACACTCAGTGGGGAACTTTTTTAGATTTCAGCATCAGGCTTTTGGCTACTTTCTCCTTGTGTGTGTATATGTATGTGTGTGTATGTAGGGATGGAGTCATACTGGAGTTTTTTGTAACTGTTTAGTTACTTGCATTTTTTTTTTTTTTTTTTTTTTTTTTTTTCCTTTTCATAGCATTATTATTCCATTAATATTCCTGAAAGCCAAGCCTTACTCCGATGGACTCTCATGATTAAAGATTAAATGTTGCAGAGGAGATGACAGTCCTCACATGTGCCAATGAGTCAGTGAATTCCTTTGTGAAGCCTAAGTCCATCCAGATGTTGACCTCAGCTCTGATGCTATGTTCTTTGCCTATTTTCCTCTAGTATTTCTGGGTCTATTTAAGATGGGTATGACGTGACCATCAATGAAGAAAGACAGGCTCTCTAAGAGGGTAAAATGTTTTGCTTTCTACAATGGGATCGTGAAGCTCTTTCCACTGCCGTAATTCTTGGCCATTGCCTTATAAATGCTTGTCTTACAAATATTATTGCTCATTTGGTACTATTTGCATTGCACAGGCGTAAATGTCTAAACGCAATCTACGTATGAGACCGTTATTTTGTGGGGGTCTAATTTGGAATTTCAAGCTTTCTCTACAGAGCCAAAGAGCTGCATAGGGTTATAACTGGTAGGCAGACAGGACAGAAAAGGACCTATCAAGGACCTATCTGCATGTGGCTGCTAGAAATGTTCTGTTTGCAGAGTCTAACCACAGTATTTTCACTAAAAGTGAGTGGAAGAAATAGTATTCTGTGTAGCTAGATTCTCCCAGCATTTTTGCTGTTTCTTTACTTTTCTTTGCAAGCCATTTCTTAGAAACTGGACTCTGAATTACACTTTCTAGCAGCTGCCAGGCTTAGTCTTTCCTTTCTGTGAATCAGTGCAGCTCCATCATCCTCCACCGTAGGATGCACTGCAGCAGGCCAGGCACGTATTGCTCCTGAAGTGCATGCATGACAGAAGGCCAGAGGTAGGAATACAACCCTGCCTGCTGCTCAGGTTTTAGTGACAGTCCACCAGAGGAAATGAGAATAGTGCCAAGTGAATCATGTTCTGGGCTCTTCCTCTGCCTTCCCCACCCTTCTGGGTGACACAAGCCACCTTTTCATGATGCAGATCAGCAGACCTGGATATTTTTTCCAGGGCTTCACTTTAACCAGATTTCTGGAATCAAACCTTAGGAAACATTTACTCTGCCAAGTCCCCTCCCAGATGTGGGACATTTTCTTAAGTGGTCCTTTGCTTTCCTGTTGTGGCATTCAGCCTGAGGATGCAGAGGCTATAAAAGAGGATTCCCTCAGCTCAGCTTGTCCAGCTACGTTCAACCAAAAGGAGAAACTTTCTCAGGAAGTTCCTTTCCAGCTGTAATAACATGCCCGGACTGTGCTAACCTGTTGCAGTGCTCCTGCTAAGAAGTAACCAGATGGCTGATGAGGGGGCTTTAGAGATGGGAGCAGAGTGGCTGGAGCAGAGCAGAGCTGCACTGCTGGCTTTGTTCAGTTCAGATCCCCATGTTCTTGTGGTATTGGGATTTGTCCATTGCTAGTTAGGGCACTTGTTCCTGGGCCAGTTAGTTACAGATGCTTAACCCCTGTTAGCCTGTGCATATGAATCCTTTCTTAAGTCTGGATTGCTTTCAGTCACTGCTCTAAGCCTTTGCACCTTTGTGGTTGCACCAGAAATTGCCTCCCTGATCTTCAGCAGAAGAGACAACCTAGACAAGCTCGACATCTAGCTTTCTGGTCATGGAGATAGCTTTGGCTGCTTCCCTGCCCTTGCCCCAGATATTGCCCTTTAGGCAGATGAAAGGTAGGAGAAGTGCCAAGGGCAAGGACAGCTGGAAGGACAGTGACAAGTCTGAGCCAGAGGCAGAGAAAGGATTTAAGTCTCTAGAGTCCCTTCCACCTGGTTGTACTGAGTACATCAGGAGGCAGCTGTCAATAGGCTGGAGCACTAATGACTTGAAATGTTTGATGCACGCACTGGCATCTCTCTGTTTAGTTTACTCCATAAAACCCTATTGCTCCTCTCTCTCTCTCTCTCTCTCTCTCTCTCTCTGTTTCATGTTCTTTGCCAAAAATACATAGATTTACTTGTAATGAATTGTGCCAGGATCAAAACAGCTATATCTAAATTTATGGTCTAATTTTCAAACAGAGTCATTTCCTGCTATTTTGCCAGTCTCCTGAGTCAGTTGTGTACATTTCTACATACTGCCAGACATGGGCAATTCTTACTTAGAGATGAAGCCATTCCAGACCTGAGCCAGTATGCCTTTCAAAGGCCAAATCTTTTAGTTCTTACTCAGGCTTTTAACTGATGAGCCAGACACGTGTTTTCTCATGGCCTGTACGTTACAGCTCTCATGATGCTCTTGATTGCATTTCAGAGATGCAGAAAGAGTGACAGAGGTTACCTTGTGGTGCTTTTCAGAGGCGTTGTTGGGATCAGCTTGAATAATTTGTTTATGAGATTAGCTTATACTGAGCTGCTCCAGAGCCGGTTACAGTTTTCATTACGTGCTAGCTAGCTGTAGAGCATCCTGTAAAGAGGATCTGCTCTGTCTCATGGCAGAAAGCAACACAGGTATGAAAGGAACTCTAAATACTTAAAAAGATGGTGCATGAATAGGCTTTATCCCTCCTCCTCAACACTCCACCTTGACAGTACTGCTTTGAGAATCAGCAGCTTCTGTGCATCAAGCCAGCTCTGTCTTGCTTAGCCACTCATGGAAGGAAGGCAGGAAGGAGGGCTTCTCCTTCCAGCCAAATTTCTGGCTGTTTATTTTCAATCTCAGAGGCCCATATCACGTGTGGATCCTGCCCAGTCCTGGGTTTTGGTTTTGGATTCACAGTGCCTGAGTACAGGGTGTTTTCAGTGGCAGACTGTGGCATTCAAAATGTAAACAAACAAACAAACAGAACTGTCATTCCTCCTGCAAAGGGTCATCTCCTTGTAGGGTTACAATAAATAAATAAATAAATCATCAACAAACAAACAAGCTAAAAACAAACAAGCAGACAAACAAAAATGTAAAACTTCAGAACTGGTGTAGAACAAATTCCACAGGGACAGACAGTAAAGCAGCCTCTAACATAACTTTCTAGAAGAGTATAAAGTAAATATAGCCTTTCAGTTTCACATGGTATGACACCAATTTTGTCATCCAGTGAGGGTCCTGGAAATCCTCTGGGAGACCAACCCCAGTTTCTTTTTGGAATAAAACATGTTAAAGGACATTCATAATTTACTGCATTCAGTGCAGATGCCAGATCAACCTGTGCCATCCTTGCTGTAATCCCTGCTGAAATCCCAACCTGTGTAATCCCTGCTGAAAGACAAAGCAATGAGCTACCTGGAGGATCTCCAAGGCACTGGATAAGAAGTATCCTTTCAAACAAAGAAGAGTCAAAATTGAGGGATGTCCCCAGATCCATGCCAGGTGAAAATAAGAAGATAGGAAGGAAGGTGGAAACTTCTCCAGCACTCCCTCTGAAGCAAGACTGAATGTGATATGTCCAGGAGAAACCCATCCTGGCTATAGTCTTTCTTCAGCTGGAGTAAAGGATAGCCCTCTCACCATCTTTTACTTTGGGGTTTTTCTGCAGGCTTCCGAGTGTTTCTGCATGTCCTTCCTCAATGTTTCCTCTCCAGGAGGGGTGATCCTCTGCTCTCAGGGCAAGGTTTACCTTGGGTGGCATCACTACTGACAACAGGCTGGCTGTGCATCTTTGCATCTTCCCACTGCCCTCATTTTTCACAGCTGCACTTTCCACCTCTGAAGGATTCAGGCTTGAACTTAAAATAACTGCACCTTGCAGTGACCCACCCACAGCTCAGGGAAGGGTTTCATGGCCTTTCCTGAGTTAGTGTGTGTTTTGGTTGCTACTCACTGACCTCTGCACAGCTTACCCCAGGGAGTGCCTTTTGGCCATGCTCTGATCAGGTTTTTCTCTCATAGTTGTAATGAAATGTCTTTTACACTCAATATCTGTCATCAGGGGGAGAGAACTAAGCTTATCATGGCAGGCTTTGACTTGGAAAAGTTTAGTTGTAGGCGCTTATATATTTTCCAAAACAGGTACAGCTCTGCATTACCATGGTGATAGAGCCCTTCCTCATTCTCCTCAGCAACAGCAAATAGGCAGGATAGAGAAGGCCTCTGGAGGTGACACATTCTTTTTCATGACCCTGGAGGCCCATGTTGTCCAGGGAGAGAAAACATGATTCAAGAACTGGTAGTCACACACACAGCACACACATGTGTAATCAATAGAACAAGTAGAAATTTTCCTTTTTTTTTTTTCTTCTTTTTCTTTTCTTTCCTCATTTTTTTTTCCTTGTACTCATTTTCTCACCAGTGTCCTGTTTTTTAAGCAAGAGAACAAACTGTGTGTATAGAACAAGGCTAAAACTCAATACTCAGTGAATTTTAACCCCTCCCCACCAAAAAAAAAAAAAAAAAGAAAAAAAAAATCCACCTTCTTAGCAGGCAAGAAACTGAAGCTATTTTATTTTTTTTTTCCTTACACCTTGCTATTGTCTGGCTTCAAACATTATGTCCAGCATTGTGCAGCTACAGAATGCAATGTTACTGGTTATCCTGAATTTATGTTTCAGTGGAAAACAAAGGCTCCACATCTTTATTTTGGGGAATTCACCAAAGTTCTCGCCAGCTCATCATTTCCCTAATATTACCAAGTAATAAGTGATTAATAGTTATGAGGCAGACGAGCAAGACTTACAAGATTTGATAGAAAAAAATAAATCACCTTTGAAATAAGGCTATTCAAGGTATATTTTTCTGCACTTTGATATTTGAATTACTTCTGTTCACATCACCAGTATTTTCTTAAAAATTCTGGTATCTGTGTGAATACATGATTTATAAAGAAAGGAAAACAGAGGTTATCTGGTAGCAGTAAGGATCCCAGGAGCTGAGGTCTAATGGGAAACACCAGCTATCACAAAAATTGGCAATCCGCCTGTCCTTTAAAGCAGAAGTGCCTAAACTGCAGTTCACAGCTAATGTCAAAGGCCATATCACCTTGTTCAGCTTCCCAGTTTTCAGCTGGGAGTGAGATAAGAAGTTGTGATGGCCTATATCACGTGTTAAGAGCTAACAAGTGGCTAGTGGTCTCCAACCTCTTGTTGCTGCCTAGTTAGAAGCAGGATGTGGGACCAGATGGATACTTATCACAGTATTAGCTTTGGTTTGATACAGCCACAGTTCATTGTCAGACTAAAGCAAGGAGCAGAAGCTGGAGAAATGGATGTGCAGGAGGGTTTGGTTTGTCCTGTGTAATGATATCTAAGATTCTTTTTAAAAAATATTGCTCAGAAGAAAATTTACTTGCCTACTTGCCCGGTTTCATCCTAGAACAACATACATACAGCCACATAACCCTCTGCCCTATCCCCCAAAATGTAAAAGTACAAGGAAAAGGCTGAATCAAGTTTATCTATCATATCATAGAGGTCCTGAATGTTGGCCAGGGGTAGTCTACAAGGGACATAAAGGAATGACAAAGCCCATGGCTTTACCATAAGGTTGTAGCTGGAACGATCCCTCTTGTACTAAGACATGGGAACTGAAAAGGTTGGAAGACAGAAAAAAGGAGGACAGTTAAAGGGACAACAAAGAAGATGAAAGTGTTGGGGAAGGAGAGCACTGTAGCAGGATGGGAGATGTGAAGCCTTTCAGTCCGTCACCAACAGTGGCACCTGTCCCAATCTTGGACTCGCTTGTGTTTCAGTGGCTTGTCTTACTGCCACGGCGTTGGGAACAGCAGCCTGTTTACAGGAAACAAGCTGGCTGTGCTTCCCATAGCCTCGCTGGGCCAGGGCGGAGGCGAAAGCTGGCTCTTTCTGCTGCTGAGAAAGCTCCGGCTTGCTCGGGGTGTGTGAGCATTGCAAATCCCTTCTTCCCACCCCTACCTCCTTCCCCTGGTGCTGGCTCTTCCCCACCCCAGCCTTGGCCACATGGGTGTTTGGAGGGGAAGTTATGGTTCCCAGAAGGGCTGCAGGATCCCTGGAAGCTGCCGGGGACACGCTGTGGCTAAGTCCCTGGGGGCCAACCCAAACCCAATGTTACCTCTCTCACATCCTTAGGCTGGGCAGATGATGTTTAACAAGCGTAAGCGGACTTGTTGTGATGGATGGTAGCAATGACAATAAAAATAAGATGTTGCACCATGTCTTGGCAGAAGTAGCTCAGAAGGACAATTCAGGCAGCTGCTCTTTTCCCCCCAAGTCATGTCCCTCTGTGTTCCCACGCACACTTGCCTCTGGGTCGTGCTGAGGGCTGAACAAAAGCCTGTGTGCTATCTTCTTAATAGCAGGCACCACAGGGGTTATCACTCTGGCCTTGAAAACCAGGTCTGCAAACAGGAGAAGGGGGAGGGGACATATTTTGGGAGAAATAAGTATTTAAAATACATCATAGTTGCTCTATTAGCCTCTTCCTTACCTCCCTTGCAGCTTGTAAAACTCCCGCTGCCTCCCTTCCTTTTCAGCCAAATGTTTGGCTCGTTATTTATCCCAGCACACAGCATTCCCGTCACCCTGTCCCTGCGGCTACTAACCCACCTCCCAAAGCTTAAAAAGGAGTTTGTGGGCCAGCTTCTGGCCCAGTCCTTGCTGCGGCTGTTGCTTGACTTGTATGCAGCAATATGTGTTGGATGGAGCTCCTGCTCCTGATGAACAGAGGGTGCCAAACCGCATGAATCTGGGGTTTGGCAAAGCCCAGCTGCTTCGAGCTGGAGAGGCAGGGAATGCCGGGGGCAGCAGCCCCAGCACAGCGGGTTCATCACTGGTGAGGAGGAGCTGGCCCTGGAAAAAGGGAGATGTCCCAGTTAGTCATCACCCACCCACTGGTAGCTGGGAGGCACTCTTGCAGCATCCGCTGCTAGACAAAGCACAGCCTAGGTTAAGAGCGACAAGGGCTGTTCCCCAAAGAGTGAAGGGCCACTGCTCAGACCCAGATACACATTCTCCACTACCCACAGGACTGTGGGGCTGCTGCCAAGAGTCAGTAATGAATAAACTTGATGGCATAATGATGTTTATTCATTGTAGGTCTAAAGTCATTGGGGATGGAGATAGCATGGGTAATATGTGGACCCAGATATGCATTTCAATACATGACTGTGCAGAAGATGTGGCACACTGACCAAAGGAAAAGGGAATCTGGAATGACCACCGTTCTTTTGCATGACTTTCTGTGTATCCACATTCCAGTTATTTCCAAGAGTTTCATATTTAATAATAAACAAAGCATGGAAAGCACATTGGTTTTACTTAATAATACACAAAATGGTGAGTTTTCCCCTTCCCAAAAGTGAAGGACAACAAAAAGGGGTTAAAAATGTCTCAGGTGTTACAGAAGTATATCCTGCAGTCAGGAGATAGGTGAAAAAGAGGTTGTTTTTGGACAGGCTGCTGCCATGTTCTTTACTTCTGTCTCTCAGCCATGTACAAATACATTTTGGAAACATCTATCTGAGGAAACATCATATCAGGAAAGATCTGAGGTGAGAATTAATGAAGAAAATGCATTCTGTGGGAATTTAGCTTCAGTATGGATGATCAGAACCAACTTAGGAATCGATTGACCTGTCTTTGGTTCTGGGACACTTCTAATTCAGCTGTCATTGATGTGGTCTCTAAAGCAGAGATTTCTCTGTGATAACTACAATGATACTAATACTAATCAACAATTGGATAATTGGAAATTCATATTGCAGTCAAGAGAACAGCAAGACAAGTTTTGGTCTCATGTCACATACTTACTCTTTATGGGAAAAAAAAAAAAAAAAGAAGAAACAAAAGTCATGAGATAAAAGGAGTGGGGACCACATCATCAGAGCCAGGCGCATGCAACTTGCTTTGTGATTGCATTTGTGCATTGAACCGTACAGGTTGCAGATGCCTGCCAATGTCTGTCTCTGCCTCCCCTCCACCTCCACTTCAACTAAAATGTCCACTGTGCCCTCTTTTATTCAAAGGCCTTTAAAAATCACCCAGGATACTCCATGGCTGCAGACCTAACCCATCCTTCCCTTGGGAAAGTTCTAGACAGACCCTGGCAAGGTATGTTGTACTAGTCGCCTAACTTTGACCCCTTCGTATATACTTTTATTGCTCCCAAAAAAAACAGACTCATAAAATGCAACTCATTAAATGCCCAAGCCTTGATAGACACTACAACTAAGCCTCTGCTGTTAAGACTTTCAAATTTCACATGGTATTAAAAAGTTTACTGGACACTTGATCCTCTTTAATTTTGCAAAACAACCTTTTTGGTCCCAATGTTATAAACCAGTGGTGAAAGTGAACTAAAGGAACTCAGATTTTATTGTAATCCATGTTACTAGGAGTTGTGCTTTAACACTTCAAGACTTGGCCTTAAGGTAAAGAAGCAGTAGCTTTTACAGACTTTTTTTCCAGCTGAGAGAGAGGCTGACAAGGTACAGAACTAAATAATCCAAAGAATGCCATGCCAAAACATACTGTGTCCCATGGAAAATATGGGGCAAATTGCTCAGAAATTAACATTTCTTTACCAAAGTGCATATCAGGAAAAGTGAGAGAAATGTCTTTCTAATTCAGTCCTAAGGATCTCAATTTGAGGCAGTTTAGCAATATCAAAAGGGGCAGCATTTTTCTTCACTGTGCTGAAAAGTGAAGACACGGGCAATGTAACTCTCCTTTTCACAGAGCAGAAGCCATCTTGGGCATCACAGATTTCTCTGTATCTCACACAGTCCACGACTGTTTTGCCAGGTCTTCTCAAAAAACATATTTTTTAAGGACAAAAATATGCAATGTCATGACAGCTGAAAGAACTGCAGAAAAGACACACTTTAGCAATGGGATCAGAAAACATATGGTCAATTTGTTTCCCTCAGCTTGTTTCAATGCCTCCCCCTACTCTTAATCTATGTAGACAAGAAATGGAAACAATGGTTTTAAGATGTTTGTGAGCAACGTGGCCCAAGTGAGAGTCAGACTTGAAGAACATCCTGAAAGCTACCATTAGAATCCTTCAAAGAAGGAGATCCTACCCATCCACAGACTCTTAAATACAAAATTTTGGAATCATTGGCAGGGTTAGTCCAGAAAATTAACCAGAAGAGTTGATGGGACATTGGGCAAAAAGGGGGCTTTGCAAGAACAGTAGTTTTTGAAATAGTTCCATGTGCAACCATTGAAATGTGACCGTGTTTGTATTCTTTTCTATTGGTTCACCCTACTTATTCAAAACATGGGGCTAAACTTGTTGACATGTTGAAATAGATGTTAAGCAGCTTGATGCATCAAATACCATGAGATCCTCAAGAAGTAGATGCTAAGAAGAGCTGAAGACTGCTGAGAAATATGTGCTGAAAACTTTAGAAGTGATTCAGCTCACCAGCTGTTAGCTCCAGTTTATGACAGAGGCTTTATAGCAGAAGTTATACATAATATCATGGTTCCTGGATGTGGTCCTGGGATGGTTGGGGACCAGCCTGGGAATGCTGCTACTATACATCTGAGCATTGGATGAGCTGTAGTGTAACTGACAGCATGCAAGCCTCCAAATGTCGAAGCTTGTGGTGTAAGACCAGTAAGGCAGTACAATACCATGAAGATGCTATTTATAAGCTTGGGAAACTTGGAGATACATGTCAGCAATCTGACTGGGCAAATGTACAAGCCATTCATGTTCTATCCTGTACATACCTAATGAAACTTTATAATTCTGAAACAAACAAACCCTTACAGCACCTTATTTCACACTAAATATATATATATTGTAAGAGTTTTACAATATTTAACAATATTGGTTGAATTGCATTGCTGAACAAACTAGAAAGTACAATTTTGTAGTGCCTTTGTGTCCAAAGAGTTTGAGGCTGCTCAATTAACTAGATTGGTGATTTTTATTAGCATTTGTTAAATGTGTAATATGATTGAAAAGGCCTAATATTTGAGGCAGCCCCTGACCTCAGTTTTCAGTTCAAAAATTGGACAGCAAAAGGTCAAGGAGCTCAGAGAATTTCAGTAGTTAAGCTTTTTCTAGGGGTGGAGGGATTTATGGCCTGGCATTGTCTTCATTGTCTGTGTTGGGCTGGGCTGGCTTGTGTTGGTGCAAGGAAGTTCGTGCTGTTGCCTCAAAGTTCGTGTTGGAGCCAGAAAGATTTTGATTATGGAAAAGTCTGGGAACTTGCCAGTATAGGACAGGGTGCTTGATCCTTGTCTGTAGAGCAGAGTAGGGTAGAGGAACTGGAGAAAAAAAAGAAAATGGCAAATGGGAAATCTTTGCAGGTTGCCAGGCACATATGGCTTGCTTAGGGTTGCTGTGATCTTCAAATGCAGAGCAAATAAGGGTAGCTTTTCCCTAAGTGACAGAGACTTCGAAGGGTTTTGTCTTTTGGTGTGAGGTTGTGAGGTATAGGTCTCAAGCAGAGTAATGTGTCAATGATTAATCAGTGTACCTGTTGGCATCATCACAAAGTCAGATGCAAAGCAAAAATTACCTCAAAATCTTTACTCCCAGTCCTGTTTTTTTTTTTTTTTTTTTTTGTTTTTTTTGTTTGTTTGTTTTTTTGTTTTTTTTTTTTAAGACAAAGATGACCTTCAGAAAAGGTCCTTAAGAAAAGTTTTTTGGACCTTAAGAAAAAGTCCAAAAGTTTTAATCATTCTGGGGAAGTACCTGCACATTAGCACCCTTCCTTTGTGCTTCAAATATGACGAACACCTCTGTGTTCTGTCACTGTCTGAGCCTTTTGCTCATCCACATCCCACAAGAGGCCATGGTTCACACATACACTTTTTTGTGCTTTTCTGTTCATATGGTTAGAACAGAGTTATCATGCTCTGAAAAAAAGCATTAAAAATCAGAGTCATAGGTCAATGGAGTAATTCAGAAACAGCAAAGAGAAAAGATGATTTCAGGTGACATCCACGCAGCAGGGGTTACTGATCTTAAGAGTAAAGGCTCACTTGGGACTGAGCTCCGAACAGCCACTGGAATGGGGGGTCATGGTGTAGAGGCAGCTTTTCTGCTGGAAACTGTGAGAACCTTTCCCTGAGCAACCCCTATCCCAGACCCACATGAAGACAAAGGAGAAAAGTCAGGCTTGGAGGTGCTGCCAGAAGGGTAACATACCTCGTGTGAAAGCACATTACAAAGGCTAATGCTGAGCTAGCAACAACCTCTCTCTAGTAGCAGTGGGAACCCCCTTCTGCTTTATTTTGTAAAGCATCTTTCATATCTTCTGCCAAAGACTTTAGGCGACAGCAAGTTTTGCAAGGAGGCGAGTAATAGTAGAGCCAAATCCTGGTTCAGAGACTGCCAATAAAGAGTCACTGTAGCCTGTAACAGTGAAAGGTCATCTGCAAAGATATTACCACCACTCATTTTCAGCCCCAAATTCTCGACCAAATGTTCTGATGAAGGAACAGATCATTGGGTTAGGTCCAAAGCCTAGGGAGAGCTTGCAATTAATCTTTTAGTAATTCTTTTCCCACCCCAAATCTTCCACATTTCCTGCCTCACTTAACTCTTTCCAAAGTATCGTTCTGCAATGTCACAGTTGCTGAGGCTTGATTCAGACTAGAGACTACTGGCAGGAGCACTCTGTGCAAGCCAGATGGCCTTCTGAACGCCACCCTTAGGCACCTCTTACGGGTGATCAGTTTTGGTGTCACAACTGCCACTTTTCAACAGTGCTCTAGGGGTTGTTCTGAAATATTCATCCTGCCCTTGAGCTTCAGTGGAACGATTGCCTCACAGTTACTTTAGTTACCTTTATCTGCAGTTAGTGTGCAATCTTCTTACTTACAGAGATGCACATTTTTAGAAACAGGTTCAACAAGATGGTGCAATAAAGTTCATTGGTGCACAGCCGTGCACTGATGTCTTCAGGAGTATCTAGCAGGCATAAGAATCACAGAGTCTTTAAAAAAAAAAAAAGTGTAAACATATTTCCAAGTTTAAACATTTCTCACCATCTGCTTTCATTTGCAGCAGTGGAATATGAGTTTTGATTCATTTTCTCACTTTTGGTGTGGCTCTTTTCTCATTTTCTGTGTCTGGCTAGGGACTTAAGAAGAGAAGACACAATACAGCATCTCACACTCTGATCCTTTGCTATAGCATTGATTGTCCCTTGCTCCTCAGGTTATGGGTTCAGGTAGAGCTTTAAAGGGACCAGAAAAAAAGGAAAGGGAAAAAGAGCCATCCTAGTTTGAACTGTAACCACACCCCTGGCTCCCCTGATGCAGCAGGCCAAACAACCAGGGGTGCAGCAAGCTCATCTCTTAGTTTGTCCCTTTCTGTGGTCTCAAGGCATTTTAAACTGATCTGTTCACAAAGGAAAGTGGGTTATGATGCTACTGTGGAAGCTTGAAATGAGACCTTATGGCCTGTCCTGGCCTATATATATGACTTGTGATAAATGTGACTGCAGCTGTGAATCCGAAGGGATGAAAATAACAGTGGGAGGGCACCCAACAAAAAGTAAGTCACGCTATGAGCAGAGCACATCCCATACACTGGCTGTTCCCACGGGCTGAGCCTGCTGCATACTGCACTTGTGTCCTGCTAATAACAACTGGTCAGTAATAATGTCAGAGGTGTTGCTGTGAGGCTGCTATGATGAAGCTCAGAAGGTGAAGTCGCCCACCTCCCCCCTTCTTCCTGCATTTTTCTGTTTCAGGAAACTATTTTTAAGGTCACAGTTCTGTAGTTGTAGATGGGCCCAGGATGTGCATCTACTGTTCTTAATAAGAGCACCTGTCCAAGCCTTTCTCAAAACCAGATGCACCAGCTGCTCAAAACCCAAAACATGGAGTGGGACTGGAAAACCCACTTCATGGAGTGAAGCACACTATGGCTGTGTTCACTAAGCTCGTGACCAAGCTGCCCGTATAGTTCCTTGAGTCTGGGTCTTTTCCTGATAACCAGGAATGGGGAGAAGTCACCACTTTTAGGAGTGGCTATCATGTGATTGTGCCCCCTCACAAGCAGTGCGAAGAGAGAAATAGACTGCCTGCTCTCTAGGCCAAAGGCATTTTTTGGTCAAGTAATCCCTTTACTGTGCGAGATGGTGCTGTTCATTGGGAGCAGGTGCTGGCTCCACTCTAAAAGAGATAAAGTGGACTTTGATGTGGTTTGGTGGTTCCTGGGGTGTACTTCAGGCTGATGTACTTCGGCAAGGTGGATGAATGCCTTAAACATGCTGCAGAAAGAACCAAGGCCCTCCAGGCTACTGCAGGAGTGCATTCCACTGGAACAGAAAAGGAAGGGATGAGCAAAAAGGAGTCTATATTTTCAGGTCTCTGAAAAGAAGCTTTTTTCTCTGTAGCAAAAGGAAATGGCAAAAATAAATATTTATCCTGGTAAATAAAACAGGAAAAGAGGGAACCAGTGGGATGAGATCACTGAAGGCACCTTGTAAAGCTGTCTGCAGTGTCCAGTCTTTTCAGGGAACTTCAAAGGCCTCATCTCTTTTGCTACCAATATTTCTACTTGCCAAAGCACAGCTCAGTGACAGCTTCTTTAAGGTGAGAGAAGGATTTGAAATGATGGATAATACTTCTACCACATTCCAAAAACCAGGGAAACGTTCCAGAAAGAAAAGTATGGCAGCTTCTTTAAGAAGAGTGAAAAGAATTTATATCAGCTCCTTCTGGGCAATTTTTTCCTTTTCTGTCCTCCCACCCCTCATTTCCCCTCCCCAATCCAGTGAAATATTTTGGGTGAACTTGATGCAATCAAAGTTGTGTAGTCAAATGCTGGGCAAATTCCCAACGACCCCACTCCAAAAGTACCTTTGCTCTGGTTCTCAGCTGTTCTGAGCCAGCTTTGTAACAGATACATGCTTTCCTTGTGGGTTTACTATCCTGCTCCACACACCTACAATCAGAACCTGCTCTCCTGGGTCTCATACAACCAAGCTGAGCACAGAAGAAGATCAGATCACATTTCAGACAGTTCATGCTCTGAAAACACCTTATGCTGACCTGAATCTTCCCAGCCATGAGATATCTCCCCCACCTGCATGCCACTCGGTGGACAGCTTTCAGTGCTGTCACACCCTCTGCATATCCAGCCTGGAGTTACGACATCGCCTTTTTCTCTTCTAAAACAAACAAGGTGCTGTCAAGGGAAAGGAGAACATTGCCTTTTACTGTAAAGCTGGGAACCAAAGCATATTTTCAAGAGATGAATGCTGTGCAAAGAGGTGGGTATGGAGCAGGAATGCAGTGCAATTTGCAAAAATTGAGGATAATGAGAGAAACTTCTATTCCTCTCTAATCATCTATGGCCCATGCCTCTGTGGCAAGGTCAGTGTTAGACTAAGATCCAAACATGAGCTCTGGTCTTGTTTAAACATGTGAAGGTCAGAAAGAGGTTGGATTTAGGACTAAGGTGTCATATGCTGGGCCTCCTTTCGTAACAACACAAAACAAATCCAGAGCCTGCTGATCTTTTCAGAAGTTCAGGTTCAAGTCAAAGACTGATTCAAAGTCTGCAGAGAGGACCTGCCGTTGCTGTGGGAGACAAAACCAGGTACGTCAGAGATAAACAGGGAAGGAGAAAAGTGATTTTCTTTTTGAAGCTAAGGAAAGGTATAATCTCTCACTAGAGTCAGGAGGTTTGAGCTATACAGGTGATTTGGCCTCAGCATATTGAGATGATGAGTGCAATATCAGCTAGTGGGTAGAAAAAATTCTTTATTATTATTTTCTCTTTTAACCCTAAGCACTATTGTCATCCATCCTGAGTTATTACCCAGACCACAGAAAACTTCAGAACAGAATTGTCTGCCTCAAAATTTAGCAAATAGGCTTTTTAGAGAACTGAACATTTAGACTAGTCTGTTGCCAAGCCCAGAAAATTCCTTTCCTGTAAGGATGGCACATTCCATAATGAATAGCTAAGATGATCTGTTCAATGAGCCGTTTGTAAAGTACAGGCTCACTTTAAAGCAAAAGCTGCTACAGGAATTGTTTCAATCATAACTATTCTGAGCTATAAATACATGGTAAATTATTAGTCAGGTATTTTCTACATGACTGCATATTATTCCTAACTTTGCACGTAGGGACATTATTTAACCCTTTCTGTTCTGCTCTCTGACAATATTTCACAGGATGCAACCATTCTAGTGAAACTGTTCAAGTGATGTTAACAGTGGTGGAAAACTACAGAGTGGTTGAGTAGGTGAATAGGAAAAAAACAACAATAAAAGAAACCTTTGTCTGTTGGTAAACATCAGGATCCATGCATGATACATATCACCATGATGTAGAAATGCATGATCCTAGGTTTTGGTGACTTCTCTCAGCCCTTTTGCATAACAGAAGATCCAAATGTAATATTTGATCTGATTCTGTTCTCTCTATGAAAAATCACAAATTAGAGTTTTGTCATTGGGTCTGTATCTGTGATAAGACTGAAGAAATTTGCACCAACGAAAACAAAAGCGGAAATTCAGAGGAAAAATACCATTGACAAGAAAAAAGTAAAAGTCACTGAAACAGTGTGGTGTTTTCCAAGATTGAGGAAGCTACACGTGTCTGTACATGTGACTGTTGAAGATAATTTTTAACAGGGAAAAGGGAGATTAATTCTTTTTATGAACAAAGAGTTAGCAAATGCATACCCTCACATAGAATTTTTAACATGAAGAAACAGGATGAAGATTGCCTGGTTTTGTACCTAGGAATCCAAAGAGAAGAAAATTCACAGTATAAGATGATACATCAGGACCAGGTTACAAATTTTTGCTTTAGTTCCTTTAATATTGAATTTCTGAAGTCTTCAGGCATTCAGAAAAGAAGGCAGTGCTAAAAATTTAAAATTTTTATTAATTAATTAATTTATTTTTTCCTAGGACCAGTGATCAAAATCCAGAACAAAGTACTGAAATAAATATTGCTGGCTCTTTTTAGTAATATTTATTAGAAAGATTGTTATTTTCCCCTCTTGAGATGTTATACCTAATACAGAACAGTGTTTCTTTCAAAACACTTAAAATGTAGTGAAATTACACAGATGAAGAATAGGAGTGGAGCAGTACACAGGCACCTGTGGAGATCAATGACACTTAAAAAGCTAAGGATACTCAGGAAAGGTAAATCTTATCCTGGTACCAGTTTGGGCAAGAAAGATGTTCATCCCAGAATGATCCTTTGGATCCCAGAATTCAGAGCTCGAGATTCTGTCTCTGTATCTGGAGAAATGTTTTCTCATGTGCTCTGATCTTCACTGGCTGCTGTTTGCTACTGCAGAGGCTGATGCTCACAGGTGGGTGCAGAAGAGCGTGGTCACATTTTCCCAGTTTCATAGGTGATTGCCCTTCCTGAGGACCAGAAAGTAAGTATTTTGGGAGGTGCTGTTTCAGCCTTTCAGCCGTTAAGAAAACTCTTCTGCCCAGGAGAACTCTTGTTGCTTTTCTAAGGTGATTTACTCTGGAGTTTTAAAAAGAAACATTCAAAGGGTCATGGATTTCACTCAAAGAGCCTAGACTACGGAACAGATATGATGTAAAACTGTCAGAAAGCATAGACATATATGAGTGCTGTGCTGAGCTGCAAAAATCCCAGTATGCTTAGTCACCCTCAATAAGTTTTTCACTTGCAGAACTTTGTATACCCCTCAGACATGGCACCTAAATCTCAGTGTGGCTATCAAATTCAACACATTGTGGTTGAGAGTCGGAAATTCTGAAGCCCCAGGATGTGTGTATGTGGCAAAGTACTTTCTGCCAACAAATCTGGAAATCTGAAATTATTTATTTTGAACTATAAGTAGCCTGAGAGTTGAGATATTTAATATCAATCAGAAGAGCCTGTGCATTTCTGGTTTGGAAAAGAAAAAGAATAACTTTTCAAAACCATATTCAGGAGTGAAATTAACTCTAGAGGGTGGTTGCTTCAGGTTGATATTCCAAGTTTAGAGACAAATAATAACCATTTTACTGTCAGAATTGTTTAGGGCAAGGAGAATAGAACAACTAGGTCAGGAGGATTTTATTTCTCAACTTCAGATTAAATTAGAGCTGCTCCAAAACCACATTGCTTTAGAAGCGACAGATACATTTGCTCCTACGGAAAGCCCAGTGTGAGTCCTGGCAGAGAGAAAGGGCTTTTACTGTGTTCATGAAAACATCTGCACGGGTTTCCTGGACCCTGAATGTGCTAGCAATGGGGACCCAGCTGGTACTGAGGGGTTTGAGTGGAAATTAACGTCCCTTTGGGATGGAAGGTAAATCAGGTTGCGTGGCTCACTCCAGCTTTGCATCAACAAACAGCACAAGCTCTAGTCCCAAAGTCACTAGGGAGTTTGCTTTTCTCAAGGTCATGCAAGGTTCACTCACATCTTTCTTGCCTGTTGGTACTGAAACTGTTAACCCTGTGTTTCTGCTTGCTGTGGTTGTGCATGTTTTCAATTGTTTAACAACTGTCAATACTCAAGTGGAATTATTTTTGCAGTTAGAAATATATTTTCTGCTTGGATTGTTTTTCTCTAAAAGCTGGGTGCAACTAGTGTCGCTCATGATTTTTCAAGATGAAAGTTATCAACAACTGCTTCTTCAGACTCGGTTTTAAATTTTGTCTCAGAAGCATTCTCCACACCTGAAATAAAATTGACACTTTCCAAATGACAGTGCAAGTTGCCAGTATACTCTTATCCAAAAAGACTTACTCTTAAGTAAAGAAAGGTCTGTGTCCTGTCACTCCAATGGATCCACGAACTCTTTAATCATTTGGATTGCTTTGGTTGATGGACTGAGAGTGCTTGCCAAGTTTTTTTGGAGGACCTTAATGCCTACAGCCTAATTGGATGGTGCTAGAGACAGTAAATCAAAGTACTGTGATCTGACAGTGTTGATGACAATTTTAACTCCTGCATTTTTCTTGTCCATAACTGTGGGGTTAGTAAGAACAGGAAAAAATGCACTGTGAAGCCAGAGAAAGGAGAAGAGAAAACTTATGGAGTAGACAAATTCTGGACAAAGTGCTGTTCAACATCCCTTTGGAACCAAGAAATAATGACTTGAACAATTACAAGACTGTATAAAACCTCTCACTCACTGAAGCTCAACTAAATACAGCACAGCTTTATCTTTAGTATTCCTTGGAATTGTGTCAAGGAGGCTTTTTGCTCCCTCTTCTTTTTCTTTCTTTCTTTCACTCCTTTTTTTAAAACCTCAAGGTCAAGCAAAACATACGCTTAAAAATAAAACTTTATCAAGAGAGATGGAGGACTAAAGGGCTTCCTATATTTAGTAAGGGCAATCTAATCTAAGCAGAAGTTGTTCAGGGCCACTCTCCATTTTCCATGAAAGGTAGGTGCTCCTGGGATGATTCCCAGGGCTTTCTGTGGCTTCTGTTTTCAGACACAACCCAAGCCACTGAGTTTTATTGAGCAAGTATCCTGGAAAGTCCTGAGCAAAATGAGAGACAGCTGATAGTCCTAGAACACCAGTACTTTTAGTAAGGTCCTGCAGCCGTATCTCTGGGTTGTTAATTCTCATAGGCTTTAAGCCAAACTCTTTTCCCCAATCCTCCCCCAGCTACTGATATGGTCCTTGACAGAGGAAAGCATCTGTCCAACTCAAAGCACAGAAAATGATTAAGTGCTTTCTTAATCAGGACCTTGCAGCTCTTATATGTGACTTTTGGCTTAGTCAAAGCTAGCTTTTCAAGTAAATTTCATGTAGAATTGGATGAAAATGGTAATGAGACAAGGAACTTTTCACTTCTAGGTCATCACTGAACAATTTTTCAGGAAGGAAAACCCTATAAAAATTACTGCTGCTTGAAGGCAGACAAGAGTGTATTTGGAACACTGAAGCACAAATATCTTGGCTGTTCTGACTGCTTTGTATCACCAGTGTTGTGGGAATTAGCTTGTGAATTTACTGTGCTGAGACAAGACAATTACTTTTGAAACACCCTACAGACAGCTGATATAGAGCCCAAAGATGGAGAAAAAGAAAGCACAGTTATGCTTTTCAAGCCAGGAGGAGAAGAAATTCCTTTCTCATTAATCTGATACTCTAACCTGTATCCAACATATGGTAGCAGACAATGGCAGAAGATG
Organism: Aythya ferina; assembly: GCF_964211825.1. Classification (NCBI taxonomy): domain Eukaryota; kingdom Metazoa; phylum Chordata; class Aves; order Anseriformes; family Anatidae; genus Aythya; species Aythya ferina. Next base: position 35,172,446 of record NC_140303.1, on the reverse strand, counting down.
TGACTTAGAAATCTAGGCAGTTAGTTTTGACCTGTGGTGCCTGGATCTGTGGATTCTATGTTCCGCTTCTTTTAGGAACTTATTCAACAAAAAGAAGGCAATCATTGCCAGGCAGATTAAAAGTACTGTACAGGAAAAACAAACAAACAAACAAGAAAAAACAAACAAACAAACAAACAAACAAAAAAAACCACAATAAAACATAAGAGCCTACATTTTGAAAAAGGTTTAAAACTTCTGCTTTGGATTGTAACAAAATGATCACTAGAATGTTCAGACTTACAAAGAAAAGAAAAGAGGTAAACTCAGATTTCTGGGCAACCTGATGGCTTGATGCTTTCAGAAAGGATTGATCATCGAGCAGTCTGAGATTCCTGGGAGCGGGGAGGTGACACTCAGCCACGGCTGCAAACCATCCTTTTTTGCATCCTAATAGAAGAGCCAATCTCATCTCTGTTTGCAGGAAGATTTGCCATGACTGGACCCTATGGAGATCTGAATAAGACTGCCCTCCACTCCACCTCTGCAGTTCTAAGCAATGATATGCATCCCTTGAAGTTTAGAAAGGAAAAATATATAAAACCAGTATGTATTTATGAAGGCTATAAAAAAGGAGCTTTGCAGTAGTTGACATGGGAAGCGATTAAGGTACCTTATAAGCAAAGATTGCAGAAAAGAGAGAGAGAAGTGATGCCAGAAAGGAATCTGGCAACAATCCCGAGGTAACGATAAGTGACTTCCAGCAGTAGGAGTTGTGGGAGGAAAAGTAAAAAAATAAAAATAAAATGAGGAAAATTGCAAGACTTTTGGCCGTGGGGACTAAGCCACAGAGACCGTTCATCACTGGACTCACAGACACAAGAGGAAGGTGATTTCTCACCCTGCTCATGACTCAGAGGTTACTGGTCAAATCCTGCAAAATGGGAGTTCATCAAGATTTGCTTGATTTTGAAAGGGCTCAATTTCCCAGGCATCTCAGCTTTCTCCATCTGTGTTTATACAAATGGGTCTTGGGTCTCTCCAGGGCTTAGGAAAAAGTTGCTCTGAACAAAAACACACATATGGGTCATGCTGCCAGTGAGGATCTCTCTGAGTCGCTGTGTCTTATTGTCCTGTTTAACAGGTGGAGCATGTGTCCATGCCTGTCCCTAGACAGCAGCTTGCGACATGAGCATTCACAGACGAAATGCCAGCTAAAGAATACTCAGTTATCATGATCAATCACTCTACAAAAGCCTAGCCTGTGAAGTCTCCATTTGTGAGTCTTTAAAAATTGTTTCGGGGAACCACTCTCCATTTGCCAAATGGAGCACAAAAGGTTTCTGACCATATGCCCTGCAAATGAGGCAGAGAATACTTTCCCATATACAGAAAAGTAGAATGGTATATAGAAAGGAAGCACAACTGAAAGATACAGACAAATTTCAAAACTCTTCAGTAAGTAGTTGTGAATAAAGAGTACATTTGTTGAAACTGAACCAACTACAAAAGCAGAAAGCAAGCAGGACATACTGAACAAGTGCCTTAGGCACTGGAAGTGGGCTTATATCCCTCTCAAAGGTTAATGATCTGTTACCTTTCTTTCATTACTGTTTACTTATGAGATTTTAGCTTATGTATAGCACCTGTACCAGACTATGGTCTATTGTTATATGTATGTGTTACAAAGGTAAAATACAATGATGAAGAATAAATTCATTGATCTATGAATATAAAGCATGTATATCTTGATAGGCAATATTATAGATGGCTTGATCTTTGATGCTTTTGAGCTTTCCTCAGTTCATACAAAAGTCAGGAAGAACTTCAGGTCCAAAGCATTCTGAGAATCAGTGTGTAGCTGTAGGTTTATGTTGAAATTCAACTATTAATGAATTGGGTTCAGACCTTCATCATACTGCAGAAACACACCTGATAAAATTCTGCAGGGATCCTCTTTGAACTTGTTACTATCCAGGATTTTTTGTTAATCATTTAGATGAAATGAAAAGAGAATATGCTAACTAAATTAGCAGACAATATCAATTTGAGAAGAGTTGCAAGCACAGAAGAAGATAGGTTTGAACTTCAGAATTATCAAATATAAATGAAAGAATAATCTGGGGGTTTGGGAAGTGAAAGGATGAAATTCAATAAGGACGAATGCAAGATACACAGTTCTATACTTAGTCGGGAACAATCAGATGTACAAATATGGGATGTGAAAAAAAAAAAAAACCTGCAGAGAAGGATCTGGGACAACTGTGAATCACAAGCAGAACAGAAGTCAGAGGAATTAAGACTGCCATGAGAAAAGCAAACACCATACTGGGATGTATAAACTGGAGTACCATCTGCATGACATGGGATGTGGTTTTTCTGCTGTACACTCTTGTCTCCAATTTTAGGCACCATGGTTCAAGAAGGATGGGACCAGTTGGACAATGTCCAGAGGAGACCAGCAAGGATGATCAGAAGTCTAGAGAACATAACTAATGAGGAGAGATTGAAAGAGGGGGTTGTTTAGTCTGAAGAAGATCAGACTGAGAAGGGATATGATAACAGTTTTTAAATACATAAAAGATAAATGAAGAGGAAAAGAACAATTTGTTCTTTTGCCTCGGGTGCAGAGGACAAGGCTTAAAGTATAGCAAGGGACATGTAGGTTAGGTAACATGGAAGAAACCTTCCTAACGGGAAAGATAATGAGATGCTGGACTAGCCTGAGATGTGGACTTCACTGGAGATTTTTAAGGACAGGTTGGACACAGCATGTCTCAGGTATGAAGGGCACATTTTGTCTGTACATAGGCAAACAGAGATGATGGTCCTGAACCAAGTCACTTCCAGCCCTAATTTGTGTAACATTTACAATCACCTATTAAAAGTGAAGTGTAGAGGAGCTACTAGAATCTATGACTTAGGCTTACAGTTTAGGTGACTGCATGATTTCTTCTATGAAAATAATCTTTTTTGCTATATTGCAAGTAATGACATATGCTATATAAGAACCATTCAAATGCATGCTGTAGACTTTTGAGGACTGCTGTGGGGAAGTCCAGTCAGACCATTATGGGAACTAACTCCAACACACAAATGCTAGCTTAGAAGCTTGCAACTTTGGTCTCCTACCAGTCTGATTTTGGTCTTATTCTAGGCAGTAAGTGAGAAAAAGTCTACTGTTATAAAATCCTTGTAAACTAGATTGGAACTGCTCTTCAAAATCCACATGGAGACAAATGTTTGACCTCTCAAACAATCTCTGGGCTGTTGCCACTTGGAAGGTTTTGGCAAGGCGGGATCTTTCTTATCCTTTTTGCTCCAGCAGCATTGGAGTCCCCAGCCTCAGGAGTGAAGGGGAATTTTCCTTCCCAACCTTATGGAACCTGCTCAGTTCTGATCCCATCTGCGAAGGCAGTGCTGACATACGCCCAGTGGAAAGGGAAGACCACCTTGTAGCTAAAGCCTTTTGCTCATTTTCAGAGCACTTAGATTTCTGTAGAAACCTAAATTTGGACTTCATGACCGGACTTCCTGAGTTCTGTCCCCTTCTTCATTGAAAAGGTAAATTTCAGTCACTCAGTGTTACTTTACACATATTTCACAACTTGTTAAGTACTTCTTCATACTCAGAGCAAGCTGAAGATATGTAGGAAAAGGTGGAAAAAGGCCACAGTGTGCAGTAGGATGGGCCCAGGCTACAAACCAGAGCCACGGGTCTTTGCCATAGCAGGGAATTTGTTAGGTAATAGACAAGGATTCTGAGACAGCCAAAACCTTAAGGCTGAGTTGTTTAAATCTTGTCCTTATAATAACTTCCCAAAGAAGCCAGGAAATCTTTTAAGCTGGAAAGGCATCTCTTACTAGAAAGTAAAGTAGAATGCTTAGCTTTGTAACCAGGAAACAATTAAAGTCACTTTGTTTTACATGAGCAGAAATTAAAAGAGCCCATAAATGTACTTCTCATTCACTGTGTGATGTGGAGACAGGTTGTTGCTGTCAGGTGTGGTTTTATTCTCTGGGTTGTGGGAACCCCTAGATCCCTCTGAAGTTTTTTTTACCAACCTCTGTGAGTCTGGTGCTTACTGCTATTAATACACAAAACCTCTGGGTGGGTTCAGCTCTCCTGACCCTGCACTCCATGATTTATGGAGTCCTTGTATTTCCCCAGAAGGCATAGTGGTCCCAGAGGAAGGAGCTAGAGATGTCCCACCTCAGTCCAAAGCAGTGCATCCCTCTGTACAGTGTACCACAGGCTGCAGTGACTGGCCTGCCATAGACAGCAGAAGAGGGCAAACCTCCCACCACCCCAGTCTGATTTGGGGAGGAAATCCACATTATTCTCCAGGTGAAGAGAGGAGATAGGCATGCCAGGTCTCTGCTGGCAAGCAGGAGAAATGAACAATCCCATAGGATTAGTTCAGTTTTCTTTTGTCTCTTCTCTGTGGGGAGGGGTGAGTTATGAGACATCATTTTGTCAAAGGCGCCCAGGAAAGTGATTTTGTCAGTGCAAGTGAGGAACTTCAGCTCTGTTATAACAGAAGGAGATAAAGGCAGACTTGCTGTGCACAGAGGACCAAAAATTTCCATAATTTTTCCTTCCCCCCTCCCCTGTGCACCATCCTTCCCACAGGCTGCCAAAGAAAAGAGCCCCTCAGAGTTTACCCTCTGCCTTTCTTGAACTCGCATGACTTTGCCGCTTCGGGTCCTTCACCCCCTGCGTTTAACCGAGGTTATGAAAACCAAGCTGCTTGCTCTCTGTTTATTTTCAGTGATCTCCTCTGTGTGCTGCCAGCAGCCAGAGCCGTGGCCTTTCCCAATACAGGGCATCGCAGTGAGCTCAGAGTGCTCCCAGGTCTGATGAGAGAGGTGCACGAGTCAGCAGCCAAGCTGAGCTTATGTAAAAAAATTAAGGTCGAAGCCTCACCAAGATTTATGGTGCTTGTGTTCGAGGTACTGGTATTTTTCTTGCCGCTCCAAGGCAGGGATCAGCTGCAGGGTACAAGGCACTTCAGGACGCAGGGGATCTTGAAGAGCATCACCAGCCAGCTCTGCAGCTCACTAGTCCGGGTGCAAGGACCACCAGCAGCTGGGCTTCACACTGCAACCATTTCTATAAACCTGTGGTGTGCTGAGGGTATGAAGTTGGTGGTTAAAGAGTTCCTGTGAGCCAGGTCTCAGGAATTAAATTGGGCAGCTGTGTAAGATGGTGGCAAATCTCCCGTGCATTGGGAATTAGTATTTTCAAAGTGTGCTTAGGTGGCTTGGAAATCTAAGTCCTGCTTTCAGGCATGGCAGCCTCATATTCTGTGAAACGTCTCTGTTGGGAAACGGGATCATAAAGCTTTTAACTCTCATCACAAAGTTAACTTAAATCCCACTGATTTTAGCATTAATGAAACATGTTTCCTTCTTCAGCAGCTTTAAAAGGAGTCCTAGTGAGAAGGAACAGCGGGTGAAAAAGTCAGAACAAAAATCAGAAGGGGGATAGTTTATAGATGCACTGCTGGGTGAGATCAGAAATGCATCTATTTATTCCTGCTGTTTTGCTGGCTTCTCTTTTGGTTTTGCCTTTCGTGGAATACGTTTAATCACTCTTGAATGCCAGAACATAATGCGGGCGATGCTGTCCCATATGGCTAGCACAGAGCACGGGCTTCTCACACAAAGCAGGGGATGTGAGCAAGAACCAGGAGGAGGTTACGCAAGTTCCAAGACATTTTTCTCTACTTATCTTGTTTCATGGCTTCCTTTGATACCTCGAGACTCTACAGAAGAGTCCTCCTGTGTACCTTCCTATTCAGCTGTGTCTCGAAAGGCTAGCACTCTTCCTAGGAAAGATGTCCTTTATTGGCTCTACACTGCAAGTTACATGACTTCTGCAGCAAGCAGGGCACTTTCACCAGGGAATCTCCAGGTCTGTGTAGGAGCAAGACCACAGGAAGGAATTCACATCAGCTAATCCTGAGCTGCAGCAGCTGCTCAGCCTTCCATGCTGAGCACTAGGCAAGAGATCAAGCTGTGCTTAGTATCTTCATATGCAGTTCACTGAGAGGAAGCTTATTTCCCAGGGATGGTTCTCTTGCAGTGCTTTGGGGTGGGGTCTAAAGATTTTCCTATGGATTTCTACAACACAGCTTTTCCTATGGTTAGGCAGTGCCTTTCTCCCTCACCTGGCCACAAAGCAGGTGGAAGGGTGTAAGTCTTTGCAAAAATGGTTTGCAAAAATGGTTTGCAAAAACATTTTGAAAATATCTGGTACAGGAAGAAAATCAGGCTGAATACTTGTCCTTGTTTCTCCAGGAAAGAAGGATAAATCAGAGTTTAGGCAAAGCTTTGAAATACAATGTCCCATGCAAATGAGCCACACTGCAGTTGAAGCACCATTTTATATTTTGTTGAAGTCGTTGGAGTTGCCCTGGGCAACACAATGGTAAAGTTATCTGTGACTCATTCTGTGTCACTGTAAGAATCCTGCCTTTCTCTCTTGCAGGTCACACCAAGCAGATCTCACTTGACTGAAAATAGTTATTAATATAGTCATTAATTTCTCCTCATATTTTTTTTACTTTTTTTTTTTTTTTTTTTTTTCCTGCAGTTTTCCTCTTATCTAACCAAGAGAAGAATTGCTTTTGACAGAAGTCCCTGTTACTACTACCTGACTACCCCAGTTGAATGTGACAGTGGCACAAAGACTCCAGAGTCAAGTGATTGTCCTGTGACCACATCTGTGTGTCAACAGTCTACACCAGTTTTGTACCCTGAGTACTTTCTTGCTTCATCTTCTAAACCACAGAATCATACAGCTTCTGCTGAACAGCAAATGCAACACCCTGTAATAAGCTCCTTTGTAAATGTTAGGTTTTCCACCTGCTTTGATTATTGTTTAAACCCTTCAAGGGTTAAGAGGCTTAGAAGAAATGATAGAAATGATGAGTGTATTCATGCTCTTTCTCTTTCTCTTTTGTTTGTTTGTCTGTTTGTCTTTAAGAGTCAAAGCTGAGTTGCTTTGAGGTCGCTTGAAGCTTCTTACTGTGAACTTTGATAGGGAAATGTTGACATAACTGATCCATAATGCCAATGATCTAAGGGGAGATATTTACCTTTGTTGAAAAGCATCACTCCAGGCCAAGAATTTGGACCAGAATATGACAAATCATTAAGGAAGTTTCTGGTGGCACATAAATTATCTTGTGCTACCATAGACTGTGTAGATGGTGCCTGCTTTCATACAATGATTATGTTCTGATTAGTATTTCTGTGTCATTTGTTGTGTTGGTGCTAATAACAGTATGACCCTGTAGGTATCACTGAAATGCAAATGTAAAAAATAAGTCATTTTGGCATTTATTATTAGGATCCTTTGTGTTGTATTTTTATTTCCTGTTGGCCAGGAACTGTCCAGATGGAGTTTCTGCATTTTCTACATTGAAGAACTTCACCCAGTCTTTCTGACAAGTGACAATATCTCTTATTGAAAGTCAGAGGGCTTGAAATACAAATAATTCAAGTGATGAATCTTCCACATTTCTTATCAACTGTGGTGGTCCACTACTGTTATCAGAAAAGGCTTGGGGTAAGATAAGAATGGTCTTGGTTTACCTAGAGATCTTGCAATAGCTTTTGTGCCAATGCTTTCTGTGGGAGAGGCACACCTCACTGCTCACTATTCTGTCATCACTGTCATTTCCAGTTTCTCGTCATCACCAACTTCCCATATTTTAGGAAAACTCCAAAGCTTGAATTCCTGGAGATGTTCTTGTACCACCCTGATTTACTATATAGCACCATTTTCTCCTATTTTGTCCTGCCCTGGAAGGGAGAAAACCTTATACACACAGTTAGTTACTGGTTTAGTTCATGTAGCAAGGACTTGTGTTTTTGTTGTCATGGCTGCCAGGTTTTGTTCCCATAGCACTGTCTGTGTGTATGTGGATGTGATTCATTATCTACAGACATCAGAGCCTATACCCTGTGCTACAGTTTGTATTTGAGCTGCTTCTCGTAATAGAATGAGTAAATATCTCAGATTTGCCTCTTGGTAATTTCAAGCCAATGTCCAAATTGTTTGGCATTTGTCCACCTCCAAGGACCTATCAATTCCTTTACAAAAACAGTGTTGACAAAAACATGGCATATTCCATTGTGAGCAACACTCAACGGATGCTCTACATTTTAATATAAATTAATGTCTTGTGTTTCCATGTTATACATGGAAGCATCCACAAATGTACTATCTTAGAGATTATTCCTAGGAACAAAAGAGGAACAGAACATTCCTGTTGTGACAAATGAGCAAAGTTTAACAGTTAAAAAATGCCAAGTGTTGGTCTTATAGCAGGACTATGTTTTGCCTGATGTTTTCCTGACATCCCTGAATGACTGAAGTGCCTAACGTAGTACCTGGTATAGTGATTGGAGTGCCTGCAGTGCCACATGGAAAATCAAATAACAAAACACTTATTAATTTTATGTGTTCCCTAAACTGTGTATGCAAACAAAGCTTGTACCCATTTTTTTTTTTCACATGCAAATCTTACAGCATAAAAACAAACAAAAAGTAATGAATATAAAGCATATTGCCTGCAACAAATTGTGGGTGTACATATAAGCATCACCTATGAACATGAGAATTGATGGAAAAATTCTTGTAAATCCACTCTTTGATTATGTAAGTGCAATAATGAGTTCCAGAATCTCTCAGGATTGGGCTCTGTTTCATCAGCACTCACAAGTATAAAACAGAACCCTCAGTCTTTAGAGCCAACCCCCTTTGCTTTGCCACTAAACCAACCTCACTTGAATCTCCTCCAGAATTCCTTTATTTTTTTTTCTTTTTCTTTTTCTTTTTCTTTTTCTTTTTCTTTTTCTTTTTCTTTTTCTTTTTCTTTTTCTTTTTCTTTTTCTTTTTCTTTTTCTTTTTCTTTTTCTTTTTCTTTTCCTTTTCCTTTTCCTTTTTCTTTTCCTTTTTCTTTTTCTTTTTCTTTTTCTTTTTCTTTTTCTTTTTCTTTTTCTTTTTCTTTTTCTTTTTCTTTTTCTTTTTCTTTTTCTTTTTCTTTTTCTTTTTCTCGCTCTCTCTCTTTCTTTCTTTCTCTCTCTCTCTCTCTCTCTCTCTCTCTTTTTCTCTCTTTCTTTCTCTCTTTCTCTCTTTCTGTTTTCTCTCTTTTCTTTTTCACCCTATCTGCTTTACTGCTGGTTCCTTTCTCCTCCTCTTTTTCTCCAATACCCAAACAAAGAGCAAAACTCCCTAAATGTTTCTGCAGAATCTCACAAACAATGTCAAAACTTTGAGATCTGCCAACATTTCTTCTTTCTGGTTATAAAAGACAAACAGTTCCCCCTGCTTTTTTTTTTTTTTTTTTTTTTTTTTTTTCCAGCAATGATGAACATTCATTTTGCAGAATTAACCTCTACAAAAGCCAGAACTCCCTTGACTCCAGCTTTTGAAGATGAACTGTGCCCCTTCATGGAAAGAGCTCCCTGGAAACAAATTCAGGAACCCTTGCCATATTTCTTACATTTGAATCCTGCTGGGTGCTTGTCCTTTCTGGTATTTAGTGACAATAAACTCCATATGCTAATGGGGTAATGGAGGACTTTTCAGTCAAGTGGCCAGAAGTATGACAAGATATAATAAAGTAGGAGGTAACGGGGAATAATTTATAAAAAGAAGATGAAACATTTTCACAACAAAGGAACAATTAAGGCTGGGCATGGTATCTGTGTCATTGGGAACATTTAATTCAAGGCTGGATATGTGTCTGAAGAAAAGGAAGTATTGCAAACTGGAATTAAATGAGTAGACTGCTATAGGCTGTGTTAGGATGCTATTTCAATATCTCACGTAAGAAGCATTCCAATTTCCCAGAACTCCATCACGGCCTTCAACTTTCTTTGACTGCTGTCTGGCTAAATGCCAGGACAGAGGATGAAAGGAAAATTGTGTTATTTTCTCTCACTCTAGCTGGAAATCTGGTTTTGAGGAAAATATCTGCTCTGCCTTTCATCAAGCTCAGTGTTGGGCCAGTTGATGTGTTGGGACTGGTCGTATTCCTTGTAACGTTCTCCTAGAAAGCTGACCCAACAACAAGGACATGTGCTCATTTGACTTTTGTGTGGTGTCCTCTAGGCAGTCTTGAGGGAGGGTCAACTCTCAGATGGCCTTGCTTGTTAGAAGACGGTGCATTTTCCTTTGCAGAGGTGGAGGTATGGGTTCTCAGCCCGTGGTCTCACACAGGTTCCCTCTAAGGGGTCAGAATGCAGGATGCTTCTCATGAACAAGCCATTCACATCTTTGCAGCAAAGTAAACAAACAGGACCTGCTCATAAACAGCTCATTATCTACTCGATATTCTGAGTCATCACATGCAGCTTGCAATGGGAATCCCAGCTGAGCTGGTTGTTTTTGGCAAATCAGATGTTCCCTTGTGACTAGAAGTGACTGGTTTCTTCCCTTTATTCCCCCACACCCTGTTGAACATAATACAAGATACTTTCCACCCTCCATTGTGGGTAAAGCCAAGAAACCAAAGGGACTGGGAACTCTCTCCAGCAGCAGCCCTGCTGGAGTATAGCTCCAAGCAAAGCAACGTGGAGAAAGGAGAGAAAATCTGCCCTTTGGGCAGCTTGCTTTCAAAGTGGCAACAGCAGTAGAGAAGAGGCCAACTGAAGCGGGGTTGGGGTGGGAGAGATGGGGAAAAAGTCACGATGTGGGCTGGAGTGTGTCCATTAAGTGTTCAAAAAAAAGACGGTTTCAATTGGAACTTGAAATGCACTGCAATCTAGTAAATGTGCATGTCAGGGAGAAGGCTATGAGGAATTCTGGGGATTTTCTTATTTTGTGGAGGTTTCGAGAAACAGATAAATAAGTGATCAAAGAAGAACAGTTTACAGGTCTCTGTACAAAATGTGAGAAAAAAAACAACACTTTGTATCAATGAATTATTTTATCTTTTTCAATATAGGCCAGCTAGTGTCATTCTTGAATAATTCCTGAGTACTTTAAATTGTAAGAGAACAGGCAAATTCAAAATGAAGAGCTCTTTTGAACATGAGAATCTAAATGTTTCAAAGAATGCTCATTTTTATCTTCTCAGATTCTTCATTAATACACAGTGGGCACAAGTGAACAGTGTGGTAAAGCTAAAAGACTGTAAGCTTAAAAAAAAAAAAGCATGTGAAAAAGGAGGATCTTAATTTCTCTGGGGAAAGAAAATTACAACACTCGCACAGTTCAAAATAAAAGAGTTGGGGACAGAGTGTTTTAATCTTTCTTTGTATATCTGAAAAAGTGGGTGTCGGCACCAATTTTTTTTTTTTTTGATGGATTCCACTGGCTGTCACAAGAAGCAATTTGACTAGACATAGTGAAAGAAGATAAATTCAATGGAGGAATTTCTTCCTATATAAAGCCAGTGCTCTGTCATAACAGGGCCAACATCATGGAGGCACTGAAGTACTAACAAGAGGAGATTCAGGCCTGCAGATGGTTCTTGGGTCACAGCTGAGCCAAGATGGCTCAATCCCATAAGAAGCACGTAGAAGACCTGAGTCAGTGAGGCAAGTAGAAATGAATTACTACATCAGAGCCTCCCAACTGCACATGAGGAGCCAGAGGCAATACCAGCACAACTCAGCCCTTCCCTTTGAACACACAGAGATGCTTTCCCACTGTGCGGGGGAGATGGACTGTTTTCTGTTGGATATGGAGGAACAACATGAATGTCCAGCATAAACATGCCTCTGTCAGATCTGTCGCTGCCCACCTCCTCCCCATCACTTACTCATCCCTCCCATGGGCAAGACTGGGGATGAAATAGCAGTGGAAAGCAGTAGACAAGCTTGCCCAAATGGAAATTGAGCAGCTGTTGAAGCCTCAAGTGACACCGAGTAAAAAGCTTATGTCTCTAATGACAGGAGCTTAATACAAGCAAACTCTCCAGCATGATGGATATGACAGACACCAGGGCCCTCCATGCTGTGGACATATGGAAACCAACATGTTCAATTAACCTCATGTTCCTGGAGCTGGTTGCCTTGTGTGCGGAGCAGTGCAGAGGCTGGAAGGCCCTGGGGCAACCACCAATGTCTTCAAAGGAGTACATCCAAGCCTCTTTGGAAATACTCACGGGGGAATGTTTGCTTCAGAGATTGTCCTCCAACCCAAATTACATTTCAACATAGTCTTGGAATAGTGGATGGAAAAATGATTCTTTATTATATTGGGCTCAGACTGATGTCCTAAAAGCCAAGCCTATATTTTGGTGCAGTAGGGAACATTCCTGCTCATCATGAGGAAGAACAGATGGGCAATGAATGGAGTAACTGCCTAAGAAATGTCCTGCTTTTCTTAAAAGTGACAATTTGGGAAAAAAGGCTGCTGAGTGAGGAGGCAACACCAGAAGGAAAAATTCCTGTCTTATGATTGTGTACAAGCACCACTGGCAGCAGAGGCATTCACCCATCCTACCAGTCTAGCTTGGAGTCAGGCTGCATCGTATAACCTCCTTTCTCAGTGACAGTTCCGGGGTTAAAGCCTGTAAGATTTCAGTAGACCATAGCAGCATCTTCACCAATGCCTAAATACTTTCCTCAGTAGCCAGGCAATGCCCAGGCACTCAAAACTGGTGAAACACTACTGCAGTGATTGGATTTTTTGGGAATGTAGAAGAGGAATGAGCCTCATGTGCTTCAGCATCTGATGCCCAGCTGGAGACAAGGAGTTTGGTGAACAATTCTCCTCAGGTTATGGTAAACCTACGCAGCTGTAGTACCCCCATTTCACTGGAGGTGAAACAGGGCTGACAGTGGAAGTGGTTATAGGAAATATATAGTGAAGAGAAGGTGGCCCAAACAATGTTTTAAACTTCTGCAGGAGAGCATTACATCCAGGCATTACATACAAGCAAAACTATAAATTACACTTTCCAGGCTAGCTCTAAACAACCAGATTATCAAAGAAGCAGTAATAACAGTTAACTCACCTCTTCAGGTCTCATTACCCAGTGGCTGGCAAAGTGGAAGCCCTTTTTTTGGAGCTTTGTTCCCCAGATACATTTTAAAAGCAATCTGCCTAATTAATACTAGTTTGTTTTCTGTGTAGATAACATTGAAAGGCTTGAGGCTTCTCAGCCAGAATATGTTAATTAGAAACTGAAGGGGCATTTTGCAAGGCATGATTCACTATGCTTGTATAGTGAGTGATAGTGTGCATTGGCAGAATGTATGAAATTTGGCAGCAAAAAGGAATTTGTGCCTGTGCTATCTTCCCCCAAGTATTCTCAAATTCAGGAAGGTCAGAAATGATAGAATTAGAGATCTGGAAGACCAGTGATACATCATCAGATAAAGGGATACAATCCAACATTGCAGTATACTTTCATGAGGATGATATTATTTGCTAACTCAAGGACCCATGGGTCAGAGAGCCAGGATTGTGCATCCCATTCTGCAGCCTGCTTCACACTGAAGGGAGATGGGTGCACTACCCATTCAAGAGAGTGCTGAGCTAAATGGATAGACTACTGCAATGAAGACACCAAAGTCAGCAGATCTTCATAAACCTCTTAGGATCCAGGTTTTATATAAAAGCAATAGCAAGCCATATAAAAAGTCACAAGCTGTAGCGGACTCTGAGCCACTGAATAAGAAATTACAAGGTTGAAGATGAAAATACACAGAACATGTCTTATATAAAACAAGTATCTTATTTTGAATGACTTACCTATTTTTGAATGACCTACCTCCTCCTTCCTCCAGTGAGCTCCAGCTGACTGTTGCCTATTCCCTACCCATAACATCCAGAACCTTCTCTGAACTGTCTCTCTAGGTATATATGGACAGGTTCATCCAAACCCAGAAAAGGGAGGAAAATAGTAGTGCCTCCAGACATGATATGGTGCCCTAACACTTGGGCGGGAAGCATGTGCTATGCTGAGTAGTATTGGTGACAGGAGGTGGGGGAGAACAGTCTTAGTTTTTCCCAGAAAATTCATGTCTAATGTATAGAGACATCTCTTGCTGACAGAGCAGTTTGTGCCGCCCCAGACAGAATAAAAGCCTCATCAAGGCTAGGACATGCTCCTTCACCCGCAGCCATCTTGGAACTGCTCTCTTTTCCTTTCTGTAGCCTCACACACCACTGGAAACAAAGAGATAATCAGGAGGACAATGTCTTCATTTAGAGATTGATAGTTCCCCCTCCTTTCTGGTAAAGGCTTAGGCTTGTGGCTGAAGGTCAGCTGGGATCCAAGGGCAGCCAAGTAGCTCTTTCAATCCACAACGGGATGGAGCAGCCATTTTAATAAAAGGGAGAAAGAACTGTTTCCTCTGTGGCTGCAAAAGCTTGTAATTGACCTGGCAGAGCATGCAAGCCCTGGTTTGCATGGGAAATGCTCTCTTTTCCCTTACACACGTGCTCCTTTGTAATACTGCTGGGGGCTGCTATGTTGCTGTCTGAAGTATCCAGCTCTTAATTAAGTGCAGCAGGGTCTGTCGACAAAGTGAGACTGAACAGGAGGCTGGTGGTAAAGCTCTCACCAAAGACAGCTCAGACAATGCATCCAAACCTGGGAGAAAAAGCAGCTAAACCAGGGTCTTGTCTTCTCACCCCCCAAGCACGCTAGAAGAAGACTAAGAAATCCATGAATCCAAATTGCTCCCTCCTCTGTTTTTGCTCCCCACATAGCCTGGAAAATGACCTGGAAGAGGCTGCAAAAGTGACATACAGAGAGCTGCAGATCAAGGTGAATGATACCTTTAAAAAGAGGAATTGTTAGTAAGACTTTTGTGTTATGATTAGCCCTTTACTGGGCTCCCCTCCTTCTTGTTTGCTAAAGGCTGGACAGACACAGAGGTGAGAAAAGGCATCCTGTCCAAAGAGCTAAGTATTAGATGCAGTGGACAGGTGTATATAGTAACAAAAGGACACAAGGATAGTTTCTTGTTCTGTAGCCCTGATAGTACTGAAATTCAACCGTAATGAAAAGTTTAAGTGCACTGAAATGGAGATGGAGGAGGGAGCATAAACTCTCAGTATGGGGAAAATGAGCATGAATTACCTGGTAAAGAGACACTGACTGTGCCAACTCAGCATTAGATGCTTACAGACCCTTACATGGAAACTGCTGACTCAAAGGAGGTGAATCTGAGAAGTTTCTAAGTCAGTGTGTTAGAATTCAGCATTCATTAGATCCTGGCTTTGCTGAGTCCTTTCATTGTGGGGAGAGGCATCACTGCTTTGATTCCAAGAGCTACTCAGGAATCTAATTTCCACTTATTTCTTCTTCCTCATTTCTTTTTCTCTGATGCCTCACTTCCTCTTCAACTCCTCTCCTATTTATTTTCTCACCATCTGTCCCCAAACACTACTGTTGTTTGCCTGCTGAAAAAAAAAATGATGCAAACGTTGACAATTTATGCGTATGTATCTTTTCTTCCTTTCTCTTTGTGATATACTGAGTCATGTAAAACAGAGCTGGAAGAATGCGCCTGCCTCAAGGCAGGATTGTCTTTACCTAAATGATTTGTCTAACTTGCTATTAAAACTGTACAGTGATAGAGATTCCACAACTTCCCTAGGCAAATCTATTGCCTAAAAATAGACTTCTGTTTAATAAACAGGAGTCTACAAACTATGATCTGTAGCAAAGAATTATCTTATGTGCTCTACAGTATCAAGGCTGGGACAAACAAAGAGGCCAAAGTAATCTTCTGCCATCATTCGGGATCGGAAGAAGTCCTTAGAGCATAATCTTACGGGCTTAGTCACAGCAAGTCTCCTGGCAGCTCTGTGTACTGAAGTTAAACTGCTTGAGCTGGTTCTGATATGTATATGTAAGACCTCACAGTAAACAAAAAAATCAGTATCTTATTTACTAAGATTACAGTTCTGAGTTGTGGCTACCTCCCTCCACTCTCAGACATCTACAACCACACCCACACCTTCCTTGGAGATGATCTGGGGTTTCAGTTCCAGAGGAGCAAAATCTGGGACAAGATGAGATAGGTTTTCTGGCAGAAGACTGGATTTGGTGGGTGGTTGGGATTACTTTTACCCCAACATAGACAATTAGAGGCCTTCAGATTCTTTGGCATTCCTAAAGAAAGCTATTATCTGACAGTCCAGAACACTGTGAAGGGCAGGAGGCTGAAATGCCTGCATTTGAAGGCCTGACTCAGACAACAGGAGGCATCAATAGAAACATGGCTTTGCAGAGGCTCATGGAGCCTGTCTAAACTTTTTTATCAACAAATGTTTATCTGCAAATATAACAGGAGATCTCCTCTTCTCTGGGCTGAACAAACCAAGTGACCTCAGCTGCTCCTCTTATGTCTTGTCTTGCAGACCCTTCACCATCTTTGTAGCTCTGCTTTGGACACAGGTTTGTGAGGTCTCCTGGAACCCTGTCTTCTTTATGACTTCCTGAGTATTCTGCTCCACAGCAGTGTCTAATTCCTGACTTGAGCTGTATTGCTCAGGTTACATGAGGTACGACCTCCAGGCATCATGGTGGGTTAGAACCACAGCATCACTGATGATTTAGGAATAAAATATGAAGCATTTCCTGCACCCAGTGTTATAGAGAACACGGTCTTTCCTAGGTGAAAACTTTTCTAATGCCTTCCCCCATATCATTCTGCTGTTTAAAAGCATCAAGACTCCATGTGCCATTGGTCCTCGATCCTTTTAAAAGATATTTTTTTTTCCTGCACAATTCAACCAAGCATCAAAGGTGAACTGTGGTTTCATGTGCTATGAGTATTTCAATCCTTATATGTAGTGTTCTGTCCTGTTATAAAAGAAGTTAAAAACAAATCCATATTTTCAAAGAAAATGACTCCAGTTCCTATGTACATGGTCTATGCCTTGCTTAGCCCAGGATTGTGCAGCAATTCTAGAGATACTCAGAAGCATCCCCTCATTAAGTGCCTAGGTCAAATACTTAATGTGGTAAAATGAAATCAAACCCCATCCTGCTCATTAGTCATAGGTGTGGGTCTTAGACAAAGTGTGACCAATGAGATGACCACCAGGTCCTAATTTATAGGGTCTTTATTCCCATTCCATGTGATTCACAAAGTTGTATGACAATCTATACTGTTCACGAACATATATCCATTTAAATGAAAGCCCTATGTTTATTAAAGATAATGACCTTTGCCTTAGAAACCTTGCTTTCTTTTTTGGCAAAGCCATTTAACCCACCCTCAGTGAGGTGCAGGATTGCTTTTGGCTGACTTAGAATCATAGAACCATAGACTTACTTTATACTTTTGGGCTATGGAATGCAGGTAGGTTTCTAGGATGAAAATGGCTGACACTTTCTCTACATATATACCACTGGCTCCATTGCTAGCATCAGTGATGGTGGAACCATTGACCTCAGCGGAGTTTTTCCCATTTACTTTAGCAGCAAATTTGGCTCTCTTTCTATGCATATAGAGTTACAAACCTCAGAGTGGCCTGAATTCACCTTGACTTTCACTGCACTTAAATGAACATCCATAAAGGGAACTTAAGAGGAGTCAGTGCATTTTCCTGTCCAGAATAAATGATTAGCTCCTTTCACCCAAAGGAACCAAAGACCGTACAAGAGCTCAATGATGTCTGCCTAGTAACAATTGTAACAGATGCTGTCAAACAGTAAGTCTTTTTGGAATCACAGACTGAAGTTTCCATCCAGGTATTTCATTTTCCAAACAAAACCAAAATTCAATAGATAAATAAAAGACAAGCAAATATATCATTCTTGTAATTATTATTATCCGTCATTCTAGATCATATCTTGCCATCAATGTTGTTAAATCTTCAGCCTCCTGTCCGAACATGAGGGAAGTGTATTGGAATATTTATGGCAGCTGTTAAGATAAGGCAAAAGGCATCCAGCTGTGAGTCTGAATGGCTTTTTTTTTGCACATGGCATTGCTGAGATGGCCTTGATATGCTGCTTAGTGTTCCCAAATTAGCTCCCAGCAAAGAAGTTAAGCCTCTAAGCTGAATGATGGTGAGTGTCTCAATGTTCTAACTTTTGCTTATCCTGGGAATTGAGGTAAACACTTCTGGCTGCTTGGACTGTGAAAAATACGATTTGCCATTGAAATGTGTCTGGGTTAATTATCTTGAGGCCAACATTCCTAGCTCCAGAGTGATGTGATCCTCCAAAGGGTGTGATCTCAGACATATCCCTTTCCCCATAAAAAGAGTACTGAGGATCTGAGCCTCATATAAATAACAGTGCAGTGTCCTATGCCTAATGCTGTTGGAAGAGGCTCTTTGGTCTCTGAGAACTTGGATCCCATGAGGAAAAGTTGTCTGTTTGGCTGATGTCCAATGCCAATCAAGTTTGCACAGGCTGGGAGGAATCTGGCACAGCTCATGACTGATCCTGAAGAGGAAGATTATTGCCTAGGAAAGGGTGTTGTGTTGGGCCAATGATGCATGGCCAAGTCTGATGAATTAATAGGATGAGGAGGAGCTTAGTTGAGTCTCTCTGAAATATTTCAGTCTGTAGACTAAGGTAGTTGCTTTCCATGGTGCTCTAAGCCTGTAAATTCCTTCTGGCCTGAATATTATTATTATTTTTAAGCATGTAGACTAAACACAATCCATACATTTCAGGGCTGCCCAATGAGCTATTTTCCCTGCATTGGGAAAACTGGGCCCTTTGGATTGTTTATAGCCAACTTTGTGCTTTGGATGGCTGACTTTGCAGGACCTCTCTTGTTTTTTGGTGACACAAGAGAGGCAGCAAGGAGGTCACTGCATCCCCAACATGCCGTACTTTATTCTTAGTGACTTGAATGAGCACCACACATAAACTCTGCTGGGACAGCTAGTTTCTGAGAAGACAAACTCCTATTTTGCATGGAGTGGCACAAATCCAGAGTCAATTCACTGAAATCAGCAGAGTTATTTTGGAACAGGACTGTTGTCACCAAAGAGAACGTAGCCTTAGGTCAGAATCTGAGTCAAACAATCCTCAGAAGATGCAGAGACTAGACAGTATTTACTTGGAAAGCCAAAGCATATTTGAAGATAGTTAGACTTAAGCTGTCTGACCTGACACAGTTGAAAGTAGCACCAGTTGTTAGCTCCAATCTGACAAGAGACATATAGGTTCTCCAGCTAATTAACAAAAACATTGATCAATTCACCATCTACCTCTAATGACTCCCTTAATAGCTCTCACAGGGTCACTAGGATCATCTGTTTTCCTGCTTTTATTACTGGGGCCAGGACAGGACATTTTCTATGACAGACAGAGCCTTAGGTAGAGACAGGAACTGACTATGGATGAATGAATAAATGGGCATACGGGTGGTGAAAAGGAACAGAAAGAACAAGAGAGAAATCAATCCCTTCCACAATGCTTTCAAAAGGCTCTTCTTTGCATAAAGATAACCTGTCCCTAATACATCCCCTCAAAAAACAATACACAGACAAAGAAACAAACAAAAGAACAACCAAACCAACACATCAGAGGGAAGAATTTTCCATTCTGTTATCATATTCATGATGCACATGGAAAAGAAATAATCTCGTTTCACCTTGGCAGTATTATTTCTTTCCAAGTACTTTTCTGATATGTCTCCTATATTTGGTTCCACACTGTTTGTGTGACTTCTGGACATCTCTGTAGCTAGAAAATCTTACGTAGTCATGTTGTCTTCTGCAGCAGAAGATCTTACTTGGCTTCAGACAGTTATAACTCATACCAAGGTTTGCCCTAGTTCAGACAATGACTTTCAGAGTGTAACAAAATATTCCCCATGAATTTTTTAATTGGATGGGCTTGAATTTTTTATTTGAGTATCATCCACATGTCACAGAGGTTTCTAGGAAAACATTCACTTTTACACCTTTTTGTTAGTACATTGACTTTAGGGTTGATGAAATTCTTACTCAAACCATCTCTATCCAGGAAGAGGGTGTCTACATCACTCCCACCCAAACAACTCAGGAATCTATGGCTGAGGGTGATATCTGGTGTCCATAGTGTCCCTCATTTGTCTTTTCATATCTTTGTTTTGGAGCATCAAAGACTCAGGGGATGTCCATGACATTAAGCAGTGTTTGGTTCAAACCAAACTGGAATGATTACCAGAGGAAATGCAGCAGAAAAGAGGATCTGGAAGCTGATGTTGTGAATCTAAAGGACTCCAGTGGATAAAATGAGGCAGAAACATCAAGATCTGAAAGATACAGGGTAAGAAGAAGGAAGGATACAGAGACAAATAGACAATGCTATGTAATCTGCTACAGTATAACAGAATATACTTCTTCTAGTGTGGCTGTTTGTGGTGAGCAGGGTGGAAGTAGAATGCTTTGAGCTGTCCCAAATAAATGGGTTTGTTCTGTTGAATGGGTAACTATCTGATGGCCAAAAGCATCTCACAGTTCTAAAATCTGCTTGCTTGCAATTTCCATATTTACTCCTAATCACGGAAATATGGATCAGAGGGGCAACTATAGGTCAAAGGAATAAGAATCCTCTATGCTTTTATGAACTGTCTTCAAATACTTATGGAAAATTAAAGCTGTGATTTCAGTCACCTAACAACTTATCTCCTGTCCTATTTATCATTTCATAACAACTGACCCCAAAGACTGGTGTCATGTAAGGTAAAGATTCCACAGTACGTGGCACATATATGAAGAACTGTTATGAACTTGGAGTACCATGAGTCTATCTCTCTTCTTCACAGTGAATGGTCCTAGACTATATGAAAGTAGTGGAGAAACTGATCAGTAGAAACCATCATATGTGTGCATTGCATTATTAAGTTCATACAATTACATACCCCTCCACACAATACATCCAGCTACCCACCAGCAGTTATACTACAGAATAACTGTCACTTCTTGACAACATCTGTTCAAGCATGTTTTCTCCAGCACAGATGACTTTGCCCATTAAGCTTGGCCCCAGGCTTTGAGAAATCCTATATCCATCTCCAGCTCCACCTCAGTTTTCCTGAACAGCCTCAGAAAAATCATTTAATCTACAAGGATCTCCCATCTGTGATACTTATTTCTAGCCTCCTAGAAGCTATGCCAGGATGCTGGATGTGTGAGAGAGTTTTTGCAGTGGTACAGTATGCAGAGGTTATTGTGACCTGGACCTATCAAGGTTTTGCAGGTGAAACTTGGCTGTGTTTACACCTGGCCTGAAAACTGCTGAACAGGATGAGATTGGGTAAAATTTGAGTTCAGAACTGGATGGCAAAGTGTTTTTCTTCTGGTAGTCCATTATGCACCCCTCAGGGCTCACTCCTACATTTTCCAGAGCTGTTCCCAGATGTTTATAAAAATCCCATGAAGTACAAAATTGACACAGCAAAGCTGGCTGTACAACTCCCTTTAAAAACCATTTTAAAACTGTGTCACATTAGAAATGGACAGCAAGACAAGATTGCAGAAACTTTTTAAAAGATTTTCCTCTTCTCCCTGCCCCTATGAGGAATGCCTCTTTCTCAGATATTAAATATCTCTGGTTCTGGAAGGCTTAGGCTAGAAATTTACAGGAAGGAAAAAACATGTCCTTTGGGTTATAAAGTACTTAGTAGGGACAGGCAGACATTTCTTCTCATTGGGTACCTGCTTGGCTTAAAATAAAAACAAAATATTTCAGATGATTTTAAAGTGAGATATTTTGAATGAACTGAAATTATTATTAAAGTATTTTTCAAATAATTCAAGTATTTTTCAAAGTAATAAATAATAACGGATTTTTTTTTTAGGAACAATGTTCAAATTTTTTTCAGATTTTGAGTGTAATCAGAAAACCTATATTTAAGTAAAACCTATTACTTTTCTTCATCTTCTAGTGAAGTTGATATGGACTCTTTAGGTACCACTGCAAATCCCTGATCAGATCAATGAGTAATTTTTATTGTCAAATTAGGAACATTCTTAATGTCTTAATAAACAGAAGTATTAAAAAAAAAAAAATTAGTAAAAACTGTCCTCATTAGCACCTAAGTATCAGGTCTTCACATTTTGTCCAAAGGCTTACAACAAAATGCTTGCAGCTTGATTTCTAGATTCATACTGAACATATTCAGTACACACATCAGTAGGTGTTGGATCTTTGTAAGTCAGGCCACCTTCTGTAGGCATTCAAATATGGACATGAATGCCTACTTGTAACACTCACGTCAAAAGCTATATACTCATGCTTAAAAAGAATTCCCTAGAGCCCATGTAAAAGAAAACAAGCAAACAAAACAAACAACAACAAAACTCCCACAAATTAGGAGAGAAGAAATCAAAAAACATCCAAAAAATCAAAGCAGAGTGGTGACTAATGTCAATTCTGGAAGTGCCAAGAGGTAAAGAGTGATGTCCAAGCCAGAGACTTGTTATTTGCTCTGTTGCAAAGGTGAAGATAAAGTTGATCCAGTTTTGCTTAAAAATTATTTTAATAAAACCCATTCACTTGCTGGCCTGTTGGCTTGGCAGCCACTGCTTAATGCTGTCAACTGGAACATCTAAGTTTGGAAATAAACTGAAGTTCCCAGGACCTAGGCTGGCAGAGGGTAAGTGCATTTGGAGATGCTGCGCTTGAGTCCCTTGAGGGGGGAAAATGCCTGTAAAGATCTTCAGAGCAAGGAGATTCATGGAGTCTTGTTACAGTAGGCTCCCTTATGACTCATTTGTCTGCCTTTCTGGCTATGGGGAATGGCTTGACTGGATTGGGCCATGAAGGAAAACAAGGGCAAGAAACTAGGTTTTATTCTGGGCAGTAGGCTCTAGACAGGCATTTTATGCCAGACTATGGGAGAGAAAGAATAGTTCTTAAAAGAGGGAAATGAATTAGGGTTACAAATAACTCAAGAAGGACTTGTGTGTTAACCCTGTGGATGCTGTCATCACTGGAAGCGTCTAACTGAAGTGTAGATCTTGCTCTCTGTGACTGCAGGTGTTGGAAAGTTGTTCTGTCATAGTGTGACATTAATGACCCAGATTTTAAGAAATGGAGGCTGTTGAATGACACTTTGTGTCAATGTGGTTACCCATCCCTTAGGAACCCAATCAAGATTCACTACCTCGTTATGCTGAGGGCTCCCTGGAGTCCTTGGGTGGAAATGCTATTGGCTTACACTGGGCATGGGACTAATGTGAAACATTGCATTCAATTCAGCCAGATTGCAATGAACCACTTTTCAGTAAGCTGTGAAATTCTTGCTGGATTCTTCTCATGAATGGGACTTTGGTCCAACCACAAGAAACTCTCTGAAAAGAGAGACTCTCTCTGCCTTTTTCTAGGTCATCCAGCTAATTGCATTAATTTTAAACTGTGGCCCTGTTTGTAAAGAGGCAGCAAAGACAGTGATTGTTTTTTGCCAGCAAGATTTCTCAGTTTCTCTTTCAGGAGAGCCATCTGGACTCCAGTTCATATTTTCAGTGCCACTTCCTGGCATCTTACCTATCCCCACTGCTGGGTTTCTGTGGAAGTGAAAATCTTTGGCATGATTCATAATGTTAACATTAAACCCATCAGTGGTACTTGGGGCAACCCCGTATGTCTTTCCTTCTATTGCAAATTTTGTTTCCTCCCTTACAGTCTGAAATATCAAAGCCATTGCACTCCAGCATTTCTTCAGAGAAATATCATTCTAAAAGGGCTGGAAACCACTCCACCTTCTAGTGCTGATATTCCAGGGTCACTCATTATCTCTTTTTTTTCTCCCTCAGTGGTCAAATAAGAGTCTGTAAAAGAGAAGGAAAGAATCCCAATATCTTTTGATGCCAACTATAAAAAATAAAGGTCAGTTGCATCCAGATATTTCCCTTCCTATCACGTTCAAGGCCTCCCTTGCACAAGGACCTGGCCTTGCTCTCTGTTTCTGTGCTTGTAACCTACAATTACAGCCTCTGACCTCAGGCCACTCAAGAGAAATGAAGCAAGAAGGGACATCTTGCCCGAAATTTGGTAGCATTGAGGTTGGTGGCTTGGGGCCTTATCGGAATGTCTCAAAAACATTTCAGAAATTTAATAGCAGGAGCTGAGTTTCTGGGGTCGGTGTGAGAAATAAGACACTTTCCTATGAAAATCAGCCTCTGAGGCAGAAGTCAGGAGATGGGATGGATTGTTTGCAGCATTATTCTGTAGGATTTGGTGGGGTTACCCAGAAGGAACTGGCCTCAAAACTGGCCCTGTGTTTCTTGCAGAAAGATTTCACCACTAACACTTTGCAGAATTACATCTACCAGTTATTGGCTGCCATTTCCTAGCAGAAGTAATTTATACCTTTTTTTCCCTTCTAAAAAAAAAAAAAAAAAAAGAAAGAAAAGAAAAACCACTGCCTTTCTGAAGGAACATCAGAATGTTTAACCAATAAAGCATTTTCTTTCCTTCAGGGGAAAAAATTACCCTTCTATTTCATATAGATTTTATGTGCATTTTAACCTTTCCAGGCTTATATTATAGAGCCTGCAGTCCTACTATGATAAAGCTGACTTGTATCCTGGAGTTAAGGATAATACTGTAAGACTAGGAGCTCTGAAGTCCTTGACTCATTTTGTTGAGGTTAATGAAGTGTGTCCCTTTAATGTCAGCTCAAGTATGGCTAATGGGGAAAAAATAATGTCAAAATTAAGCAAATTACAGGAAGAGTGACACTTAGTAGCAATGTGAGGCTTATCCTCGAGACAAACATCAAAACCTGCTGTTTGTCATTTATGCTATGTGTTATTTCAAGTTGTTCTGAGATAAGTACATGACCAGATCAGATTCTTCTATACTCTGTCATAACAGGATATCAAGCCTCCACGTAAATCTTTCATTTAAATACATACCCCTAACAATTGTAGTTCTATGAGTCCACTCAGGACTGTGCTTATGAAAAGACAGGTCCAAATGAGGCATATTCATCGATGTGTGAAAACCTTGTTATCTAAAGTCTGTCTCATGTTAGCTTTTCCTTGTTATTGTTTCAGCAAGGACACAGAAGGGGTGATCTGGGTATTGGCATGTCCTATTTTTTGAGCACTCTGCAGGTTATATTCTTTCAACATACCTAAACTAGAGTATCTGTGTGAACAAAAAGGTTGTAAAATTAAATAGCATAAAGTAGAGTTCCCAACATTTCCCACAAAGCCTCAGCAGATGGCAGGAGTCAGGTTGCTCTCGATGCAACAAGAAAAAGATGATTGTCATTTTATTTTCCAAGAGATTCCTCCTTATTTTCAGTTTACAGTGAGCAAGTTGGATTTATCCAGGGCCTCTCTCTCTTGGATGAGTCATACACATGGATTTTTGTGCATACAGTTTTGGATTAATCAGCAATTTCACTTTGACTCACTCCCTTTCTGTTCTCTCCTCATTAAACATTCCGGCAAATGACTTTGGGTTCAATCCTGTGCTTGTCCAATCCCACAAATTTTGGCATTCTCTTAAATGGTGAAAAGATGAAACCCATTTCAGGCTGCAAACAAGTTAATTTAGAGAGAATGCTTATGAAGACCAAATTTAAAATGAACCATGTGGAAAAGCTGCCCAATCAGAATGGATAAGTCCCAGCAACAAATAGCCCATGAACAGGCTAGGGAAAAGGGCCATTTATTTGAATGACTTCACAGCTGGACTCACACAATATGTATATTTGAAGGCAAAAATGAAATACAAGTCATCCAAGAAACAACCTGCTATGAATCATTGACAAAGAAATGCATTTGCAACAAAGAGTCTCAAATAGCAAAATTTTTGCACTAGGCAGTGTGTTGTAGATTCAAATCTTACATGAGACCAATGCTTCTGAATGGACCAAGAATCTAAAACATAGAAAAAAAGCAACTCCCATACCTTTTAGCTGCATTGTATTTTGGGAAAAACTCAGGTATTAACTCTTTCCTTTATGTGATCTCTCTGACAATTTTTTTGAAATGGCACTTTTGCAAAACCAGTGTCCTTTTTTCTCCTTAGGAAAGGCCTGGGCAGCAGTGGCTGATGCAGTCCAAGAAGTGCAAGCAGAATGACTAAAATCCTGTACATAGCTCTGAACACATAATCTAGACTCTAAGTCACTGAGCTGGCTTGCCAAAAGGACACAAATGAAAACCAACTTCAGTTCCTGCTGGCAGCAAGCTTGGAGGAAAGATGATCTGTTTAAGTCTAGTCTCTTTCCTTGGGCAGTCCCTTGTTCAAAATAAAAAAATTAAAATAATGTCACAGTGCCAATATGTTTACTGAAGAACCCTGCATGGCGCAAGCACTGTGCGGTCCAGGTGACTATGAGCCAGAGTCTGCACTTAGAGCCATGGCAGGCTATTCCAAAATCTTGCTCTCCCTGCACACTCCTCTTCTAGAGTCTCTGTACTTCCACAGTCTTCTGTGATGCAGTAGGAATGGCCCTAATGACCCAAAAACCTCCAGTTTAGATTTCAACCAAATACATTTCTCCCAAGAAAGCAAAGGAAGGAGCCATTCAAAACCAGTTTATCCTTTTTAGTCCACTTTTATAAAGCAATCTATCTCTCTACCTTGTTCATCTTGAAGGAAGGTTAGGGTTAAGGCTGGATGTCATTTCAGGTCCATTTCTAAAATCTCATGGTCACTTGGGAGCCCAGTATATATTTATTTATTTATTTTGGACTGGGAAAATGCAATGTGTTTTTTCCCAATAGATTGAGGATTTTTCTGGGAATGAGAGGGTGTTGGGTTGAAATGTCACGGATTTCATGGTAAGTTACCCAGGTTTTCTTTGTTAGGGATATCTGATATATTTGTGTGTCTACGGAATATTTGCCATCCTCTTCTATGAGGCATTGAAGCCAGGCTTCCAAATGCTGAGTAAATTTTTATTCCTTTTTCATGCCCAGCTTAATTTATTCCGTCAGCATTGGCTACATAAAGACATAAATCTTCTTATGGAACAGTACAAAACAACCAGCATCAATTTGTAATTTCTAATGATTGAGCTGCAACTGGCAGATGGCCAGGAATTAGTGCATTTCATCTTTTCCTCAGGCTTCATATAATAAAGTGAAATAATTGGGGTAATCAATTTTGAGGAGAAAAAAAAAAAAAAAACCTGCACCTGTTTTGCTCACAGCAGAATTTGGAGACCGGAACCCACCAGTTGGACTCCAACATCCTGGTCAGTAAGAGGCCATGATTTAATTGAAAATAAAGAGAGGTCTTGAAGTTCATAGGGAAAGGAAACATCTTGAATGTTCACCAATGTCTCCAGAGCTGCCCTCAGTCATTTGTCACTGGAGATCTGCTGAAGGACAAGGTCTTTCATGAGGTTTCCAGCTCCATCAACTGGGTAGTGAGACAGGAAAAAAAAAAAAAGAAAAAAAAAAAAGGGAGAGAGAGAAGAATCAGGTGTCATTCTTTCTAGCTTTGATCTTCAAACTCTGTGTAGTGCTAAGAACTTTAGCTACTCCAAACATTTGCTTCAGTGGAGGGTGGGATTTTATGAATTCAGGATGTTTGAGGGAAGAGACATTTCTAAAATAAACATCTTCCTAACAAAAGTTCTCTTGAAGTAGTCTGGATTACCTTCTACCCTCTCCTCTTTCATGCCTCCCTATGAGAAACTACACCAGAGGGAACAAGCCTATATTGGGAGTGGCTTCCTCATGGTATTCAGACGGTGGCTGTGGGGAAGCAGTAGCTTGAAATAGAAGAGTCTCTGGTTAACATGCTGAGGAACTAATCCAGAATGGATGTGAGAACACATTCAGATCCTCCTCTCCTATACTGGCTGGCAGACTCAACAGGCTGCAGTAGACTTAGGTCTTTAATTCCTCTGGGTAAGTACATGCTATTGGGGGTGGGAAGGGTGTGCATGAGTCTCCTGCATCAGTTAGAGAGCTCACTACCTTTGAATGTACATTGCATATCCACCGCGTGAATTGGAGGTGCAACTGGCAGAGGTAACATGCTGTTACTGTACAAGAACAGATGGTTAAAGAGAGATGTGATACATTTACATCTCTTTGCTTGCCAGCAAAAATATACGGATATTCAAAATCCTGGCTCTTCTTCCTGGTTCTGGGAGGAAACGTGGCCTAAGCCAGTACACTCAACATGATCAATCACTTAGATTTAGTATGTAATCTTTCTAAAAGGCAGATTGTCATAAAAGAGATCTTAGCTCTGTATACATCTCTTATAAAACCTTTCCATAAACTTATTTTTAAAATGTATAAATGGGTTCTTATCTGCCTCCTCAGGCGGTGATATGGGGCTCCCTTAAATAGAAAACTGCAAAAATGAAGAGTTGAGACTAATAACCATGACCTTCACTTAGGCTGGCAGCTCACTGCACTTTTTTTTTATCTCAGAGAACAAACACTGCTGTGACCACCTATATTGCTGTTGTTTGCAGTTATGTCTTTCTGTTTAGGGTTTCAACTTATCCGCCTGCCACATAAGAAATTTACAGAAACATTTTGGACACAATGTTCAGAGATTTTAATGTCTGGGTGACATTCAATTTTTATAAACTTTAAGGACCATAAGGACATTGCCATATCCAGGGGTTTAACCCCAACATAACAGCACCTTCCTCTTCCCCAGCTCATTCCCTCTCAAGTTTCTTCCTGAAAGCATTAAGATTTCAGACTGTTTCAAGAAAAACAGTTAGGGAAAAAATGTCTGGTTTAGAAGAGTAATTTATTTTCCTTCATTTCGTTTTCAGAAATGGCCAGACATAATGTTAAAACATTAATTAAAGAAAAAAAAAAAAAAAAAAAGGAAAACCAAAGGAAAACCAGCCTGAGTCACAGCATAAACATGGAAAGTTTCAGTCCAAATGATTAAAATTTGACAAAGTAATAAATCCATGAAAAGAAGACCTTACACTGGAGAGTGTTAAGAAAAGTTTAACACCCATATTGTTATTCTCAGAGTTAATTACATAATGCATTAATAAATGGGTAGAGGTTGTTATTCACATAGGTGTGTTTGGCCAGTACTGCACTTAATGACCCTTAGGAATTCACTTTCTTACAGCAGCTGCTGGAAGAAATGCTATCTGCTGGGCAGACACTGCTGTGTTGTTTGGAATTGTAAGAAAGGAGTAAGATCCCATGTAAGGTTATGAACCCCTTTTCACCTTGTGTTATGCATCATCAATCTTTAAACATGATGTTCCTGTTCATAGTCAAGCAAATACCATACTGCTTTAAAAGTTTCTTAAAAAAATAATCATCAAACCAGTTATAAAGGTAGTGAACAGAGAAGCCAATTCATTGTAATAAGCTCAAATGAGAGATAATGATCTAAATACCTCCACATTTTAGGAAAATGTGCACCTGGAATCTACCCAGGGCTTTCACAATGGGCTGAACCAGCTCCTTCAGACTCTGGGAAAGTTCAGACCCACATTCCCACTCCCTAGCTCGGAACCATCTCAGCTTTGATCTTGTATATATTTCATCAAGTTGCACACCACTGGTTCCCAATTGTGGCTCAGGTCAATTGCGTCATTTAAGGAAAGTGTTACAGAAGGTGTGGGGAAAACAAACATGTAGAGAGTCCACACTCTCTACAAACATCCACCCCCCCACCCCAAAAAAAAAAAAAAAAAAAAAAGGGTAAAGAAAAGAAAGAGAGAAAGAGGGAGGGAGGAGGCAGCATGTGATATCATGTGAACCATTTTCAACCAAGCCGTGTTGCTGCAAGGGTGAAAAAATGCTGCCTTCTTAAGATCTATTCATTCTCAGCCAGAAGTTATGGGCCCAAAGAGGGGATTTCCCAATGAAATTCTGTGGCTTGTGTTATGCAGGAAGTAAGACCCTATGAGTTTTAATGGTCACTGAAAACTTTAAAGACATTTCAGCATGCTTGCAAGATACATAGTTTTACTGAGCAGGCCACTCCAACCTACGTTCTGGCAGCTGGATAATTTCCATTGGCCTCACATTTGCTTGAGTGAAAATGAAGATTTGGGCTTCTGATTCCCAGTTCAGACTAGAACCAGCTTGAGTCTGTGGCGTTGTTTCCAACAACATTATTTTTTTGGTTCTCTCAATGAGTTCAGCCCACATACTGGTGATTTGGAAAAATGAGCCAGAACAAATGGCCCAGCTTGGGAGTGTTTTATAAGTACTGATATGACACACAGGAACAGGAGTTTACATGCCTGGAGAAGCATTAGCACCATAAGAGATCTTCCAGCAAATTTGCCTTCTATCTCTTCAGGGTACTGTGATTATGTTTCATGGGGCTCCTGTCAAGACCTCTAAATTGGCCAGTTAACCTAGACATAATCCCACCAGAAAAACAAACAAACAAACAAACAAACAAACAAACAAACAAAAATAATAAAACCATTAAATTTTAGAATTCAAATATTTCACAGTTTGAACTCAAAAGAAGGAGAAAGAGTTCAAAGAAGTGATTTTTAGAACCATCCACCCAATTTGTTATGTCATTTCAAGAAATACTTTAGGTCATTGTTTTCAATAGACAACAGAGGAGATGGACCCTTCACTGGTAAGCACTGATCACTCTCTGTCTGTGCTGTGCTTCTGTTTCTGCAAATGAGGCCATGAATGTTTACTAACATCTGAGGAGCTTGTGGAGCTGCACCGGGAAGGGCCACAGTGGCAGAGCTCTTCTTCCTCATTTCATTCATCTGGATCCCATCATAGAGCATACTGTGGGCAGTATGCTCCCTGTGCTGTTATTTCAAAGGAAGGTAGCCCTGCATTCATAGTACAACCCAGCTCTAATGACTCCTTGGTAAAAAAGCAATGGGAGTTTCTTAGTGGTAAACAGCATTAATCACAATTTCCCATCGGTGCAGACTATTATGAAGCGATTAAAGACTGTTACAAAGAAGGAGGGAGGGTGTCATGGGGGTGGTATTTGTTTTGACAACCATTCATTTCCCAAAATCTCTGGGAACCATGTTCCTGGTTTAAGTACATGGAAGTCTCTGAGGTCAAAGGACTGAGGCAAAATATTAATAGTTTCTCACTCCCTTGTGTTACAATCTTCTTTCTCTGTCTCCATTAGCCAGCGTCAAAAAGTGACACTGTTAAGGGTCTTTCATAGACCCTTACCTTTCCCCCAGAAGGTTGTGTCTGTCTACTGCTGGGACCTCACAGCCCATGGGAAGCTTTTGGAATTAGAGTAAGCAAATGGTTTCTTCAAAATTTGTTTGCCCAAGTGCATTTAATTCTTTTGGCTTTGGTACAATCTTGTATCACTGTTGTCATTCCTCTGTTACCTGATATAAACATTTTGAGACAGTTTCTTTGTCTAATAAAATGCCTACAGACACTGCAGGTTGTTTTGTTCATGCCTGGCAAGTCTCCAACAGCTAACCCATGTCCTGCTCTTTTTCCAGGAACCTTCCTCAAATAAAATTAATTGTTGCTTAGGTGTACTTTTGTCATCAAGCCAAAACTATAGGGATCAGAGCCAATTAATGATCAGAAGTAAACAGAGCCACAGTGATAATATTAAGTTCATTCCACTGTTGTTTGGTACTTCCTGGTTGCCACAATATGGAGTCAGGGATTTCCTACCCTTCCTAGCCCTTCATATTCTTTTCTTGTTGCAAATACTTCTTTAGCCCTATAGTTTTTCCAATAATAATAATAATAATAATAATAATAATAATACTTAAAAGCACAAAATTGCATTTTACTTCTTCTCCAAATATGGAATGTATCAGTTTGGGTGTGGTGGTATTCAGCAATTTTACATGGTTTTGGTGGTAGTGGTACTTAGCAGTGCTTGCAAGCAACTTGGTATAAGGAAGACTCTGTATGGAGGCTATCCCACTGTGGTATTAGTAAGTAATTAGGATAAGTAACTTCTCACTGTGCAGGAGATGTTGTCTTCCTAGACATGCTGGGGGAGGCACTGGGGGGAGAATAGAGACAAAAATGCTATTTTCATCTTACAGAAAAGCAAACAAGACAGGAATGTGATATAAGATGTCTGAAATGGGGCTTAGAAATCACAGTTAGAACTCATGAAATATAGGAAAAGGCATGATCCACATATGTACTCTTCCTCTGGGATCTCCAGCCAACAGCAGGAGTTGAAGATAGTCAGCATATTGTAGGATTTAGCTCAGACTCTGTTTTCCAGAAAAGTAAAGGGGATTGAATATGAAATTTGTAATACGTGTTTTACCACTGCAGGAAAAGTGCAGAGGACACTGCCATGCAGGCAGGTCTTGCAGGGAGTGACTGTGGAGGAAAAAACATAATTGTGAATAGGTGTAATACACAAAATCAGGAACAATTAGCAGCAGGGGCAAGATTTAATGGCTTTTTAAAGTTTCCATCACTCAGTCATAGGGAGGTTTTTCTAACAT
This sequence comes from Aythya ferina, assembly GCF_964211825.1. Taxonomy (NCBI): domain Eukaryota; kingdom Metazoa; phylum Chordata; class Aves; order Anseriformes; family Anatidae; genus Aythya; species Aythya ferina. Next base: position 35,140,175 of record NC_140303.1, on the reverse strand, counting down.
AAACCAGTGACAAATTGCTAGTGAGAACAGAGCCAAAGGAATGGTTCTGTTTCAACATCAGGAGTTAATCGACCCAGCATAATCACACACTTTGGTTATATTTATCTAATATAATTCACTGAGAAAAATTCTTGAGTCAAAATAGCAGGTTTCCAGAGTCAGTCAGGGAGCCTGTTAAATAAATACCATGTTTTGAGGGGAAATATATCAAAAGGAAGTTTCACGTTTCTCAAGCGAAAGGTCTGAGCCCTGGCATTTTTCTCTCTGCTGTTCAATTCCACAAACATCTGAAATAAGACAGTCTGCTTGCTACTGAAAACTCCCAATGAAACTTGAAACTGAGGGAATATCCTACAAGGAAAAGACTGGATGCTCTGGTGTGAAAAGCTGTCTTCAGCTTGAGGACAGCACAAAATCTGCCTCTTGCATGGCCTTCTTCTGATTTTCTGCTCCAGGGCAAATTTCAGTTCTGAATTACTGAGTTTAGCCAGTTAGGCCAAACTAAGGACATGAAAAAGACTTATAACAATCAAATGGCTTAGCCAAGAAAGAGTGTTCTTTAGATTTTTTTTTCTGGTTTTAAAAGTTTATTTCCCTAAATGATCAACTCTCACCATCTCTGCTTCCAGAGTTGTTTCTGAGTGAACCCGATCAGATACTGGGAATTATTGCGGGAGTTATAAGAAATTCCTTGTGATAATTCACACTCTTTTTCTCAGGCACCTGAGCTAGCATGAATATCTTGTCCTGCACCAGATTAATATATATGCTTTGAGTCTCCCAAGTAGAGATAAATGACCACTTTTCTGCCAGGCACTTTTCCAGATACATTTATCTTCAAGAATCACTATCAAAAGATGCAAAAAGAGAAGGTTCTTTCCTTCATTTAGGGGAGCAGTGTTTATTCTGAGAGCATTTTTGGTGGTTGGTTGCTTCTTACTATTTAGAATTTATGAACAATTAGTCCAGTGAAGCTGGCTTGTCGAGATCACTATTTCATCAGTCCCATTGGAGTCAGTGGCTGAAAGGGCACAACCAAAGACAAAAACACTCCATGTAGCATCTCTGTGTTTTAACTCCTTTCATAAACTCAGATTATGTCCAAATTCAGAGATGGGATTTAGGAGTCCTGGACCTTTAACCTGGTCATTTCTATGTTTTTATGAATTATATGTTTCTGTTGAGAAAAAGACATCTCTTCTGCTGGGATTTCTGAAATGTTTGACTGTAATCAAGATGTTTTTGCATAGGTATTATTTGAAAGATTCCCTGAAATGTCTATCCTCCACCCTGAACCTAAGGTAGTGCCTAAAATTTCAGACCAATTTCCTCTGCTGGAAAGTATTCACATCCAGAATAAATATGATCTCTTGTCTGAAGGATTTTCTAGGAGCAATGCAAGTGAAAGCTGAGCAGATGATTATTTCCAATGGTGTCTTAGATCTTGTACAAAACAGAATAACAGAGTGAAAGGAATTTTGGAGAGATTAGGAAAGAAGTATCACTAAAGGCTCCAAATGAAGACAAATGGAGTGGGGAAAAGCACTATCTGGGAGACTGACAAGGATACCAGAGGGAATGGAAAACAAGAGAGACAGCCAAATCAAGTAACAGAGAGAGTGTGCTACTGATGATCCAAGGACTTTGTCAAAAGGTTGCCAAGGTCAGAGAGACCTGGAACAAAGGGTCCAAGGGAGAACCCTCCAAAGCACTGACAAGAAGGGAGAAAGATCTGTAATTCAGGGAGACACTGCAGGGAGTCTTGCCTTGGACTCCACAACAAGGAATACAAATGATGTCCAGGTTACTTTAAGAAATACAAGAAACCTGTTTGGAGAGGAGAACTGTTTTTTTTTTTTTTTTTTTTTTTTTTTTTTTTTTTTGAAAAAAAAAAAAAAAAGAAAAGTGGTAAGAAAATAAATGGTTTTGTCAAATGCATCCTTTGGCAAATTTGCATTTGAGAAAGATATATTCAGAATGTTTTACCTCTCCCAAATTCTTGCACAGTTCCTGAGCAGCAACTAACCTGAGGGCCTCTTGCCCATCAAACTTGGAAATAAATGCCTCCTTCAGTGGAAACAAAATGTTTTTTTCTCCCCTCCTCTGAGTTATCTCAGTAGGTTTATTGCTATGAAAGGACTGAAACACATGTCTTTTCAGCTTTTACTTAATTTTGCACTTGCTGTTTGAGAGCTTGTTGTGTGAGTAAAGGATAGCCAAGGAGCCTTGCCCGAGGCTTGGTCCTTTGCCCTTTTTGCTCATGGTGAAGACCAACGTGGTGTGCAAAGGGCTACCTAGAGAGAGGTCTTTGGCTGATGCAAACTCCTCAGCAAATGCTGTAAAGGGTTAAATGCAACCCAGTGGGGAAGGAGAAAAGAAGAGAAGGCTAGCCAAGCTGTTTCTTATGCAGCAGTGCCAAAGCAGTTATTTATAGCATCCTGGACCAGAGGCTGCCATTTTCCCTTTTCTCACTCCCTGTGAGGTGAGAGGCATTTTCACTCTCCCCTGCTCCCTCTCTCATAATTTTGGCAGCTCTGCTCCTTGAACTTGACCAAACGCAGCCAACCTCAACACAGCTGTTTGATAAACAGAAACAGGGGCAGCAGGCTGGGCTTTGAAGAGGCTTTTGCAGAGCAATAACTGAAGGTTTGAATAATGGTGCACAGTTGGCTGAAGGCTCCTCTAGTTTGGAAGGACATCAGGCAAAGCAAGAGTTTGTCAAATAATTAACAAAAATTGAGAGGAGAAATACGCCAAGACAAACAGGGGCCTTTGAAATGGTGCTCACTTCATGGCCTCTCTTCTAAACATTTGGTTATGCACATGCACACACACTCATACTGAAGGAATCGCCTCATACATGTGTGTTTAAACAAGCTTGGTACCATGGTGAGACCTCAGAGGAAGTTCTTGACAGACCCTGTCAGAGAAGAAAACATGACACTGGTGAGAAAAATTGGCTCTTTACACAGAAATCTAAACATTTCACCCACCTTTTTGCTACCACATTTTGCCTGCCTTCCCATGCACAATCTACAGACATAAAATGGGGCAACAGTAATGAAGGGAAAAAATGAGCAAGCACCCAAAGTTAGAGGGAAGTGAAAAAAGTAAATGATATGCTAATACCTCCAGCCCCCTTAGAAATATGAAAGACTTAAGAGGATTTGCTAGCTTACCTGTGAGTATACATGTTCCTGTTCTCTGATGTGGGGAGTATTCAAGAAAAGGAAATGTCTTCCAGTGTGATGGGCAGTATGGCTGTATTTTTTTTAAGATATTCCTTTCATGAGCTGGGCTTTTGGGATTACACCAGGATGTGGAAAATGTTTAAGAGGAAAGGCTGATGCTCTCAAGATGGGTCAATACCTATATTCTGGAGCCTTTGGGACATTTACCTCAGAGTTCAGTTCTAATTTGATAAATTGGCTGGCCTTTTGTTTTAGATCTGGCCTTGGACATCTGCTTCTAAGTGAGTTTCAGCCCCATTCATTTAGACATCATTCTTTAAAGGTGAAAAAGATCTGATGAAACCCAAAGCTCATGTTAAGCCATATTACCCCAAAGAAAGCTTGTTCCTAAATAAGTACTGTTGTACATTGCCTGGTCTTTTTTTTTCAGTATCTCAGGAAGTGGATTTCTATTCTCCCCTTTATAGCATTTCCCACTGATCCAGGCCCCGACACCAGAAGCTTTGGCAGACTGTTTTTCCCCCTATTCACCTACATATATAAATATAAATATATATATATATATTTTTTTTTTTCATTGGAGGGTACAGGAGGAATGAAGGAATAACAGACTACCCCAAGGCTGTACTTTTTCCTCAGCTTCTAGCACACGCAGGACTTCACAGTTCCACAAGCAGCTAGAACAATTGCCTTCTGTGAACTCAACTGGGGATTAATTTTGCACAAGGTGTTTCTGAAGGCTTGCAAATAGTTCCTGAATTTCAGTGTCAGTGAGTGCCTCTGGCAATAGGTTAACAAGAGTGTTAAAGAGAGAAGGCTTGTCTTTCCTCACCAGGCTGACAGAGTATGGTCGTTAGCAGTGCCTGCTCTCCACCTACGCAGACCTGCTCTGGAGTTCTGTCTCCTTCACCCAATCAGCCTGTTTCTTTGAAGGCATTTATTTCTGTACTCATACTGGGGCATGCCAAGTAGGTAGGACTCTGTCCATGATGCAAACATTTTAGTTGAGACCCCTCTGGGTTATACTAAATGCTTCGCCTGCTGAGGAAGCACAGGCATGTGTTGATGCACAGCAGAACCTGGGATCAGGCTGTGCATGGATGAGAGCCTGGCAGCTAGGCTTCCATTTTCTCCAACCAGTGATGTTTAAAAGTGTGATCAGAACTTGCAAATGTTTGGGGCCCAATGGGATTCTGGGAGACTTGCCCCTGTACTGTTTGCTCTGGCAAGAGAAACGCAGCACCTGCCATCTGCACTGGTGGCATGGTGCCAAGAAAGGTTTTGTGGGGTGGCACCTAAGGGAAAGACAAAGTTTTACCCCTTTCTCAGGCCTCAGCATTGGGTGTGGACACAGGCTGTGCTGACAGAAGGCAGCTTTTACTGGCACAACAGGTAGTGCAGACGAGGCCTGACACTGGCAGAAAAGATCTGAATTAGTGCCAGCAACAATGGTGGTTTTTTGGACATTCATCTCAAAGGAAGGGGACCAGAGACCAGTGATTTGCCAAGAAGCCCTCAGATGCTAACCGCTTTCAACACCTCTAGGCATGAGTTGGATTTAATCTGGCAATTTCTGAAGTAAAGCACTCCAAAACCCATTACCTCCTCTCTTCACAATCTCATCAATAAATAGTAACTAGAGGTGCAGCCCAGCATGAGGGACCAAGCCTGTGACATGCAAGAAGGGGCTGTTGCTTCATGACAAGTCTGATAGTGCCATGTTTTTGGACTGACTCCATTAATATGACAAGGGACTAGCAAAAAGGATGTCTAAGTGCTTTCCCTCTCTCCCAGATTTATCCTGGGGGCAATTTTTTTCATCCACAAGAACCCTGTCTATGAAAACATGTGAAACAAATGTGTCATTTCTCTCTTCTCTCTCTCCCCAGTCTCCTCACTGTAGTCTGGCAAAAGTCTTTTTATGAATTTAAAAAAAAAAATAAAAAATTGGTGCACTTATTTGGATATGCTTTTATAAGCAGTATTCCTTTCTAGGGCAGGTGCCATACAGTGTAGATTTTTCAATGTGATTTCTTTTTGCCCTTGTCACAAGGAAAATTAGACTCCAGGCACCTACAGAGGTGGTGATGTGCTTTCTTTACAGTGGTTAAACAAAAATCTTTCACAAAATTTCAATTCAGTGGTTACAAGACTGAAATCAAAGCCTAGTGTTGAACCAGAGGGGGCTCCAGCGTGGCTTGGAGTAAGTAAATGAGCCAGTTGGGAAACTTGATTGAAGACAGTGAATTCACAAGCAAAACAATTACATGGAGCTCTTATCACTTACATGTGAAACGTGCTGGCCTTGGAGCCCTCTCAGCAGGGAAACAAAGGTAGACACCTAAAGCATACTTCTCTAGGGAGATACATTGGAGCACCTATAGAGGACTGCCAGCCCTGGAGGATAAGTGTAAAAAACCCCACCTGTCTGTAAGTCATGAGGTGGATATGTGGTATTCAGCACTGCCAAGAGACAAGTACAAGTGTGGTTCTCTGTTTATGTATGTTAACAAATAGCAAACGGAGTCATAAAACCATGAAAACATAAAGAGACTCAGTCCCTGCTCATGTGTGAACTGGTAGCTGAGAAGTAGAGAGAAGACCTCTAAATCTTTAACTGCCTTTCCCCCAAAGCTGTTGCAGCTTCTGCAAAGTCACCACTGTTGACAGAGCCTAAATCACACCTGCATTTGTGTCCCCAATGGCTAATGGCTAAATGTTTCCTAGTGGTGCTAACATGAATTCACCTGCTTCTGGGCAGCTGAGGAGCTTGCTGAGGACCATGGCAGAGACACCCCATTTCTTTCTCTCTCAATACTATGACGAATTTGTCTGAAGAGGACATGACACAAAACGTTGTTATGTGCATGGGAAACATTGTGGGGGTATATTCCACTATTCCAGGTTTAGCCCTTCCTAAACCCAAGCTTGGGCATTTCAATCTTGAATCTTGACTCAGGGAGAATGCTTAATTCTCTTCTCAAACTGTTTTCCCCCTGCGGTGTAGCCCTAACCTGTTTACAGGCAGTTGTCTCAGAGCATCTGTAGGAGACTCCTGGGCACCGATGGGCTGAAGAATTTTTGAAACACGAGATGTGTGTATGGCAGGGGAGCAGCAGAGCAAGCCTGGCCAGACTGGTGCTTCCTTTGGGTCAGCGTGGGGACTGTGGCTGCAACGTGTTGGAAGCCCACCAGCCAGGCTGTCAGTGACCAGTTGGAAGGAACAGAAGGATCTGAAGGGTTTGTTCATGGGGTTTGTTGCACTGTGGAGCTGCTGGCTGCAGAAACAGCTGGCCTTAAGGCAGGGTCATCCAACTGGCTGTTCAGCACAGCCAGCTCTTGGAGCAGAGGTTTCCTCGGAGAGCAACCCTGGCTAGCGAAGTCTATCTGATACTGCTTGCTCTGGATAATCACTGAACCTGGATTTCAGGTTGGATTATGTGTTTCCCATTAAATTTGTTCTGTCTTGCGCTTTCTTACATGAATGGCACTGCAAACGGTACCTCTTTTTCTTAAATGCCTTTCCAGATTTGCACCCTCCCACCCCTGCAGGCAGGCTGCCTACTCATATTTAAAGGCACAGCACTCAGAAACCCGAATTAGAGCTGTGCAGCCCACGCAGTCATGTCTGCAGGACAAACATGTGCATCAGTAAAGTACAGAAGGCAATGAATAACTTTTTTCCTTCCTTTTTTTTTTTTTTTCTTTTTCTTTTTCTTTTTCTTTTTTTTTTTCTTTTCTTCCCTTTCAGGTGCTATACGATGAAATGAAGATATCTAAGAACCACAGGAAGCATTTATTTTAAGTACAGGCTAATGCCATGAATGTTATTTGCATGACAGCCCAGTGAACCGCAATATGAATAAAGAAAGGAAAAACTAGTGTTTTCCTGACCAGTAAATCTCTCTGTTGCTTTCTCAGGCGTCCTATCAATGCCAATTTGCATTTCTTTGCAGACCGTTAGTTATGTCAGTAAGTAACAGACAGCATCAGTGAGGGTTCAGAATTGCGTGAGGGTTTGTGAATAGACGCTGACATATTTCTGGGGGGCAGGAGCTGGGGGGTGCAGGAGCTGGGAAAGGAGGTGTTGGTCTGGCTGATATCTTTCCCTTGATATATAGCTGGTAATTTAAGCCCATCAAAGTGAACTCAGTTTTGATATCCTGGAAACAATGCTCTCTTTGTTCAGCTGCAAAAGAAAGACAAGCAAGCAGAAGCAAAATATTCTAGCACAAATATCCTGCTGGTTATCAGGCTGATAGAGAGAATCAGGCAGAGGATAACCTCTGTCTGAAATGGTCAGTGTCCTGGCAAATATCAACAGAAGTAACTCGAGTTCATCAGCCTGCATTTAGGAGCAGATGCAGAAAGCCCTGCCCAGACACAGAGTGTTGTCTTGCATTAAACTCTCAACCACCTGAGTACCTCAAGTGAAGTGTGATTAAGTGTCCTGCTGACCAGCTGCTCCGTCCAGCTGAGAGTAAGCTGCTTTTCAGTAGCGGGTACAATCTCTTCTGCATAATGTCAGGTAGGCATCCTGCCAGGAAGCTGAAGATAACCATCCCTCCTCTTGCTGAGCGGGTCACAGACCCTCTCTCAGCATTTATGGCTGGGAGCCTTGCTGGGTCTTGCTTCTCATCTGAAAACTACTGTCAGCCACTGCTGGTCTAGGGATGCCATAAGCTCCTATTCTCACTGTCAAGGTTTTCCTTGAAGGGTTGTCTGGTTGTCTGCTCACACCTTGCCCCAGTTTCACTCAGCCTGTCCTAGGAGAGGGAATTTGACAAGATCCCAAGTGGCTGGTGTCTCTGTAAGGATCACGGAGAAAGTGAGCCAAGAGTGGCCACCAGCTCTACTAGCTCATCCAGAGCAGGTGATTTGGAAGGCCAAATGGTACTTTCATGCTGAAATGTCAAAAAACAGATGATGAGTTGGTTCTGTACGGGATAGGCATGCAGGGAAGTTAAAAGGCAACCCTCAAAATGATATAGGGTTTTTCACATGAGCAAGAATCCCTAAAAAAAAAGGCCACCCACAGAGAAACAGAAGGCATCATTTCCATTAACCAGAGTGCTAGTTTAGTTTCTAATGTTCAAATTGGATGACAATTTCTTCTGCATCCTAAATTACAGAGAGGATGTAACTTCTGGAGGAACTGGATTTTGACATCCCCACCCCATTGTTCACCCCTTTCCTTCAGGCAAGGAAGACAGCAGCAAGCACCACTCAGCTCATGCGTGAAGGGTCATCCGATACGAGGAAGGTCCGTAGCTGTGTGAACGTGGTTTCTCTGGTATGAAAGAAGAGGCCCATTAAGATTCAAGCCAGTGTCAACATGACTCATTGGCTAATACATCCTTCACTGCAGGGCTCAGGAGGTCACTGTAGGTTCAAGTCTCACACTGGGACTTGGACTAGTGCTTCCTTCTGTGGGGAGGGGAAGGGAGGTGCTGCAATTCTGGAGGTGCTTCTCATTGGAGGAGAGAGAGATTTTAATCAGATATCCCTGCTGGCAACTATTCCAAAGGGGAATTAATTAGACCAGGACAAATTCATCTCTGGTGGAGGCTCCCTTAGCTTCAATGGAGCTGTGTTGGAAATGATTGTGTTGGTATTTTGGAGAAAGGCTGAGTGCTATTTCTTTCATTTTGTTGTTGTTGGTTTGGGGTTCTTTTTTTTTTCTTTTTTTTTTTTTTTTCTGGGTGACCTGGTCTTCTGGCTTGTGTCCCCCCTGGCAGACAAAGAGGTTCAAGTAGCCAGAGGTGTATGTGTTTGTATGAGTCCTTGCAGAACTGCTGCACAAGCTTCTGGCCTGGATAAATTACCACTTCATTGCTTTGTAGATCTCTTTCCTTCACCTTTCTGCTAGGACCCAGGGTTGTGGGGAAAGGGGTATACTGTCCATCTGTCTCTTTCTCCATTTCCCAGCCATGCAAACCCCTAACATGGATGAAGTGATGGGACAGCCACATATGTCTCCTGTTCCCTGCACAGCTAGCTTTTTTATGCTTTTCCATCAGCAACTCTGTTTTTAACACTGCTCTGTCTTTGCAGAGAAATACATGAAGTTGCAGCGTCTTGGGGAACTGTGCACCAATAGCCATGGGCTCAGCAGGGGATAATATCAGAGCAGGTATATCCTTCTTTCCTGTAATTTCAAACATCTTGCTGGAGCTTGGTTAAATGGTCTTTTGCAGAGTGATGACAGCTGAGGAACACACAGAAAAGACAGAGTTCTTCCACAGCCAGCTTCTAAAGGCTTAAATCCCTTTTTCTTGCTGAAGCAGAAAGGAGTATTCATCCCTTATGATCAGCTCAATTGGAAGTGAAATACAGCCGCCTCTGTGGTGAAAACACAGCGCTGTGGACCAGAGAGGGAGGAGAGTCCTCATTGTGAAGAAAAACTAGTAGCAAATTTAAGGGAAGGTGAATGTCAGTGTTGTCTGAGCACAGCTGGGCTCATTCTCCTCTCAGAAAGAGGCCTCTGTGGAGGTCTTTAATTCCAAAAAGTGTGCAGCACCTGGTCTGAGGGCATCATCTAAAATGTGAGAAAAGTGGAAGCTGTCAGAATCTCTCTTTGTGGAAATATTCTGAAGTATGAAACAGGCTTCCTTACAGACACAACATCTTGGTGTAGAGTAACCAGTAAAAAGTATCCAGCCCATAGCTTTTTGCTTCTTTCTCCTGAGTGGCCCCTTTTATCTATCCCCTCTAAATGATCTGAGCAAGCTGCTTCCACGATCAGTTTGAATTTTCTTCTTTCCCATTTTTCAAGCAAAAAACATCCACCCTCGCTGTCAGTTACCCACTAATAACCTCGAATCGTCTGCTGATCAAGTTTGACAGAGGGTGAAAAGCAGTATTGCATTCCTACTGGTATTGTGAAAATAGGCAACTAGGGCAGAGGGAAGAGAAACCCTCTGAAGGGGAAAGTTACAGCAGGGAAAACACTATTTTTAAACAACACAAAATCCAGCCAAATAACATTATGCCCCAGAGTCCACACAGTCTGTTCTGCTCTTCACAGGACTGATTGTTTCTGAATCAGATGCGCAGCAGATTTGACTGGTTGCTGCCTGTCTCATTCGTCATCTTCCTTCTAAAAATCACTTTTGTAGGACCAGGAGAACAGAAATAGTTCAAGAGAGCAATCCAAGGGGCTACCACTCTGGGAGAGACGTTGTGTTAACCTAGCTGGCAGCTAGCTCATTTAAGGGAACAATGAAGTGGGTCAAGTCATCAGCTCTGAGGTCATTTGAGCGCAAAGAAGTAAAGATGGGTCAAGTCATTTATTTGCATTCAATTTGTCAGCACATACAGGTGATACTGACTGGATAGTTTTAAAATCTCCCTTTTAAATCATCAGAACTGAAGGTACATAAACAGCCTGATGATGTTAGTGTAAAAAGACTCATTCTAAGGCTTTGGCAGACCCTGCTGTCCTGTCTGATTTTCCACAGTATGGATAAAGGAGGATCTTCAGCAAGGCTTGCTCTGAAAGAGTTAATATATTTTACAAGGAAAGCTGCCATCCCTCAAGGTCATTTTATCTCTTAGTTACATGAATTCTAGGAAAGCAAAGATTCCTTCCAAGTAAGTTGCTGGTTTATCCAAGTGATGCTGTTACAGAAATTGTTGTATAAGATCCAGGTTTTTCCAGGGTATAGCGAGCATGTGTGGTGTTTAGATTTAGGCTGTGTGCTGCCAAGCTACTGACTCCCTTTTTTCTTCCCTTTTTCCTCCTCCCACCTCTCTGCACCAAATCACACGCTTAAGAATAATTAATAAGAATAATAAATAAACAGATCAAAGTGGAAACATTCCCAAAACCTGTTATCACACAAGCAGTTTCAGCCCAGACCATGCTAGTTTCACATCAAGCCTTGGAATTGTCAATTCTCATTACTTGCCAGTGTTGAGTGCGGGAGGAGAGAATTTCAATCTCTGTTTTCCAGAATCAAACCCTCTGTTTAATGCGGTGGGGAAAGTTGAGATGAAATATAGGTCTCAGGGGACTCTCCCTGTGTGAAAGCTTATTACAGCTGTAACAAAACCTTCTAATCGGAACGGATTCTGTTACATGCATGATATTCTGGTCTTGGGTGCAGGGGGTTGGGAGGTGGACAGGGAAGAAGAGGAATAGAAGACAAAAAGCTTTAAAAGCAAATAAATGAGAAGTGCATTCTTTCCCTTCCTCCTCCTCACTGCCTGCATTTGCTGTTTACACAGAACATTTTCTCTTTTGCATTTTGCCAGGGGTCTTGTGAGATCTGTAGGAGTTTTGCTGGGTCAGGCTATTGAATGGTACTGTACAGCAAAGCAAAATTTGCAAACTTGGATTCACCTACAGGAGTGGAAAATAGTTTAGTGGTGTTTAAAATATAGAATCCATATTATCATAGTAAGAGAGCCTAATGAGCTATCAAAAAACAATATTAATTTACAGCTGAAGACAGGGAACTACTTAAAATGTGTCATGATATCCAATACAATAATAAAGCTGCAGACAGAATAAACCCAAAGGTACAGTCCCTGCCCAAAACAAAGTATCTCTGAGTCTGTCTTGGCAATATATAATGCTTTCTCAGTTGTTTCACTAAAGCAACTGATATAACAATTAGTGCCAATCTCTGATGTAGACATGTACAAGTTATTTTCCCATGGTTTGCTTCAATGAAGCTATAAAAGAGATGCAGAGAAAGTGTGAGAGGAGAAAGAGGAAGGTATAGAAAGATGAAATACCTTGCTCAAGATCTGGGATTAAGGCACTATTCAGTGCTATGTCCACTGGTTTGCACTACCTCAGAGCATCAGTTTCTCGTTGCTTGTAATGATCTAACAGGATGATGTACACCTGAAAAATTACTTTGGGTATATTGAAATGCTGTAAGTTCTCTGAAGCAGGATGTAGTCCACAGATCAGAGATAGCTTGTCCTCAGCTAGAAGAGTGTGTAAAGGGACTGCATCACATAGGGACTCCTGTTAGGACTTGGAGAAAAGAGGTGTTAGACAGACCCTTCGCTTCTGTATACCTCCCTGTCCACAATTTGCTGAATGAGGCTGAGTGTACTTTTGCCTGCTAGTGGTGAAGTAACTACTCAGTGATCACAGTACAAGGTGCTGGTCAATTTGAACACCGTGGGAGCACTGGGTGATTGGAGCTGGATTAAGGGTGTGCTTTTCAAATTCCATTTACACCATGCTAGAGGCTTGGTGAGCCACTTCAGCTGGTGACAGAGATGTCTGAGACAAAGATGTCTTAGCACATGAGTCAGGGTTTTCTCTCCCCAAGCCAGTCGGTGTGTTTCTTCTGGAGAGGCTTGTCATCATGGGACAAAGGCTGGCATAGACTTTGTCACTGTCAGATTTCCTTTCAGAAGGGGCTTGCATTCAAGTCTTGTGCTCAAGCCTTCGCAAGTAAGAAACAAGATATCAGGCTTAATACCCCTAACGGTTTTCCTTCCTCTCTTATTTGGCTTAATGTGATGTTTATCTGAATATTCAGGATTTTTCTGCAAAACTTTTCTGGGGCAATTCCACCTCCCTGCTCTTTCTTTGTTTAGACATTTTATTGGAAAAAAACATGCCACAACATCAGTAATGTTTATCCCAGCAATGAAAAGGTGTTTCCTAACTGTTAAGATTTGGATTCCCGTCTGCCCCTACTCGTCTATGGTTAGCTCTTCTGGACATGGATCTTCTCTTGTTTCTCATAGGTCTTTTGGTTTGCGTGAATTTGGGGAAAGTTTAGGAAGGTCCCTCTCCAAAGGGTTCATGTGACGTTGCCAAAATAACAGCAAAAAGTACTCTGGTTTCAACAGCAATCTTGCAGTGATGGTGATCCAAGGAGGAGATCAGAAAACATCTGTTTATGTGCAGTAGCTTGAAGGAAGAGATCTCATCTTCAGTTCTCCCATGAACAAAGCTTCATTTTAAAGTTGCTCTCTGCTGTGAAATGAAGCTCAGATAATGAACCTTTCCAGCCCAGCCAGAGCACTTTCCAAGGTATATTTTTAGCTCTACAGTGCCAGAGATTAACTGTACATTTGTCTTAATGGTATCACCCTTTAGTGTTAATGGAAGCTATGTGTGTAAATCCCTGACCATCCAAATGAGAATACACTTTGAATGATCACAATAAATCAAAGTAAATGGAAGACCCCTGCAGGCCAAATTCATCCCTAGAGCAGCTCCTGAGGCTTTTAGGAACCTCATGCCAATCAGGCACTGTAGCACAGCAAGGACAAACACAGTAATCATGTCACCTGCTGTATGATTTTAAGGTAGTCATGATGATGATCCTTCTAACTGAAGTACAGTAATTTACCCCTTAAAAATGACTTGCAAAGAAAAAAAAAAAAACAAAACTTATTTTGTTCATACATGGAGAAACAGACTTAGTTGTTTCTTTTTGAATAAGTTTATTGGCATGTTTATACTTCCCAAACAAATGCTCTTTCTGGTCTATTTTCCTCTCAAGAAAACAAGATTATGGCAAGATTATGAAAATGAAGGTATCAAGAAAGTGACACCTACTGAAGAAGGGAAAATATATTTACTTTCAGCTGCTTAGATATCTTTGGACTGATTAAATTTGGTGAGAATGTGTCCATTTTAAACACAAAGCTTATTAAATTCTAAGCAATAACTCCAAAACCCTTTTCCAAGAAATACAGGGAAGAGAGACATAAAAGAATAAAGAAACATAGTGTTCCTGAGTCTGTAAAATGAAACAAATATCATACAATACATTATATAAAGTCCTTTGTGCTTCATTTTGCCACTATAGAATTAAAGACAGACAAACCATTGTCCTTTTTTTAATTTACAGGCTTCTTTTTTTTTTTTTTTTTTTTTTTCTTTTTTTAAGGTACAGTGCAACTTAAAGGACACTGGTAGAAACAGGAAAAAGTAGAAGACAAGAAAGGAGTTTTGTCTTCCAAAGATTCTGCAGCTATCCATCTGTAGAAATGACATAGAATTATATTTCAGACATCATCAGCAATCTGCATTTCTTGAAAAATACACGAATTCCTATTGCCCACAGTTCCCAAGTAGAACTGCTTGAACAGAAAAATGAGAACTGGGAAATTAAATTAGCTTCTTGGTTTTTATTGTGAAATACAGCAAAATGCAGAAGCGAAGGCAGAGATCACTGTTAGCTGAAAAGTGAAAATATCAGTACTTAAATTGTTTTATGCAGACACATAAAATTGTCCCCTTTTGAACAAATGACTCAGAAGTCCTCCTTCAATCTGGCTGGTGTAGTGACCTCTCTCCCTTCCCATGTCACTTTGGTCTGGTTGGTTTGAGGATTGATGTTCATCTTCTGGGAGACGGCCAATGCTTATCATCATTTTCCCTGTGTTGAGGAGGATACATCCAGCTTGGTGGCAGCATCCTTAAATAATTATTCATTACAGTATTGCAAGGAAGAAAGAGGAAAATCTGGCTCTGAAAATCTCCATCCAAGGTCTTTTGGATCTTGTAGATCAGATATAATGCAGGTGATTAGGGGGTTAGAAAATCACCAGCCAAGTGTCTGTTAATCTCTGATCATTTTAATGAACCCAGTGTTCCTACAGTGGGTAAGTCTTGCCTGGAAGAATGAATAAGGAAGTAAGACATATGTAGAAGGAAGGAAACAAAGGTCAGACATAATCTTCATTTGGCATAATCTTCTGTATATACTGCCTATTCCTCTACTGGATATTGATTAGAGCTGATAAAGGTGGAAACCCTCCAGAAACACTCACTTTTCTTGTATGCATGCTTCCTTGCAAAGCTTTTGCTTTTGGTAGATGGGAAGGGGACCCGGTAATCAATTTGATAGTTTCAGATCCAGCATTCCATTGAGCTGTCCTTCAATGTAACTCTAAAATTAATATTTACGTTACTGACTTCTTTTCAGAAAGATTGTGACCATTTTCCATTACTGGAGCTTCTCCATTCTTGTTTCTTCAAGAACTTCTCTGAGCTTCTCTGTGCTGTGAAATCCCTCCAGTTTCATGTAGAAAGCTTTAATGCAGTTTCTTACTTATCTAGGCAAACCTGGGCCACCAAGCAGTTCATGACTATCTGAATTCAGAAGAAATTAAAAGTTGCTATGAAAAGTGAGAGGAAACCCTTTCACACTTTTGAACAATACTCCCTGTGTTACATCACCACAGAACTGGAAAAAGCCATTGAGTTAAGATCTAAATCTAAACCATGCCCACCATGCAAATTGTTCAAATCTGACCTACAACTCTGAGATAAACAGAAGTCCAATACCTGTTTCCGGAACTCAAAGTATTTTGCTAGTCTGTAGTTGTTTCTGTCCTCTTTCTCCATCTGTTTCTGTCCACTCCGAGTGCAACCAAGACTGAAAGCCCAAGAGCCAACAGCCCAAAAGGGCAGTTCTTGGCCCAAGTGACAATCAGGAAGAGCCAAATTTGTCACGAGTCTAATTAAATTTCCAACCTGTTCTACAGTGAGAGGAGAGGATCTCAGAAGTCAGCTGGGACTTTGACAGGGACCTGCATTTAAACAGAAAGAGGCTGTGCCAGAAATGAAGTTAGGCGACTGCTGTTAGTGTCCCTCTGTTGACTTCATTGGCATTGAGCTTTAAAAAACAGACCAACACAAAACTCTTTTCTCAATAACCCAAGACCTCAGTGACAATGCTAAGAGAGTGAGCAAATGGGTCTTTTTTGTCCCCTCCTCTGCAGAGGGCATGCAGCTTAAGAGCAGCTCTTCTGTCCTGCCCTCCCCCTTCGAGCTGGCAGCCCCACCTGTTATGAGCCAGGAGTAATCAGAGAGACGAACAGCACAAGCGGTATTTTTACAGGATGAACCCACCAGGTCAGCTGGAGGCCTGCTGTAACCCAATATCGAGTTGTGACTGCAGACAGGCACTGTGCAAGACTTGGGGGAGGAGGGTGGTGAAGGATGGGTGGAGGGAAAGCGGTGCAGTCCCAAGGGATGCAGAACTTAGTTTAGGAGACTTCTGGTTCCCTTTGGTGCCCCTGAAAAATGAATAGTGGGGATTGTTTATGAAATGCATGAGCCAGGGTTTGTTTAAGGGGGGAGGATAAGGGAAAGCAGTGAGGCAGGGACAGGGGTAATGGTAACACTACTTGAACAAAGAGTGCACAGACATTCTGTGCCCAGCCCATGCGGGAAGGCGATAAAGCAGAGACACATTTCCTTAATTCACCTGCCTTTTTTTTTTTTTTTTCCCTCTCTCCTTTTGTGTGTAGCAAATGGAGACCCATACCAATTCAGACTTCTCCCTCCTCACCCCTCCTGGTACTGTCAGCACTGGATCTGCCCAAGACTTCCAGGCGAGCCTGTTGTCTGAACAAGATAGAGTTTACCCCTGCCTGCCTCTCAAGCAGTCACTGACGTGCTGCTGAAGGGGCTGCCTGGGGAAGAAACACCTGCAAGGAGCCACAGCTGCAGTGGGAGCTGCTCTCCTAATGCTCTGTTTAGGATTACAGCACTCCAGAGCATCACATTACCCCAGTGGCTGCACTGAAACCTGGTATTAATTCACATTAGCAAGGATCAGATTTAGCATGTTGGGAGGGGGAGGACTGTTGTTATTTTTTCTAAAACTGCTGGAGCAAACTCCTAGGACTGGTCTTTCATTAATCCTGGCAATGGCCAGAGGAGCTTCTTTGTTCCTCTGTACCACTGGCCACTTTTTTTTTGTCTCCTCTTTCACAAATGCTTCTAAACACAGGCACTTGTTTCGTGATGGGATTACTTGCTTATCTTTATTTTTGATGCACCAAAGTTAGTAACTTTCAAAGCAAATTTCTTATTATTGTGGACTCACATTGGATTGCATTGCGACAGAATGGGATCTTCCAATATTAAGAAGACAGCTGCGGTGTGGTGGAGGACCACCTCTTGTCTGTGCTCATGATGGATTATCCCATGATCAGAAAAAAAGAAAGAAGATCTAAACAGTAAGAGCACTGCAACTCTGAGACAGATTTTCTTAGGGAGGCTATGGAGTCTTCATCACTGGATAATTTTAAGAAAGTCTGTACAGTAAATCTGATCTTGTCTTTGGGAAGGAACATGCCACATGCCCTGTAAGGTTCCTTCCCTTCTCCCCAACCCATAATATTACCATATTATGGTAATATACTTCTCATCCCCTTCTGTCCCCTCACAACTTCTTCATTGTGTGTAGTTAAGGCTGCTTCCATCTGAGAAGCATAGGCATTCCCCAGGCTTATCTGTTGCACCTAGAGTGGTGTGTTTAGCTGTCCCTCTAGGGCCTTGTGACACCATCCTGGTGTTTTTCCGAGCTAAGGGCCATTCCACATACATATGATTGACCCCTGATTTCATCTGGTGCCTGTTGAATCCGCAGCAGCAAGAGCCGCTGTTCAGTACAGCTAGTGTTAAATATCACCCAAATGCCCATCTACAGCCTTGGAAAGGATATGAAAAATTAAGTGAAAAAGAAGGATTTGAACTGAAGCCTTCAAAGGCTGCAAATCCCAACCATGTTTGTTCATTTTATTTACAGTTCCAGAATTACTTTGAAATGTTGTTCATATCTTCTATTCTGCAAGATTTGGAAACATTCAAATGCTTAGCTAGAGAGGGGTGGACTAGAATGGTGTGGCCAGAGAAGAGACAAGTCTGGCACTGTATGCAACACCAGGGGTGAAGAATGAGTTAGTAGCACAACATCTACTGACCCTTGCATGACATTTCTTTGTGTAGAGGAGAGAATACTTCTGCCATTTGTTAGAATGGCAGCCTTGTGCATGGAAATCTTCTGCAGATCATCTAGATTTTTAAAGCCAGAAGAAGACATCTGAATATAGGATTTCACCTCCTGTACAAATGTCGGCCATCAAACTTCAGCTTATTACTGAGCCCGAATATTTTGTTCCAGAAATGTAGCCAGGAAGTGAGAAATCAAGTGCTTTGTATGGTTCTTTATTTCACTTCAGCTGCTGATTCCCTTTCCCTGCTGCTCTGGTGTGGTTCCACACTGTCCTGACAAGAACTGTGTGTGCTGCAGGGGAAAGTCAACCTTCATAGGTCTTATTGGCATCTCAAGATCAAAGTACTGTAAGAGCGACCATCCATCTTATCTCGTACGTGCCACGCTGCCGCTTGCAGATGGCAAACATTGCAGGCAGCTTTGTCATCAGTCAGCTTGGGATCATGTTTAGGGAACTGGAGTGATGGACTGTCAGAGCCTGGCTCCCTCTGGAATCAATGGAGAAAAGTAGCTGCTGCCTATATGTTAGTGCATCTATGACAGACAGCTTTTGCTCTTTATTCCTCTGGTAGATCTCTGGAGCCATAAGGAGATCTTCCACTGAAACTTTGTTTTCACCTTTATTGCTTTCTCTTTCCCTCTGTGTTCTCACACCCAAACTTATTGATATTCACTTTAATTCTCCTTGGGAAAAAAAAAAGAAAAAGAAAAGAAAAAAAAAACCTACCTTATATATATATATATTATTTTTTTTTTTTTTTTTTTCTGAGAACTCTAGGGATTGTACTGTAGTGTGTGCAAGCTGAAGGCAAGACTCTGCCAAAGTGATTTATCCCTTCAGTGTGTTATCACTCTGTGGACAACTTGGCTTCATATGGGACAGAATTAATGGGCCCCTGGTTTGAGTCCCACGCAATTCAGCTTCTCAATGGCCACTCTGTTTGGAAACTCTGGATATTTCTCAAAACCCCTGGAAGTAATTAGATGACTCCAAGAAAATCCAAGGAGGTAGAGAAATCTGCTGGGGCTGTCCAGTTGTGTTCTTCTAACCTGGGCTTGCATACATCCAAAAATTCATACCTCCCCTTCTGTTTTGCAGGCCTGGCAGTTTGAGTACACTGTTTGCAGGGCAAGGAAGGGCCAACAGAAGAGATTTAGCCATTAGCAGGGTGTACGTTTCTCTCAGTCAACATCAGACACAACAGGGCTTTAAACCATCCCACTTGTCAATCTGTTTGTGAGAACAGAAAATATTCCCAAAACAGAAAGGGAGGTTCGGCAGAGAGCACTGAGGGAGCTTTTCCGATGAGATGCAACTGCAGCTCCAGTTGCTCCTGATCATTTAGGATCAGTTGGCATTTTCTGTAAGAGAAGTAATGACCAGTGTCTGGGTAAGATTCTTGTTAGATCAGTTACTTTGATTCTGCTTTAATTTTCTGCTTTCCTGTCAGCTGCAGGCACATGACTTTTCTCCTTCCTTTCCTGATCTTTTGTAAACATTGTGCTGTGAAACAGCTACTTCTACTCCTCCCTAAATTTCATCAGGGAGCAAATATCTCCCTGATATGGCTCTTGGCTGCATTTTCTCAAAGTCAAAGGTGTTGATGCATTGTCTCTTACCAAGCAATACTAACAAAGAAAACAAAAATGAAATGTAAAAAGCAGCATAGGGAAAGAAAATCACAACAACAACAAAAAACTATTACAGAAATCGTGAGCATCATCTAAAAATTAAAAATAAAGAATATAAAGGAAATAAAATCATTCTGTTCTTTTTCATCAGGACATACACAATCAAGTAAGTTGCCTGACTGTCATTACAGCATAGAAAATCCGACATCTGTACAAGTGATGAAATTTCATAACCTCCCCTGTATAACCTTGCTTGATTTTGACACTTGTGACTTATGATAGGTTTAGAGGTCAACCCTGAAGCGTGAGTATTGTTTCAATCATGCTGCTCCCTCTCATGAATTACGTTTGCAAGGGCTTGGTCACAGTTATCTATGCAACAAAGAAATATTGTAGTAGGAGTTGTAGCATGGTAGGATAGTTACTGTGGTGATGTAGTTAAAATGCCTGGGAGAGAGATTTTCATTGTCAAAAACTCTCCATAATAAAGTTTAATGTAGTCCATGGGACACTTTTTTTTTTCTTAGGATTTATGAGTGGAGCTTGGTGAGTGATACATATTTTGGTCTGGTCACCAAAATGGAAAATCAGAAGGGAAAAAACAGTCTCAACCAAAACAATAATCTTCTGAAGTTTTGGTTGAGAAGAAAAGGCTGATTTTGGATCTGACTAAATGTTTCATTGCACTGAAAATGGAAGGCTTTTTACACTTCTTCGTAGCTTAGATCTTTCAATTTTTTTCCTTTGTTGCTTTTTAAATGCAATGTCTATTATTAATTGTGGAGTCACATTTTAAAACCTCTCTAAAAGTTTTGTTCTGAAAATGTCTGAGAAATCTTGAAAGATGTCAATACTGATATGTTCCTTGGTCAGAAGTATTCACCACACTCTGCCCATTTTGGTGATCTCTTTTAGTCCTACCCTAACACCATTTTTTGGCATATTCACTATTATTATTAATAATAATAACAATAATATCATCACCCAGCTGTGCTTAGAAGGCCTGGGCACCAGTCCCAGATCTGCTATGACAAATCTTTTCAACTCTCTGGGCTTCTGTTTCACCTCCCACTCTTTGGCTCTCTTATCTAGTTAGATTTAAAGTAGTAGAGTCAGGAGCTCTCATATACTGAGTCTCTTCTTTACACAC
This sequence comes from Aythya ferina, assembly GCF_964211825.1. Lineage (NCBI taxonomy): Eukaryota > Metazoa > Chordata > Aves > Anseriformes > Anatidae > Aythya > Aythya ferina. The sequence continues at coordinate 35,119,467 of NC_140303.1, read as the reverse complement.
CAATGCTTGGATTACTGTTTGTAACAGCACAAGCAGTGTTTTTTTTGCTCCATGTTCTCCCATCTACCAGCCCACTGTAGGGAACTTGGAAGTGTCTCTGCCTCTTAAGACAGCTAGCTACATGGTAGAAGGGAAGCAAAATCAAATAAGAAAGTTTTTTGTTTGCACTCTGCATGCAGAGATTACATTGTTTGTCTGGAGAGCGTGTGTGAAATCAAACTTTGACCATAAGCACTGCAGCCAATTTTTGCTCACATGTGATTAATTTATTCATGGAACAGAAGACCTGAAACTATATAATATACATCCAAAATGCTGGTTGCAAGCAAGACCAGCAAGGATCTGAGGGGACATGTGTGTAAATATGGGAAATAAATCTGAGAGAAGGGAAATAAAAATGTTTTTTTTTTTTTTTTTTTTTTTTTTTGTTTGTTTGTTTTTTTGGTTTTGGTTTTGGTTTTGTTTTTTTTTTTGTTCTCCTTCTTCTGCAGGATGCTGGTTTAGAGAGGCCTTACTGCATAATAGCATATCTCTGAGTGGAGAGAGGGACTACTTTTTTGACTTAAGTCTTTCTCCATATATATCCAGCTATAGTGCTATAGTCGAGGTTGGGGAGTGAGATATATGGGAGAGGGAACCAACATTAAACAACGTTTAGCTTCAGGATTGCTTCAAAAGATGCCTGACTGCCTCATCTCTCCCCTCTGTACTGTATGACTTGTCAATGTGTTTGCAGAAGGGGCTTGGACCTGCTGCATAACACACTCTAAATCATGATGCCTTAGCAAGAAGCTGCAAGAAGTTTTTGCAGAGCAGGAGAGTCCGTTTGATAGCAGGTAGCAGGGTTGACCTGCCCTGGGTCTCAGACCTTTTTTTCCTGACTGTGCTTCTCAGAAAACAAGATTAAAAATATATATTTTTGGTGCCAAACCACATGGAGGGTCCACTTCAGTGGGTTCTGTGACTTATCCCAGCTGCCTGGAGCAGCGGCTTCTGAATCCTGCTTCCCATATTGCCTCGGAAGCACTGGACTCTTAAAATGAACAGAGCTCGTTTATGGATCTTCAGCGCTGGCTTTGCGGGGGAAGAGGGAGGGGGCTGCCTCTCCAGAAAGGTTGCTGTCCAAGAGGCTGGGAACGGAAGCAGGTTCACTGTGGTGTGAACAAAGGCCTGCAGGCACACCAGAGAGCATCTGCTCGCCAGCTGATGGTAGTGCACCTGCTGAACAAGTGCAGCCGTGCTGCTCCCCTCCCCTGCCCTGCTCACTGCCGACCCAAGGCCAGGCTCCCCAGCCTTCCTTGTGCTAACCCTGCTGAACGCCAGTACCAGCAGAGCACCTGGCAGGAGGCAAAGCAGCTGCAGAGACTCTGTTGTTAAAGATGTGACAATGGGGTGAGAAGCTGCTCTAGCACAGGGATACATCTTCCGGATATTTGCCCTGATGAAGAGGTTTTACCTGAGCATTGGTTAAAGCCTCTGCATCCATTCTGAAGCATGGACCTCAACCCCACAGTGTCAGATGGTGGCTGTCTGTTAATTGGTCACAGCATTCCTCCTGTGACTGGTCACCAGGCCTGGCATCAAAAGGGTGATTTTGAGCTGAAGAAAACTCTTTTGTGGGTTCTGTGCTAACAGTGACTGAAACTTGCTACTGGTTCATTTCAACTATATCCACCGAACCATAACTCACTACTGCATACAAGTTCAGCAGGAACATTCCCAAAACCCCCGTAGAAGAAATTTACGGTTGCTCAATGCTCTGTTACTGGCGGCCACAACTGTGTGCACTCCACATGTCTTTGTAATCACTTAATGACTCATTTCCTTAATCTCTCATTTCCTATAGCCTTATTACAAGCAATTCATAAACCCAGATCCATAGCTGTTCTCTGGCTGTAGTCAGGAAGCACTGAACCGACTCTGCATCTGGTTGGTTGGCCGAAGTACCCCTCTCTATTCCCCTCTGAAACTTTCCACTGGACCCTGTCTTTTGCTGCAGTGACACCTACTGATGAGGTAAGAGTGTATTAACTACACGTTCCCTTGTTGCCAAAGCCAGCCAGCAACCACTTCCTGGCTCTAGCCAGATGTTTCTGCTCTTCTGGAGCAAATTTCACACTACACCGGGAGAAGTTTTGCACGGTCTTGACTTTAATGCGTCGGTGGCCAGAGGACCTGAACAGAGATCAGTGCAGCAGGAGGAAATGACTCTTCATGTCCAGGTTTTCCCATTCAGCCCTCAGCGAGCCATCAACCAACTGATGGCCTTGGAAAGCAAGACTTGCAAGAAGGTGTTCCCTGGCGTGTTGTGTGGCATTGTCATGGAAAGCATCAGGAAGAACAACCAGCATGCTTTTAGTTTCCTCTACAGGTTTCTTTTTGCGAAGAAACAACTACTTCCAGGAAACTCATACCCTTGATGCCTCCACATAACACTTGTGATGACTAGAATATGGGGATTGGTTATGAAATCAGCCTGAGCTCCACTGCTAGATGCAACCAATCTCAATGATATCTTTTTTAGTGAAAAACATTTTCCTTCCAAACCCCAATCTCTTCCATAAACAACTCTTTGTAAAATTTCAGCTTAAGTCAAAACACTACAAAAATGACCTGTAGAACCTGAAGAAGAGGTGGGATAAGGTCAGTACTCCAGTAGTGTGAGAAGAGAGTCAAGGAAGGGGGGAAAGAAATAAGGACACTTCTTAATGTAGAACCTGGCTTTAGCTCAAATCATCATGAAGTTTATCCGTTCCCCAATATGTCTAGACATTGATTCAAGGGACAGAGCATAATAAAGGAATTAGGCTAAACTACGTTAGGAGGAAATGACAATACATTCCCCAGTCTCCTCCCTGCTTTGAGATCCCATCTAACATTCACTAAAGGTTTTTATCTTAAAACTGAAGCAAGGCAGCCAGGGCCAACAACAGTTGTGCAACAGTGCTGTAAATCCATGATCTCTGAGCCTGTGTGTGAAGGAAAGTGTTACAGGAATTGTAAGAAGACTTTGGGACATAGCAGATCTGCATAAGAAGAGGGTTGAATAAGAAGCTCTGTATCTCATTAGAAAACATGGCTACTTTTTCAGCCATTGCTTTGTAGGGTCGGAATGCCTGAATACAATTTCCCTTGTCTTTCTGATGGAGGAGCAATGAATCTTCTCCAGCCACCTCCCACTTCACCATCAACACAGCACAAAATGGGCAAATACACTAACAAAAATGAACTATCCAATGCCTCCAAAGAAGTTTGTTGAGCATTGTAAAGCAAAGCAGATTCTGTCTGCTGGCCAGCTATAAGACTTTCGCTTACAGGTTCTCCTATTAGAAAGGACATCAGTTACTTGTGACTCTGAAACTGGCTACAGCATGGCACGTGCTGTATGTAACACCACATCCTCCTGGATGGATCCCGAACACCTCTTCTGCACACTCTTCATGGAAATTCCGTGTATTCTGGGCACAGGACCATTCATCTGAATTCTTGTTGTTTTGTTATTGTACCTTGTTCTGGTCCCTCCAGAAAAGAGGTCCCATTTTGAAGACTTGAACACTTCTGAAGATGGGAGGTGCTACTAAATAAGGGAGATTGCAGAGGCAAACTTTTTCATGTTGGATGATGGCAGGAAGCTTCACATTGAGGGACCTGGGGACAGCAGTTTGAAAAGGTCTTCAGCTTTTTAGGAAATTCTATCGTGATTGACAGAGACATGAACCACATTTACCCATAGGGTTTCCACAGAGGCCATAAACATAGTCAGCAAGATCCTTCACAGATACCACATTTGTCCCCAGTAAATATGAGCTGCCAGAGTTCAGGTAAAGAGAAAGATGTCCTTGAGGCAGTACATAGAGATATGTAAAGATATGCTCAGATAGCCGAGCAGCCTTCCAGAGTCCCATTTGTTAGAATAATGCAACAAGACAGATCATGTAACATGAAAATCTTATCTAACTCCCTCTGCACACAACCTGACCTAGAGCTACAAAGAAGTCCAGTGTTGTCAGCTGAGAAACCACAGTGTTTGCACTGAGATCTTGCAGTCCCCCAGTGCAGGAAGCCATGGCATTGCAACAGATTATCTGTGATTCCCAGTTTTTGCAGGCACAAGAGGTCAGTGCCACAGCGCCTGCAGGGAATGTGACTTTTCAGCTGTCTCGCTCTCCCTGGTACTCTTTGACCTTTGTGCAATCTGATATCAAAGAACCAATTATTCTCAACACTCATATATTTTCTTCCATAGACTCAATGGCACATGGTTGCCGGGGGCAAGACATCATGCTAATCAAGGCAATAATTCAAGGGAAGGCAGTGGGGGACTGACATGATCAGGAGCCCTGGGTTCTACGTCTGCCTCTCAGCCATGAATAAGGACTCAGTCATGCCTGCTTCTTCCTTCTCTTTCCCCACAGTCCTCTCCCCCTGGTCCTCTCCTGATGTAAGTTATGGAGGAATCAAAGGAAATACTCCAGTGTACACTTACTCTTTCTTGTTATAGTCAGTTTTCCTACCGCCCATGAGTCTCCTCTTGATAGAAATACCACTGTCCAGTTCTTATTTCTCTTTCCAATCCTCAACATTCAGAATTACCTCCCCTCTATCCTTGTAGCTGTGTCAACTGGAGCCACTGGAAAAGTGACAATAGGAAAGGAACACTGCTTTGGTGGGATGGGGGAGGAAAGAGGAGGCTGTAGTTCTACAAGACAAACCCATGCAAACATCCCATTGCTTATCCAGTATCTGCAGCCTGCTTTGACCTCACCATCCACCACCACATGCTGTGAACCCTCAGCAGCAGGACTAATGAAAGATCAAAGGCCCTTCAGGCAAGGGTCTCGCTTCCAATAGCAGGCATAAGGAGCTGCCTATCAATTTTTTCCACCCATAAAATGGAGTTAATGTGTAAGAAAATTCATTACATGTTGCAAAGTACTGACAACTTGGTTAACCAGAACCACCAAAATCCTGAAGCTAAAGAGTGAATGCATTTCCCAGTTGCTCTGAGTGTCAGCCCAACCTCGGGTTGTCTGAATGTATCTATCCCAGGTTATATCTGAGCCCAAATAGATTAGATATTAAGTTTAAAGTAACTCAGAGACCCACTCTCCAGGGCTAATATTGTACCTCAACATGACCTCAAAGAGGCTATGAGGAAGCAAACCCACCTTGTCAGCTCCTAGAAGGAGAACGTTTTACAGATATTTTATATGTTTCAGTAGTGTTGACTGTTCTGTCACTAAATCTCAGTGGCTTTTTCAGTGGCAAGTGTAGAGTGCTGAGTGAGTGTGCTGGAAATTCATTCATCCCCTGCAGACAGGTGGGGTTAATTCAGACCAGCACAAATCTAATTGGGGGATGGAGGGTGGGTGGTGAATAAACACATGGAAGAAATAGAAATTTAACTGCACAGTTAAACTAGACAGGTAGGACTACGTTTCAGTATAATTTGTTTTCCTATAATTGATTCAGATTTCCTTTTTTTTGCAAGCTAAAAAGAAAAAATACAAAGGACCTGCAAGCTTCAGATCCCACTTGTACTGCATGGAGGTGGTGGCTGCTCTTTAAAAGAGCTCAGGGTTATTTGGTGTCTAATCCTGGAGTGAAAATCAGCTGAAATTTAACCCTAATCACTATTGGTTATTGGCTCAGTTCAGTATACATGAATAAATATAGAAGAGTACGAAAATATTCAAATCTTCTCAAGGAGGAGAACTCTGAGGCAGGGATGGTTTGGTTAAGAAAAAAACTTCTTTCCGGAAAAAAAAAAAAAAAAAAAAGATTAAATGCTCAGATTATACAATGTTCAGATGTGTATATAGAAGCAGAATCTTCCTTGTTCATAGAGGGATAGAAATGTTTCCATCTTTCTGCTTGTAAACAGAAGAGACAATTTCAACCTGAAAAAGCCTGATTTTAGATGAACAAAAAGTCAGCACTACTCTTCCCCAAAAAAAGAATTGGCAAAATATGACAGCAGAATAGAAAAACATTAAAACTAAAATGCCTGTTTGTCTCCTTCAAAATTAGGGTCCTTAGAGAGTTAGAGCTGCTGTACACAGAAAGTAAAAACATTACATATTAATGCTTTAAAAATAAAAATAAAAATGGTGGAGAAAAAGGCTGGTGTGTCTTCTTTGTAATTGAAGCCCTGAAAAGATGGATATTTGATAGTTTATGAGAAGTGGGCACCACCAAAACAACTGTTTTTTTAGTGTTTTTTCCAATCTGCTCACTTTCTAAAAAAAAAAAAAATGTTGAAAATGATTGCTCTGGGACTCATTGCCACCAGTTACTGTGGAAATCAAAGGTAGAAGTGGATTAAAAAACAAATGAGATAAGTTCATGGAGAACAGGTCCATTGGTAACTAAAAAATAAAACAGTCTGGATCCAGCTTCCAACTCAAGAGGTTTCTAAACAAGTGGTTGCTGAGAGGATATCGTGGGGAAACTTGACATGATATCTGACCTGGTTTTATGCTTTGCCTTTACCCATATACCATGGGTCACATTGGAGACAGGTTGATGAGAGGGGGTGTGCTGGGAGAGATGGCTCCTCTTCTTACCTAATAACAACTGACTGGATATCATTTCAGGGATGAACCCGCACTACAAATCAGGTACTTTGATTGCATGGGGTAAATATTTAGTGAGTTTTTCCCAGCCCTACTTTCTCTGGATCTTGGAGAAAAGTGGGGAGGAAAAGAAAAATGAATTTTGTGTTTTACCTTCAAAATGTCCTCCTGGAAGAAGATTGATTCAAGTTGGAAGTTGGAGTACAACTTTCAGGAGTTTGAATTCATGATCCTTGTGGTCCCTTCCAACTTGGTATACTCAGAGATTCTGATTCTAGTCCAGCTCAAAATGGAAACTGGGAAACTAACTTCCCAGTAAAGGGAAAACTAGCTTCCTCTAAATGGCTGTATTTAGAGTTAGGGGAAAAACAAAACAAAACAAAAATGGTCTTCTACAGGGTTTTGTTATCTTTTTTATCTTCATCTTTTTTTTTATTTGTATTCTCATGGACTCACTACTGTGATATCTGAGAAACTACAGCTCTGGCCACTAGATCCACCTGTGGAAATGATGATATACAGTAGTTGCTGGGAATAGCAGGAGACAGGGCTTCAGTGACAGACAGGCTCTTTTAGTCTTCACTTCTTTATTTAAACCCAGCTAAGGAATTTCCTTACCTGTTATATTTGTAGTCAGAGATATCCATTCAACATTCATGAGGTTTACTGGGGAGTGACATGGGACTTGTCCCTGGGGATAGAGATATATTTCGAAACCTTTTGTAACTGGAGGGCCCATTTTTCTGAGGTGATGCAGGTTCTGTGCTTTTTTCAGCACTTGGCCTCTGCCAACTACTATCATTTAGGGAAAAAAACCACACGCACAAACACAAAAAAATGTTTTACTTTGCTCCAGTTGGCCTTAGCCCACCAACCGATTCCAGAGAGAGTCAAAACCAGCTGTCAAGTAGTGATAGATTTTTTTTTTTCCCTTTCCCTGATCATTCCTGGGCTGAAGCTGAACTGATAACCTCAGAGACTGTCTTTTCTGGCTGGCTCCGGACCAAGAATGTCATTTCACAAAGAAGTGCTGAGGTTTCAGAAACAAGGTTTCACTGCAATGTGGAATGAAGCTGGGATGTTTTAAACACTGTCAAGAGGCAGTGAGTGCCCTTCCTGAGTCCTGCCCCTTGCCGAATTCCCCACCTTCCTCCTGGAGAGCAGAACACCAATCTGCAGTTGTGCAAAACACACCTCCGGAGTGGGTTCCTGCTCATGTATAAAGTCTGCATGCCCCAGAATTCATTGGATTGTGGAGTAGAGGGAATAAAATATCTTATTTCTCACATTCCAGTGAAGATACAGCTTTCCTTTGGTAACAGGAGTGAGACACCCCTGGGACAGAGGCACTAGAGGATTGTCCCCAAGGAAGCTACCAGCTGCTTTAGCTGTCTCTGGCCCCTCTAACTCATCCTGCAGTGACTCTGCCACAGACTTCTGCTTCTTCAGCTATGTTTAAAATTTATGTGGTCTTGTTCAGCTGAGGTGGCAGTGCTGTCTAGCAGAAACCATCAGTGAACAGGGTCTTCTTCTGAGACCACCAAGGTAAGTGACCCTGGTTTGCACACAGAAAACAAGTGAAATACAGCCAGAATCTGAGCTTGAACCTCCCCACTTCAAATGAGCACCTACTATCCCTCCTTTCTTGACCACAGCTGACACTGTGTGTGAAAGACACTTATTTTTCCCCTTGAATCAGTACATTTCCACACATGCTTTCTGTTTTCGTAACAGAAAACAACAACAAAACTGTCACAAGATCCCAAACAAAGTCCACTGTCAATCATGGCAAGATGTGTCCACCACTTCCATGGAAATTGCTTTCATGCTGCTAGGAAATACCCTCCCTGATGATTAGTTAGCTACAAAGCCACTTGGGCCCCAGTGCAAAGAACTGGACTGAGATACAACTCAGCCTAAGAACACAACAGCCATTTATAAAGCTAATAACCTTCCAGGGGACATACAGAAAACCCTCAGCTGTACTGTTCCGAGACTTGGATGTCCCTCTCAGTACCTTCTGTTTCTTCTTGTACTCTTTCAGATGGTCCTCAATTTTTTTTTTTTTTTAATTTTATTTATTTATTTTTATTTTTTATTTTTTGGCAGGAGACAAACTTGCAGCAGAGCAATGCAACCTGCTTTTGTGTTAAGTTACCCAAACACACACAGTCTCATCTCTCCCCCCTGGTGCCAAGAGGCACAAGGGAAAAGCAGAACATTGTGGATTACCAGCTTAATCAAACAGACATGCTTGTGCCTGTGCTGAGGGCTTCTCTACTCTCCCATGTATGGTGCAGCTGAAGAGGATCCTGAGGCTGCAAGTAAGCCAGGCGCTGAAGGGCTTCCATATTTATATGGACACATAGCTGAGTGTCTTGCATATGTTCCCTGCTGCTGATCTGTACTCCATTAGTCTGCTTAGCCGATCTGCACAACAATAGCCAGCCTTGCGTGGTATTGCCACATTTCCAGACAAATAAAAATGCAACTAAAACTTTGAAGGTTTGTTTATAGCTTGAATTTTCCCCCAGTGCATTTGTTCTTTCACTTGTGTGCATGAGAATGCGTGTCAAGAGAGAAGGGAATGAATCCTAAAAGAAATCAAACAGTCTGTGGAATGATGTCTGCTGTTTTATCTACAGTAGCTCATCAGCCCCATTGGAGACACCCAGGTCTACATGGCATGGCATATGCGGGGGGGGGGGGGGGGGTTGTGAAAGAGAGGGAGGAAAGATAAAAAAGTGCAATATTGTTCTTCAAGTGGCTCATTTCCTTCCTCTCAGATACCAAACAAAATTTTAATGATGAAACCTGCTAACAGCTGGGGCTAATTTGGAGGTTATTTTTATGGCAAGAGCTACAAGACAATAAAAGGCCAGCCCCAAATGTGGCTCAGTTCAAGCGCTTGTCCCAACAGATCCTCTAAAATAGTCATGATCCGACCTCCTCCATGCCAATTGCGTCACCTCTGCCTGGTAGCCGTGTGTCATGGGGATGTGTGTGACCACACGCTAGGCCTCTCCAAAGGATGCTGAGACCTCTGCAGCTCCTCGCTTAGCAAATTACAAGGAGTGGCCAGGATCTGTAGGGTTCATCTGGGGACTCCCTAGAAGTTATGCCACTGCTTACATCTATATGCTAACAGATTTTGAAAATTTTTCCGCTTTGCTGCTGGCTGGCCCTTTCCATCCAGGGTCTTCCTCCATCTAATGTCCCAAGGTTGCTCAGGGCTCATGAGTGTTCCAGAGCCATCCGTTCCTATATGATGTGAGGCTATTGCTGTGTAATGACACAAAATGAGGTTTTGTTAAGGGCTATTTTTTTAAGGTTTTGTAGGATTACCTTCATGCAGACCTCAGCTTGGGGGGTTGGTAGAGTTGGATGGTTTGGTAAAGCAGATTTTCTAGCCCTTACACTAACTATGCTCAGGTTCCCCTGGAGAACCCGTGGTGGGGCATGGAGCAAACCAGGAGTCCCACCAGCCGTCAAGGGGGTCCCTCACCCCAGGAGCTGGCTTTGGCAGTGGGGAAGGAACGTGACAGACACAAGCTTAGCATTCTGGCGCTGCTTCGAGCTTAAATAACCACCATAGGTCATTAAACTAAAGCCATCAGCTCCGGGGATAGAGGAGGGCACCAGCTGAAGGGCAAAGAAAGCCTCCTTTCACAAGCGAGAACCAGCGCCTCTTGCGACGCTGCCATATAAAATCACACAGCACCTGTTAGATCTTTTCTCGCTTCACTCTCAAGGCGCAGGAACAGCTTGGCTCTATAAAAGACCCGATGTGTTTGTTTTCATTCAGAAGAGCTAATCCAAACCCCTCTCTTCCCAAAGGACAGGGAAGGAGGGGTTGGGGAGGGGGGTATTTTTATTTTTTTCCTTCTGCTGGGGAAACAGGTTGGAGCTGTTAAAATAATTGGCAGCAGTAGATTCCTGCAGATTTCTTTGGCTGCATTTTAAAATGGAGAGGTTTTCTTCTCCCTCCCTCCCCTTGTTTTTTTGTCTTCTGATTTAGCCATAAAATTGCCACTTATGACATTAGCAGTTGCAGAAGGCAGGAGTTTTCCTCATTAGAGCAGCTCTGCTTGCGGGCTCTGGTAATATCATTTGGTGGGAAGAACCTTGCCAAAAGGCTATTAAACCAGCTGAGGACTCACACGGCAGTGTCAAGAGGTTGCTTTCTTGGTTACTTTGGTAACACACAAGCAAAAGCTTCCCTCTCTTTTCAGGACAGGGAAATGGATTTAGTTTTAGATCTACCTCCATGTCCTCTGTCTTATGAAGCAGTTTGCAAGCAATCCGCTGAAGGGAACACAGCATGTGTCTAGCCTGTCTCCAAAGGCTGTGGCTTTTTGTGTACCTCATCTTCTGCCTGCCTCCTCCTGAAGTCCATCAGGGGCTGGCAGCATGCAAGCCTATAGCTTTCCCAGTCCTCAGAGAACACACATCACACAGCCCCAGATGCTGCCCACCTTAGAGAGTGTCACCTCCCCCAGGACCAGACCCTTTCAGCAATGGGCAGGAAACAGAAATTGTCCTTTTACCCCAATTAGAACATCAGCAGGGACCTGATCTTAATAGGATTTTCTTCAGCACTCCTGTTGCTCTTTTTCTTTAATACGAAAGACTTGAAAGGGCACTTCAGCCTCCAGCAAATTAGAAACTGTGTTGCTAGAGGACATAAGAAGCATTTCTACATCACATTTCTCATGTCTCCTGGTAGATGCACCCATCTCTGATGAGACCTTGTTCTGAGTTGATTGAGTCCTTCCTTAAACATCTCCACTCAACCCTAAAAAATAATTCAGAAAAAAAAAAAAAAAGGCAGGAGAAAGTCCTGCCTGACCACACTACCAGCATCCTGAAACTCTTTCTGGTGAGTTTAACATGCCTTGTAAAGCTCAGGGAAAAGGCAAGTCTGGAAGCTGATCACAGAATCACAGAATTTCTAGGTTGGAAGAGACTTCAAGATCATCACTCCTGCATATATGTGCCCTTGTCAATGTTGCTTCATCAGGTGTAGATTTAGACTGTTGGGGCCACAGGAAATTGCTGGCCAAGCCGCTGGCCTTTCTGCTTTGCTTTTTACCTCTGTTGAGTGCAACCTGGCCAGCCAAGTGTTTGTATTTGTAATTGAACAAGTCTTTCTGAGAAATGGACCTGAATCTGACTCTGGGAGCTGAAGAAATCTTGCTTTGGGGACAAACATGAGTGAAAAACCATGTTCCTTAGCCAGCCCCCTTCCTCCATGAGGCAATATGGGGCAAAGCCCAGGAGCTGCAGGTGGCCAGAGCTGCAAAGCTCAGAAAGGCTTCCACTTAGTTCCTTGCTTTGAAATTCTAGGAAATCTCTCATTGGAAAATACAAGGCCTGAGAATGTTCATTTAAAGAGCACCTAGGTACTTGTTTATCACTAGAGATGGCACAATGTGTTCAGTGGCTGTGTTCCCACAAGACTCAAACCTCTCCCTCCCAGGCTAGCTCTAGGCAACATCATATCAGACAGCATAAAAATGACTAAAGCTTTCATGCTGATGCTGCATCCAGCATGACCATTGTAATCCTCTACTTTGTTATAGCCTCTCCAGAGCCACTTGTTACAATTCCATGAGGTCACCCATCCAGTCAATATTCTAAAAACAGGGATGCAAACGTCACAGAAAATGGGTCAGAAAGGCTGGAGAGTCCTGTGCCCTTTTTCTCCAACAGCTCCTCCTACCCTGCCTTGAACTTTCCTCCTCTTTGGCAAGAAATGTCAAAAGTCATTTCCATGGCTTTATGGACAGTTCTATATAAAACAGTGACTCAGGCTGAACTCAGTTACTGGCAGAAATGTATCAGCTGCAAGCCACTTCAAAATAGTGAAATATAATAAAAACAATTAAACAGAAAAATGCAACATTCTGGGAAAAAAAAAAAAAAAAAAAAAAAAAAAAAAAAAAAGAAAAAAAAGAAAAAAAAACACTTTTGGATGTAAAGTCTTCCAGACATGTCAGCAGTTTCTGCCATTTAATTTTAGAGATGGGCCAAAAGATTGTTCTCCCTCAGAGCCCAAAGAATGATTGGAGGAGGGGATTCTGTCTATTTCACAGTAAAATCTGGTAGAAAAAAAAAGGGGGAGAGAGAAGGTGCAGGTGAAGGTGCAATCTACTCAATAGCTCAGCACCAAATTCACATTTGCAAGCAGTAAGGTCTATAAAGGTTTCTGTTCTGAATGCCTGGAGGACATATTTCTGATCATTATAAAAAAAAAAAAAAAAAAATTACTTGTTCTTGGTCACTCTAAGTTACAAGTCTCAGGAAAAAAAAAATAAAAAAAGAAAAAAGAAAACTGCTAGTGATTTTAGATGTTTTTTTCTCCTCCCAGAAATTAAAACCAGTGCCTGGACTGGTGCCTTTGAATTTATTTATCTTTTTAAAATTAAAACAACCACTTAAAAAAAAAAAAAAAAAAAAGGCAACAGCTACTGGCTTTTACTTTAGCTAAAAGTTTCTGGCAAGTGTAATGCCAGGATTTTTTATTTATTTATTTATTTATTTTTTAGTATGGGAACTTAGGGGCAAGTTGGTGTGAGAAACTTTCCCAAAGAATCTGTGTAAACCACACCAAAACCCCACAAACTCAACCAGTCTGGAGAGGTCCGGGAGTGAGAGGAAGGCGCATACACAGACAGGCAGGGGACATCAGTGGTTTTCAGCTAGCTGCCAGCAGCACCGACTGACAGCTTCTCCATCCCCTCAGGAGACAGGGGCTGGATTTGGGGGCACTGGAGCCAGCACAACACCTGGTCCCGGCAGCCTTTGGCTTCTTCCCGGAGGAATTTAAGGGAGCCCGAGGAACTGAAGCACTCTTCTGTTGCGGGCAGCCCGGGCACCTGCCTCCTGCAGGCCGATGGGGAAATCCCAGCCAGCGCGTCTTAATGTTTCAGGCAGGTGTCCAAACCTTCAGGCCAGAGGGCAAGTGAATCCTTGAAACTTTAGTTTCAGGAGAAATCCCCATGGAGTGTAAGACTAGAATATCTCTGCAACCACCTGTGAAGAGGTCTCCAGAGGGAAGAGGACAAACCGGGACAAGTAGCTTCAATGATGTGAATTAGCAAGGAGTGGTGGTATTGTTGGAGAGCACAGTTTTGCCATTATTTTATTATTATTATTTTTTTTTTTTAAATAGGCAGTTCTCATAGGAGGTCTACTTGCTTCATGCCTTTGGACAATGCACTGCCCTCTGCTCTGAACTCCTCTACCCTAGTCATGGGAACAGGGGCATTTTGTGCCAGCACTTGGTGCGTCATTGAAGAGCCTTCCTTCAGGCTTGTGCAGGCCATTGAGTGCCTCCACCTGCCCCTGCAAAGAGTTTTGAAGCTTAAATGCCCTCAATGTTATTCTTGTAGGTACCATCACTTGCCTTTTCACCCCTACTCCAGGCTGGAGAGATGAACACAGTCCTACCTGCTCGTGCTAGTGCAAGCCCCAGTTCACCACCTTTCTCTCAGAGGTTGTGGTACCTCTACCCAAAGCCAAACCTCACCACTGGCTGCCATTTCTCTCTCCTCCCCCTCTTCCTCGTTGGGCTTGTTTCCTGTTCTCAGACATTTGCGGCAAATGCATGTCTCTTGCTTTGTCCTGTAAACTCTGTGTGACCATGGGAACGGTTGCTGACCCAGCTGGCAGCCTGTGTGCTCTTCTCATTAAATTTTGGCTCTCGCCTCAGCTGGATCTTTAGGCAACATCCAGGTGAGCACAGCTGGGAAAGCACTTTCATACATCTTGAGGATGCATACGGCATGGCTTCCCAGCCAGCCTTTCACTGGGGGAAGCTTTGCCCCTTGTCTCTGCTAAAACACCATCCCTCTCCCCACTCTACTGCACCACCTCAGATCAGTCCTTTTTCTAAAACTGCCCCCCCCCCCAAAAAAAAAATAAACTTTTTTGGGGGATGCACACTTAGAGCTAAACCAGAGGAGGTCTGCAAAACGGTTAGTGCAGGAAAAGCCTGTGCTGAATTAGAGAAGGCCAGAATTTACAGTCAACAGCATTTTGTGGAGCCTGTGCTTCCTATGGAACCTGTCAGTGCACCTGAAATATTTTTGCCAGCCAGAACTAGTGGTTCCTGACTTTGCATGGAAACTCTCAAAGAACCGTCACATTCCTCAAAAGGCCACATCTGTTTCTTAGCCCAGCCAGGTGATTTAGTGCCCCACAGATGTCTCCCAGCATCAGCTGGAAGCAGGCAAACAGCTCCACCTGTGGTCAGCACCCAGCTCTTGTGCTTGGCACTCACAGGGGGACAGGAGGAGGGACTATGGTTGCTGGTGTGATGCTGGCCTCACCTGTGCATCCCCCAGCCCAACTACGATGGCACAACACCCACACTGTCTCAGCAGAAGGAGGATGGGAAGAGAGGCAAGAAGGCTCACAAGCTGGCCCCATGCCATAGTTATACCCAAGGTTGGACAGAGGTGTGGGGCAGCCCTCAGCTCTTCCTGTGAGTGGGAAGCAAGCCACACAGCCCAGCTGAGGGGAGCAGTACCAGGTCACTTTGGCACTCAGCACCATGCTCCTGAGGAACCATGGTCAGCTTGTGATTTTTTTTTCAGGAACCTCTGTCATCCAGACCCCTGAAGTACCTGGTGGAAGTGGCTGGTGGTGTCAGGAGGGGGGAACACTTGGGAACCATTGTTTTCTGGCAAAAACAATGGAGAGGAGAAGAGCTGGGTTATCTGCCTGGTCGTCCTAGCCTACTTGGTGTGTCCAATACAGAGCTGCAGTGAATAAACAGGGTAGAAGATGGCACCAAGGCAATGGCTTTGACCAAGGATATGTATACCTTTTGCTGCTTTCAACGAGTGCTGGCATCAGACCAGAGGAGGGATATGAAACACAATAGGGGCTGGGAGATCCATTTATTTATTCATTTATTTTTATTACTGTATGAGAGTTGTTGTAGAATAAACTCTCACAGCTGTCCCTGGGGAAGACTGAGTGGAGGA
This sequence comes from Aythya ferina, assembly GCF_964211825.1. Taxonomy (NCBI): domain Eukaryota; kingdom Metazoa; phylum Chordata; class Aves; order Anseriformes; family Anatidae; genus Aythya; species Aythya ferina. The sequence continues at coordinate 35,103,899 of NC_140303.1, read as the reverse complement.
CTGCAAAGCAAGCGGCTGTGTGCACATGCACGCGCGGGCATGAACAGAGCAAATTGCAAAGTGTCGATTGCATTTTGAAGAGCATGGTTTTAGGCCATTCTGGGGATTTCCCTGCTCCAAGAGATAATTTAATTTCCCTCCACAGGGTGGGAAAATTCAGCAGGGGGTTGCTCAGGATACTGAACCAAGCAGCTATGGTGTGGAAGCAGGGTCTCCCACCTGTAGCAGATGAGTTGGGTGCAGCCATGCCAAGATATTTAGGCACACTAAGTGTACTTTGGTTCCCGTCTTCCGTGGGTTTCACCTTTGTGGATCTCATCTAGACAGAGCGGGAGTCAAGTCTGTATGCTTTATGTGCAGCAACAGCCCCCAAATCTCCAGCTAAGGAAGGAGAGGGTGGGAGAAGGTCATCTTCACGGGTTAAGCTGGAAGCACAAGAGCTTTCACTAACAGGGCAGATGGTAAGGCCAAGCTTGCCAGAATTCTATTGATTTCTAACAGAAGAGAAAACATGCTTTTCAAATCAGAAATCTTCCAGATTTGCAGTGGGAGGGGGGGGGGGGAGAGGAAATACAGGGGGGAGGGAAAAAGGGTGTCCTAACTCCATGAAAAATAATAGGGAAGGGAAGGACTTCAGAACATGAAGAATCCCTGGCACCAGTTCTTGCAGTCCAGTCTGTTGAGTGAGTTCTGAAAAGAAGTTTACTTTGTTTGCAGAGTGAGGAGATAATTGGAGAGGCTTTGAAGAGAAGGGTCTGTCCTGGTTTGTGCACTTTAGTGCACTGGCCTAGGATTGGAAGATCTCTATACTGTTCTCTGTCACTAGTGACCTTAAGTAAGGAATTTAAATCACCTATGCCACAACCTTTGTTGATACAATAAGTGATAACTGGATGACAAAAGCATTTTGGTTTATTAGCCAAGCTTAAACATCAACATTAAAAACAGGTAGACTTTTACTTCATCTAAAATATTTCCATTAAAGCAACAACAACAAAAAGCAGTTTGTTTTATTTGGAGGTCAAATATAAATATTTAATGCAATCCAGTATAAGAGTTTTTGTTTAATTTTCAAGGTCTACAAAGGGGTGGGGAGAAAAGTGTTATCTTTATTTAAGAAAAGTTAATTTTAGGTAAATATAAAAATAAAAATAGGAAAAGCAGAAAATAAAAGCAGAAATGATTTTGAGATGTGAGGTGGGTTTTTTTTGTTTGTTTGTTTTGTTTTGTTTTTTAACCTACAAAATTCCACATTGGCAACATGTAAAAATGGAACAAGAGGAAATTAATAAAGAATTATATATACTGATAATAATTTATCACTGCAAAACCAACAGCACCTCCTAACTTTGCAGGAGTTTGGGGGAGGTAAATGCAGGCAGACCTATGAAATCCTCTGAAACTATGTGACAAGACGCCAGATAAGTGTCTCAGAAAGACAGGATTTGATTGTCAGGGGTCTGTTCTCACGGAAAATAAAAGGCTTCAGTTTCTGTACAATTATGTACAGACAAGACATGTGTTTTCACTGCATGGCACCAAGCCTGGAGTATATTTTTTGCTCCTGATTTACAAGGAAAACTTGGCATGAGGGTGACCCACACAGCAAGAAACGGGCAGATTTAAGACAGATGCATGGAATATCCTTTCAAATTCATAAACCTTTAGTGTCATGCTCAGTTGTTTTCACGTTGATCCATCTACATAATAGCCTCCACAGGAAGGTTCTGAGCTCAGACTGGGTTTTTTAGGTGTTACCACCTTGGATTTATAAAGGGAAAACTGTCTGTCTTTGTGCCCTTTCACCTACACCTGGGATTTTGCACTAGCAGGGTTTTTGGACTACCATGGTCTGCAAGAAAAGGTGAGGTTAGGCTGGGAATGGAGAGGATTCCCTGCTTCTGCCTGTGATTACAGCAGCTGTTGAGGTTTGTGCTTTGGATACTTTTTCATATGCACTGCCTCCACTTCCTTCCTTCCAAGGCTTCAGGAGCAGGAAAGTGGGAGATGCTCTTGCTTCTCAGTCCTATTTGGGACAGTGGGAATTCAGAGAAGTGGGGATTAATTATGTTTATCAGCAGTACCTGCATGCCTGTGCAGCCCCGACAGTGATTCAGAGCAGCTGCCAGGCTGGTAGGTTGTCAGAAATGAGGTTTTAAACTTCACTACACTGGTCTTCCCACTTCTGCCTTCAATGCTGACTCCTTCTGGACATTTTCCAGCTGAGTTAGCCACATCACAATCAGTCCATGACCAGCAGCACCTCAAGGCCCTGACAGCTCTTCTCCCTTGCAGACTGGTTCTTCGAGACACGCTGCAGTATGTTTGCACCACCAGCCTTCACGTCTGTAGACCTCCACTGGCAAGCAGCCCATTCACCATCTTTCATGAGTGGTAACATAACCAACACAGAGAATTAATGTTGCTCATTTAAAGAGGAGGTTGGCAGTTAGTACCAGGAACAGCTGTGCCCTTTTCAAGATTTAATCAAGGTCTACAAACAAGCCAGAAGAAGAGACAACAGCCTTTGAGTAACAAGCTGACTAGGCTCTGACATTTTCCTTCTGTATTCCCAAGGAAGACCCTTCCCTCAGGAAAGCAGACAGGCAGAGCTACTCAGAGCTGGAGATTTTACGTGAAACCATAAAGTGAAAAAGCCACTGTTTTCAAGCAGGTCTCCAGGTGGTCTTTGCTTCTGAATGCCACACAAAGCTATGTCACAGAGACATGTGTCCTTAAAGAGGTAAAAACATCAAGTCTGTCTCACTGAGGACAAAAAAAAATTCCAATTTATTTTTTGTCCCAAAACATTTCTAATAGTAGAAAGTCTCCATCCTGGCATTTGAAGGTTGGAAGGACAGCCTGACAAGTTTGCTTGTGTGCATTGAGGGTGACCATGGGTATGAAGTATCACATACATAAGCACATATCTATGTATGTATATATATATATACACATATATACATACATATATATATTGCAACTGTGATGGGATGAAAATTCAGGCCCTCAATATTTATAACTTTGGCTCATATCCCAAGCCAAGCAGCCCTATTGCAGAAGCTCTATTTGTGGCAATGGGATCTACACACTCCATTTTAGTTCTAATCCTAGGCGAGCTGGCAGACATAAGGTTTTATGGGAAGCAGAACAACTAATCCATGCTGAAGTGCAATGCAGAAAGTTTCCTAAGTATAGCGTCCCCTCAAAAATATGAGGGCTCAAATTAACCCCCTAAATCCTCTTTATCAAAGTCAGCCAAGCTTGGGGATGGTAAATTGATTACGTGGCAAACCCCAGCAACCCAGGCTCTTAAAACAGTTGGAGCACATGTTGGAGAGGGCTCTGAGGGAAGTGTAGAAAAAGGACAGAGCTAGCAAAACTACTGACACAGAAATCTCCCAGAGTTCAAACTTTCAGTGTAGTTCTGCTGAATCCACAACATTCACATCAGAATTTGGGAAGACTGGGGTCTTGTGGGGAGACTCTGATTCTTTTGGATGAACAGAAAGGTGCGTCCCTGGCTGAAGCAGACCCTTGGGTTTTTCCTGAATGTGAATTATTATGGCCCTGAACTGTAGTTTGCTACCCCTTGGCATTATTGCCTAATGCAGTGTGTACTCTTTGGCCCATGATATTCCCAGCCCCACTCTCCCATCTGAAACCATGGCTGTGTCTAGCTCCTGGGCTGCATTAAACAATCAAACAGGGGTTTCATTTTGCTTTGTGAGTATTGGCAGAGAGCCAAGTTTAGAGTGGAGGTCTGGTTACAAACTTTCTTACAACACAGAAGTGTGGCCAGATCCAGGCTTTATGTTTGGACACATCTCTCCCAGTCAAGGAGAAATTTCCAGTTGTTTGGATGCTGAGTCAGCAGAAATGTTGGGAATTAGCAACGTTTTTTTGTTTTTCTTCCCCTTTGAACTTTGAAACAGGCTCAAATCTTTTTGCAGCTTTGGCCAGTGGCTTACATGGCCTCCCAGCTGAGATTTCTAACAGGAGATTGCCAACTGTACTGAGAGTTTTCTGTGACCCTGACAATTGGCCCAGAAAGAAGGGCACTGAGACCCATCATGCTCATTTCATATGAGATCCTGGAGGGACTTACAACCAAAGGTTCGTCTTACCAAAGTGCAACTCAGAGATGCAAAGCAGCAAAGGAGGGAGAGGAACTCAATAAAAACATCTTATGTATAGAAACTCTTGGACAATATTTCTCTGCTGAACAATTAGTAGTATGTTGGATTTTTTTTTTTTTTTTTTTTTTTTCCTTTAGTGAGTAATTTTGGGAGAAAGGCTATTATCTAGAGGAAAAATGTCTAATAGTGCAAAAAACAGATTTTGGCACACGAGTTCAGCCTCATGAACCCCAAAGTAGGAACAGGTTCCCTAGCTTCTCCTTTCTTAATGGCCACAGAGTACAGAAGGACTACTGATGGCTACCACAGGAACTTCTGCTTCTATAGCCCCGATTCAAACATGATCCTGAGAATAGTCATTCTGACAAATATGCCTACATGCCTAGTACCTTTTCTAACTTGGAGACCCAGAGTAGTTCCAAACTCACCTAAATCAGGCTGTCATCATTTAAAAGCTAGGAAAAAGATGCATTAGGGAAAAATGCTTCAAGGAAATTAAGAGTCTGTTTAGTGGGCTACAAACAACAACAACAACAATGAAACAAAACAAATCCAGAAAAAGCCAGCCCAAACTAGCAAAATATAGTACATAGGGAAGAACCTTCTTAATCCACTTTATCAGTGATCCAAGACAAAAGCCCACAACAACTTGCCTCTGAGATCTGAGAACCTAAATGTGTAGGAGCACTGGTTGTAATTTCCTCCAAACTTAAATAAGCATATTAAAAAAAAAAAAAAAAAAAAAAAAAAAAAAAAAAAAAAGTAAAATCTTGTATCCCTTTTACATTCTTTTACCCTTATTGCTGCTTTCCTTTCTTTTTTCACATGTGGGATTTTTCAAGAGAAAGCATTCTGGGAACAGAGGAGTAGTTGGGGCAAAATACATCATGAAGAATTTCCCAAGTCTCTGGTGGGGTGGAAGTTTTGTGAACTGAAGCCCAAACAGTTTTCATGCACCCTCAGAAACCTATAAATGTTTTCAAAGAATATTTACTAGCAACCTTTTCACTAAGATTTGCCAAACTCATTTGAAAAGGGGACCAAATTCCAAATTTTCTGTCAGAGGAGCAATTCCTAGCAAGGAAGCCACAAGCCCCTTTGAGCTGCCATGAAAAAAAGAAAAAGGAGGAGGAGGGTGAAAACGCATCTGTAAACCATAGTCTGCAATTTTGGCTTTGGAGCTCAAGATAATAAGACCACTGACTGACAAATTCCAAGAGTATTTTCCTATTTATATTAGCTTGTATTTATTTGTTCAATATGTGAGGATGTGATTCTTTGCATTAATCATTAACTTGGTAGAGCTTTTCCTGCTTCCTTGCCAAGATTGAAAAAAAAAACAACAACAAAAAACACACACCTCCAAAGTTTCCATGTCGATATAAGTAGCATTGCATGGAATAAGCCCCCCCTGTAGGAAAGGGCAGGACAAGTTGTCAAGACTGTTCTGTAGTCTACAGTTTTACTGGGTTTTATTTATATCATTGTTGCTGGGAGATTTGTGAAAAGTCATGCAAATAGTCTTCTCAGTGAAAGAAATATGCCATTTGAGTTGGATTTCAGAGAAGGCCTGGAGAAATCTCACTCAGCCTTGTCAGCCCTGTGCTAAGTCCTCTGTGTGGAAAAATTCAGGTTATCCCTTTGGTTTGAAGGTTAAGTTGTTTGAGACCCAACCTGGACCACAGCAACAGCTATGATTACGACACACTGTGTAACTCACCTGTCTTCTACACCTATAGCAGTTTCTCTGGAGATGTCCACTAGCCTAATAAGATGCCTAATACCATACCAGCAGGCTCCTAAGGCCCTGAGGATACTGGGACATGTTCCAGTGTATTGGGACACAAATCACATTTAGACCTCAAAGTGTTATATCTGTATGGAAGAATAGGCAAGAGGTGTCATAGAATTGGTTTTCATTTCATGAAGAGTTAGGCCTTTCTGTGTTTAGTGCTGGAATTAATAAGTATGTCCACCCACTGCAAACACAAACAATTGCTTCCAATGGTTCCCAGCACCAGTAGGAAAAAGTGAGCAATTGGATAAATGCCTTCCAAGAAACTGTAAAGAGGAGGGAAGAGAAAAGTGAAGGTCCTACAGTTGAATCAGTTTTTATGTTGCCTCAATAACAGTAGAGTCTTCAAAGAAAAGAGATTCTGCCTTCCACCTAGAAAAAATCACAGTCCAGGAACAGAATCATATTTGGATTAAATTGTCAAAAACAGTATGTGAGATAGTAGCTAAGGGTCAATCAAAAGATGGGGTTCATCTGGGTTGCTTAAGCAGAGATGATTCCTCTCCTGAACAACACATGAGGCAACTGCAGAGAGAGAGAAAGGAAGACCTATGAACTATCGGTGTGACTCAGTCTGCTGAATGGAACAGCTTTTGAAAATGGTTCTTGGGGTTCTTACCAATTCTGTTAACACTGCTAAAAGTTACATCTCCAGTCTTCCTAAGCACTGCACCAGCTTCCTCCCCTCCATTCCTATTTATTTTGTGACTTCAAACAGAAGGCCTATAAGAATTCATCAACTTTCAGGGCCAGAAGGAGGGAAGGTAATGTTTTCCATGTATCTTTTGTGTTGCTGGGTAGGGATGGCTTAACAACTGATGATTTCTTGTATGCTTGTGGAGCAGGTGAAACAACAGTACTCTCTACACAATGAAGTCTTCCCTTCCTAGCAAAGAGAGACACGTGTCCTGGCAAGCATTGCTCAGGCAGTTAACCCACCAGCTTAAAATTCATCCTGCACTTTGAAGTGAGTCATCCAAGTGGGGAATGGAAATCTCCAAGGTACACAGGCCTTCTCCCTGCCCGTGTGGGATAGCTCACCGCAACATGTTCTTCAGAAACAGGGCCAGTCCAGGGCTGTGTGACTCAAACAATCAGGTTTCCATCACCTCCCCTGGGAGACCAATCCAATCTTAGGAAAGTTTTCCTCAAGCTAATTTTTCCTTTGCTCAGCCTCAACCCACTGCTCTTAATTCTCTACATCTTGCGTTAACCCCCCTCCACCCTGGACCTCCCTGAATGACTGATCTTTCTTCTTGGATGATCTTCAGATATTTGCACATCATTATTTTTCTCTCCTGCTAAGTGGTCTTTTAGCCCATAGTAATGCTTTTGTGTCATAATGTTTTGGGTCCTGTGTTTATCTAGAGTCATTTTCTCATCTTCATTTTAAGAAAAAAAATGTCAAAAAACGTAAATGGAAAGCAAAATCTACCAGATTTACTCACAAGTCAGGATGCCATCTGCCAAAGTGTCTTCCAGAGTGCTTTTATTTATGGCTGACTTTCAAAACTTTGCAAATGAAGCAGCATAATGGAAATGTTGGCACCACCTTATCTTTTTCTACACTAATGTAGAGCCATATGAACACACTAGGGATTCATGGGTGTAATACTTTGACCCTATGGAAGCCCAGCTGGGAATAAACAAACACCCTTTTGTCCTTTTTTTTTAAAAAAAAACACTTCATTGGGTTCATTACTAATCATCCTCACGATTACCTTACATATCTAGAATGTCAATCAACCATCCCAAAAGATTCTTATGTCCTAGACACAATCCATCTGTGTTATTATTTTTTTTTTAATATGTATGTGTATGTGTGTGTGTGTGTTTGCTCATTTGTTTGCTTGTTTTAATAGGAGCAGCAAATGCTATATCAGAGGACTCCCACATTAGCATTAGCATCCCCATTAGCAAATGTCAGCTCTTTGAACAGGAAGGTACATTAACAAGAAGGTGTTAAAGATCATGACAGGGCCAATAAAGGAATCTCCAAGGAAATATTTTGGAACGGGTTAGACATGTATGTTTAGACAGGGGAATCACCTTCTGAAAGTGACTTCTCTCCACTCCTTGTAAACAAGTTTGGAAAACTTGTTTAGCCTGCAGTATCTTCCTTGCAGACATCTAAAATTAGGGTAGGAGGAAAGACTGAAGTATGAGAGTTATACTTTAATTGTACTCCACAAAATGGGAAATGAACAGCAATGCTTACTAGGAGGAGAAATATCTTACAAACTTTACTTCAGACATTGAGGCCACAGAAGTAGTTGCATTAGATTGACAGCGTTACATTTCATTTCCTCTTTCTCTCTATGGTGCTTTTAACTTAAGTCATTCATACCCAAAAGGTATGATGCCACGTATAGAAGCACTACATTCCTTCCTCTGGAATGGGTCATGATGGTTATTTCACAACAAACACTCAGGCTATGCAGAAGCTCTGAAGCACAGTGCTGCAAGTAAAGGTATATGATTTTCAGTCTGGTTCAGTGGATTACCCCTAAGAGGGACATGAGTGATGAGTACAATGACATAGTTCATGTCTGCCATAAAACAACACAAAACAAAACAAAACCAGAAACAAAAACAAAAATTTCTCATGCGACATTTCTAACGAAGTCAATGCCTTCATTGGAAAACCCATAAAAGAATCCACAAACTGAAAGGCACTTCACTACTGTAGGAGGGGTGATGAGGTGTCAGTGAAATGGAAACTGGGCAGGATCTAAAAATTAATGATGCTGACAATTTAGAACTTCAGTTTTCAGGAAGTTTGTTTTTCTCCATTTCTCCCCATTGGCTGCAGTGGCCATACCCTTAGCATAAGGCTCCAGACCTCAACTGCTTAGACATTATCGCTTGCTGACGCTTTTTCCTGCAGCATATTGCATTCTTTCTAAACATCTGTTTGCACAGAAAGATGTGTTTAAAAGACTGTGGTTATTCATTTACTCTCATTTTGACATGGCACTGCTGAATGATTATATTAGCAATGCTGATGAGTTTTCTTTACAAAGGGAAGCCCTGTGGAACCACATGAAACAGGCATTGCTGCAATTTGCTGGAAGGAAAGGGAAAAATTCAGACCCCAAAAAAGCCTCAGCTCACAGCATGTCTCCACCCAGCAACAGAAAGGCAGGCCAGAGATCTCTGAGCAAGTCCTAATTAAGGCAGTAAGTTCACAGAGCAACAGGCAGTATCAAGGGGTCAGACTTCCTGGTCTGAGAACGGCATGGCTGAATCAATGCATCCAAAGGTGTAAAGCCCTGTTTTTTCTTTAGAATGGAAGTGCCTTGGGCACAGCACTGTATGATTGCAGATGGGTTCCTTCTGCACTCACACCAGATAGAGGGAGAGGCTGTGACTCATGCAGTAACCTGGAATCCAAGAAGCCTGTGTTCAGCTCCAGGTCTGGTAACCTATTTGCTATATGCAAAAATATCAGCTGTATGAAAATAAATAAATGAATAAAAATGTATTCAGCACGTCAGTCTTTTCTCCTGCACAAAGAAGGTGACTTAAAGCAAACTGCTGAAGATCTTATACTGTGAGGATCTTCCAGCCACAAGTAATGCAAATGGCTTGTTTCGCTGCATAATTGGCTATTATTTGGGGTCTGCAAATTTTCTGTGGCATCTCTAAGAAACAGGCTTTCAGAGCATTCCTCTTATCCTCTTCTCTCTTCTCTTCTCTTCTCTTCTCTTCTCTTCTCTTCTCTTCTCTTCTCTTCTCTTCTCTTCTCTTCTCTTCTCTTCTCTTCTCTTCTCTTCTCTTCTCTTCTCTTCTCTTCTCTTCTCTTCAGAAAAGCTTTGTTTCTGCTGCTTTCATTGTGAATTCATTGCTCATGAGAGGGACTAAGCTGATAGCTCCAACAGCTTTGTTTCATTTTCGGAAGAGCAACTGCAGAGGCGGGCATTGGCTGATCCCCCAGGGCTGGGCTCCAGTGCTCCTGCAGAGAGTCAGCAGGTGCCCATCCTCACCACAAACTCAGCTCTCCTTCTGAGCTGGCAGGCTGGGCTGTGACAGTCATGTCAGTGCTACGTGCCATGGCACAAACAGGATCATATTCCCTGCAGTTGACACCGGCAGGTTTATAGGGAAGGACTGCTTTATATTTGCTGAACACTACTTCAAATCCAGTTCCTGGAGGTCAGGTGGCCATCCAGGGCCAAAATCTGAGTCCCCATGAAGCCAAGACTACCTTGAAAACTTGTCCCCAGTTCAGCGATAAGTCTCCAAATTCTTTTCTGTTCTGTCCTTCAAAGGCTTGGGGGGGTGAGGGGGGGTGAGTGGAGGAGAAGTAAATCTGTTCATTGGGAGCATTTCAGGCTAAAAAACATGACTTGCTTGGGGCTGGAAGACAGATTAGATATCTGCTGGCTTTCAGAGGAGTGAACTGCTTCCTCCCATGGCACCCCACTGACAATCTCAGTAGAGATGAATGGTGCAGACAGATGTGCCCTCTGCCAGCTGCTGCGCTGATGGGAGAAATCACTTCCCTTCATACTTGTCACACCTTTCCTGCCAACACAAGATCTCCCATTGCATGTTTCCTTACCCATTTCAGCCACAACAAGCTGGATTAGTTAATTACTGGAATTAGAATGTTTCTGCAAACTTCGGCTAATACGATTGGAAGCGAGTTGGGGAACTTTCACACAAGCAGCTCTACTGTTGGATGGCTCTGACAGAGACCATGTGTACATGCTTGGACACCTTTTCTTCTCCAAGGTGTTCATGTTCAAATAATACAATGGGTATTGTTCCCTGGGAAGTGCATCAGGAAAGAGTTCTCTATTGCTGATTGCTTTGTTTCTTTTCCAATGGCTAAAATCAGAAGGCTTCAGTGGACTGCAGTTCTTGCTCTTCCCCCTCTTGGATATTGCCTGAATAGAAAGGTTCCCCGTGGAATAAAAATAATAATAATAATAAAGGTTGCACTAATTTGACCACCTTTAGAAGGTGGCTTCCTGGAATTTTCAATATCTGTTATTTTTTGTTTTATAAAAACAGAAGATCCTCCAGGAGCAAGGGCCATCAAAGGTTGCAGAGCTGCACAGTCTGTGTGTTGAGCTGCTTGCTTGCTTGTGGAATGTTCCACTTACAGAAGAAGCACTGAGCAGGAGGGATCCTCTACACACACAAAGGTGCCACATGCAGCCCCATGCTTCATGCAGCTGCGACAGCAGGGAAACGAATGAACCGGTGGATAGTGCTCATGGCAAAATATAAAACACCAGTCTGTATTTGACACTATAGTGTATTCTTGCCTTTATTTTGCCCATCAGGCAACATGTGACTGGGACACTGGTTACACAGAGTCCCAGCCCGGGAGAGAAACCATGTAACCGAGGGTGTGCTGGCCAGCAGGACCCTGGCTCATGGGATCTATTAAAAGCAATTTCCTCCCCCCTGTCATAGCACCCCAGTTCTTTCTCTGTCATGTGCCTTGAAAAAATGTTGTTGCATGTGTCAAAGTGGAGCAATTATTCTACACATATATTCATCTACAAGGACAGCTTGAGTCACTTGAGGCTTCCCCAAGGCACTGGGGTAGCAGCTAATATCTCACAGAAGAACTCCAGCTTGTAAACAGAGAGCCAGGCAAGTCAATATACTCACGCCTCTTGGATACATGTCAGGAGCTCACTGCTTTGTGAGGCTTGGCTAAGGCTCCCAAGTTCTCTCCCAGGGAATTCATCAGAAGAGATAGGATCGCTCTTCTTTGTGTGTGCAAGTTTATGTTTTGCTTTGGACCCAGCATCCATACTGATATCATATTTGATTTTTCACAAATCCACTCCCCCTAGGTGAATGGATGAACCAGAGGGAAGCTAATCACAGCATTTACCTCCCTTTTCTCCTCAGCTGTCAATCACCTCTCTGCTTTTGTGACCCAGAGTTCAGTTCTCTCAAGGTTTATTTTTATTATAATTTTTGTGTTAATTAAATTTGGATTCCAAGCTTAACAAAAGCAAAAATGGTATTGCTGAGGCTGGGAATCAGGAGTTATATCGCTGTTATCTGAGTCCAGCCAGGGGGCAAGTGATACCAACATTGCCAGAGGCTTCAACAGGACAAATAAAAAGGGAGAGAGATGAAGAAAGAGAAAGACAAATGGAGAGGGAAAGAAAATGCAAGATCACTATCAACTTGCAGTTTTCATGGCTTGTATGTTACTTTTTGGGGTGGAGGAGGGGATCTCTGTGTGCTCTGGCACTTCGCAAGTTTTTCTTAAATAAACTTATGTTTCCCCACATCTGTGTGTATCTTACCATCTACATGCCAGCATAACAGGAGAAAAGCCATATGTTCATATCATTGGTCTACTGGCTCTTTACATGCCCATGAATGTAATATTGGGTGTAAGAGGCACAGAAAATAAGTGGGATACCAAAAACTACTCTCTTTGGGTACACTGTGGAAGCAGTTAGAAGTGCTCAGATGGTTTGGACCCCCTGTGACATGTGTTCTGCACACACAGCATAAAGGTTGACTCCAGAGAGCCACCCTGCAAACGTGCCTACCCACCTCACCCTTTTTTTTTTTTTTTTTTTTTTAAGCTTGTCATGACAGATTTACAAGTAGTCTGCCACTGTGTTAGGTGCTGCACAACCTGGAGTAAAAGGGCAACTTTTGTGCAAGAATTACAATGCAGATTAAAGATTTTTTTTTTTTTTTTTTTTTTTTTGAGGGGGAAATGGGGAGATGGAAGGGTATAGGAGCCTTTAAATCATCAAAAAGTTGGTGGTTGAACAAAAGCTCCTAGCTGTAGGTTCTAGCTTCTTACAGCACAACCTTCTCTCTGAGCATGTAAAACATACACGTCTTCCTACACCCATGTGTAGGTCAGAGCAAGGCCAGGAACTCTCCTCCAGACCTCTCTCTGCTACATGGAAGGTGTCTGGCCCCTGGTCTCTACCAGCCAAGAGGATCGTGTGAGCACTCCCTGACCTGCTCCAGCACAGTTAGCCAGCACTGCTCGAGCAGCTGATCCAGGTGGTATGAGCTAATCCAGATGACTTTTGCCTGAAGCAGAGCTGACTGCCAGTAGAGCTGCAGGAGAGGTAATCTTTGGCTGGAGGGCTTCGCCAAGCATCTGCGAGCTGTAATGGCTTCAACTGACACAGCCATTTGCCGGCTGAACATCTGCTGGCAGCTATTTATAAAGGATAATTGGTGCATCGGCATGGTCATGTGCCTGATTGTGCATGAGACAGGGCTCTACTTGTGACATCGCTGACTGAAACTGGGGTTGCCTTTCCCCTTCTTTCCTGTCCTGTCCTGCCCCCAGCCTTCACATTCAACTTCTTCATGAGAAACCCACTGGCTGTGTGCATGGAGTGGAGAGGGGAACAGAAGGAGAGGACTGCAAAGAGGCATTTCTCACCCTGTTCCTTCTTTCTCTCTGCAGTTTGTGTGCATGCACATGGTCTCGTGTGCTACCCGCTGGGGTGAGGCCACGGGGAGGGAGCGCCTCAGATGGAGCTGATCGTTGGAGCATGAGTCCACGGGAAGCTTTGTGTTCAGGTGCAGGCTGCTCCTCTTAGGTAATTGCCCAAGCCCCAGCCAAGACCCTATCTGCAGGGAGCTGTACTTCCAGTCCATAACACCTTGGCATTATTCTGCTCTCATGAGTCAAACTATTGAGCAAGTCAAAAGTGCAGAAACATGGAACGAATTATCTTTATAGATCAGCTTGTTCAATACCTCCAGCTTCCCTGACTCTTCTCCTTGCGGGATGTTTCCCTTTCAAAATGATGGAGATTATTAGGCCTGTGGGCAAGCCATGATAGTTCTCTTTAGAGAGTGCTAGGAGTGATGAATGACTTTTATATGTGTCTTCCCCCCCTCCAAATTAATAATGGTATCCCATCATTTCCCTTCTCCAGATCTTTTTTCCAGACTTTGGTTGATCTCAAAGAAATGTTTAAGGAAAAAAAAAAAAAAAAAAAAAAAAAAGTCCTTTTCTGAGAAGAAGGCTTCTGAAAAATAAAAATAATAAAACATTATCTGTTACTGAGTAGTCCATCTAGGCACAATAATGGAGACTGTTGGGATCCAAACCCTTCAGGAAGGGGTTAATCAGCACGGTGTCTTGGGTCATTGGAATATTTTGGAAGAAAATGACCGTTCATGCAAGAAGGAGACCGGATGGGAGCTGCTTGCTGGATGGTAACAGCACATGGCTCACATAGCGCTAAGCTTGCATCACTCTTTCCGTTATAAATCCTGAGCCCGTTTGGGATCCAAACTATCGGCTCAAGGATGAGCAATATTTATTTTCAAATATTGTGCAAAATACTTTGAGTCTTTTTGGAATCCCAGGGTGATGTTGGGGGGGTGGGGGGTTGCTGGGGTAAGGCATTCTGGATCCTTTCCTCTTTTGCAGAGCGTCCAGACCGTTTTATGCCTGAAGTTCCAGACCAAAATGGGCTTAATTTTAAACAAATATTTATTCTTTCTTCAGTCAGGAGGGCTGAGGCAGAAATAAAAGCATCAGTGTTTGACCTCTAGCAAGCAAGTTCAGGCTGTGCAAAAAATGCATGTGGTGGATGAACCAGACTCCAGAGAGAAGCAGAGAGAGAAAGATAGGGGAGCACTCTGTGGTGGCCTGGAGGTTAAATATTATTAATATTATTTTGCAGGAGCTCTTAAAGGGTACCCTCAAATTGCACTTGGTCTTTATGTGAGTGCAGAAAATGACAGCTCCTCTTCCAAATGCAGCATCTTATTCTGATGTTTGATTAGATGTTGTTCTGAATTAGCCTCAGTTTCTCAACTGGCCAAGGAGCCAGTGGAAGTGGGGTGGTTACAGACTAAGGAAGAGCAGGAAGGAAAGGAATTCCCAACCTTCCAAGAACTATGCCACCTCTTAAAATATCCCACTGCTTTCTGATTTGATTTGAGAATGCCTTTTTTTTTTTTTTTTTCTTTTTTCTTTTTTTTTTCCCCTCTGGAAGACCTGGAGGAAAGCTGATTACACACACCATGGGGAATACAGTTGCTTTTGAAACTGTTACGATTTCAAGATTTGTCATAGCTGATAGTGCTAGTGCTTTTAGTAAGGAGAATCAAATTTCAAGCTCATTTGAAATCTATAGGATGATACGCCTGTTCGTTTTAGTTGCCTTGGTCCTCTGTTGCTTCTGAGGATCATTTTGAGTAAGAGCAATATGGAATATTCAACCTTTTTCTTATATAAATCCTCCACTACTTGCTATCTTATCACTGTTGATTGCAGCTGCAGCAAGGTCACCAAGCTCTGGACTTCCAGCACCCCAAGCTTTTGTACAAAACCGATGTATGCTGCAGTGAGTAGCAATGTGACTTTTACCCAGATAGTAGCCAAGCACATACAACCTACAAAAGAGAGAAAGTTGGTCAGTGCCCCTAGTTCTCTAATCAAAGGAATCACCACTACAAAGTAATTTACAATTTCTTTTCAGTTCAGAAGTCTTCTCTTTAGAGTCAAGGTGAGATTATCCCCATCTTCTAAAGAACTGAAGATATTGCCCAGCTCTGTCTGCATTTCCCAGGGAGAATAAAGAACTCTGAAGGTAATGGGGTCTAGTTCAAGGTCACAAGGCTTACTCTGGAATCCTGTACTAGCTCTTCTTACAAGAACTATTGACTTTCAAAGTCAATGGTAAGGTTTTTCACTTGAGCAAAATTCTTAATTCTCATTATGCCCTGGACCTAAAAACTGTTCTGCTATCTAATTCCATTTGCCTTTGGGAACTTTCTACAGACTTGAAGATATTTGGATCACACCTACAAAGCCTTCCACTGGAGCCTGATGCAAGTCCATCAGTTCAGATTTCAGTCTCAGATGAGATATAATACCTCAGGCAGCGACCCACACATGGACAGCAACAGATCTCACAGTCAGCAGCTGGCCTGTGCTAATCATCAGTATGTACTAACACAGACCTCACTATAAATCCCTTTGCTGTTTATAACACAGTCATGGCAAAAAAATAATGTATTGTCTTTGGGGGAACTACTCTGTAGTTCTTGCCCTTGATTGCATGATTCATGTGATCACAGAAAGAACTGTATATTAAATATACATATATATATAACTAATACTATAATGCTGAGGCTGTATTTATAGAGAAAAGCAAAAACAAAAAACAAACAGGAAAAAAAAAAAAAAAAAGCCTGTTCCACAAGAGTAAACTGCTTAACTCTGTTGTCCTGGCTGGTTTTCATTTACAACAAGGTGACCTTGATGACCTCTCGAGTCTCTCACCCATCTCCTTCTATTTTTACTTACAAACACTACTCCCCTTTTCTGTATTAAAAAACTGTTGTGCAGTATTGAAGGCACAGAGAGCAGTGCCAGCAAATTTTTCAGCAAACTTTCTGTGATAACACATGTCCTTGTTTCTTGGTTTGTACTACAGGAGCACTGACAAGTAGATACATTTTTTTATTTATTTATTTATTTTTTATAAAGTATGATCTGGAGACAGTTACAGGAGGCAGCTGACACAGGACAGATCTGCAGAAAGGATGAAGACATTGGAGTATTACTCCACTTTGTAGCCTGGGTCTAACCTCTGATCTCCCTATACACTTTCCTTCATTTGCTATCTGAAGTTATCATGCAGTAGTATTTGGCTTCACGGATGCTTTGTATTGGGTTTTCAATTTGGTTTAAGCAGTTTAATGAAACAGTTTTTCTCTTCTTGGTTAGAGAAGTAAAGCATACACAGTGCTTCAGATTTTCACCCTTCAGGAGGTACTGTAGGACAAAAAGGTTAAAATAAAGCGTTTCTGAATTCAGGACATTTATCCTGGCCAAGAGATGATGAATTTCTCTGTTTTATGACTTAGGAACTGCTGCCTGTCTTTATGAGGCAGAGAACTGATGGCATACAAGAGTGCCCCTATACCACCTTCTCCTCACATAGGGTCTTAGAAATTTTATTTTCTACTATTTTTTGAAGGGAGGTTGCCTTGATTTTTAAGGGAAAACATATTTTATAAGAAAAATGGACTTCATTCTTTCCCTTTTAGATACTGGTAGCTGAATTCCTTTGCCTTTCTGAATAGTTTCTCCTAATCCCACAGGGAAAGAACAATGTCCTCAGTGGGAAGTTTTCCCCTTACAATCCCTTCCCCTTCCTCGGGCTGTCTTCTCTTCCAAGCTGAGACACCAGCAGCAAAATTCTGGGGACATAGTGTTCAACACTCATAATTCTGGCTTCTTGCTTCTCTCCCCTGCAGTGGCTGGGAGAACAGGCTGCAACATCCAGCAACTAAAAAAGAAAAATAAACATGGGATCGGTCTTAAGATGATCGTATACTCTGTGTTACACATGCTACTATTAGGATCTGCAAATATTTGTGTGATCAGGCTCCATGGGGTTTAGAGCAATAAGGACTACATTACTCTCTCACAACCCCCCTTTTCCCTCCCTCTCTCTTACTCCTCCACCCCTGCTGTTTCCCAATCCTCCCAAGTTTTGGGATAAGACATACAACATTTTATTATTCAGTCAAAATATGAGTGACCTTGGAGGTAGAAGTGTCTGTCCAAATGACAGCCTAGCATTTGCTCAAGCACACCCTCTCCTATTCCACAGACCCCATAGATCATTTGGGTTGTAGATTATATAAATATATATGAATATATATAACTATTTTATTTTCTCTATTCCCTCCAAGAGCAATTAGACTTTTTTTTTTTCTCCCCCCCACCCCCCTAAGGTTTATGTCAATGAAGAGTCAAAGAGTGAGATGTGAACCTGTGTAGAGGAACTTCTGGCAAAACCTTTGAAAGCTGTACATCTGTGTGAGAAGAGAAATGTCAAGAGTAGTTAGCAAAAAAATGAATAGCCCTGATCCAACTCTGTGATTCTTCTCCTGCCAAGTTCCCCAGTACTCACTGGATGATCCAGCAGAGCTTTGGCAAAGCTCTCTGTTAAAGCGTTCTTCCTCCTGTTTACCTGCTGTCCAGCTTCATTGGGAAACTGAGAGTTCAATAAGAAAAGGTCATTAGGGCTTCAGGTATCACTAGCAACAACAGGCTAGAGTCAAAACAAACCTAAACCCACCACAACAAGGTGGTGTGGCCCTGATGCAGGAGTGACTGGGGTGGGCAGGGAAGAAATCATTTCTCTGAGCTGCTCCTGTCCCTGTATGTGTGGGTGTGGAGCTGGGCCTCCTTACAGCAGGACGAAGGCCTGGCACTCAGGAGCAGTTGTAGCAGGCTCCCTTCCAGCTCTGCAATGACCACTTTCTTGTCTCCCTGCCTGCAGCTGACTGCCATGTCCATGGTCATTGCAGGGAACCAAGTAGCTTTGCCAATGCATATCTTGCCTCATCTGTAATATCTCTTGGTCTTTGCTCATCTTCTGTCCTGTGACCTGAGTTACTCCACTTGCTCTCAGCTGACCGGACTCACTTCTGTATAGCTCAGACTGCACACAGCTATCATTCCCTGAATTTTCTTCCAGATTGGACAGCCAGCCCACTGATTTATTGATGTCACCTAAAAGATATATTGTTTGGCATGAAATGAGATATATGTATGTATACATTTTAAGTGAACTGACTTGCCCCAAGTCCTTCTCAGGCATAGTGTTCATATGTCCCTCTCAGATCCCCCCACATTTTTTGTTTGATTTTTTTTTTTGGATTTATTTATTTTTTTTTTTTTCCCAAGAGACTCATACCAACCTGCTAAGAAGGCTCTGTTTAACAGTCTCCATAGAGGGACACTTTGCTGACGTTTAGCTAGAAGGGAGCAATGGCAGCCAAATCAAAGTGTAACAAGGAGCTTATATATTGGGAATAAAAACTAAAAAAAATAATATAGTATTTTTAAAAAAGTGCTTCTCAGTCTACATTAAAAATTGTGGTGCAAGAAAAGCAGACAAGGGGCACAAAACCCTACCTATCTATCCCTGTTTAAATACTTCCCTTTCTTCTCTTCATCACATCTAGCCAGAGCTGCAGAGGGAGGCAACAATACTCAGCAAGCAGTATTTTACCAACTGCTTACTTCAAGATTGCTGATCCTATGTTGCAAAGTGCTTAGGCACTCCAGGCTTACCTTGAGACCTGACTTGGTCTTCCAAGTTACCTCAGCTCTGGGGAATAAATTCAGCTGCTGGGAACTATCCCAGCTGCTAAATTAGGTAGACAGATTGAGTCTTTAACATGTAACGGAGGCACGGGGCTGAGCTTAACTCCTCACTCACTGCAAATGAAGCAAAATGCTCATAGGTTTAGGCTCAGATTTTGATCCTGGGATGTCCTTGCTCTCATATTAAGCCCTCCTGTGCAAGGCAGAGCAAAACTAAGAGAAGTCAAGATCCACAGTAAAGAAAAAATCTTAGGCATCACTCTTTTTTATCCACTTCCTCTGCTCAGTTTCTCTCTCCTTTCCTACCAGGTTGCAAGAACATTATGCAAGGCACAGCCTTGTGTCTTTGAAACATGCCTAATAAGCTCCAGATCCTCCAGCAACCTTAAAACACACAGTGGGAGAATATATTTGGTAGAAGAGAGCTTTCTGAGCTAGTCAGCAAAGACAGGAGATCCAGTGGTTGCAAGGTGAAGTCAGAAGGTAAACTAGAAAATGAGCTGCAAGACTGACTTTCAGTGTGAGGATAATTAACTGCTGCAAGAGATTCACTAAACACTTGGTGAAATCAAGGCAGGGAGTTGTCTTAAAATTTGCATGCTGGTTCAACCACAAAATTACAAGCATAAAAGTGGGAATTACAGAGTGAGGCTTTCTGGCCCATGAGAGGGAACAGAACAATTAGATCACTTTTTTTTTTTTTTTTTTTTTTTTTTTTCCTGGCTGTAGAATGCATGAATCTTCTTATGAAATAGGAATAAAACACACACACGCAAAAAAAAGACAATGGATTTTTAAATATTCATTTTAAAACAGCAATTGTAGAGTATCTATGTCTTTCTGAAAGAGTGAAGGAGAGGGTATCGAAGGGCAGTTTAGAAAACCCCTGGATGAAAAAAGGTTAAAATGGAGCCTGCAGGGATGAGAATGGATAGGAAACTTCTCTTTTTCTTCAGTATGCGTATATATTGTTCAACCAGAATCAACTTTTCACTAGCATCCATTTCAGAAAATAGGGTGGGCTTCTATTCTACTCCCTCTCTCCTCTCTCAGTTCAGTGGTATGCATCATATACGACCAAAGTAAAATAAATTCTGTTCTCTTCAGCACTCAGATTATGTTCCTTTTGCCATTCCCCAGGAGCCATACTTTCTGCAGTTTGGTTTGATATATTGCTAACTAAGCTTTGGATTTCCCAACAAAACTTCTTTCCGAAGAGACCAGACTTAGGGCCCATTCAGCTATTCCAGCTCCTGCATGCCTGCTCTAATTTTGTGGTTTTGTACATGTGGATTCTGATGCATTTTTCCAGCCTGTCAGGGTGCATGAGAGCTGGCACAGTCTGACCTCAGGAGAGGAATGACTTTGTGTTGATCACATCCCGGGTAAGGATTAGATTAGCCGCACGCTAAGAATTTGGTTCCCCCTAGGTTCTGGGTAGCAATGACTGCGTGTCTTCAGGAGTGACTTTTATTACTGTCTAGTTTCTTGTCAGATAATTTGGTTGTACCTCTAGATTTCTGCAGAGGATAAGTTGAGGGTGTTCACACTGCTATACTGGGAGTATCAGCTAGATTGCACCACGATTAGCTCCAAGGCTTTCCCGCAGACAAGTAATGTGGACAGACTGCATATTTGACCTCAGAATCTCTCCTACACGTTAGTATAAACACAATCACCATGCCCTTGAAGATGTCCTTCAGAAGGGCTCTTAGACAGACATGATCTGAAACATGTTTCACCTGCAGTTATATGTTGTTCTGCATTCATGCCGTTGCAAACACACCATCCTCTAGGCTAAGCTGCGTTCCATAGGAAAACCCCACACAAGTGCTTTAATTTCTGAGCCAAAGGCGTGAATCGGTCACCTTCACACTCTGGAAAGTTTCAGGTCTCCTTGTAAAGCATTAATTGAACCCAGGAACCAGTGAGGGGTGCAACGCAAGAACACACCAATCCCTCCTTAGTCTTGCCAAGAAGCCACTGGGGAGGTATTTGAGAACAGACACAGGAGGATATAAATGTGGCAGTGCAGAAAGCCCATGGAGAGCAAAGGGAGATGCCTTTCCACAGCTGTGCAATGCAACAAGACAATCCATAGAGAAACTCCATTCACTTATCTACACGTTAGCATGCCCTGAAGGTTTAAAACAGATTAGTAGCTATGACAGACAGCAATTTATAGAGAAATATATTCAAGCTATTCAAGCTTTGTTTCAAGTTCAGGAGAGTTGTAAGCAGTACTGAGTTGTTCAGAAGCACAGATATATATATATATATATTTAATGAGTTACAAAATCAAGATGTGAGACTGAAAATCAATGTGGCACTGAAATAAATTCTCTTCATGTGGGTAGTAGAAGCTATTAGTTTTCCCTGAAAACAGCCATGCAAATAAGAAAGAAAGAAAGAAAGAAAGAAAGAAAGAAAGAAAGAAAGAAAGAAAGAAAGAAAGAAAGAAAGAAAGAAAGAAAGAAAGAAAGGAAGGAAGGAAGAAAGAAAGGAAGAAAGGAAGAAAGAAAGAAAGAAAGAAAGGAAGAAAGGAAGAAAGAAAGAAAGAAAGGAAGAAAAGATAGAATATTAAGATGATATGAGAGAAAAAGAAACTACTCAGCAGAATGGATTTATAATGTGTGTGTATCTGAAGGTGTATCTGAAGCCCAGAATCAGCCAAAAATGTGTTTCCTAGAGCAAACAAAAGAGGTTAAGTGGACATCTCTTCTATCAGTATGGAGTGGTCCTGAGCAGAGCCACAGCAAAGTTGAGGCGTGATAGATACCAAAGGTAGGCAAATATGCACAAGCCCTGGAGGATGCTGTGATTGTACCAGAAGAGGAACTGTAGACCTGTATTTTTAATTGAAAGGAGGAACACAATTGTGTGTGCTATGGGTGCAAAAGTTTTTCTTTATGGCTGTGTTTCAGAACTACACAATTGAAGTCCTTTTGTGGAGGAAACAGGTACATCTGAATCCACCTAGACACAGACAAGATAGTGGGAAATAGGGAGAGAAGCCAGTCTAGTCTACTAAGGAGTTCATGTGTCGTCACCCTCCTAGGAGTGTTTGGCTTCCTAGTTTTTACTGGAAGTTATCCTCATGATGCCCTAATGAAGTAGGGAAGCATTTGCTGTGTTTTTTCCAGACAAACAAAGCACTGAGTAGATTCAGTAATTACCCTGGGGAATTTCCTTTGTCAATACCCACACGTGTTTTCAACGTGATGTTGGTTTCTGGCTGGCCATGGGTTTACTTTGATCCACCAGACTATCTCCTTCAGACTGCACTAACCAAGAGCTGGGAGCTTTCCTTAGTGGATAGGTCTGCAAGTTACTGATGCAGAAAAGGTTTTATTACTGGATGTTAGTGGTTCATTCTGTGAAATTCTGAGTAAGGGGGAGGAAATTCCAAACCAATTATGTAGCAGAGAAAAAGGAGCAAAATTCATTAAAAAACACAAAACGTTGCAAGTTAATCACTCAGATGATGATCTCTCTTTCTTTCTTTCTTTCTTTTTCTTTCCTTCTTTCTTTCTTTCTTTCTTTCTTTCTTTCTTTCTTTCTTTCTTTCTTTCTTTCTTTCTTTCTTTCTTTCTTTCTTTCTCTCTCTCTCTCTCTCTCTCTCTTTCTCTCTCTCTTTCTCTCTTTCTTTTTCTTTTCTTTCTTTTCTTTCTTTCTTTTTCATTTTTTTTTCTTTCTTTTTTCTCCTCTCACATGGACAGGACCCTACGTGGCTAGAGGAAAAAATCCCAATAAAAAACCTTGGTTTTGCCTACACAGCAGTCTGATTAAAGGCCTTTTGCTGGGTTGTTATCCTTTTATTAGCATGAATCTAATAATAATAATATCACCACAAGTATATTTACATTGCTGATGCCAGAGGGCCTCCAGGCAACTTAATAAAATGCAGCTCAAAGAGTGCTTGATCATTAATAGGACAATGTGCTGAAATAAAACTGAGAGCAAGGGTGAACTAAAAGCCAGGGATCCATCTCCAGTGCATGTAGGCTGATAATAAGCCAGCTAAAATGTCTGTCCTCTTTTAGCAGCAGCTCCAGAGTACTGTGTATGTTGAACACAATGGATGTGTTAACTATTGGCATCTGCAAAATAAACAGATCCATATATCCCAGTCTTAGGCTTCTGAAAACAAGATGCTAATCTGTCTCTGCTCAGAGTTCTTTGGCTCTGGAATTTATCATGAGGCCAAACCCACTAAAGGGCAGAGAGAAGACCAGATCTAAAGCTGTGGAAGGCAGCAGACAAACTTCCAATGTTTCAGACAGGTTTTGATCAAACCTAGTTTTCTCTTGTCTTTCACTCTTAGCCAGCAAAAAGACAAACCTTGGGTACAGGATGATTTTGAAGGCAATCCCAGTTCCTTAATGGCATTGATGTTTCATCTGACAGCCCTGGAAACTGAATATGGCCTGCTGTTATTACCATGTGACACAGCTAGTACATTTCTAGGCTCCATGTCATCCCTTCTTCAGCCCTCACTCACTGCTGTTGGCACTTCATAACACTTGAAATATTCCTGCTCAGACAAGGAGGAGTAGCTGCATGGATTAGATTCTCCAGCTGCATCTAGTCAACATCTGCCACTGGGCAAATCAAAGAAATGTCTCTGTCCAGTATGTCATATGCTCCTTATCTGTTGTGTCCATTGGGATGTGCTCAAGGTGAACCGTGTTAGTAACACAACCTTCTGTAGAAGTCTGCATTCAGAAAGAGCCTGTTAGAGGTAAAGGAGGTGGGGGAGGCAATCTACAGTTTTAGGAATAATAAAATGTAGATGGGGGAGACTCTCAGAAAAGGCAGACACCCATGGAGCTGAGTGGAGAGGAAGCAAAGGGACATTGCTCCCGTGGAGATTTGGTTCTGTCTTAACCTCCACCTGCTGTGGACTTTCCCAGCTTGTCCTCCATTTCCCCTTGCCTTTTGGATCCAATCCCTATCCTCTGTGGGAAAGCGCTGGCAGCAGACAGCTGCTAGGGATCAGATCCAAGAAGTGGCTCCATGCTCAAAGCCAGATGTGTGGCAACAGAACATGGATGAGGAGGCGGAGAGAAAAGGCGCTGGGACGGATAACCTTGAACAGCTGGGAGAGAGGAATGCTGGAGGAGCTGTTTGTCCCATGCCCAAGACACGGGAGGCAGAAGGATGAGAACTGTACGAAGCTGAGCTCTGATACCAGGAAGGGCCTCCATGTGCTGCTGGGGTAGATGTGATGGCTGTCCAGGAGCCGAGCGGACACTTGACTCCAACCTATTGCATTATATGTCTGAAAAAAGGGGGAAGCGAGGAGAGGCATTTCTTGACTGGCATTCTTCCAAAGCAGAAGAACAATACAAGTCCATAAAAGTTCTCATATGTTGCTGCAAACAGAGTTGCTAACTGGATCATGACCCTGATCCGTTAACACTGTCGTATGTGAAGTGGGGCAGGCACCAGGCTCATCATCTGATATTGCTGCCACACACAGAGAGATCCAACCATTGGGTTCAAAAGATAAGAGAAAAGAGATTTTTTTTTCAATATGTGAATTGATTCCTAATTAAATCAGGTATAATTAGGGAAGATGGTAATTAGAAGACAGCTGGTGACTTTTCCATAATGAAATTCTGAGCTGCATGGATTGAAAACTGCTATCTCAAAAACTGAACTGTATATGGAAACATATTACGTGTAGTTAGATTACAGATTGAAAGGGCTTTTATCAAAAAGTTTATGAGAACCAAATGAGTTGAAACTTGGAAAAAGTTAAAATTAATGCAAGAAAAAAAATCTAACAAGCAGTTGTACAATGTTGACCATTAGGATTGTGCAAAAGGGATGAGTGGGAAATGGTTATATGAACTCTGGAAGCAACAAGCGTGGGACTCACCATACTTTGTGATATGTGCTCTATTATCTGAGAAAGACAAAGTCAGGCTCTACAGATAGTGTATTTTAAAGCAGAGAAACATTATGAAAAGGGGCAGAGTTAAGGCTGAACTTTTCCATCATCCTTCTAAATTACCTCAAAGTTAGTGTTAGATAGACAATTGTTTTTTGCACAGGATGTATTATTTTAGCATTAATCTCAAGTCTCTCCCTCCCCTTCACCTCCCTGGATCTCTGGGAATGAGAGTGGTTCTCACAGGAGTGCTTTCCTGTGACCCATTTGTCTAAACAAACAAAAAAACATAAAAGAGTCCCCACCTAAGCCATGTCATGCTAACTCAAACTATTTTTTATCTTCCCTGAAAGGAGAAGCTAAAAATATACATTGTTTGTTTGTGACAGATGATAAATGGGCCACACGGTCCAGCTTTCAGGGGGTAAGAAGCCACATCATAAATGAAATAAGTATCAGTGCATATACCCCCACCTTCAGTAATCTCAGCAGATATATTTATATATATTTATATTAATTAATAAGGGCTATGCTCCTTTCCCCAAAACTTTAGATGTCCTTGACTATATAGAGGAAAACAAAAGATGTCTAGCAGAAAGGTTCTATGGAAAAGTAACCTGGGCATTTCTGAGATCCAGGTCATAGCAAGGGACACTGGTATCAGTGAGTTGCACTTCATATCATCCAGTAGATATAAGGAAGGAAGGAAAGGTATTTATTTATTTATTTTTTTCTGCCCTGTGAGTTGTCTCTCTGTCTTTGATACACGTGAAAAGTAGCTGAACTCTATTTACCCCTGTTTAATTTCCACCACACCCATTATCTCCAGCTCTGATTTGCAGTCAGTATCTCCAAACTTTGGAGAACAGAAGTAAAGCAGCAAGGTCTTCAGGGCAGGGACTTCAACAGCTCCTGAATGTGTGACACACGAATGGAGAAGCATAAAGGAGGAGTGTTACTGGGTCACTGATGAAAATCTTGAGCTGTGATTTGATTCAGTGTGAGATGTTGTATGTTGCTACTTGCCTCAGAGCCAGTCCGCTATTTAGTTTCACAGCTAATCCATGAGGAACAGCATGAGTGTCAGGTATTCAGGACTGTCCTCATATCATCTAACCCATTGTTTATTTGGAAAGTGTGATATACAGTGCTTGTCATTCCCTATCAGTTATTCTTTAGTTTTGAAAATGGTAAGCATACAGTCAGAAAGGGGCTGCAGCATCCTATAACTCTGTGTCTGCATTGGCAGATGAGCCAATCCATTTGTTGAAAAGAACACAAAAAGGCAGACAAGCAATCCAGGACTCTCTCCTCCACAGCCCCTTTTCCTTTCAGATTCATTCCTTTTGGTTGGAAGGTCTTTTCAAATTAAAGAAGGGGATTTATGTAGTGATTTGGAAATAAAATAGAATAGTTTATAATATCCCTAATTTCCCCCCTTTTAAAAATTTCCTCCCCCTCACTGCAGAACAATTAGTACTGTAGTTTCCCCTAGAAGCAAGCAACATCCAAACCAAGCCCTTTGTGTAACCACCGACCACTCTGAACTCATCAGCTCCCTCACCCCACCTGCCTTTTTCATCTTCCCTGTGGGAAGACTTTCTTATTAGCCAAAAGGAAGTTTTTTTCCTTTCTTTTCTTATGTCAGCATAAGGAATTAAGTGCAGCAGGGAGACTCTGCCATGTTAAAGGTCAGTTGCATAAGTTCTCTTAAATGGCAATTAAATGATTCTATGACAAACAGGATGCACTCGGAGTGCAGACATCAGCTCCGACCTTGGGACCTGGGAGAGTCTGGGAAAGAAAAAAACTCTTTGGGAAAATAAACATAACACCCAAAACTGTAAAAGCAGATGAATCAGCAAAGAAACTCTATCATTTTCCCTACGTTGTTAGGGAAATGCAAAATGTAGTAACACTTTAATTTCTTGCTCAAAGAAACAAACTGTCTGAAGATCAGCTGTTCATCCTACGCAGTAAGAACAACCTGTCGAATTACGCATTGCTGAACCTGTGAATGGTCAGTCATTTCAGCAATCTGAGGGCAGAAGAATCATATTAATTCCACATCTGGTAAAATATGCACAGCTCTGTGGAATGAGTCTGGGTAAGAGGTGATGCATGATTACAGAGTAATATGTGAACGAGAGAAGCAAGAGCAATACTTTCTGGGAGGGAGAGGACAGAAGAAGCTGTCCTAAACTGATGCTCCTGGCCAGAGGTTGAACTGAAGCCTCCAAGAGGAGTGTTCAGGCACACATGATGTTAGCTCCATTAAAAGAATTGATTTGAACCTCAGCCTCTTCTAGGATAGTCCCATTACCCACTCACCCCCTCTAATTATTTTGTATGTATCTATCTCAGCAGGAGACCTGTTAGTCTGGAGGGTTTTGTGCTTAACTTTTTTTTCTATATAAGTTTTTGTTGGAGCCTGAGACCCTTCAGCTCTGCTAGGCACCAGAAGGTTGAAGTTGGCATTTAGAAAGGACTACAGTGGGCTGTGGGGTGAATGGATAAGGACCAGATATCCCGGATGTCTCGTATTTTCTGCCTGGGTAAAACAATCCAGAAGTCAAGATAAGTGAGACGTGCGGAACCCCAAAGAAGGCTTCAGTCAGGCTAGACATAAGGTGATTAGCTGCACAGATCTGGAAAGTGACAGTAAGCCAAGTGTTTTTCTGACAAACAAGATGATGACCTGTCTTTAAAAGTTCACTGGGCACCATATGACAAGGAAAGGAAGGAAACAATAAAAAGCACCAAAATGAGGATGGAAGAAAACCCTTCTTGCCAGCTATTTCCAGATCTACAAGATCTGGAGTGGATTTAAGTGAGGAGAATCTCGAGACAAAAGATTCTCTTAAGAGGCATTTTCCTGAGAATGCTTGTGAGATGCATCGGCTTCCTCAAGTGAGGTGACTGGGAGCAGAAAGTTGGGAAATGAAATACAGTTTGGCCTACGACGGGTGTCCTTGGAAGACAGTTTTGAGTTCAGGATGAGAACAGGACAGAAAGGGGGAAAAGGTAAGGTATCTTCAGCTAAGTGAAAAAGGGGAAAAGGAAAATACAGAAAAGAGGAAGGGTTCCTTGGTCTTTCAGTGACAAAAGCAAAATAGATATTCCTGATGGAAGGCAAGGAAAATCCCAGAAATAATCTCAGGGATGAGGTGGGTTTGAAATTTTAGAGGTGAAGAGGCAATCCAGGCTTGGACTTTCCCCTTCTTGTCTCCTCTCCAAGTCTTTTCTTGCCAGTGAGAGGTGACCTTGGAAAATATGAAGAATGGGATGGGGAAGCAAAATTCACTTGGCAACATCAAATTTCAGGGCTAGAAAGAACTGAAGAGGATCCAGAGACTGAGTTCCTGACCTCAAGGAGACTCATGAGGAATATTTCAGCCACATGAATTCCAGCAGGCAGCGGGACATCCTGGCAGGAGATGCTGCGGAGGGGGAGAGACTGAAATGAAGGGAAATGCTCTTACCTAAACTAGGCTGATTAATGCCTTAGGAACCAAGGGTCTGCTCTCTGGTTTCACAGTGCACAGTTATTCACCAGTCAGTCCATGACAACAGGTGAAAAATAGGCAGTAGACAACAGCCTGTAGGATTCTTCATAGAAAATCAGACCTTGCTTGGATTGCCAATTCCAAAATTTCAGGGACAAACTGGTGTAAAAATTCTCCTCTATTCCTTTCCCTCTGGTCATATTTTCTAGGTTCCCGCCTGAGAACAGAAACAGAAGTGCTAGAGAAGATCCTGTTCTTGTCTTGTGTATTTCACAAAGACAGAACTTTCCTAGTTTGCCAGCAGTGCTGGAAGGCTGTGCATGCAAACCTCTCAGGACTGAGCAGATGATAATGATAACGCACCGCTTCAGACGACACTTTGATCCTGACACCTGGCTCTGCACTTGAGCCCTTTGGCTGACTGGAGCATCCTGGCAGCAGCAAGTATACAACTGAGGCCCTATACCCTGGGGATCTCAGTCCACAGTCAAGATCCTGTAGCACAGGAGTTCAGATTTCACCTGGGATGAAATATGTGAGGGCCCCAGCAAGAACAAATGCCACATTCAACTTCCCATGGCATCATTCATCAAAAACACCCTACAATAACTGTAAGACTTGCTTTATTTTGGCTAGGGAAAAGCAAAGTTCATCTGCATTAGACAGATGCTTAAGAGCTGAAGAAGATCCTATTGATCCTATCTTTTGCATCATATTTAAGCAGAAGAGAGAGTTTGAGTTAGAGGAGTGTAAATCAGCAGGGCTGGAACATGGCCAGGACACTGGCATTTGCACCAGAGCTGCAATCAAACATACTAGAGAATTTCTAAAGACCAGAGCTGGTCAGGAGCTCAGATTTATATCTATCAACCCACAGCAACCTTGAATACCAGGCAAGGGTGTTGGCTGACAGTTGATTCAAAGAATAAAAATGCCACCTTTAGTTACACTGCCTATAGCAACCAGGCAGTGCTCTGTGTGTCTCCCACCCAAGCAGCAGTCCAGTTTTCTTTATGGGCTTTGACAGGATTAGAAGACCTGAGGGTAAGGCTAAAGGTTTACTCTGAATCACGTTGGTGAAGCAATGGAGTTCTTGATCCTAAACTCTGGGAAGAGGTTGCACTTTTTACCTGGAACAACCAAAATAACTTGAAAAGAAATAAGCCACCTTCAGATGTAAGTCTTCAGGTCTGAGAAAGATTCAGCAGCCTCCAGACTACTTCCAGAATAGGAAAAGGAAATCCTTGTTTTAATTATTTTCTTCCCAGTAGTTTAATGGGAGGTTGTTTTGGAACATCATGTTGATATCTTCTAAGCTTTAAGAATTGTTGCTTTAGGAATTGTTGTTATAACCTGTTTCACAGCTATAGGAAAGGTTTGAGACAACTACAAGGCTATCATTAACAATTTGTACATACCTAAATGGTCTCCTTGGGTGCATTAGCTATTCACCACTCCTTCATTAATTGAATTTTAACTGCCTAGAACCAGTATCAGACAGAAACACTCACTCTTCAGATGGGAAACTGATGTAAAGGGCAAATTAAAGTAGTATTTTCCAGAACAGCTCCTGTTCATCTCAGTAGAGTTACTTTTCTGGTGATAATGTTCTCCTCTAAGACCTCACCCTGTGAGATGCTGCAGTTTCTTCTAAGTCTATAAAACAGTGACAACAGCAGAACAAAAATCTCTCTTTGTAACAGGGAGGGAGGGTACTGTATTTACTGTATTTGCTGATACACATCAAGAGAAGAGAAGTGCAGGGTGGGAAGAAAGAAAGAGGCAGCTTTGTTCTTCCAGCAGTTTGCTCAACAAAGCCCAGACTGTTTCAGTGATAGTAGATGCTGCATGTTTATTCTGAAAATTTATGGTTTAATTAATTTTGGGGTGAGATAGCGAACATGGTTCAGTGCCAGATCAGGTGAAATATGATCCGAGCATTTGAAGAATTCAAGCAGCTGAGGGGGGTTGACTGAATGGCACCTGAAATCCAATAAAAGCCAGCACAATGGGAAGCCCTGGTATCTTAAAGGAAGATCTTTGGAGATTTTAAATATGTCGAGCAGGGTGGCGGGGAGTGGGGGGAAGAGGGGAGTGGGCTAGAGTCATGCAGGGGTTTAGACTGCCACAGAGCCTGATGAAAACGGTGTTCATGTTCCTTGCCTGCAGCTCAAGCTGAGCTGAGCTCAAGCTTCAGAGTAAAACTTTGAAATAGCATAAAATTTATAGGGTACAAAAACCAACAAAACACTGAAGGGGGGGAGGAGTGGTGGAAGCTAGGAAAGGTAGGGGAGGTTAAGGAAGCAAACAACAACAACAACAACAAAAGATGATTTTAAGCTTGTTGTTGTTGTTGTTGTTTTGTTTTTGTTTTGTTTTGTTTTGTTTTTTGCTTTCCCATATGACAAAATGTCACAGTGAGCCAATGTTTGTAACTTTCTCTTTTCTACCAAGAGGTCTGGGAACACAATTTTGGATATCCTTTTTAAAATATTGATATATCTCAAAGGGCCAGATCTTCAGTCAGGGAATAGCAGAACCTGAAGATTTAAGAAACACTTCAAATGATGCAAGACTGATTCTCACATCCCCTGTGCAAATAATACTGTATGCATACATTTTATGTATGAACATGGCCATATTTCATAGCTGCAGTATTCCATGACTTCCACAGCTGTAGTGAAGCATCTCACAGTGTTTGCCCTATCTCTTCTTCAGAACAAGGAAGTGACAGTTTTCAATGTTTATGAAGGAAGAACAAGGTCACAGGACACAGAGGATTTGAACAGTAAAAGTAAATACTGAAGCCCACATCGTCTGCAGCGTAAATTACTGCTCTAACCACTGCTCGGCTCTTCCCCTGAGCACAGGAGGAGGAACCTACAGTTACAATGCTGAAACAGGACTGATATCCCTTGTTTTTATCCCTGGCTTTTGTAACACGAACACAGCTGAGGCAAGAACAGGGATTTATTTAAAAGTCTCTCCAGAAATGCCCAGCTTCCCAGAAAAGAGTGGAGGGAACAAATTGTGTGGGATTACCTATAGCATCTTCCTTCTCCCTTTATGCTGGAAGGGACTATATGGCCACTTCAGTATCTCACTCAGGCCAGACTTCAGTATCTCAGCTCCCTTGCACCCTGCTGCTTTCCCTTTTGTGATGAGAAATAAACCCAGTTTGTCTCTCACAGAAACAGGCACTACATGTCAGGCCTGTTCTATAGGGAATGTTGGTTTCTGGAGATGCCTTGGCCCTCTGAGATGCCTTGATTTAACGGACAGCCTCAGAGCAGGAACGTAAGAACTTGGTCTCTGGAGAGTCTGTTTGGATACCAACAGAGCTTCTCCAAGCTAATGACCCGCAGCATTTGGCAGGGAGAAAAAAAAAAAAAAGTAAATAAAAAAATATTTCCTTTCCCATCTCCTTGTGGATTTTCCCATAAACTAGTTAGGTTACAGCTTCTGCTGCATCACACATGTACC
Source organism: Aythya ferina (assembly GCF_964211825.1). NCBI lineage: Eukaryota > Metazoa > Chordata > Aves > Anseriformes > Anatidae > Aythya > Aythya ferina. The sequence continues at coordinate 35,071,975 of NC_140303.1, read as the reverse complement.
TTTTCATTTTAGTGTCTGGTCCTGACCTTTGCTCACAGCATTCAGTCTCCCATGCACACCCTGCTTACTCTCCTTTTGTAATTTATGACACACACTGTACACCCATTTCCTTCTGCCCTTAACTCTCCTGTGTGTGTTCTTGTTATCTCAGCTGCTCGATAGATTTGCCATATTCTAGCTAGCTTCCAAGCCTGTTCTCATAGCAGCCTCTCTCCCGGATGATATTCCACTATTTATGAGGGATTCAGCCCAATCTATGAATTCACACAGCTTGCTATGTCTCAGTCTGGCCTACAGCCTTCTCTCTTGAGCAACAGGGAGTAAGGTCTCTACAGTACTCAACTTCTGCTTGGCTTTTGGGGGATATAGGGTTCATCCATTTTTTTTTGAGGCTGCCAATCAATTTTCATTATTGACATTTTCCAAATTGGAAAAGCAGAACTCTTCCTGAAAGGTCTGCTCCTCCACTGGAGGCAGGTGACATTTGTTTTTCTTTGGTTAATGCTTCACCTATTATTTTGAGCTATAAATGTGAACATTGCTGAAAATGCTTCTGAACCGCTTCCTGAAAAAGTTTCTTGTCAGTCTGTGCATCTTTAGCAAAAAATTATTCCTCCTTCATTCTGGATTTGTAGAAAATCATCACAATGTTCCAAGTGCTTCCACTGAATTTCAAACTCTTGTTTTGCCTCCGCAAGCCAGCAAACATCTCAGACTGCTTCCTTCCTTATGGGAGAGATGAGGCACAAAGGAGACATCTGGAGAACCCTTGGCTCCTGCTGAAGGGCTGGGGTGCAGGAGAAGATGCAGCCAGGAGGGATGAGGGGGCACAGGGCTGCTGAGTGAGGACAGGTAATTCAGGACGGTCAACCAATGCAAGAAGCAAAGAAGCATGAGATGTTTCTAAGCTGCTGCAGTGGAGACCCATTACTCCTAACCTCTTGCAATGGAGACTCATTGCCTGGGAAGCAGTGGGGTTGATTTGTAGGAAGGAGATGGGAGCTGTGATGACACCTAACCTTGCCTTGTTTAGGAGCAGAGAGGCAGGAGGAAGTGGCAGGTGGACTTCTGAGAATCCCACGTCCCCTTTTCCCTTGGTCTTATGGCTCCTTCTTACATAACTGTGTTGATCTGAGGTCTCTTCTGCCCAACTTCCAGTTAAGAGTCTTGCGCGTATGCAAAGGATCTGATGACGGAACAGTGACGAGAGTGCTTGCTCTCCTTACTGCTAGCCTCAGAAATCCCGGTCCATGCTTCCTCCCCCACGGTCTCCTGTTCTCCTCTCTGCCCACAGATGAATCCTTGTGTAACACAGCTGCCTTACTACAACTGGCCAGGAAGGGATGAGGATCTGCGCAATGGTTGTGTAATTCTGCCCTTGTTTATCCAGATGGCTTTTCTGTGGCAGAAGTTATCTGAATGATGAATGCATTTTCCTTTTAGGACAGGATCCATTTCCTGGGATGTGTCACCTGGCTCTTTCTTCTCAGGTCATTTCTCTGAGCATCTGAGCAGCTGTCTCACATTTCTGGTGTCTTTTGGAATTTAGCTGAGGTTGACTGCAAGCTTTGAGGTACAGGATAGGAGTGGGAGAGGGAGAGGAAGGAACTTCCAGAACAGATCAAGACGTAAATACATGTCTGCACTTCAGCTGTAGTTGTAACTGGAACCTGGTAGGTGTAACTGAACTTGGGTACAGAATGGTACCCAAGAGAGCTTTGATCTTATTACCTTGTATACCTACATGAACAAAGCCACAGTGGTGCTGGCATCAGAATGATAGAAGACAGAGCATCTAAGGTGGATTGAGGAAGAGCACAGTGAAGACTAAGCTGTTGTAACCTTGCTATAATACACATATCCTCCCAGTTTCTTTTATGCTTCTGGCCACTTCTCTCCTAACAAAGCTCATGGCCATTTGCCTTAATTGCTGGGACAGTGTACTGTTGACACATCTTCAACCTGGCATCCACCATAACCCCAAAGTCTTTCTGGTGAATGCTGTTTCTCAACCACTTGCTTCCCAGACGGTACCTATGCATGGGTTTTTTCTGCTCTGAGTGCTCCTCTTTTCTGAATGCTGTAAAGTTTCTGTTAATCCAGGCCTCAAATTTCTCCATCTTACCCAAAAGAACTATGATTTGTAACATCAAACATTCCACCTAATTTAGTATGACCTGCAAATTTGATGGGGATTTATTCTCTGTCATCATCCAAATAACTGCTTACTACCCTGACCACAGTACAGAATCTGGTGGTGCTCCATTATCTGCCTGCCATCACTGGTGGACACCAAGCCAAGGAATGCCTCTACTTGAAACCAGCACTTTAGAGAATTATTTTACCCATCCAACAGCTTGATCATCTAACCCATACATCCTCAGCTTTGGAACAAGAATGCTGTACCAGATTGTATCCAAAGTCCTAATATATCAAGGTATATAGCATCTGCTGCTCTCCCCTTATCCACATAGTCAGCCATTTCATCACAAAGGGCAATTGGGTTGGTTAAGCCTGATTTGTGCTTGGAAAATCCATGCTGATCATTCCATTTTCTTAAAATGGAATTTATTAGATTTGATATCAGCTTTTGGCTTTCCATTTACATACAAGTAAATTTAATCATAGATGTGTGTCAAGGAGAACTTCCAGAAACCTCATCTCTATTCTCTAAAAATGTTTGTTTATGTCTCTATCCCATGTTCCCATCAATGGAACAAATTAAGATTTACATTTTAGAGGCCTCTTCTGTCATCTGTACAGACTTATTAAGTAACACTAAATTAAACATTTCAAACTCCTAAGAGGTTATAGACAAAGGTGCCTACTTCAATACTGTTAAAACAAGCTACTGTAACAACTTCAGGAATATAATTCCCTGACTTCCTAAAAACATTGAAAAGGTCATAGAATGTAAGAGAATGGGGATTTAATGAATCTTACTGACAGCAGCCTTTTCCGGTCCATTTCCTGCATACATGTGATTGTCATGATTCCATTTTAGACTCTGACAGTAACATATGGCGACTCATATGCAAGAGGCAAACTTCCTCCTTCCCCACATCTCTCCTGCACCAGTGATTCAGGTCCCTGAGCACTGAATGCTGGAGCTCCAGTTCTCATTCTGTTAACTCAAACTGACTTCTTCTCAGTTAATTCAGTGACTTTAAGCACTGTGCGTTTGCTGGAGGAGCTTCACTCATCTACAAAAGGCATGGAACAAATAGGAATATATTTGAAATTCACCAACACAGAAAAGATTAATTCAAGCCTTCTCTAGATAATTCAGAGTAGAGGAGAACAGACTGTATGACAATACTTACTTAAAAAGAACATCACTTCCTTTCACAATTAGAAGAAATTAGAAAGACATCTGTCACCTGGGACTATTATTTTGATTCTTGCCTTTATTTTAATCATTATTCTTTTAAGAAATAAATAAATCACAAAGAATCTGGTAAACATCCCACCACTTTCCATTGACAATGGCTCAGGACACTGGTTTTGGTGGACTTTCAAGCTATGAAGCAAGACAGAAAATTTAGTTTTGGTTAACATATTAATCATGGAATGGAATTTTGGGCTGTTTTCATATCTGCTTTCTTCCCTTTATGCAAATATATATTTGTCTGTATTTTCACTTGTTATGGTTAGTTTTATTCAGGGCAGGAAAATCCAAGAGGACGGACAGCACTTCCAAGCTGAAAACTTAGAGGAAGCCACATTGCAAACAAAGCTGTGTTATCAAAAAAATAGCTCTCTGCAGAAGCCACAAACTGAAGCTTCAAGCCTTCTACTGCATGGGTGACCACTACTCCTACTAAAACCATATGGCAATGAAACAGCCATCCCAAAAATAAGATGTTAGCTCTTCATCATGAACTCATATTTTCTCTGGTTGGTTCTGGCACAGAGAGGGGAAGAAATGGATCCAGTATCTTCTGCTCACATTGTTAGGCAATGCACAGTACTGTTGGGGAGCCAGGTGGCTGCATTCAGAGGCTTACTTCCAGATTAAAACCATATACATGTCAAAAATGACAGAGCCTCTACCTATGCGGCCTTTGGGAGATGTGCTCATGTTCCGGATCTGGTTTGCAGAGCCAAGTCCCTGGAACCAGTTTCATTCACAATGTCTGTAGACCCACAGCGCAGATGGGAACCAGTCGTGCATACCCCATACCCAAGTTTTCTTGCCCAAACAGACAGCTGTCTTGCTCCAGACCAGAGCCGAAGGAACAACCATCATGTGGGCAATGCAGACAGTCAGTGAGTTAAGTTCTCATTTGAATTTCTAGTCTCATCCGCTCAAGAGATTACAGGCAAAGCCAAAATCCGCTGTGATACTCTTGCCAAGGGTGAAGGAAATCAATAGGCTGCAGTATAGGCTTACGCATGGAGACATACCAAGTGTGCTTGGATGCATGGTTCCCAAATTAAACAGGGGAAACAAGCAGGTCTCTGTTGCAAGCCTGAGAGTTGTTTGCAACATGCTCTCCCTGTGCTTGTCAAATTGCTCTGACTGACTGGAACTGTGCCACCTGCAGTAGAGCACAGCAGTCGCTCAGCCTCATCCTTGCTACCTTCTTCCTCTCCTTGCAGGAGGCAGAACTGATAGACGTATCCTGCTTTGGGCTCAATCCACAGTTGCCACTTGTCCCTATGCTGCAGCAAAGACAGTTCTCACAGCCTGTTCCTAAATCACTCAGCAGGCTAGAAATGAAGCTGGTCCTCATAGCGCAAGCAAAACTGCAGAGGTCTTTGTGGTGGTGGTGGGAAACTAGAGCATTCTTCTTTCTGCGGAGCAATAGCAAATGTAAATATTTTCTACCACAGGAGAAACCCAACCCATGGCATGCAGGTAGGAGTGCAAAAACAATTAGTTTTGCTATTTACATCAGTCCCAGAACAGAGGCAATCAGTAAACTCATCCTAAAACATTAAGATCTGGAATGTGAGGAGGGAAGCTGTAAAAAGATATGATTCTTGTTGGACAGGTCAAGGAAAACAACAACAACAAAAATACCAACTTAACAAGCAACTAACAAGCAACCAGTAATAGAGAGGAAGAAGAGGAAAAAGCTACTTCTTTTTCTGCAGCTTCCCACTCAGAAAAGGATCTGGCATCTTAAAACTGGCAACATTTCAGTGTCCCCTTAAAAGGCTGCATTCTTCATCTAGGCTAAGAAAAATGAAAAAGGCTATGTGTAACAGCACCCTCTGGTGAATCCTGTTGTAAGAGTATCCTTGGACCTATAGATGGAATGAAGGATACAGCTGCAAACCATCCTAGAAGAGGGCTATAAGTATAGGTGACACTTTGTAAAATGGGAGAATGGAGAAAAAAGAGACACTCCCACCTAGAAGGAAAGAGCACAAACCCATTTGATTCTGCCAGGAATCCCCAGCTGTGCTGGCCTCCTGTGATACAGCTGTTGAAGCATCTCCGATTCAAACCGCTGAGTCTCCTGCCTCGGAGAGAGAGGTTATGCTAATATTTCCAAGGAACTGGCTTGCTCCCCCTTTTCCTTCTTGTCCTTTTCTGCCCAGCCCACGGACCAACAGACTACCCAGGTAGACGAGGAACACGCAGCGCAACACATTCAGCTGGAGAATCCGTTCCACAGACCAAGGCATTGCTGGAATTACCCAGAGCTAATTCAGGCTCTGGTGAATGCAAAGTGTGTGCCAGAAGGGGAAGAGCACATGGAGTTTGCCACCCAAGGTGGATTAAACCAGCTTGGAAAGTTTCACAAGAGAAAGCATTTCTTTGAGACAGGCTGAGCGGCTGGCTGGTAATTCAACCATGAGAAGATCTGGCCTGTATGCAAGCCTGCAAATAATACATACGCTTACTCATGCATTTCCATCTCAGAGGGGAGAAGAAAGTGGAGAAGGAGGGCAGCTCAGTGCAGGAACAACAACGTTTCCAGGAGCAGAAAAATGCTCTGACTGCATATCCTGCACTTTCTAAAGGTATTTTAAGGCCACCAAAAATGCGTAGAACAGGGAAGGAAAACCAGCACAATCCCCTCACAGAGCCTCTCCCAAATGCTTCTGCTGAGGCACTGTGTCTAGAAGCAGCAGGAGACTCAGCTCCCAAATGTAGGTCTGTTCCGTCATCTCTGGGTTACAGTCAGTGCTTCACCCTGACTCTTCCATGCCCTTTGAAGGACCATGCCCATCTCCAGCGGTGCAGAGCTGTAGCTTTGCTTGGACAGGTCACAGCAGGAGGACTTGGGCCCACATGGGGACAAGCAAGCTTAAGTTTCAACTTTGTACCCAACACCACCCTATTGCCTATGTCTTCTTGTATGCAAACAGTGCGCATGCTCAGCAAATCTGGGCTCAGACGCATTCTTAATCCCTGTTGTAGACACAGCTGTAGAGCCTAGGATTTGGCACAGCAACTCTTGAAACTTATGTGTTGTTTTTTTTCTGCCCACTGCTGCTTCTGGAATTTCTACTCAGCACAGACAAATACTCTATGCACAAAGACAACTCCTCATCCTACCAGGACAGAGAGACAGCGCTTACCCTAATGGGTGTTAATCTGGCATCTCACAGGGTTCCACAAGAACCTGGATGGCTTGGTAGCTAACAACAAGCTTTGACGTGCTGGTCCCAGGATGTTCCCAGTGACCTGTTGCCTGCCTCATCTTCTGCCAGCCTCCAGCTGGAGTGCAACAGGCAGTACACAACTCTCCAGGCACCCTCCCAGGGTGGTGTAAGGAGTGGTCTTCCAGTGACCCCTCCTCTTCCCTTTCTGAGAACTTCCAAAATGTTTTGTTCATTAGTCATCTGCCCTCACACCCTAAATCCCTCCTTGCTCTTGAAATTATGCATTTTCCCCAGGTATGTGGCCCTTAACCCTGAGTACGGGCTTTTATTTTCTCTCAGGATGGGCTTCATCCTGTCTACAGGATGGACAAGGAGGACAACAGGGACAATGGACAGAGTTGATGCTTCAGAGAAAGATACCAGCAGCTTGTCCAGGAGATGAATTGGTTTCCAGCACCAAGGAAAAATGAGAAATTTAAAATTGTCTTTTATTTATTTCCACTTTGGGGGCATTTAGAGGCTGCAGTCAAAATCAAATGGTTAGTTGCATTGAGTGTTATGCACATAGAGAAGGAGTGTAGGTCTGTCTGCTGAGGATTCCAACCAAAAGAGAAAAAAATCTCAGAAGGGAAGAGTTCTGCCAAGCCATCCAGGAGGTCAGGGAAAGAACCAGAACCAGAAACTAGCTTACTTGTTCTCAGTCAGACATCTTTAAGGGGTCACCTCTTCCATAATATCATTTTTTCACCTCAATGCACATTCCTAATAGTATATGTTCCTCTTACCAAAAGCTCCACGCTTTCTGAAATGAGTGTTGCACTTGGCAAAAAAATACCTAATGGCAGAAAACTTGTCATTTACTCATATTTACTGTAAAAGCTGTTTGTGTGCACATGCATCTGTCTACAGTCTCAAGGATTAAGCAGCATGTTCAATTTCCCACCTTTTTTTTTCAGTTTTTCCTTAGAAGAGGATCCTCTACTTCAGATCACATCACCATCTGCAAAATATGAGAGGACTAGTATGAATAATCCGTTGCTCAGCTTCCAAGATTTTCCCTTCATTCATTGCTGAGGACAGCAGCGAATCAAGAGATCACTTACCCATTTCTAGCATTTTCTTTCCTTATCCCTGCAGAAAGAGTAGGTGTGTTTGACTGAGATACCTACAACGATGCTAAGGTGGTTTGCAAAATCCTGTGGTTGACTTGATAACTGTTCCCTATTCAACTAAGTACACAGATGAGTCATGCAGAAATGCCGAAGGGTAGATAATATGGAGGCTAACTTTGTTCTTTGAAGAGCCTGACTCTATCTGAGAAGAGAGGACTAGCAAAAGCCAAACCCCTCCCATACCCAACAAAGAAAGTTCCCCGCAGAGCTATATCTAAAAGTAGGTGGTATACACCACTAACAAAGCCTCTCTCATCTCCTGCTAACTCCAGCCAGCTGCCAGATGAGCCCTACTGAAAAAGAAATCTTGCTGTCTAGCTCTGCCTTCCTTTATAGATGCCCCAGTTGCCTAGGCTCACCTCTCTCACCTCCCTGTTCCCCTCTGTCTTTAATCAGCCTGCCATTTAACTCACCTGGGATGCAATTAACCAGGAAACTCCACTAAAGGGTTCATTTAGAGATAAATCCCTATCTCCAGTTTTGAATTTACCCGATCACAACACTAAACCTCCCACCAAAATGGCCTTTCAGCTACAGAACTACTTGTCCCATAAAACTGTGAGCCTGAGGTTTGGGTTCACAGCACTTTCCCAGGTGTGAGAAACACTGTCCTACATGAAACAAGACATGATCAATGACTATGTGTTGTAACTCTCAGTGGAATAATTTACAGGCACAGAAATCCAATTTCATCCAAGAACCAAAACAAAAAGCTCCATTAAAAATCAATAGAGAGTTAACTACCCCTCCATGTTTTGCACAGCACAATTTTGAACTGAACACCTGAGTATTTACTATTCTAAACCAGCTACATCCTTTCAAGCTCTGAATTCCCCACAGACTGCAGGGCTTATAAACATTTCCACCCCGTTTTTATTCATGAAGGGGGAAGCTGAGGCACAAAGAGGTGAGAAATAAATGTAGGAACAGAGCCCTGCCCTGCCAGTGTGTTATCCAGCATCCAAGTTATCAGACAATACTGTCTCCTCTGTTTGTTTTCCTTTTGGTAAAATAACGTATTTTTACAAGTAATCAAGGGAAGAAAAAAACAAAACCCAAACCTCAGAAGGCATAGCCTCAAACTCCAGCATGTTACAATAGCTAGGATAGATCCTTCCAGCCAGAGAAGGATCATATTGCAGCTAGCAGAAATGCTGATGCTATGCCTGAATGGGTCCATTTCTAAACCCTTTCCCTTCATTCGGTAAGGCAGAATTGCGTCAGCATCAGTCACCCTACCCATTTCCATACTCCACATGACATACCTAAACGCCATTTTTTTCCTTACGATTATGCTTTATTATTTCAATTACATCAGTGCCTGGAGGCCTTGGGATAGACCAGATCTCTATTGTATTCATTGCTGAATTTACACAATGACGTACAATCATGGCAACGAAGTTCCTGAAGCGCACTAAGCTGTGAGCTGGAAAGGCATTTGGGGTAATAAAAATGGGAAGTTAATGATAACATGTTCCCAACCAAGACATGGTGAAATCATTGTGAATTCCATTATGGGTAGGTGATTTAGCTTCAATGGTGCATCACTGCGGGGAACAACCTTGATGTAAGTGTCATAAAGCTTGGCACACTGTCAAACCCATACACCATAAAGCCACAGGGCCAAAGTGTTTCAGCAGAATCTCTGTGGACCCTTTCTACCCCTTCAAAGATTTTTCCTCTACAAATCCCTGTTGTACAAACTTTGCATGAACATCGTAGCTGTACTAGAGCTGCGACACTAGAGAGCTGGGACAAAGATTTTTCTTATTTATTTATTTATTTTTATTATTCTTTTCTTTCTTCTTCTCCTTTTTTTTTTTTAAAAAAAAAAAAAAAAGTCCTCTGTATTTCCTGGCTCTTGTGGATTGAAGTCACACCCTTGATGTAACTTCATTGCGGTTCATTTTTCTTGTGGTCTAATTAAATCCGGCTCCAGACGGAGTTGTGTGTTAGCAACAACGGGAGGAGGAGGCAGGAATCCGGAGATCTAGGAATCGCCAGGAATGTCATGGCCTGAAAACTGAAAAATCAAAGTGGAGGTAAAGTAGCCCAGGGAATATAGAGGAAGAAAGTAAGGAGTGGAGAAATTCCCTAACCAGTGTAAATAAAATTGAGTTGCTTATCAGAATATTGATAATTCAGGATACATTTGGGTGTGGTAGAGGAATGTGAGTTCCTCCAGACTGGAACACAACAGCTGTACTCAAGGTCCCAGATGAGTCCTTGCTGTAAACGCCTTTGACGTTAACAGAATTACATCAAAGAAGTAAATCCCATAGCAGGCAAAATCAAGTTAAGGGCTGTGCGCTGATGAGGTGAAGGCTTCATTAGCAATGGAGATGGGAGGATGGTCCAAAAGAGAGCATCTGAGGGCCATCTCAAGGACTGAGTCTTTCTAAAGTGGTACAGCTGTATTTTAGGCAGCTGCTGGAAAGAAAGGAAAGGAGAGGATTCTGACATAAAGCCTCCACTTGATTTTGGACCCTGTTTCACAAGCCTCTCAGTTCTGGCTGTGAAAGTCCCAAACCCCAGGTGGAGTACAGAACCTCATCTGCCAGAATAAACTCAATTTTAGTGCAGAAAATGGGTTTTCTGTGTCATGGATCTTTAATCAAACCTTTTTAATACTGCTCAGCTGTTGTATTTATTGAATGCTGAGAACTGACCTCCTGTGTAAGTAACTGCTTGGATCTGCAGAAATGGACTCCTAATAGCTAGAGTGAAGCAGATGAGAGAGTGGAAAGCAATGTATTTTGTTGCATATATAGCTCAATCTCTTTGAATCAAGAGCTGGCTATTCAGAAGGTGTATATCTGCATATCAGCTCTTGCTGGGCATGTCTGCACTGTGCAGGTATCTCCGTGCTGTACTATCATCCCAGTCCTAACATGGTGAAATACAGGGTGTAATCATTATTGACCTGGGAGATGTAGGATTTGTGGTGGTTAAGAATGACGAAGGCAGAAAGTCTCTGTCTCCCTCCCTGTGGTGAAGATAAGATGATGAAGTGATTTAAATGCTGAAGTGGGATTTAAGGTGCTTGCTTCTAACGCAATTCTCTGTCCTCAGTGTCTGATAGTGGTAAGGACTTGAATGGAACATGTCCCACATTGGTGAATATTTCTGCTTCTTCACACCTGTCCCTGTTAATAACTATTTGTATCCTATTAGCTCCTAGGTAAGCTATCATAAGAAGAAATAAAAAGGTAACTGTCACAGAGGCAGACCTACAAACCACGATCCTGCATCCTGTCTCAGAGAGTAGAAGGGAAAGAGGGAAGAGAGGAAACTGAGTACATCTGAGTCTTCTGTCCCTTAGGATCTTCTCCCACCTGCCACAGTTGGTAGTTCAGATATTCCTGAGCTGCATCTTGCACCTGGACTTGAGACACTGTTAATTACACCTCTTGTTTTCCACAGGTATCTCTTCTGTCAACCAGCAAAGTAACAAAGCACAGTCATAAAAATATGGTGTAGTTCTTGCTCTGTGTTACCTGTGATCCTGTGATGGCTAGTAAAGCTGTAACAAATGCTGGATACTTGTAAGGGAAAATAGATTCACATCACCTCAGCCTGAATGTCTGAAATTAAGCTGTCTAAAGCTGAGCTAGTCACCTAGAGTCCCTGTATAGGTGGGGGAGAGAAACAGATGCCTTCCAAGGGCTTTCACCCGTGTCTGAGACACATAGCCCAGGATGAGATGAATTGCCCCCTGAGGGTGCATATCTATCTCCACAGACAATGAGTGGAGTCTGGAATCCTAAACGTCAATGGCAAAGAAACCATTTTCTCAGTAGTAATGAAAATGCGTATTTATTCACCAAGAGCATAGCTAAGCCATCATTGCTGCCACAGGACGTTTACCTGAGTTCAAAACATAACTGGAGAGATTTGGGGAAGAAAAGAACTTTTCTGAAACACCACCTCTGAGTTATTGAGAGCCACAGAAGACAGGAGGCAGGAATGATACTCAGAGGAAGGTTCACAGCATGTTTGCACCATCCTTGACATCCCTTGGCATCTGCTGGTCAAGGATGCCAGCACAATTGGACCTGTGGTCTGACTCTGACACTACTGTAGGCCTAGGGAGGGATGAAATGATGCTATCCAATCCCCCTGAGCATAAATAACTTCCCGGGAAATTCCAACTTTTCAAAAAATAGTTTTCATTTCTAATTTTGTAGGAGAAGGACAGACATTATTTCCCATGCACTGGAGACTACTGTTTGTTTTCCATTATTTATCTTTTTGGGGAAGCCAGATAGGAGAAATGAAAAGGCCTTTGATTCTTTCTGAAGTGAAAAACAAAACCAAAAGGAAAAAAAAATAAATCATCCAGCTGCTCTGAATCTTGGGAATTCCAATGCTACTGTATTGGATCCCAGGAAAACTTGGGGAATCCCTACCATTCAGGGAAATCCCCCACTTCACAGCAGTTTCCTGGTGCCACTGGTGATGCCGAGATCAAGCAGAGTTGCCAAGAGCTCAGCTGCTTTCCGGCAAAATGCTGAGTCTAGGGAGGCAGGAGTGTTTTCATCAGCAAAACTTCTGGCTGCTCAGAGGATTTGTGTTGAAATAAGCCACTCCCAGGAGGTTCTGAATCAAGGAACATTGTCTCCTGCACTGCCCCAAAGGTCAAGGTTACTGTAGAGAAGACGGGCAAAATGTGGGAGGAAAGACAAGGCCCAGAAAACAGGGGAAACTTGTCTGGAGTTACACAGCATGTTGGGGTTTAAGTCAGCAGTAGGACCTTTATCAGCTGAGTCTCAGTACAGTGCCTTGCCCATTGTCCCTCTTTGCTTCATCAAGACAGCCTTGCAGTTGTCTCAAGGCAAAAAGGGAAAATGGTTTCCCTTTGAAAATCTTTCTGGTAAGTCATGTTAAATTTCAGCTACTAACACCTTCAACTCTTTCTCTGTTTTTTATTTTTAAGATTATGTTTTATTATCACTATTCTTCCCATAGAGTTTTCCATTTTTTTATTTTGTTTTTCATGCTACCTTACATGACTCCATTAACTGAGGCAGTCTCCAAACCTCTTCTCCAACATTAGCACATAAAATCATTTCCCCTGTGAGGAAGCTGGGAACATTCGGTCATTCTAGCTGAAGAAAAAGCAGTGCGATCTCCATGGATTTTTTTTTCTTTTTCTTCCTTTTGTTGTTTTCTTTCCCCTTCAGTTGGTTAGTTCTGTTGACGTAAGATTGGCCGGTGTTTACTTTCTGAGTGGAAAATGGGTTGGTTGCTCTTCACCAGCCTCCAACATCAGCTTGGAATCCAGCCCTTTAGATGCTGTCGTCACAACAACAGGTTTGTTGTGATGACATCTACAGCTTGCTGCTAGTCTGACACTGAAGATGTGGAGGCTCATTTGGAGATGGAGATTGTTCTGATGCACATTAGTTAGGTGAGATCTTGCCAAGCTGAAGGTATGGGTGTTAGAAGATATCTAGATAAGCAAACAACAAAATCCTTCAGTTAGGTTTGCCACCTCTTAGGAAAAGACTAATCTATAGAATTCTAATTGTTACTTTAAAAATGAGACATGGATTTTTTTTTTCTTTTTTTTTTTTTTTTTTTTTTTTTTTTTTTAATGCACGTCTTTGGAAGGCATTTATGTTCCAGAAGGGAAGGTGGGATGTGAAATTTGCTGTTTTGCTGTTAGGGAAAGAACTGACATCTTGGATAAAAGACACATTTTCTTTACATGCAAGGCACTGGCTCAGCTGTGTTTCAGGAACTTCTCTTAGACTAATGGGAAGAGACTGTTTCAGCTCTGTAGTACATTATTTTTTTCTTCGATACTGAGATGTCCAACTAGCTTGGGTCCTAACTCAATGTCTTTAGAGCTCATATCGTTCCAGTTTTTCATCTGATTTTCTGGATACATCTTTACTGTCTGCTAATGGTGTCCTCAAGACTGTGCTTGCCTCCTGCCCACATGGCAAGCCTTTGACCGTAGCCTCTTGCATAGCTGGAGAGCATCCTTTCAGGCAGGTAGAACTCCACATGGTCAAATCTGCCAGCTGGAGAGAACAGGATTTGGCATGCCTGCGGAGGCGGTCTGCAGGCAGGCCGGAGGCATCTGTGAGGCAGCCCAAGGTGCGGGGTGTGGGTGGGACCCAGAGAAGAATAGGCACCATATCTAGTTTCTCTCTGCAGGGTCTGAGAGGCTGGAGAAGGTAATGATGTTGTCCCTGAGAGAGGGTGCATTAATGCAAACCAATGAACATTTGCAAATGGTCTCCTACCAGTGAGTTTGCTTGTCAGACCAATCCTGACAAACATTTATGAAACAGTGGTCCAGTCCCCAGACACAGATTGCTGCAGTCAAGGGACCATCTTTGAAGTGTCAGCTTTCCCATTAACTCGGGGAATGGAAAGGCAGGTTCCTCTTTCTTGGATAGTCCCACTCACCTTCATCTTGTTCCTTGAGCACAAGTGGTCTAGTGCTCTTCTAGCTAGAAAACTCTGCTCATTTCTTTCTTAACACAAGTACCAGAATGAAATATTAATCCAAACTCAATGACAGCCACTGGTACTTGTTGGAGGCAAAGCATAGTACTATTGAGGTGGAGGAGTGCTGGCTTTTTTCCATGCCCAGCAGAGATCAATCACATATTCTTTTAGGAATCCATCTGCAAAAAATGCATTTTTGCATTTTTGCAAAAATGTTATGTATCACACGAAGAGAACATTTTCAAGGAAAAAATGCTTTTCCTAATGTGAATGTACAACACTGAACCCAGTTCATCTCAGAAATATTGTGAAATAAATAATAAGGGTGTAATTCTAGCAGCCTTGACATGATTTTAGCACTCATACCTTGTCTATCTTCATTGCACTGTGGTTGCACCCTCCACAAATTACTCAAAGCACTGTACATTCCCTCTGCACTCAAAATTATCTCCTCTGGGACTTTGCTGTTCAAAAGCAATTTTATTTATTTATTTATTTATTTTAATCCATCTGGGACATTCAAAATACCTCAGTCCATCTTTCAGAGCTGCCTTGTTATATCTGTACCAGTGTGATCATTTCTGACTGAACATATTAGAAATTCCTAGATTAGGTTGTTCAGATCTTGTCAGATCTGTTAACCCAGTAACACAATAAATTTAGAAAAGGAGGTGAGAGCTACCACATCTTGTTCAGCAAAATGTCAACATCTCTTCAAGTCTCTGGGCCATGAACTTGCTGAGCCAGAGTTCTACAGTATTCAGAATATACTCAGAAATACTGAGGTAAACTAAGTTTATTTATATGATACGAAGGCATCATATAAAATTATCATTTATGTGGTACAAAGGAACTGTTTAATTTAGGGATGTTCCTGGTGCTGATGGCTGGATGTTTGGAGTAAATAGAGAGGAAGTGGTCTGTACATGCTACATTACCCATAGTCCTAAACTAAATATTTACTTCAGGCTTCTAGAACATAGGGTTCTGGGCTGACCAAAAAATGCCACTCTTGTTTTTCTGATCCCTGTGCTTTCTTGCACCTGAGCATAGCCTGACCTTCAGAGCTGGGACATGGTGCCACCTCTGGATCTTCATACATGAGAAAGGTCCCAAAAGAGGGACTGATCTTTTGCCACTGGAAAGTTTGGATTATCCAGAGTTAACTGAAAAGAATGTTCGGCTCTAATGTGTTTCTTGATCTTTTTAGTTTGGAGCCTGTGCTTAGCCATATAAAGGGTGTCTGTTTAAGAAATCCACGAAGCCAGTAAAACCATAAATCTTATTGTCATTGTGCCCGTTCCCCATAAAGCAATATCCACACGTAATCCTCTTGTAGCTCATTCCCACCGATCTATTGTTCAATGCCTGCAGAATGAAATCCCTCTAAGGATGTTTGTACAGAGTGAATCGTGACAGTAATCCAGATTTATGCTGCTTAATTACTTACAGCCAATAGGGCATGTGACCACATTTGCCATACTTGCTGAGATATCTCCAGAACTTGCACTGGGCCAAGCTGTCCAAGGTTATTTTTTTTAAATTTTATTTATTTTTTTTCCTCCGTCAGACCTCACTCAGGCAAACTTCCAATTACTTCAAGTCAAGAGGTTCCAATTGTTCCTGATTTGCATTAATCAAGCATGAATTGTACTTGGACTAAAAGGAGTTTACCTACTTATGGAAGGTGGGAAGACTAAGTTAAGAGTTTGTATGTTGTATTGATAACTTCTTCCAGTTGATTTGCAGATACTACCTGTCAATTTTAATCTTGAAATGGCCTAGCATATCACAGGGACTGGAACACACTCCCACTCTTTGCAAATCAACTCATACTTCAAAGAAAAGTGTAAATGCAGAGGTCAAGGCATTATACTAAAAACTGGGCAAAATTCAGAATATTCATCCTGCAGCAAATCTTGACATTTCAGTGTTTGTTTTCATCCCAGATTGGAACAAAGAGTTGAAATGTCAAGACTTTTTTCTGGGTGGAAATTTTGGGAAAAACAAAACAAAACAAAACAAAACAAACAAGCTTTTTTTTTCTGGCAAAGTCAAAGCATTTTGCCTGACATTTTCAAACAAAACAAAACATTTCAACATTCCTGAAATCAAAATGTTTTCTTGTGGTGTGTTAAAATGACCCCAAAATGCTCTGTTTAAAGTCACTTCAGTGTTCAAACTGTGCTTCCCTCTTGTGTCATGGCCTTCTGGGATATGTAGTTTGAAAGTTTGCTCTTTGCAGTCTCCACGCCTGGATTGTATGAGTTGCGTTGTGCCTCAACACTCTGAAAATCCATACAGATAATCATCCTTGCACAAAGCAATAAGAAAAACATCTGCATTGCATTATAGGATAACAAAGAGTGTCCCGTCTACTGAGAAAATGTCCTGAACTGTAACCCTGCACTGTTACTGGAAAGTAATTTAATTTATTATTGAACTCATCTGACCCAAAATGTTTTGGGCCAATTCAAAAATAAAATACTCAGTCTCAGGCCAGTGATTTTTTCTTTCTTTCTTTCTTTCCTTTTTTTTTTTTTTTTTTTTTTTTTTTTTTTCCCAGCACATATGGGTTTTCCCCCAGTTCTACTTATTATTTTAACAAAATAACAATATACCTGCGGAGATGGCCTTCCTATTAAGTTATGATTAAAAAACAGCACATCTACTTATGTTCAAAAAATTAAAGAAAACTAGGAATCCTAGTAATTTTTTGATGTTCAGAACAACAGGTAGGATTTAAGGTCACTCTTGTCTTTGGTGTTTGCTATGGGAAATTTAAGGCAGTCCACTGGGGTTCTAGTTTTTAATTTTGTTTGAGACTACCTTCTTCTAAGGAGAACCCTGGATAGCATGAATCCTTCTCAATACCTGAAATACTTAAAAATGTGTAAATCTGTTTTTAAGGAGGCTGCCCACCATCACATGTGAAGGTTGCAATAGCACAAGAACTCCAATACAGGCTTGGAAGTCCTAGGCTTGGCCATGTTGTGTAGTATTAATTTCTCTTTGTGATACCACACAAATACTTGCCTCTTTTTCTTCTCAGCTACACTTTCCTTTTTTTCTTGGTCTTCAGTGAGAAAGCAACAACAACTGGTGACCTTAACGTGAGAGTGTTAAAACCAAAGCAGTCTTGGTAGTCTGTCTCCTTATATTTCATAAATTACTGTCTTGAAATTTGGAACACTGACAGTGCTTTCTCTCCGACCATTGACTCGTGGTAGCTCCCACACTTTGTAAGGTCTTTGTCCTATGGACCGACCTGATACTTTCAGAGAGTACAGCAGAGCAGTGCAAACTAGTAAGGATTAAGTGCCTAGGATAAGACACCCTTACTGCATGGTAAGGTTCTTAAATGGGCTTCTTCTGGGTTATGGATGTTAAAATTCAAGTAGTCCTCCTGAGCACAAGCTCTCCATTCTTCTTTGAACTTCTTCTTTAATACCCAAACTCATCCCATGTGATTTTAAGCACTCACAATCCTACCTTTATAGTCTGTGAAGAAAGGCAGAGCCCCTCAAAGAATGCTCGTTAGCCATGATGAACCTTCCTCAGCTGATAAGAGGACAACTCAAAAGACCCTCCCTCTAATTTTGCACCTCAGTGAGGAGCCTGAAGGTAGGTGGGAAGAACACAATCATGTATGTCTCCTCAGGAGTTCCCTTTGGCTATATAAATATGAGCTGGCTGAGAGGCAGTGAAGTATAACTGATGTGTATTTTTTATGCAATGTAAAAAAAACTGAAAGCCCATGGTAAAAAGCCAATAACATAACACACATATCTTTAAATGCCAAATCTGCACCAAACTCATCATTGTTATATTTGTCAAATCACGGTCATGCACATGTATTGACAACAGGGTATTAATCCACCTTCCCCCATGGAGAGCAAAATAGTAGAGCCAAAGTTTTTGGACAGACTCTCATAACAGCAGTACCATAATCTGCTGAGGCAAAACGTGGGGAAAGATCCACGCCACTTATTCAGGCAAACACTGTGTTTGCACTGTAATGCCCTTTCCCACTCTTTATACATTGCCAGACATGGAATGTGAGCTTTTGGCACAGTGATGAGTGGATCATATCTTTCCACACATGTGGCAATCACCTAACATATCCTGTGTACTATCAGAGTATAAATAACAATATTAGCAATAATGTCATACTTCCAGTACCCAGTGTTCCCATGGGTGCTGGGCAGCAAACCAACCCTTGCCTGGCACCATAATGCTGCTGGATCAGTGTGAATAAACTGTGAATATTGGCTCTGATTTGGAAGATGCTGTTTGCAAACGTGTAGTTTTATTTCATTTGTAGCTGACCTTTTATTTTATGAGGTAAACAGTAGTAACAAAGAGGTTAAGAGACAGCTGGTGCTGTGGGTAGTTTCAAGCAGATTCCTTCTTTGATACAGTGATCATTTTGCTGGAGGTGAATTGTAGGGGACAGAGCAGGTAACTTATCCAGACTGATGACATGTTCATAATGTCTAACAACCACAAGATAGAGAGATTTCTATGAGATCATAGTTACTCTCACACATATTCATTACAAGGAAGAATTTGGGCAGGAGATCACTTCTTTTTTTTTTTTTTTCTTTTTTTTTCCCCCCCTCTGGCACCAGTCCTGAAACAAGGCAGGGAGAGTACAAAATATTGCGTGTCCACTGTGAATTTGGCATTCATTTCCAGGGAGTCCAAAATATTGCATCCTACCACTGTGAAGGGATTCATGCATATCTTTCTAGCAGGAGAAACTTTCACCTCTGGACGTTCCTTCTTTTGGTCAAAAATGCAACGGTTTTGGTAAGTTCTTGGCTCAGATCCTGGTGGAATAAGAAGATGATGATTACCTGTAAAGTGGAACTGATTCTGAATGCAGCATGATCAAGACCTTAAAAAGGCCTGGAGCACTTGGAATGTAGATTTTCAAGAATGTTGTAGCTTTGTAAGATCTGTACCCCATGCTGAACAAATATTAACAATATTTTAAAATGAAAAATAGTTCAAAATTACAAATATTTTAAATAATAAATGTTTCCTGCAAAAATGTTTCCCTTTTCTAAAGAATCTATTGTCAGAACAAATTCACCTGCCTAACTGGCTCTCACTGTTCATTCCAACTAGGACAGACGGTAACCAAATTTATCACTGTAAAATAATGTCAAGTTTGGGAAAATCATAAAACTACTCCTCCAAGTTGATCTATTAGCAGGGTAACTTGTTCCCTACCTATAGAAAAGAGGAATGTTTTTTAACAACTGTCAAGATATCTTCTCACAGTACCATGGCTCAGGTTTCCTTCCCAGGACAAGATCTGCCTTCATGGGTCTCAACTTTTACCTAACTGGGAGGGGAATATTGTTCTTACTTCTGTAAATGATACAGATATATCCTGATACAGGAGAAAGTAAAGCTCATTAATGTCAAACTGGAGAGGAAATATTAGGATGTGTTCATGGATCTTCATGGATTATCTCCTCCAGAGAAAAGAAATAAACTGAGTACATGAAATACTATGTGATGAACCACCCTGTTTCTTTAGCTGAAAGTGAGGCAGCAAGCCTGAGATGCAGAGCTGCTACATCTTTTATGGAGTCAGAGATTGCTCTTCCAACTAAGCTCAGATTAAGACCTTATGACAATACAATTTATTTTTAGATCCATTTACTATGTCATAAAGAATCTGACTTTCATAAGTGATCTTTGGAGCTACTGCATAACTAGTAGTTCTAATTATGTAGACCATAAGAATTTAATTTAAAAAGTTGCATTACTTGCCCCAGAGAGATCTCTTCTGCTGTGGGGATGCAAATTCTCCATCCCATTGTTTTCCCCTCCCTAGCGTCTGTCAGCCAAGGGTGACACAATAGGGCCATCCCCACAGTGGCACAATACTACATGCGGTAGGGTTGGTTGAGGTCTTTTTACTTAAGAGATTTACTTAATAATCATGTGGAAAATTGATAGAGTATATGCTATAAGATTAATTCTTCCAGGGCTCCAAGATGTTTGGTTTTCTTAACCTATACATCTTCATAATTTGCTTGCTCTAACATATCTGCCTTAGGAGATACATGTTTAAAAAAAAGCTGGAGAATCAAGAATAGAGGAGTGGGAAGAAAAGGTGTTCACATCAATTTTTTATGGCTACTTATCCAGTTGTTAACTTTGACTTCTTTTATATCTAATGGACCAAACTGAGTTCCTCCAAAGGGCAGCTAGAAACAGGGCTGTCACTTAGGTGACCATATCTCTGCCTTAAGCATAAAGTGGCTTGATTATATTGAGTAGTCAAAGTTGGTGGGGTTGCCTCCCTTTACCATGACATCCCTTTCTCCAAAGTGCACCCAAAATGGCCTTTTTTGTAGAAAGTGTGTCTTTCTACAAGGTCATCCAACTTAATTCATTAGTGAGGAGAAACATTAATGAGGACAGAAATGTAAATAATTTCCAGCTCAGAGATTTTCTCACATATTTTGTGAAAACCAACATGTTCCCTGCTGACTTTCAATCTGCGGTTAGAAACAAGTGTGTGAGCTGCTTTAAAGAAGATTCTGGGGAAGTAGCCATCATTACTGGATTCAGATGATTGGAAGCTTACTGATGTTGCGGTCACTTTGGTATCACTTGAGGAATTGTTTTATGCAGAGATGAGTCATGTTATTGGTGGAGCAGAATCTGACCCTGGGGCCTGCAAGCAGTGAGAAGAACAACCATTGCACCACCCTCTAATAACACACAGACCCAGGCAAGAGCACTGGCCAGCCAAAATAAATTAATTGCATCATCTAGTGGATATTGTGTTATATCAAAGCCTCCTTCTCCCTTTAATAAGGGCAGTAAAAATGTCTCCATTAATTGCTTTCACTTCAACTGGCCAGCTTGTACCTTCCAAGCCTGCTGAGGACAGGAGCTGGTGTGGGGAGATGCCTCCTGCCAGAAGAACTAACAGAATGAATTAATTGCTCTTTGAGGTAATGAGAATTTTATGTTTACCAGACATGGCTGAAGTGTGACCAAGATTTTCTAAACTTTCTAAACTAAGTTACTGATTTGCTTTCTTTAGCTCTGTCATGCTACCTGACATTGTTCTGTGGCAAATGAACCACAAGACTATAGTGGAGAATTAGATATGGCAGAAATTCCTCTCCACTTCTGTTAGCGGTATGTTCCAGGGCTGAGACTCTACAGCATCATCTGTTCTCTCAAAGAGAGAGAAAAAAAAAAAAAAAAAAGAAAAAAAAGAAAAACACCAAAACAGAAATCATTGGATTTTAGGGCATTTTGCCCTCAACCTGACTGATCTGAGCAAAAAAAGTGATGAATGACAGAGAGGAAGCCGGACTGGAGTGAACTGAGAAGCCATGTACTCAGCCATCCTGGCATGGATGGGAGCATGAAAGTCTGGAAGGTTAGAATTACAAGTAGGGAAAAGGCTGCAAAATTAGGTGAAGTTGGAAGTTCTGACACAGGGAAAAAGACAGAGCTCTCAAGAAATGCAGAGCTGAAGGGGCAGGAAAGAAAAATTTCTCTTGGGGAATATGTTTCTTCTTCTATCCCCAAACCTTCAAAATATGGCTGAATCCCATTACAGTTCATGGTATTCAGTCTCCAAATTTCTTGTATTCCTCTCTCATAAATCCTTGTTTGGACTTTGATCCACCCAGCAACTTTTTCCATTTTGACTTCATCACCCCTTTCCCAGCTGCCCTCTACCCCACCCAGTCTACTGGCTTGTCTTGCAGCTTCCACACTCCTGTGTACTTTCCTCTCAAGTCTCTGTGTCTGCCTTGAACTAAGGTCCCTGATCCTCCCTTTCCAGTTCAATTCCACTGACATCTCTGGCGGCTTCTTTCTTACTTACACGTTCAAAGACAGAAGTTCCCAAAGTTTTGCTCTTAACACGGATGAGGGTGGGAGACGAACAAAGATGAACAAAGCTGAATTCTTATTTAACACAATATTTTTATATTCAGTAGAGATTGCAGAATAATCGAATGGCTTGGTTGGGAAGCAACCTAAAAGAACATCTAGTTCCAACCCCCCTGCCATGAGCAGGGAAGCCACCCACTAAATCAGGTTGCTCAGGGCCTCATCCAACCTGGTCTTGAACACTTCCAGGGATGGGTCCGCAGCTTCTCTGGGCAACCTGTTCCAATGCCTTACAACCCTCTGAGTAAAGAACTTCCTCCTAACAGCTAATCTAAATCTGTCCTCTTTAGGACAGATAGTTTAAAACCATTCTCCCTTACCCTGTCATTATGTTTCCCTATCATCAAGTTGCTCTCTTTTTTATAAGCCCCCTTTAAGTACTCAGAGATTGCAGTGAGTCTCCCTGGAGCCTTCTCTTCTCCAGGCTGAACATCCCCAGCTCTCTCAGTCTTTCTTCATAAGAGAGGTGCTCTAGCCCTCATGATCATCTTCATAGCCCTCCACTCTAACAGATTCACATCCTTCTTGTGCTGAAAGCTCCAGACCTGGATGTAGCACTCCAAGTGGGACCTCATGAGAGCAGAGGAGAGGGAAACAATCATCTCCCTCGACCTGCTGGCTACTCCTTCTGCTAATGCAGCCCAGGATGATAATATAATAGAGCTATACATGCACAATGGTGTTACATCACTTCTGAAATTCATACCAGACTGAGACTGGCACAGCTGGAGACCTATGATTTGAAGATCAGCCAATTCTGTCAGTGTTGGTTACAATTAAAAAAGCCCCTTGCTTTGGGAAACTTGGGCCAAGGGACTGAAATACACATTTTCTACTGAATCACTGTGATGTGTGTAGCTAAACCTTCTCAATGTCTCAGCATATTGGTATCCTCCCAGGCTAATTTTTCATTCTCTTTAGGTCTTACAGTAATAACCTCCCTTCTATTGTGCCAAATAACATACTCCTGTGACTTCTTTCTGCAAGATCTTTCACCAGTTGATTATTTTAGATCACTGTGCAATCTCAGCTGGGATGCCTGTTGAGTACAATAGGATGGACCAGGTGCATACATTCAGTTTCCATTAACATAATGCCAGTAGCAAGTCTCTTCTTGCATAGTTCCAGTGGGAAACAAATGTAAGATGAACTGCAGAAGAATCTTACAGTGATGGAATCAGCTAGACCAGACACCCAGGACAATACCATCTGCCTCACTCAGAGACCAACGGTTGTGGGCATCAGCATGTGAATCCCTGGGAGCACAACAGAGCAGATGCTTCAAACCCTTTGAGGTTGACCCATTGCTGAGCAACATTTTGAGTGTTTGGCTCTGCCTCAAGACAAGCCTTGAGTTTCATGCATTTATAAGGGCAGAAGTCAGCTCTGATAGAATCAGAATAGGTCGCCTGAAATGAAAGCTCAGCATTGGGTGTGTAGCAAAAAACATGCCAGATGTCCAACTGGGCAAAACATGAAAGAGGTGTGAGTAGGTAGGAGGCACGAAACAAGCCTTTCCTCATTGCTTGCTACACAGCTGGTCGAAATGTGTCAATACAGGTATTTCAGGGATTTTGCAACTCTCCTCTTATCCTTGTAAGGGTCCCGAGTTTTGAACCCACCTGATTCCCATTCAGACATATATGTGTTAACCCACCATAGAGTTAGAACCATCTGGTGTATGACAGAAATTAGACCGCCTCAGAACTTGGAAGAATACTTCTTGCTGCAGAGGCAAAGGGAAGGGAAGTGGGACCCATGATAGTCAAATGGCTGTGCCTAGACACTGACTTCATGGTGAAACAAAAGTTTTCTAGTCACCTCTGTGACTAGGATATGGGCAAGTAGGTTTCTTGCAAGCAGAACATGAATGATATGGTGGACTAGCAGATATAGGCAAGTAAGTGTGGGTTTATATAACTCATTCCCATGTCTTGTGAAATGATAGTGTCATAGCAAAGGGAGCTAAGAGAGGCTCCCAAATGGAAGCTACACTCATAGAAGCTGGTGAAACCAGAGACAAAACCTGATTTACAGATCTGGGCAGGTTATATTCAACAGAAGCTATTTGCCTTGTTTGTCTTCTCAGAGCAGTCAGTTGGGGTTCAGCAAAACAAAGATGTTAAAATTGGACTGGAAGAACAGGCCCAACAGTCCTCCTCCCCCACCCCCTGAAAAGGAGCCTTCCTCTCCACAATACACTCATGCGCATGCACAGTCTTTTGAGTCTTTTCCCCAAATGGACAGAGACTCTGCGACGCCAGAATAAATGAATTGCATCATTTGATGGATTTTATCTTCAATCAAGGAGCACCTCTCCCTTTAGGAGAGAAGCTGTAAAAATGTCTTGATTAAACATGGAAGCTCCAAGGTGACTCTTTTGACTGAGTAGTGAAATGACTAGAAAGTGACCTTCGGGTTAACACCATATAGGTTGCTGGCCCTAAAGCTGATAAAAGAATCCCCCATGAGAGCAGAGCATTGTCTTTTGAAACCCAGTAAAAAAGAAGATAAACACAGATGCTTTCAGTTGTCAGAAGGGAGGTGACAGGTCAGATGGTGAGTGCATGCATGATTTTTTTGGGGGGAGAGGGGTTAGTACTAGGCTCTTAGATTGACATTTTCTTATCAGCAAACAAAGGACATGAGAAATACAATCCAAGAGGGTTTTCCCCTAGGTGTTTTAGCAGTCAAACCGCTGCCTTGGTTTACTCACCA
This sequence comes from Aythya ferina, assembly GCF_964211825.1. NCBI lineage: Eukaryota > Metazoa > Chordata > Aves > Anseriformes > Anatidae > Aythya > Aythya ferina. Next base: position 35,047,121 of record NC_140303.1, on the reverse strand, counting down.
CAGCTGGTGCTGTTGATACAGCAGCCCTGTAACATGTACTGAGCAGAGTTTGCCCAGCAGACTGGGTCAAACCCAAACACATGGATGAGCCCAGGAGAATAAACTTTGCCTGACATTCATTATAAGGACATCCAGGTGCTTCTTATGCCTTGGAGAGGTCCCATATCTCTGACTTACTTTAGTGGATTACAAAGAGGAATCACGTTCACATCACAACCTCATGGGCTTATTCTGAGAGTAAGAAGAGAGGCTCAATGTCTAGGGCTGCAAGGTGAACAGTTTTAAATTCATACAGATGCTTTATATTTAGCAGAATAACACTACAGAAGATCCTTGGTGGGGTGGACTGGATTTTCTTGGCCTCAATGACATAGTCAAGCTAGGGAAGTCTTTTCCTCTGGGTGATGGCTCTCATGTACATTATGGGTCAACTGTGGCTAGCAGATGGCAGCATGAAGTGCCCTGCTGTACTGCTCCAGCTTGTCCTTCCATTCTTCACAGGTTTTGCTGGCAGCTGAACTGCCTAGTCATCACCCAAAAGAAGTGTGGCCAACCAAGGGAGTTACCCAAGCCATAGAAGTTACCGCTCATCCTCCGCACCCAGCTGACCATGCAAATGCTCCTCACTTGTCTTACTTGTAAAACAGTTGCTCCAGTCACCTTCCTGGGAGAGATGTGGGAAGCAGGTGGCTTCCAGATCAGCCAGCAGCCTGCTGAAACGGCTGGGTAAGCCTTTGTGTTTGTCTTTTCTCCTCCTACCCCTTTGTCTGACTTGTATCTATAAACCATAATTCCCTAGTGTGGGAAGTCTCTCTTACTAAACACAGATCCTAACACGACAGAGCAGAGTGCAGCCCACAGGTACAACTCAAAAGGTAGCAGTAAAAGCCTGATGAGCTCTTTTGAAAAAAAAAGTCCAGATTTTACATCTTTCCTTCTAACTGAATTCTAGATTAGTTATTACTTCAAACTACTCTGTAATTTCATATGATCACATCTTCCCCTCTTGGCCTTAAACTGTGAGAGCAGTGTTGTCAGTTGCTATTTTCAAGATGATCCCTCTCCTGCAGAATGGACTGACAAATGGCCAAGAGCAGCCTCATGTGGTTATAAGGTTAGGTCTACCGACAGCTCCCTGTGGAGTGACATGAGGAAGGATGCACCCCCTGCCTGTTGTCTTCACACCATGAAGAGGAGACCTTCTTCTCTGGACACCAGCTAGGCTGGGGGAACACATACAGGTACTAAAAGCTGCCCCCTGCTGCATGCATATGTGGCTCTAACCTTGATAGCCATTTCTCTTTTGGGTGTTCAACCACAGTTCTCCCTTGTCATACTACTGCTCATCACAGCTGGTAGAGCAGAATTTAAACATTAACCATAATAGTGCTGGGGAAAAAAAGAAGAAAAGGAAAAGGAAAAGGAAAAGGAAAAGGAAAAGGAAAAGGAAAAGGAAAAGGAAAAGGAAAAGGAAAAGGAAAAGGAAAAGGAAAAGGAAAAGGAAAAGGAAAAGGAAAAGGAAAAGGAAAAGGAAAAGGAAAAGGAAAAGGAAAAGGAAAAGGAAAAGGAAAAGGAAAAGGAAAAGGAAAAGGAAAAGGAAAAGGAAAAGGAAAAGGAAAAGGAAAAGGAAAAGGAAAAGGAAAAGGAAAAGGAAAAGGAAAGGAAAGGAAAGGAAAGGAAAGGAAAGGAAAGGAAAGGAAAGGAAAGGAAAGGAAAGGAAAGGAAAGGAAAGGAAAGGAAAGGAAAGGAAAGGAAAGGAAAGGAAAGGAAAGGAAAGGAAAGGAAAGAAAAGAAAAGAAAAGAAAAGAAAAGAAAAGAAAAGAAAAGAAAAGAAAAGAAAAGAAAAGAAAAGAAAAGAAAAGAAAAGAAAAGAAAAGAAAAGAAAAGAAAAGAAAAGAAAAGAAAAAAGATCCATTCCCTTAAAGGAAAAATTAAAAAGAAGGGCAAGAGTCTGCTCATATGCATTCACAATTTCCATATTATATACAATGTCTGTCCCATTTCCACTGATTGATGGGATGTGGCATTCTTTCTCTTGCAGCCCTGTATCCAGATCCCTGTATCCTGTCTCAGTATCCAGACAAAGAGACCTAGTCCCCTTGCTTCACTTCACCCCCACCCGCACCCCCACTTCGAAACTGATGAGGCAAGAACACTATTCTGAAATAAAATCCTGGAAAGACAAAAGAAAGAAATAGCTGAATTCTGCCTCTCCCAGGTTGTGGTTGAGGGGGCGAGACAGGTAAAATGCATCAGGCCAAAACATCTGTGAGATCAAATTCTAGTTGTCATCTGTCTTGGAAGGGCTGACCCTGCCAATTTCTCTCTGTATTAGGCTGTGTGTGTGTTTATTTTATTTAACCATGATATTTTATTTTATTTTACTTTATTTTGTTTTGTTTTGTTTTGTTTTATTTTATTATATATTTTAATTTTATTTTATTTCATTTTATTTCATTCTATTTTAATCTTTTTCCCCTTCTTGGTCTGTGAATGTTCACAATGAATCTAAGACAGCTTTCCAGATCAGATTTACAGCTGCACAGAAAGCAAGACTGTTGCTATTTATAGTCATCTCAAGTTTGTTTCATCTGCCTACACAATCAATTAACTTCAGCTCCAGCTAATTTTGCAATCAGCCCAAGAAAAATGTCTCTGGTGTAATGGCTTGTTTTCTCCTTCTTTTCCCTGGAGCTATAAAAAACTCTGTTCCCCTTCCTTATCCAAGTTCTACACCTGAGTACAGCACTAACCGGACTCATCCTCCGTGTCTTTGCCTCTTAGCAGCTTCTTCCTGGCTGACTTGACAGAAGAGCATTTACTTTACATGATAGAGACCTTTTTTCCCCTCTCCAATGGATGTTTGGAAAGAATACTTCACCATTTATTTTTCCATCAGCTAATTGCAAATATTGAAAGCGTCTAGACAGGGGGAAAATAGCTTTATAAATCATCAGCAAAAGGAATTTCAATGTTATCTTACATCCCACACAAATACTTTTTAAAGATGTTCAGTAAATATATATTTAGATACAGAAAAATCATGTTAACCTGGAACTCAGGTTTAGTGCACGTCAGGAATTTAAACATGGAAGGGAGAGAATCACAGAGCCAGGATGTTGTAGCTATCCCACAGACAAATAATAAAACACAGTAGATTAAATCTGAATGTGTAGTGAACAGAAATGTTGAAGATGATGGCCATTTGGATCTACTCTTCAGTTCTTTATTGCTAAAGTTTTTAACGTCAAAATGTGCATAAAGGTGTTCCTCCTTCTATTTTTTCCAAAATAAAATGTTTTCTTTTTAAATCCCTGATATTTTCTAGGGCCCTGAAACAGACACCTGATGACCAAAAGGCATTTTTCTCCTGGTAAAAAAAGCAAGGGTAAAGCCAAGTTCCTCTCAGGCAACAGAGTGAACCCACTATTTAATTCTCCCCTTCTTGCAACAGAGTCTCTCACTCTTGTTTTGGTCAATTTAGTCTTGCTGTCAAAATTCATGGAAATAAACAGGAACTTCCAGAGGTAACATTTATGTTATGCCTGTTACACAATGAATCCCTGTGGAGAACCACATGAGCTGGCTCCAAACTCAATAGCATCAACTCTAGAAACCATATCATTCGGAGACTCCGTCAAAGTTAGTGTGCTCTTACTAGAGAGTCCTTGCCTCTAAGCAAATATCTGTGTACCATAAGACCTTGTTGATCTCATCTGAGCTAGGCCAGAGACCTAAGAATAAAAGAGCAGGGTAAACCCACTTAGATTCCCACTGAATCAGTGAACTTACAGATCATACAGGAAAGAGTGGAAAGCCAAGGGAGAGGAAGGATGAGGAAGACTGCACAACCTTCCTACAGGCCCTGGTTACAAACTGGTAGATGACAAGTGCTTCAGACAGCATAACCTGGGGACAGTCATTTGTAGTCTGAAGAGCAACTGTGATGATCTTGGCATCAGAACTTCTATCAGAGTCCCTAAGTAGAGGGGTGTCTTTCCAAGCCCCATTGATGACATGACACTGTGAGGACAAGCTTGCAATTCTACCTTCTTCTTAATAGCAATATACCTAGTAGGACTCACAAGGTGTCCTTTAGTTAATCTTCTCCCATATGGTAGGATCAACAATACTTTAATTAGTCCTGACAGGTGCTAGTTAAATCTCTACTTTAAAAACTCCAGCTACAAAGTATTGCTCCCTTTTGTCCTGAGCACTAAAACATACCCTGTATTTACATGTCTAAGGTCTCTGTCTAGCAAATGAAAGAAGAGAAAACACATTAGTCTACCGCCTCAGCTGGTATAGAAATGGTTGCAAGCCCAGGACTTTGCACACTAACTTGTCTGTTAGCTTCCAGAGCGTCATGGACTGAAAGCATTGTCCTTTGGGAGTCCAGTCTCAAAGGATCCCTCAGCTCAGACATGAGATTCCTGTGGTTTTTCAGTAATTCTACATGCCCAAGACAGCTTATTTAGAGAAACAAAAATATTGTTTGTCCTTGTGGGATAAACTATTTACTCAGTTTCTTCAAAACTGTCACATCTCTTTCAAAATGCTAGAGGTTTGTTTTGTTTTGGTTTTTAGTTTCTTGCTTTGTAGACACAAGTGTCTTGAGGAGAAAGAAAGGCATGATTTAATTAGTTGCTGAAGATGAAGGGACAGGGCTTTTTCCTTCGAGGGGACAACAGCCTCAGGTCAGCTTCTTTCCCTTTAGGTTACTGTTTGAGTGTTTATAAGTTGGGCAGAGTTAAGGGCAAAATATATATATATAAAGGTGTATGAGAGGCTGTGAGAGTATGGGGTACAAGGAAGAGAAGAGGGATGTACGTTAACAGTATACACACACACACACACAAAAAAAAAAAAAAAAAAAAAAGTTTTAAAAACAATGAAACCTTTTACTGATGGTCTTAGAACAGATCCCACTGATCCATCTGTGATGCATCCCTGCCTTTTTCTGCATCTCCTCTCTTATTTCAGTTCCTATAGTCCTCAAACTGTGGTCCATATGTGGCTAAAGACACACAAGGCCATTGTGAAGAACATTTTTCCTTTGATGTTTGATAAGGTAAATCATAGCCTGCAAATATTTTAAGAATCTTTTAGTTCATTTGTCTAAAAACACATTTGCCTTTGCTTTCCCTGGCAGTAATGTTCTGATTGTTTTGGAACAGGGAATCTGTTCTGCTTCCCTGGAATCAGGATCAAATCCTTGCTACACCCCACAATGCTCTTCCTTTACTATGTACTAGTGCTAAATAATGCTATAGGAACTACAACTTCTTCTTGGTAACAGTAAGCAGGAGCAAACACATTTTACTCCCCAGCTCTGTAGCCTCCCAAGAGCAGCCATCACTCATCAGACATCTACCACAGATGTCCTTCCTGCTGGGGACTATTCCAAGAAGTGACAACTAAGCTCCAGCCCTCAAAACATTTGAATTTCAGGGGAAGTTGATACTGACCTCCATACCTATAATGAGCCAGATGGGGGTTTCTGAGCCTTGAGAAAGCCCAGATTATGATGCACATTAGTTCTGAATACATGGCTGTAGCCCAACTTTTACTTTTGAGATATTTTCTGTCTGCCTAGGGAGAGAGAGATGATCTGAGAACTGAGGATCATTCCTGTACCAACCCATGCTACTGCTAGATTTGGAAGTTAAGTCAATGCATGGATGGATGAAAAAATATGAGCTGTAGGAAACAAAAGGAATCAGAGGGGACTTTGTGGCATGCCTTGAGGAGGACAAGAGGTGTTGGCTGCCTCTTCTCCAACAGTGAACTGCTAACTTAGTTGCTGGCCTCACCTTTTTGACAATGTGCTTACAGAGGTTGCTATAGGAGTAGAGCAAGTTTCTTTGAACTACAATTTCTTCAGATCTGCCACTAATACATTAGAAGTACTGTAGGAGATGGACTCCCTGGTTGACATCTGTGGAGAACAGAAGTCAGAAGCAGCCTTTTCTGCTTTGCACCTCAAAGATGTTTCCAAGCACCACTCCGCTAAAGCTGGGAGTCGCCCACACCCTCACTCCCAGCTGATCAATCCCCTTGTACTTCTCCATGATACAAAAAAAAACAACCCAAGCTGTGCCCTAAACAGCAACATGAAGGGCTCAGACCATAGACCTGAGCAGCAGTGGTGATATCACATGGAAAGAGCAACATGCTGTGCTTCAGAGGCTGGAATGAGCAGCTGCAGCTGCGGGGTGCCACAGGATCTCTTCCAGCTGGTGTGTCCAATACAGTCTGTCTTACCAGCAGCAGCCTCAGCTGCTGACAGTCTCAGAACCCAGTTTTTCTCTACCTCACACTCCTTGTCCTTTGCAGTTAGGTACTGCAAAGAACTTATAGAACTATAAAAACAGGGGGGAGATGTAGAATGCATTTCATTCAAAGTGTTTCATTGTTCCAGAGTAACTTTGTCTTGCTCAGACCCACCAGAGTTTTTCCTCTTCATCTATATGGCCATGAACATTATCAAACACAAAACACTTGGCACTTCTTGACTGGCTTTAACCAAAAGACCATATCTTCATAATCCACAAGGCCAAATAAAGTTTTTCCAGGCCTGGTGGAAGAAGAATTTGATGAAAGGACTCTCCATGACTATCCAGATAATAATTACTGGTTTGCATTAAAAATCTTTGATGTTGATTTTCCTTGATCTTTCCTTAGGTTCAGTCCAGCTTAGAGACATTTGCCATCTCTGGAACCCACCTTCTGAGAAAACCCCAAATACTAGCTTTGGTAAATTAGCAAACCTACACAGCAGATTTGTGAGGCTGGTTTATCTCAAAGTCTGTTGTTTGGTGTTCTACTGTCTAAACCAGTCAGTCACTTTCTTTCAACAAAGGGAGGGAAAGGAGATCAGGTGAAGTGATGTTAACAATTCACCTAAGACAAAGACTTCATTGCTGATGAGCTTTATTCGATTTTGACTTGCATATGTTTAACAATCTTGTAGATTAAGCTGGGATGAGCCTGCTTTACTCTTGGATGAAAGACTTCTGAGAAGATCAATGCTGAGTTTTCTGAACTAGTTTGGTGTTTGTGCAGTGCAATTTAAAATATATTAGGAAACTAAAGCACACTTTTCACAAGGGCTAAAGATGTGCTTCAAAGCTCTGGCTGGTTTGCTAATGTGGTAACTCCTGTCTCCTTCAATTTCCCACATAGTTTGATCTTGATACAACATTCTGCTTCACTTCCTGCTCTGGAGTACGACGAGCATTTATCTCTGCTGTACAAGAGCTTCTGCTTCCCACACTGAAGATAGCTGTGTGATCCTTACAGATAGTATGTTTCAGGATGAAATGCAGCTACCTCCACAGGATTGCATATCTGCCTATGTAGGTCATTCATCTTCTTCATCTGTGTCCAGGACACCCAAAACATGGATTAATGTGATTTAAAAGAGAATAAGAGCGCTTTGGTGGAAAAGCTGTAGAGGATCGTGGCTAATTTCTGTTTCACTCCCTCAGACTTTTCATTTTGTTTGAGTGGATGTCTTGAAGAAGCTCTGGTCTTAGGTGAGATACTGGCCTCTGTTAGCAGATATTTCTTGTATCTTTTCTACCTGTTCTAAATGCCACCATGGTCTCCTTGAGACACCCATATCATGAGAGAAATTTCCACTAGAAAGCTCTCCAAAAAGGAAGACAGTGGTTACTCAGAACTCCCTCATGGCATTCACTGAAGTGGACCAGTTCGCTCCTGTGCCTAAAAAAGACCACATAACAGAATTTTGTTATTATTACTATTATTATATATCCAAGTAATATATCCAAGTAATAACCATAGTAATAATAATAAAATTATCTGACTTCTACAACTGTGATGAGGGAGAGAAGCTTTACACAGAGGCCCCAAAGCCATCAGGGATTTAGTCGGCTCTACTACAACAGGCTGAACAGGAAGGAGGGATAAAGAGCTCAGTTTTCCCAGGAGGGATTTGTTACATACCTCTATTGTTTCTTTCAAAGCCTTCTTTGCTCTACCTGGTGCAGGCACTGGACATAGGCCAGGTGCCCTTTGTGCCCCTGGATGCGAATCAGCCAGGAGCTGGGGGGAAGCCGAAACTGCAATACAAGCAGAGCTGCCAATGCACTAAGCCGAGCTGCCAGTGTCAGCCCTGAGGACGAAGGTTATTCTTCTAGAGTTTGATGCCAACTGGCACAGACTCCCTCTTCTTCCTTCACATAAGTGTTGCCTGCTTCCCCCTCCCCCTCCCCATCCATGGTATTTTGCCTTTGAAGTCACTTCATCAAGAAATTCTTCCTCTGTCAGGATTAATCTTCCACCTGCCAGGCCGTGAATAGCCACCTTTTTGTGTGTCTGCAGCACGCTGCCAAAGAAAGGGAGCAGAAAGGAGCGAGTAAGCCTGGAAGAGGTAAATGATACAAAGGAGCACCAAGAAATCCTACCCGTACCTTTAACCCTGAAGCAGCTCAAGATACTTGCTCCTTAAAAACCCATTCCTACATGGGAATGGGTTAGATTTCAAACATGTCTGCAAAACATAATCCCATATGGCCAGATGCCTACGGAGGAATTTTTCCCTGGCTAAATCCATGATGAGAGCAAACACACAGGTTCCTGACACTTAAAGGAACTTAAATACATATTTCCTAGAAACAGAAAGATGCCAGAACCAAGATCTTGGCTATCCCTAGGGTTGTCTTTTTCACTCCTTCATATGGAAGGTGACCTACGGTTTATAGGCATCTCTGATATTCACTGGGGTCCAGACTGGTGGTTATTGGTTTGGCAAATCTGTTCTCATGATGTTGAATTCTTTCCTTTAAAGCTGAATTATCTGAATATGAATTTTAAGAAATATCTGGATACTCTGGATGTATAATTGTTCTACAGTCATGTAGGAGACATCTAAAAAACACTTTGGAGTCTTGGGGCAGTGCAGCCTTTAGCTGGAGACGTTGACAAACACAAAACAGACCAAGTTAAAACCTAATAACATGGGACATTGCCTAATACTTGTAGATACAAGATGCTTCATAAGAAGTTGGAATGGAAAAAAAAAGTTTTTTGATTTTTTTCAGCAAATGTTCTAAAGAAAAGCCTGTTGACTTTTGTGAAAATAAGCTACCATGGCTCCTAGCACAAAGAGCCTGTCATGGCTGTGTATCCCAAGTAGGACAAGACATTTCCTCGGTATAGGGTCAGACACTCAGCTCTCTCCAACAGGTCAGACTGAGTGACTGGAAAGCAGGAATAGGATGCTCAGATGCTTGAATCAGGCTTACTAGGAAGGGTACATAAGAAAATTCAAAGTCAAGATGCTTTCGCCCTGGATGCTCTGGTGTTCTTGTTTCTTGCACTCTCCTAGGTGCAGCAAGCAGTGAGGTGTCTTTTAAAGCCTGAAGGAGTTTCCTAATCACAGAGCAATAGTGGTGGTTGGAGCACTGGGCTGGGATGCAGGGAAACGAACTTTTGACCCTGAAAAACTGATATTGCTTTTATTTCCCATTTATCAGCCTTTGCTCTCCTCATCTCTTGAGACAACTAGAAGAATTATGCCTTCATATACATGTGGCCAACGGACTAAGCGAACTGAACAGTTTTTGTTGCTGTTGTTTTGTTTCATTTTGTTCTGTTTTGTTTTGTTTTCAGAAGCCTCTCAGAGTTCTTGTAATGTCAGTCCTGTCTATTACTGACAGTTAATTTTGAGCAGTGAGGAAAGCTCAAAGCAGCCCCAAGCATGGGAGATAACAGAGCACTAGACTTCAAAATGTCAGTCTGATTCTCTTTCCATCTCACTCTTCCACAACTCCTACATGAAGCCAAATTTCTTCACAGGAAACATTATCCTGGAAATCTGCCTTCTGTTCCATTTTACATTCCTGCAGCCAAACTAATTTTGAATGTATTGTTAAAAAGGGTCTAATTCCAATGCTGTTAGTCTGTGGTATAAAGACCTGTGCATCCACCTTTCCAGTTTCCTTGAGACAAATAAGGAGCCTTTCTAATGGCATTCTAGTGGTGCAAAATAAGGGTGGAGTAAATGTTTGAATCGCATTTGTGTGCATTCCCCAAGCTTTCAGATGGGGAAGAGGGGTCAGGAGCTGAAGACTCATATGCCAGCTTAAACTTAGAAGCAGGTTTTTATGGCTGAGTAATAAACTCATGAAAATTGGGGGTTTATTAATGAAAATGTTGACAGGCCTTTAACTTTAGTGGTGCTACTGGGCACTACTATATGTGAAAAAGAAGCCTTTCTGCACTTAAAATTTATTAGCTGTAATTTTATTTTCTTGCTTTCCACATATAGAATATGTGCTAGGGAAACAAGAGCACTTTATATCCTGTGAAACCAGAGCTTTTTCCTTTTTTCTTTTTTTTATTTTTCCTTTTTTTTTTTTTTTTTTTTTTTTTTTAATACATGCTTTGTTTCTCAAGCTCTAGCATGTCTGAACCCACTCCGGCAGAATTCAGTGGGATTATTGGCTAATTTCAGTGCAGCCCTACAGCCACTGAAAAGTCACTTGCTGACGAAAGGCACACGCAGGAACAACTGGCTCAGATGGAAGGGGAGAGCCTTGTTTCCTTCTCCTTGAAACACAGCTTGTTCCATCCCTCCCTTCAGTTTGTGTGTTTTCCCAAATTAGATCAAATCCTGCCAGTAAAAGTGATGGTGGAGATCGACTGACTTTTACTGAATTGTGATCAGAAAAGCATGCCTCAGGGTCTCGGAAACAAACTGTTCCCCAGGACTAACTCCCTAATCTTTCCTGTTGTTTCTGCAAATTCTCCTCTGCCTCTGTGGCCCCCCCAGTGACCCACAACACTTGCCAGCAGTTTAGAGCAGAGGCCCAACCCCTCACCCCTGTCCTGGGAGGTAACACCACCCTCTCAAAAAACTTCTTCCTATAGATGCATAGGATGTATAGATCTACTTTCCCAATTACTCTGGAGTAGGAAGTTGTCCAGGTGAATTATCTTAATCTTTTGGAAAGAGGCATCATCCTGTCCTCGCTGCCCCCTCAGTCCTCAGAAATTGGTAGCCCCTGCCAACCAACCGTTTTCCTTTGACAATGATGTTCCCTTTGCGTGGAAGGAATAAAATACTGGGAGGTGTTCCTGCATGCTAGCTGCTCACCAACAGCTTCTTGGCCACTGTTGGCTGTGGCCTGCAAATGCTAATGCCTGGGAAAACCCAGCACCGCCCCTGTGAGATCTCCCTTCCTCCACAAACTGGGCTGAACTCTCCTTCCCTGGCTGAAGCTGCAGAGGGGCTGACAGATGCAGGGCAGCTTCCCTGGGTTGCAGAAAGCCAGCTTTGCCTCCAACCAATGCTAACAAGCACCACAGGAGAAAAGAATAGCTCCCAGTGCCATGAACAGAACCCCATGCAAAGTATTTTATGGCTGCTACATGAGAAAGCTTTTGGCTTGTGGGCTGGAGCCCACAGCATAGCCAGGAGGTCATCACCAGCTTGGTCACAGCAGCCTCTTGCTTCAGACTCCAAGGAGAGCACGAAATGCAGCAAGGCACATGCTTCGACTCTCGCAGCCTCGCTAAGGTCACTGTATGGAACAAATCAGCCTGAAGTAACGCAGACCACATTGAAGATCTGCAAGTCATTACCCATAATGATTATTCAGAAAGGGAGCTGGCACCAAAACCCTCTTCCCTCTCCTCCAGTCTAAATCTCTCTCCCTCCCTTTCTCTTTCACTCCCTGGTGCTTTCAAGCAACAAAGAGTATCTGAGGATTGTTTCCCTCCTGTTGTGAGTCATCAGAAATCAGCGCAGGAGGAAGGCATGCTGGAGCCTCAAGGAAAGGTTAGCAGAAGGCAGGGAGCACTGTTCCCATTCAGCTGTGCCCATCCTCCTCCTCGTGGAAATGTGCACCTGGTTTGGACAGGAAAGCACGGAGGCAATCACAGGGCCTGAGAAGGCACCTCTGTTCCAGGCTGCCTTGCAGACACAGACAGGATGGAGGGGGAACGCTCCTGAGAGTAAAAGCATTTGCCTTCACCCAGGAAGGCAGTGGATGGTGTAATGTCCTCTGAGGTCTAGCAATTACCTGCTGGCTTGAAAACATTTTAGACCCCTCCCTCTCCTTTCCCAAGTGGGAAGTGTTCACTTGCTGACACCCCACCCCCGTCTTCCATTGCATTTGCAATAGCACATATATTCATTTTCTTTAACAATAAACCAGGAACATGGATGAATGTATTTGGAAACCTTTACCGCTCCTATTGTAGTGCCATATACACAAAGATGTGCAAGAATAAAAGCAACAAAGGGCTTGGGGGAGCAGAAACTTTGGCTGGGGGGGACGCAGAGTGCAGAAAAGCCTGCAGAAACGTTTAACTGTGCCTTTGAGAGAATGAAGAGCTCTTCTCTGGGGCTTGTTGGAACTGTAACTATCTAATTTAGAAAAGCAGGATGAGATGAATATTTTATGAGGGTTTTTCCACAGGGCTGTTAACATTTAGCAAACAAAAGACATCCGTGATTCATTTTCCTTCTCACAGGGGGCAAACAAGTTAACAGATGTAACAAGGGAATTAAAAAGGGATGCTCCCAGCACTCGGAGCAGCTGTTGCCTTTACCAGGTACTTGAAAAACTGGGAATACTTTGGTTCGTGCAGCACCTATAGGAGGAAGCAGGTTTAGGGTCAAGCTAACAAATGGATTCAAACCTGTTTACTGCTCCAGTGTCCCTGGCTAAGTGCTGTTGGTCCCAGCCTTAGGCCTTAGGGGTGTCTAAACAGTTTTGACAATCTATGGTTGTGTTCCCTTTGTTTCAAACAGTGAAGAAAATCTTCCCTCCTTCCCCTGATCTAGTTCGATGGCAGCTCCTGGGCTGCGGTCAGCCTGGCCCAGCTAGTCACGACCTGACTCCAGGTACTTCCCCAGCCGCTCCTCCTGCAGAAGAGGCATGGGGCTGGATTTCAGGGAGGGCCCTGACCACACTGGGGGAGGGAGCAGATAGCCCTGTCCACAGCGGCTGCCAGCCTCTCTGCAGGGTGTTGAGGTAAAGGATTAGCAGCAGCAGAGGCACAAAGAGGTGCCGGCCGTCCCATCTCCTGCTGCAGTGGGTCAGCCCTGCTGCAGCACCTCTCGTTGCCCCCGTGGTAGGCCAGCTGGGCAGAGAAATTCTTCCTTCCCACAGAGAGGTGTGCGGTGCTGGAGCAGGAGGCCTTGGGCACCTCGCCCCATCCTGCCGACTACACCAGTCTACGTAGGTGTCCTGAAATCAGCCCAAACCTTTGAGTATGTTGGTCCATCTTGGGCCTGCGCCTGCTCCGTTGTTAATGAGTGTCGGAGCGTGGCATGCTCTGTCTCGCTCCTGGCTGCTCAGCTGCCTTGCACAGAGCCTGCAGGCTGCCTGCTTGGGCTTTTATGGGGGGGGTGGGGGGAATATATGATCCTGAGGGTGTTCTCCACCAGTTTCTGTCATGACCGTGTCCAGCTTCACTGTACCCTTCACAATTGTGGTATTGAGGGCAGCCATGAGGTAGACTACAAAAAATTCAGCTAGACATACACCTAGAGATTGTTTCTTTTACATACAAGTGTGCACACCCCCCCCCCCCCCCCCCTCCTACCCCCCACACACACTTCTTACGTAGACACATAGATGTGCACATAATACAGCACAGTACCATAAAAATAATACTAACACTCCAGGTGAGGCACATCGCCAGCTCCGTCACTGGACTTGGCACCGGTGGTGAGCATTTCAAGCCTCGCCTTTGCTAAACCATGTCATACAAGGACTGTCTCCAGGAGAATGTGCCCATTGCTGTAGTACCCAGACATTTACAAAACTAAATAGGAGCCAGATGCACTAAAGAGACACTAAAGAGACTGAACGTTGTTTTTTTTCCTACTCCTACCTTCATATTATGCCTCCTTGTTCAGAAGTTCATGTCTAGCAGAGAGCTGCAAAACCTGTTCCTGCAGTCTTCTTTAGAGAACCACATCAAAAGCAGAACGAGATGATGACCAGATATACTGGTGCAAACCTAATCCTTTCCAATCTCTAGGCTTTCCCTCCCCTCTACTAAATCTGACCACAGTTATCTGCTGTGGGGCCAATAGTTCTTAGCCCTATTTTAATCTTATTTTGAAAATCTATTACTACTGGTTTTAAAGCACACATCTGGGACTAAGCACAGATTACATGCAGGATGGAGCTTTTTGAATTGGTAGTAGGAGACAGACATGATGCAGAGTCCAGGTCCAAAGCAAGGCAAGTCCCTCTTTTGATTTCACTCTCTGTCCCTGGAGTGCACTTCGTATTTCATCAGTGCTCACACATCTGTCTGTGCTGGCCTCCGCTTTGCTTTCCTCCTGGAGAAAGTGGAATACTCAGGCCTGGTCCCTGTTCTGACGTGATTATGTGAAGTGATTTTCTGCAACCAGCTCTCTTCTGATGCTGGAGGTCCAAGGACGGGCTTCTTCCATGCCTGAGGGCCTAAAATCATGGCAGAATTGTCATCACATCATGTCATAAAATAAGTGTCTGCCAACTGCCACCCGCTTTGACCCACCTCCCTGCTGCCTGTAGCTGAAAGACATGATAATGCCAGCTTGGGAGTTAGCTGTCCCAAACTTAGTTGGAGCTTTGTGACTCCTTCAGAGCATAAAATTATTCTGCACTTCCCTTCATCTGCAGCCACCTCCTTCTGCAGGGTCTTTCTTTCAGGTTTAGTCATACGAGGACTTAAAAGCAGACAGCTAAGTAGTCCCACTGGCATATGAAGCAATTTGCCAGGAAAAGCAAACATTTCCAACCAGATCAACAGACAGTAATAGGAAAAAAATAAAATAAAAAAAAATAAAGGAAGGAAGGAAGGAAAAAGAAGGTGCTAAATTGAGACCCTGTCTAGGATTGTTCCTGTGCATGGTTTCCTCTCACTCTTCTCAGAAATGAGAGGGTTCGCTGGTATATCCTGGGGCTCATTAATAATCAAGGCTGTCAGATGCAGGCACACTCATAGTTCTCTCCATTTTTCTCTGAAACTTTCTCACATGAAGGGAAGCCTCCACTGTTTGTTAGTTATGGGCATTTGCTCAGCCCCAGTGCCATTCCAGTTTAAATTAACCTCAGCAATGATGGAAGCAGAGAGTTGCTCATCCTTGCTTAAGATCAGTGCTTCAGGTACAGGACAACTCTTTGGAAGTACCAGTCTCACTCAGCAGTTGGATATAAAGAATAAATAATTTGTTTCAGTCCAAGCAGCTCATCATAATGCAACCCGATGTGTCCATCTGGGTCAGAAAACCCAGCCCTGTAAGAGATTTTAGTAACGTTCTGGGGTATGATGGGGTGAGAGAACCTAGGCCCCTGTTATCCCTTACTCTGTTCTCAGCCAGGCTTCTGTCTACATATAACCCCTCCAACCTACCCACAACCTTAGGGAACAAAAACAGGTAGGAAAGTGGTGTTTTTTTGTCTCCTTCCTATGGGAATCTAATATCACCTGGGGCAGGGTAGAAGGGAATAAGCAGGGAAGAAGCTACCAGAAGTCATGCTGATGGTGATCCACTCATGCAAAGCACAGATGAAAAGCATGCCACATCTCAGCCAGCTGCCTGGCACAAGGTCCTATGGAAAATGTAGAGGTAGCCTACAAGTGCTCGAATTTCACTGGTAGAAGGCACACAGCCCGCTTCTACATCCTGTGAAACCATAACATGGGAAAATATTGTGAGTCTCAGGTTTGGACTCTCTCTTAAATACTTATTAGCCTAGCAATTAAGGGGCAAAGGATTAAGGGGCAAAGGGAAAGAACACCCAATATTCACTGTAGGAATGCACAAAGAAAGTCTCTGGACAGTTGATTCATTTTGTGGCTTTGAACAAATCTCTGTTTCTCAGCTGTACTGTTTGTGAAGGGGGAATAAAATGCTGAGTTAATACTGGTAATTTTATTCAGTGGAAAAAGCAATTACACGTGGCATGGGAAGGCAGTGTTTGTACTAATATTTGTACTGATATTTGTACTGATAGCAGAACGTGTTATTAAGTCCTAATTGTCAGGATGTTGGATGACACGTATTAGAATAAATACGAAGACTTGGAAAGGAGTGCTTTAAGAAGGCAAAAGATAAAATGCTAAAGGACATAAAATAGCAATATACTGAAGATAAAGGTAAGCAACCCTGTTTGGATTGGAATGCATTCAGCCTTTCCCCAGAGATATATCAAGAATGAAATTGTTACCATATTTCAGCCTCTGTTCCAGTCCTTATCATAGGGTGATGTTCTTTTATTATTTGACCTTGGGATGTCATCATTATTGAAAAGATTATTGAGTGGCACTTATGAAAATGAGAGAGCATGAAGATTTGTTAAGGACAGGCCTGATGAAGAGCTGAGTACTTCTTCCTAAATCATATTCTTCTGAAGCAGCTCACTTCTGACTCACAAAACTTATCATACACCAGTGATAACTCACCCTTAGCTCCAGGTGTCCCTGTCATGATTTACCACTTCCCCTAGTATTCTGCTGTTGAATTTTCAAGTCCACTGATGCATGAAAAGCATCTTCAGCCCTGAACTTCACTGAGTATGGTCTGTTTTTTACTTAGATATACAAGGAGATATAGATACATATCTTTTTATATGTCTATGTATATGTTAAAATATATAGGCAGCATGCACTTTTCCAAAGCTCTGACACATTAGTTAATCAACTGTGTGGCACATTTAATTAATTCATTGTTTAGAAATTCCAGTAGTATTAAATGAATGATTCCAGCAGGAACTTAGCCAGACAGATGATTTCAGAAACTTCTCTCCACCACTTTGTCATTCTGGGAAGAAGGTTTTTTGGTTTTAGTTTTCTTTTTCAAAAAACTTCTACAGACCAGATGGTTCATGTGAAATACTTGAAATGCCACCAATTCAGGGTTGATATAAACAGATAGCTAAACTGAACCTGGTGGCTGCCAGGTAACTTGCAGGGAAAATAAATGAGGTGTGAGGCTGACACTGCTAGTGGTTATTGCTTTCTATTTTTTTTTTTTTTTTTTTTTTTTTTGCTATTTCCCTTGTTTGTTTGTTTGTTTGTTTGTTTTGCATTTTATTTATGTTTAGGCATTCTCACTATTCTGCACCACACTGGATACAAGATAGTGATCATATAAACAAAGCACACGAGTCCTGATACTTCATCAAACTAACACAAGGCTTTGCTGTTAACCATCACCAAGTTCCTTATGCATTCTGTGAGAGAATAGCAAAAGATGACACTCATTGCTAGCAGTCTTGTAAAAGGGCTCCCCACCCTTTTGGTGGGAGCCCCACCAGCTCCCCAAAGAGCCACAGTGTCTGAAAGAAGGAGCAGAACATAACATGATCCTCTGAAACTGGGACTGTGCAGGATTTAAGAAGAAAGCAAGGAGAATTTTTTTTTTTTTTTTTTTTTTTTTCTGGGGTGGGAGGGGGCGGGGGAAGCCACTCTGGTCAACTCTGGCTTTTATGTAATCTTAACTAGCATTCATAGAATGCAATCTTAATTAGCATTTATCTGGGAAATTCTATCGGGATAGTCTCTGCATTTTCAGTCTGAAATGACCTTTTTTAGAACTTCCAATGGCCAAAATAGAGTCAAAATGTTTCCATTTCTTTCAAAAAACTATTTCAAAGTGTCAAAAATCTACAATTTATGATTAAAAAAAAAAAAAAAAGAGAGAGAGATAAAAAGATAAAGAAAGATAAAAGGTATATAAAAAGATTTAAAAATTAAAAAAAAAATAAAAGAGATAAAAAGAAAGTCAGAACTTTTGTTTCTGTGTCAAGCTGGT
This sequence comes from Aythya ferina, assembly GCF_964211825.1. Classification (NCBI taxonomy): domain Eukaryota; kingdom Metazoa; phylum Chordata; class Aves; order Anseriformes; family Anatidae; genus Aythya; species Aythya ferina. The sequence goes on along the minus strand of NC_140303.1, from coordinate 35,029,327 downwards.
AAGAAGCTGTGGGATTTTCTTTTTGCTTTGAATTCCAAATTTTAAATGGACTTAAAAGACATTTTCCTGTTACACTCCCCTTTCTATATCCATTTCTTTTAACCCTGCTGGACTGGTATCAAGAACAAGAACAGGTAGATTATAGATGGTGAATCAATATGGTTGTTTTTCACTTGGGAATAGTTTTTTAGGGATCATTTGTCATTTGGAAACATCCCACAAAGACAAGACGCTGACCATCAGCAAACTGTTCTCAACTGGAAAAATAGCATCAGGACACTGATGATTTCTGCCCAAATTACGTGTTAACTTCTGTTCTTTGATCTAGTAAATAAAACTCATTGGGGATGTTAGGACTGGAACCGATACTTTGCTACTGATATGTGCAGACATGAAAGAAGTGTCTAAGTTCCTTAGTGTTACAGCAATTCAGTTTCTCCCCTCTAAAGACTATACTTACTAGATCTTCAAGGGCTGTAAGGGAACCTTAAATACCTGTAGGTATAAACATTAGTGGGCACCTACATATAAACCTTAAATATCAGTGTTGAAACATGAAACTTTCTCTCCAAAGGAGAAAATTCAGAATGACAACCAAGGGTTTGTTGATGGCTCTTTCTCTAGGCAATCTGTAATGCTACCAAGTGTGCCATATATTATATGTGTGTTTTCCTCTCCTTTATTACTTGCATCCTTCTCCAGAGATCTGTCTTCAAAGTCCCACCACAACATCCTGTTTATTCTTACACTATATCTGTAGTCCTGAAGGACAGAGAAAACTTACTCAAAAAAGAAGGAAGCTGAGGCTGTCACCTAGCTTTCACCAAGTAATCTCAGAGTAACCTGGAGGTGAGCTCTCTTGGAAAAAAAAATGCCCACTTAAATAAATCCCTTCTAGAGGGATTCAGTGTGGAAAAGTTCTGATCTGCCTCGTTGCTAGGGGAATTGATGAGGAAATGGGCAGAGGCAGGTTCTGCAACTGTGCCATGCTACAGGAACATAATGAACCGTTTCCTTCTGTTCTGAAAAATAGTATAAATGGGATGGCCAGGGAGCTTTCCTAGCCAGGATTTTACTCTACAAAATGTTTCCAAATGGAAAACAAGCACATTCACTGGGTAGCAGTAGGTAGGATGGAGGTTTCCACTGCCAGTCCCTCGCCAAAACCACAGGAAATGTCCTATGCCTCAGTAGATGGTGGCATGTGGACAACTCTTCGGAAACTGGATTGTACAGAATATGCTGGAATTCCCTTTCATCCTGACACAGCAGGAAGGAAGACACTAGATGGTCACAGGGCTTCTCTAAGGTTTCACAAAGACAACTTCAGGACAATGGGGTGTTGGTTATTTTTTGTTTGTTTGTTTGTTTGTTTTGTTTTGCTTTGTTTTGCCATTTTACCAGAGATGAAGATTGGGAATAACTAGGTTGGGGGAGTTTAGTGTTGCCAAAGAGCCTGGCCAGAGGAGCTTGGAAATGCACCAATCTAATGATGGATCTAGGGGCTGCCAGAGGGTAAGTACAGAAAACATTAAGACATTTCTAGGCCTTCTCTTTACAGGAGACTTGAGCTGGCAAAATCAGCTGCCAAGGTCCTGACTGAGAGGATGAGTCGGCTGCTGAGCACATATGTTGAGTGAAGGCTGCTGGGTTACTCTATACAAATTTCCATAATTTGTGTTTTCTTCCTGGGACATTTGGCCAAACCACTATGGGTGGGAATTGTCCTTGTGCCTGTCATCTTCAGAAAGGTCTGTAAGGCTATCCTTCTTGATTACTCAGGGACTATTCCTATACAGTAGTTCTTCAGTGATTCTGTATTTTTTTTTTCAGATCGTATGTGTATGATTGCATGCAATTTCCTTGTACTCCTTTTTTAGGAGGGGATCTTCAATGGACTCCAGATGAATACTTTGTTTTATTTTATTTCATGATATGTTATTTCATTTCATTTCATTTCATTTCATTCAGTTAATTTTACCCAAGTGGTCTCCACTGGGGTTTGAATTCTAAGCTGGTAGATTTTTATTGTATTATCACCCTTTGGAATATTTCTCATTGATTCAGCTCTTCTCCTTCATATTCAGCAGTTAAATGTGTAAATTGCATATTCTTTTGAAACTATTTTAACCCTTTCACATCATGCACAACCTCTGAGAAGAAGGAAAGAAAGGCCTTAATTATTTATAATTTTTCCTATTTATTAATATTCTACTAGGCTCTGTAAAAAGAGATGTAGCAGGACACAGTCTTTGCATTTTACAGCCACTTCCAAGTGAAGAGTAGGAAACAGGAATTTGGAGGAGGTACAGGTTTGGAGAATTGAGACCTCAAAGCCTTGGACAACACTTCCCTGACTGCAGTGCTGAGAAGTGGTATGTTCCATCAATATCAAAATTGAAGAGCAATTTAGAAAATAAAAGCTCTGGACTCTTCAGTGCCAATATCTGTTTCACAGGAGAAGCCTTCAGCTATTACATGAGATTTAAACATTTCAGTTTGCTATCTAATGTTTAATAGGCTGAACCCTGGCATATGGGTCTGAGAGTTGGGTGCATTCTGGATCTGATGCTTTTGTTGACTTCACTTTGGTGTGTAGGCGTAGGTATTTGCTTCTGAAAAGCAGATTCATAATGATTTCTTCCAGTGAGTGTCTGTCAGCAAATGGAATTTAATTCAAAGCTCCTTAGTCCAGCCTGGAGACGTTTGGTCATCTGGGTCATAGGCTTGGGACTTTCTCCTCTGAACACACATCTCTGTCTGTGCTCTGAAAAGGAGGAATATCTGTGCTTTCCAGAACTGGACTTGCCTCCACTAGTTCCAACCAAAGACAGGAAAGAAATAGCTGGGTTTTTAAAATGTAATTAATACTAATGGAAAATAAATATATGCATATGTTTCCTGTGGCCCATGATGGCCTTTTCTGAGAATGCTTGTTCATACTTAACTATGACAAGCAGTGGGTGGTTTTCCAGTGAGCAATCACCTCAGGCTGGAAGCTGGGAAGGAAAGAAGATGAGCCAGAAGTCCTGCACAGAGGACTGAGCGCTAATAAAATGAGTGCCCATCCCTGGTCAAAGACTATACTACAAGGGGACTCACGACACACTTTGATACTTCTCAGGCCCTGTTCAATCATCTGCATCATAACTCAAAATTTTGCATGTAGCTGACTCTACCCCTGCCACCCATCTGAGCTGAACTGGAAATGGGCCACCAGTGGGGTCTGGTTTTGATTAACCTTCTCATTCACATGGTGTCAACCAGCTTAATTTTTTTATTATTGCTGTGAGAGAGAAAAATTAAAGAAGGAGTTGCCTGGCATGGTGCGGCTTGCAGCTGTTTCATCTGAATTTCAGAGAGCAAGAACAGAAGTATGCAGAGCCTTGGCTAAAATGGAAAATGTTAAGGGGGTTTGGGTACATAAAATACAGCTGCTACTGGGCAAGGGTCTGACCCCTGGGCCAGAAGTCTGGATTGCAATACCCTCTTGGAAGCTTGGAAATTACATCTGTATTGATTGATGTTTGTCTTTTTCTTTTAGCCAAACCTTGTTTCCAGCCGCATGGATGTTTTGACAGAGCCTGAAATTCAGCTTACTTTTTATCCTCTCTTTTCCCCTGTGTTCATTCTACTTTCTTCTTGACACCAAACAAAACCCAATGACAATCCAACAAGACCATGACCATTTGCCCTTGATCCTCTTGTACTGAGGCTTCACAAAATGGGAGCTAAAAGCTGTTCTGTTCAGTGCTTCTCCCTGCATTGAATAGGATCAACTCTTGTTCAGACCACCTTGGGCTTGACCTTGTCTCATTGTGAGGAGTTGAATCTCTGAAGGCACTGTAAAATAAGGGCCATTTTTGTGGCTTCTGCTTTATGCTGAGATCTGTCTAGCTTGTAGCAGTCAGTTGTGCCCGCTACACAGAAGTACTTTTGCAAGCAAGGCTGACACAGCTTCTCAGAAGACTCTTCGTAATGTTGATTGAACTGGCCCCAGAGCCCAGGCTTGGTGAGTGATGTAATCTTTCACCTCCAAGTTCAACCTGGAAAATTGCTTTCAGGGCTATTACTTTGGCATCTTTTATATGCTTGAAATTCCAGAATGATGAAAATAAGGAAAAGAAATAAACAGATACATAAGGCTTTTTGTTGTTGTTGTTGTTGTTGTTGTTGTTTTGATTTTGTTTTAAGAGAGAGAAAGAAAGAAATGCACAGAAAAGTGACATTATGATCCTTGTTTTGAGTTTTGTTTGGTAAGCAATTGCAAGAAATGAAAAAGGGCCAGTTTCCCAGGTGAACACTGCAGAAGTGTACATGGGCTTTATTAGTTTCCCAGAGGTTTAAATAGAGCTTGACATTTCACATTTCACTGAACATTGCACTCATACAATGGGCTGGGTAGTATATTTTGGAGCCAAAACTTCTCAAACAAGAGAGAAATTCTAATTTCTTTCATCTAATTCTCTGAAGCCAAATCCCAATTTGGACACCTAAAATTTCTGAACACCCACCGTTCTTTATGATTTTGATTAGATTTGTTTGTGCTCTGTACTTCTGAAAAATCCATCCAATTTTATTTAGGTTCCTGTTGGCAGGGACGTCTACACTTCAAATAAAAAAAAAATGGAGAGGGGGAAAATGGAAAATAAGCGGTATTCTTAACTTGAGATGACTTACTATAGAGGTTCAAATTCAACTTTAGTATCCTTTATTGGACTAACCCAAACCATTCTGAATTGTTTTGACTCTACTATTGCTCTAAACAATGTTGACTAACTTAGGCTGCCTATGCAAAATTAAGAACATTTGTAAAATATATTTTAGCATAGATTTACTTTGTTCGTTTCTATATGTTACCTTAAATACCACAGCTGGAACATTTTGTTCAAGGAATTTCTTTACTCGTTGCACTCCAAGCAGAAACATGACCAAGAAGGGGAACATTATTTCTCTCAAGTCATTTATCCTGCCAGTACCCAAACCAATTCCCAGCACAATCTGCAAAGAGGACAGCAGGTAGTAGGCAGTACCAGAAACAACTTGTGGAGCTTGTGCCCTGCCCTTTGGTACCTCCATGAGGAGCAACAGGCATTAAAAAAAAAATAGTGTAGGTCCAAATATTATATCCAAAAGCAGCTCATTGCAAAAGAAGCCAGATCAAGTTAAGAAAAGCAGCAGGAAGTTATCTAGTGTCCAAGGAGGGGTGTCCCAAGGTCCAAAGCTGCTGGGACATGTGGCATGGGGCATGACTCATGTTAGAGTCCCTTTCTCCTTCCAAGTTCTGTGTCCCAGTTCCTTATATTTCCTGCCATTTTCACTCAATCTCTAGTCTTACTTCAGGCAAATTTCCATCAGTTTTGCCAGAGGAAGTACTGAGTAACAGCTGAGTCAGGTTCTGAAGACTAGAATGTATGATCCTGTACACAACACACTGCAGAAATATGCTTCACTGAGCAATGGGTTTGGGAGCAAGGGAAAGGAAAACCCCAGCTGCAGGTGCACCCCGTTCCCCCCAAAACCAAATGACTGAAGAACTTTCTAATCTCCCATAATATTTAGTTTAATTCTCTTCAAGGGGGAGGGGGAAATCTGAGAGTCAGATTATGTAACTTTAAAAAATGTGTTTCTACTTAAAAGCTAATCAACATCTCCCACATCAGACAGTAAACGTGGTGCTGTTGAGCAGGATTATTCCTGATCTCTGCTTTGTCTCAGCTGTGGATTAAAAAGTGTAATGTTATCCTGTTTAATATTTTAACCGTATGGGCTGCAATTTCATGGGCAATTATATGACAAGGGAAGTGCTCAGCAAGCCAGTCACTACTCAAAAGATCATTATTTCCCTAAAAGCTAAACTGAAACCTTTGCTGATGGTAACGGGTCTGGCTCATCAGCTCTCTCTTCCACAATAGTCTTTTTGAATTATTTTATGCCCCTACTAAACCACTTTCTTGCCCAGTGGTGTAGGGAGGACTGGAATCAGGACTTGTACGTGCAGAGCAGGTGCTCAATGCCAGATGTACACAGCTGCACTTACAAAGCTATTCTCAGCACATCAAGAAAAAACACTGTATTACACCTGACAACTCTAGCCAATGCTTGAATCAGCTAGTAGAGTGTTCTCTTTTCTGTTTTGTATGTCTTGCACTCACAGTGATGAGAATGAACTCGGAGGGAAATGTAGAGTGAATATTTAGCTGGGTGTCAAGAAACAGCACGTGTTCACTGTGTATGGATGGGTTATCTCAGCTCCTTTCATGCTTTGAGTCAGTGTACTTTCCAGTCCAATTCTACATTGTAAAGCCAAAGTCTATCCTGTAGTGAACCTATTTTCAGCCCCAAAGTGAACCTTCTGTTTTTCTTTCAGTGGCCTGCTCTGGGCAACTTCAGTATATTTTGAAAAGTTCATGACATTTACTATTGGTGTCAAGAGAAATCATTACTAAGCCTTGCATCAAGATTTTTTTTTCTAGCATGGTAACTTGATAATTTTTCCCCAGACTTTCACTGGAGGTGTCACAAAGCTTTTCCCTGTGGTACCTCAGAGCCAAATGTTGCTGTTCAATTTTTCAAGTGACTTGTAACTCATCTCACTCATTATGGCATGTTGGCATGTCACCTGTGATGCTATACCTGATAGCTATATATAACTTTTTTTTTTTTTTTTTTTAAATAATTCACAATGAATAATACTAAATTTGGAGTTACAGAAGGGCTATAGTGATGTCTTTACTCAGAGAAAACTCACATGCAAGTCAATAGGAATTTGGCTTAAGAAAGGAATTCAGAATCTGACTCACCAGTAAATAATTACAGTTCACACAAAATACAGAGTGAACTACCAATTTTTTAGAAATAGTAAGAAAATTTGTATAAGCAAATAGATTAAAAGTTTTCATTCCAAATATGGGAAATATGTTGGGTTACAGAGCATTGTTGTTATATATATGTGTATATATATATATATATATATATATATAAACAGAAATTGTGAAATTGAAGATAAGAAGCATCTGAACTTTCTTCTGGCACCTGCAAACTCATAAAGCAATGCAGATAAAGTAGCGTGTATGCTGGCTGAGTGTTTGAGTTCCTGGTGATTCACTGTGAGCAAGGCCAGAAAAGCTGAGTTGTACTGAAAAGAGACAAAGATACAATGGTAGCAAGGGAAAAAAATAATTTTATATATACCAGAGCAGACAGTTAATCAAGTCCTAGACTTGGTTGTCCAAGTTGGCTGTTTCCTAAAGTCCTGCTGTTTTAGACATTTGATTGAATCCTTCTGTATTTTTTAACATTAGCAAATAAATGTAAATACAATTGCATAAAGTATAATCCATGCCATGGTGTGTTTGAGCTCATGAATTCCACATGACTATAAGAATCTAATTTATTCACTATGAAAAACGAACAGTCTACAGATCTTTTTTTTTTTTTTTTTTTTTTTTTTTTCTGGGTGCAATATATACAATTTTACATTTGCATGAATTTTAAAATAAAAGTGAATACAAATAACATGAATATAGTTATGTTACTTCATGTCATAATTAACATGAAGCAAAAGTACATAATCTTCATCTGTAATCTGGAAACAGTTTAAGTACCTGTGTAATAAAAAACATCATACACTTTTATTAGTTTAGTAAAATAACCTGATTTTCTTTTACACATACAAGTTAAATGAACATCTAAAGACAGAGCAAAGATGATGGCATTTTAACTAGGTTATAAATAAAAATAGAACTGTGCAGAATTTGAGTGACTGGACTATAAGGCTGCTTGGCTCTTAAGCTCCACAAAGGAGAAGCTGTCCTTTTCTGGGTGCAAAGACAAAATGTGACAAGGGCTCATGAGAGACAGCTCTGCTCCTCTGGGGAAGATGCAGAGCTGTATATTGCACAAATTCCTGCAGACTACGGTGGTCCCACTGGACACAGTGCAGGACCTTTCATGCCACATTCACTATATCTCACTGTCACAGTTTTGACACATCTGGAGATGAGTGACCTGTTCTCCAGTCCATGGCATGTAAGTAGGCCAATGACTACTGCCTAAAGCTCGTCCCAAATCCTCATCTCTTCACCAAAAGAGTCTCAGTGCTAGGAGGGGAAGACTGGACAACGAAACCCGGAACTATCTACCCAAAGGGGCCCTTTCATGTACAGCTGGGCAATTATTTTTCTGATGGTCATAGAAAACTGAAGCCAAGAAGGGGGAAAACATATTTCCTCTCATTAGGTCTGAATTAGGACTTTTTATCCATGTCTCAGGCTATTGGAGAACATCCCATGAGTTTTAGGGACTTTTTAACAGAGAGATGCTTTTGCAATGGAGGATTTCCAAGAAAAGAAGGTTAATCAAACCAACAAACATTATTTGGTCTTACTAGCAAAGGGAGATGATATCATAAGTCAGAAACCCTGTCAATATCATTTAGGCCAGAACAGAGGCTTGTGAGCATGCAAGTGCCGAAGTCTTTTCTGGAATAGGTAGAATACTCCGTGAGCTGGAAAGTTTACCAGCATCCAATCTTCATGTCTTAAAACTTTTGGCAACATGGACTCAATGACAATTAAGTGATAATTACAAAGAACTCACCACAAAAGGCCATCTTGCAAGAGTAAGCAGAATATGCTGATTTTTTATTTATTTAGTTAGTTAGTTAGTTTGCATAGATTTGCCTAGTGCATCCCTCAAAGATACAGATAGATCTCAGTCTGAACTGACAGCAATGAAGTTTGTATGCCTTTCTGCAACAGGCAGAGGATATTTAGAGGTAAAATTTAGGAATCACTGCATAGTACAAAACAATTTTTAAAAAAAAGTAAGTAAAAATGAAGGCTGAGGAACACGATAAACTGTTTTTAATATGTGGAAAGGTGGAATAAAGAGGTAGATGGTGACTCTTTCACCATAGCAAACAATAAAGGGGGGGGGGGGGGGGGGGCACAGGGGGAATCCCAATTTACAGAGAAGAAAATTTGGATTAGAAATTAGAAAAAATATAACTGTAACGAGAAAAAGAAAAAATGGAGGGCAGTAAACTAGGGATTCTCTTGAGAATCCTTACTGTTATACGATACTACAATCTCTATTATTTTACAGAAAATTAGTAATTATCTGTGACTATGTACAACATTGCGGGTATCTAAACTGAGGTCTTTATTTGACCCAAGAAATGCCAGACAGAAAGCAGTAATTGTGAAGATTAAGTCCAGAACAAAACCTCCCAGGAGTTTAGATTAATTCAGATATGGGACTTTGATTCTGCAGGTATTTTGGCTGGCTAGGAAATTAGGTCATTAACTATCATTATCATTTTAAGAGTTGTTTATGGAAGCTCCCTAGGTGCTTTCCAGGGATTCAAGCAACTCCTGCACACTGCTTAGAAGATCTTGCAAGCTGGGATGCAGTCTTCCCAATGTCTGGGAAGGTCTAGCTCTGTAGGTTTGACTATAATCACATTCTGAGTAGCAACAGTTCAAAAAACGAGAAATTAAGAATTATTACAGCCTCTTCATCCCAGGAACAACATTGGAGAAGGAGCCAGGGCTTGACTCCCATTCTCCAGAAACCCATGATGCTCCAACTTTTTGGAGGGTTGACTGGGAAGGAGGTAAAGCCATGCCCTACCTGTAGACTTATTTCAGCAAGCATTAAAATCCAAAGGGAAGGAAAAGAACATGCATTGGGTATGAAAATCCCAGATGTGAGAGCAAGCTGTAGTGTCAGGTAGAATTTCCCTTACCTTTTACACACTTTCCATAATTGCTCTTACCGCATCAGATAATTACCCAGTCCTTCTGTGTTTCAGCTAGTTGTGGGCTGGGCTGCCAAAAGCTTGGAAGTTATCTTTGCTTAAGCATCCAAGTATTAAAAGGCTTAGCCAAAGCTTATCTCAGATTCTGGAGGCTTCTATGCTGGCCTCTCCATCACCTTCCTTTTCAGGATCCAAAATCTTTTCTCTCCTCAATCAGTGGTGGCCACTGACTTCGAGGAAATCTAGATATCCTTCTATCACTGAGTTATTTTCAAAGCACAGTTGATTACAGTAACTATTGCTAGAGATGATTGCAGTAGTTATTAGAGATGGGCTTCACCTCTTCATTTGTGTTTGATTTAAATGAATTACATACGGGTGCCTCTGCAGCATTCACAGTAAGATCTGAACACTCTATGACTTCAAAGCTGCTCATTTTTGGCTTGCTTCTGAACACTTGTGTTCCTGTACCAGCCACTGAATCATACAGTCTTTATTTTTTGCCTTCTCTATCTTTTTGGGTAACTGATAAAACAGTCAAAATGGAACTTTACCAAACTTCCTGGCTCAGAGTCATCTTTCAGGTGAGAATGCACTAAGCACTTACTTTCAACAACATAAAGTTTTGGAATTGTTTAAGAAGAAGAATGCAGCTGCCCGAGGATAGTGGGCAGTGAGCCAAAATGAGCTGAGTTTAGGTGGGAAAGAGAAATTATCAGCAGGGTACCAGAAGAGAGAGGCACGTCCAAATTTGTTTCTGGGCCCTCAGTCCTGTCATCCTTCCTGCTTGAAATCTGGTATTGTAAAATCCAAAATAGAGTTATCAAGCTGAAACTCCTCCTATCACTCACTGCAAATATCTCCATTTTCAAACTGTTGAAGGTTTCCCTTCTCAGTAATCAGCTCCTCCTGGAGCAATATGAATCCATACAAACACAGAGAAACAAGACTGGTTTCCTTAAAGCATTCAAATAATACTAGTTTGAAAGTACTAGAGAATCATTTAAAATACTTGTGAGGGTGGGTTTGCTTGTTGGGTTTCTTTTTTCTCTTTTTTTTTCTTTTCTTCTTTTTTTTCTTCTTCCCCTCCCTGGACTTCTTTTTTCCTTTTCAATGTTATCTTAAGCTTTCAGGTTCCCTTTCCCAACCATCTTCTTGGAAAATGGGCTGTCGTTTCTAAACTGTCTCCCAAACGATCAGTGGTTTAGAAATGTTTGTTTTTCAAATACCTTAATTGTATGGTCTACCCAGAAGTGATCAGCACTGAAAATTATATTTCAGAGCTAAACACAACCAGATGGGGAGAGAACAGCCAGCCATTTGAAAAAGCCTAAAAAACCTTTCTGAGCTCCCCATGTGGTTTGGTTGATCACTGATTAATTTCATAATGATTTCTCTTGCAGATGGGTGAAAATCATCTGGGTTTATATTTATCTATCAGAAGAAAGAGCCAGGCTTTCAAAGACGACTCAGACATATCAATATCAGACAGGCTGTGGAGCGGGTATATATGCAGCTACTCCTGGCTTCAGGGAAACATAAAACCCTTTTCAGAGGCAAAGTTTTTCTTTGTAACACACTCACTCTGGACTCTTAGTTTTCATTAGCACTCGTTTGTCCTGTTTGAAGACAGATTCCCTGCACCTTGCTTTTTGTCTCAGATGGGTTGAATTACTTGCTTTTTTAATTCAGATAGAAATGGAACAGCATACAGTGCAATAGGAGATATATTATATATTGAGGAGACACATTCAGTGCCATTTACTGTATTCACACAGATTTTATAATGAAGCACATTCACCCTGTTCAGCCCCAGATTTATCCCCTGGGATCCTTTTGCCAGCCTGTATGAGGTTGTTGTTTCCTCTTGAAGACAGTGTGAAGGACAACCCCTACCCCACATTCTCATGTGCAATTTTTGTCATTGTCACAGCTTGCCTCTAAGATCCTCAGACAAATCTGTCAGAGGATGGAGGACGCGTTGGACAAAGTGGTCCAGCAGTGATACGAAATTGTTCATAGCCTCTTCTGGTTGAGACACCCCTGAGAAGATATCAGTGAGAAATAAGTGCCAACTAAACATTTCCATAGTCTTCAGTGTAAGATAGTACTGAGTGGAAGTAAACTCTCAAATGCAGCAAGAGGCAGGAAAGTCAGGAGAGGAGAGGGAGGCCAGCACCAAATTCATTGGGAGTACACCCAATACAATACAGGCACCTGGAGAGGAGCTTGCTCTGCAGTCAAGGCCTTGCTGAGCACGAGAACAGGTTATTTCCTTGAAATCGGAGGCTTCACTCAGAAACTACAACTCATGAAAACTCCCTGGGCTGGACTTCAAAGTGGGCTTGTTGTCAGAAGTCTTCAAAACAATTTTCTTTCCATTACTTACTGGGACAAGCTAAAATTAATTGGGGTCATTGAATTAACATGCCACAGAATTCAATGACAACTGCCGAGTGTTTCAAATACAAACAATTGAAATAATTTCCCTTCCTTGTGGAAGAGAAGCTGTTTCCAACAAGCAACAGAGGAATGTAGGCTTTATGGATTTGAATGGGAAGAGAATACAAAGCATTTCTAAATGTTCCTTTTTCTCTGCAGCCTGGTAAGATATTTAGAAGCACACAGGCCACGATTCTGAGGATATTCACCTCAGTTTGATATCCACCGAGGCATACTGCTGGGAGCCTTGGTTCAAGCAAGACCTGACTCAGGCACTTGATTTTATATGTGTTGCCTGGGAGATGACAGACACCTTGTACTTCCAAATAAATAAATAAATCAACTACAAAGATGTTGCCTCAAGCAGGAGCCCCCTCCAGGGTTCATGTTTAAAGGTACAAGTGAGCAGCTAGAGAAATAAAATGGGGCCCCAAATGCAGGATGCCACACTCCAGAAAGTGTCCTTCAGGAGTCTCAGTAAGTGTTGGAGTTACTGTGAGGATATTCTGATACCCTTGCTTTAAAAGAAGGAGGTTTTTGCATGAAGAACAGCAGGCTAATTTCTGAGGGAGGAAAAAAAAAAAAAAAAAGATACATTTTAATGGAGATGTTTGAGTGATATGTGGGCCTTGGCAAAATCAAAAAAGTTGAATGAAAACAGGTGAGCAGAGAGACATGGGAGAGGAAAGCTCAAAAAATAAATGAATAAATAAAAAATTTTACAAACCCTGTGAGACATACTTATTTAAGTATAAAGGGCAGCAGTGTGCTGTCGGGTGTTCGGCCAGGGCTCGTCAGAGGAGGGAGCTTGGTCAGGCTGCTTGCTCCAGTCCTGATTGCAGGGAAAGGGAACAATTCTCATCTTCACTGAAGAGTTAGGGGATCACAAGACAAATTAAGTACAGAAACAGGAAGCATTATTCACAATGTATATGTGATGGAAAATAAGTTAAAAAGAGGAAGAATATGTTAAATCATAGATTCCTTCAGCTTGAGTTCTAAAAAAAAAAGCACTGCCCTGTTTTTCTAGGTATCAGAGACCACTACATTTCATCTACCAGCTCTTTTGTTGGGCCTTCAAAGCCCTTGTCTTCACCCTTGACATTTTTTTCATTGCTTTTTATGCCTATCCATGAGGCTGACATTAAGGTGTAGAGGAACACACCAGCTACCTCCCTGGCTGCTGCAAATTAATAGACAACAGACAAAGGGTCTGAAGTCCAAAGGAGAGAAAATAATCTTAATCAAGACTACTCTGAGAGAAATAGTTGAAATGAGCTGGTGCACAGCTGCTATGAATCAAGGCTCTCCCAGGTCTCACAAGGCTTGACAAACAGAACTAGGGCATAATGAGCTTTTTCTTTCTGTTCGGTCACCAAACAAAATATTGCTGGGGAAAAAAATATTTTTGACTGAGCTATTTTCTTCCCCCCCTCTTATTTTTTGAGAACAAAATGCCTAAATTAATTTTGGACTGATGAAAAATCCTTCATTTTGTTTTGAAGTGATTCAACACCTTTTAAATCTTCTTTTAAATTGTTGTTTTTAAAAAGATTGACTTTAAAATAAAATACGGTTTCAAAACAAGAAATAAAATGTTTTGATTTGATGATGTCAAAACAAAATTTTTCATTAATTTTAAAAATGTTCCCACTTCCTTTGAGTGAAACTATTACCTAAACTGGAATCAGGTTCAGAGATAGCTTAAATTTTCCCTGCAAACTTCAAGTCTCAATGAAATCTTTGTTTTCTCCCTCATAATTCACATCATTCCTCTGAAGAAAGCAAGAGCAGTGGCACCATTTGCATACACAGCTTATCCCTGTATTTAGTCACCACTCTACCTCAAATTAGCACTCTTTTCTGTATTACTACATCTACTGCATTGTTGCTTTCATTAAAGTGTTCATAAATTATGGAGATGAAAGGTATTTTAAGATCCTTTTCCAGACTATCTCCCTTCCGTAATTCAGGATCAATTCCAGCTGGTTTATCCCTACAGATGTTTCTCTAATTTTTTCTTAAAGACCTCTGGCAATCCTCCTGGGGGAACAACACCCCAAGCAATGCACTTGAATGATTCACTACCTTCCGATTACAGAGATTTATTTATTTATTTATTTATTTTTCTCATTCCTGTCTGGGATCCTGTCCTACATTTAAGCCATGACTTCAGTCTGTCATGAGCATGGAGAAACAGGTCATTCATTTCCTTTCCACAGCATCCTTTGATATACCTCAGAAGAACTTGTAGTAGGGTGGGGGTCAGTCTCTTCTCCCAAGCAACAAGAGACAGGACGAGAGCAAATGGCCTCAAGTTGCACCAGGAGAAGCTTAGGTTGGACATTAGGAAAAAAATTTTCACTGAAATGGTTGTGAGGCATTGGAACTGGCTGTCCAGAGAAGCAGTTGAGTCACCATCCCTGGAGGTATTTAAAAGACTTAGATGTGGTGCTTAGGGACATGGTTAGTGATAGACTTGGCAGTGCCAGGTTAACTTGATGATCTTAGAGGTCTTTTCCAACCTAAATGACTTTATGATTCTATGATTCTACCTTCAGTCTTCTCTAACATAAAGAACACCTCCCCTTTCTCCATGGTTTTCTTTTCTAGACCTCCAACCTTATCACTCTCCTCTCAACATCCTCCAGTTGATGTGCGTCTTGTATTGCATCACAGGTCCAAAATTACCCACACAACTCTGCAAAAGCTCCAACTGAGGCTTTATCAATGCTGAGCTGCAGGAAAAGATAACTGCACATATTTTGCAGTCGACACGTGTGTTTATACTTCCCCCACGCTGCTCGCCTTCTTTGCAACTTTATGACACTGTTGGCTCATGTTCATATTGTGCTCCTTTGCAACCCCAGATCCCCCCTACCTAGCCAGTATTATCTGCCCCACCTTTGGGAAACTGTTTATTGCTGCCTAAGGAATGAATCTTTGTACTAATTTTTACTGTACAGCACCCTTTTATTTTATTTTCTTTCTTTTTTTTTTTTTTTTTTTTTTTTAGAACATTTCTCCAATTTGTCAAAATCATACTAAACTGTCCTCTTGCCTTCCAGCACATACTCCCAGCTCAGTGTCATCTGCAAACTTAATAACAAAACTCTGTATTCTATCATTCAGTCATTAATGAAAATATTGAACAGCACAGGAAGCAGGAACAAATCCCTGCAGAACTGTACTCCATTTTGTCAGTGAACCATTGATAACTATTCTCTGAGTGTAATTTTCCCACGTGTTCAATTACTTGCCCACTATGACCCTTCCAGAGGCACCATTTTTCAGAAAACAATCCTCTTTTTGAGAGCACCTCCGAAATTATTTGTTTATTTCTGGAGGGGGAGGGGGGGGGACACCAGGCTGGATGAGGGTGGGGTGGGATTTTATTTTAAATATATATACTTCATTTGAATAGGCTCTGTTTATCAGGAATCTTGATCATTACATCACTATCATATTAATAAAAGACCCACTTCATTTTTAAGGGTGAAAAATAGCCCCAGATATCTCCTGAGGGGATGAAATGCTGTTTTTCATTCTCAATCAAGTTCAAGTTAGGTGAAGATTCAGTTTTTCACCTATTTTTTCATCTTTTGCAGCACCTCTTTGCATGGCAAGAATGTTTGTGCGGGAGAGAAATTTTTATTTATTTATTTATTTTTAAGCAAACTATTCTCCTTGTCCCTTGCAGTTTCATCTGATCATTCTGTCAAATAACACTGGGAGAACATTTGATTCCCTCAACTCCCCTTCTAAATTTTCCAGGAACCCTTCATTTGTAAAAGGTTCCTACTTCATAAGGTGTTTTTGTTGTTGTTGTTTGGTTGGTTGGTTGGTTTTGGACAGCTGTTTAATCACCTCCTGTTTAGCATGGAATTTTTGGAATTAGACAAAAACAATTTGTTTTTTAAATGAACATGCAGGGCAAGATAAAGCCATTCGAATGGCTTTCCATTATCTTTCCACAGTGTCTTTTGCTAGCTAGACTTGTGATCTCTTCAGAAAATGAAATTACATTGGTTCTCCATGGCTCATTTCTATTAAAACATATTGACTGACATTAAGAAGATTTTTTCTCTGTTTTTTATTATTATTTGACTTATGTTTTTGTTTCTTTTTATTTTGTCCAAAACTGGTGTTAGACTTGTTGGTTTACAGTTGGATCATCTCACTTGTCCTTCTTGAATACATTAGCACAAAATTAGCTGCTCTAATCTCCTGGAATTTAGGCCAAGATTTATTCAAAACTAACATGAATTGACTACAGATCTCTTCAGACAGGGTTTTCAGGACTCTGGGGTACAAGTTATCCAGGCCTACTGATTACAAAATGTTTATCCCTCACTAAAGATGTTTAAAACTATGCTTAGTTACTAATGGACTGAGAGCCGAGTTCACTGTTCTAATGTGATATGACTGCAACATCTTACTTCTATCGAAATATAGAAACATTCATCAAAAATGTTTGATTCTTCTACATTATTGCTAGCGAAAGTTTTACTACTCTTATCTAGTCATTGGCTTCTATCACTGCAATGACACAGTTGTGATGTTGTGAAACACCTGCAGTTCTCCTTCGCAAGAAAATTAAAATAAATAAATAATTAAAAGGTTGATATTTTGGTCAATATGTATAATTTATTTCTACTGGATCCCATTTTATTATCTCTCTTCCATTGCCACTTGCCCTTTCATTGTCCATCTAAATAGAAAGAGGTAGTGGATCCATGCCACCACCTGCCTGGAAGTGACTTCTCCAACACAGAGCCAAAATACAATGACAGGGAGCAGTATTGTGCTACCATTACATGTAAGTGTATTTCATAAACAGCTATCCATGATCAGTAATATCCAAGATCAAGATCATTTATGGATATAATAGTCACTGCAAGGACCAAAATTCTCCTCATTTCTGGCACGATGACCTCATAAAACCATGCAATTCCCTTGTGCCTTTCAACAACTGTCTTGTGGAAACAGACATTTCTGTAGACAGATGTATCTCTTCCCATGTTGCAAGATTCAGACCAAGAACCTGATGGGTGCTACAGTTCAGTGCTGAAGAGTAAGTTAAAAAAAAAAAAAAAAAAAAAAAAAAAAAAAAAAGTCAAGAAACCAGGCAAAAAAAGAACTGCTAAGGAATTTGCACAATTAAAGTAGATCATGTCAAATAAGTAGCAAATAAGTCTGGACATGGCCTATGCATGATCATGATGCTGGTAAACATGAAAGAGTGATGTGCAGCCCTTTGCATAGTCCAGAATGGGAAAAATGCATGTTTGGATAGCATTCACTGGTTTTACACATTTCTTAGTTTTAGGAGATGCTTTACCCCAGTTACCATTACCCAGAATGCGAGGCATTCCTAAGCCTTCCCTAAGTTACAGTAGCTCATGAGAATTTCAAGGGGCATGATGTTACTGAAAGTAAATCAGAATAATAAGTCTCGAATTTGTTCTGTGACCTTGCATATCCCTACTGCTCTTCTGAGCTGTGTGGATATTCTTCTACCTCAGGAGAAACTCCAGGTGCTTTCTTGGGGGAAACTGCCAGGTGTTTTGTGCTGTCTGGGCACTCCAGGCAGGGCTGGAGATTTAGTTCAAGAGCTGTTATGCTCCATGGGGAAAGGAGGAGGTCTCTCTGGGTTTGGACTTCACATTAAAGCTGATGATGAAGGCTCACCTGGCTTTGTTCAGTCAGCCGTGCTGTTTTTGCAGGTGCAGAGTGCTGAGCCCTGAAGGGTGGAAGGGTAAACAGCTGTGGTTTTGAGCAGGGAAGCCACTGCCTCATAGGGATGGAAGGGTTAAACCAAGCAAATTCCCACGGGGAGGAGGGAAAGAAAAAGGAAGCTGCATGCAGCACAAGTTTCTCTTGGTGTTTTATACATGAATAATGGGTCCCCCTGGGGTTAGCTCCTGGGTACAGAGATGGATGTTATCTCGTCTAGACATACAATCTGAACATCCCCAAAGAGCTGGCGCCTGAATCTCATAGGAGACAACGTTTCCCCCACTGACTCCCATGGGATGCATCCAAAAGATTTCTGTTTCAGAAGCACCTGCAGGTAGATGAGAGGAGAGAGGGGAGGGGAGAAAAAGAATCCACCCATCTTCTATGAGTGTCATTGCCTTTTAGTGAAAGTAATAACCAGCCTCCTGGATCTCTGCATGCAGGGACTGTGAAGTAGTAGCCTCACAGATCCCAAATCATAGGAAACATGACAAGGACGTCCTCTAGAAAGTCTTGTGACAGCTTCATATGAGTTCAGTTCATGTTTTGGGTGAGCCTGGGACAAGCTCTAAGTGACTGTGAACCAACCAATGACTTTGAGAAGACAGAAGACAAGCTTTCATGGATCAAGGCTGTCCTAGGGTTTCTCAGGATCACTTCTACTCAGCTGACGCCAAAGCCAGGGACTGGCTGCACTGTTACCTAGAGAAGGTCACTCTGTAGCACTCTGTGCTTCTAATTGCTCATTTGTTCATGTAAAAGGGACCCATAAACCATTTTATTAGAGCACTACTCACTACTGGAATTATTTTACTCTCTTTCTGCTCAGATTACTTCAAAAAATGCACAGCAACAATTTTTCTTTCTACTTCACAGATACATTTGATAGAATGATGATTAAGCAGCCTAAGAGTATTAATGGAAAAGACAATACAATAGTCCCCTAATAGTCAGTAGTTTCTCACCACAAGCCTGGCTCAATAGAAAGACTCTTTGGTGTTGTGAGGCTCAGAGGCTTCAAGGACCTTGTTCAGGCAGCTTTAGACACTGCTCTTGACCTTGTTTTACCATTAGCATCCTGTCTCTGTCCAGCTATATTCATAAGAGAATATCCACCTGATTTTGGTGGATATTATGTCCTCCTTCATCAGGCTACTATCAAAGGTTGTTCACAGATAATTGCCTGCTCCATATGCAAGAGGCTGATTTAATATTTGAAGCAAAATTCCAATAAAATCAGCTAGGAGCTTGCAAGGCATTTATGAATATACGTTTCTATATATAATGTTTCCCCTCAAACATTGCTCATAAGGGAAATTATTTAATACCATGAGAAAAATCAGCAGAGAAGCAAAGGGTAAAACAAGGTAATGGAGTCCTCAACTACCACATCAAAGGTTGCCTTCAGAATAGGTAAGGACCAGAAACAAGTCATTTATGATTTGCTGAAAAGAAGGAAAATTCTGTGGTTAGGTTTAGGGTCTCCTGTGACCTCAAAGATTACAGCTTGATTTCCTGTTGTCATTGGGTGACTCATGTAGACAGATGCTCTCTCATTCACTCCTTCTCCCTGCCTCAGTTTCCCCAAATGGGTATAATGACACTTCCTTGCCTCTTTCCTGCTTTGTTGCCAGAGACACAGACACTCCAAAAAGGCCCACAGAAAGATTTATAGCCTTTTAAAAAAAATAAATAAATCATGTGGGTTCCCTGTATGCAGGTTGTAGAACCACAACAGAAAGAAGCAGTCAGAAAGTGGGCAGATTAAGAACTAAGAAAAAAAGATCCAAGAAAAAAAAAAAAATAAAAAATCCAGTGGATATGACAGGATGATATCACTTGGATATATATTAAAAAAAAAAAAAAAAAAAAAAAAAAGCTATAAGCCTGAGGGAAAGACGTGGTAAAAGAGAGTTAGAATACAATGAGTACAACTTAGGAGAAAGGATCCAGGAAGGACACTTAGGGGGGTGTTAGCTGAGTAAGTATATGAAAAATGAGAATGTGCTCAGATATGATAGAAAAATAGCAGTGCTTAGACATTTCAGGGTGTCTCACTCCCTCTGAAATTAAAACAATTCAGCTAGATAATTTTCTCCACAAAATTGGGTCATTATGTCTATAACTCTGCATCCTCCAGCTGACTGAATCATGCAGTTTATCAGTCATGTACTCTTTTGTTTTTACCAAAAAGAATTAAAAAAAAAAAAAAAAGAGAGAGAAAAAAAAGATTAAAAAATCCTTTCTCAGCAAAGAACCCAGTGTCTGCATACATGTGGCCTGGGCTTCATCACATGTAGCCATGCAGCAGTGATGCTGTAAAACGAATTAATGAGCTCAGCACAATTCCCACTGAACAGGTGTCTGCATCAGAAGACACACCGTTAGAACAGAGTGACCTTGAGGGCTGCTAAAAAGTGACCTGCCAAAGGAATTTTCTCCTTTTTTTTTTTTTTATTCTTTTTGCTTCCCTTCTGATAGCAAAACCAGACTTATATTTTTCACCTCATAAGCTCACATCAAGACCAAATCTGACTTTCACTGATTTTTCCTACATCTTACATAATATTCAGTTGTTCAACCTCCATCAGAAATGCAAAGACAGTTCTTTAACAGTGTTTTCTCCATTCATTTGAAAACAACAATATTTAAAATGTTCCTGTCAAATCATCTGTCAGTTTTCCTGGTGACCAGAGCAGCTGGGAAGCATTTTGCATAGCCTCCTAAAGCAGTGTAAGGGTTAGTTTCTGCTTTATGATAAAGTTTTTTTACTTTACCTAAAATATGTATAATTCTCTATGTAACGCTGTACATATATATTTGTGGTTCTTTGCCATCTGATCCCAGCTCCCTTCCCTTCCCTTCCCTTCCCTTCCCTTCCCTTCCCTTCCCTTCCCTTCCCTTCCCTTCCCTTCCCTTCCCTTCCCTTCCCTTCCCTTCCCTTCCCTTCCCTTCCCTTCCCTTCCCTTCCCTTCCCTTCCCTTCCCTTCCCTTCCCTTCCCTTCCCTTCCCTTCCCTTCCCTTCCCTTCCCTTCCCTTCCCTTCCCTTCCCTTCCCTTCCCTTCCCTTCCCTTCCCTTCCCTTCCCTGGCTTCCCTTCCTTTCGAATAACAGCAGTACAACAATTTTCCTCAGCCATACACCTTTCCCCTTCCCAAGACACATTCATTAAGGTCAGGTCTTGTGTTGGAATGATGCAGACCTAAAACAAGGAGTGTCTGCAACTTGTGCATGAAAAAACGTTCTGACTCCAACCTATTGTGACCGATACCAGGAAAGATATGTAGCTGCAAGTTCTTTTTTTTCCTCTACCTCCTCTGGTTTTCTAACCAACCACTGAAGAATCATTGTCTATATCCAGTATATTTGTATTTTCTGACAATGTGACTAGGGGGGGTGATCTCTGATAACAAAGAAGAATTTGCAAACAATCCATGATTCCCATAGAAACACTTCGGAGGACTCTCAGGGAAAAATAAAAAATAAAAGTCAAGTATTTGTTTTGCAGTCTATCTCTTTCTGTTTTGTTTTGTTGTTTGTTTTTTTTTTTTTCTTTTTTTTTTCTTTTTTTTTTCCTTCTCTCTTCTTTGCTTCATCAAGCAAAACACTGCATTGCAAGAAAATTCCTTCCTACCATGACTCCTGGAGATTTTACAGCACAAATATAGATAGGATTTAAGTAAGGGAAAAAATCACTGTGATGAGGATATTTTGCGGGAGTGGGTTTTCTTAATCTGTTTATGGTTTACAAATGCAATCCCTGGAGAAGCTGTTTACTAAACCCATGGCCCCAATTTAACTTTGGACTTTGCAAAGATATTGAATTTCCTGTCTTTGTTCCAAGAGGGATTATTACTGAATGGCTATTTTACTCCTGCATTGCAGGATTAGTTTCTAAATTTGCCAATTATAGCTTGCCAATTAGTACTGTCATGTAGTCCACAAAACCTAAAAGCTTAGTAGCTCTGCTGCAAAAATAATGTCTTCGTATTTTGCAAAGATGTCTTCCCGTATCTTCCATCTCTTCTAGGTTCTCTGGTAGTTGTTTACATTTTAACTCTGCAAAAGGTCAAAATCTGAGCTGGACTGATATATATATTTTTTTTTAATGAAATAATAAAAACAGCAAAAGCAAATGTTTCTTCATGGTGAGAATAGAAAATAATATCCTAGAGGTCAAGTTCAAAATAGATTTACTAGAAGACAGTGTGAGTAGCCATGTTCCTGTGCCAGCCAAGCACATCACAAAGTCAATGCACATGTCAACCCTTGTGCAGAGTTGCCTCCAATCCGAGCTTGGGTGACTTTGTGAATTCAGCTCTTCACAGCTTAGAAGCACCATGGGGAAAATGTTCCATTAGAGCTTATGAAAAAGAAGGTAATCTCCCCAGCTACTCCATTCCCGTGGAAGGTTTTTTTTATCCATCTACAGCTTACACTGGGAATCAGGAAGCTGCTCAGGTACCAAGTTAAACTAGTAGGAGACGTTTCAAAAAAAAAAAAAAAATCAAAAATAAGTGGTTCCTCTTGTAACATGTAATGCAGCTGTTGAACTCCTTGCCTTAGGACACTGAATGGAAAAAGTGATTGGATCAGTTCAAGAGAGAGAAATCCATGGAAATATTCCATACAAAGACATTCACCTGTCTGAAAGATGCAAGAACAGTCTGAGGAAAGACTGTTACTGGATTGCCATCTGGCCATGCTCTTCTCCAGGCGCCCACTCATGTCCAATGTCAGGGGAGAGCTTCTTTGAACGGGAACAGTTGTTTGGCCTGAGCAGCAATCGTTGTTCTTATGTTCACAGTTTATTCCCTTAAGTGATAGATCCTGCCTCAAAAAAATCAACAGCAGCAATCCCAATCCTACAAAGTACAAATTCTCTAATCAGTTTGTATTCAGTAGGTAAAGACCAAGGTGGAAATGGTGGTTTTCACAGTAACATCCTTTTAGCAGTCCAGCTTCATTTTAATGGCCCTAGAGAAAAGCTCTTTGTCTGGCATAGACTTTGTCCTCAGGAGGGCAGGTTTCTGTTCAGGAGGTTAAATAAATGCATCAGTTACAAGCACTCGTCTTGGAAACCACAATGGTTTCCAGTGTAGCTCATCTGCTTCCTTTTTTTTTTTCTTTAATTTGGTCTCCCTGAACAACTACTGAAAAGGCATAAAGCAAGGAGTATCCTGGGCCGGAGGTGTGAAATATATATATATATATATATATAATCTTCAACAAATGAGGTAAGGCAAAGTAGTTCTTTTTCTCATGCTTTGCCACACCTCAGAGCTACAGTAGTGCTCAAGCCCTCCTATCCAACTCACAAGTCTTGCATATCCTCGTCCCTAAATATTGCAAAGGACACTACCATAAAGCACAGAACCAGCCACACTATTAAGCATCCACAATCTTCGTTACCGTTTTATTCAAGCAAGATATAGAGTTATTACTAGGAAAGAATTCAAACTCGCGGAGCTTGAAACAAGATTTTGCTCCAAATCTGAAACATCCCCAGTGGGCCAGGAAGTTTCAGTTTAGCAATTTGGTTCAAACCCCTTATTAAAACAAGCCTGAACCTGGGAAATTCTAATCTTGATTGAAATCTAAAGGTGACCTTTATTTTTACTTGTTTCCAAAGAAGGCTGGATCTGGGTGCCCTGGCTCTGAGTCACCCTGCAACTTCCTTTGCTTTGACAGGCAGTTCGTCCTTTCCAAAGTAGGCTGGACATTTGTTCTCCCAGGGAGTGATCCGGAGATCTAGGTCACAGTGTTTATCACACAGCAAAGCTGCGTTACTCATTGTGTTGGAGATGGATGGAATGCCTTAGTGAGAAGGAAAGCAAGGCGCCAGATCCTGTATTTAAGTGGGGAGGGGCTTTCCCACTGGATAAAAAAGAGAGAGAGAAAGAGAGAAAGAAAGAAAAAAAAAAAAAAAAAAAGGAGAGAACATTAATATTTAAAGATGTACTTGGCAGGTATTTCTCTGCATCCCCTCTACTGTTACTGCTGATCTGCGTATGTGAATAAGTTGCTTTTTCTCCCTTGGGCCTGGTGTGTCTTTTTGCTGAATTCTGCACTGAAGTTTGAATTCGAGATGGGCCGAAGCCCAATCCCACCACCCCCGAGCTCTGGATACAGAGTCTGTTCTTGTGGCTCAGGCCCCATCTCTTGCTATAATCCTGGGCTAATGATTTCACCATCTACTGTCATCACGCCCGTGCCTGGAGCTCCCTCCATCGCTCAGCATGCCAGACACATGCTCTTTCTCCTTTTCATAGCCCTCCGGCCATAAAGCCCACACAGGCGAAGGAGTGTCAGTAAAATCATTGTCACCTATACTCTGGCCCTGTGCTCAGACTGGAAGGGGTGAGAGGCCGCATTGTGCTGGATGTGCTGGACCAATATGTTGAACCATCATCGCTGGTAGAGGGAAGATCACACACCTCTCTGTAGCACAGGATTGCCCCTTGCTGACCTCTTTGCCTGCCTGCAACTACAATAAAGAGCAGGATTAGGACACAGAGGGTGTGATCAAGGCTTCCATGTGCACCAGGATCTCAGATTACTCTAGCGTCGCCTGGTGGTTATAGGTAGCCAGTATAATCTAATTTCAGGCAGGAAAAGAGAGACCAGGTCTAAAGGTTACAGTGCTGTCTCTTGGCACATATAACACATTTCCTTAGCATGGCTGAAGACCAAATTCAAATGCAAAATCTGCGCTGTCCTCCTGTTACAGAATCAGGCTTTTTCTGACATGACCCTGTATACGACCACCCAAGCTAGGAAAGGAAACATATGCCACATCACGACCACTTATTAGAGCTCAGCAAATAGACCTCAGGCAATAAAGTGAGTTTTTATAGTGCTGGAGGCAATCACATCACAGAAAATGATCACAACAGTACTATTTTATTACACTAAGTCTGCTGGACCACTGCTGATTGGAGAACTAAAATGGCTGAATTGCCTCATCTATAAAGGTGAGGAAATTGAGGCAGAGGAAAGGACTGACTCTCCAGCTCCTCACAGCTTGCATAGGCATGTGCAGATGCTGACCAGCAAGTGATGAAAGGCATTCAAGGTATTTCTTCTCACCGCAAAGCAGGCGGCAGATGATGGGGTCATTTTGATATTGGCAAGGCATTACAGGACTTGGAAAATGGCTGGCTGACCACCCTGTCAGGAACACCTCAGCCTGCTGGCAGGGCTGGGGTGGAAAAGTCCTGCATAGGTAGGCACCACATATGTCTCTTCAACACTGAGGATGGGCCTGAGCTGTGCAGGAGAAGGATCTTTCATCCTTCTAATCTTTGCCATTTTACCCTCTGCTGGTCTGACTATGCACTGCTGTCACCCTGAGGCCTACTTCCTGCTAGGACCAGAATCACAAGTCCTGTGGTGTTTTTTTTTTTGTTGTTTTTTTGTTTTTTTTTTTTTTTTTTAGCAAGGAGCTCCACATGATATTCAAAAGGAATAAAAAGGGCTCTGCTTTTCTATGTCACCGTCTGGCCTGTTTTTTCTCTGCATTTTATGCAACCTTTCTCTGCTGGAGACCCTGGCCCTGACAGGCCCAAGCCTCCAACCCTCAGCAGGCTGAGCCCTGGCAGAGGGGCGGTTGCTACCAGCAGGGGAAGAGCTGGGCAACGCCCTGAGGAACTGGGCCACACAGGGCTGTATTTATGAAAGTGGGCATGGAATTTGACTGTAACATCATGGTGCCTTATTGTATTACAGTAAACAAGTGATGTGCTGACAATAGGCAAACAAGAGACACCCACAGAAATGTCCCCTTTTTGCTTAGGGTAAATGCTGGCTGAGTAGCTGAGTGTTAAACCTCAGATACTGCAGGGTTTACAGGACCCATCATCTCAACCACCTCCCTCTCAGCGTGAGAGTTCAGATGGCCTGTACAACACTGCATTTACAATCGTTCGTGTGGACGTGGCTCTGCTGCTTGGATCCTCTAAAAGCATTGTTCACTTCTAGGCCACCAGTCCAGCTCCTCTCTGGGCCAGAGTGAGTCAAATTTCTCATAATCGTAACAAAAATGAATTGGGATCACAGCCTGGTTCCGAGAGGACAAAAATTCATCACCTCAGATGTCCCCCAGGCTGTCAGTCCAAGGAAGATGATTTAGCGAAATCATCTAGCTTTTAGCCTGAAACATGGAGAAAGTTTCCATTGTTTTTCTCTACAGATAAAATCAGCCAAATCTGCAGTGTTTGGGGGTATGATCCATATGAGACCAGATGTGCTATGACTGACCAAAGAAATGCACAAAGCTCTGGACTGACATTTTGTGAATTTGTGAACAGACATGCTGCCTCCACAGGCTATCCCCCTACAGACAGCCCTCAGGTAAAAAGTGAGCTACTTCCAGATGCTAGTAAACCTGTGTATGGGCTTAGGCATGGCTGTTGTGAATTGCTTGCTAATATTTGGAAACCTGAGAAGATGAAAACCCTCCAGGGATCTTGTCTATCTCATGAGCCCTGTATCAGGCTTAACTGAAGTCCTACAATATCCTTAGCTAAGCCTAGACTGAGATCCTATGAAAATGAAGGGAGAGGACATGTTCAGAACCAGAGCATTGTTCTAAAAACCTCTCTAAATAACATTAAGTACATTAATTGGGAAATAAATAAATAAATAAATAAATAAAAGGAGCTATACAGACTGCTTATTCAAATTCCAGCTTTGCAGTTCTACAGTTCTGTTCCAAGGAACATATACACACACTTTTATACATATATATTTATTTGTGCATCATACTTACTTGCTTATTTATATAACTAGATGGACAGCTATCCTGCTGTGCTTGTTGGTAGCAATTCAACGGGCTGCCAGCATCAAATGTCTTTCTAAATCTGCTCTTCCAACTGAAAAGGTTTCAGAGAATGTCTTGCCTGATGCATGCATGTTTGCATCTGTTTCTCATGCCTTTCCAAAATGGAATTCCATTCATTTCTGTCTTTGTTAAGGAGGGGGTACAAAGACAGAAAAAAGAATAAAATGAAAATAAGCTTGCAAACCCACTCAAAAATAGCACTTTGGCCTTTGACTTGTGCTTAAAGCTGCGTGTGTTTGTTTTAGAAAGGGAACGAAACAATTGCTGAGACTTTGGAAAAGGTCAGTAATAAAAAATAAATCCTGCAGATCCCATCAGCTGCTAGTTTCTGCCTCTTCCACGAAAAGAAAAAAGAGAAGGAGGAGGGACTGCAAATCAGTTCTCAAACTTTGTGAAGAATAACAGTAATAATCATAATACTGTCTAGCTCTTATACAGTGCGTTGTGTCAGCAGATCTCACAACAGGCTTGCAGAGGAACTAAGGAACTTCCAAAATAATTACATTGTTTTTTCCAGAGGAGGAAACATCTTGGCACATTATCACCAGCCTGGTGGCAGTGATAGGAATAAAATGACAATCTTTGAAGGCTAAAAAGCCTTCAAAAGCACATCTGAGCCAGGAGGACATAGTGTCATATTTGCCATTTCTAACTCTGTTTCACAACAGGAAAATTACTGAGAATGGGGCAAGATTAGTAGGAAGAGGTTCCTATGCCATTGTAAGCGCTTATTTTGTAAGGAAAGTCTGAGAAGATGCTAAGAAACATAATGGCATGGGTACTATTATTGCGGAAAAACAATGCAATTGCACCTTCTTGGTTTTATGTCTTTTCCAAAAATGTCTTATACCATCTCTTTCTGCAACAGCTATAACATTGTCCTGTAAAACCTCTTTTTCTCATATTTTAGAATAAAGTACATCTTGGGCTAGGATCTTTGCAAACCATCACAAAACAGGGCAGTCCTGGGTCCAGAAATTCAATGTTTGTGGAAAGTACTTCAGAACACAGAAGCATCACAACGAAGGATAACTGGAATTTGTACATAATTGAATAGACAGCCCTACAGAGGAATGGTTTGCAGCCATGTGGTGATCTAGATTTTCGGCATAAAGTTTAGAGGAGATTCTGGTGATTTTTTGAATGTGTCTGGATGTATAAAGCAGGCATCAGAAAAGGGAAGAGACTTAAAAAAGGCAGGAAAGACCTGAAGATACCAAGAAACAACAGAGTGAAGGCTCTCATCCATGTAGGGATAAATGAGAAGACCTGCTAAACTTTCTAAATATTGAGGTGCCCAGGAAGTGTACTGCTGCTAGGAAAAAGGCCTGAAGGTACATTCTCCTGGCGACTTCAATCATTTGCCTTTTTGAGGACACTGACGAGGCTGCAGGAGTAGTGCTTCTGCTATCTGGAGGTGAAGTTGGCCTTTATTCAGTAATAAACCAGCTACATTATGCTACTATCTTGCTGGCAAATAAGTGTCTGATTCAAATTAACACAGAGTTGAAAAATGACCTTAGCAATACATGTAAAATGCAGTTGTAGATTGCTGGTTGTATCAATGAATTATTAACCACTAATCAGTTCAGTGACAACAATTCTGGCTGTGGTTGAAATGGTTTTCCATTACTAGTTAAGGAACTTCTCTGCTGTTAAGATACTAGTGAAACTGAGTGATCAGGGATTTCACTTCCATAAATTTGGTTTCAATAAATGCAGAGTAATGAACACTGGAGAAAGGGGAAAGTGGGGAGAAACTGCTATCTAGAAGAGCTATAATTTAGCTATTCCTACTCACAAAGAGATTCTTGGAGACATGATAGTCAATTGTCTAAAACTGTCAACTCAGGGCCAACTTGCACTCACGGAGGTCCACACAAGATTCAGGAATGCAACCAGAATATAGTTTCACAATGGTATAAACCAAGGGTGTGCCCAACACTTGAAATTCAGCTAGAATTCTGGTTTCACCCAACCCAAAAAAAAAAAAAAAAAAAAAAAAAAAAAAAAAAAAGATAAAAAGATACTGTAAAGCTGGAAAAGACACGGTACCACAGTTTTGCCAGGAAGCATTAAACAGGCTAGAAAGCTTCTACTGGGAAAGGAGGAGAGCATCCGAGCATCCACTGAGGGAAAGATGATAGAGCTCTATAGAATTATGGATGATGCACAGCAAGTGAATAGGGAACAATTAGTCAAAACTTCTCTGTTGTTATAAAGTTAGCAGAACCCCAGTGAAGTTAGCTATACATGCCTTGTCTCTGATATTCCCCATATATCCTGTATGTCTCTTTGCCAGAGGTAAGGGACTGGGCTGGATAGGGTCTTGTGATTTAATTTTATATGACTGTTGCTCTGTGTTGTGTTAAATGTATGCTGTCGGTTCCAGGTGGCACCTTGGCAAGAACCCAAGGCCTCTGCCAAAGTTATGTCAGTGAAAAAATATTAATGCACATGACCCACATTATATGCTGTCTCTCCAGCAAGAGAAGCCAGTGGTGGTTGTATTTTATTTTATTTTTTTATTTTTTTGAGTTCATAAGCAAAGGGTGCTTACAATTAGTTAGCTTTATCTTTTTGTCAGAAAGCACAATTGCTGATGGCATTTCAGAGACCTCTTGGCAAGAATTATAGTTGGAATCCAAGTGGAAGATTGCTTTAGAAGAAGGGATCTTATAATTAACATGGCAGCCACTCAGCAGTGTCCATGGTATGCAAATGCTTTCAATTACAACTCCCTTTTGCTTACAGCTCATCGTAACATTAACTTCTGGCTCGGTGTTTCCTATCAATCACCTACTCTGGAAGGCAGCAGCTAGTGGAAAATGTGTAGATAGTCCATTTTGTCAGGTTCAAATCTGGCAATGAAATGAAAACAAATTTATCCTACTTTAAAATACTTATTGTTTCTATTTCTAACCTGTGCAATTGTAAATGCCATCCAATCATAGAGCCAAAATGAATGTAAGGTGGCTGTGTGGAAAGCTAAGTGTGAAATGACCACTCAAAATCTCGTTCCATTGCATGTTCTGGCCATTTTTTAAAACCATCTTTAAACTAATCTAGCTGTTACTTCTTACGGAATGAATCATGAACTGGTGAAACAGAATGTGTTTTCCCAGTCACATGTATATGCTTTGGAGACATGTGTGTCTATTTTGGATTGCATTTTCTGGAGAGGCAAAGGCTCTGAGGATCTTCTAGGTCTCTGCTTTTGCAGACAAAGGTGATCAGCACTGTACTGTTGGAACTGTAAAACAGCACTCATTTATGGTCTAACCCATGGCATCTGGAAATCCATGCAATGATTCTCCTTGTCTGCATGAGGTTTTGAATTAAGTCCTTTTGCTCACTTGTATCAGTTCAAGGAACTCTCTCTAGAGATACCACCTAGACAGAGGTGAAGAAAGGAACTTGTTAGCCTCGGGTAAACCAAGTAAGATGAGTAGTTGTTCCAAGGCAAAGATCCAGCAAAGAATCTTTGTTTCTTCTTATCTGCTTAAATACCTACAAAATTAAAAACAAATGATTAGAATTCCAGCAATCAAGAATGTGATCTCCTTTATTGCTGGAGGAGCTTCCCTGCAGTTGATATAATTAGAAAAGTAGATGTGAGCTTTTGGCTTTGGAAGTCTCACATTTTGTAATGGTGACAACTAAGGGGACAGTTGTGCCATGAGTTTTCCTGACTGAACATGCTCTATTTTTCACATATATTTTTCTTTAGCCTACTGCTTTTTGTTGCAAATGGTAAAAGTAAAGCAAATCAGAGGTGCAATGCACGATGGCTCACATTACCAGAGGAACCTTCAATTTGGGAATTGGACTTTGGAGCTAACGACCTTGTAAAGCTGACGTTGCTTTAAATATGGTTCAAACTCATATTGAGAGCAAAAAAGGGAAATGCACATCTCAGACTTTCCAGTCTCAAGCTTTGGAACCTCTCCCCTTCTTCTCCATTCCTGGAAGTTCCTCTAACGGAGCAGCTGAACTAGTAATCTGAGAATGACAAGACTAATTCTACTAAATCTGAATGCAAACCAGGAAGCTTCTGTCCAGCAAGAAAAGATCAGCCAAGAATAATCAATCTTTTGCTCTCTCTGGCCAAGGGAAGACTCTGTGATAGATGATGAGGAAATAACACATGCTGTTTATGACTGTACTGGTTATAGGGCAGAAGCCATCTGGGCAAGTTCTCTTAAACCCAAATGGTCTGTACACCCAATGGCTCTATGCCATTATCTCAGTGCCAGGCAGTCACGTCTGGGTTCCAGGCTGTCCTCTGAACAATGTGTCTCATGGCTCTGTAGGAGTTATGCAGTTCTTGGATGTGTGCTTGCTGATAGTCTAGCAGCTGTTACTCTCTTATCAACTATGCTTGGATGCTACACATCAGCTAGTGTAATGTTTCCAAATTCAATCCTCCCTTCTCCATGCTGTTTCTCCTGCACCGTTTGGAATAGTTCACCTCATGAAAGCAAGAGTTACAAGACTTGGTGTGTTGATTATGCAGTAAGATGCATTCCCTCTTAGATGAATCACCCAGATTCAACCCAGTTGGTTAATAAATGCAATCAGATAAGGCTTTTTCAGTGGCTTCCCAAGTGGGATCTCCTTCACCAGCACTATCAGTGAGATCAAAGAGTGAACAATGCCATTCAGAATGAATTCCCTGGAAGGCCCTCCAGGATGGGACAGGGGTACATTTGTAAGTGACTGTGTGTGTTTTTCACCAGGTAACTCTCGCTGTTCTAGCTAAGAGGACAAACATAGGCCTCTAGGCCCCATATCAGTATCAACACTGATATTAAGATAGATAAAAAGTTACCAATCTTCCTATGGGAAGAATTTCTTGATGAAATTTCTGCCAATAATTACTGTCTATAACCTATCTAATTTAGCAATAGAAAAGAATTGTTAAAGGAAAATGGCATACTAAACTAAATTAATTTAAAGTGCAACTGTGGATGGTACACTTGGAAAAGAGTTCAGCCCATTTTTGCTTTTGTAGCTTCAGCAGATAAGAAAGGACTCATGCTGCATATGATCTCCAAAGTCCTACTGGGGAAAAATTCAGTGATTCAGAAAAGGAAGCTGACTAATTGAGGGAAACAGAAAGAAGAGCAATGGAAAAAAGAAACACTTGGGCAGCACTTAAATCATGTCTTCAGAGCATCCTCTATCCTTGCACAAGTTTCTGTTAACGTTTGTCTCTTGTGCAGTCAGTGTTTACAAGGGCCTGGCATTTTTCTGTCCCAGCAGAAGTTGCCCTTTTTAAGAAGGAGCTTGGGCTGTTAGTCTTTGCTGAAAAGGCTTTACCCTAGAAGAATGTTTCAGTCTCCCAAAGCAAACGTTATTCTGTTTGGGTATTATTGATGAGCAGCATTTCCATCTATACAGAGAACAGGCAATGGTACAGCTCCCAAAGCCAGGCACTTACAGAACCTCCCCCAACTTTCCTCATGATTATTTCACTGGCAACAAGTCTCATCACTAACACCAACGTTGGCAACCTCAGCAGTCCTTTCCAAAGCTCTTTGGTTGCTCTCTCAGAGCTTGGGAGTACAGCACAACACCTGCTTCGTTTTGCAGTCCTCCTGGTACAGTGATGGAGACCCCCAACTGACTCACTCTTGGCCAGACCAGCTCCTGGCTCCCTTCCATGAAAGGCATGATTGTCCCCAGTAACAGCTGCTGCAGTGTTTTTTTATTTTATTTTATTTTTATTTTTCTGGGCAAAACAAACCCCAGGTTAATGCAAGAAATGGCTCAAGGCCCTTGGCAACACCCACATATTCACCCCTAGCTATATCACAGTGGTATGTGATTCCTAGCATACACTTATATACAATACGTTATTTAATCCAACCATTATTTCATACTCCGTGGACCCAAGAAGGCTGTTGGTCCTTATGCCATGGGAGTGTCTGCTGCAAAGGAAATTAATTCTTGGCAAAGCCAGCCTGATTCAGCAGTTCTTACTTGCTGATCTAGATGGAGCTTCTCCTCAGCCAAAGCTTCTCCACAGGCTGTACTCCAGACCTTCTACCTCAGCCAGTCCCATACTTTTGGGTACTGGCTTATTCAGGCCTATTTTTGTGGCACCTCTCCCAGCCATGCCCTCCAGGTCAGACAACCACCCTGACGCCAACCAAATGGCCTGAAATCCCTCCAGTCTGAATTCCTGTCTGGAGCTACACTCTTCTACTACATCAATCTTTAAGGACATTCACCATGCCTGGCCCAGCTGCCTCCGCATTTCCCAGCTGCTCTTTTGGCAACCAGTGTTGGACAAATAAGCCCACCCCAGAATTCACTTTAGAAGAGGCTTGAGATCATGTGCCCCAAAGGCAGATGGGATTTGCGGGCTGTATGAGCTCAGACTACTGCACTTAAATAGTCATAGGCTATCAGCGAGAGCATGGATATCTAGACGTGGATCAGAGAAGAGCACCAGCACTCAACCCACTCCTTGGCCTAGTCTCCCCAAAGAGAGTGTTGATGCAACTTCATTTCTTCCAGTGGCATCTTGTGATCCTCCTCCATTTTGCATTTGCTCTTTGCTGGCTGGAGAGGCACCACACTGACACTCACACTGATCCATTGCAGCTCTGCTTGCTTGAAGAGGAACTGGGTAAAACCAACCTTGCTGTTCCATTCTGGACAGTGATATGACAGGCAAGAAGGAGGTATATATGACAAAAATGAAGAAAACTGTGCTTTTATTAAAGGATTTACATTTGCACAGCTGAGCTTTCAGTGGAATATGAGTTCAAAATCCCTTCTTTTCCCCCTCTCTGCAGCCATTATTTTGTCTATTTTTCCTCCTATATTTCTTCTATTTTTCCTCCTATATGTATGTATTCTTTAACATCCCAAAGAAAGTGGGTTTGGATTTAGTGTAAGGGGTGTGGACATAGCTGGCGCCTTTGATCCCCTACCCACCCTTTCCTTTCCCCTCCCCAGAAATCAAAGCTGGAGAGTATCAAATGAAAAAATTGCACAGCACAGGCCCCGATCTGTCAGCATTTGGGTTTGGATCAAACTTGTCCAAAGCCATAGATGCAGCTGGAGATTACTGGTGGTTGCAGCCACTTTTTCTGTTCCCCTCTGAGATCACTAGGTCGGAGCTGTTTGAAGGATACAGTTCAGCTCTGAAACATCCCTGCTAGCAGTCATTTTAAAAATTATTAATCCTATTCCCTTTATAAAAAATTGAGAAAGAAATTAAATAAAATAAAGTAAAAGCTCTTGCTGAACTGTTCTTTACCTCCTGTCTCTATATTAGTTTTGATAGATAGGTATTTTGTGCCAAGATCACCAAAACTGGAGACCACCAGGTCTGCTGTTTCAACTAATTTACTAGTTATTATTGAAATAAAAGGCAATGTGAAATCTTTGGAGAACAGTCTTCATGCCAGGGGAAGATAAAACTTAGAGGGGCATCTGTGTCAATGCTTATACAGACACGGGAAACAAGAGACAGGCAGGAGGAAGGCTTTATTCATGCTAGATTCTATCCCACAGGAAAATTAGGTCAGTTCCTTAGTCATCACAAATTTTCTATAACTACCTATGTTATTAAAGGCCTTCAAGGTAGAGGTCCAGTTTGGGAGTCTCCTGGCATCACCCCATCCAAAATCTCACAGACAGAGTTCCCATAGGGTGCACGTTCCTTGCATGCCCATGGACATCCACAGATGGAAACAGAGGCTCTTGATTTACAAAGCACAACATGGAGGTCTTTTTTTCTTTGTGGGGGTAAGGGCAAGGGACTCTTGAAGGGGATCTCAGAACCCTGAGGCCCGAGAAAATTTGATCTCCCAGGTGGAGCTAAATTTTGCTGAAGCAAGTGAGCCGGCCTCCATGCTGGAGCTCCCCTCCGCAGGGTGTGTTCAAAGCCCTGCACCAACCCAGCAGCCTTGCTCTTCTCACTCCTGCTCTATTTTCATTCATTATTTCAGGTGTGCAAATTAAACCACAAGAGGAGGGAGAAAGGTCCTTCCCAGTAGGGAAATTAATTAGGATTTGGGAGATAATGGTTCAAATCATAGCTTTCTTCGGTGATCTTCCTTGCAACCTCAGGCAAAACACTTTGGACTATATCCAGGCTCTACACCACAGTGATTATGGCAGGCTTAGGGAGTTGCAAATGGCATATGCATTGAACAGAGCAGCAAACAGGGGAGTCCAGGACTGCTAGATGTGGTCAACGGACACAGGCAGGTGTAGAGCTTCAGGTATATGAGGCAAGCCCCCTCATCTCCATTAATACCTACTGAACAGTCACTGGGTGAAACACACCGCACTTGAAAGATCACACTTACATCGCAGATGCAGGTGTGAGTCTGAAACATGGCAAGTCTCAGTCGGTTTGCCTGCCCCAGGCAATGCAGTTGGCACTTTATAAACAAACAAATACAAGTGGGGGCGTGATTAAAGGAACTGCTGGCATGAATTTGGGAAGTGCAACTGCATGGCAACAAATACAGGGGAGGCTTGAAGATCATACAAAGTGAGTTCTGAATAAAGTTCATTCTCCCCCTGTCGGTCTCAGGTGCCCCATACGATCCCCATTTTTTGTAAGAGTAAAGATAACAAATACACATACAACGCACATGTGCATAGATAGCTATAAGTAAATCTTTCTGGGAAAGCTTGTTTCAGAAATTGGTATTCTAAATTTTCCCCACTGTGGCCATGAGGATGACATTCTCATTTGCTGAGATGAAGCACTGAGCTGTTGGAAAGGAAATTATGAGAAACTATTTGGTTTTGTTCTGTCCAGGATCTTATGCATTCTCACTGCCATTGCTTCTGAGCCCCTGCCAGTAGGGCAGAAAATAGCATAGCTGCCATCTGCCTGGTGTTTGTGCTTTATCCTTTTCCCTAGGGAAGATGCACAGAGTGAAAAGCTTTGTCTGGGTGGGTTTGTTTTGCTCTGCTTGTTTTTTGGAGAGGGAGGAGTACATTGGTTATTTGTACGGGGAATGTCACAAGTAGCCTTCATCATGGAAGGGTGGATAGGCAGAGCTCAGATAACTTGGTCAAAGACAGCTGCGAATTTAATCTGTCCTTTGGTGGGGCTACATCACCTCATGTGATGTCTTGGCTGCAAGTAAGTGGTACCCCAAGCTGTCCACAAGCCCAGTAACACCCCCTTGTGTTGCAGAAGAATGGAGCAGGGGAAGGAAAGCCAATATTAATTGATATGGCCTTTGGTATCCAATGTTAACAGTGCTTACTAGTGCAGCAATGTCAGTAAGACATGACTCTACGTGGATGATACATTTTTGGCTTTTCAGAAA
Source organism: Aythya ferina (assembly GCF_964211825.1). Taxonomy (NCBI): domain Eukaryota; kingdom Metazoa; phylum Chordata; class Aves; order Anseriformes; family Anatidae; genus Aythya; species Aythya ferina. The sequence goes on along the minus strand of NC_140303.1, from coordinate 34,993,231 downwards.
TTATTTCCTGAGATTCTACTCCAAAAAGCATTGTGTTTGGCTTAGCTCCAAACATTGTCTTACGGAGACAGATGTGCCTATTTGGATGCTGCAAGAGTCTTATTTAACATCTTTGTTAATCTCTGAAAATGGAAATAAGCAGGTGCTTGATTAAATTTACAAACAGCAATAATTTGGGAGGAGTCACTAACAACACTAAACAACACTAAGTCACTAAACAACAATGGCAGAAAAGTGAAAGAAAGGCAGTTTGGGGAGTCTAATTTGGAAATGGCGTAAAGAAATAATGAAGTCTAATTGTATTCATTGGTGCCCATAAGAAAATAACACAAAGAACTAATGAGAGAAAAACTGTAGAAGGCAGATAAAGAGAAAACAGATGAGGGCTCATGGCAAATGTTGGTCTATGGCAAGGCTTTAACAAGACAGGTTACTGTGAATTGTGCAAAGGGAACAAGTCACTGAGCCACAGTCTAGAAAGATCAAAACCTAGAACAATGAATTTGATTCTTGAAAGGAAGGCAATGACAAGATCATAGAATACAAATAATCTTTAAATGATGAAAGAACTGGAATGTATAATACATGCACAAAGGCTAAAGATCTGAAGATACAAAAAAAGAAGCACATGGAAATAACAGAAAAACAGGCACTGGGTAAACACAGAGGGGAGGTGAAATATAGGTGAAGAAAATAGGAAGAGCTTTGCTGTGAATTATGTAAGGAAACGTTTTCAAAAAAAAATTAAAAAAAAATAAAAAAATAAAAGAGAAATTTGGAGACAGTTGTTTCCTGGACAGTGAAATCCATGGCATTATTATGAAGTCTTCTAAGAGGGGTTGGAAAACCCAGCATTTAAGGCTGTCACATCTCATCCTGAGACAAAGCATGGGTAATATCTACATGCCAACCAGTCCTCTGAAGGCCGGAAGGCTGCCAGACACCCAATGCAGGTTTTGTAAGTTCCGTGAGTTCATATTTGCATGGAGCAGCCCCCATCTGTGCTATGGAACAACTTTCAGATCTTTCCTCCTCACTATATTCTAGAATAAAGAAGAGACATATCATGTTAGGGACAATCTGGTATTCATAACCAGTCACCTAACTAACCAGTGACAACTCTTGTCTTATTGGCCTTAGCTGTAAAACAGCTTATCTATACTTCAGATCTTTTTGGCTACACCTCCTCCAGAGCTCACTATACCTACCAGTATGGCTAACCATACATTAGATGAAAAGCTTTCATTGAAGTTTCAATTCACAAATTTATGGCTAGAAGATACCATGATAATTATGTCTGCTGTGCTGCATAACAGAGGGCAGTTCATTACTGCCATTAAATTAAGCCTGTATTCCCAGGTTGAGCTAACTCCTACTGGTATGCATTAAATAATGACACGGTAGATGCGACTTTGCTAAGTACCTGAAAAGGTATTAGGTAGACACAGTTCAGAATTGCCAGAGTCAAGGCATTAATATTTTCCTGAGCTCATCTGTATAAACACTGGGCTTTGTGCTGTTTTTCTGTCAAGGTCGTACAATAAACTCAGATTTGGCTTGAGAGCCATTAGATAAATAGCAAGTAATTTCCTCCTGAATGTCTCTATTTCTTGATTATGTGTGTGTCACTGTGAGTGTGTGAGCATGCATTTATTTTGTTGGCTTTTTTTTTGTTTTAAACTTCCAGAACTCTTCCCTCCTCCTTTTTTTCCTTTTGGATGGAGGCTCCACATCTCAGTTGCTTGTTTTATAAGGCAATGCATCATCTCTTCTCATTGCCATTAATTAGCCAGTGTAATATTTTCCACGTGAAGTCACAGGACTTGAAATGAACATATTTCGGCATCAATTAGGTCTCTGCTCATGTGAGGGCCCAGCTGCACTTTAAATACTATTTATATAATGGTAATGAGCCAGTCATCACCACTGCTGGCTTCCAGCGGGTTTTGTACAGTGCCTACTTGAATATGATTAGAAGTGTGTGGATCCTTCCCCCCCACCTCCTTTTTTTTTTTTTTTTTTTTTTTTTTTTTCTTCCCAGAAACTATGCTGAATAAAACTGACTGGTTTTTAAAGGCATAAAATGGGCTGGCAGCAGAAAATCGGATGTTATTCTTGGTGTCTGTTATATTTTCTCCTATTTTTCTTGGAAAATGCACGCATCAAAGGCAGGAGTTTCTCCTTTTAATATTACACAGTCTTTCCCCCACCTTTTTTAGGGGGCAGGGGTGGTTTGCATTTGGCATCTTTCCTCTTATACACACATTATTTTAGGGTTTAAATGAAAAAAAGAAGAAAAAAAAAAAAAGCCTTATGACTTCTGAACAGCCACGACTGGTAGATGATGTTATCAGAGGGATCCAAAGTAAAAAAAAAAATGAGGTTAGAGAAGCTCTGGCAGTACTCAGTGAGGATTAGGTAAAATCCACAGGGATAAAACGAGACCTGACCCAGATCTTGAGCCCTATACTCAGCCACAGTCCGAATGGGAATTTAGAAAATTTTCTTTTGAAAGAAAACGTTGTGTTGTGATGTACACAGAGACTCTGCCTGTGCAGTTGGAGGTAAATGTGGTCATTGCTAGGTAATGCAGTCAGATTAAACCATGTGAACTATGTGTACGCGTCCTGCAGACTCAAAAAATAAAATAAAATAAAATATAATAAAAACCACTCCCAAGGAGCAGGCACTCCATCTGCCCCTTCACAGTGCAGCAGAAATATCTGGTCTGCACTACCTTGGTTCAGTTTCCAGGAAAGCTTTGCCTCCAGGGGCCCTTTCCTGTGAATTGACAGTGTCATGGTCCTAGTGAACCACAGCATGGAGTACTTGTTCCTGTGGCAGGCAGTGTCAAATCCTTTTCTGTATGTAAAGGGCTAGAGGGCCTTCATAAGAAGGAGCCTTGTCATCTTTTCTGAGTAACATCGTCAGAAATAGATGGTCTAGCCAGATGCTGCACAAAATAAATGTCATCCACTCTTGGGGGTGATGGCAAAGTGGTTGGTATTCTTTGAGGTTTCCCCATGGAATAGCAGCAGGATCTCAAAGAGTGCCCCTCAAAGACAAATTTCCACAAGCTAGCAAATGGAAGCTGGCCACCATGTTGTTGCTGAGGATTTCAGGGCACATTTTGGAAGCAGAGTAAATCTGTAGCCCAGGACAGCTCTGGAAGTCACTACCGGACATGTTGGGCTCAGAAGTTTTTGTCAGGACAGGAACAATGTGTTTTTATTCTCCTCTGATTGGAGCCTTCCCCACGGAAATTTGCTGTCCGGTCTCCAATTCAGCATCTCTACTTGTGGAGAGGCAGGCAGGCACTGAGGCCAAGAGGAAATAATGTCTAAATGTGGCCTCCAACATTTTGTTGGTTATCCTCTCCAAGTGTTTCATCTGCCTGTAGTGAAAACAAATAAACAAACAAAAATTGTTTCCTAAATCCCAGCCGTCGACCATCAAAATCCAAATGGAAGCACAGGCTTTAGAGAACCTAAGGACACTCAGTTTTCCTCATTTTATTTTTTTCAGATCTCACACATTTCTATTTTCATTTTCATGCAGTTTTCCTAATTGTGATGAAGACTGACTTTCAGCAAGGAAGAAGGTTAAGGGCTGAGGAATGTGAAAGCTACAGAACAACGAAGGCAGCTGAAAACATGGGGGCTGGGAGAAAACCTCAGTTCACTGTGCATCAGAAATAGTTGCTGGCCATGATTCCCACAGGGGGGAGTGAGGTCTGTGCTATTTTATCAGGTTACATTTCCCAAACTGCAATTTCATCTTAATCTGTTCTCAAGGCTTTAATCAGCAAATTCACAACACCAAGAGTATCAAACTCCTCTTCCTCATCCTCCTTGTCTGTCAGCCCAATTCCCAGGACGTGATAAAAACCACAAAGGCCACAGTGAGATACAGAAAAAAGAACATCTCTGAAAAGGAACAGGCCCATTCTTAGAAAGCATAAGAGAGCTTTAGAAAAAGCAAGAGTTGTTTTATCCAGCTCTAAGTGACCGGTTTTCTGGGCAGACGCTTGAGCTGGTAAAAACAACCAACGTCACTGACTGACAACAGCACTGGTAACCATCACCATACCCCCCAAAGGAAGAAAAACAGAGGGCAGCAACAGGAAAGAGGCCAATCTGGCAACCATTTTTGGCTCAGCTCAGAGGAAAGAGTTTGAAAGAAAAGCCAACATTTTGGGATGTGTTTGACCAACGTCCAAAATTTCATGTTGTAGACCAAACTCTATCAACAGATGATCTGAACAATACTCTTTGTTGGTGGTGGTTGTTGTTTTGTTTTGTTTTGTTTATTTATTTTTCTGTCAGAGTGTCCAACCTCTCAGTGTCTCATTCAGAGAAACAACACAATTGGTACAGCTGTATGGTTTGGTTGTCTACTCCCAGTTACTGGAAGGAAGAGATTACATTTACTTGACCATGAATCTTTTGCTGTGTCCTTTTTCTTCCATTCCACAGTTTTTCCATCTATAAACAATATTTTGAACCTCCTTTAAGCTACCAAAATGTGTGCAATAATCTAGGAAATCATCAATACATCAAAAAAAAGGTCCCACGCAGAGAGCAAAAAGTTTCTATAGATGCCTGTGAAAACTAGGGGGGAATTCCATCCCATAGCGATACAGGTCAGTAGGATATTAGACCTATCAGCAGGAACAAACTTAGACCCTCAGCTCCTGAGCTGTGGGACAAAAAGAGACAGTTAGACTGAAGTCATTTCATAAGTTCCACTTCCTTGGGACCTTTTTCACATTGCAGAAAAATCAATGCTGGCATTGCAAGGAAGGTGGCCATATTTCTGAGAACATAGCGAGAGAATGGGGAACAAGGAGAGATGACAGGGTCCTGTTTTGCACACAAGAGTTCATAAAATGAGCAATAATATGTATTAATGAAAAATATTGAGTTCCTCAAAGCCGATCAGGTTAAAGGTAAGACATAACACAAGCATAAGAAAAGCAGTCTCATTCTGAGTGCCTCTCATTTGCTCAGTTCTGTTCTTTCACTAAAAAGAGCAAAGGAGTAGCTGTGCTGTTTAAAAGCTCAGGAAAAAAACATCCTTCTAAATGTTCTAACAACCCCGTGTCGTGTCCCCCCCCCCCCCAAAAAAAAAAAAAAAAAATTGCCTTTAAGCAAGAAAAATGAAATAAAATGTTTCCCATGAAATATGTATATATGTATGTATAATTTACAGTTCTGTTTTCCTTCTATATGGCTCATCTTTCTATAGTTTACCATAGAGGATAATCAGATAGTTATATGATTTCACTTTATTCTATGCATAATCAAAGCTGTATTTAACTGGGGCAGAACATTTAAGGATGACTTGGTCAGACATTTTCGTTACCATGGGAATTACAATGTCCATAATTTTTAAAGTAGGGTGGAACCACTATAAGCTCCAAGGATTCTTAACTTTTAATTCCAGGAAGGAGGCTTCCTGGTTCTCTTGCTTTTCTAAGAGGGAAAGAGATCCTGGGTAAGTTTAGGAGAATTCCCATTGACAGACCCAATAATTGGGTCACTCCAATCTGTAGATGTCTACAACAAGATTGTGTGCATGTGCATATGTATGGTTATGTGTTCATATATACAGAGGCATTATCTATGTGAGTATATAAAAAGGTATTCTATATATTTTCTGCTTTAAATGGGTCAGTTCCACAAGCCAAAAATAATTATTAGTCAAGCGAGCTGAGAGAATTTAAACAAGTGGGAAAAATATGACTACTAATTGAGAACTTTTAAAGGAGATCTTATTAGATTTATTAGATTCCCCCAAACTGAAATTGCATAACTCTAAGAAGAGGACAAGCTGGTTATAAAGCCATCAAGAAAGCTTAGAAGGGGAGTAGGAGATCTCATACGATCACTTACAGACATATGTGCATATATACATACACACGAACACACCTGCATTTCTATACTATATAAAGCAAATAAAAGAAGAGAGAAGCTGACAGTAATTGACATAAATCAAATGCTGTAAGAAAGAGGAACAGAAAGTTGCAAGGAGAAACGTGCAGCAATGAGCACAAGGGACAACACAGATGACTTGTTTTAAAATTAGAGGCACCAAAGGAACACTAACAAAGGATCTGTTAGTGGATGGGATGTGACAATTCAGAATAGGAAAAAGTGTTCAGGAAATAGCTCTCTCCTGTACGTGAGAAAAGAACTATGCTCTTTGAGGTCTGTACACTTCATATTCTAGCAAGAATGAGAGAGTTACCAAATAGCAAGAACAAAAGGTAGATATTATGATTAGAAAACACACACCTATAGGTTTTAAAAGAGCTAGCCAGGTTATGCACTGTTCCGGTGGGATTTTTCTCACCTCACTTCAGATATCTGATAGTTAGACTTATTGTTTAATTCTTTAAACAGAGGGAGCCTTTGAGACTCCCTCTGTGGCAACAAATGGTACAGCTAGTGGTTTATCCCATCCAAGTGTAGGTGCAGTAAGTCACCCTCAAAGTGGTATGTCACTTCATTTGCTGTAGGGAGTGTAGGACATAAAGCTTTCCCAGTTATTAAAGTACAGATGTATGTGACACAATCAACAACAATTTTACTGCTGCAGTTTTCAGTGAGCTTGATGCAACAAAGGAAATCTCACCAGCTGCTAGAAAGCTTACATTCCAACCATATTCTACAGATGACAGAAATCTTATGAAATTCTACAAAAACAAATGCAAAATCTTGCACGTAAAATGGAATAACCCTTTGCAATAGTAGAGTATGGATGCTGAATGGCTGGAGTCAATCTGCAGAAAAGGACCTGAGGCTCCTGGTGGACAAAAAGTCATGAGTCAGATGTGTGTTATTGCAGCAAAGAAAGCTAATCACATACCAAAAAGATGTCACCAGGTCAGGGTGGGAGATTATCCACCTCTGTGCAGCACTGTCTCCAGTTTTGGGGTCCCCAGTGCACAACAAATATCATCAAACTGGAGACAAAACCACAGAAATGGACCGGGGCTGGAGCACATAAAGTACAGTGGGAAGCAGAGCAAGATGGATTTGCTTGAAGAGGGGAAGGTAAAAAGCAGATCAGATTTCTGTCTTCAGCTGACTAATGGAGTATTACTGAGAAGATGGAGCCAGAAACTTCTCAGAGATGCACAGCAAAAGGACAAGAAGCAACTTTGCCTCTTGGGAAATTCTAGTTGCAAATCATGAACAAACTCTGTACAATGTTTGTGTTCAAGCACTGGGAGAGGTTCCCAGAGAAGTTGTGGAATCTCCTTTCCTTGGAGATACTCAAAATTGGACTGGAAAGGCCCCGAGTAGACTGAAATTGGCCTTTCTTTGAGTTGTGGGTATTGGAGAAGAAGTCCAGAGGTCCCTTCCAACCAAAATTTTATGATTCAGTGATTTATCATTATAGCTGTAAGTCTGACAGCCTGACGCATATCCCGAGAGAAATCATGACATGACATGAGCTCAGCTAATAAACAATTACATTAGGAAATATAAATTAGGCCAATCAACAGGGGTTTATGGGAAACAGATCCTGTCAAACTGACTTGATATCTTCATTTGATAAAATTACCAGTTTGGTGGCTAAAGATAATCTTGTTGATGTAACAGACTTCTGTAAGGCATCTGATTTTGCCCTGCAGAATGTTTTAATTAAGAAACTAGAAAGGCACAAAATGCATTTGGCCTGCATTCAACAGTTCAGAAATGGCTGATCTGTGGGACTCAAATGAATCTGTAAGAGAATTCATATGAAGCAAAAGCAGTGGTGGGAAGGCACAGCTGGCATCCATTTCTGTCCTTCTGCACTTCAAGGATCTCGGTGAGTTGGGAGGAACTGTAGTACTAATACCTACAAAGTTTTCACATTGCACAAATAATAATTAAGAAGAGAAATGGGCTGGGGAAACAGAAGAATGCAAATAGTGAAGGTTGGTCATTGGTACAGATTGCCTTGGGTAAGCCAATAAGCTCAGTGCAAGAAAACACAATGCAACTCGATTTACATGCATCCAGCTGTAAAACCATCCATCAAAGCACAAAAACTGTAATGCAGCTTATGCACAGGATAAAGGACTCCACACACAGCATCTGCAATTTTGAAAATGATTTGAGTGCTTCTGTGGCCATAGTAACAAGAAGGACAAGTATTATTTCTGGAAGTATAGACAAATCACACTAAAAAGAAATTGGAGAGGTAATAAGCAATCATATTTGTCATTGATGCAACAACTGTTGATGGCAGCATCCATTTTTGACATTAGGAATTCAAGCAACATATTGATAAATTATAGAAGGTTCATGGCAGAACTGCTCGATAGGCTACATAATTGGAAAACATTCCTCAGAAGGAAATAGTTAAAATTAGGACATCAAGAGGCTTGTAGAACCTCGTCAAAAAGTTGGCATGATCTCTCTGAGAAATCCTCGTCTGTTCCTTGCCCACAGTGGGATCAAGGGCAACAGTGTCACTTCTGACAGATGCTGTATAATCTGCTCTTAAAAACATTGCATCTCTCATATTGCAATACTCATACATAAAAAGCAAACTAAAGTGAAGAAGGAAATAATGTGTGGTCTTTATTTGCCGAGGCAAACCAAGAATTCTTGGTTTAAGCACTGTTATCAGGCCTCCCCTCAGACTTCTTTTCATGAGACTGAGGACCCCAGTTTCCACATAACTCCAGAATTTGAAGACTGACAGTCATCAATGCTCATCCTTTCACTCTCTAAACATTATTTCTCTTTATGTGTGATTCATTGCAGGGGACAATGACCTCTGAGTGGTTTTACCCCTTGAGCAGAATTTGGTTTTTATTCCACATGTTTTGAAGGTAATAATCCTTTCCATCCAGCCGAATATACTGCTTGCATTTTTCTTTGTGATTTGCTGTTGATCTGTGGTGACTAGAGACTATGGTGTCATCTCCATCAGTGGAAACAGTTAATCAGGAATTAACTTTTCTTGTCATTTGGGGTTTGTTTATTTGTTTGCCTGTCTGTTTCCTTAGTGAAGTTATTTAGTTCAAACGAGAATTAACTCAGAGAACCCAATGACATGTATTAAATAACATGCATAATAACATGAGAAGGTAACAGTGACCAGTTATGGCTACAAAAAAAAAAAAAAATACAATCTCTCAATGTTCCAAGAGCTTGGGCACATAAGATAACACCCACTTGATTAAGCAGTGACAACACTAAAAATCTCAGGGTTACTATATCTATAATCCATGGACACAAGGAGAAGTACAGAAGGATCATGACCTAGTTCACATTGCTCCTGAGCAGCCAGATAAAGAAGCAAAGGCCACACAGCCAGCCCTTCTCTGAGCTGGTCATCTTTAATGCACTTTTCAATAGGAACCCCTTTTCTCTGTGCTTCCTCTGCTTTCTTGGCCCTAGGTGAGTTACAAAGTAGAATGGAAAATTCATATGATGAGGAGAAGATATACAAGCTTTTCTGCTTCCAGCAGTCCACCCAAAATTACAAGTCAGGGACAGGAAAGGGATGATATCATGAAACCAAAAGCCTGATACTTCTAAAGGCATGGAAAAAAAAAAAAGAAAGAAAGAAAAAAAAAGTTATTATTTTATCTGATCCAAATGCATGGTGTAGGCTCAAAAGCCAAAAAGCAAATAAAAAGAACAAAAAATGCATTTCTAGCTCATAAGTATATACATTATTTATTTTTTTTCTCCTCCTTTTCTTAATCCTGTCAGGAAATTGGGACAGGATGGAGCCATTCTCTCCTCTTACTACTTCTACAACACTTTTATCTGCCTGATATAATCTATGTCAGAGCTGTTCAGCCTATGAGGTTGCTTCCTAAGGGGCACAGTCATTCACATTTCTTTAAGTGCAGAGGAGGGGGCTTTCTCCTCATCTTACCATTTGATGTGCAAATGTGTCCCCCCACACAGAGTCACACACATACCTGCTTTCATCAGCCGCTTCTGCCTCCCTTTTGCACATGTCTTATGTGGGAGAGCTAATGCAAGGGCTTGGAAACATGCCTTGGTTCTTCCCCTGCTCCATCCCAGCAGTGCCAGCATGAAAATCACACAGGCAGGAGGGAGTGAGAATTATCTCAGCAGGAACTGAGTGTGGAGGAAATGTGGTCAAGGTGATTCAGGGAGGAGTAGGTCATGTCAGACTGTCTGTGTGACAAGTCCTGAAGAGACCTGTGGACATTAGGAAGGTTTTTCAGTGCTTATTAAAAATAAATTATATAAATAATCATTAAGTGCTTATTTTTACATATATACAAGTATGTGCATTTGTTGGCCAAAACATTTTACCTACCTGCAAGACAGAGACTCTGTAGACTAAATGCACAGACTTGCAGCATTGATTTGCAACGTGTCAAAGACAATGACAATTGGTTTGGGGTGGGATTTTTTTTTTTTTTGCTTGTTGATTTTTTGGCCTCACTTTTGATTTTAGCCTTCACACATTTGAAATGTAGAAGGAAAGATGACCACTATGTCAAAAGCTGTGTGATTCGATATACTTGTGAGCATCCACTCAAATTAGCCACATTATTTTAACAGAAAACCGGTATTTTATCAATGACTCATAAAGATTTCTTGGACTTCATCACCTAAAATCCCCCCAGAGTCATTACTCCCTGACTTCAGGTTTCTCTTAGCTCCTAGGATGACTGAGCTTTTCATCTACCATTCCCATCATTCAGTGGTATGTTTCACCTCCATCCCACACACTCCTCATCCATAGCTGAGCTGCATATGTGCCATCTTCATGGGAGGCATAGTCTCAGTAAGTCATTCCTGGCAGATCAGCACGCAAACACAGCTGTTCCATGTAAAAAGACCATGAAGCAAGTAAGAGAGGGTTTGGATGGCATGCAGTCAATACGGACCAATAAAACATAAAGGGAGAAAAATAAACTTGATATCGAGCTGTTCTCAGTATATGGGCATGGTGCACCAGAAGGTGAGGATCATACTACAAAAGACTATGCTATAAAGCAAGCCCATAAAATAATGCCATGCAGCCTTCAGGCTGGCCACTCCTCAAATAACAAGTGGTGAACTTTAAAGACCTCTCGCTATTGCTGATATGTTCCTACTCAACAAGCAGTGTCTTTTGTCTAAATGCAAAGCCTGAAAGATAGTTCCCTGCCTAGAGGACTACGCAGGCTCTAGTTCCTGCCTGCCTCAAGCAATAAAATCTTAGATCTTCTAAGCTTGCTCAAAATAAAAAATGTAGTCCTACTAGATGAATTGAGCTGTTATTAAATAGCTTGGGTAACTCTTTCAGAGCACTGATTTATATTTATAAAATCCAGGCTCACGACTGGAATCCTGCATTGGATTATTTCCCTTATATATAACCTTATATATTTCCCATATTATAACCTCCCTCAGTGGTGCATGTTGTGAGCCCTCTGCATTTTGAGTGACAAGATAGGAAGCCTGCAAGCCACCACCTGCAGGGATTTAGTAAAGGTGTAATGGGCTAGTTGGACACAGAAGAGGTGCACTCTTGCCTTACTGATCTCCCCTTCCCAAAGTCACAAGTGAAAGTACCATCAATGTAGCATTTAAGGCTTGAACCTCATCCTGCTTAGGTTTGGAGACTTTGCTCAGATCTGAACAGCTGCAGAGTGAAGAGGGAGAGAGGAATGCTACCCACCAAATCTAGCATACAGGAGTGGAGACTTGTTCAGCATCAGCATGGGAGAGCAGAGCCCAGGAAGAGAGCTGATCTCTATCTAGATTTGCCCTATCTTCAGCTATCTTCAGACTATCCCAGATTTTCATGTAGTCCTTGAAAATGTGACCAACAGGCATCTGAAAACCATTAGGACAGAAAAGCGTGTTTGTGATTTACTTAAATCTGTTTTTGTAAGATATCTGCACACTACAATTCCCAATGCACTAACCTGAATAGCTAAAATTCTGTCTCTAAATAGACATTGGCTTCTCTAAGGCTCAGGTAGCTTAAATAGCTTAACTAAATTACTATGAGTTTTCCATCACCTTCAGGGAGGATAGGACACAACACAGACCATCTCAGACGCTGGATTGTGTTTGTTGGCTAGGTAAAACTGCTTTGGCTGGTTGAGAGCACCTACCTCTGCCTTGTTGCTTCTAGTGATACATCTCCTTTGCAAGACCTGGTGACGAAGAGGGTGTGTGTTCACTCTATTCTCAGAATCTACAGAGAGTTGATTGCTCTGTTACAAGCTATGCCTGATGTTTGTTCCAGGCTACAGATTTTTGTGACTAGCTCTATCCCACTATCTTAACTTAACCCCAAAATTTCTCAGTTGGTGGAAATCACAAAACTTGTTTTATAAACCTCTCTGCCTGCTGACCAGACCAGAGATACCGACTTTTGCTTAAACAATGCACAAAGGATTTAAGTTCCTTACTAAGCAATCCACAACCTCCCCCCTCAAAAAAAAAGTCATACCTTTCCCATATGTGTGTTACGTGTTTCATATAATTTATTGCACACATGGTAAAAATATATCTGACAACATATAAAATGCAATTTTTAAAAGAAGAAGGAAAAAAAAGAATTGGCCCATTGTTCTGCTGCTTAAAATATGGGACACCACACGATATATGTTAAAATTATAAGAATATGTTGAAAATATTTTATGTCATTCCATGTAATATATTTGAAATATCATGACAGCTGCTATAGGCTGTAATATGTTCCATATTGTCTGATATATTCTAAATGTCTGTGTAATACATTTCATGAAATACATGGCAAACAAAAAAATGCATCAACGTTTTCTCTTTGCTGCAACTGAGTGTGTGTGATAAATGAATGTACTTGTACATTCATGGAAGAGATAAAGGAAAAAAAATTGTTTATTCCTAACACCTTTTATGTTCTTATTCATTGCCAGATGAGTAAACAAGTCTTTATTTATAGCAAACAAGAGTTTCACAGAAACCATGAATTTACCCTGGTACACAAATTCTTCAGTTACAGGTTTGAAATGATCAAATGCAGAGTGTACATAATACCTGGTGATTTACATAACCCAATGAAAACAGAAAATAGAATGAAACTAGACAATCGGTCACACTTGTAGCAGCCAGTTTACAAATATTTCACTGAAGCCATAAAACTCTTTCATGAAAATCATCCTTCACACAAATGCCACAATAGAGCATCCCCCACCCGAAAGCCCAACGTATTGTTACCAATTGCCTGACATTGTTGTGCTGAAGGACTTAGAATATTATGTTCCATTCCAATGCAAAAATAGAAAACCATAGGATCAAGACGGAAAAGATTTATTAGCTTCCCTTTCTTCTCTTCCCTAGCAGCAGAGTCAGGATGATTTCCCATTGTATAAGACACTGAAAAAATTCCTTATGTTCTTATGCTTGTGGTGCAATGTGAAGGGAGAGGGGGAAACCAGCTCCAGAAATGGAAAGGGCTGCATCAGAGGAAAGCAGCAATATGTTCTCTGTGTTTGCTGGTGACAGAAGGAGTCAGGAGCTTATACTGCCATAGGGAAGGTACAAGATAGACATTAGGAAAACTTAAAAGGGACAGGCTATCAAACCTCTCAGAGAGGCTACCTGGGGATCTGGGACAGATTTTTGGTTGGAGGTTTCACATGCCAGGCAGAAAAACATCTATGAGTCAAATTGATGCAGGGTGATAGGCTGTGATACCACTAAGGCCTATTCCCCTTCCATCCCATTCAGTGATTAGGTGATTATTAAAATGACATGATTGCTATGTCAGGAGAATATCTTAGGTGGCTTGATGTGCAAAAATACATTTTCATAGCCATGATTTCAGGGTAGACATAATGCAGAAAAGCTGCCTGACACAAAAGGAAAAAAGCACTATGGCCAAGAGGAAAGACAATTTTATGGCTCACACATTTGGCCAAAATGGGAATATTGGCACCTACAACTCTGTAACCAGAGTTTGAAAGAGTGACCTATAATGTCTTTGTGCCTCAGTTTCCCTATGTGTGCCAGAAAATGTCTATGATTCAGGTGGGAAGGTGAAACTGTAGAAGCATTTATTTCATGGCCCATGACAGAACCAGCAGCAGTTAGCCACTTACATGTAGAATACTCTAAATGTCTGAAATCACTATTCTTTTTGCAATGCAGTCAAAATCCAGCGCTGAATTTTGGCCAGATATAACACACTTTTATGTGCTTTTACCTCATGAAAAGTATCAGGGCTTATGCACATGTTTAAGTGCTTTGCAAAATAAAGATGGGTTTATGTACATGTGGTGATACTTTAGTGACAGCCCTTCCCTGTATGTGTTATGATAGGATAGTCAGGGTTAAGCAACTTTGAACCAATTCACATTTTAGGGGCTGGAATATACTTATCTGCCCAGTGAGTCATGATTTCCTTGCTGTTAGCTATTAATAACCCTTGGAGGAACTTTTCAAGCTGATAACCATTTCCTATCATTTTTGGCATTTTGAACATGTTTTTATTTTATTTTCCCATTTCTCCCAGTCCCCCAAAGGCAGCCAGATTCCCAGAACCCTTGTAGAGTAAAGAGATCGCTTCCTGCCCTTCCCGTCCTCTGCTTCCTCCACCCTTTCCAGACCAATAAAAGGACTTTAAATTATTGAGATCATCTTTTTATTTTTTCTGGTTCTGTTCTGTTATTTTTAATGTAGTCAGTTACTTAGTACTTTCTCATTTTTTTTGGCCTAGACATTCATCTCAGTAGAATGGATGTAACAAGAAACAGTGAACTCTTAACTTTTGGGGCCAGCGATAGCCCTTAAAGCAATGTGTATGTAATGAAGCAATGTATATTTAAATACATTCAAACACACACACACACACAAGGGTTAGAGTTCAAACAGTTGCCCTTCTAGCTTACTCAAGTCCTGATTTTGTTAAGTCTTGTGATGTCTTTCTTTGCTTCTTTATATCAGGAGGAGAATATGTGCCACGCTTGGAAGGACTGGTCCATAGATAGGGTAGAATCAAGAGTGATTTCACTTTGCAATTCCAATTCTAAACTAAGTATGAAAGATGGGGACTAGGATAATCCTCAATACTCTCCTTTCCTGAATTTCAGCTTCTGGACACGTTCAGAATAAGGACAAATCTCCAATATTTCATTTAGCCTCTCAGAAAACCAGTAATGCCTAATTTGTATACAGCAAAAGTGGGAAATATTTTAGCACAGATTCCCCCTGAAAGATACAAATAGGAGAGAAGAAGATCTAGAGGGATTATCAGGATTGTGCTTTAAATACATTCCACCTTACAGATGCACAGGAGAGAGAATGGTAAAAAGACAGGGAAAGCTGAAGATGAAATCACTTCCAGATGCAGCCCTTGCCCTGATGCAGCCAGATCCCTGCTGCCTCTCCAACAGAACATCTCAGCTTCTCAGTGCTCATTAAGATCTAAAAGAGGGTCATAGACAATAACTGTGTGCCTTAAATCTTGTCCATCTAACAGCCATCGCATCTCAAGCAATCAAAGGCAGCCTATGCTGGCACGGCCCAGTAATTAGCCGGCTGTGCTTCCAGCTGGCGTGCAGGCACATGGCAGGTTAAACAATAAATAAATCAGATTAGGCTGAAATCTGTTGAGCAAGAGTGATCCTGGCATTCAAAGCCATTTCTTCAAAGCATTGCAGATCAGTGCTCAGGTTTTATTTTCCAAAGCCTGTTATCATGGGTATGGCTACATGGTACTTTGCAGACAGACACAAGATCGTTTTGGCAGGGCTTTGAGTAAGAACCATGGATTGGCATTAGACCAGAAGCAATATAACCTCCTGAGAAGACAGGTATATGAGTTCTCGTTGTCTTGTGGCTGATCCAAAGCCCGAATAGAGCAATCTGCTATCTTGGGCAGAAAGAATTTTCTTTGCATGACCTGGGGAAATACTTGTGCTCACATGCAAACCTTGCAGCCTCTATCCAACAGAATGTTACGAGTTCTGCTCAGTGGACCTTGCTGTCTGCTGCAAAACTGTTCCATCAGGAGCTCAAGGTCTATACATGAAAAAATATGGGTTATTTCTTTATTAAAGTCAAAGAGTCGTTTCAGTTTCTATGAAACAAGGGGAAGGAAGGTAAGATTAAAAAAGGACTGTTTTTGCTTTGTTTTGTTTTTTAATAAATGAAGAAGTGCTTATTTCCCTGGGATCTAAGAATTTAGGAACAAGTGGACAGGAAGCATTGTCTGCATTCCAGTGAACTTGACGCTGCTCTCTGCTGTCAGACATGGCCCTGACCTTCCTCAACTGACTGGTTCACCCTGTAGAAGAGCCCCAAAGCACCTCCACTTTCTTTGCTCCAGAAGTGTCTGCCCATCATCCCTTATGTCTGCATCTTCCACAATGGTGAGAAATGAGTCTGAAATATCACAAGCAGTGAGCAGCAAAGGGCAGGGCAAACTATCAAGTCACAGGAGCTTCTAAAAAAAAACTCTTGGGGTTCTCAGAGGAGAAAAGAAGAACTTGGAGTAATCCTAAGGTTAGAATATGTGGAAAGGGGGCACTGTATTTCTGAAAATGTTTAAGAAAGTCTGAATCATAACAAATGTCTTTACTCTGCTTCTACATAATTGTCATTGTGGTGGCACATACAGGTACAAGACCTTGATTTGCTGTGCTCAGAGTTGTATCAACATAGCAGAGAAATCTGGTCCCTGGCCACAGAGCATACAATGCCCTAACACAGGAGAAGTGATGAGCAACACTGATGTGAAAGGCATCATAGGCAACCCACTCACTTGACATCTCGACCCTTCTTCCCTTCTGAGCCTGATTAGAGAAGCAAGCCAAAAAAAATGGAGAAAGGCAGTCTGATGATGAAGTTCAACGAGAACTGCCTCTTTCCTGACATGGTCCTTGAAGGACTGTTTCTGCAGCAGTCAAGAGGCTATTGGTCTTAGCCCATATCTCTCATTTTCCTCATGTTTCCTCATGTGTTTACTATGTAGTCTTATGAAACGGAACAAAAATGATAAATTCTCAGCAAGGCTAAATGTCAGTGTTATGAAGCAAGGATTGTTCAATGCCCAGGCTTCGGGAAGCTTCCAAACAATTCATTTTCTTCTGCCATACCTCCAGGCTGCCTCTTCACTTTGGGGTAAGGAATCAAGAATCTGTTCAAACCAAAGAACATTGCAATTAGCAGGTTGTTTATAGAAGAACATTTCAACTTTTCCAGGCTGTGTTTTGCCTCCTGGAGTGGAGGGGTCTTCTTTCCCTACTCATAGTACCTCACTGGCCAGGCACATTGCTTTAGTTAAGAGATGTTCTACCCAGTGAGATAAATATCCCTATTAAATTATTTTCAGATGTAAATAATGGGTTCTCACTCACTCTCCCCTCTCTCTCCCTCCCCCATCACCCCTGAGGAGCATTCATCATGGGTTGCATCTAGAGATGGTGAAAATTTGTCATGTTTTTATCTTGTTGGAAATCTGACAGAAATCCCAACTCCAAGATGTATTTTTTTCCCATAAAAAGCTAAATCTCTCTCTCTCTCTCCTTTTTTTTTCTTTGTTTCCTTCAAAAAACAAACAAACGAGGGAGGAGCAAGGGTCAGAGCTCAACAGATTTGAGATCTCATCCTCCATCTGTGCCAGAGTGGCTGTAGTCTTCTCCCTTTCTTCCCCAACAAGTGCAGTAAATGTTTGCTGTCAGCAGGGACATGCTCAAAGGCAGCAGCTACACAAGGGCATCCTGATGAAGTTCATATTTGGCAGCTGGGGAGCTGGTGCCTTACTTGGTCTTGCCACTCTGATAACTAGTGACAGTTCAGGATCCCACCCTTCCTTCTTATCATTGGCTGATTCTATGCTTATCAGGTTGTGTTCAGAACGGCTCCTTAAACTATCTTTATCGTTGACAGATCTAGCAGAGGATGATGGAGATATTTTATGGGTTTGGCAGTGAGAGCTGGGGTGGTGCTAAATCTCCTCTCACTCCGCTGACCCCAAAAAATAAAACTGGTGAAGCACGCACTCACAAATCCCTTAATTAGCCAATGCTGACATATCATATTTCAAGTGTTAAGAGAAAAATGCTAAATAAGGTTGTTTTTTATCCACTGAAGCAAAGGAGACAACACTCAAATTTTCAATTTATCCTGGCTCTTAGACATTAAGTTAAATTTCCAGAGATACACGAGAAACATGCATCTAGCTATATAACCTTTTCTGTTTATCTTTAAAGATTATTTAAAATTTGCAACATAATCCTATATTGCTCTGATATCCTTTTGTTTTCCCAAGTCCTAGAAGCAAATGGACTAGCTTTGGATTTCATTTGGCTAGGGGCTGTACTTTCAAGAAGCCAGATTTGCTGTCCAAACAATTGGGCCAAAGATTAAGGACAGATAACTTAGAAATGTCATATCAGATCAGTTCCTTCTCATTTCCCACTTCGTGCTCTTCCCCGATCTCCCAACCCAAGAAGAAAATCAGCCTGTAATTCTGACTCCTTGTAGGCAAGAATGGGATGGATTTCTATTAGTTCCTCTTGACACCAGATCACTTTGGGGCATCTGCCAGGATTTAGAGATCACTAGTGCCTCTCTCCCCACTAAGCTACGTATCAGCTTTTGCTTCAAAAATGGTCTTATGACCATGAGACAGAGAGAGTTCCTTTTAATCTTGACTGGCTTGGGAAATTTGAGGAGAGTTTTTGATTTACAGCCTTGTTGAGAGAGCTTCAGGACAAAACTCCAAGCTCTGCTGGGTTGGTGGCTTCAATGGCTTGTGCTTTGGATTTTATCCTTCCCAGCATGAAGCAACCCCCCACATTGTAGCACAGCAGGTGTTATGAGAAATTTTAAGGAGTTTCGTGTCAGGATCCACAAATGAGAGGTAATTAAAATCCCTAGCTATTGCTTACAGTCATGGTCACATCTCTTTTCTGGGATTTGGCAGCAGTGAGTGGTTTTACATGAGCTTTTTGTTCATTTGGCAACTTGGAATGCTGAAATTGATGCTAGAAATAAAGGAACACCTTTCCTTTTATTTTCCATTTCTTCTTATTATTCTTTTTCAGATAAAATAATATTTGGGGAATTGGCAAAGATGTGAAACTTCTTTTCAGTAGCCCTTTGCAGTTTTCCTGCCCGCAATTGAATAGCAAAGCATTGTTTAGAGCTGGTAAGTGAGGAAAATAAATAAATAATCATCACCACAACAAGTATGTATCTCCCCATCTATACTGCTCCAGTAAGCCATTGCTGAGAACAAAACCTTCCTTGTTCTGTGTCATCTAACCGATCTCTCCCTTCGCCTCCATCCCCCTTCGACGCATGTGTAACATGGCTCTATGTGAAACCCCGTCAGCGTAAGCAAGATTAATGTTTCCATGGGGGAGCAAAGTTGGCTCAGAACAATATCAGCTTTGAGAGCCCTGCCTTGTCCCCTCTCTAGAGGTGGTTGCAGGAGCTGCTTGGTACATTATTCCTTTATTTATTTATTTATTTGTGTTTGAATATCTCGGTTCTTCTGAAGCAAGCATTGGCTGCAGGCCCACAGCCAGATGGAACTGAACTGCTTTCTAAGAAAAACACGAACAAGGGAATTACATTTTGATGTTGTAATTTCTTCATAGGGGTATTTATTTCCAGTGCTCTTTTTCCCTCCTGCTCCTCCCCCACCTCTGGAATTTAGTGTACAAAAGTCAAAGGAGCTATCAAACTTCTGTTGCTGGTGGTTTGGTTTGCATCTGGTTTTAATGCTGAAAGATTTGGGACAGACAGCTCCAGCAGGGGAAATTGGGCAGTGAAAGCAGTGGTGGATTGCAAGATGGTGCTCTGGTCCAATGAAGAAGAGGAGAATCGGTCTTTTGAGTGGCTGTGTTCTCACTGCTTCACAGTCCTTTCACTGCTGGTGAGTATGTAGACGAGCTGCGTGTTTACTGTGAGGGACTGGTTTGGATCCATTGACTCATTTCATCCAAATAAACTAATAAAGAGCCACCAAGTGGTAACTTTATGTCATTACTAACGTGGGCTACATAAGTGGATGTTGAAGGCTCTGTATGGACTTTTTACATCCTAAAGAACCAATTCCAATTTAGTAAAAGGACCTGATCCATTAAGATAACAAAAGCATTCTGAGTTACATCCTCTAAGGATTTCATCCAAAGTGTCTGCTCTTCTTGATCAGTAAACATATTTCAAAAGCCCAAGCAAACCAGCTGTGTTTTCTGAGAGTCAGCTATTCCTCTTTCTGATTGTAAAATCCCAACACATTTCCAAATACCTGCTACTCAATGCCCTCAGCTTATATCCTGGCTAAGGAGGAATGAGCGTGTACTAGTATTTGGCCCTTCCAGAGCATGAAACCAGAAGTATTTTGTTGATAATCAGTTTAAAGACAGATCTTCATTCCAACAACTACAGAATGAAACATGAAGATCAACTTACTCTGTTTGTTTTTGTTTGTTTGTTTTTTTGTTTGTGTTTTTTGTTTTGTTTTGTTTTTGTTTTTCCCAGCAAATGGTGATTATGAAAGGACACCTTTTCATTCGTCAGTGCTGCTTGAAGGAGGGAGTATTGCTACAATAAAATACTGACTTTAAAGCGTGCTTTATCAAAATATACTGACTGCATGAGCAGGTGTTTCTTCAGAATTTCAACGTGTGTCCTGAGTTTGTAAGACCAATAAATCCTGAGCATTAAAAATATATCCTCTCACTCATTTTTGCATCTCTCTGAATAGTGGGAAGGAAAGATTAAAGAAGTGTTATCAGTTGATTTATCTGATTTCCATCATGCTCAAAAGAATGAGAGGAACAACTTAGACCCTAAAAGCAATACACTGTATTTATGACCACTACAAAGTGCTTTTTGACTGTCTTGGGGAGAAGGAGCAGAGACATAACAGAGCAGTGAACTTCTTTGCATAAAGAATAAATAACTTTAGCTTGCTGTTTTTCTTCAGTTCTTTCTGGATCTGAGGTGGTCAAAGCTACCAGCTGATCTGTTGAAGTAATGGATCACCTTTGCTTACACAGTTTTAGAACGACAGTCAAAACATTTTCTTTACTCAAAAGAACTGAACAATGCATGAACTTCATGCTTACACAGCTCAGTGGGCTGATCTCTTTTTACCCAAAGACTGTAGAAGAGTTGATAGTGATCCCTTTGCAGCTTCAGAGGTACTGACTCTAAAAGCTCATCCCCTACTGATTTTGTGGGTTTGGATACTGGATCACACCTATCCATACAGGATGCTGCAGTCCAGGCCAGGCTGCTTTCTCTCAAGTTACTGCTTCTCCTGCCTAGTCATCTGGTTGCAGGAATAAAAGTTAAAGAGCTGGTTTTAGGATTTATCTTGGTTTTGTTTCAGGCATGAGGTATTTGCTGTTGCAAAGTGCATGACCCCAAGGAATGCTCCCTGACACTGCTGTCAGCTTCTATGCTGGAAACTGACAATACAGACTGTAACCACATTGGAGGGTAGATGCCTTGTCAGAAAAGAACTGGAGGCATTCATTTCATAAAGGTCCTTCATTTTCAAAGGTCATCTTTTGCATACCATTTGTTTCTAATCTCTTGGTGGCTGGTTTAGAAACAAACAAGTGCTAGGAAAGAACAAGGAGACAGAGTGGTTTGAAGGTAAAAGGGCAGAATGATCTCATGCACCTGGAGTTGATAATGGTCTCCGGCACTGAGCAGTTAATTTTGGGGCTGGGGTTCATCCAAGTAGTTTCTGTAGAATGGAGAGACAGATGATATATTTGTGTACCATCCCAGCACCCAATACATTTAGGGCAAATGTAGCTGAGAAGGCTGTTTCTCATAGATCTGCTTTGAACGTAGCATTTGTGACTTTTTCCATGCTTGGCCAAATAGCATTATTACATGTTGCCAAGCTTCTCAAAGCCTTTACTTGTCTGATGTAACAGAAATTTGGAATGCCTCCATAACACTGCCTTATAATATGCCCCTAACTTAACCCGGACAAACCATTTTTCAGAGACAGACGACCTGTGACAGGTCTCTCTCCTGAGACTATCAGAAAGTGAATAAAACAGTACTAATTATAATGGTTGTTTTTGAAACATGGATATCTCCCCTAGAGTCTCTTAGCTTCCATCCACTTAAGAGAGTCAGAGAGTGAAAAAATGGGATTACTTTGAAATGAGAGGGAGAAAGAAACCTGTGTGAAATAGCAGCACAGAGTTACGTGTGCATATACTGTCCTCAGTTACAAATATAAAACTACTCTTTAGTTTACACACACAATAAAATAAAATAAAAATCCAAAATGCTCTTTCTCAGTATTATTTCCTTTATCCCTTCTAAAAGAGAGTGGGTTTTTTTGTTTGTTTGTTTGGTTGGTTGGTTGTTTTTTTTTTTCCCTCTTGTTTTTCCATCTATCTGTTCTGTGTGAAATTTGGGACAGAAAAAGCAGAAAAGGAACCTTTCTTTGATACATTTTTCAGGGATGCATAAGCAGTCATAAGATCAGTGATGCTCCTTCTCCAACAAATAATTTGTTTGTCCCCATGTCTTCAGTTCAGAGAAAATAATTTGCACAAATGAAAACCAGGGGCATAAAGCATACAACATTGCTAATGAAACTTCTTTCTTGAGCAAACTAATGCATCCTTAGCATTGGGCTTAAATTTCTCTTCCTGAGAAAAAAGAGAAAGCAGATTTCAGTAGAATCTTTTGGGTAAAAAGAGAAAAGCTTGGAAAGTGTATTGGCCAGTGGCTGATGCCAGTAGCAAGTATTTAGGACAGTGATGGTCTGGTGTAGGTACATCTTTGTTTCAGAGTATGTTTGTGCATCAGTGAGAGAAAAATAGCAATATGAAGAATAAAATCTGTAAGTAATATTAATGAATAACATACAACATTTTGTCCCAAGGAGATTAAAACTGAATACATAAAGAAGTAGAAGGATCTGCTTAAAAACAATGGGCCTGTGATAACAATAGTGGACAACAAATTAACTACAATTTCTAACAAAACCAAAGAAAACTCCTCCAAGCACAATTCAAGGTTTACTCTGACTGAGTTACCCAAAACTTATTTTCCATGATCACTTTGCATCTTTGTAGGAATCTTCAGTATTGTGGTTTGAAGCAGTTCCTGTTTTTTTTTATTATTTATTTATTTATTCTCAAGTCTGTAACCACAAGATATGCCACATTCACTACTTTGCTGTGATCTGTCTGTGCATTACATCCAGGAAAGAGCTTCCAGCATCCTGGCGTAATAGAGATAAGCAAGGTGCGAATGTAAGACCACAATTCCTCAGGTTTCTTATGCCTTTCTGGCAAGGAAAAAAAACTCCCTGGATTCAAGCCTCTGTTTTGATTTACTGTCCTTAAGATGAGAAGTGGCAAAAGGCTATGTCTAAGAATTACTCTGTGGTGAATTGGCCATAGGAGTTTTATTCTCACAAGATATCTCAGCCTGTGGATAAAGGTTTTGCACTTGTATTGCATATTTGGAGCCAGTGCAGGAGTAGAAGAATCTGTCCTTGCAGTTAAATATGTCATTTCCCACTGATGGCTGAGGAAGACTTGGGCAACATAGACGGAAATGAGGAAAGGAAGAAAAGTACAAGTCCAGAAAGAAAAAGCAGAGTGGAAACAAGAAAGGCTCAGAGACTGAGAGAAGAATCAGTCTGGCACACAGAGAAGTACCCTAGAAATAGCCACCCATGGGGACACATCTCCATGCTGTAATTTCATGTTCTTGCAAAGTAGCACAAGTCACTTCTGTGGCTTTTAATGGATGACGATGTTCTTTCAATGATGGATACAGATTTTCACTGTTCTCCAGCTTATGATTACAAAAAGGGTATTTTAGACAGATACTTCCAGCAGTATTAGGCCTTGGATATCAACTGCAATAAAAACAATAATTTGCATATTTCCTTAAGAAAAAACAAACAAACAAACACTGAAAATATCAATGATTCTTAAAGCCAGCAAGGATGTGGTGTTATCTCACTTATAAAAAGTTTTCATGTGCTGTATTTCCAAAGACACAAAGGGAAAATGCCACATTAGAACTCTCCAAAATTTACGCAGTCAAGAGTGAGGGATACATATACTGAATGCAAAATCAATGTTATCAGTTCTTACCAATTCTTATCTTTCTTTCATGACTATTTGCAATATTGGAGCCTTGTTAAAAATAAATAAATATAAATAAATAAATAAATAAATAGATAAATTTAAATTCCTGGAAACAATCAATTAAGAGAGAAACACAGGTAAAGAACCCCTTGTATTTTAGTTCTTAGAAAGAAGCTTTTGGAAGTGTGTGGCCTTGGGGCAATTTAATGATTTAAAACTCAGATTGCATACATAAAGCAAAAGTCTTCATTACTATTATCTTTAATATTAACCTGTAATAAATTTAAGCCAACATAGTGATTTTAGGGTGATGCTGCATGGTTTTGGCGCTTGAGGCTGTCAATTCTGTATTTTCTATGGGATGCATTGTTTTGAGACAGAGAAGAAAAATGTGTATGTTTATACTCTAAAACAGGACAAGAAATAGAAAATGAACCTGACTTGAAAATCAGTAATGAAGTGTGTAAAATGTCCTAATTTAAACCACTAGAATAGGTAAGATATACAAGAGAAAACACATTTTGTGAAAAGCAAATACAACTGCAGTAGATGTTTTAAATTGCTTCCTTGTTGCTCTTTCATAGCCGTTTCTAAAACAGGAAAAGATTTTTCCATGCAGGCTCTTCATCCAGAGTGTCTCTTTTAATATCATTCACAAAGAAATACTCATAGATCTCAGCTACACCCCCGCTCACCCATACAGTTATTTCAATTTCTGTGCTCTTTGCAAAAACATCTTTTGTTCCCAGCACCACAGCCACCAGTAAAAATGAGAGCAATTCAACTTGATTTTCAATAGGAAAAAAATAATTACTTTGGAATTATTTTATTTGGGTCAAATATCCTCTGGATTGCAGTGCCAGGTCTAAGCTCTAGAATCACGTGTAGAAGAGCAAAATTAGGAAAACAAATGAAAATCAGTGACTTTTACTGCTTTGAGAGACATTTGTTGTCTCCTACCCTGTCACTGGTCCTGACATTCCAGATGCGACTTTTCCACAAGTACAGCCACCAGGTGAAAAGAAATGAAAATCACAGTGAAGGTGATAAATTTGCACAAATGGCTCATCCTCAGCTTTCTGTTATGATATTGTAATTTCACAATGGTCATTTCTTTAGAGTAAACTTCTGGAATGTATTTGAGTTCATTTAAGAAAGCTTTAGCTCCAGAACTGAGTTCCTACAGCTTTTGGGACTCACGGTTCTTTCAGATCCTGGTGCACTATTAAACATTTTGTTTAACAACACAAAAGAGGACAAATCTATCATTTAGCACAACAGATCATTTCAGTGCCTACAAAGCTGAAAAGATTCAGAACAGTAGTTTGCAGTTTCAGCCTTTCCTGTCTGTTCCATGCAACTCTCACATCAATGCATTTTCTTTCTTTCCCTGTGGGTGAAATCCTGGGCATTTAGTACTGTGATTGCTACAACTTCCTAACCACATACTGCATGAAAATTTAACATTGGAAGGTATTGCCAAGAGGCTGTCAAACCATTTTGACAAGCATAAATTCACAACATTAGGCAGAAACTAAATTGAAGGCAGATATTTGTCAGCTTTCCCCTCTTCTCCACCCTTTTTGACTAGCTGTGCTATTGATCCAGCCTCACTGGAGCTGTCCACAGCTGCATTTTCCACACAGCCTTTACCTGAGCAATATTTATGATATGCCTTAGGACTAGTGCCTACCAGAGGGAGTGATTTGGCTGACTGTGTATGGCAGGTCTGTAGACCATGACAGGTGCATTCAACACAAGATGGCTTTCTTGCCAGGATTGATTTACTACTAGGGCTTTGTTCGTGACTGTTTAATGAGTTAATTTGAAGGTCCCTTTTTTTGTTGTTGCACAAGGGCAGCCTTGTGGACAGAGAAACTGGTGACTGAAGCCTCTCTGAGGGGAGGAAATGTTTCTTGTTACATGTGAGGCAAAGCTGATATCATGGACTTTGACCTGTATTCTCAGGAGAGCTGTGGAGTGCAAATGTTCAATAATACCCTTCTGTTTGGGCTTCATTTCTAGTGTTCCTGATACCCATTCATAGGTCAATAACCACCTAGTTGTCTCTGAATACTTCCCAGACACCAAACCCACCTTGAAAATGGCAACCTATAAATAACATTATAGATAGAAAAACACAAGGACCAGGACATCTGCAACCAGAAGCATAGCAGACATACAAAGCACTCCCTGAAATGTGCAATAGGCAGCCAAGCCTCCAGTCACTATCAGATTGGCAGTGAAGAGAATATTCTTGATAACCCCAGTACCAGCCCTAAAACTTTTAGCAAACAAGTCTACTCCTCCAGAGACAGAGATCACAGATGTAATTGAGCCTCCTGAAGAACATGTGTAAAACTCACTACAACGTAAAAAGAAAAACCTTATTAACAGCACACTTAGCTATCACATTTCACACTAGATTGGAACCTGTCCAGAACATCATGAAACTATAGCCTTTGCTAGTCGATGATCATTTGAGAGAAACTGTCCTTAAAGTCTCTCTCTCAACTTTCCAAATTTCCCTTGCCTTACCAAATTCTTTATTAGAAGCAAAATTTTTCATGGTAAACATAGCACAAGTGGAGTAGGACCATACCAAAGCAATAGATTTAAAACTTGATGACACATGTACATACGCGATAGAATAAGAGCCCCATTCCCATCCAGAAGAAACCATCAAAGGTTTGCATCCTACATGGAGTCATTCCAGAATGTGATCTATTCTATCCAAAGCACCAAATGCCCTCATGAAAAGTATGTGGGTGAAACCCATCAACCACTGTGCACCACAACATTTTCATGGAGACACTGCGAATGCCTGGTGGGATAACTTTTCTCACAATATTGCCTCTCTCTGTTTGACTTCTTAGTCTTGATCTTCAAAGGCATTCCACAAAACATCTTCAAAAGATGAGCTTTGGTTGTCAAATTCCTAACTCTGCTCCAACATAAAAATCACAGCACAGTAGAGATGCTAGGTTTATGTCACAATTTCCCCTATACTGTAGTCAAACACTTGTCGTACATTTCTCTGCCTCACGGAAATTATTGAATTTACCACTGTTGCTAGCATACCTTTCTGTTCCACGGGTTCTAAAAACCTTTTCCTCACCAAACATCAAGCCGATTAACACTATTTAGTTTAAGCTGCAAAGTAAATTTCCCCCATCTTTATTAGCTGGAAACTTGCTTCTTAATTTTCAGGCCAAAGCAATCCCTTGTCTTTGCTTCTTATCATTTGCTCCTACCGGGAGTGCCATCTCTCCCTACAAATCTTGCCTTGCTTATTTTGCTAACAGTAGTGTTATTGGCACTGTGATGGGTTAGTTGCATTATCTACACAAACAAAATGTGGACAGCTAAAAAGCAACTCTGTCTGTTTCTCCACAAAACATGTGTATCACCGACAGTTCGTATTTTCCAGAGAGACGCTGATAAATTTCTTCATATCCTTCATAGATCTGATAGCAAATGCCACTTTTCCCAGAAAGTTTTCCATCCAGTGGGCTGGCACTTCCCAAGAGAACAAAGATATATCTTTGCTGCTGGAGACCAAGGTCCAGAGTTGAATAAGGGAAACAGGAAGAGCAAGTGAATTTTCAGTCCTTGCCTTCAGCCATGCTATATCACAAAGTAACACAACTTGCTTAAGACAAGTGATGGTCAACCAAACCAGATACCTTTTGTTTTATGGCTGCTGCCAGTCCGTTTCAGTAGGCAGCACATCACACTTACCACAGAGGGGAACATAACTAACCACAGTGACATTGATCCACTTATCAACACACAGAAAGAACAACCAGGCTGAGAGCAATGCTTTTGAACTGTGGTTTGACTGGACTTACAGGTGATTACCACAATAGGTTGAAAGCACCAATCTGACTAGACATACTGGAAAAAGATGGTTTTAATTTATGTCAGTTAGACGTAATCAGAGAGAAGTCTGCATGTGTGGGGGAATTACTATGAGATAATTCTTGGAAACTTGCTAATCATGTCATTACTTTTCAGAAACTGTCTCATGCTCTAAGCCCTCCTGAAATTTATTAAGGTGGACACTTTGATGTTCCAGGTTCCTCCACTGCAAGACAGACATAGAAATTGCTACAGCAGGACATACTGACAGCCCATCTTTTCTGAAAGCCTCACTTTATGAGTGGTGCAGGCCAGATGATTCAATGGAAGGAATAAACTTCCCAGAAAAAGACTAACTGCAGAAAATCCTAAAATAAATAAATAAATAAATAATAATAAATGTTCTGATCCAGTCCATCATAGACATTGTGTATGCTCCAGCATGGGGCAGTGGTTCCCTATAATTTTCCTAAAGTATACAAAATGTAAAGTCTAGCGGTTTAGACTGCAAAAGTTATCAGCTTTTCTTCTGTGTAGGCCAGTTGCGACACTGGGAGGTTTTTCTGTGTGAAAGACTGAGCGACATCAGCCTCTTGTGAATGTCATGGGTGCAATATCTCTACCAGGATACCTGAGTCCCTGGCTATTTTAGACGCTTTGTAAGTCTACAGAATGGTGGCTGCTGAAGAAGGCATCACCTTTCCAAAAACAGAATCTTAACCAGTGCATGATACAGCTGCTTGTATATCTTCAGAAAGATTCCTTAGAGGATTTGGGAATATTTTGAATCTACATATTTATAGAGTTTGCAAGTACAGATTCCTCCTCTCTGTTGTGGAATCATACATCTCGTTTCTACATGAATAAGGAGTGTTACTCCCATTTTAAATCTGGGTGAAATGAGAAAGAAGAGGTCATTTGCCCCAGGGAATCCAAAATTTCTAGTTAATTTCCAGTAAATTTGCATTTCTTCATTGAGAGGCAGAATTTACTTTTTTTTTTCTTCCTTTTTTTTTTCTTTTCTTTTTTTTTTTATTTTTTTCAGGTCTGGCAAGATGACAGAGGAAGACTCCTACATTTAGCAGAGAAGAGAACAACACTTTATACACTTTATTCTTCATCTATTGGCTGCAATAAAGATAACCATTCAAGCAGAGCTGTCTGCATATAGAGAGGGAGTTAATGCAACCAAGGTCTCTGCTTTCAGCAGGTGCAGCACAGCCTGCTAGGAAGGATTGGAAGGGTTAAAGCAGTATTTGGTTCTGGAAGATGTACAGGAATTGGAGAAGACAGAGGAATTTGCTGGATCCTGGCGTGCATGAATTTAATAACTGAAATTATCCCATTCTACCTAGAGAGGATAGGGCCTGAACTACATGAACGATAGAAGCATGAAGAGCCAAGCTACCCCAGGCTCAAGTGGACAAAGGTGCACTAGAGAATTGCAGCTGATCTGGGGAAGTGAACTAAGTTTTTCCTAAGCCCCAATTCACTCCTGAGAAGGAAACATCTGAAAAATCTTCCACATGGAAACAAATTTTTTTTCTCCCCCTGCTGCAAGGGGGAAGAGAAGAGGGCAGAGTGTTGTTTTCCACACAGTCCTTTTCTTTTGCTCTGCAGGTTCATGCGACTTAGTTTCACCTGGCCCACAGGCAGACACCATGCAGAAAGAAAACTATATTTTTTCTGTTTCCTGCACACTGCAATGAGTGATATAATGTTACAGAGAAAAGCCCACTGAGGCTACTAGAAGAGGACAAGAGTCAAGATCTTTTCAATATTATTAGTTAACACTTAGGATTATTAATTTTTTTTTCTGGGAGCAGAAAAAAATGACAGTAACAGGTCCTTATTTGAAAGAGGTGACAGAATTCAAAGAGATAGATCAACTGAATTAGTTTTTTTTGTTGTTGTTGTTAATTACTTCCAAAGCTTTTAGGGTTAAAAGAGGTATAGAGGCCTTTGCATCCAGCCTCTCTCTAAATTCATACTCAGCTAATCCTTGTCAGCTGCATCTTCCCTTGCCAATACAGAGGTGAGTGTGAGGAATTTCTGCATGTTACTTATTTAGCTATTACCTTTTATGGGTCTCTCTGTCTCCCACTGACTTTCTGGCTGCAGACGACTTGGCAAGAGGAAAACCTCAAGCAATCCTGTTCTGAAAGCTTTAAAACTTAGGCAGAGGGAAAGAATAGAGCCTGACAAAAGAAGCAGACACCTGTGAAGTCTCTGCTTGGACCTGGGTTGCTACTTTCAGGGCTGCAGCTAATGCAAAATATTGTCTGTTTAAAGCAGGGTCTGCTTATCTCATTGGAATTTGGGAATCCACTGATCTATTTATTTTATGTGATTTTTTAATGTGATTTTCAGTCCTCACTTGCATGTTTATTATAGGACTTATGTGCAGGCAATAAACAAAAGAATCTCATTTTTCCAGGCAGTACTCAAAACTAAAGGCAGAGACAGGACCTGCTCCCACAAATTGTCTGGTCTAAGCAAATAAAGAATAGCCAAGAACAGGGGAGAAAGAGGCTCCCCCACCAGCAGAGTCAGCAGTGATGCTCCAGAGAGATGCAAGAAGTGAGGTAGGCAAAGATCAACAAGGGAGGGCAAAGGAAGTATTGTGGAGGTAAGGCAGGAGCTAAGAGGATGAGGCTGAGTGAACATGCTGTGAGGGAACTGGCTAGAGTAGTAGATCCAGTTACATAGTACAGGGCAAGGAGAGTCTAAAACCAAATTCTCCAGATACCTCAAGCTCTTGGCTATGGCTGCAGCATGGGCTGGCTCAGCATACAGCCTCCTGCACATGCACATGGCACAGTCCTCATGCTGGGCTACTCTCTAAAAGCCAGTGCATGCTCATTGATTCTGGTTGAATCTGTGAAGTTATAACAAAGTTTTTACAGAACCGCTGTGCTGTGAATGCTTCTTCAGCGGTGTTTATTAAGCTTAGCCAAGAAGCATCCATCAGTCTGGGAACAACTAGGAGCATTTAAATTTAATGATGACGATGAATATGTTAAGGAGGTGATTACAACCAGAAAAGCCTGATTTTTAACTTACTTGCAGAAGAAGGGTTTGGAGCAATGGAAAGAGAGAAAGAGATGCCAGTTATAGGAAAGGTACATATAGAAAGAGGGGAAGGAGAAACTTTACTGAGAGCTGTGTCAGAAGGAAGAAGTGGTAGACAGGGTTATTTTGTCAGGGAAAAACTTGTTTAGCTGTGAGACAAACCAAGTCCAGAAAAGAAACCACAGGAGACTAACAACAGATAAATATGCAGAGGAAGACTTTGAATGGGGTCAGGAACTGCCAGGAAAGACACTGTTCAGGAAGTTCATTCTCATAGAAATGTTAAGCAGTTGCTGGTGTTTCATCGTTGAAAGTAAAGAGCAATGCTGAGTTCTGAAACTTCGTGCTTAACAGATTTCCACGAGCCCGTTTCTTTGTAATTATCAACAGAAAGGCAAAAAATGAACTCATAACTTCACTATCAAGGTGCAATTCTGCAAAAATACATATTTCAGGTACAGAGAGAATCTGAAGACATAGAATGGGACTGAGATCTCCGATGAATGGATCTCAGGATAAAAAATCCCAGGATAAATTGAGATGCAGATCATCAATATCTGGAAGGGGCCCTAAAACAGAGGAACTACTGAAGACTGCTCATACTCTGGAGGTTAAACACATAAAGATTCTTCAGTGCCCTGCCAACAGAACGGCAGAGACCCTGCAGGAAGCTTCTCCAGAACTAAGACACCTGTCCCTTCCACTCTGCCCTGCCTGGCTTCAATAGAGACTTCTGAAAAGTCTTCTCATGGCCCTCCTTGGCAGTGTTGACTCCAGAGAAAATACACCTCACATAAGATATGGGGCTTTTCAGAGCCATTTTTACAATTCTGTTTATTTCAGTATTTTAGCATAAGTTGTCTGAGGGGTGAAGATCTTATCCAGCACAATGACTCATGTGGGTTACAACCAACAAATCCTTCTTGTAGGCCAGAAAAAGCCATGTGTTTTCTTCATCGACAACAGCTTGTCAGCACAACTGATGCCTTGGTTACCAATCTCAGCACAAAAGCACAGAGTGAATAGGCCAGAAACTGCAACTGCAGAGGCCCATCTGTGTGGATCTGAGATGTGATGTGTGACCTTGGTGAACAGATCCAGAGCATAAATCTCCAAGGAAGTCACAAAATAAGTCCTTGTGAGCACCATCCCCTCCAACACCTATACACCTCCCAAAAAGGAAAAACTGTCTTAAGAAAGTCCAGGGCAAAACACGGGGAAGGAGTAGAGACGACTTTCACTGTACTCAGTCTCCATGTTATGAAACAAGTGCAAGTATTCTTTCTAGTACAGTCTTCGTTGATCTGATAGCATGGCAGCACATAAGTAGAATAGACTATGGCTCTTAACTTTGTATTTTGATTCTGAGTGCTCACAGAAGGACCTGCTGGCTATTTCTGTTTTTTCTGGAGGCTCCAAGCAGTGAGGAAATTCAAATGTGTGGAAGCACACCCAAGAACTGACGATCGCTTGAAGCAGAGATTGGCTACAGAACTGGAGGCTTGGTTTGGCCAAACCTCATCAATCAGACTTTGTTTTTGCCAAACCAAACCCCACACCAGAAATGGTTTTGGAGTCAGCTTCCATTTTCTTGAAGCCACTGAAGTCCTGAGGTTATTCAAAGGTCTCTCTATCGCCCATCTGCAATCTAAACCTTTTTTTTCTGGAACGTGTTTTCTCCCGTTTGCCTTGATATGCCAACAAAGGGTAAGAGGCCAAGATTGTCTGCAAGTTTTTCAGTGTTCCCCAGCTCTGGACATGCCCCAGATATTTTAGGAATAGCCTTTCAAGTGGTGGTTTGGCCCTCATAGGCACAGGCAGTTCTGGGAGGAAGAGAGTCTCATGTTCATAGAAAATAAGATTAAGAAACAAAAATATTGAGCAAATGGCTTTGAATCTGGAAAAATATGCTCAAGTTGGGGTGAAAATTCCAGTTGTTTTTAAATGAGCTAATTTGTTCTTTCCTGTACATCAAATATGGGAAGAAAAGGGGAAAAAGAGAATAAAAACAAAACAAAACAAAACTTCTGCGTTTTAATCTGACAGCTGCTCCTTCTGGAAAAATGATGTTTTTGTGCTTAAAGTGTTAGGCTGGGACATAAGAGGGCTAGGTTCAGTTTGCTGATGTGCCAAAAAATCCCTGCATGACCTTGGGCAAGTCACTTATACTTTCCCAGTTCCCTTTGAAAATATTGGGGCTAAGAAGAACTCCTTGCTCCTTGTGCATACACTCTCACTGCAAGGTCTTTGGAACAGGGCCCAACTCTTCCTATAAGTTTGTGCAACACCTAGCAAAAATATGACTGCTCCTCTAATTAGAGCTCTGGAAAGAGTCTGTGATCCAAGTCATGTTACCATCCATTATAAATTCTGCAAAGTTCAATTCTGGAGTAGTTTTCAATTTAGGCCAGTCTTAGACAGTAGGGGATTATATCATATAAACAAGGCTGTAGATGTCACTCTCCCCTAAGAGGCTTTCTGCCTTGAGCTGTGTTGTTGGTTTAGGCTATTGTCAGAATGCACTTGTTCACACTTGTGGGATATTTAGTTTAGGAAAATCCACAGGCAGCCCCAGGTTATTTTGCACTCAGAATATACGAAATCCCAGAGATGTGAAAGGGGCTGCCTTCTAAATACCACTGTGATTTCAGATGAGGTGCAGGTCAAGCCTTTACCTGGAATTCAAGGTTTAAAAAAGGGTGTTTTTGCTGTTGTTGTTGTTGTTTGCTATTGTTATTTGTTTGTTTATTTGTTGTTTAATTATTAAAAAAAAATAAGGAAGAAAAAAAACTTGACTGTGAATCAGGGAGACCACACACATGCAGCTGTTTCTCACCGCCCATGATCTGACATGCCACTTAACCCTTGTGGTTTACAACCAGCATTCACCACACTGCTCACTGAGAGCACTGAGTCTCTGCGCATGCCGGGGGAAAAAAAAAATCCCCAGGGAATTCCCCAGCTGGTGAGGTCTTGTGCATCAAAATTCAAGTGAAGGACAGCAGTATTGGATGTTAGGAATGGACAGACATCAGGTGGGAAAGGGAAGGCCCATCCCCTTCACTGAACCAGAAGCCCTGTGTTTTCCAGGGCTGTCTTCCAAACCAAGCACAGCCTGTAGAAAAAAAGCAGTAAGGACCTCAAGTGAAAGCCAGCCAAGCTTCTCAGGCACTGGTGGCTTTGACAATTCAAGAATGAGGAACTCAAGATGAGACAGGGTTGCTTCAGTCATCACAACCCTTCCTCACTGAACACAGACAACCCAGGAAGCTTTTTCTAGGAGTATTCTTTGACCACACGCTTTGGATAGACATTTCCCTGTACCCTCTCACAAGCTTGAAGACCTGTAATTAAAGTCCAAAAGACTCAGATTGCATCATGCCACCAGCAGAGAGGGGGAACAACGGTGAAGATCACCAGTCATTCCTGCAACTGCAAATAACTTAATGTGTAACTGTTGTAAAAAGAAAATGAGTTCTGGAACTGTTTTACTGGGCTGTGCTGAGATTTGCACACTGTTGATGGTGACATTATTGGGATCTTCATTTCCAAAGTCCATATAGGTGTGTCTTCAGATGGAAGCTGGAACAACCACGGGGAGACACCACAGAATATTCTGCCTGGCAGGTCTCTCAGGACTCCTGGTCCAGAAGCTGCGGTTGATTCCTGAACTGCTACACACTGCAGAGAACAACAGGTGACTGTTTGGAGCTAGCGTCCAGCAGTGTTCACAGGTAAGATTTAAACAGTCCTTGGAGGTAAGAACCTCATGATTGTGAATATAGAGGGACTTTTCATTGATGTTGTTAGTCACATCTGTGACACAAGATTCGCTCACGTGTCTTGAAAATGCCTGAAGGCCCCATACACAGCTAACAGTCAATAAATATATATATATATAGTACTTTTCTCCTTCTCCTTCAGCCTTTCTTCCTCTGTGTGTCTGCCCAGTAAATCAAGACTTACAAGCAGAGGCAATGTCCTTTATTGACACCAGTTAACACAGATGGAAAAAATCCTGTCAAGATTTCTGCTAGCCCCTTATCAGAGTCTCCAGTGAGGTGGACCAGCCTAAGCCTCTCAAAGATGCTAAATGGTGATAACATGGTGAGTTCACCGAGCTCTGTGGAGACATGAGGATCACATACTGACATCATTCAGGGGTGTTTAGGCCTGAAACATGATACTTTTTTCCTCCCTGCCTGGTTTTGCACTGGGTGGCTAAAATGGTAATGGCTCAGGGCTGTTACCATAAGATCACTCAGCAGTTAATCTTTTATTTGCAAAGCTGTTCCTTCCCATAGAAGTAAACACCCACCTTATCAGACATACCATGGCAAAGGATGTTGTCCAGCTCCCCACCTGCTGTCCTTCCTCTCATTCGTGGCCTCCCTCCCCTTTGCGGCCATCCCCACCCACCCTCAGCCAGAACATGCTGCACTCCAGCAGCCCTGCCAGTGACGCTCATGGATACGGCGTGGTCTTTCCAGTCCAGCCTTTATCAGGAAACAGCCTGTTCCTTCCAGGGATGGGAACACACTGAGCAGGCAAGCAGTGTGCCTGAGCCCCCTCCTTCATGGCACTGCATTGCCCATACTCCCTGCAATGCCCCTTGAAGCTCTGAAGGGCCATGAATGAAACCGCAGGTGATTCCTACTTGACATAGAAAGAAAACAAGGAAAGACAGCCTCCAGGCCAGGAATAGCCTTTCCTTGTCATCAGCAGAGACTGCTGTACTTATCCCTTTACAGTGAATCTCCACTGTCAAGCTCTTTTTCACCTCTCTCCATTAAGTCTCCAAGGGCATCCTCAGAGGAGCCTGCTGAGAGGAATGCACCTGGCTTGATTATAATTCCTCTTCCCTGCTGATGGAAATCTAGGGCCTGTTGCTGTTTTTAATATGGTGGTTTTATTAGAGAGGGGCCAGATCCACTGGCTGTGTAAAGCCACGTAAATCCCATTGAAATCGCTTCCTGTTTAGCTCCAGTGAATGCACAGAACATGCTGTGATGCTGAGTTTCCTTCCCCACTGAGTGCTGCAGATTATACAGTGGGAAGATTATCTGCTAGCAAAAACTCCTGTCTAAAACTGAAGTCCAGAGATGCACATTATCTGAGGATCTGCCCCAGAAACTGCAAAACAAAGAGCTTCAGCAGAGCCTGCACTGAAAAATACAGCAGGTATTCTTCCTGCTCACCAAAGGTAGGGTTTGTTATTAGACTTAATAATGGCTGTATAATCCTGTGTATAACCTCAAAGCACCTTGCACAATAGATCCCGTGCTTGTTTCATGAAAGGGCTACTGCAACATTAACTGCAGTGTAAATGAAACTATTTCTATTTGTTTATTTCTAGAGCTTGAGTCATAAAGAGTCCCTCTCTCACTACTTGACCATGTCTCATCCCTCTGACCAGGCAATAGTAACTCAATTAAATGTCTTCCTCCCAGTTGGAGAGGCATTCTGATTTTTTTTACTGGAGTTCATGTTACTTTATGAATTATTTCTTGTTATTTTACTGCCACTTCCAGTTAATTGTTTGCTTGCTTCTCTAAGACAGACAGCTGAGACTACGAATCCCTGGAAAGAGTTACAAATTCCCTGCCATCATGCACAGCTATCAAGGTCTTCAGAACTAGTAAAGATGTTTGTTCCAGCCTCATCTCCCCATACAAGCATCAAATTCCTTTGCATAGTTGTGGATTCTCCCCTTGTCATTTTCAATCTGTCTTCCAAAGTCCTGCTCACATCACTGAGCTTCTCTCTTGCACTCCTCTTCTCTGCTGGGTAACACACAAAGCCCTCCTTCCTTCCAGATCGCCCCCAACACAAAGAAATAAAGTGTACTTCTGAGCAGTGGAAAACAGTTCGTGGCTCACTCAAAATATCTAAGGTCTTCTGATGCAGCTCATATCATTGCCATCCCTATCCCACCTGACAGAGAGAACAACACAGGGTGTGACCTGCATGTTACCTGTTCAGCGTTGCTGTCTATGGGACAGCAAAGACTGAGAACTGCTGGTTTCAGTAAGCCAGTACTCAGCTTGTGCTAGCAACAAAAAGCAAAAAGGAGTGGCATGTTTTCTGCTGCTTCTCCTGGTATGTTCCCTCCTGCTATACTACCATTCCTACTGCTTTATCCTGTGTCCATAACATGTTATTTCTCCCTAGAACCTCAAAACCAACCTGAGTACCCACCACTATGTCTGTCATATTTCAGTCATTCCTGGTGCCAGCAACTCAGAACACGTCTGCAGTGCTGACCTGCACAGTCGTCATCATGGTCCATGCCTGCATCCTCCTGACACTGAAGTTATCTGCTGCAGGTAGAACACTTTCCAATACAGTTCTCATACACAGAAGAGAAAAAAAAAAAAAAAAAAAAGCCTGCTTCCTGAAAAGGAGCCAAGATTTTAAAGATACAATTTTATAACTATTAATCAAGCAAAGAGCTACAATCACCAATGCCTTTCTCCAGTCTCCTTCTTCAGAATTTAAAAGCAACCTTTTTTTTTTTTTACATTTTTTTTTTTTTTTAATGCAGGTAAACATTATTTGGAAAGGATTTCAGGATTTCTACATCACGGACTCCATCTAAACCAATAACTAATCTGTTGGAAAAATTCCTTCTCAGAAGAGCCCAGCCTGCCCCATTTCAATTGGTGACCAGAGTTCTGTCAATGGATTTATGATGTGACGTCAGTCCCAAGGCTCAAGTGGCAACTTTTGTATTTTCATGCATTGTTTAATAAGCTGTTCACTTCCCTTCTCTAACCCAAATTTTATTAAAAGGGGGAAGATGCACTCGAGTGTTTCTCCAGAGAAGACAGGCCATTTAGACTTGATACTGAAAAGTGATTCCCCATGGTAAGGAAATGAAGAACTGCAAAGTGCTTAGAGAGACATATTTAATACCTTAAACTCTTACTTTGAGTTAACAACAAGCATGGTCTTGGCTTTAAGGAAATAAATCGATTCTCAGGCTCCCTTATTTCAATAATCTGCCAACAGAAACTCAGCTGTGGCTTTTTTCTCCTCAGCTGATGATACAATGAGGATTTTTTGGTTTAATTTTTTATTTTAAATTAGATGGTGCAATGGCTACAAGATACCAAGGTGTTTTACTGTGTCATGTGTAGAAGAATATCTTTGTCCTCATGAGAGCAGGTAGGCACACACTGTACCACAAGAAGAAAGCGAAAGGCTGTAAGGAGGTTGTTGTTCTCATGAAGAGAACAGTTATGATGCTCAGAGAAGGAGAATTGGCAGAGCAACAGGCAGCCTTGGTGACACAAGTCATCAGGAGAGGAAGAGAGCAGGGGTGGGTATGATTTCTAGGAGGACAGGTCAGCAAGGAATTGTGAAATATATTTTTCCATTGCCACTGTAAATCCTTTCCTTACTTGTTTCTTGAATAACCCTGGATGTGGGAAAGAACAGCTGGACCCCAGCCTTGCAGAATATATCCATCACAGGCAACCTCTATGGATATCCCATCTACCTGTGTTCCTTACAACACAATCTGGTGTCAGATGTGTGAACAATCCCTACCTCGTTGCTGGGGTCAGCTGCTTGGAAGCATGATGGGGAGGCCAGGGTGGTTGCTTTGTTCCTAGTCTGAGCACAGCACAGGAAATGTGTGATCACGCCCTCCACCAGCTATGAACGCTTGGCCCCAGCAGATCTAGCCACACGTTTGGCTTCCAGATGTAGAGGGAGGCAGTCCTTCAGAGCACACTCTTTCACAGCCTCCACGCAGATGCACTTGCACTGATACCTCCAAAGCATATTCAATTCTCCCTGTCAGGGCTCCCTATGGAGAGCTGAGCCCCTGTCTGAACTTTAGAGAGGCAGAAAAAAAAAGTGCAACCCTTTTCTTGGAGAGGGCTCCAGGAGTGCAGGGAGAGCAGAAGGCACACTGGTTTTTACAGGCATGCTTTGCCCAGTTTCCTGGGCAATATCCTGCATTTGATATTCAATGAGTGGGACCTTGAAGCCTGGACTACCAACAAAGCTGCTCTTCTAGCGTGACTAGCAAATGAGAGGTCCCTACCTATGAGATGTTTCCTATAGGATCTTCCCCAAGCATCAGTGTATGCTTACCTGTGCAACAGTGACAAGGTGGAAGAGTCAAACAGATTGCAAGATGTTGACTGGTTCCTAAAAATAACCTAAGGTCTAGAAAACAAGACCTTTGAAAGCACTGAGTTCACTTAGTTTAGAGAAAAGGAAGGATTGAGGGTTGTCATAAAAGGTTGCTGCAAAAAGGAAGTAAAAAGACTTTTCTGCAGGTCTCTGAAAACATCGTCCACTCAGGTTAGACATGAAGAAAAATTCTGTCATTGCCAGCAGATGAAGGATACTTCAGCTGAAGTGTAACACTGAAGGACAGATTAGAGAAGTATCTGTCAGGAACAAATCACAGAGACAAAATCTGGCCATGAGCCAATGCAATACACAGTATATATAGCTTCTTTAGGTCCCTGTCAGCCCTGTGTCCTGGTGCTGCTTTTTGTTTGTTTGGTTTTGTTTCTCAGAGTGTGAAGTTGCTTAGCTGCACTTGCAAGAGGAAGAAGATGTCACAGAATCTTTTGGTTTGTGTCAAACTCCTTCCTGCTTTGGAACATCCATGGGGTAGTTCAGGAGTACCTAAGTAAGCCATGCAAAGCACAACCCTAAAGAGTACTTTTATTACAGACGAGAATACTTTCCAAAAGAATTTGTATACTATGGAGGCAAAATCAATCACCTTTGCCTGAATTAGATTTGGGGAAAGACTCTGACCCTTAACTTCTGACTGTAACGTGTCTGAGCTTTTTCTTATTGCAAGTAAAATCTGCCCTTCTAGAAAGCCAGAGGCAGAGATAAGACACAGGAGACTTGCTCCAACTTGCCCTGTTTACCTTGTTCAATTTGAGAAAACATTCAGTTACCTAAACAGAATCTATCAAGGACAACTCTGGCAATAACTTTACAGCTATACTCACCCAAAGATATTAATCTAGAAGGTACATGGAGAGTTCATAAATAAATAACAATAGGCTTCATGCTCAGCACAGACAGAGATTTCATACTGGGAAAGAAAACATAAGCTAGTAGATATAAGCTGAAGTCAACAAGGGCTTAGATCAACTGAATAATCATGAATTTTGAAATCAGAAGGGTGTCTGTGAGCTCTCATCTGAACTCCTGTGTATACAGGCCAAATAATTCAAGTGAAGCTTTAGCATACAACTAGTAAGCTCAGTTGAAACTCAGGCAGAGGTTTTAAGAAGACGTTTAGAAAATATTCCAAGTTTGGGAAATCTCACCACAAGCCCAGAGAATTTGTTATAGTGATTAATCACCTTCCATTGTTTAAAAATATAGTAATCTGAAATTTATTTCTAGACTAAATTTGTGTCAAATTTACTCCCAGCTGCTAAGTCTCATCATGCCTTTTTTGCTAGACCAGGATTATCCTAAGTCAGTTGTGGTCAGGAAAGCACTCAACAGCTAATGGGGTGATACTGTAAAGAAAGAAAGAAAGAAAAGTAGTAATATTAAAAAGGAAAGTAACATATTTTATCCAACCCACTTGCTGTGCTGCATGTGGCTGCAAGCTACTCCTGGAGACTTGACCAACTGGGTGAAATACCATGTATGGCTGAGGGCGAATTGCCCTGGAGTGATTTATGAAATTATAATTGTTTTTATGAACGCTGCATGTAGTGGGATCCAAATGGGTTGACAAAGCTCTGCGCTTACGCTGGTCTGGACTAGAGTTCCTTATGTCCAACAAGGGCTTTTTTGGGAAACACCACTGTGGTATTTTATGGCTGTAGAAATGCTATTTGCCAGTGACTCCTTCCCTGACTGTAGCCTACCTACTATTCTCCATAGTCTTGTCACTGTTTCAGTCTGGCAAGATGCTGGTTATCTCCTGCTATATGGGACAGCAAGCAGTGGGGGATAGTCTGGGGGCAGGGGGTTTCAGAGATGGGAAGTCCTGCAGCAGCTCCCAAGGCAGTGGGAGGACATCCCATGGTGCCAGAGATGGTAAATTCTGAGAAATCAGGCTATTAATTTAACCTGTTTTTCTCTTCATTATTTTCACTTGAATAAAATAAGTTATTGCTCTGGAAAGGCTGCCTAGGACTGGCTACCCACTGTCAGCACTCAGAAGGGGAAGACATTACCTGAATTGGCTCACATTATCACATTAAGTCTCGTATGCTACAGCCCTTTGCCAGGCCATAAAAGGGGTGGAGATGTGTGCAGCTCTATGCCAAGGATCACAAGGGTTTGAAGTTTGTAGATGGGTTTGAGCAGAGCAAAAGGGGAAAATGACTGTTCGGTTCCAACATCATTATTACCAAATGTGCCTTGTCTGGCATGACGCTGTCATCTCTTAGACAAAACTAGCTTGAAAGCACTTGTTGATGAAAAAGGCACGGAATGACAGTTGGGTGTAGAATAGAGAGGTGGTATGGCAGCTGTATGTAACACATCAGGACTGTACCTACTAGGAGCTACTGTAACGTTAACAATTTAAAAAAAAAAAAAAACGAAATCTGCATATTGTCTAACCAAAACCAGTTGAGTTCAGAAAGGCCAAGAGATAGGTTGTAATCGTACAATAATCCTACAGTATCCTTATCTGGGACATCTCCGCATAGTTTTCAGCTGTACAGTCCTTGTAGAAGATGTGAAGTCCATGCCTGTGTGCAGAGGTGTGTCTGTTCTGAGCACACACACAATGCTGTTAGCAGCT
The DNA here is from genome assembly GCF_964211825.1 of Aythya ferina. Classification (NCBI taxonomy): domain Eukaryota; kingdom Metazoa; phylum Chordata; class Aves; order Anseriformes; family Anatidae; genus Aythya; species Aythya ferina. The sequence goes on along the minus strand of NC_140303.1, from coordinate 34,951,472 downwards.
GCCTGAAGCAACTTCCCTGCAGGGAGATGTCCATCCATCCACCCAGCCTTCCAGTCCTCCAATGAATCAGTTTATTCACTGAAATAGATCATTTCTTTCACTCATGAGGAGGCAAAGAAAGTCGGGATGAAGCAAGAAGACTAGGAAAGAAGAATTGGCAAATTGGTATTGGCAGATCAGTATTTAGGGAGCACTGTACAAGCAGCTAAGGAGATTATGTTAATGTTTTCATTAATAAAGACAAGTGGTGGGAAGGGGATGAGTTTTTCTTTTAGATCACATGGAAAATTCATCTTCTCCGGGTGTCCCAGGGGATATGAGACTAGCAGAAGAGATCTATCCTGCTTCAAAGTTTGGCATATATCTGAGTACACAGATTTGGACTGTGCCAATCCCTGCCAATGACACTTGAGTCAGAACAGACTTAGCCTGATCTATGCCTCCAAAGCATAGCTTTCTGCAAAGGCTATGAACACTCATACTTTGACTTGTAAATGGAACAAATTTCCTCTGACATCATGAAGAAAGAACTGGGGGCTTGTGCCTGCCTGCATCCCCTTCATGTCATTTTAATAGAGTCGCTTTTAAGAGCATAAACACTTGCTCAAAATTAGTACAAATGTTTCCTTCATCGGCTTGCTCTGACACTAATGGGTAAACCATATTTCCATGGTGCACATCCAGCATTCTCACTGCACGGCTCTCCTGTCACTAACAGCAGCTGATGCGTTCAAATGAACAATTGGCAATAAATAAAAATGACAAGAGCAAATTACAAAAGTGGGAGCTGTGGTCTGGGGAATACTCACAAGCCAGAGAGGCATTACAGTCCTTTCCCCTTTAGTTTGCTAGTATCCACTAACACCCAGTTTGTCAAGTTGGGCTGACTCTTTCTTGTCCTTGGGCCTGGAGGACTCCTACAGAACTGCAGGGCTTGCAGCCAGTAGGAGATCCCCCTCCCCTTTCTGTGGGCTGGTGTTTATTTCTTTCCTACAAGTTTGCTCCCCACTCACATACCTTTTTCTTCACAGTTTTCTCATCTGACCTAATTTGTAAAAATTGAAAGGTCTTCAGTGCAATCAGCTCTTGACCTATCCGCATAAGCAACTTCATAGTGCAGTGCAGCATGCACATATTTGTATGGTAATATTTCTAATTGGCAGTGTTTGGCTTTGCCCATTAATAACACTGTAATATCTTCCAATACTATGTCAGCATTTTGACCCAGAGAACTTTCCGTTCAGTCCTTCAGAGCTCCATGCAAAAGCTATCCAGGACAGACGTGAATTGAATGTTGTCATTAAGGAAGCTTTTAGTCTGTCGTTGCTGTTTTGAGCGCTGAAGTATGTGGAAGAGCAGAACACCATTTTCATGAACTGGTCTGGACTCAGCTTCTAAAAAAGGTTTGCCACTCTGGGCATGAGCTTGAGAACCTATGTGTTCCCACCTGTTCCTCCACTGTGGCCAACAGTTCCGAGAAGAAAATAATCTGCACTATCCCAAAATAAATGGCTTTTGCTTGTATTTCCCAATATCCACTTTTTCTCCAGCTGTCTTTGAGGAAGAAACCTCTCTGTTGAGACAGGCTGTCTGCACTACCTGTTGACACAGGCTGCCTGATCAATAGTTAGCATCCCAAGGATAAACTGAGCAATCCATGTGTGAATTTATAAGGCCATTTCATAACTTCCTTCAGGTTCATTACCATGAGTCCTCCATGCCACAATGTATGCAAAAATTGGGGAATACTTTGGCAGCTGAAGCACTAAAATGATTATCCTTAGTGAAGAACCAGTATTGTCCTTGTATCCTTTCTCTTCTCAGGGAGTTCTATTGTCTGTTATGGTAGTTTATAAGGTTGGGGGGATATGGATTGATTTGTTTTGCTTTTTCAGAAAGCAAACAAACAAACAAACAAAAAACAACAATAACAGAAACACTGTGTAGCTTTCAGGGGCCAAAGTATGCAATCTGCCATTGACAACAGCAAGAGTGGTAGTAGGTAATAAGAACAAGCTACTAACATGCAGACTTATACAGGTATATAACTAGGTCCTATTTGGGATTCTCAAGTTAACTAATATTATGTGCCTAATGTTAGCCAGGATAGTTTTCAGAAATTTTAATTAAAATTTTAATTAAACTTGATTTCTGGAAGCAGGTTGTTAACTCAATGATTGCCGTTGAAAATAAAAATACAAAACAAAACAAAATAAAATAAAATCCAGAACCACCTGAAACATCCTTAGAGTCCTTGATAAGAAACTCATTACAATATTTGGCATATATACTGTTCATGCATTTACTTCTCTAGATCCCAATGAAGAGCAGATTTTCAGGCTTGTTTCTGTGTAATCACTTGACTGTTGCATGCTATTAAAGAAGCACGGAAATTATTTTAACTTGTCAAGTTTTGGCATGGCATTTAAAAGATATTAAGCAAAATTTTTCTGCTAATGTGTCTTAATATGTCTTTCAGCACCCCACATTTCTGAGTTTTAATGATACCACATGCAGACAAATAATCCAACAGAAGAGTTAAAATATACTCATTAATAAGGAGGTGGAGGGAGAAAGACACACAACTAGTCAGTAGTTAACACCATTACATATTAGTACCTACCAGGGCAAATTAGTTCCTGCTAAGGGTAGTAAGTATTTATAGTGCGTTATTTCACCACTGGGAGATGTCATCAAGGCCTCAGTGGAAACTGTCAAGTGATGAACACAAGAACCATACTAAGAGGCTAGAATATGCTTCATCTCTTACCAGTTCTGCATGAATTTAACAAAGCTTCCCTGACTTACATCTGGGAAAGGGTTACACAAAAGGAGTGAGAGTGGACACTTTTATTATCATACCTTGAAAGTGAACTCACAAAGAAAAAAGCAGGAAAAAGGGAAGATTAATTTGCTCTCAAAGACTTTTGATTAGAACAGATATTTCCAATTACATGTGATTGTTTTATCTGAATATTATATGTATCAAAGTCATTTAATCTGTCAGTCAGATCAGGTCTTCATCTCACATCTGGAGGAGGAAAAACAAACAAGAGAATAGAAGGTGCTGTTCTCAATTACAGTCCTGTAGGCAAATAATAATTATTGATTTTCCTATTATGGAGGAAGAGGACGCAAAATGATCCACAGAAATGGCCTATTAGAAACACTGATGTATGAATTTAAGTTTAGACATCAATAAATTACATTTCCTTAAAGTAACAGGCAGAACTGCTTCTGTCCTTACTTTTTTTCAACTTTGCTTTAACAAAAACAAACAAACAACAAAAAAAAATCACTTCAACATGGAAGATATTCAAACAGTGGGGAAAAAATATATATATAAATGTTTCCATTGAAATTTCTGGCATTTCTTTAAAAAGTACTGCACCTCAACCCTCCGCCAATCCAAACCAAATAAATTGCTTTTGGAAAACAAAACAAATTCTGGTTTTGTTCTTTTACTCTCTGCACTTGTATTTATTTATTTATTTATTAAGAGAAGAACCAAATATTTCTACCAGAAATTGACTTTAGGATTGTCAATTTTTTGGCCATAGCTAAGTCATAGCTTTTGATTATACATAATAGGAAAACTTTTAGAAACTCCTGAACCATCATCTTCAGTGCAGCAGAGGAAAATGTACTGGTAATTTTTAGATTTCTGGGTTGTAGCTCAATTTTAGCTTCACCCCTGATCAGGTCCTAAGATAATAAAATCTGACTGCTGGCATTTAGACAAGGTGCCAGCATACGGAAACCAGCTTCTGCTATATTGCATAGGAAGAGCAAAAACTGGCAAGAGTCGTAGGCTAGAAAGCACGCAGCAGAGCTGAGTTCCAGCACAAAATTCTACAGGAGGATTTTTTAGGTCACCTTCATTGCTGTTAAAGCTAGCATTTCATGAAATGGAGCTTCGCAGGCCTTCAACAGTTTTCAGCCAACAGGTAGATTCAACTCTTAAGAGATAGAAAAAGATAACTAAGAAATACTAGTCGTTGCCATTACACTTAAGTAGCTAACCAGAAGCCTGCACTAGCAAAGGAAAATCTGCATGGGACCACAAACTCATAAGGCTGAGGAGCTAAGCTCTTGTATAAGAGCAGAAGACACAGCATAGCTGCCTGGAGCCACATCAGTTGCAGCTTTGCACAACAGAAGCCTTCTGCTCTTTCCTCGTCCATGTTGCTGCAGCACAGACTTCTCTGGACTGCTGTCAGAAAGAAAGTCATCTTGCCAAGAAATTATTCCCTTTTACCATGACAGAGCATCTGCTGAGCAACCTCTCCAAACCATGGGTCTGGCAAAGCAGCAACCTGACCAGGAATCCCATCTCAAGTCTTTGCTGTGCCCATACCTCACTGGAATGAACAAATAACTATTGCTTCTACATAAATTACCAGTAGATTATACAGGCTGCTGGGTACAGACATTCCTCACATCTCATAGTCCTGCTAAGGACTACAGCCTTGTAGAAAGGAAACCAAAATCAAACACTCTGCCATTTAATGAAACTCAATGGTTTCAGTGTGCCCACCCACAGCGGGGCCAATCCAAACTTGTCTGAGTTCAGGATTGATGTCGGCCTTACACACAATGTGTAGGTAAACTTGGCAACCTGCTGCTTTTCAAAGACTTAGGGCAAGTCAGCTGGATGCTCTTGTTGGGAGACAATGTAGCCTCTTTGAACTAATCATTGGAGCAGAGGTCACCTTAATGTGCAAATAGCCTTTTACTGTCTTTCATAGGTGCTCTGTCCCAACTTATTTAAATAGGAGTGAAAGGCTCTTTTTTGGTAATTTACTTTATTCTATGGCAGAAGATGGGATTTTCAACTTCTCCACAGATTCTATTCAAATCCACAAACTTAAAAACTGGTTTAGCAGTTACTGAACTTTCTATAGAAATGCCAGGTGATGGAGGATTTACCACATCCTTTGGCACATAACTGATTTATCAAACTTCCTTAGGAAAAAATAATAATAAAAACCCCACCTGCAATTTAATATTCACAGACTTCCAGCTTCTGTGTCTGGGACTGGTTCCTGCAATCTCTTTATCTACTCAGTTACACATCCAAATTTTCTGCCTGAAAGTCTGTTTATTGGCAGTGCTCAAGTCCCCCAGTTAATCTTTTCTTTCACAAAAATAAGTTTATCTAGATCCTGTATTATCAGGCTGCTAGGAATATTTTCCATATGTGAAAATGACACCAACTTTAAATTGTAGGTGCAATGGTCAGCGCCACCAAAAGCCAGGCCATTCATAAGATGTTTCTCATGGTTTAAAATTGTGCCAGATTTAAATAATGTCATAGAAAAAAAAAAAAAAAAAAAAAAAAAAAACTGCTTAACCATGTAGATTCTTGTGGCAAAGTCTGTAGGAAGAGGTAAGGTTTTTAATTAGATGTGATATAGCTGGAAAATAGCAGGCACGTGCTGTCAGGCACATGAGCCCTTTGTCAGATGTGAAATACAAGTAAAACACTTCAGGCTAAATACAGGTCGAGAACAAGTTGCTTTGAGTTTATTATGTTAATCAGTCAATTTGAGAGAAAGGTGTGCTTTGTGTTGTAATTCCTCAGCTCATCACAAGTGGAAGAGTTCTTAAATTCCAATGTGCTGATATGCCTAGGACATACTTTATTTTACATTTTGCTCATCATTCAGCCTAATAAGGAAAACACCCAGGAAGTGAAACAGAGTAGAAGCAAAGTTCAGTTGATGCCTATCGCGGTGCTGGAGTGTCTGGTTGCAGACACGGTACTTGGGAATGCAGACATCATCAGTGACTTCAAATACCTTCCTTACCCTCCCATAACAAAACTGTATTCACTGGCCATAAAAGAGACATCAAGGAAACCGTTCCACCAAATACTGGTTTGGTGATAATCTAAATGGACAAGCCTAAATTCACTTTACTGGCTTTACAGACACTAATTTTAAAATAACGTGATCTGTATATTTTAAGGGCAGGGAGACCCATTAGATCATCTGCTCTGACCTCCTGCAGAGCTGCACGTTGTATTGTTTAATAAAAGCCAACTGTACAGAGCAGGTGCTCTAAGCCTGGCCCCTTCATTTCTCAGCCTCCTGTTCTTTTCCACAGTTACTTAAATATTTGCATGTTGTAATGCTATACAATATGCAGACAACGTCCTGATCTGAACTCCTTCAGGGTGCCAGTATCAGAAAAGCAAATATTTATACAAACGGTTGTGATAGTTAGGGTAAATAATGAGGCAATAACTGCAGAACAGAGAGATATTTCCTGGAGGTTTAATGCCTAGCCAGGAGGAACTGATGCCCTGAATTGATCTTGGTCAGTTATTAAATGTCTTACCATCGTCTATAAATAGATCATTGTCACTATTGTTATATAATGAAAACAGAACATTCAGTATACATTTAGAGCACTTTGGCATATGGCTTTGTTTCTGTGTCACAATTAGCACATACATCATGGACAATAAGTTTTTGCAAGATTCCAGCCCTGAGTAGTTGGATCATTTCTCAAAAAAACATTTCATGTCAAAATTCCTCATTGGCTCATGAGCCTCTTGCTCTGAATGACCTGCTGCTTTCCTGAAAACAGGAAAAAAGGAGCCTGAAGGAAGGGCTTTGTCCTGAGGTCCCATTTCTGTCTCTCTGAGTAATGTTACTGCAGGACCTATGGGTCACCTGGCAACATTAAGTGAGTATTTAATTATCCCTGGGAAATGTGGTGTCCCATTGCCGTGGCACTGATGAGCAAAACACATAAGACTCACAGATGAATTTGAAAAGCAAATTCTTAAAGGCTTGGACATTTCTCTGAGCCTAGTCTGGAGAAATCTTTTGTGCCTCTGCCAATAAGACTGTTTCACAATTTTTCGGTGTTCTGCCTGTTGCTTTGATCTCTTTTTTGTTTCCATCCCTGCCTAATCTTGCTGGTCACAGGAAGAAATGAAACCAAAAAAATGTTATCTCTAAAACAGCAACAAAACCTCCAGAGTTATAAACCCTGTCACATTGCTGGAATCAATGCATTTTTGTACATCACTCAAGAAGCAGTCTTTGAAAGTCTTTAGGTGCATTTGTATCCAGACGGTGAAGAGCTGTTATACACCTTGACCTGAACCAATACCCCTTCTATCACAATATGGAAGGACCAGAGTCTTTTTCTATGTGCAACCTCCTTTATTAGTTTCAGACCATTTGAGGATCTGGGTCAGACAAGACAACTCTGATACCATTTCCTGTCCCTTTTTTCCCCAGAATCAGCCAGTCCAGGTCCAGAGCTCAAAGTCAGAAGCAGAATAGATAGGAAAGAAATGCAGAAAACATTCATCTCTCAACATTAAGTCAGAAGTTCTCAATTTACTTTCAGGATGGCATGACTGAACTCTTGGAAATTAGCAGATACATACCCTGTGGGTACAGAGAGATTTGTCATTTTTATAGAAAGCTGAAATATATTTGGAAGCTGTAAGATTGCGGCCATCCTATATCACAGGCCGTTTCATAAAAATAAATTAAAAAAAAAAAAAAAAAAAAAAAACAACAAAAAAACCCAACACCGTAGTGGTCCATTTATAGAAACAACACACTGCACTCTAGCTGATGTGGGTAAAACCAAATACACTCCCTGCCTTCCTAAAACACAAACAACATGGCCTTCCACCCCCTGAAGGGCCATTTACATAAGAGAAATAAAACTAAAGAGAAAAACATTGTCCTGGAGGAGGAAGTCAGGGACACAGAAGCAATGTTTCCAACGCAGAGCTCCAACCCAGAGTACCACCCCACTTGGGGGGGTGGTAGACTGAAGAAGGCAGCAACCAATGGGAATACTTTGTGGCTATGTAATTTGCTAAACTGAGGCGCACATAAGGAGGAAGGTTGATGGAGGACAGACATCTATTTTATAAAGGAAACTTGAATCCCATTGGAATAGCCACAGTGGAACAAATCCAGCCAGGAGAAGCAGAAAAGGGGTCATGAATAACAGGAATCCCTGGTCAAGCAGCAAGAGACTGCTGCAAAACCTATCTGAATAGTAGGAGGTTTCCAAAAGGAGATAAATACAAGCCCACAAGGTCCCCAGGTTTCCAGGACCACCAAGGATGCCTATAGCCATCCAGCTTACTCTCGAAACATCATTTGACATCACTTCCAGATCCTTCTGCTCTTCTCATTTGATTTGTGACTGCCAGTAGTGTCCAGAGCCATCTCTCCAGTGTTTTGCAGTTGCTATCACACTTTGCCCATCACTGCAGAACATAAAAACTTCATCTTAGCCCTCTTTTACATCATAGCAATTCTACTCTCTCCCTACTGCTTGTACTAACACTCTCTTCACATTGAAATTTTGAGCATGTTTAATAATAAAAGTTCACTCTCCATATGACATGCAGAGAAAAATTGTCTTTGTTGCCTGGATCAATCTCCCCACAAAGCACTAAATATCATAGCATCTTAAGAAAACTTGCAATAGAGACCTAATTTTTTAACATAGGCAGGAGAAAATATGTTGAACATTTACAGATATATGTGAAGTTTTAAGTGAAATTATTTTTTCCAAGTGCAATCACATGAGTGTATTATTACTTCCATAATGACCCACTTGAAACTACATTGATATGAACTTGACCAATATATTTCAACAGTATTTTCCTGGTGGCATCTAGCTGCTAGACTGCATTCATATCTACATGAATGAGTCCATTGCAGGATGTCCCTGATAAGAAGAACTACCGTATGTATAATATATAAACAGGCCTGATTGTAAAGAACAAGGTATTTTTTGGGGATACATCTAGGTGTGTGTACCCTTAGCTGTTTTCTGGAATGGTCTATTTTTCACCTGTTCCAAATTCATAAGAAACATTATTCAGATAATCTATGTCAATAAAAAGATTTGCCAAGAATAAAATGAAACACAACATATAGGCTTCCAACAGCATCTTTTACTGAAGGATGTTCCTTTTTGAAGGATGCCTAGACTGCTAAGAGTCTGAAAGGCATTATTCTTACAAGAACTTTCAATCTGAGAAGTCATCCTTCATCTTGGGAATTTGTTTCAGATGGGGACCAAGCAATAATAGCTGTCCTCCTCCACAGACTTGTCTGGTAATAAGAAACATGTGCACAGCTGGAGGGGTGTGAGGTTGGGATAGGACTGGTGGTGGAGATGTGCACGTTCAAGAGCAGATGCAACACTGCTTTTTATTAAGAGAGAAGAAGTAGATTCAAAACACCTGCCAGAAAGGTGCTTAGTTTTCCCTTCAGTCTCATGAAAGCCATTGTGACAGTGGAAGCACTTACATGAAAAATAACTCAAAAGTAAAGGGGAAAAGTGTAAATAGGACAAAAGATTGGAAACTAAGGAGCTTTCTTTAATAACTGTGAGAGGCTGGGTAATTAAACAGAACTGATGCTACCTAACTCCACTGTGAATATGCAAGTTTTCAAATCGTAAAAGATTAGCTTAATTTGGAAAAGATGTATCATATTATTATCTTGGAAGACATCTAACAATTTTAGAAAGCCATTAACCACTTGGAGACTATATCTTTCCAATGTCCACACCTACGGAGTTACCTAATTTATCACCCCTAGAAACAACCCAAATAAAAGATGGCAAACATAAAACAGCCAGTGGGCCAATCCTTTGCATTTAAGAGGTTGTGAGAACCTGGGCACCAGTTTCCTGAGGCAGAATATCATTTATCATCAGAAAACAGAGCAGATTTTTATCGAGCTAGACAACAGTTGGAAATAGCTGGGAAGTAGTTGTAATGGAGATAACTAGCTAGAATTCCATAGAAGAGGCTGAATCAGGAATTCTTGCTTGTACAGAAACTTCTTTGATATAAAGATTTCCATAAAATGGCAAGCACCACCCTGAAAGGAAACTAAACAGAATGCCTTTGATGAAATAGGAATTGATAGAAAGAAAAAAAATACAAATTTCAAAAATAAACTTTTTTCAAGTTTGATGAAGGTTGCCTTGATTTTTTAAAGATCTATCAAAAAATATGAGTTGCAGGATAATCCCCAAATACTGATGAATGCAACAGCATTACAAATAGAAAGCATTCAGCATGTTATGATCTTACCCTTTTCTTCCCCGGACTTAAAAGACATGTACCACAAAGAAGTGATCACAGTAATGACTTAAAATTGCTTCAGGGACGGGTGTGAAGAATAGTTGGATGTTGCTCCCTCACCAATAGTCCTTTAACCTCAGAGCCAGTTGCCTGAGCTAACTCTGGTTCATGCACTCATAACTTGCTGTGATTGATATTGCACATTTCTTTGTCCTTATTACTGACCAAGGCCATAAATCCCAATTATGGAAGACAGTTGAGTTCAAGCTGCTGCCATATTTCACAGCAATGCTAACACAGAGGTTACCAAAGGTCACCTGGGCCAGAAAGCAGGACTACAGCACCGTAAACCTATATCTTCACTATTCCACTGCAACGCCTTGCAGGCTGAATGAGCTTTGATTACCCCCTATCAGAGCCCTAGGCCACATTCTTCTCGCAGAGCCAGGGACAGAAGCAGGATACCTGATCTCCTGTCTTGTGAGTTGTGAAACGCTCTGGCAAAGTGTGTGCCAGTCCCCTTTCTGGAGGCTAAATGAAGTGGCAGCCATTCCTACAGCTCAGGCAGCTGAAGGGTGAGCCATCGTAAGGGGACAGGGAGTCCTGTGAATATATAAATCAGTTCAGCAGTTGGCCTGTACAAAGGAAGACTACTTTTTTCTTTTTTTTTTTTTTTTTAGTGATAATACTTATTCCCCTGTTTCATTCAAACTCTGAAGACCTACCCATTTAAATGTACCAAATGTGTATTGAAAGTCTGCTGAGTTAAAAACACCAAAGCTCTAGTCAGTGATAGAATTGCTTTGAGACACACCTAAAAACACTCACAGAAATTTTAATGTGTGATTTCTAAAATACAGTAGCAGTAAGGATTTAAACAAACAAACAAAACAAAACAAAACAAAACAAAAAAAATGCCCCAAACCCCTAATTACTGAATTCTTTTACATCTTTGCCTATGTGGTAATATCTACACCATCACACTCCTTCAGATTATAACGACAACCAGAAGCAGATACCAAAAAGCTCAGCATGTTTCAGCTGCTTCACATCAACCTCAGAAGCCAATTTCCCTAGAGTTTGTGAGGAGAAGGTGTAATCCCATCATCTGTGATGCCGAACACAGCATGCACTAACACAGCATGCACTGCAGCTTACGTAGAAGGAGATGGACAGTAACCCAGTAACAAAAGCAGTTCAACCATCCTGGACTGGAGCACTACTCATGTTGAATAGCTTCTCAGACCTGCAGAGCACATGCCAAAAAAAGAAAAAAAAAGAAAAAAAAAAAAAAAAAAAAGTCAACTCCTTTATGTTTTATGAACACCCCTCCAAAGGTCAGTCAGTATGCATAGGTAACTGGGCACATGAAGACTGGAAAAGCTTCTTCCATTACAACGAGAAGCTGAAAGGAACTCTGCATGAGCATCCAGGCACATTTCTTCTACATTGGCTATAGAACGAGTAAAGTTTCTACTTAGGAATTCTGCTAAGAAACATGGGATGTGCAAGGCTGGGTTTCACAGCAGCTGGCATACTCAATGAGTTTCAAGTGCAAAGATGTTCCTTCTGTTCAGTCTAAAGATGAATGTCTCCTATGATAAATCCCTATAACACATTAGTAGTAATTCTGTAAAGTAGACAACTATCTTGTTCTTTTCCCCAGGCACAAAGTGCATACATGATCTAAACAAAAGCTTTTGTTGTTATAATGAGGAGTCAAGATGAACCATCAAACATGCATATAGGCATATCACACACCTTAGGTGAAGGATAAATCAAATTATTTACCTGGTCATCAGAATTTCCTTATGCGTAAGACTATAGAAGACTCTGCCCCTGCATTGTAGGTTTGGCTGGTATTCAAGCTATGTATCCATCTCATTTCAGCCTGTTTGCTCTATTTATACCCCTTGAAGCAGAAGGCTCAGCATGCCCTACACTCTCTAAAGATTTGGGGATAGGAGGGTATATTCCCTTAATTATCATGTATCCCAGTGGTATATGTCACAAGCCAAAGAGCATAAAGCTCCTGGCCTGATTATCATTCACATGCTGTGTGGAATTTATTAAATTCCTTATCCCACAGCCATTTAATCAGTGGTATTATCGGAATGAGATATTTACCCCACTGGGTGGTATGGACTAGGGCAGGAAAGCCTGCCAGGAACAGCTTTGCAGATGCCTATTTATAAAGACAGTGTAATTTTCTTTCCCCCTCCCTTTCCTCAGTAGAACCAGTTAGTTAGAGCTCCAGCAACAGAGCAGGGTTTATTCCATGTCTTGTTTTCTGCAATAAATCTCTACTCCTGATGTGTTTTGATCCACAGCCAGTTTAATCTGCCTATTGACTGTTAAACTGTGTTTATTGTTTGCACAGGATCTTTAAGAATTAAACCTTTTTTTTCTCCTTCTCCCAGATCCACACTGGATTTTTAAAAGAGATTTAGAGCTGAGCACCTGAAAGAGCCATTTCCTTCTCAAAGCAAAGCTCTCACAGCATTAGCCCATCAGCACTGCCCCCAGCCTGGCTGTCTGTACCTGCTTTATGCAGATCCAGTCTCCTCACTCGGACAGACTACAGATTCCTTGCTGAGATTGCAAATTGCAACCAGCTATTGTTATTGCTTACATCTCAGCCTTGCCCTTACCTGTGACTTGGCCTCCAGAGCACCACAAATTTTTCTGTGCATAGTGCTCAGTGACAGTTTCTGTTCCTAATGTTGAAGTACGTGTGCATCCCAACCTACTAAGCATCTAAAAGACAGGGATAAGTCATATGAATTGTTGTGCAGGGAGCCTAAACAGCTACCTTTCATATGATTTTCCAGAAAGATGTCCCAGCCTTTGCTTCCATTGGCTGTAGGTTCAGTTGAATTTATAATAGTATGCAGCATCTTTGCTCTTTTTCCCTGAAGGACTTGCATGTCTATTCAGATATCTGCAGAATGCTATATTAGATATATCTCCATACAGGACAGATTTCTGGAGCATGGATAAGCTGCTGTCCTGAAAGTTCACTTACCTTCATAAAACCTCAAGGGAACACTATGAGTAATAGAGGGGTGGAGAAACATCTGGTTAGCCAACATGTGGGCCATAGGAGTAATGAACACTGCTTTTTAATAGGTAAGTCTGCACCTGCATAAGATTTCCAGCTTCTGCACCAGCAATAGCTCCTGAGAGGGATAAATAATTAAGACAATAAGGCTGAGGTGGAAAATGGCTGCGATATTTGCTTTCCTTAAGAGTGCATTAGGGACATGCATAAAATCAGACACAGTCAAGTTTGCTCTAACTGAACTTTGATTGACCCCAGAAGCCCTCTTAAATGAACCGACTGGTGAATCTACCTTCTGTAATCTGAAAAGGAACTGGTTATTCTTTGGCTAGTCCTGAGGCCTTGTGACTCTGTCCTATTTGAAATACAAGAACCCTAAAAAACTATGATTCCATGACTACAAACTCTGTGGGCCATCACCTCTGTGTTGCACAGCCATCTCACAAGATCTTGCTGTGCTCTATGGCTACCTCCATGTTGAGACATTTGCTACTCTAACGTGGAAGCACAGTGCAAAGAAGACCTGAATCTGGGCCCTGGAAGAGCCTGGACACTGGTGCACCAAACCAGATGTGGTTCCTATTTCTGTACCTTATTTTTAAGGAAAAATACCATCGGCCTTCAGTTGAAATAGCCTCCCCCACATGAAAAATAGTACAGATGACACTGATCAACAGTTAGGTGGCTGACAGGTTTAGTTTCAAAAGCAAGCAAGTTAAAGTAGAGTCAAGTTGGACAAGAAAGGACTTGAAGGGTAGACAGAAGTCACTTGCTAATGCACACTAAAATTATTTGAGTTTCTCCAAGAACAACACACTATGTTGTAAGCAGGAAGTCGTGTTCAATTTGGAAACCAACTAATGCTGTAGTCCTTCTTTGCCTTCCGTGGAGCCAAACTGAAGTTAAATTTCTGACCTTCCTCCTCTTGAAGAGCCCAGCTGGGAAAAAGCACGTCAAAAGCCTGCAGGCTTTTCACCAGCGCTCTACATCCTTTTGTGCAGAGACACCAACACTGATCAGGTTTCACACCCATAAGAAACAGTCTGGAAGACATTCAAGAGCTGAGAAAAGCACTTCAGAGGATAGCTCATTATAAAGGTGCAGTGTGGCTGGAAAAGCAATGATGATGACCTCTTGAAAACTGTTCACACTTGTAGGTTTTAGCATGTCTAAGTCTGGGGTCAACATCTCTTTGCTCTGGGCAAACACAGAATTTATGAATGAGGGAGTCCAGGATAAAGAGCAGCAGACACAAATAAACAGGGAAGCAGCCGTAAACATTGCAGCAGTCTTTTCCTGTAGCTCCGCAACTGCCAAGAGTGCCAAAGTTAAGGGAAAACCTGAGTACCTAGTTGCCTCCCAAGCCAGGAATTGTAAGACATAGGTTTTATAGGTTCCTTTTCCATTAGTATATAACACACTTTCATTTCAGGAGCTCTGGCTCTATTTCCCATCTACTTCTCACCCTCAGCAATAATTATACAGGTGATGGTAGACAAGTGAATTGCTCTCTGCCTCAGTTGCCACATCTTTTAATTTTTGAAATATAACTCAGAACCACATTTAAACACGATCTTTTGCATATGTGCCCTCATCACTGAAAGTAATGAAAAACATCCAAAATAAACTAACCAAGCTCCACCCCAAACAGAAGCAAAACAGATACAGCATACCACAGAGTGTGAACTTAATTTCTGAATCCTGCATTCACATTTTAAGCAACTCAGTGTATAATTGGATCTTGAAAAGGAATTTTTACTCAATATAAAAAGTGAGATTAAGCAAATAATAATAAATAAGATTAATAATGATAACTATAATAATACCCTAAATAATAACTCCAATTTCAAATGAAACAGGGAAAGTGTTTTTTAAAAGAGCTAAAGATATTCTTTCCACCGATATTTAAGTACCACAGAACTCAGATAATAGTCATCTGATATTTCAAACTGAGCATAATCAGGTGAAATATGTGGTTTCCTTACTGTACTAGGAAGATACATGATGAAAACATGCAAGATTCACAGGATGGCCACATCACACTCAACTAAGGAAAGATTTTTTCGCAATGCTTTTACCATGTTCTGATCAAATATACTCCAGTGCCTTCCAGGCTTTAACAGACTGCTTTAACTTATGCTAACAAAAATTCAGAGGTGGGACAGCGGCCCCAAAGCTATTACACAGGTGAAGTGACAAATATTGTCTTGCTTGCCAACAAACAACCAAAAAAATTTTTTCTTCAAATCTTATGTACTTTTATGAATATTTAAATAGGCAAGTTAGCTTTAACCAACAGTTTTCAAAATTAAGACTGCTGGTTTTGTTACCCAAAATGATAAACTGGGCACAGAAATGATTCATATTCTTTACTGCAGCTCTTGGCCTATATTTGCTGAGAAAGTAATTGTAAACATCTGTCCTGCAGGGTCACTGACTGACAGATCCATACTAACCTTCAGACATATTTATAGCCAAGGAGGTTTCCAAATGTAAAATGGTGCTCTGGGAGCATAGAGGCTGGCCGATTGCTAGTGAGTCACAGCTGAGAAATGCGGTACAGGTATGAGCTCATAAAACCTTCCACAACCTGCAGAATCTAGACGTGGAAACCATATCGAGAAAAAACCCCTGTGCCACATAAAGGCTGTCTGAATAGCACCAGCTAATTGCAAATCAGAGCTAGCCACTAAAAAAAGGAAGTATCTTTGTGAGGTACCATTGTGTGGAAATGAAATGGAAAACTGCAAGCTGGGAGGCTGAATAACCTGCATACAGAAGCACCATGGGAGTACTGTTCCTGCTGATAAAGGACAGGAAAGAAAAGATGGCCTTGCTTTTAGGAGAGAGTATGGAATTTGGAAACCCATGATTGAGTCCAGTTTTGCTGAAAGATTTCCTCTTTAAGTCTGAGCAAGTACCTCCAAGAACACACATGGACACAATTGAAAATGGAGCTTTTAGCCCTTTTCTACTTCTCAGCTACAACACTGTAAAGGTTAGAGGAAGGATAGAGCTTCAGGGTAGTAAGACCAGAGAAAACCCCTCGCATTCAGGCAATCCATTTATTCAAAAGCTGAGTTTAAAATCTTGGCTCTGAAATGAACAAATGTTCTTTCTGGACTCTTCCAGCAAAATGGAAACCCTTGGAGTGAGACAGACCTGGAACCAGTCAGAGAGGTGTGAATAGAGTTTGTAAACATGCTCTCCCAATTATATTGCCATTTATAGAGAGCCTAACAGAGTGACTTGGGTAGCTGGCCAGCATAAACATGTATCATTCGTATTATAAAAGCACAACACTATGCTATGAAATGCCAGCTAGGATTAGGAAACCCAAATTAGTTTCACATATTGCTTTAGGAAGACTTTGACTGAGATCTGGAGTCTCAGTCTGGATCAGTTCTGATACCCATATTTTGATAACAACAGTGAAACTATAGTCTCAAAGAATGATTTGAGATCT